>NC_140781.1:126092975-128492975 GCF_044657685.1 Stegodyphus dumicola
TTTTTCATAAATCAATTTGTTTATTGATGCTTCATTCTGTGATGCCAATTATGTTCATTTTATTATAAACTAGCGTTCTTTAAATAGGTTAAAATGCTGGTTATAATTCTTCAAACACGCGGGATTCTGCAGGAATCGTTATTTGAATTCCAGGATGGTAAACCTCTTAATATTTAAAATCCTGCATTAAATGTTTACCTTGGGAATGAAATAGGCAACGAATCACTTCCAGTTGAACCTGAACTCAACAGTTCCCATTTGCTCCGATTGCAAATGTTGTGCTGAGGTTTCGCTTATAGCAACAGTTAAAAACGCAAGTTTTTGATTGTCTCAATCTTCTTTCAAGAAGAAATAGAAACTTAACCATTTTTTGTGTGCTAAACGTAATCATAGTAACAGTTGTGAAGCAATTTTTAGAATTTTTAAGAGGGAGAAAAGTGATAAATCTGTGACGCTCTCCTGATTTCCCGCTTCTCCTGATTTGCAATCGGAGCAAATGGGAACTGTTGAGTTCAGGTTCAACTGGAAGTGATTCGCTGCCTATTTCATTCCCAAGGTAAACATTTAATGCATGATTTTAAATATTAAGAGGTTTACCATCCTGGAATTCAAATAAAGATTACTGCAGAATCCCGCGTGTTTGAAGAATTATAACCAGCATTTTAACCTATTTAAAGAACGCTAGTTTATAATAAAATGAACATAATTGGCATCACAGAATGAAGCATCAATAAACAAATTGATTTATGAAAAAAATGCATCAGTGCCTTTTTGCACATCTCGATATAACATAACAAAATAATGCAAATAATGTGAGCAGTGTTTTTATACATAGAAAATACACGTGTAATGCTTATATTTGTATTCCGAGGAAAGTAATGACAGAGTCGTTCATTGCCAAAAATGTCTTAAATTTTTCCTTTCATCAAATTCCCTGCTGTTAACATAAAGTGATGGTTAATCCCAATGCAGTTAAAAAACGCAAGAATGTGGCATAATACATATAAAAGGATCCAAATATCGTGGACGTCAAAATTTCAAAAACTGCGTAAATTCCAAAACGAATGTTATTGGCAAATTGTTTGAACGGATGACACCCTTGTTGTGTTACAAATAATATATCATAAAATTTCAGTTCCAGTTTGTGCTGTGGTTAGCTTTAAAAAACTTTTATTATTATTATTATTATTATTATTATAGCCAAGCGTACTTCCAGTGACACAACGCAGGAAGGGGCAAGCAGGGTTTTTGGTTTGGTTTATTAGATTACGGCAAAGCACTCGAGGGCTATCTGCCTTAAGGGAGGGATGCCTTCGTGGAGGACTTTCTAAGGGAAACTGGCTCGTAGACACGTTACGAATGGGGGAAAACGACGAAAACACCCATGCAGCCAGCCCGTTTGCGGGATCCGAACCTCGGACCGAACTACCAGTGCTCAGCGACATTACCGCTCGGGGGCAAGCAAGGGAAAATTCATTCTTTCGCACTTACAGGGCAGCTGAGGAGAAGGGGACTCAATTGATAAATCCGATGGTGATGACTTATTGTTCACCACATTTTAGTTCAGCTTCTAATTTCACTCGTGAAGTTCAGTGCCACTCTCTATTTAGATATTTATGAGAGTAGAAAACATAAAAAATCAGCAATGCTGTCGCCAGAATTCGAATTCCGGGCGTTCCAAACGCTAACTGGACGTGCTTTTTGATTACACCACAAAAGCACGCTGCAAGGAAGAAGAAATTGTCTTACACCGGAAGCCAGGTTCTCCGAAATTTAAATATTCAAAGCATCCGCTACGATTTTGTCACTTGGTTAAATAACAGGAACACTATCACGGATGTTTTAAGCTTCAGCATATTTCGAGGTTATGCAGCTATTTCAATGTATACTTAATGTCAAATTGAGTAGTTCGTTATAACTATTGATTGCATCTTCTTCCTTGCATTCGTTACTCTATTGTGCAAACTTCAGCCCCTTTTAATTCACGCACATCTTCTCAAAGTACAGTTACGCTCTCTATAGCGTAATATTATGCCTCTCATTCAAATGAATTTCCCTGCTATTTATCTGTAATATCATTCTCAATCTGTTTAATAATTCCTTAGCTTTATGCTATAGATTTACTTCGTTGCAACGACGGAAGTTTGACAATCCCTGCTTTCCCCCTTTCCGAAGTGAGGCGGTGATATTACGCTACAGAGAGTTTCAAAAGGTCGCGAAATGCTTTGAATTTCGAGTTGGAATTAAGCTCGTAGGCTTAAAAAGATTCCGTAAAAGCAGAGGTAGAGGGATCAAATATCTGCAACTGAAGACAGACTTAATAACACAAGATGAATGAACAGCATTTCGCAGAGCAGCGACAGAAGCCTAGGCATTGAATATTTTCAGATATTTCCGAAGCTTAAGCAATTTAGTAAGCTTAACTGAATTGTTGACTCGTCTGCGAAATGTTAGCATATACTTAAACAAAAGCCACGCCCTTTCTCCAGGAAAAGAGAGAAACCAACGATTTCTCTCTAATCTTAGAACAACCGACCCAGTTCTCCTAAAGTGCTCCTCCAATTCTGTTCAAACAATTTGTATGAAACAAAAAAATTAATGTTATGTAACTAATGGCTATTTTTATAAGCTTTGAAGAGAAAAGAAGCAGTTCATTTTCTTGAGACTGATTATGTGACGTTCCTTATTCACAATATAACAAAGTAATAACAAAAATGCTCTGTTTATTTAGATATGATTAAAAGTAGTAGGATAGGAATAGATTATTTGAACACGAAAAACACAATGCTTCTATGAGGAGGAAGGCCTTCATGAAAGCAGCCCACCAGCGGTCGAGTGGTGAAATCATTGAACATTGGCAGTTTGACCACTTTTCATATTTCAGCGAACGGCCTGATTGCATAAAAGTTTTAATTCCCCCCCCCCCGTGCGTAAACTGAATACGAACAGATTTTCTTAAAAATCCTCCACGAAGGCATTCCTTCCTTCAAGCGGATAGCTTTCATAAGCTTTCGCATAATCTAAATTATTCAATCTAAGCCAGGCTTCGTGAAGGATTATAAAAGGTAAACTTCCTGGCAAAAAATTTGCCAGCAAAAAATTTGTTTTTTGATAGCTCTTCACGCATAAGGAAAACTTCAAAAGCCTACACTCATAGAGAAAACTATTAAGACCTCCTACAGTCAGTTTTTTCTACCAGCTCATACTTCATACAGTTATAAAGTACTTTTTGCCTCCTTACCGCGTGCCTTCATAGCGTAACTTTGAAAGCACGTCTTGCTGCCAAACGGGAGGTCCGTCTTTCGAATCCCAGCGAGGCCATTGCACATTTTTTATGTTTACTATTTTGACATACCTAATAGACTCTACACAGTCAACCTCTTGAAGCATAGCTCGGGGTGAATTACCAATGTTTCCCAACTTTAACCATCGGCCACAGGTTACTGAAATCATTAGTCTGTCCATAAATCAGTATTTTTTTGTAATAACAAGCCAAAATCAATTATCTATACTTTGGAAAATCATGTTGTTTTGTTGTGTGAACGCAAAAAAAAAAAAAAAAAAAAAAAAAAAAAAATTATTAGAGAATACTAAAATCGTTAAGCATCTGTTTTTTCGAATTTTTTTATGTCCTCTGCAACAGGTCATTATTAATGACAGGCTGTAGCCCCTTTCGTTCCTCATTATGAAGCTTTAAGATTTATGTTTCATCATTATCTACGATGTTTCGTCAATTTTCAAGAAATGTCTGCATGAAATTGACATCTGACAGAACGCTTAAATTATCGAAAGTTGTGCTCAAACTGTGTACTAAAAAATTGTTAATAAGGCGTCTGATTTCAATGATGACAGAATTCAGAAGCTAGTCGTACGACATGATACTTTAGTTGTAGGTAGAAATTGCGTTGAAAAGTAGATTAATACCCAAGCTTTCATGTGAAAATGAAACTGATAAAAAATATCTTTGTTTTTCAAGTAATATTAAAATGGTTCTTAATTAAAAAAAGATACCTCTTATATTTCACAAGGGAATTATTTTCGCTATTTCTCACGAAAACAAAATTCATGAGCGGTTAAATGTTGTTGATACAATTCCCAATCAAGTCACAGATTAAAATTATACTGTTGTATTTGATTTCCATTAGATAAAGATGCGTTCAATCTTAAATTTTATTTTCCTTACTCTCGAATGCATTAAATTAAGTTATTCCTCTTAAAACAAGAGGAAAACAGAGCTCGTAAACACAGCATTTTTTTTTTAAACAACAGAACTCTGACGAATAGAAAAATGCAAAAATAATTTACATTTTTATTATCAACTAATTAATTAGCAACCAGTTAATATCTCAAGAGGTTTTAACAAACAACTTTTTTTAAACAGGTACAGTGTGGTATCAAACCCTTTGAAATGCATTTGCAATTTATTGAAAGCGAATAATTTTTTTGTTAACGATTGCTTCTTACTTCAAACTTCATTTATAAACAAAATGGCTGTATATTTATCTTATGCGGTGATAACATCCGGTAAAGATCGTATAATTATACAGCGAAAGAACTCATCATGAGAAACGAAAAAACTTAATAATATCTGCTTTAGCCGTGGTTGTAAGAGTTAATTAGATTTGAGCCAAACTTTAGAATACTTTCTCAGTCTTTGACAGCAACTTTATTAGTTAAATTACTGTATAATTTTATTTATTATCTTTTCTGATCCTTATTTTTTCTTCTTTTTTGTAAGATGTGCCTTACGAGAAGGATTAAAATACATAACGCAGTACGAAGTTTGCAAAATTTCCAGACAACATATTTCAAATTATTTTGAATTTAAGACAAGTATGCTATAAGTAAAGAGTACGGTAATTAATCTTCTTCTGTAGTAAACTTTCTACCTAGAAATCTCTTCTTAGCTTCTTGTATAAATTATCAGCTATCAAAATATAGTTAAACGATTGTTAATGCTTTCTACTTTATGACTATTATTCTTAATGAAAGATTAAGATATTAAACAATTGCAAAGAATTACAAATAAAAATGGTATGATAGAAAAACTAAACTGGCATAAAAAGGAATTAAAACTACTAGTTTTCAAACAGAAGCACTAAATTTTAACCATGGGATAAAAAACTGCAGGTTGACGATATAAAGCACTTATATAAAGCGCTGAGGACTATTGCCCTATTTTCGGACACAGAAATAATTTGTTATTATCATGAAAACGTAAGAAAAGGCTATTATTACAAATCTATGGAGAAGGCAATAATGCGAGTCATTAGAAGTCATTAGAAGCAATCACAGTTATAAGAAAGATAACTGAACATGCGGCATAAAACGGTAGGTCGAACAGATATCAAGTCGCATCAAGTTAATCCACGAAAAAGGTATTCAAGTGCTTGCGTTCTCCATTTCATAATCGTTTGAAATAATTAAGACATGGACTCACCCAAATAGATGCAAAAAGATTTATTGCAGAATTTGACGAAGAGAGCAGTTTATGCTTCTTCAACTGGCGAGTTTAGTTCATTTGATTATGGCAAGGCACTTGAAGGCTACCTGCCTAAGGGAGGATGCCTTAGTGGAGAATTGTCTAAGGGAAACCGGCTGGTATACACGTTACACATGGGGAAAACCATGAAAACGTTCATGCAGCCAATTCGTTCGTGGGGATTCGAACACCGAACTAAGCTACTGGTGTTCAGTGACTTTACCGCTCCGCCACTGGTGATCACTAAAATCACGGCCATCACTAAAACTGCTTCTGCTAAAACACAAACTACGTTAGACAACGTTGCTTTCCTTCCACGCAGGCTAATAACCCGCCTAGTGTCAAAACAAAACTGAGTACCTAGAAAAACAGAGCTGATAGAGGTAGATATATTTTAGCAGAAGCACTGTTAATGATTTAACGCTATCGAATTCATCAGGTACTGCATCCATCAGCTACACTGGTGAAAAAAAATTAAGAGAATTTGCATATTTTATCGAATTGCACGAAAAGAACTGAACTGAAGAAAAAGCCACTGCTTCTAGATAAAAATGCAAATATTGTACGGCAAATACATAAGCGTACATGTGTGTGTAGGCGAAGCCAGCAGAAAAACAGGCTTTACAAGCGCGTGGAGGGTAAGACGAATTGCGTTCGCTAGCACACCTCGGAGAATTTCTTGGTGTTATCTTGCAATCGGTTAAATTCGCATCGGAACAGTAAAAATGAGTAACCACCAGCGTTTAAATGATGGAATAAGGTGGCGAATTTTGGAGAAGCTAGAGATAGGACAATCGCAAGTCCAGATATGCAGAGAGTTTAATTTAACGCCCAGCGTAGTGTGTAACCTATGGAAACAGTTTCAGGATACTGGATCTATCGAGAGAAAGCCTGGGAAAGGTCGTCCAAGAGCCACGACGGCCAGAGAAGATCGCTATTTGTCCATTTTAGCGAGGCGTAACAGAGGGGCTACAGCTTCTCAGCTCTTTCGGGACCCGTACGCAGGCACAGGAAACCGTGTAACAAGGGTGACTGTTTCCAAAAGAGTGAATGAGAGAGGGTTGTTTGCCAGAAGACCGTCTGTTTGCGTCCCGCTCACGTCTACGGACAGGAGAGTCTGATTAGAATGGTGCAGGCAGCATAGTGAATGGAGTACGGAGCAATGGACAACCGTTCTGTTCACTGAAGAGTCCCATTTTAGCCTAAACGCCGACTCTCGCCGTACTTTCATATGGAGAGAGCCAGGGACCCGCTACCTACCCTCCAATGTTCGCGAAATCAACAATTATGGCAGTGGAGGTGTAATGGTCTGGGCAGGCACCCTCTCCACGTCTTTGAAAGAGACTCTGTGACTGGTGTGAGATATAGGAATGAGGTCTTGGAGCCCTATGCTCGCCTTTTCCAGAGTGCAGTAGGCCCCGAGTGCATCTTACAGGACGATAACGCGAGGCCACATAGAGATCTTCTGGTTCATAAATTTCTCGAGAATGAGGATATTCGTCAGAAAGATTGGGCAGCCAGGTCTCCAGACCTCAACCCTATAGAGCATATCTGGGACGCTCTTGGGAGGGCAATTGCAACTGGCATACCCCTTGCGAGAACCATCCAGGAACTGAAAACAGCGTTGCTGAATGAGTGGGACCAATTGCCACAGGCACTGATAAACTGTCTTATTTCCAGTATGACATCCCACTGCGAGGCTTGTATGGCTGTCAGAGGGAATCATACTTCCTATTAACCCATTTCTTTTATGTCTTCTGCAACCGCAGTTTTAGACCTTCAGACTCTCATGAGTGTTACACACGAACATGTGTGTCTATTATAATTGTTGAATGTTTATTTTGTTTGTATTGTATCAACCTATGTTCACACCAAATTTTATTAAAATCTGTCCAGCAGTTCTGGAGATTGTAGAACAAATATGAAAATTCTCTTAATTTCTGTCACCATTGTATTTAAGAAGCATTGGTCAGCTGCTTCTTAAATTGCAGCTTAAGGTAACAATAGTGGTAAACTCCCCAAAACGCAATTTCCTAAAGTAAAATCTACGTTAACCTACGTTGTGTTTTTACACTCACAGTAATAAGCGCTTATTGTCATACATAGTACAAAAACTTCTCAGTAATAATTTGTTTTATATGAACAATAAGATCACACCAAATTGCAATAAAAGCGAATGCTCATTGAGGCTCAAGTATCCCTATTTTTTCCTACGAATTTTACCGTAATTTTATTATGAAATAATTGGTAAACTTTGTGTTATTTACTGATATTTCTAGCATTGGTATAGTAATTTCGGATGGTTTAAGATACTAATTTATCTAAGTTTTGTAGGGTTTTACTTTGATATCAATTGATCATTAAAAATTTCGAATTATTCCAGCCTCTTTTATTTTTACTTTTTTTGAATAACATCCATGAAGGACTGTGCAAGGAAACAGTAGGGACGAAGAAAGCGCACCTTAGTTTAAAACTCCAATAAATAATAAATGACTTAGAGCTATGTCTAGTATTTTGCTACTATTTATCGATGTAATTTTAGTTTTGGGATATTTTGACAACTGTTGACACTGATTCTGCACTCTAAAATCCTCAAAGCAGAAGAAAATATCTCAGTTTAAAAATGTGTACATCAACCGCCAAAATGTTAAGAGAAGAAAGTTACTTAATTTCCAGGCTTTGTCAAACGAAAGCATCTATTGTCAGAAAGCGACCGCAAAATAAATTTAGTTGTAAAGGGATGTAAAATCCAAAATGTGAGTAATAATGTGATTATTTGCGTGTATTTTGGGTTTCTGTACTCATAAATTATTGACACCTTATTTTATTTATGAAGTATAATTTATTTTGTGCGTACATACATTTTAGTTTTATTAATTTACAAAAGAAAATTGTGTTTAATATTTAACTGTTAGTTAAACACAGTTTTAATTAAATATTAATAATTAATATTTAATTAAAACTGTGTTTAATATTTAATTACATCAATATTTAATTGAAGATTTTGATATGGTTTATTTAAAGAAAACGTATGTTTTACTTCTTTTTTTAATATCTGGAACCTTTCTTCCATTTTTCTCATATGCACGGTACTATCTTTTACATGGTTTTATTTTTCATATTTTTTTAATTTATCTATCATGGAGAAACAGAATTAGATGTATATAAGATATTATGTGTTTAAGTATTTTTGCTGGAATTATCTCTTTTCCATTAGCCTTTTGTAAACTTTTCTTACAGATAAGTAAGATTTCTTACAGATAAGTATTTTGTAAAGATTTTCTTACAGATTACTTTCCTTATGCATATAACAATTTTTGTAAAATGAAAATTTCTTAAAACTTCAAGCTCTTTGAATTTGTAAATAACATAAAAATTAAACAATGTAGGATATGTTAGGAAGTGCGAAAGGCAAAAACTACTTATGATAAATTTGCAGAAATGAAGGAACGCTGAGTGAATATTCCAGAATAGATAGAAAGAAAAGTCTATGAATTAGCAACTTTAGGAAACTTTTGTGTCTATAACTTTTCAGCAATTTGTTCTCTCCTTTGCTTGGGGCCATAGAAAGTTTTTTAATACGATAAATATTCAGATCTGGATATAATGCAAAAGGGGATTTTGAACTGTTACATACAACAGTCGATTTAATGGGATTCGGAACAGATATGCGTATAACGGGAAAACTGAAGCTAACCATGCTACAAAGAGCTCTGACGAAACACGAAACTCCGCAACAGTTAACAGACGGAGAAGATGAAGTTATTTAATAATAGTGAACTGTAAAACGGGATCTTTCATCAGATGATGAATTTCAAGCATTTACGTGCACTTTAGAGCATTTACGTGCACTTTCGTCAGTTTTAGGGTTAATTAAAACTGACGTCGTGCAAAAAGAATTACCGGAAAAATGCTTGCCAGAAAAAAACAAATTATAAATTACTTTACAAATTATTAAATATATTCATTTACAAAATATAATTTAATTTAATTTATTAATTTAAAAACGATTTAATATACTAATTATTAATTCAGAAGTCAAACAACAAAAATCAGTGTTATATTTTCAAATTTTCACAGGACTAGTTTCGATGGTTTTACCGAACCACCATCCTCAGCTGCAAAAGCGCAAATGAACGAGATAGGATATAATATTTAGATAAGATAAGAAAGCCTGGACAGAAAATAAGCTAGTGGCGCCATCTGTTGATGAAACCAGAACTAAAACAGAATTTCTTTAAAGGCCGAAGGCAAAGATGGATTGGAATTAGGATCGTTAACTAGAACAGGAAGATTTTTTTTAATGTGAAATGCCTCTAGAAAATCCAATTCTCTAATGGAAGATTTTTTTGAATAATTTTGGCAGCAGAAAAATTGAAAGCGTGATTTTCGAACCAACAATTTTGGGCAACAGAAGTTTTTGTTGTTTGACTTCTGAATTAGTATTTGTTCAGCGTGTTATTGTGTCTTAATTACTGATTATTATTAGCCCAAAGGTCGTTAGCCCAGAAGGGCTATTAATTTCGTTTTGGCATTTTATTCGAAAACTTTAAATGTATGTTTCACCTTTCAAAGTGTTGCCACCAAATATTATCGCCCTGTATTATATTTAAAGAACTTAAATAATGAAGAATCTGCATAAATGTATGTATATTTCTCGCATTGTGATAAAACACCGGTACCTAGAGCCATCCAATTTTGAATGACGTAATCCTCCTGCGAATATGGGCATCTGGAAACACAAATTTGAAATTTTAATTCGTTTTATTATCGACTTCATATTTTGATAATATTGTATAGATTGCATTGCGTACGACATGTATGCAATGCAATCTATACAATGGGATACAATTCTTGAACATCCCGTTGTATAATAAATTTTAATATCATAAATTTTAATATGTATAAAATATAAAGAAATGCTAATATGCCTAACTGAAATATTAAAAAAATATTTAATGTGTTTGCGAGTTTTCAAAGCTGGATAAAAAAGAAAAGAGCGCTCTGATCTCATAGCTCCTGCCTTTTTGAAAAGAGAACTTATAAAGAATTTACTCATAATTCATAGTTGATCCAAACAGCTTTCGTATAGAGTTTCAAAATTTGCTTCATTTTATTATGTTGTTTGGTAAATTTATGACAATTGTACATAATGAAGAAAAAATTGAATTATTTTAGTTTGTGATTTCTTTAAGAATGCCGCCAAAGGAATAAATAGGGATTAAGAGAAAGGTAAGCCATAGTTATGGTTAAAGTTTTAAAAAAAAGTGAAAAAATGGATAAAGTAATCTAGTCCAAGAAATTATTTCTTGATGTTCTAAATAAATATGGTTGTTCTAAGCGTTCGAATGTTTCCGGTCTGTATTCGGTGCCCAGAGCAGTCGGTCTACTTCTCCTCCTACATTTAAAGTTACTACTGCCCGACACTGTTTGATTGAAAATGAAACTTACACTTTAAAACATTTAAAAATGTTTAAAAGGGGAAATATTTTAATAATTGTTTCTGCACTTACATACTCATAAGCACAAAAATGTTTTTCAAATTTTTTAATTGGAAAGTTTGAATTTTAGCGAAAATATGAGATTAAAAACCAGACAGACTGAATGAAAATTACGGACTGTAAAGTTCTGCTTCAAGTTGTCATAATAATAAAAGTCTTTCAATGAAATGTTTAAGTGGGAGTTTTGAAAGAAGAAAAAAAACTTCTCTTGGAAAAATATTGGTATAAAAATGAGGTAAAATCACGAGGTTGAATAATTCTCATGTTTTTCGTAAAATAAATAAAGCTCTTTTAAGTGGAAAACTTTCCTTTGTTAAACCCTCAAATAAAGGAAGAATGTAAAAAAAAAAAAAGATTTTTTATTCGAATTTAAAGGTCATGAAATGAAAAAAAAAATAAGCAGTAAAAGATATTTTTGCTTCGAATTTTCTTTTACACTTTTGAAAACGATTTGTCAGGAATATAGACGCGGCAGAATAAAAAGCTACGGAACTTTTATGCAAGGTGCGGTTGTTGCATGTAAATAATCTGAAACGTTTATTAAGTTGTACATTTATAAGTGTACCAAATGGTCAAAATTTCGAACGATAAAAATAACTGACGCTTTATCGTTGGAAACTGTAACAAAGAGAACTTTCGGTTTTCCGACTGGATGCAGCGTTTAAAAGATACAACAACTTGAAGTATCGCTTCGTCGTTTCCATCAAATCAAATTCTCAATGAAAAAAGGTATAGATAACTATATAGGCATACATATCAAAAAGTAGATACAATAGCATGATCTAAGTCTGGATGTGTCTGTATCAAAGTCTACTGGAAAGACATGGTGCGTTATTGTCTGTCTTGTACATCGGCGGTCAAGCTGTCGGATGACTTGGAGCCCTATGCTGATGCCTATGTTTTCCCCAGTAAATTACGCTAATTACAGAATTTGAAATAATCTGGATTTATGCTCTGGTCAATGCGCCAATGCAAAACGTTTTTAGTGACTTCCGACTCTAATTTTTTAGGCCAACTGTCTCAGTATCATGAATGTTAGAGAAAGTTAGGTTATTTGAATGAGGCAAAATGTACGAGGTCTCTAAAGAGAGATATGCCTTCGTAGAGCATTTCTAAGGGAAATCCATATTCACATTATGCATGTGTAAAACTACAAAAACCAAACATAAAGCGAGTACATTTGCTCTAGGTTAGACTACTAATATTTAGCAGGCTTATCCATTCGCTCACTGGTATGGCGGCAGCAACATAAAGGAGCACCGAATGAAAATTTCAGGTCACAAATGTCCTGCAAAATTGCATGCTTAACTAATATCACATTTTAAAACTTGCAATGCGTATATATAAGATTCGCATCGTGTTTCGAGAGTATGTATTATCAGAAGGGAAGTAACAAAGCTCTCGGATCGAGTATATACGAAAATGTGAAAATTCGGAAACAAAAAAACGGAAAACACTCAAGAAGTAGAGTGTATTCATTATGCATAGAATTGTCCAGCATATTCATCGGGATGACCATCTAATATAGCAGGGAAATGTATAAAAAGAAGCTATACCTAAATGATTAAAAGACAAAATGTTTATGTAAATATCTGGAAATGAAATCCATTTTATTTTTCCTGATAAAAAATTAACTTTTATTCCAGATTCTGTATATTCTCAGTCAAAATGAAAGACTAACAGCTTATAAGGGTGGCCATGAATAACATTGGATACTTAAAGATAACGTATCTTCACCTATAGAGCCACAGAGTAACTGCTGGCGAAAAGGTAGCTTTGCATTTAATCACCAGTATTTATTTACACATTTAAAATTCATCCGTTTAATATTTGCAAAAATTTCATGTATTTTTGTCCGTCTAATTGCGACGCAAAATCTAATTAATACATTGCTGTAGTAAGAGTTAATTATTAACAAAACAGTAAAGCTCCGTGACACGTTTATTCATAAATTGTGCTACCACTGTGCGTTTAAAAAAAGGGAGGGGGCATCTCAAGATTTCGCTTCACTACTTTCAAATCAAGGAGTGAACCAGTAATTTCACTACATGTAGTTTCTATCCCAATAAGATTATCTATTTATTGTGACATGAATTTTAACAACTCACAGTCATTTTCTTTTAAACGGCGGGCACTATTTTGTCATTTTTCGACATTGACCACTCCTAAAGAATAAAGTGGTGGCCATTTTATTGTGGAGGCACCTAATAGGCGGCCACCATTACCTCCTATGAAGAGACGGACAGTCAGAACCATGTCTTCTCCCAGATTCGAACACGGGCCCTTTGGTATCGTAGTCGGCTCCCTTAACCACTGTACCATCTAGGCGCCGTAACTTAGAGTCCTGTAAATTTTCCCCAGCAAAAGTGTAGTGGATTTATGTTTCATTACAGAGCTTGTAAGAAGAGATCTACAGGCACAAGAATGTTCCTTAAGAAGCCTTCATTAAGGAGAAAAATCGAAAGCGAGGATCTGAAAGAAGCGTTATATATTTAACTAAGAGCAAGCGCTTGAAGTGACAGGATTGCTACAATCTCCGCTGCCGTTTAGAAAATACCGAGCAAGGGAAGTCCTTTTGACAAAACGACACGCAGATCAGTAACTCGATATATAAAAGTAAAAGAATGGATAAATCTATTGAGCGTCATACACACTCTTTATTCGTGATTGTCTAGCTCGTGATTGTTCTAGCATTGAAACGAATGTCTAGTTTTATCATCAAGGTTAATTGAATTACCAAAAAATTTCTGCTTTTACAGTTCATTATTATCTACACGATAAAAGTACATTCAGACCGGGGTTAATCGGAAACCTTTTATTTTCACTTCAGTCAGAATTTTGGACATACACATTCGTACGTGAAGACGTTGCTTTAAATATAATATTTTATTAATATGTTTGATTTATATTATTTTATTCATTACCGAAAAAGCTTTATGACCTTCTCTATTGTAATATTGTAGGATTTTAGGTTAATTAATCAGTTATATTATCATTTTTCCTTTGCTTTCTCTTCTATTTTCGGTCAACTGCCACCAGGATGCAAATTAATGAGTGTATATATGCGCTGAGTTCTTGAGTTCGAAAGAGAGCCTTTAGCAGATATCGCTGACAGGTTACTCAGCGACAAATTCCTATTAATGGTGTTAATTGCCTAATCGGTTTTGCAACTTTGGTAGTCGTAACTGCTTCGTTTAAATCTTGAAATCTGTGCTAAATATTACTTAGGCGTGTGTTAGTTTCTATTTAGTATTTTAATTGGACTTAAACGTTTGTTCTGAATTTTCGGTAAGCTGCGGAGGTTTGATTTTCTATTCTTGCTATCAGTTTTGTAACCGTCAGGCTGGCCTAGCCAGTAAAAAGGTTTATTTTTAAACTCATCTAACTTTATAGTTACTGCACTTTAGTCGCTAGACAGTGCGTCTGCCAGTCTTTACGGTTCCACGAGCTATATTTAAAGTTGTGTGGAACAGTACAATATGACTTATTTTAATTCAATCATCTCCCCGAGTAAGGAAACTTTATTGATGATGTTATAAATACGTATGGGATAAGAATCAGTATATCGGCCTAATATCATGTTAACATCAGTTAGTATCCATAGAATACTATTATGCTAGATTATGCGAATAAACGGCATCTACTATTCACATTCAAAACTATTTAGCCCCAATGTACCGAGAGTACAAAGTTGCTGAACACTAGATATTTTCTTCCCTTTCTATCCTTGCCTGGGTACGTAATTAGCTGTTAACCTAATATATTTGATAATTTTGCTTAATGATCTGGACAATAAGTACTGCCTTTTTGGTTTCCCTTTTATAAAACCAAATTTATTTGCAAAACAACCTTCATTTGAAAGCAATGTATCTGCTTGAGTTATATGTCTTGGAATATTGTAGAAATTATATGCTATAAGCTGATCTTGCAAGCAGATCATTAGATAAAAATTGCCATTCAGTGGCTATCTTCAGTGGCCATCAAGAATTTCCCAAAATCTAGTAAAAATTGCAAAAGTAACGATAACTCAAAACTTGCGTGTGGATCCTTAGGAAAAGCTCGCTAAAATATGTAATACATAGTAAGACGCAAAGTGATTAAAAAGGTTAAGAAAATTATTTTATTCAAAAATTAGCACATTGAAAACGAAGCCGTGCCAAGGAGAATTTATGGATGGTAATAAGTGCATATTGTCTTAGCCGCGTACTTGAACTTAAATTACTATGGAGCCAAAAGTCCTCTTGAGATGTTGATGTAAGGGGAAGAGGAAGGAGACGTGGTACCAAACCTCCGGGGGATTCGACTTCAGAACTTGGACAGAGATGGGCAAATTCTCGTTGTCTCCATTAATCCTTTGCGGCACAGTGTGTCCGGTCTGCATATTTCACAAGTGCACATCTGTGTAGCCACCGAGGGATTGGCTTCTAGGATGGACCAATGAGCATCCAGTAATATTTCTGTCATGTCACAAGACCTTTCGCGTGCTTTGAGATTTAAGCAAGAGGGTTGAAAATATTCTGTCACGCAATTTTCTGTAAAAAATAATTAAAGGATCATCGATTGCTTCTGAAACTTTTCATTGCGAAGTTAGATCAAATATAGGCAATGATGAAGATTTCACTACCTGGTTGAAAAAATACAAACACATATTGGATACTTCGCAAAAATATCGATGTGAAATATTACTTAATAAGTGGTAAATAAAGATGAAGAAAGAAATGTGTGATAAACATCTGAGCCCAAATGCAATCTTTACATAAAACTATGCGTATGAGAAAAATATTTTCATCAGTTATATATGTAAATAGAAGACAGCACTTTTTATTGCAGTCTTTATGAAAAAGATGTTCTATAATAATAACCAATGCAGAATTTTCGTCAAAGCGAAATTTACTAATTTGCATTCGTATACATTTAGTGTGTTAAATTTCACATTTAATAACTGCTCACTCTTAAGTGAACTGTCTACACAAGAAATACTCATCAAGCACAGTGAATTTATCTTATCCACAACGAATATAATCAATTTATTCACATATAACTTTTAATTTTAACAATGGATATAATCAGATACACATATAAAAATAAAAAAATGCACTGAAATTAGAAAACATTAGATTCATTGTAACACTTTCAGTCATTCTCATCTCAATTAAAAAAATATACACTTTAATTCTCTCCACATATAATATGCCGTGAACATCAATCCATATATTAATACGTGATAAAATTCTCGAAAGTGAAATGTCAGCGATTAATGAAACTCAGAAAACGAAAGCACTACAAGATTTCTACTATTACGCCATATATTTATAACTGCGAAACAAATGCAAATTAAAACGCAAACAACATACGCTCACATGCACGAAGATTTAGCGTCACAACAGCAATAGCAGCTCATTGGTCCATTTTCGAAACCCTTCCCTCAATGGCTGCGCTGATGTGCACTTGTGAAATATGCGTCCGGTCTGGACGTACCTAAAAATTTAATTCTGTACGCACAGAAAAATTGAATGCGAAAGGATTTATAGGTTACTATAGGTTACTCTGAACCTTCTTTCTTTATAGTAGATGGCAGCTCAGCACAAACCAGTCCATATATTTTAGACATGTTTAGTTTTTTTAAGACCGTCATTTTTCAAAGAAATCTTCCAGATTCTTTTTAGGGTATAAAAGGAATTGTTTGAAAAGAAATTTCTTTGTTATGTTTTTGGGTGTATGCTAATCTCCTTATTCTATATTAGTTTTAAATTTTTACCTTGAAATCTTGCCTAAAATCAAACGGCGAACCCTAGGTGTGCCCAGACCGGGCTCACCGATAATCTAGGACGACTGAGAGTCTGTATTCTTTGTTTCTCCGCATCTCATCGGTCAGTTCATTGACAACAATGCTCATTTCAGCACTCTTTTCGAAGCTCTGTTCAATCAGTGTGCCACTTTGGGCACTTCCACAGAATTAAAACGATAAGTGCTATCTTCACAAAATTTTGCTTGTGTACTCCTCTAGGCCTAATTAGACTGCCTACCATCAAAACTCCAACTTTAAAAGGTAGCGTGCCGGAAAGGGTTAAATGTCCAAGGCCTAACCCAAAAAAATGTCGCTTTCCTTAAAATCCATGGACTTCATCTGATGTTACTAACCTTATCATCTAATCTTGATGATGAGAGGTATTACCGTACATTCTCGCGTATTCCCCCCCCTAGCTTTTTTGTTATCGCTAAGTTCTGAAAATTAAAAGAATATTCGCATAATTTCCCCCTTCCTTTATTGCACATAGTTTTCCTTCTGAGAACTATTGGTGTTTTAAGATAAACCGGTATTTTAGAGAAATTCATTTATCAGTAATTTTGTTGAAACTTTCAATTATTATTCTTCAGAGCGGTATTTATTTTTGTTTCAATACAGTAATGCCATAAACCCGTACTGGTAAAATTCTCTTACTTACGGACGTGAGTGTACGTTATCCTTTGCGTGTTTTTAATTGTACTTTAGCTACACTGTGCTGAGTTTTATAGATTCTTTAATTTCATTGGTAGTTCAGTAATTAATTATCATTTTTTAAAAAAGTTTTGCTTATGTTAAGTTATTGGTAGAGTAAAAATTTAGGATTCAAAAGTGAATTCGAACTGCTTTAGCACACAGCTATAAACTAACGCTTTCTAGCTTGTGATTTAATTAGATAGCTTCTAATATTTTAAAATTGTAAATATCCTACGAAATCTTGAATTGGGAAATTTATTATTTATCTTTAGAAAGAGAGTTATGCATTTAAAAGGAAACATTTGAATATTCCCTCTGTAAATTCATATTTTGCGAGCACCGTAAAATATGGAAATTGTATGAAATCGTAAAAAGTGCATTAAATCTTAAAGCAAGGTCTTATTTCTTCATCATTTCCTTTTCTTTTCGTTTTTCTTTTGACGTCAGCAGCTCATGCAAATTTTATCAGCAGAAAAACTCATACTTCTTGCGCATATACTCTCGTGCTTTGAGGATTTTCGTGAAAGTTATTTGATACGGTTTTTTGAAGTACTTTCGTGTCGAAATAAAGCTTCGGTGGGAAAGGTTTACTTGTGAATTATCCGCGATTGGATTTTATCCTTGGGATTTTCTATTCCGACAAACAGGCTTTAAACAAAATATCTCTTCGAGGAAGGGAATTCTTATACCTTTTGAGAAAGCTTTTTTCTGAGGAAAATGAATCGATATCATTTCCGTAACTAATGCAGTCTATCGAGCTGAGTAAATACCGGAATTCAAAGAAGTCCCTTCCCCTAAAAAAAGTAGTTATTTTAAAATTAGAAAATACTGCTTGTAAGGTACAGTTAGCTCTATATTAATCGGGAGCGTATTAACCGGATTACAGGTAAACTGAACCTGTCTAAAAATAGAGTTGTGAAAAAAGCATTATCTGAAGTTGACATCATAATCAATTTTCAGAGACCCAGTCCTACAAATTCATTATTTTTCGAACAAAGTTTTGGTGGCTTTTGCGAGTTTGTATACATAGATTATCAATATGTTTTCTGTTTGTTTAATGAATTTATTGTTTCCATATTTCTAGAAACTCTCTCAGTAATTTAAGCTACTTGAGTTCCTTTGCTTTCATTGCTGTCATTAACTTAATAGTGAGCAATTTTGTTTCAGTTTCCAAAACATGATTTAAACGATGTAATTGAGCTTTCATGTGGAACTGTAAATTAATTTCCGGGATTCTTGATAATTGTACCTTTTTGTTTTAGAGTTACAATGTAGAGACATTAGGTATTTTTTTGGAAGCAGGCAAGATGAATAAGAGCAATCGCCTTCGCCGGGAATCGAACCACGGACCTCTGGAATACCGGCCCAGCGTGCAGAACCACTACACCACGAAGGCACGCTAGGAAAGTGGGAGAAATAACTTATAACAATACCTTTGTTATAAGTTTTATAAATAAAACTTATAACAAAGTTAAATTATAAGTTTTATAAATAGGTTTTATAAATAAAATACATTTTTACTATCTAGTTACTGTATATAATTTTAGCTGACACTGTTTCCCAGAGCCGGGACAAGAGTGAGGCAAGTCAGGTACTTGCCTCAGGTGAATCACGAGAAGGGGCGCCAAATTGGCCATACGAATTCGAAAATTACTTTAATCATGTTTTTAAATTTTTCATTTATTATTAGGGGAAATAAGCTTCGGCTAACTTAAATTAATAAAGCAATAGCAAGAACCGCAAGAAAATCTGGAAATTAATGTGCATTTTGATGTTATTTATTATTTATTAAAAAAGAATTTTTTAACATTTTCAATTCAAAGTTATAAATAATTGGCTATATTATTTTATGCATTTATAAAGCTACGATTAAAAATATTTTAAGAATTATGGTATGATTATGCTAAAAGAATCATGATATTTTGATTTAATACATTTATTTATGTTTAATACAAATATAGCTATTTTGATATATGTCGCGAATTTACCTTTTTGCCTCGGGTGAAAAAATATCTTGGCACGGCTCTGCTTTTTTCTATCCTTTTATGTTCAAAAATTTGATGGAAAGTGTTTTGCTTGTTACGATTGCTCAGTAGAAATTGTTTTATGGTTTGTAAGGTTATTATTATTTTGAATAACCAACTATTTTATGATTTATTTCTTTAGTGTCCCTTCTGTTTCCGTTTCCTTACCAGCTTTCAGTTTCCCTACCAGAATGCAAATTAGTTCGATATATATATATAAGGTGAGATTTCTTGGATTGTAAGATAGAGCCTGTTTGTGCCGCTGGAGGCCATGCTACTAGGTTTACTGAGCTCAGATAAGATTGGTTTCTTCAGCTTTGCATTACAGTTGAATACATTTTAATTGTTACGCCGATGAGGCAACTTCGCGTTAAACCATTTGTGTAGCCCTTGGCTACTAGACTCAGTTTTAAATTTGAAATTACTGTTATTTTAAGTTGCATCGCCATAGGTAGCAGGCTGAATTGTAAGCGCGAGTCACGCATTTATGTTTTAGTTCTGATTTAATAAAAAGGTGTGTTTTAAAACCTACTTAATACTTTGCAGTTCATTTCAGCCGAAGCGATAATTCGCTCCAAGTCTGTTATTTAGACTAAGTTTATGCTAGCAAAGAAGACTAAACTCTATAGCTTATTACTCTCTATATTTTGCATGTATGACAGTTATCATTAGCTGAACTACTGTAATAAATTATGTTAAGAATTTTAAATGAATGTGTTCAATGGGCTTTTAACAGACTAATTCCCCGAGAATGTTTTTTTTTATTAGTGTGTTCGATCTGTTTGTGAACAGGTACCCCAGCAGTAGCCAAGTAGTTAAGACCGCTGAATACTGGTAGTTCACCAGGGGTTCGAACCTAAGTGAAAGAGCTGGCTGCATGTTTGGCTATCATGGTTTTCCACATGTGTAAGGTGAATATGAGTCAGTTTCCCTTAAAAATTACTCCACGGAGGCATCTCTTCCCTTAGGCAGATAGTCCTCGAATTTACCGTACTCATATAATCTAACCTTGTAAATATGCTCTATATTGAATAGATTCTTAGACCAGTATTTCAAACTTTAACCAGTTTTTGTTTATTTGGTTATAACAAAGCATGTAAGGGCTATCACCCTGAGAGAAAGGATGCCTTCGTGGAGCATTTTATAAGAGAAATTATATCATACCTATGTTACACATGGGGAAAACCACGAAAACGCCCATGAAACCAGCCCGTTCAATTAGAATCGAACCCACGAACTTCAAACACACTTTAAATTTTTGATACATGGAACTATTAGTGTATAGAACCTTTAATGAACTTATTGCCTGTTCAATGATCAACTAACCAAATTAATTTGCTACTGTTTAGATTCATTCTAAGCCAACCCATAGAACTATTAATGAAGAAATAATTATAACAATCAACAATCCATATTTTACTTTACTAGTTACTTTTACTTTTAAAATTTACTTTAATTTTGTTTCTTTTTTGTTTTTTGAATTGATTATTTGTATTTTTGTATTTCTATAAAACAGACCTTCGTCTCCCTCCTTTGACAAAAACTGGTTCACTGTTTTGTTCCATTTTAAAATAAATCCAGAAGCATTACTGTTTTATTGTTTTGCCTGTTACAACTCAAAACTTGTATACATAGTTCGAAAATCTACAAATTTGTAATCCTGTAAATATTTAATTTTTGAAATAAATGCTCAACTGACCCTTTAGCCTGGTCTCTTGGTTGTGGTCTCGCTGGAAGTAGATTTTCCCACCAACTAGACATTTTTTCTCCCTCCTTCCAGCATGCCTTCGTGGTGTAACGGTTAGCCCACTCGGCGCGAATTCGAGAGGTACAGGTTCGAGTCCCGACGAGGGCACTGCACATTTTTCATGTACACCTGTTTCAAAATAACCTAAGGTCAGTGGTGCTCGAACTAAAAGATGGTGGATGATGATTCTTCACCACCAGGATTTAGCGATTGGATCCCCTAATCCTCAGGATGCACACTCGGCACGTGTTTGAGAGGTCCAGGTTCGAGTCCTGGAGTGGGCATTGCTCAGAATTCCTGTATTCCTGTTTCAAAATAACCTAATTTCTCTACAGAAGCCTAGTAACATATTGGCAGATCAGTTGGCGGTGTAATTTAATGTAATGTCTACGAAAAATAAATTAAAAAAATGCAGTGAATAACAGAAGTGATAGCAAATCCTGTCGTACTATTTGCAAATTATTATTATCCACAACAGTTTGAAATACGAGCTATATACTTATGTTAGATCATCCGTTAAAAGTAATTATTCAGTCTTACAAAAAGTCAAGTGTGTTGTCATTAATGTTCTTCTTCACACGAGTTCCGATTGAAATACAAGAATAACTAAAAAAATTAACAGGAGCTGTAGCGTGAAGGGAAAGTACAGGAAGGAACAGCAAGAGAAAGACAAGGCAAGTGCTATTCTAAAGAGAAAGAACTTTTAATACTTATTTGAACTTATTCTCCAGGTTATACGTTTTGGAAATACAAATAAATTCTTATTGTATTTTTCATTTAATTATAACTTTGGTTATTCCTCTTCCTCGTGCCTTTTTAGACGCCTACGGATTAACCGTGTTTTGAGTTCACTGTAAACATCGCCCCCCCCCAGTATTATCCGGTAAATCTAGAGTTTTTGTAATCTACAGAAAGCTAAGTTCTGTCTATCGTTTCCTCTCTATCATATTACTGAAACATGTACGATTCACTAAAATATGCAATTTTTTTACTTAGATAAAAATTACTGCTTCTGAAACCATGACAGTAAACAAGAGAGAAGTATTGGTCCTTAATACCTTATATTCACTAGCACACATTCACTTTTATATATTTTCAGAGATCACAGACATAATTAAATGCACAGCTGAAGTTTTATTAAATGCATTCAACTTTTGATCAAATGATTCCTTTTAGCAGAAATACTCGGAATTTCAATTTTATACGAAATTTTACATTCTACGAAGAAAGTGTTAATGATTGTCATTCTCTTTATCTAAGGAAAGATTTTCTTTTTTCTGAGTTGAAGGTGGGAGGAATGGGTCCAGCAGTGACCGAGCGGTTAAGTTGCTGAATACTGGTAGTTCCGACCTAGTTTCAATTCCAGGTGAACGGGTCGGCTGGATAGCCATTTTCGTGGTTTTCCTCGTTGTAATGTGTATACGAGCTAGTTTCCCTTAGAAAGTCCTCTACGAAGGCACCCCTTCCCTTAGGCATATAGCCCTAGTGTGCTTTGTCGCAATTTCGATAAACCAAACCAAAACAAAGTGGGAGGAAGTTGAAATATGCGAACTTGGAACTTTATTTTAAAATTTAGTTATAAGAACTAGAAAAACTTTATTTTAAAATTTAGTTATAAGATTTGAACCATTTTTGTTTTGTAACGACAGTATCAGCTTTATGAGTTATACTTTTGAATTATATAAAATGTTTTGAATTTTAAACTCTTAATAAAAAACTTTACTGAATAATTTTTGCTTTCTTGTCAGAAAAAGTGCCTTTTATAAATTTACATCCAGAAACTTTAACGCATGTCTGTAACGATGGCTAGTATATAGTCCTCCAAAATTTTAATTGATGTTAACTTTAAAAATTTATTATTTAAAACACAGAGACTGTTTTGTTTTGTTAATATGGATATAGAAAAAATTTTTTTTCAGTGACCGCTTTTTTCATAAGAGACTTAATTAAGAATTTAATTTTCGTTTGTTTTTAGTAAACAGTATCATGTAACCAAAACTGTCGAATTCTAAATGTAATTCTGTAATTTTAATTCTTAAACCGAAATTATATTTCTCTAAGTCATTGATCAAGATACATTTTATTTTGCTTGTAGGTCTGAATTAGTTTATGGTTTTTATCACGGAAACATTAAAATTTTGTTATATTGCTGAATCCTGGCTCTGGATCCGGCTAAAACGTGCGATAACAATCTAAATCCATTTTTTCCCCTGAAATGACTTCTAGTGATATTTTGTTTTTTCAACACCTGCTATTTTGAATTTCGTTTTCACTTTCGAATAATTTTACCTATTTTTATGCAGTTCATTGTCCCTAATTAAGTACTCAAAACAATGGTCATTTTTCCCAAAGTAATTTTTGTTTAGTTTCTTGTTTTCATCATCATATTTTCACAATCGATTCAAAGTCAGAATCATTGTAGAAAACCATTTTCCAAGAAAAGGAAGAAACTGCCAATGTTTACATCCATGAAACCTTTTAAGAAACAAAATTAATGGTGAGGTTTCTCAGACGGTTCCAAAATGTTTTTCAGACATTAGAAGGCTTCCGAGTTTAATTTGTGAGTATAGATAAAGAAGAAAAATTGCTTTCAGAAATAATAGAAAGTAGAAATCTTATCTAGGAAATAGCATCGCTGAAAACGAATTTACAAAATTTACACTATTGAAGAAATAAATAATTTATTTGAATTACATAATGGGACGCACAATAAAAGTTGAAAAATCAGTGCTTGTGAACCCACAGATCAAGTAAAGTTCGTAGCAGAAATCGGGAGGGAGTTTAAGGAATTGTTAGCTAGATTCGGACTTAAATTCATGTGAGGTCCTTGAAATGGCAGTCGACGTGCGAACGTGTCAGTCATACGCGGACGTTCTCGACGCAGATAAATATGGTAATCTCGCTGGTGAGAGAAGACTTTGGTGCCATTTATTAACATAATATGGAGCATCAACCTTGTCTGCAATTTGACTAATTCCTCAACCTGCAAAACGTTGTTATATTAACTCTAATATTATGAGGAAACCAGATCTGATGATAAAAGTTTCTATATGAATAGCAAACAAATTAAGAAATTCAATTCAAAAGTAACCAAAAATTAACATAATATTTCTTGCTGGCTGCAATTTCGTTGAAACTCATTTCATATACTGCTATTATCATTAATATTTGCCCTAGAAATTTTAAGTGATAAGAGTGGAAGTTGCATTGATTTGTCGAAAGAACAAAGGTGAATCTCAGAAAAATTCTTTCCATGCATCCGATAGGAAAGTGGAAAAAACATATTATTTCATTTACGAGTTTCCTATGGAGAGAAATTTTGAAGCCTTCCAAGAAATTCAAATTAAGGGGTGAACGTAAGTGAAAAATAAATCGAAATATTATTTTAAAGACTAAAATTGTTGCTTATGCAATATCGCCCCTTTACTTAAATTTATTGGGTGTGTGTGTGTGATTATGGGAATACCTCGAGGGCTATCTGCCTAAGAGGAGGTATGCCTTCGTGGAGGACTTTCTAAGGAAAACTGGCTCGCATACACGTTACACATGGAGAAAGCCACGAAAACGCCCATGCAGCCAGACCGTTCGGGGGATTCGAACCTCGGACCGAACTACCAGTGTTCAGCGACTTTACCGCTCGGCCGCTGGTGGGCCTAAATTTATTGAGCACTAGAATTTGTCTTACACCATTAGCGAGGTGGCTGTGCTATTAAAAGAGGATAGAAATTCCACCTTTATTTCAGTTTAGAAATTCAAATTCAGCACTGCAACTTTTACTGCAAAGCTAAACAAAAGCAAAAATGCTTTGATCAAGTTTGGCTGATGTTCAACAGAACTGCAGTCGTGAGAAAAATTTTACGTTAATTTTTGCTAATTTTGGCATTGACTATTTTCATTTGTTTACAATACTTTAACTTTTTATGATTACATACATCGTGTAGAAGATTGATAGCAATCTAATCAGCGACAAAAAGAGATAATATTCACCATAGTTTGAGGACTTAAGTCGATTTGTTAGTAGCTATAGCAAATCGATGTGCCTATAGAACTATGCAACAATGACGAGGTAATCACATTTATGTTTGGCAGCGAGAAACATGAATTTGTGCGACAACTTTTACGATTTTATTGTGGTATTACGCTTGACCGTGGAAACATTTTGCTTATGGTCATTAGATGGTAGCAAGAAGGAACTGGATATTTCAGTATTCTGTCAAGTAAACAGTTGTGGTACGTTTGTCGCACATTTCTGCTAAGCGATAAGCGAGTGACAAAAATCGAAAGTCGAAAAGGAATATGTCAGCATTGCCTTTCGTTTAAATATGATCTTGTTGAAGGGTACTTGGCATATATGGCAATAACCAGAAACGCACATGCCAATATGCGTTGTGGTGCTTTCATAATAATGCGAAACAGTTCGAATACCAACCAAGTTCGGGCAAATTTCATGAACTGAATGACGAGGACTTGTTGAAAGCCACTAAGAGCAAGGACAAGATTTTTTTGTGGCAGAATTTGTGATTTGAGTATCATAGAAAGATATTGGTGATTTGGATTCTCGCCTCGTGATTTGTAGTAAGTTTGGAGATTTTCTTACCATATTAATTATCGGAAAGAGACGAAGAGAGGAGAATGAACTCTAATGATTCAAACATTTCGCTACCGGATTATTACATCTAAATACAGTTGTGTAAACCTTGTAGACCTTATCTTTTTCTTTGTTTTTCTATGTAATCATGAAAAATCAATCATGCCGGAGATACAAGCTTAGAAATTTCAGCTGCTAGTTGGATGCGCTAATCTCTACAAACAAGGACATACGGAAGATGTTTTCAATTCTTTGTTATAAACACCAAAAAAAGTACAGTCTTTTGCTATCTCAATACTGCACGCAAATGAACACGCATATACCCTAATTATCTTTAAAGATATAAATATAGGTATAAGTGGGAAGGGGGATACTAGTTATTTGCCACTGGTAGTGCAGATGCAGTACTCCACAATAACTATAAAGCTTCTCCCAAATTTAATGGAGAACACTCCGGAGAGGGCGGTCCAAGGGCCTCCTAACTCTCTTCCCTCATCACCAATCACTCGAGAGGACTTTTGGCTCGTTGCGTATTTTGAATGCCGCTTGCAGCATAGACACTATACACTTATAGGCTCGTGTTCGAATCTCCAGCAGACAGGAATATTAACCAATCAGGCCAATTATGAAGACAACGAAACGAAACAACAAGCAAAACAGCCAATCTTGCATAAAACGCGGCAAAATTTATCATTATTTAAACTATAAAACTACTGCTTTATTTAGAATTTTCTATATTTTTAACGACATAATATCGCTTATAATATTTTAGTCAAAATTATCGTCAAGATATTTGAAGATCTCGTAAAAAGAAACCTTTCCTGAAATATCTGACCTTATGGTGAAGGACATTAGAACACGTAAATTAGGGTATCTGCTTCAAAACCTATTGCACCATCTGCTGCATAAAAATATTTAATATGCTTCATTAAAAATCTAATCAGAAAACTTAGCACAGCTCATTGTCAATTAATGATAAAACAAATATTCTAATTTTTCCTCAAAGAAACCGTACGTAAATATTTGTATATGAATGTTTCGTTGCCAACCATTCAACTTCCCATCTTTTTCTTGTTTCTTTAGGCTCACCAGCGGCCGAGTGGTAACGTCGCTGAACACTGGTAGTTCGGTCCGAGGTTCGAATCCCGCGAACGGGCTGGCTGCATGGGCGTTTTCGTGGTTTTCCCCATGTGTAACGTGTATACGAGCCAGTTTCCCTTAGAAAGTCCTCCACGAAGGCATCCCTCCCTTAAGGCAGATAGCCCTCGAGTGCTTTGCTGTAATCTAATAAAACCAAACCATCTTGTTTTTTTATTTCTTAACCGATAATTTATTAGGAACATTGGATTTAGAGGTATTTATTCTGTTGTTAATGTTTACCATCCTCACAAAAACGTGCTAATTAAAGGAATTTTTATGAGAATGTCAAAACTAAATAAATCAAACAAAAGTACTTGTTAAGCACGTTACCTGTATTATTTCCTCTTGTATGGTTTTAAATGTGCTGTGATATGTTTATCGTCGCACTAAACCAAATTAGATTAAGTATTGACTGATTTTGATTGACATATATCTTAAAAACAGCTGACTACGAAGCGTGCGGATTTGAAATTCATTTAAGATAAAATAATTAGTTGGCACACAATATGGATTTAATTGTCTTCGCTCGTATGATCTAAATCAAAAATATTTACTGCTTAGATTTTGTCTGGAAGACACAGACAAATTCGTTAAAATTTTAACAAATCTGCTCAAAATATCTTCCATGCAGCTTGTTAATAGAATTTATCGAGATGAAATGCTTTAATATTTTACTTTATCAATATTTCGCGTTTTAAATAAGTAGAACCTGATATACTTCGTATACGCTATTTTGCGAAATATTTAACTGTTTCTGCCAAGAGGAATATGAATATTATTCAGTCAAATAATGCTCCAGTTCTCCTGCTACAGAATAGTGTAGCATAATTAATTAATTAGCATTAGTTTAAATTGTCTTCTTTGTGACTGATTACAGTTTCAACCCGAGAGCTGCGCTAGAAATATTAATTATCGTAGCTCAAAATGAATGACTTCCGAAAATTTCGCTTTGCCTGCTTTATTCCATGCTGAATAACGGTTAAAATAATTACAAGAAATTATGTAATTTACTTAGTTCCCGAATGATTCTATGATCTGTTCTATGTTGATGTTCTATGATTTTATCTCACTATTTAGGAATGCATTTGTTTTAGATGTCGTACACATCTGCGTTTAAGAAAAGTTCAAGACGCCTTTCACCTTGCTTATATTATAATGGTAGACATATTTTGAAGAGTAACACTTCAGTTTTATTGTTTAAATGAAAGTGCGGGATTTTAACGATACGTTATTGCTGCTCATCTTCATTTATTCATTACACATTTTATTAAATAGCATATTAGAAATGCCCAGTTTGTAGAGTCAGGCGTTTTGCCGGTTTACATTCATTCAATAGACAGTTATTATTTTTTAAAAATTCGAATACAATTTGTGTTTTATAAACAACGTGCTTAAGTATTAAGGTAACATCAGTTTCACCCACCCATTCCTTTTCTCTACGGGATTTCCAGGGTAATACCAGAGCGGACGTTTAACTCAAAGTAATGGTTAATCTAAAGAGCAATTGAAAAAATGCTAGAAAGAGAAATAACCCCTATTTCATTTAACAGAAAACTGTCATTAACAATTTGCCTAGATTTTCAAGCAGTTTAATCTGGAGAATAAATTCTTTAGTTACGTTGTAACACTTGCTGAGGATTCCAACTAAATAAGCAATGTCGATTACCTTAAAAGTAAGGTGTCACGTTTGTTCTGCGCAGTAAATTATCACCAACATAATAGTCAACATCAAACAAACAAACACAGAATTAAAACTCTTGAAGGTTTTTCTAATCTCACCACTTGTGAGCGATGAAATTAAAATTTACAAAAATTAATTCATAAGGTATTTTCTCCTTCCTTCCACCATGCCTTCGAGTTGTAACGGCTAGCACACTCGGCGCGAATTCGAGAGGTCCAGGTTTGAGTCCCGGGAAGGGCATTGCTCATTTTTCACGTCTCCCGCATCAAAATAACCTAATGACTCTACAAATTTACCATTCGACCTGAATCTGGTTTCAACGCAAAGCTTCCTTTTATGAATGACTATAAATTCAACAAATTGAATCTAATTTGACTGGAGACTACAAGATTTCCCAGAGCGCGACATTATTTTGAACACATACCTACCAAGTAGGATCTAACCTCAGTTTAAAGTATTCTCAGCAAGACCAGCATCAGCGGAACGCAGGCAAAACACTCACAGTATTACTCGTTCTTGGAAAGGCGAACCTCGTGACGAAGAAATTTATAAATAAGGGAAGCATAAACATCATTAAAAAGGAAAAACAAGTTATAAATGGTATTAAAGAACAGTATTTGCAAAAGAATGTGAACAATGCCATCGAATTCAAACTCAAGGTCAATTAAAATATTTTACTCTATGAAGTTTATATGTTCCGGATTATGTAAAATTAAATTACATAATGTGGTGAATTGAAACAACTCTGAAATATTATAGCATCATGTTTTATGAATACCGTTATCGTATGTACGCTGCGCCAAAATAAATAAATAAATAAATAAATAAATAAATAAATAAAAAAGGGGGGGACAGTTCTATATCTCCCGTTCTACTACGCGGTTGAAAAATTGCGTTTTTCATGTCTCGAAAACGAGATTTAGGATACATATTAGATTTATATATTCATATTCATTGTTCTAATATAGATATAATCACACAAAATGACATGCCGATGAAATGACTCTCTGAAATGACATGCCGACTTTTTGCCATATTTCGATTTTACGATTCAAATTATGACTAAATATTAAATTTTGTAAAATTTGGTCAAAATTTCGAAAAGTTTAGAAAAAATATTTTTAAATACACATTTTAAAAATAAGTAATAAAAATGGGAGAGATATATTTGGATTAAAACTAAATTTCTAATTCTGGAAGATGGAATCAAGTAAGTTTAATAAAAACGAGATATAAATAAATATATATCAAATTCAATTAACATTGAGGAGTTAAAATTATGAGATCTAATTTTTTAAAAACTACTTGTATGATATTACAAAACTTGCCAGTTTGGCATAATTTGAGTCGTAGAATCAAAATATGGAAAACATGTGGCATGTCATTTGAGAAAAAGTCCGATTTTGTGTCACAATAAGTATATTACAATAATGCTATATATATATCTAATACATATCATAAGTCGCGCTTTTGAGGCATGGAAAACGCAAGTTTAATTTCGTCAGTCGGCCCAGTAGAGCGAGAGATATAGAAATGTCCCCCCCCCTCTTTTTTTTTTTTTTTTTTTGTGTTGCGCAATGTACATTTCTTTTTATTTTTTTTGGAGGTACCGTAGACAATAATGCTAGTTCAGAAAACAGTTTTGATGCTGATGCTAACAATTTTCTAATAGCAATTACGCTGATGGAAGTTTTTTTTTACGTTTTGTGACAGTAATTTTTCCATCATTACCCGAAAACCAAGCTTAATCATTTTTTAGACAATGTTCGGCTGGTCAACAATCCGATTAATCGGTACATTGTTAATGGAGCAAACAAAAATATTTAAATGTTAATGACAAGTAGTTAAATGGGCAAACTAGTAGCGATGTTTATCGTTCATTAATTTTACGTTTTGGATAATAAAACCAAATGAATCAGCATTTATCCTGGATGTTTAAATACAAAGTTAAGTCCAACATGAAAAGTAAACTGAAATATTGCTTTCTAGAAAATAATTTTCTTATAAAATATAGAAAAGGAGGGAGGAAATAGAAAAAAGGAAAATTTAATTTCAGAATTATATATTTGTTACGAAATCATTTAACTGTAGTTTTGGGCATATTCATTGTACAGTAGCGTACTATTTATCGTATAGTTTTGACAAGAAATAAAGCTACTGAAAACGTGTATCAAAATAGATCAACGAATTGCTACGAGAGCCACGAAAAATCACTCTCTGGAACAAGATAACATAACCCCCCCCCAAAACAAATAACATAAAGTCCTTAAACACACTTGGCTTAAAGTTTAATGGCCGTAATTCCTTCGATCTGCTTTTGTGTCAGCTGAACGATCTTAGTGATTTTGCAGAATCAATCAACATTGCTGACTGTCGAGCAAAAAAGTTAAAAGATGTCTTTCATCTGTAAAAATCGCTTGAGAAGGAAAATAACAACAATATAAATAAGAAGATACTCGATACTTCCTTCCAATGACGTATATAGCGATTCTTCATTCTTTGGCTCCCGGCCAAACTACCAGCAATCATCATCCCCCATCCATTTTACGGCAGCTCCTCTTGCTTTCTTCTTTCCGTTTGTTTCGTCTTTTTCTGCAGAATCAATTCAATTTTTTTTTGTTTCAATATGTCTTTATCCATTATGATAAATGAATGTATACTACTTATGTATAGCTTTTTTCAGTTAGCATTATTATTTAGAGGCAGCGCTTCTAGTAACTGTGCCGAGTCCAGAGAAGGGTAGCATTTTTAGTAGATTGAATGTTACCAGAAATCATTTTCAGACATTCCCTATGAAATATAGATCTTTTTTTAACTTGAATACGAATCATATATATATATATATATACTATGAGAGATTTTAGAACCTTTGCTCTGTTACAGATTGTTAGTACTATTATATCCATCCTAATAAATTGACCAGACTTTTTTAAACTGAAAGGTTTGAAGATCTACCTCAAGTACAATTTTTATTACTATAGAGTTATAGACCATTACAGTATTCCAAGAAAGGATTCAAGCTGATTACGGCAAAGTACAAGTATACAAGGAATATCTGTCTTCGTGGACGATTTTCAAAGTGAAACTTTTTTCTCATTCATTCTGCAGCCAAACCGTACGACGAATCCGGGACAAAGAATCGATGTTCATTAACTTCACCACTAACGGGCTCTAATGCATCTGAAATGCTATAAAGCTTTTAATATGATATAATAGTAATACTTTTCATTTTAAAACCCAAACCCTGAGCTCTAGTCTCACAGAATTAGCTTAATTCGCTAACGAGCTGATGCAGACCCGCATTATAAATTTTTCCGGACAGTAATGACAGCAACGTTCGTTTAAATTAGGTTTACCTCACAAGGTATTTTCTCCTTCTTCCCAGGCATGCCTTTTTTGTGTAACGGTAGCACGTTCCGCGCGTATGCGAGAGGTCCAGCTTCGAGTCCCAGCGAGGGGTATTGCTCAGTAATCAAGTCTCTTGCTTCAAAAAATCCTAACAACTCTACGGCCTATTATTTTAAAACACATTTGCAAGTTAAGTGTTTTTTTTTAGATGTTACCAATTAAGCTTCTTATACATGCCTCAGAGATTTTATTTAACACAAGTACACAGCCCCTTTTGTCACGTAAACTTTTCACATGTTAATCGATAATAAAATATTTCTTCAAATTACGCTACAACGGCATTTCAGCTCTTTGGAAGGTTTCATAGAATAACTGATTGCTTAATTCTACGAGGGGGAAAAAGGCTATCTTTCTATGAAAAAATTATCTTTGCACGAAGGTCTTCTTGCGGATTACTACCTAGTTTTCACATTACCCATGCGCAAAGTCACGAAATCCCAGGGCAGTCACCGGGAATCAAAACTTGGTTAACGTACCACGATTCTGGGGTCTTATCCACTTAGCTGCTTTTGGGTTCAGATTTCAGAGAAATATTCTGCTTTCCCATAATCCTCATAGCATGCTCTTCCTTCCGATTTCTTTAGGCTGTACAAAACTTTCCGATTTTTTTTTAAGTGTGCTCTTCTTACCTATTACTATATCATCAGCTTACATTTTTCTGAATAATATTCTTCCATGGTTTTTGTATTTACGAACCTAGGTCTCTCAGAATTCTGTATTTACTTTTATCAGGAAGGACTGGATATAATGCTTGCGTAGGACTTAAACTACTTAGTGTTTTAGAATATTTCGCCTTCTCTGTTTATACTTATTCCATGTGTTAGAATATTTTAGTTTAATTTTGTCGTCATTCACTTCATCTCCTTAATTACATTGTTATCCTTCACTAATTGAGAGAGACATGTTTCCAAAGGATGTTATCCACAGGATTTCGTGGAAAGATTTGAATTATGCTAAATTGCTTTTCTTTTTTAATTCTGTAAATATTAGGAATTACACAAGTAAGCGATCGGATTGCTTTCCGTGAAAGGAGGAATATAGGAGGAGTGTGATTGATGAATTATAACCAAGTGGATTGAGATGAGAAGGGAAGCTTTGGATATTTAGTTATTAGCAAAAGGCTCATCATGAGGAAAATATAGAGGGTTTTAGGAAATATTTCATTTCATTTTTATTTTAATAGTTTTAATCACGTAAACTAAATCATGCTTCAATTAGCGGGTACCACAGAAGATTCTTTGTACTTAAGAGTTAGTTGCTACAACCGATACACCACCAAAAATCCACTGGCGCCTTTGGGCAGTAAAATATGTTTTAAAAGTCAGCAGATCAACGAAACAAGTTAGGTTAAGTTGCTTGACTATTGCAAATTACACATTTGGGCTATCTGTCTAAAGAAAGGCACTCTTTTTCGAGGACTTTTCTAAGAGAAACTGGCTCGTATTTGCATTGCACATGGGGAAAACAATGAAAATCAACCATACAGGCAGTCCGCTTTCCTGAATTCGAAACCCTCCCTTCCAAGGTGACCAGTATTCAACGTTCTTAACCACTCGACTTGTTGGGACTCGATGAAACAGGCTTGTAATATCTGGAAGGGTATTGTTTTGCAGTTTCATTAGATAGTTATTACCGCAGCTGTCTCTGCTTCCATGTGAACTGCACCAAATAAAATGGAAAACGATTCCTCCCGAACCATTTCCCAGTTTTTATTGAAATACTTTGTCGGCTGTTGTTGATGTTACATTTCTACCGTACATCTTCCGTCATGTATAGTCTCATGTGTAAGAATTGCTCAAGAGTTGGAACACTTGTAATGTTTTGGCAAAATGGCATAATTCTGTGGAATATTGGATTATTTTTTGCTTCATTTTTAGGCAAACTTTAAAAGCGTATGATAAAATACAGCACAAATCAGCAGAAGGAGAACAAACGCTGACCCAAGAACTTTCCGAATAGGATGGATTAACGAAAAAAAAAAAAAAAAAAAAAAGGCAGCTATAGGCTTGCTCAAATTAGTCTGATATTTACATTCGTGTAAAAAAGAAGTCATTACCACTCTCCTTTAGGTATCAAAAAATAGTTGAGAACATTAACAAGAAAAGGAAATAAAAAGCAAGAAAAAATACATATATACTATATTTTTGAATTATTTTTTATGGGAAGTAAAGAAAAACTCAGAATTCTGAAACTATCCACCCTGAAATACACACACATATATATATTAGCAGAACTGCTTGAAATACAGAAAATAAAGAAATACCTTTTTCAGCACTAAAAATATTTGTGGTATCAGAAACGCTAGAAATCCAGATAACATATGATCTTGAACAATACACATGCATCTGAAACATAGAAAATAACGACAGAAAACATAGAAATGCTCTTGAACACAGAACATTTCTACTTATCAGAAACACTAAAAGAAAAGACAACATATGCATTTGAAGCATACATGTGTGTTTAAAATATAGAAAATAAATGTGCTTACACTGAAAACAAGTACAATATAATATTTTGAGAAATTACGTTCAGCTTCAAAGAAAATACAAACATTGCTTTGATTTTTTTATATTATTAACGACAGATATAGAATGGCAGACTTATTATCTTTCTGAAAATAATTACTTTATCTCTGAATTACCGTTGGCTATTCAATCCGATAAGTAGTTTGTTATGCTGCATCAAATAGCATTACGCAGAATGCACAGTTGATCACGTTTTAAGAAGGGAGACGTCGCTACAAGATTTTACCTTTTCTATGCAGTCTGTTTTAAACGGCTACGCAGTTCTGAATGTATTCAACTACTGGTTGCAGACTTAAGGTTGCAGTTTAAGAAATCAATCAAATAAAGTGGGATGTCAGTAATCAGGAATTCTGGTTTGAAAGTTTTGCCACAATTTTGGTCATAGGCCATATATTGTGGTTTGTGCAACATATTTATACGGAGGGATGGATGAATTTATTGCAGTTTTCTGATCGTAGGCTATCTCCTGATGTGCATAAACTTTCGCACTATTTTCTGAAAATACAATATTCAGACGTGTAGCAAAAATGCAGATTTCTTATGACTTACTGTTGTAAGCCAAATTAACAAACCTGACTCTTTACGTGAGGGCTCTCAGTATTCTCGTTAACTTGTACTGTAGTTTAAATTTCGAAAATTTAAATATTTAAGTATTTTATTGAAAACAGAATCAAAACAGCAACTTTCAGTTTTAGTGAGTGCAGTCTTACATTTGGTCTCAATGTTATTTTCTGTGCGAAACTGTTTATATAAATAATTTGAGATAAATATAATTAATCTCTCCAGTACTCTATATTTATTATTACAAGACATTTTTCTAAATGTTGGCTAAGAGTCTTAATGTACTGCCTACGGCGCCGATACACTTTTCAGACTAACGCTCGTGTAAAAAGACGTTAGCCAAGTTGTATAGTACACCAAAAAATTAAAAATATCAAAATTATGTAAATTTAAATATCGAAACAAAAATCTAAATTAAGAGAGATGGCTTTAGATTCCTAACTGCGGAACGCGGTGATCCTGTTCTTTCTTGTTGGTGTGCTTACTCCTCGTGCGTTAGTTTTTCATTTAAAGTTACATGAAAAGGTGCGCTTGCTCAGGAGCCAGATTTTTGGTCTTTAACATTTTGAATTGTAAATAAGGAGATTTAACCAGATCACAATTGTAAATATCGAGTTTTATCAGACCGCAAACAGCAGTAGATTGTTATTCTTCTGAGTGGTAAACTTCAAACTGAAGAATCAATCAATACTTTTGCTTTTTACACAAGTAGTTCTCTAACATAAGACGGTACGAAACGTTCTCCGGCAGACTAACAGTGTTACTCAATTTAAGTGTACTTAAAGCGTAACATTATAATATGAACTGGAACTACAGCTATGAATCAAATGAAAAATATTTTAAGAACTTAAGAGATAAAAACAAAAATAAAGTAATGAAAGATTTCTAAAATCTGAAACGTAGCCAAACAAATTATATGGACCCAAGGCGCAGCTGCTAGGCTGCAAAATTTAAATTAATCCATTATCACATTTACGTAAGAATTTGGCTGGTTTCATAATTCATCTTTAGCTTGTTTTTAATTAATTTTCTTTTGCTAAGATTATGGTAGGTAAAGAGCATTAACACAGAAAAAATGAAAAATTAGTTTTGTAACATCTCTTTCCTGTTATGTTAATCGTATGTCTAAAAAATTCACATTATACTTTGAAGCTTCTTCAGATTCAGCAGTGTTTACTAAGTTACCTTCAACGATCTTCATGAAACTTAAGAGCGGAAACTCAGATACTTCAGAAACAAATAAGATGAAGGAAATTAGATTAGAATATTTCTTTGTCTGATATATAAAGCTCGAGTGAGTTCTTACGTCGACTTAGATGTTTTATTTAATTAATTTTGTGTTACTTTCCCGCAAAACGTTTTTATGCCGTAATTACACTTGTTTTACCACAAACATTGTTTCAAATTTGCATTTTTATTTTGTGGGATTGAATACCGAAAGAAATATTTTTGTTCTATAAATAATTCAGAGCCTATCAGCGCCTAGCAGTAAGACCGTTGAATACTAGAAGTTGAACCCGGTTTCAAATCTCGCTGAAGAGCCTGGCTAACAAAATAAGATTTCCTCTGAAAAATAAAACATTATGAAACAACTCCTGACGTCCAGGAGATAATTAACTCAATAATATACTCAATATACTCAAATGAAAACTTATGTGCTGTATTACGATGCTGATGTTTGTCAGCATGTACACTGCTCAAAAAAAAAAAAAAAAAAAAAAAATGTGACAGTCCTATATCTCCCGATCTACTGGGCCGATTGACAAAATTCAAACTGCGTTCTTCATGTCTCGAAAGCGCGACTTAGGATATATATTAGATTTATATATAGCACTATCCTAACATAGGTATTTTGACACAAAATCGGACTTTTTCTGAAATAACATACCAATTTTTTTACACATTTCCATTCTACGACTCAAATTATGCCAGAATACCAAGTTTTGTAAAAATCGTAAGAGTAGTTTTTGAAATATTAGCTCTCAAAATTTTAGCTCCTCAATGTTAATTGAATTTGGCAAATATTTATTTATATCTCTTTTTTTATTAAACGTTTTTGATTTTTTCTCTCACATTTCGAAATTTAGGTTCATTCCAAATAAAATTTACCCATTTTTTGTGTTTTAATTTTTAAATTTCTATTTTTAAATAATTTTTATAAATTTTTCGAAAAAAATTTTGATTTATAACCTATAAAATTTTTACCATCATCTTAAAGTAGGTGTATTTTTAAGCATATCTGCAAAAAATTAGACTTTTTTATTCAAAATTTTCTAAGATATACACAAATTTACATATTTTCGCGTTTTGAAATTTGACATCTTTTTTTTGAGCGATAATAACGCCAAATGTGGTCTATGGATTTTTGTTACACTGTATTGCCACAGCTATTTTTAACCTTAAATTTCAAGTAAAATTTTAGGGAGAATTAATTATCTGACATTTTTTCCTTCAATGATGCGTAATAAATATTTATTAATACTATATGAAAAGCTATTTTTTTAAATAAATTTTTTAATATTTTTTTTAATTTCTCTCTCTCTATTTTTTTTTTTTTTTTTTTTTTTTTTAAATAAGAGTACATTTTTGTAAGAGTAAATTTTTACCTTCGGCGTTTTATCGTCTGCTACTTTACTTCGTTTAAATCGAATTGTCTAAAACTGAGAATTTTCGTTTGATGTTTATTTGAATTTTATGACATTAACTGCACAATTTATTTCTAAACAAAGTGATGCTTTTGAAGTGGCTGAAAGAGCGGCTGGTACTATCATCCATATTTTTAAAGCACATTATATTTTTATAGAAACATAAGATTTAGAATAATCATTTTTATAAAAGTCAAATTATGATATAAATATACAACCATCTAGAGACTGAATTAATGGAAGTTCAATGGTTATGTAGAAATGATCTGCAGCTACTTAATCGCTGGATAAGTCAGCAGATTCCGTGGACAAGTAAGAATAATTATATAAACGATACCCAACATTCTGAATTCAATTAACAATGAGGATACGATGTTTATTAAATGAATTCAAGAAGTTTTAAAACATAAAAAATCAACTCATTTTTTTATAAAAAAATGTATTTTTGTGCGTAGCGTATTTTCATTATTCTAATTTAAAATTCTAATAATTCTTAAAATTCTAATTTAGAATGTAATTGTCAAGAACTGATTCCTAATCATCAGTAATATAATAAGTAATTATTACGGTTATTAATAAATCCATCTTATAAAGTAATTGCAAATATTTCAAAAAACTTTCTGTCTGAATGCAAATATTTTTCTGTGCAAATATTTTTAATTTTATATTAATCAAGATTGCACACGATATTATTTATTTGCACTTCAATTCTTAACGTCAGTTCTAGTAGAAGTTACAAATCAATTATATTTAATTAAGGATTGGATTGGATTATTTAATTATGGCAAAGGACACGAGGGCTATCTGCCTAAAGGGAGGGATGCCTTCGTGGAGGACTTTCTAAGGGAAACTGGCTCGTATACACGTTACACATCGGGAAAACCACGAAAACACCCATGCAACCAGCCCGTTCGCGGGATTCGAACCTCGAACCGAACTACCAGTTATCAGCGTCTTTACCGCTCGGCCGTTTGTGGGCTTTATGAAATAGAAGGCGATAACTTTATTTAAAATGATTGTCAGAAATACCAAAATGTTTCGAAAAGTTGGATACTTTTTAATATACTTTCAGAATGCTTAAAGGAAAAGAGAAGAAAAATAAATTTTTTCGTAAAATTTAGTATTTGTATTTTTTTAAATTTAAAACTTTTCAATGTTATGATATTTGATTCTTGCGATTTCAAAAATAAAATATTTGACTAAAATATGAATAACATTTTAAGAAACCAAATATAGGATAAAATTGTGTAAAGCAATGGGCACAATGATAAAACTGTTTAAAGCAGTGTATGCAAGTCATCCTAAGTTAAAATATCGGTTATACATCTCTCTTATTTATATATATCTTTTCTGAACGGAACATTGAAAGGCGTGTAAAACTGTGCTTTACTGTATTTTCTCTTTTAATACAGTATGCAGTTTTCAAACTCATCGTAGTCTGGGTTACAAAGTATTCTTCCGAAAGAAACGCAATTCAAATAAATAAAATCAAATTCTGGAAAATTGATATTAATAAATATATTTTAAATGCTCAGTTCGAAGGAATAAATAGACAATTTTAAAACAATTATCTGAAGAGACAATGTAACACAAACAATTAAAATAAAAGTATAAAAATTTAAAAATTACCTAAAATAATAACTATGACAAAAAATATATATAAAGAAAACTATTTGAAAAAAAAAATAAACGCTGCACCTTTATTTACGCAGTTCGAATAGGTAAATAGAAATTTTTAAAACAGTTATTCGAAAAAAAAAAAAAAAAAAAAAAAAAACGTGCAACTTAAACAATTAAAATGAAATTCGAAAAAGAAAAAATTACTTAAAATAATAAGTTATAATTAAAAATATAATATAAAGAATATTATTTGGAAAAAAGGAACGATGGTGACTTTTTTCCCTCTCACGGGAAAGGAAACTAGGTTGCCATATATTAAGAAGTTCGCCAAGTGAAGTAGCCTTGGCGCAACTGACAAAAAAGTGCTAACATAAATTTGTGAATTTCTCCGTAAATTTCGCTCCAAATTTTACACAATTTCATATTTAGGCGTAATTTGAGTCGTAGAATCGAAATATGTAAAAAAATTGATATGTTATTTCAGAAAAAGTCCGATTTTGTGTCAAAATACCTATGTTAGAATAGCGCTATATATAAATCTAATATATATCCTAAGTCGCGCTTTCGAGACATGAAGAACGCAATTTGAATTTTGTCAATCGGCCCAGTAGATCGGGAGATATAGGACTGTCCCATTTTTTTTTTTGAGCAGTGTACAAGAAACAAAGGTATTTTGCCTTTTCGAATGACTGCAAGAATATACTCTACACAATTTGGATTTTGTGATATTGAACTGAGCCGGTCTTTCAGAGGTCCATGGTTCAATTCCCGGCGAAGGCGATTGCTCATTTTTAATCTTGCCTGCATCCAAAAATATACCTAATGTCTCTACAGTGGAACCCGAACTAAAAGAGTGTTGGATGAGGATTCTCCACACCCAGGATTTGGCGATTGGGTCCCCTAAAAACCCCAGTCGCCCTTTAAAAAGGGGAGTATATAAGGTATTTCTCTCACTTTCCTAACGTGTCTTTGTGGTGTAGTGGTTCTGTACGCTGGACCGGTATTCCAGAGGTCCGCGGTTCGATTCCCGGCGAAGGCGATTGCCAATTTTTCATCTCTCCGGCTTTTCCAATTAACCTAATATTTCTACAGAACTTCTTCTACGCGCGAAATGCATCAGAAAGACTGTAGGTTTTCTTATGATGAGAAAGTATTAATTTTTCTCCAGAAAAAACTGTTCTTTCGGGAAATATTTTGAAATGAAACTTTCTATTTGAGAAAAGAAATATGGAAATGGCTCGAACGTATGATGTGCTTAAGGCAATTAGTGTGAACAAAAGGGGTGCGTAAGAAAATTAGTATGGATTATGGAAAACATACAAAGGCTATCTGCCAAGATGAGGGATAGGTACGTCTTCTTGGAGAACGTTTTAAGAGAAACTGTCTCGTATCTGCGTTACATATGGGGAGAGGGGAGGATTACAAACACTCTCATGCAACCAGTATCTTCGCCGAGATCTGAATCCTGATTGAATTAATTTCTAGTGTTCGGCAGCTGTACCACTGGACCTTTGTCTGGCTTAACATTTGATTTTAAGGTATGCAAAAGCGCTTATAACGTGTTGGAAAAACTAAACACTGATCAATAAGTTTTTGTCGAGATGATGTTTGTAGTAATCGATAGCTTTCCTTGTCCTGAATTTGGAATCGTAAATCAAGGTTTTGAAGAAAGCGATTAGTTTGTTTCTCATGCGAGTTCAGTAAGTTTTATTTCGACTCGGATAAGTTACCATGTAATGTAAAATTCTGCTATCATTTACCATTTAAAACGGGTTATATATTTCAATGCACAACGCAAATATATTATGTTATTACTCTAAATATATTATGTTCTTACTCTAAATATATTAAGTTCTTACTCTAAATATATTATGTTCTTATTCTAAATATATTATGTTCTTGCTCTAAATATATTATGTTCTTACTATAAATATATTATGTTTTTAATCTAAATATATTATGTTCTTACTCTAAATATATTATGTTCTTACTCTAAATATATAATATTCTTACTCTAACAAATAAATTTTTATATATGTTGAGAAGTATTAAGAGAAAGGTTTTGAGATCTATGACTACGACAGCAAGTAACTTATCAATAAATTAATAAAGATATGTGCATTATCCTCAATTAATTTCATAGCATAGGAGAGTAAGGGCTATAGATAAATCAATTATGATCGACTGAGCAAAAAAACTGAAACACTGGCGTATCCCGAATTTGCTGTACAGTAAATGATTTAACGAGCATACGAATTTTCGTAATTTTTTCACCGTAAACAATGCAAGCACAATCCCAGTTTCTGCTCAATTCTTAATTTAAACGTTCTTCTTTAGGTATAGATCAGTTCCGTGCTCTTTGCCTTAATAATTTACCTGCCTACTGGTGCTACGATCGAGTAGCAGATTTTTCAGAAAACATATTAATCAATACCATCAAGATTAGAAAAAGTTTGCAAAGTGAGTTTCCGATAAATCGTTCATAATCCGAAGATTTAAAAGTGTACTTTCTAGAGCCTGCGTAGATTTTCTAAATGAGGTTTTATTTATAATTATTGAGCAATACTTAATTTAGAGAATTCACAGAGAGTTCTATGGTTTTTCTTGTTTGACACCTTATGTAGATAAAAAAATCCAGTAATTTATGTACAGAGCTAGCTATAATAATTTGTTTTCCAAATCAAATATTTTTCACAGATATTAGTAAAACATAGCACTGGAAGCAGAGAGAAATCACGTTTAGAGACTAGTGTTGAGATACTTGAAAACAGATTAAAGCTGTGATGGTCGAAGCTAGTGAAATGAAAAATTAAAAAGTCATGCATATCTTAATAGCAATCACACCTCGTATTTAATGGATAATTTCTGAATTCTTTTTTTTGATTCAATGGCATCCTATTTTTTCGGTTCACCAACGGCCGAACGGTATAGTCGCTGAACACTTGTAGCTCGACTGAGCTGGATTCTCAGCAAACAGGCTGGTTGCATGGTATTCACCATGTGTAATGTGGGCACAAGCAAGTTTCTCTTAAAATTCCTCCACAAAGGCATGGCGTTGTGTTGTGACTTATCTCACTTGTCTGACAGTAACATCAGAACAAGCCCACGAAATATCTCGTGGCAAGAAGCGCAAGATACGCCTGTCGTTGCCAACAGCCTTCAGCACCTAATTTCTTTAACAGTTAATTTTTAGTTAAAAGTTACTTTCATGTCCTCTCTGAATTTCAGCTTACAACTTTCGGCCAGAACGTATTTTCAGAATCGCGGTCAAATGCAAATGAGGAGAAGAAGTATTTCACTGTGAAGTTCTACTGACTTCGTTAGACAGCCAGATATTCTGAGCAACGCGCGTTCTCCTTTTAGGCTACTCTCTCTCTCTTAAACTAATTTTACGCTCGGCCGTACTTTAGGCCCTTGATAGCTTCGCCATTAATGGCCCAACTCTGTTATAATGTTGATAGCTTCTCTATGTCTTTCTAGTTAAGTTTAGCTAAGTTCTAATTCTTAGTATTCCTGAATTCAAGCCCAAGTGGAGGCTTTATTGTAAACTCCAAGAAAGGAATCGTCTGTTAAGTTTATTTTGAATAATAAAGAGGTACTCAACCCTTCGTCAGTTTACGCTTCTATAATTTTGAACTAAGCAATTATCCGCTTACCAGTTATCAACGTTCCAGACACATTGCAATATCTTCTAGGTTTGGAATCTTACAACCTTACAAATGACAGTGCGATTTTTGCTCAATTTATATGTTATTTGTATCTGGAGGTAGTAACACTGCAATGATCCATCTTCATTAACATCAATCAGAAAGTAGTAACCCGGATTTGTTAGTAACCCAAGTGTTGATTAGTAACCGGATTGGCAACCCGATGGCTTCCGTGATACACTAGTTTTCAGGAACGTACTATTCATAGCTAGACGTTTAAATACCATTCAATAGGTTGGGTTATTTGAATATGACAAAGTCGAGGGCTACCAGTCTAAGGGAAGAGAGGTATTCGTGTAATACTTTCTGAGAGGAACTGGCTGGTATTGAAGTTATACACGGGGAGAAACAATTACACAGGCATTCTGTTCGCCTGGCTTCAAATCCAAACTACCAGTATTCAGAAGTTTTAAACATTGGGCCACTAATGGGGCATGCCATTCTAGAGAGAGCCAGAAATTTAAATGCCATTCAATATGTCTTAGCTTCCATTCCTTGGCACAGTTATCCTTTTCCGCTTTAAGCCGAAGATAAAAGAAATTAACCAAAATAAAACATGCTCGTTTGAAGAATTTCAGCATACAGCATTACCTTTTATTACAGTAAATAAACACCCAAACAGTATAGTGGTCAGCGAAACCGATGGGCCCGGGTTCGAATTCCGATGAAAGCATGGATGTTTGTAAATGTATAGTGTCTTTGCCGCATGGAGGCATGACAAATATATGGCGAGCCGAAATTAATTTCTTTCGAAAGATCGGCGGTAGGAAAAGAGGGATAGGAGACCCACAGTGCCATCCCCCCCGAGGTGCTCTCCATTGGGGGTGAAACTGAGTAAAGTCGTACTGTCACGTGGAGGGTGTTCAAGGCTTTGCCAACTACAGGCGCAATCTTGCTTTACTTCCTACGATGAATTTCCTGGGCTTGATCTGAGGTTACTGTCAGACAAGTGATAAAATCACAACGTTACAATAAATTGACAATCTTATAATTGTTTATCATAAATATTTGCGCCCACCAGTGGCCGAACGGTAAAATCGCTGAACACTGGTTGTTGGGTCTGAGGTTCCAATCCCGACGAACGGGCTGGTTGCTTGGACGTCTTCGTGGTTATTTACAACGTATACGAGCCAGTTTCTCTTAGAAAATCTCCAAGGAGTCATCTCTCCGCTTAGGCAGCTAGCCCTCGAGTGCTTTACCATAATTAAATAAACCAAACCAACCATAAATATTTGTAATGACAGTGATGCATCATGCACGAAGGTAGCTGATACCGCAGTGATTTGAGAATCCAATAGAAATACCACAATAAAAAATGTCATGTTTCCAGTATTAGCCAAGAAAGGAAATTACTAACTTTATTCAGAATAGTTAATTCTGCAGCTTTAAAATATAGTTATGTTTGAAATGGTATGTAGCTATTTTACAAAGCGAAGCTCGAAACGTTTTCCGTTTGGTTTGCTTCCTCTAAAATGCTTTTTTTAGTAACTATACTGTCCACGACTTTCAGAAAATATTATTATGACCGCATGAATCTGGTCATTTTTCATTTCCGTTTTTTGAGAAACCTATCGTGGCTCCTTTATTTCTGCGCATTAAAATATTTTGCTTCCCACTGATTGAATACCTACCTTCATCCAACACGCAAAAAACTATTTTCTTGCGTGTTGGATATATACAGGATCAGGAATGTTTTAAACCGAGCCCAACTATACTAGTACTTAACACAGGAAAGGAAATGCTTTTAATTTTGAAGGTATCAAATGAATGGAATTTTACCAATTTCCATAACTTTGTACGACCATCTCTTTTGGATTTGTTTTGGTGAAAGTTCTTCAATGGCGTTCTTTCTAATCGATATACGACCATTAAATATAGCTTCTTTTATTCTTTTCTTTACTTTTTAACTTCATGGATATTAAAGGTCTCAAAATTTATTTGAAATCTTTCTTGTCGACTTCATGAACATTATTTAACTTCCTTTTTTATTTACAAACTGCAAAAATAAAGTATACTTATAACTGCAGAAAATTTTTTTAATGTTAATAGATATGTTTCTGAGTACTTTCTTCGAAATTGTTTAGCCCATGAGCTAGACCTTTAAAAACCATTAAGTATTCACTTCGTGTTAAAAGACATTTCATGTTTATGAACTTACATTAGAAATGTCCTCCACGGAGGCATTCCTCCCCTTACGCAGATAGCCCTCGTTGTGCTTTGCCATACTCTGATAACGTAAACTGACCTATGAACTGAAATAGATGAGATTTGTTTTGTCGATGGAACTAATTTTATAAAGAGAAAAGAATATGTTGTAAAAATTCACAAGCCTGTTGAAACTTCCGCGTGAGAATTAGGGGAAGCGAATTCAAAAATCGATTAAAAGACTTTAGGCTACTAATTTCTACTACTAGGAGTTTCTACTACTACTAGGCTGTAAAATTTACGAGTCCATTCCAATTACGGGATATACTTTTCACCACTATCGGTACCTACAGGCGCACGATTTTCAATAGATTCATTCAAAATAACGCTACCTGACATTTTTAATTTATTAGTTGAAATTGTTTCTCATTTTTAAGTTCGTGTTGTTATTATTCAGAAGAGTCTATCTACAGCGGTACTTTTTCTGTTTAGTCATCCAAACACTTTTATCTAGTAAGCCTACTTCATTTTCAAATTTTGTGACCAATATTATAACATCGGTTTTACATGAATATTATTTCATTAATTATTTTTAGATTTTGTTTTTGTTCAAGCTCTCAAAAATTTCAACTCAGATATATATCGATAATATAATCCTTGATCTGAGACTTTCAAAATCTTAAATATCTGTCAAACGGAAAAAGGTAAGGAAGCACACAATGAAGATTTGCGTATGATTTTCCTGAAGCCAAGACGGTAAAAAATGCCGACGAGTCTTCAAAACCGAAAATAACAATACTGAAAATCTATTAAGAACCCCAATGGGCTAAAGGTAAATTATAGATTGCAAATTTCGCCCAAGTTCTAATCATTTCCACACAAACAGAAAGTGATAACTCTGATAATAAAAATAGAGTATACAATATTAGACAGTGAACAGATACAGTGTGTCATAGAAAGAGAAGATATTACAATATTAGCTGTTACAAACATATATAATAATAAACAGGGCTTTTATCTGTAAACGAATAATATTAATTTATCATTTCGATATATAATTTGTATGAATATATACGCTGAGTCCTGAAATTTATGAAAGTTTAGTAACAACTTGTTTTTCTAAGATTTATTATTTTAATGTCAAAGCAGACAGCGAATTTTAAATACATATTTAAAGAGCTTTGTGAATCTACTGGCAATTGCTTGTTTCGGTACTTATTTATCTTGTTTTCTCTGTTTTATGGCTAAACGTTCGAGAGCTATCATACTGGCGACTGCCGACACAAAGTACGGGAAAGTCATAAGAGAGAAACATTCAGCAACGTATCTTCCAAATAAACCTAATGCTAATTTAAGCATCAAAATAGTTTTGGGGAACATAAAAAGGCACACGGTAAGAGTGCAGCTTACTATATCCTTAACCACGAGCCATGATTGGTTTCATCGATCTCGAAGAGAGACAGCCATAATATCGAGAGAGCTGCGAAGCGATAGTGCTGCTGTTGAAGAGGTTTTGGAATTATTAGTTGATACATAAGCCATTTATAAAAGGGAAAGATTAAATTGAAGGCAAAGTAATGAAAATTTCAAATATAAACTATTGTTAATTTATCTAAGAACTGACATAAAATCAATGAAAAACAAGTGATTAAAAAGGACGTACTTTTCAGTTTAACTGTTGGCTATTTAGATTTTGTAACAGAAGACACTTACTTTCTATCAAAAATATATAGTTTACCTGTTTTCCTTTGTGGCAAAAGTCCCGCCAGTGGACGAGTGTTAAGACTGCTGAATACTGGTAGTTCTACCTGGGTTCTAACTTAAGTCAACGAGCTGATTGCATTATTATTTTTTCCCATGTGTAACATGAAAACGAGCACAGTTTCCTTAAAGATACTACACAAAGGAATCCCTGTAGCTAGTCCTCTTGCGCTTCGCTACGTTCGAATAACGTAACTTAACCTAACCCTTTGTGGCTAAAATTATGCCTATATTGATGATAGTGTCTTAATTTTAGAGACATTTGAAATGAATTCGGAATTCTCTAGTTTGAGTTATTTGATAATGGCAAAGTACTTTACGGCTATCTCCCAATAGGAAACGCCTTCGTGGAGGACTTTCGTAAGGCAAACTGTATCTACGTCATAGATAGTAAAAAAAAAAAAACACGAAAACGCTCATGAAGCCAATTTGTTCAAATGGAATCGATCCCAGGTCAACCTGCCAGTGCTCAGCCGCTGCGTTTCGTAAAAAGGCTATAAGGGTGGATTGGAGGACGACCCGGTCCCCCTTGTCAATGAAGACCTTATGACCAAAAATATTATAAAGTCAGGTTAAAAAATTTAATCATTTCTTTAAAAATGCAAGGAAAAAAGACGGCAATAACAGTTAATTTGTCGCCTTGTTTATAAAAAAAAGTAGCTTCTTGAGAATCAATCAGGGCTAAATCAAACGAAAGCGCAGATGTTATGTGTATGTGATTAGGTCACGCTTATTCATAATTGAAGCTAAATCGCGTTGCTTGATGGTATTATATGTGATACGGGGATTGCACGCGGTTCGAATATCAACAAGTGCATAGCTGATGTTTCATGTTTCTTGTCTTCGAAAATCCCAGAAGTTTCTACAGAGAGCGAACTATGAGAACATCCATCGAAATCTACAAAATATAATCATATGTAAGGATATTTTTCCGCTAATTTTGGAATTTAAGCTAGTTTCTTTTCCTTTCATTACCAGTGAAACCATTTGGCAAAGTCCGACTTTTTTTAAATTACTTGAGCAAAAAGTCAATAATGATTTATTTAAAATTTTTTCTTGTTATACTTACAGTTTTTAGAAACATAAATAGATACATTTTTAAAGAACACAGTTTATGCCATTAATTATACCTGCTTACATGTATAAATAAGAATTATGTTCTATAGATTTTAACTTAACTGAAGACTTCGTAAAGTAATACGATCTTTTACATATACTTATTTTTGGGCTATTTCCTATAATTTTCAAGAACTTTTAAGAAATATTTTGCAGAATTTCTTGAAAATAGGTTTCTGAAAAGTGAATGAATTATAATGCCAACTGTTTTGATGGGAGATGAAAATTTATAGCTTTATTTTCGATTATAAATTACACTGATCGATATCTTCTAGTCTCAGAATTTTCATTCGAAGAAATAAATAACTTTAATAAATTTTATGGATTCTTTATCACTCTTCTTGAATAATGGCTCATTTATCTTCCTCTTTGAGTGTGTGGGTGTAACTTAATCAATTCTGATGTAAGAGTAAGGAGATTTTTACAGCTTTCTTTATTCTTTTTGAAATAAATCTAGGAAGTTTGCCATAAATAAAATGCTCTTGCATGTCACCAACATTTTATGATCTAATTTCTTTTTAAATGCATTATTTTAGATTTATAAATTCATGTAGGTCCGTCATATAATGTCAGGCAAAATTAGCTTGTCGACCAAGTGTGAAGGAAAAAATTGAGTGATATATTTTATTGCAATCAGGAAAAATTCAAATTTTTGTCTATCTAGTTGGCATTGCAGGGATTTTAGAATTTATCCATACAGGTCATACAATCAGCATACAATATACGTTGACTGGCTTATTAGGATTACGCAAGAGCACGCAAGGACTATTAATTAAAGAGAAGGTTATCTTCACGGAGAACATTTTAAGAGAAAATGAGTTGTATTGTAGAGACCTTAGGTATTTTTTGGAAGCAGGAGATGTGAAAAATGAGCAAAGCCTTCGCCGGGAATCGAACCACGGACCTCTGGAATACGCGCCCAGCGTGCAGACCACCACACCACGAAGGCAAGCCTAGAAGGCGGGAGAAATACCTTATAGTATTCATATTACCTAGAGCAGCGGTCGTCAACCCTTAGAACTTCACGGACCACTACATACATAATTTTATATTTGACGGACCACTAATATAAATTTAAAACAAAACCCTATAAATCAGACCTTAAAAACAACATATTAACACGCATTAACATCTCACTGATACAGAGATTTCGTTCACAATGAAAAATATTATGAAAAGTACAAAAATCTTACCTTTTTTTTACAGAAACCGTCACATTTCTATATCACTGAAAAGGAACTTCACGAAAAGCAAGAACAACTCGGCAAACGCAAAACAATATCAATAAACTGAAAGTATTATGCCGCCATTTTTTAATTATTGTAAGCATAATAATTATCGCTTACTCAGCAATGGCGCCATCGATCAACAGTTAGAGAAAACAAAACGGAAACTTCCAGTGATGCAATTATAAACAAGAATGCAGATGGTTCCCACAAAAATTCAGTTTCCTATTGTCACGGAGAGAAACTGTTATTAACGACTACAATAGCATATGTTTGTAATTCAAAAGGAAAGAGAATTTCAGTTCACGCTATTATTGATAGCAGCAGCATATCCATGGATGCCAACTCTCACTTTCAAATGTTGCTAGATAGACCTGCAAAAGTAAGCTAAAAAGTCGCAAATTCAGAAGAAATTTCGCTAAAAGTAGTAGCTAAAATTAAAAAAAAAAGTATAATTCATATTCCATAATAGGTTTTGTTACTTATCATTTTTTTAAACTGAATCTTCATAAAAATATAAATAATGTCGCAATTTTTCTGCGGACCATCAAAACGTTTTAATGGACCACCGGTTGGCGACCGCTGACCTAAAGGAAAACTACGAAAACTTCCGCTTACCGGGATTTGAACGCGGAATAAACAGTCATTGTTCAGCGACTTTACTGACTGAATGCTAATATTTGTGATCCACTCCTAATCAAAATTAAAGGATAACCTGAAAATATCGTATGGTCAATGAATAAGTTTTCAACAATTATACAATGACATAATTATTTATGTTACTTATCTGCAAAAAATATTCCTTATGGGTTAATAAGTAAACCAGAAATATAAGGTCCCACTTCTTCAGAAATACATTTTTTATTCCTAAAGAAGACCGATATATGTCTGATCGCCTTTCAAATTTGATAGTTTTATTCAAACGCTAGCCAGATGAAAATTGGTTTTTTCTTTTCTTTTCTTTTTTTGCTTAATTTTGAACTTTAAATTCGGTTGTTTTTCTCCCATTTCATTTTATAAACACTTACATTGGTTTCGGTGAAACAGCCAGTTCGAATAAAAGACCTCTCTTACAATAAAGAAACACTAGATACCTGAAGCTTAATTGGAGAGTCGTATACTTTAACTGGCAAGTCAAGTAGAAAACTGCAGCGAAAATCTATCTGCTCTTTGCAATGAAAATCATTCATCCTGTGTGGCAATTTTGGAGAATTAAAAATCTAATTGTTTCTCACTTACAGTGGGTGTCACATTACTCATCGTTATCAGTATTTACCAATTCATGCCACTTATTTGAAGTCATATAAAGAGGAGAAATTTGTGCCTATCGAACTCATTATTGTAATAAGATATTCTTTGTCTCTGATAACGCTTTGTACTTGAGTGAATTAGGAAAAAATAATAGGATATTTATAAATACGTACCTCTTGTTCTATCTAAAAGTGTGAAGCCTTATGTTAGCTATTCGTCTTATTTTGGGTAACCATCTGTTATCGTCTTATTATGGGTAACCATCTGTCACTTAATTTCACTATCAAGTATCGACACATTTTTTTACTTCGCGTTACAGGACTGATACAATTCTGGTCATTCACATAAAGTCTTCGACTTGACGTTACATAGGCAGTTTTACTCTTCGAAAAGTCTTTGTTTTCTCAGAATATTAGGAAATGACTGACAGCAGCAGAATCTTCTTGAAATCCACATAGATGCAAATCTTGTTTCAAAGAGACCAGATGCACATGAGAGTGGGAATGTTAATACACGGTAGATTAGTAAATTTTTTTTCTTCTTAAATTGTCAGATTAATCGGATTGTGAATTAACCGAATCCCCTCAAAAGTTAATTTGTTTAATGTGCAAAGAGGAAAATATTGCTGTCAACGTTAAATAAATTTCGAAATAAATACGAAATTTCGTATCAGTGCCAACGATTTCGATGAAAAAGGGTACCTTTTTAAAAACGAACTTCTTAACGAAGAAAAGCCGTTTTATGTACAGCATAATGTCTAAAAATACCGTCAAATTAAACAGTAATCTTGATTTTAATGCTTTTGTATGCATTTCTTAAATTGATTAATAAATGTAAATTTGTAATTTAAAAAAATGTATAATATTTCATTTAGGGTTATCTAGTTACACATGCTAGTTATCTGTGTTATTGCTTCGTTTCTGGTATAGAACTCCCAGAAAAAAGAATTTTGCTCCTCGATAGCAAAAAAATCTCGATTTTCCATTACTTAACCAGTGGAATTTCCTAGTTTTCCCCCAATAAAATTACAACTCTGCTACAACAACTGAGTAAAATATTTGCAGCTATCTACACATAAATTGAATGCTTATTTAAAAATAAAATATTTCCTAATTTTTTTATCCCTTTTCTAGTTTATATGAAATTTCAAAATTTAACGATATCAGTTAATGAAATACTTGCAAGTAATATAATGGTTCTGCGAAATATATTCTTGATTCCAAACCCTTACTGCTAGGCATCAGCCCATCGCTCTTAGAATACATTATTAGTTCAAAGGGGCAATTTGCCCAGAAGGATTATTAATTTCATTTTGGCATTTTGTGTTGAAAACTATAAACGATGAATCACTTTTCAAATTGTTGTCACCAAATATTATCGCCCTTTATTATATTTAAAGAAATTAAATAATGAAGAGTCTGCATGAATGTATGTATGTTTTGATAAAACGTCGGTGCCTAGAGCCATCAAAATTTGAATAACGTAATTTTCCATAGAATATCGGCATGTGAAAGCCCTAATTTGAATTTAAAATTTGTTTTATTATCGATTTCATATTTTATAATACTTCAACGAATTTTTCATTAACAAACTTAACGATTTCAAAGCGAGCAATGGCAACACTGTACGAAAAAAAAATTATCTCCAGCGTGCGATATATATTCCTGATATACTGATACTGAATGAGACCTAAAAACACTTTCCTTTTAAAATATATCTCCCCTTATGATCCCTGACACAGCCGTTTACTTTCCCCTTGCCTAATTAACGTCAGTCTCCTGCTCTTGACCGCATTTGCAAAGCCACCGACTGTACAGCATACAGCTGATGAGTCTTCCGGAGAGAATAATTTGCAGTCACCGAGGTTTTTTGTTAGTCTTAATCCTCCCATCCAATTATTATATTAGTCAAGTTGTGTGTATTTCTCTAAGTCAATTATAACTTTCCATCATTTGGATTGCTCGTCTGTTCAGGAAGCATTGCATTCACATCTGTTACATCTAATCCAACTGCGCTAGTGTAAAACTGATGTTTCACTTATTTGCAAAAGCAATATTTTGCTCACATTTAAAGGCAAATTTCGTATAATTTATTACCAAATAGCATTAGGAAAAAAAAAAAAAAAAAAAAAAAAAAAAACACGAAGTCTACATTTGGGACACTTTTCTAGAGAATAAGATAGCACAAGGTGTAAGATGTTTAGTTTTATAAGCTCCATCATAATCCATGTTTAAGCTTTTCATTAATTTAAGTTGGAAAATGCTTATATCTCCTTTTAGATTTAGTTGATATTTATGCTTCGAATTTCCACAGTGTAGGGATCTGATACTAACTGGGATCCATTTCTACGAATGCACTTTGAAGAAGAATGCAGAACTTTGAATATTATCGTAATTTCCTTAGTCTATTAGTTTAATCTAGGATTAAACTATCTGTCACAAGGTTGCAATCTAAATTAATTTTACGCAGTTTCCAATGATGTGACACAGCCAAAGGGAGTTGAATCTGAAGTGAGTGCCAGTCTGCACTGTCAAGTAAGATCATTAAAGTGCATTTGCTGTCTAAGAGAATATGGTCCACTTCTACTTGCAATGAGTAATGAAGATTCATTTGATCGGTACAAGCCCCAAACCCGTCCTCAGCCAGCTGTTAATTGAGCTACACAAATATTCAAAGCACCACGGTTTAAATTCCATATCCAGTTCCTGTCACAATAGAACTCAGGATTTACTCAATCTCCATTCGCTTTCAATAACTTGGATTCGAAATGCACTATGGATACATAGAAATCAACTGAATTGAACTGCCAAAGATCATAGCCTCCAAGTTATAATTGATATTAATTCAATATACAAAATTGTTTACATTCGAATGTTTTGAAGAGAATATAAATCCGGTAGTTTGGTTTAGATATTAATAATGTCAAGTATTTGCATAGAATGCTATAAAATATTGCTTTACAGTTTAAAATTATTGCCACTGTGATAATGACAAAATCAAATAAAATTTCCAATTAGCTGTGGTATTAATAATCGGGATTATTAAAGACAGCAGGTGCTGATCATATAATGATATCATTCTCAGAAATATTAATAAGATTCAGGAAAGGAAACCTGGAATGTCTAATAAGAACTATAATTATGAATATAAAGAAAACAGAATGCACAAACGCCTTTGGCCCGAATTATTGAATTCATATCTATATTTATGCTTACAGACTATTACTGTACTGCAGCAATGTTTCCCCAACCATAAAAAAATACAACAACAGCTTAAATATTAATGTTAGTTTTCGAATATTCAAACGCAGTTGTAGAGTATTTAATTCGAATCTCATTTTATCTTTCAACAATTTTCTTTATGTTTAAATTGTACCATCATAATGACATATGGTCGTATGTATACTATAAAAATCAAAGTATTTCAGGCATAAACATGTCAGTATACGCAATACTTAAGACTGCAGTTATTTTCCTTATATAACAATCAGTTTTAGAAAGCGATGTTTACTGGAAAATGTCAAGATTGGAAGTAACATGTAGCATAAAATCTCTTTAGAATTTAAGAAAGAATAAACCGTAATATCCAAATAAAGTGACACGGTGATAAGTTTCGAAAAATAAAGACAAGAAAATGTTCCTATGCTATATAACAAATCAATTGAGAGACGGGTGTCAGTTCTAGCTTTGTTAATGTTCTTCAGACAGAAGAAATATTTTGTATCCTTAAGGAAATCTTGTATGAGAAGACAAGAAAGCTCGTTGCCTTAAGCGAAATAATCTAAGAAATAATGTATCTGTTTAAGCATGCGCTTGGTATTCTTGAAGAATTCGTAGTACATCTGCGTGGTATTTTGTAAGTTAAGATGTGAAATCATAAGAATCCAAAGGCTTTCGTTTAAAAGTTTTTTTTTTTTTTTCAAAATAACTCTCTTTGGAATGTAAATGTTTCGGCAATGTAAATTGAAGGCCTTTAAGAAAAATTTTAATAATATGTGAATATATAGATAGGAATAATTAACTTTAGAAATCCGAAACCACTTATATAAGTGCGAAGAAGAAATGTGAATGAAATTTTTATACCATTTTAGAAAAAAAGGTCATCAACAGGTTTTGGTCTTTACGTATTGTGAAGAATTCAATGCCAAAGGCACCAAGAATAGAATTTTCTTCAGTAGATAACGAAAATGTTTTGGGACTAATTCCAGGCTATGAATAAGAAAACAAATACCTTTATTGAATTTCTGCAAAGATATATGAGGAGAATACTCATATTTTTATCACAACCTGCCATTCAAAGATGATTATTCTTTCAAGCGGATATTTCAGCGAATCTATATTCTTCCATTAAATGTGAGTAAATAAAAAAGGGTAATTTAGTTAAATGCAGCGTCCTGTACTCGAAAATACCTTTCAAGGATTAAATCAAATATGAGAGAAAACTATTGGGAAAAAATGACAGGGTGCATATTACATTAAATTTATTTTCTCTCTAAATGTCATTTCTTAATAAAAAAAAATTTTAAAGAAATAAATAAATTTTGATTTCATACTGCACTTTTTTTCTTTTCCCTTATTCCTGCCATTTTTTTTCAGTCTCATTCAAAGGAATAATATTTGGAGAAGAAGCGTCGTATGCTACTAACAATTTAAAAAAAAAATCAACTTTACCAGACGAAATGTAATTGGGAGACACTAATGTGAAGTAAAGTGGCTTTAGGCTGAACCAATTTGAGTGGGAAACGTCATAAGCTGCTTTTCAGATTTTCGTAAATTTTATTCCAAGCGACAAATTGATTTTAAAATTTGTTTGGCAAAAGACTAGCTTAGTTAGAGGAATGTCTGAAATATGTGACATAACTAGGTAAAGTATTCAGGATAATACTCGAGTTCTTTACGAATTGGAAAAAAAATTAAGGAAAACGAGTGGCCTTCGGCTCCAAACATGAATCACTAGTCGTGATTAGTTGCTGACGTCACTTTCTTAGCGTGGTATGACATTGCGAGTTCGTGATACGAGTTGATAGAATCAAGGAATTCCCAGTTTTTAATTACGTATCATGGTTCTTTAATAATCTTCCGGGAACATTTTTATATTTAGATATTACTGGGCATTTATTCCAGTATTTTTGCTAAAATTCTTTTCTTTTTTCAATTTATGTACGTAAGATGTAGTTCTTTTCTTTCTGCGATCCAATGGTGCAGGTTTTGAAATAGAATTTATTCCAATCAACCAACCTTTCTCTCATATGTATGCCATTTCAGTAAATAATTATTCTTTATTATACAATTCCAGATACATGTGTTGAGATTTTGCTTAATAAGCATTCAGGTGGAATACATTAATCAGCCTCATTTCTCATCAAGCGCAAACTAGTACGAGCTTCACTGAAATTTCATTGTTGTTTAGTACTTTTTTAATTGCTACTTACTTTATTGTAATGTTCTTTAATTATTGTTTACTTATTTTACTTATTATTTACTTATTTTAATATAATTTTATTTTAATTATTAATATAAAAATTTATTTATTTACATTTTAATGGGATAGGTTAATATTAATTTAGTTGATTAGTGACTAAAGTTGGCTAATTAATTGATTACGAGAAAATACACGAAGGCTATGTGTCTCAGGAGTGATGTCATGAAAACCGTTTCATATTCACGTTACAAAAGCAATAAACGATACGAAGCCATACAACCAGTTTAGTAATCAAACCTGTGAAACTGCCGCTATTTAGACGTCGTATACACTCTACCAATGCTGGACTGCTGCTCAACTAATAATGTAAACCAACGATTCTCGGTGATACGCAAGAGAAAAATAGGTGGTACGCAAAGAAACAAAGTATTTTTAACTATTAAATTAGAAAATCTCGTGAAGAAAAAGAGCAATTGATAGTAATTTCCTGTGATCGAACTCTAACTGAAGATTTCAAAAATAACACACTTATTAACTTTTGGCTGAACCGAAAGAAAGAATTTAAAGGTATTTCAAATAAAGCTATTAAATTTTTATTGCCTTGTTGCAGAACCTATTTGTGTAAACAAGGATTTTCTTCCATGTTATATTTGAAAAATAAATACAAAACAAAATTAAAATTGGATCCTAATTTACGGTTAAAACTATGTGAAACAAGACCAGACATAAAGAAACTGATCTCTCTTAAACAGGTCCAAATTTAACACTAAGTTTTAGAATTAAAGTATTATAACTTAAATTTTGATAATTAAAATGGTAACCAGTTTTTAATCTAGTATTTTTATGTGTGCATATTTAATATAAATAGCCAATAGATTGTGCAAATGGCAATATTATATATATATATATATATGTAAGAAAAATAAAGAATATGTAAAAGATCGATCTAGCAGCGCAAATTAATTTTCCTTCTGTATTCTAAAAATAGTAGTAACTTCTATTTTCACAGCATCATTTAGAGACTAATCTATGTCATACGATGCTTGCGTAATTCTCATGATGTAAATGGAACTAAAAATAAAACAGCCAATAGTAATTTTACAGAAATATTAACTATTCAGTGAATATGCATTGAGAATCAAAATTAACTCACTCTGAATTAAGATTTCACCCTGCACTTGCTTTCAACGCTTTCGCCTTAGCTGGACGTCTGTCTGTCTGCTCCTTCTATTTCACTGCAAATGTATCTAAAATGAAAGCTTTTTGGAATAGGCACATTTAATTTGCCAACTTGTTTGTGGCTGCAACATGTTTGCTAAAATAAATAATGAAGATTTAATCTGCCTTCGCCTCTAATTTCCTGTTCATTATGGATCAACACTTCTACGCTATCAAAATTCCTGTTGGTCATTTACTTCTGAGTTTGTTTTTATCATATGTAGTGTATATTTTGTTTTATATTTCTATTAAGAAAAAAATAATCATTGTAAAATGTAGTGATCGTACAAAAGTTTTTAAATTTTTGTTAGATGGTACGTATTTGACAAAGGCTGTAAACGTTTGTTCCAATCTATATTCTTCAGTCACCACTGTGAGATTTAAAGCGCGAATTTCAGTGCTTCAGATCGTCGACACATTGCAATACCCAGGCTGAAACTATTTCAGGCTATATCCATTAATGTGATTTCGAGATTCAAAACGATTATTTCTTTACCATAATAGTAGTTGAAATGAATTTTTACAATTTTTTTTTAATTTCTAGTTTACATGATTTATATTTAATATTTCATGTGTGTCAAATATGCCATCTCTTTTAATACCAGTTTATCCCACACCTAGCCAAGCAAAAGTGCTCGTGTAATATCTGTGAGATGATGTTTTCGTTCTTATATGTAATCTGAATTACTTACAGCAAATATAATACGGGGGGGGGTGAGCTATATTGTAGGCATTTTGAAACTTACAGAAACAAATTGGAAAAATAACTAAAAATTCGAAACCTTTTCTGAAGAGGGCTGGGTTGGGTTATTCAATTATGGCAAACCACACGAGGGCTATCTACCTAAAGGGAGGGATGCCTTTGTGGATGATTTTCTAAGGGAAACTGGCTCGTATACACGTTACACATGGGGAAAACCACGAAAACGTCCATGCAGTCAGCCCGTTTGCGGGATTCGAACGTCGGACCGAACTATCAGTGTTCAGCAACTTTACCGCTCGGCCGCTGGTGGGCTCAAATTTTTTGAAGAATGAACAATGTGAACACTCATATAAGTAGCGAACGGTATTAAAAGTTCAATGTTTGGTGATACTGGTGTAAAATACTGATTTCTTCCTGCATTTTATATATAAGTATCTAATTATGTACACGAGAATTACCTGCCTTTGAAAACGTCTTCTGGGCAAAAATTTCATTTCATTTAATTTATTGACTTCTTCACATTCATGCCATCAGTGAATGACTGGACAAAACCGCTAAAAATGCTAATTAGACCCAGGTTAAAACTCTTGCAAGCGTGGTAGTTGTGTGCGTGTTTTTGTGGTTTTCCAAAACAACAACTGAAAGGTAAACTCATCTGGACGCCGACCTGAGTCACATTCCATGCAGTGTCCGAGAATAAAATCGACATCAATGGAAAGTTAAAGGTTAACATCACGTTTGGGGGTGCCGCTTACCATCACATGGCATATATTACAGATATTACCAACCCTTGCATACTCGGATTAGATTTTTTAAGGAAATGCAATTTTCCCCTGGACTTGAAAACTAACGAACTTCATTTTGCCACTAGGGGCATAAACTTGTTTGGAACTAAAGATGAAGGAGTTAAATCCGTCCACCAAATAATAGTCCAAGACGATACCACACTACCAACAAGAACATAATTTTAACTTCTTGGATTCATAGCTGAAAACAGAAATTTATGGTATGGCATCATGGAATATCTCAAGAACTGTAACAGCCCTAAAAGAGTGCTAGTAGCCTCGGTACTCGTTGATCTATCGAAGACCATCATCCCGATGAGAGTTACCAATGTAACTGATAAGGTGAAAGCTATTAGAAAAGGTGAAATGGTGGCAGCAAGGATTACAGTAGCCTGCGTTAAACGAACTAGTAGTCCTACAGCGTCTGTGCCTTCGGTTTGGTTTGTTTTGGTTTATTTGATTATTGCAAATCCCTGGAAAGTTATATGACTACGGGGAGGGATGCTTTAGCGAAGAACGTTCTAAGGGAAACTGGCTCGTATACACGTTACACATGGGGAAAGCCACGAAAACGCTCATTCAGCCAGCAAGTTTGGGATTCGAAGCTCGGATTGAACTACCAGTGTTCAGAAACTTTACCGCTTGGCCGTTGGTTGGTGAACCGTCTGCATCTTCAGAGAGCTTAACATCGGAGTTATTGCAGAATGTATATCTAAACGATTGAAGAGAGAAATGACGCACAACGTGATATTAAAGAATTTCAAGATATTTTCTCCCGCTCATCTTATGACGTACGCCGCACCAGTTTGAAACTGCACAGAATTGATACGGGGGTCATCAGTCAATCAAGCAATATCCGATACGTCTACCGAATGCTAAACAGAAAAATACCAATTCAACACCGTCTGACCCAGACCTGTGGAGTGACGGAGAAGTCAGAAAAAATCAGTTGGAAGACCACGACATTAAACCCATAACTGACTGAATGGAATCTTCGAGTAGGAAACTTAACTGGCAGGACATTTCGATACATAGTACAAAAAAGAAACAAAACTGCGCTTTCTGGGACTCATTCCATATTCTAAACCGCGTCTTATACTGGAAGTTCGAATCGGATGATGGAAAGCCATTTCAATAGCAGCTCATATTGTAAGGATTTATTTTATTCTAACCAATTATTTTTAGTTGAACTTTCCGGTCTCTTCTGATTCCAGTTTCCTGCCGGAATGTAAATTTGTTATGACGTAGATGCAAATTCTAAACGTGTTTCAGAAGATGTATTTAAGCTGCGTTGTAGGAAATCAAAAAGGATAGCAGTAGCGGACTTAGTTCCGATGCTTATGCTGCATATATAAATTTAACTCTCTAGTTCGGTGTTTGACACATTTCAGTTTAAACATATTTCTTGGCCTGGCTTTGCTGTGTATAACCGATTTAGCGTTAGTTAAGCTAAGGAGCCTGTCATTAGATATCGTAATTTACTAGTGATTTGTTACATTCTTATTTTCTGTTAATCTACGTAGCCATAAATGGTAATGATTTGTGAGCATGAAGTGCGTGCATATGTTCATTTTAGTTTAAAAGAAAAGGTTATTTTAAAACATTCTTCTGCAGTTTATTTTTCAAAAAACATAGCGAGAATTATATACTTCGTCTTCGACATAGGTTCAAGATTGTATGCTCCCAAAAGAACACCTGCCGCCTGGCAGGCGGCCACTTCGGAGTCATGTAGACTTTGCAAAGAGTTCGAGAGCGCTTCTACTGAATTACTGCAGACGTGCAAAAGTGATACCAATTATGCGACGCTTGTGCGAGTTTAAAAAGACCGAAAAAACGCAGCCAAGATCTCCTGCAACGTTACAGTGTAGGAACTCATGTTGAACGTATTGCTTTTGATATCCTGGGACCTCTGGTACGAACAGCTGATGAAACAAATTCATATTCGTCATTATTGGTTATTTCAAACGTTGGCCTTAAGCGTGTCCTATCCCTGATCAAGGGGCTGTCACGATAGCAGAAGTAATAATACAGTATTGTATTTCCAGGTTTTGAGTGCTTCTTCAGTTGCATTCCTATCAAGGAAGGAATTTCATCTCGGTTCTAATTGAAAACTCTGCAAGCTACTTGGCATCGAGAAAACCCAATGACACCTTTACATTTCCAATTAGACGGCGTGGTAGATAGGTTTAATCGAACCTTCTTTAATAACCTCTCGCTGATGGTTTCTAGAAACCAACAGGACTGAGATCAGAAGTTATGACTGTTTTTTTCGGCCTATCGCAGTACTGTCTACGGGACTACCGGCTCATCCCAGACGTGACTTTCGTCTGCATGGTGATCTGTTATTTGGTCGCCCTCCTGATACGCCTTCATCGCCTGAGAATAACATTTAAGATCTCCAGACACGGTTTGAAGTGATGCACACTTTTGCACGAGAGTGAGTCAGCTTGTCGACGGAGAAGATGAAGACCCGATACGACACGACGTCTACAGGACATCGATTCAACGGACAAGGTGTGGTTATGGAATCCGATTCGACGGAAAGGATTTTGTCACAGTCATCTTGGGGGATACATACAGAAGGACAGAAGGACTTTTGCGATTTGTCGTACAGAAGGACTTTTGCGATTGTGACGAAATTTGGTATGCTAAAACATGCAAATGATCAAAGTTTCAAGGAAAATGAACAGGAATTGCGATCATAGCGCGCATTTCTAGTGCGCAATTCGCAAAGTATAAAACCAGTAACAGAGGCGGAAAATTTATCTTTTTTTTGTAGCTGCCATTGTAATTCCGTAAAGAATCAACTAAAGATGCCATTACGACGATATCGAAGACCTTACAGACAACTAACGACTCCGAACGGGGTCGCATTGTAGCCGCCACCTACAGCGTACAGACACAGCTGTAAAAAGATGTTGGCAGCAATGGTTGCTACAAGAAATTGCCGACGAAATGAAGGCTCTGGAAGGCCAAGGATAACAAATGCAAGGCAAAATAAGATGATTGTTCGCCAGGCCCGAACAGCCCCAACGGCTCTTGAAACAGATGACCACCGTGTTCGTGTCTGGACTGGACGAGGCCAGCGGTCCCAATCAGCCTTGCTTCACAAAGGCATACAGTCATAACCCCTGGTGTGATGGTGTGGGCCGCTATTTCTTATGACAGCAGGTCATCTTTAGTCCTCCTCCGTACATGTTTAACAGCTCAAAGACATGTTGATACCATTCTGCGGCCGGTTGCATTACCTTTCATGGCACGTCATCCTGGGGCCATTTTCCCACAAGATAATGCCAGACCACATACCGCTCGCATATCTCTGTACTGTCTCCGTGCGATTGATACTCTTCCTCGGCCAGCATTGTCACTAGACCTTTCACCAATCGAGCATATCTGGGACATGGCGGGCTGCCAGATTCGGGCACCACAAAATATCGCAGATCTGGAGCGACAACTGATGAATGCCTGGCAGAATGTGTCGCAGAATAACATTAGGAACCTCTAGCACTCCTTGCCTCGAGAATTGAAGCATGCATTGCCGCCAGAGGCTGTACGACCAACTACTAGTTTGAACACTCAATGGGTGATTGTGAGCCGTAAACAGGTACCATGACCTTGATTTTTTTAATCATTTTATTTAGGAAAGGTCTCAGAGGTTACCTAACGGATTTCTACGGTCTCCAGGAAGTAAGACAGATTGTCAGCTTTGTCAATAACAACAAGACCATCATACAAGTCATACCAGTTTAAAACCTGACGATATGTAAAAGGCAGCATGGTTTATATAAATATGTAAATAACTCACGTTTTCATATATATATTCAAATTACTAATCAAACTTGTTTCACTAATATAACTAATCAATGTAAGTTGGAAAAACCAACATCAAATTGTAATTATAAATGTAATTTGTTTTGTAATTAATTAATAACGAATGACCTGTAGTGCCCAATGAGAGGCGAGGCAGGTTAAGGATAATTATTATTAATCATTTTATTATCTGTGTGTGAGCTATACACATATTCAATTTCACCAAAAACAGACATTTCCTTCATGGTGCTTCGATTTGTTTGCAAAAGAGTGTAAATAGTATACATTTCCCCTATTTGTTTTTAAAATTGCATGCATTTATTTATTGGTTAAGTATCTGGTTTGTTTATTGTATTTACTGAAATCTTTGTTTTAGTATTGCATTAATTTTTCGCAGTTGTAAGTACGGCCTCTTGTTAAGGGACTGTACTGCCCGGACGTACACTTCTGGGGAAGAGGGCAGTGTTACGAATTTTTAATGTAGATATGGATAATTTTGAGGAAAATTTATGTTAAATTTTTGTATTTTTCTGTATAATATAACTTAAAGATCTCGAGATAAACGATGCTCTGCCGGAAAAATAAGAACACAGAGTATAAATGTTTAGGTATTATATATCGAACAAGAAAAATTTATAACATTAAATTAACAAGAATGTACATGAGTATGCAACGGCAAACGGGCTGGCTGCTGAGAAGGTGTTGCGTGTAACGTAAACACGAGATAGTTTTCCTTAGAAAATATTCTGTAAAGGGCTCACTCCTTTTTAAAATGCCTTAATGTGAATTGCTGTGATCAGTAATATAAATCCTTTCCTTAAGCAGAAAGCAGTTTCCTTCTTACTTTAGAACTTTCAAATAAACAATCAAAACGAGTATATCGAGTAAAAAAAAGTTTTAATAGATGCGAGCAAAAGTTTTATTATCATGAAAATTAAAGATCGATTATGAACGTAAGTTGTCACGTAACTCAGAAAACTTCAGACCATCTGTCGACTCATCCAAAATAATGGACTAAGTTTAAAGACAGTTTTACTGTCTACTATAAATGAATTTCCTTTCATTCCTATAGTTTGTTTTCTATACTCACGAAAGAGATTCATAACAAGTTCGAGTCTTACTTCAAAGTATACACTAAAAAGACCATCAGTGGAATCTCTGGTGCTTATCTAAAGGATGGCGCATTACTGAAAGGATTGCAAGTAAGCTTTATCAAATCTTGTTGTTTCTTTACGTGAATGGAATAATTGAGTATGAGACATTGTAAAAAAAATTTCTCTTAAGTGAAAATACCGAGCCTGTTGAGAAAAATATGGTACGTGAAACCTCAGTGAGAAACAGAAAGTTTTATTTATTTCAGCTTCATATAAAGCTGACCCTCATTAAATTGTTTACTAAAATAATGTTTAAAAAAGGCTGTGGGTTCTAAGAGAGATTTCCCAACACATTTCAGTATATCTTTTGATTCCCTTAAAAACTGATGGGTGATAGTAAAAACATAAATATCATATTTGGATTCAGTAGTTTAAAATTCATAAGAAACGTACAAAGAAAATAAAGTAAAAGGACGAAAATGTGTTTAAAATTCACGATGACGTAATGCAATTGCGGAAAAGCGATTTAGCGCTGTCTGTTTTCATGGAGAACAGAGAACACGACCGGAAAGTGTTTAAACCAGCGGTTCTCAATCTTTTGAATAAAGCGTAGCATCTAAACAAAGATTGGAAACCTTTAGTACCACCACTACAAAGTACTGCTACCATCACCACTCTTGAACAAAGCTCAGATCGCATATGGTGTCAGATGGGGTCTGTGGACCCGAACATCCGTTGTATATAAAAAAAAAAATTATTTATTTATCTAGAAAACTATGCCGCTTAAAATTACTGTTTTCAGTTAAAATACTGAACATATTTTAACGTAAAATTAAGTTATAAACCATTTCATAAAATTCTATTTGAAAACCATGCACTAAAGGTATAGTATTCTTAGTATGTATAAATTCATATGACCCTGCATAACAGTCAAGCACATATTTTCACTTCATTAATTACAGGTTAAATGGTGGTTGTCTGGTGGAAGCTCTACACCGAGAGAAATATATAAAAGTCTGGAATTTTAGTAATACAAGGCGAATCCCTTTTCAGAGCATATACAACAAAGCTAACGATTTGTTTACTACGTAGCACATCTCGCTAATACAAATTTAGTTTATAAGTTATTGCTTCCGCCTTCCTAGCGTGCCTTCATGTTGTAGTGGTTCTGCACCTGGGCCGGTATTCAGGAGGTCTGTGGTTCGATTCCCGGCGAAGGCGTTTGCTCATTTTTTATCTTGCATGCTTCCAAAAATATCCTAATGTCTCTACAGTGGTCCCGAACTAAAACGGTGTTGGATGAGGATTCTCCACACCCAGGATTTGAAAATTGGGTCCCCTAAAACCCCAGTCGCCCTTTAAAAGGGGGAGTATATAAAGTATTTCTCCCGCCTACCTAGCGTGCCTTCGTGGTGTAGTGGTTCTGCACACTGGGTCGGTATTCCAGAGGTCCGTGGTTCGATTCCAGGCGAAGGCGCTTCATATTTTTAATCTCTCCGGCCTCCAATTAACCTAATATCTCTACAAGTTATATCAGCATATTCATTCAGATAGTGATGGTTAAGCTTAAATGAGCACATTTTAAGGAAATAAATGAACTTCATTCGGCTGAAAAGCCCCCGAATACATAATTCCATAGTAAGACAAAATAAACTTGCTCGTATATGAACATCTTGATGGTATAGTTTATGTGAAAATGTTTGGGACATTAAGCTAGAGTTGAAAAGGATGGCATTAAGTGCATATGTGCAAATTGCCGAATTTCAGCATTATCGCTTTTTCAACTTAATTTTGTAAACTTCTCTCAGATTAGATAGTCTAGAAGATGAAGCGTGGGTAATATAATCTCATTTGCATTCCTTGATGAGAGTAAGTTTTGCCTTCGAGCGTTTCGTAAAAATAAATTCCTATGAAAGCACTGAAAATAAACCTGCTTGCAGGCCATCTATTCGGATGTAAATGCTATTGACTGCACACACAAAAGACGTTCAGCTTCTAAAATTGTCATTTCACATGTTAGAGGAGTTTGAATTCAAAGTAAAATGCGAATAGCTGAGAACTACTAGCAGAAAGTGGGTGGTAAGTTGTGAAACGTCTGGAAAGATAGGAATAAACTAAAGAACAAGATTTTGAAGCAGATAAAACTGAATAACATGTTGGTTACTCAAATGCTGAATGCTTCTTCTCTAGATGCAGCTTATTTGCTAATTTAATTGATAGTAAAATTACAGTGTTGTTTTTGAGATGCATTAGGGCTAAATTATTGAACATATTATCATAAAATGCTTACAATTAATCCATTAACTGACAATTTGTTTACTCGAAATTTATCTTGAAAATAAGCTAGTTTTACGTCATAAAGTTATGATTGGAATGATTTAATGCTCCCCCCAAATTATTATTGTTAGGAATCGTCCATTTCTTTTTACGGATCCCTGTTTCGGTAACAGAACAGTTATGTACTACTGTGAGTACCACTGTGCAACTACTGTGCAAAAGTATTCTACATGAAGTCTAACACTACACTAACTGATTCTTAACCACTATTTTGCACATGGCGCATTTTCTGTGCTTCCCTTCACAAGACATAGACATTCGCAAATGTATGCAATGAATTAATAATTAATTACACTTACGCAGGGGACAAAAACACTAAAACCACAAGCGTAAAATTAAATTCAAGTAAACATTTCACTCTGCAATATAGGCCCACCAGCGGCCGAGCGGTAAAGTCGCTGAAAACTGGTAGTTCGGTCCGAGGTTCGAATCCCGCGAACGGGCTGGCTGCATGGGCGTTTTCGTGGTTTTCCCCATGTGTAACGTGTATACGAGCCAGTTTCCCTTAGAAAGTCCTCCACGAAGTCATCCCTCCTCTTAGGCAGATAGCCCTCGAGGCTTTGCCATAATTACACACACACACACTCTGCAATATTATATTATTACAGAGCAGCGTTTCTCAACCTTCTTCTACACGCATACAACTTGACCTCATCGCTAATCTACGTATTAGGTATGATTACGAACATATACACCTACAGTTACAGTAATAATAACTATAATACAAAGAGAAATTTTTATTTTTAATAAAAATGTTATGCAAAAATGACGTACATTGATAATTATACATATTTAATTAAATAAAAAAATATAAGTACATTTTATGGAAACCTTGAGGCTGTTTGGTTTAGATAATTTAAAATACGGATTGGAAGATGAAGTTTCAAGTTCTCCTAGATACTTACGCTGGAAAATCTGTTCATGTACCTATTTTTAAGGAAGTGTAGCAAGAGAAAGCCTCTCTATTAATACGGTGTTTACGAATGGTAAAAGCGGTAATCGCTTTGTTGAATAGCTTAGGATATTCTTTTTTCCTGTCTGTTAAAAATGAGATGAGGGATTTATTTTCGAATTCTACTTTGAGTGAAGAATTCGTTTTCAGTTCAATCAATTGAACTTTTTCTCGGCCCGATAAACACTAGTGATGCACACAGGAAATAATTTTCACCGAAAAGGAACGCAGCCAAGTGGTCGTCTATTCCTCGTTTGCGAAAATAATTTTCGGAAGTTGCTTTCAGACCATTCAGATGTTGTATTATCCTAGCTTCTTCGCAGAAATAAAATTGTATTACAGAAAACAGCGCCGAATTGCCTTCCCGCTTTTTGTAAGGATTCTTGAAGTATACCTATTATTGTGTGTCGTTCGGTGATCCTATTTCTTTCTTCAGATACTGGTCCTGCAGATAAAATATATATCTAAACTGAATTCAAAACATTCATATCTTTCTAAATTAAAGCTATTTTTGGTTTCAGTTTAATTATTTTGATTTTTCATAATGAAATATTTGAATCGGAAATTCCAGTTGTTACACCAGCTTTTTACCTTTTCTCTTAGGCTCAGTCGGTTATAGGCGAAAACATCGTAGGGATTTTCGTCATTTTATCTATATGTAAAGTGAACACGAATCATTTTCTCTCAGAAGGTCCGGGCCCACCAGCGGCCGAGCGATAAAGTCTCTGAACACTGGTAGTTCGGTCCGAGGTTCGAATCCCGCGAAAGGGCTGGCTGCATGGGCGTTTTCGTGGTTTTCCCCATGTGTAACGTGTATACGAGCCAGTTTCCCTCAGAAAGTCCTCCACGAAGGCATCCCTCCTCTTAGGCAGATGGCCCTAGTGTGCTTTGCCGTAATTAAATAAACCAAACCAAACCTCTCAGAAGGTCCTTAACGAAAAAACCAATTCCCTTAGGCAGACAGCCTTCGTGTGCTTTGCTGTATTCAAATACCCTAACCAAATCAAACCTTTCTTTATTATTTATTGTTAAATGTTCGGATTGGTATTTGTGTTTCTGGCTGCTTATGTACCATGCCTTATTTAACCGTATACGGTAGTATTGCTTTGCGCAGTTCCTCCCCAATTTTGAAGGAAAGCACCCGCTGGGTCCGTGTGTCTCCCTCCCTCTTCCCCTACTACCGAAAAGATTTTGAGCTTGATGTATATTTTGAGTGAGCCCATGTCCCATAAACATTATTCATTTACAAACATCCGTATTTTCTCCTGGATTCGAACTTACGCTCTTTACTGCAGTCAACGTCACTAACCTTTATACTATATGGATGGCATTGTAATATAATTTATACTAATCGAAAATGAGAAATATTTGTAGCTTAACGAATTTTTTGTACGATTAATGTACTATGAGTTTAAAAACATAAAATTGCATGAGAATATTAATAAAGTATTTATTGTTGTTCAAAATTTACAAATTTCTTGGGTCAAAATTCTTTCAGCATATAAATTGTAACAAAATTGTAACAAAATTAAAGAATATTACACACTAGTAAATGGAAAAAGAACATTACTGAATAATATTTAAGGAGAAAAATCAGTTTCGAATTATTCTAATTTATTTATTATGCGATCCCTCAAGGTAAGTGAAAAATGATGTCAGATATCCCATTTTTTTTAAAGATTTTGAAATTAAATATCTCGGTCAATTTTTGTCACACTGGAGTCAAATTTATTTTTTACTTTTTATGATGATCATAAAAATTTCCTAAATATAAGTGTAGGAGCCGGAGAATTGCATAAAATATTCCTTTCGTAATTTTTATAATATTGATTTTTTTAAGATTTTAAAAGGCCAAAACATAAAAATTTGTGTCATTTAAAATACTTTTTAACTTTAAGTGTAAATATGTCTACGACAACGGTTGCGAAAATAAAGACCGGGTAAGGAATATTGTGAACACACGCTCACCAGCGGTCGGATGGTATAGGCACTGAACAGTGGTAGTTCGACACGATTTCAAATCCGTTTTGGGAATATGAGGAAAGTTCTCATAGAAAATCCTCAACGAAGGTACCCATCCTTCACGTGAGTAGTTCTTGCGTGCTTTGTCATATTCAAATAACTTTTCTTCAGATCTCGAGAACAGGTAGGCCCCATGAGAGCTTTCGTAGTTTTTCCCTTTTGTAAAGTGAATACGAGCTAGTTTATCTTAAAATGTCGCTCCAAAGGTATACGGTATACTCTTTCTTTTCTAAATTATATTCTCGTGCGTTTCTATAATCTAAATAATCCAATGCATCCTATAAAATCGTCAAAATACATCAGCGATCTCGAAAATATGAACTAAAAATATAAGTAAAATACTGTTAAGCAAATTATAAAGTGGCGATATTATATTTTTTTCGAATAACATCTGCAGAGGAATTTTTAATGTTTTGATTAAACACGTAAGTGTTTTAAGCAATATGTTAGTTAAAAATATCCTGATGAAATGAGATATCTGAGATTATGCTTCAAACTTAGCTAAGAAACAAAATCAAAAGAAACTAATCTATTTTGACCTTTAAGTCTGTTCATAAAGTTTTTCAGTCAGCTATAAAGTTCAAACAAATAAAAATATTACAAAATCAAGTAAAGTATAGGAGAAATTAAAGTATAAGGAAAAAGATTAAACTACGGATATTATTTCCCCTTGTGGCTACTTAGAGCATCTCTATGAAGCAACAACAAAACGAAATAAAGTTAAATAAGCAAAAGATATCCATTTTTTTGTAACTTTTTTCCTATATATCAAAATATGTCAGTTTGTTTTAAATGTACAATAGCAATCCTGAATAAGTTTCAAACAAAATAGTCTGAAGTAAAATAGCAAATGCTGATTTAAATTTTGATTACCAGCTACAAAATTTTCATCACCTATTTTGTCTTTCTAAAATCAGGAAGATAGTTATTCAAAGCTGCTTTATCATATCACATTTCCCTCGCACGTGCGATTATTTTGAGGTTAACTTGTAAGGAATTATCTCATTCTTCTGTGCGTGTTTGCGGGGTTTAAATGGTTAGCATGTCAAACTGACAGGTGGAAGACCCATGGTTAGAAATCCAATAAAACTTTTTGATTTTTCATGCTTCCTGGACTGAAATATCTAACGGATTTCACAGTGGCCCACGAACTAAAGTGTTGTGGTCAATAACTCGTCACGTCTCCTCAGTCACCCTTTCAGTGAGGGCGAATGTAAAGAATTATCACATTCCTCCGTGCACGCCGTAGTAGTATATTTTGTCAACATACACAGCTGGCAGCTAGAGGATCAGTGGTTCGAATCCCGGTTAGAGATAGTGGATTTTTATGTTTTCTGCTATAAAGAAACTCTAATAATTTCTACAAACATCGCAATATATTAAATGTTTACAAAGCTAATAAAGTAAATGCATGTTATACTTCGTGTTTAACATTGTAATACAAGAACCCTTTCACATTTACTCAGGGTCTTTTCATAACTTTATGTTTTTCTCGCATGGAAACTAGTAAAGTGCCCATGAAAAGACGTTCAGGGTAAAAGTCCATCTTGAGTTAATCGCCCCCTGCTTGTTCTTTATCATTCATTCCTACCAGTAATTTGTAAAGCTTGAATTCGTAAACTAAGATATAATTCTTAGTTAGGATTTCGCCTCCGACATGTTGTCATGCTAAAGGTACGCTACCAAATTAATGTTTTCTACTGGCAAGAAACACTTGGATGGTTTTCAAGTTTTATTTTTTAATTAATGTAACTTTATAACAACTAAAATTCTTTATGTATCTAAAACTACTTATTATACACCTAAACGGTTAACTTTTAGAAGTTAAATAAATGGGTTATCTTACGTGACGATTAATAGCCGAGAGGGTAAAGCCAAGACTTATGGATTCTGAGTTTACAAGTTCGGGCCTAGCCCGCCTCACCTTCCGACATTTTTGCCCTCGGCCAAAAATTTGCTCTGGCTATGTGCTCTGGCGTTCATGCCAGTTTTTTTAATCGTTTACTTATGTTTTTCCTTTTCTGGACAAAAGTAGAGTGGTAAGACTCTCGTGTCGTACACCACTTAGATAAGCCAAGACCTAAGAAGTTAACTCTGATGGTTGGTGAGCTAAGATTCTCTTTTGATACTCACTAGAAAACACAAGACAAAACTCAAGACATCAAAGTCTAACTCAGAACTTTATTTTCCAAGGCTTGCGGTATTATAGTTAATTACCAAAACCCTATTTCATTCCTCGAATGCAACTAACTGTTGCTAGAGAGGTCTCCTTAACTGTAGTTATCCAGATAGTTGGTACTTCATTTACTATCTAGTAAATGCAGCAGTTCGCTACCTAGTTACAGTTAAACTGGATTGCAGTTCTAATAAACCCCATTGAAAGCTACAACAGACAGACAGAAAATAAACTACCTTCTAAACATTACGTTAGAATGCGTTAATATATAATGTACATTTTTTAAAACTCAGCTAGCATTATACTGAATTTTTTTCTCTGATAGGCGACACGTTAGGTTAGGTTATTTGAATGCGACAAAGCCCCCAAGGGCTATGTGGCTAAATAAAGGGGAATGCTCCACGGAAGAATTTCTAAGGGAAACTGGCTCGCATTCATGTTGCGCGGAAAACTGCCATGAAGCCATCCTATTTGCTTGTGTTCGAACCTGAGTCGAATTACCAGTATTCAGCGGTCTTAATTACTCGGCCGCTAGTAGAGCCTCTGACGCACGGCTCGTTACATAAGCAACAGTACGCGATGAAAATTCTACTCAGATTTACTATTAAGATTTCATTCTAGTTTTAAACTACGCCGCTTTCCGTACAATGTATATAAACCTCTCTTTTGAGAGAGTACGTGATGAAGAAGGGCAAAGAAAAAAATTAACATAAAAGTAACTGTTAGCAGAACGTAAATCACAAATGTCACAACTTCATTTTTATTGTTAAAAAATTATTTCGCTATTCCGAGGTTTTGATGAAGCAGTAGTTTACAAAATTATGTTAGACTGCCCATACATTTATAATATAAAACTACAAAAAGTTTCTTATGAAAAAGAACTCAAACATGATAAACTAAAATAAAACCAAAATAATAACAAACTGTTAACATATGTGCATAAAATGGAGTCACAATAATGCTGACTAGCTAAATCAGATTATTTATGTATGTGTGTACACATTTTAAAATGCATTAAATTTCAATAAAATTTGTCTACTAAGCTGAAGTGATCAGAATGCATAGACTGGCTCTTCTGCGTCTGTATTATATGCTATGCAATTTTGTCCGTAGCACGCTTTTTAGGGGGTCATCTGCAAAAAGTGAGTATAGAATTGAATTTTGTGGCTTTGATTATGTCAGAGCACACTTGGGTAATCTGCCTGAGGGAAAGGATACCTTCGTCGAGAACTTTCAAAGAGAAAGTAGCTTGACTTAGTTTACAGACAAGAAAAATCACATACACACACACACAAAAAAAAAAAAAAAAAAAAAAAAAAACGCTCATGCAGCCAGCCCATTAACTTCGTTTAGAATCATTTATATATAGCTATGAACTGAATGTTAAATTAAACCAGATGCAATTAAAAACAGCAAATGTTTCTTTGCTATTAATGAAACATTAAAGGCCCTTGAAACAAGGTTCAGATGCATGAACAGTTGATTCTTAATAAGGATTCAGACAGGGCCGTTCTTAGGTCATTGGCTGCCCACGTACTTTCTTATGATTGCCGCCCCCAAATTAAAAAACAAAATGCTCAATGATTAATAAAATTTTTATTTCATACTCTCTAAGTACTTGCATATGACATATTGTATAAAACGTATTTACATCTGACAAGTACTTAAAATGAATTTTAAATATTTAGGCGTGTTATCGCGAGAGTCCGGCCGCCCCTGATTTTGGCCGCCCGCGTGCCTTTACGCGCTGCAGCCCCGCTAGGAACGGCCCTGGATTCAGAAGCATTTACAGTTGACTTTTAATTCGTTAACTTTGGGATTTATGTGCCTATTTGTAAACATGTATATAAATTTTAATACATATGTCGAAAGATATAGTTGGTGCTATATAGTTACACCGTAAAATGCAGTGATTCAAAAATATGTGGCAAACTGAAAATACAAGTAAAGGAAGACGAAATAAACAGATTTAAGAATAGAATATGAGTGCAAAAGCGGTTGTTTAAGATGGTACAGGGCGCTGTGGAGTAGCAGATAAAAGCAACAGGCTCTGTTGGCGTAAATCGGCATTTCTTGTATTAATTTCAAGACGTATGTTTCGCTACATGAAAGTGGATCTTCCTAATATGCATTTTATCTATGGAGCTGCGTCTAAAAGAGAGTAACTACTCAAAAGATACATACTCTACATAGAAGGTTTTCCTAATACTTCCTCTGAGCAATTGCTCCGTTAGCCACGTTGAAGAAGAAGGGGAGAAATAGAAGAAGAAAGAAGAGGAGAAAGAGAGACAAAAGAAGGTGGAGAAAGATGACGTTATAAGGTATTTCTCCCGCCTTCTTCGCATGCCTTCGTGGTGCGGTGGTCTGCACCCTGGGCGCGTATTCCGGAGGTCCGCGGTTCGATTCCCGGCGAAGGCGTTGCAAATTTTTCATTTCTCCTGCTTCCAAAAAATACCTAATGTCTCTACAAGATGAAGGAGAAGAAGAAGAAGAAAGACCAGAAGGAGGAGAAATCTCCTTCTGTTCTTCCTCCTCCTCTAAGCAGGAAACCTTTGAAATTAAATTTAGGATTCATATTACATATATAAGAAAAATTTTATCTTAATTTTGTGATTTCTCATGAATACCTTTATATGAAGCAAAGTAGAATTGTTCCATATTATATTTATAATTTATTTTTAGTGTGTTAAAACTTAACGGAATATACAAAATTTTGCTATAAATATTACCTACCATGTGTAAAGATCATAGTAGTCAAAACCTGCAAAAGACTTTCAGTAAAGGCCAAAGGGACAAAACATGTTAATTGAGGAAAAAGGCTAAAAATGTACATATAAATGATTTTAGTGCAATATATGCATTTTGTGACTTAAGGCCTATTTCACATAATGCCAAGAATCATACAGATATCTAGCTCAAATAAGAACTTGGAAATTTTTAGAGAGGTCGCTATCAAAAACATCAAACTTCAGATTTACCGAAAACAATCAATCTTTGGTATCGTGAATTAAATTTCCTTGCCTTTAGCAAACACTGCAAACATGACAACCAATATGTTTAAAGTGATTTGATTCTAGTCTATTATGCAAATAAGTGTATCTGATTATGTAAAGTGTTAAAGAATAAATTCTTTTCAATAAGCATATATATACAGAACACTTATTTTTGTTCTTTTTTTGCATTTTTAACATCAGACACATTAATTTTTATAAAGTATAATCTTCTTTATGTATATGAAGATACATTTCTCAGATTGTAAAATATGTATTTTAATGAATAAAAAGCAAATAAGTATCATTTAAGTATACAAGCGCTATCTACTTGCATTTGTGCTCCATCTTTGATTTTTCTGAGATCATATTAGGGATGAAATTTAAATGTCTGTTAACTACACTTCCCCTATCTCCAAGCTTCCAAGAAACTTCGGATTGATCGACTTTAAGTGCATTCATTCTGTGACGGGATAGGAATTACAAACGTTTGTCTTGTCCGAGGTTCAAGAAACAGCCCAACGACGTATTTTACACTAACCAAAATACTGTTTGACCGACAACAAAACTAAAATAATTATTTAATTAATTTTGATATGATTTTTTGAAAGTTAACTTTTTAATAGATTTTTTGAGAATTTATCTGTCGCTCAAATGCAGAATTGATCCGTGCGTTTATGACCCTGAAATCGATGGATAATTCCTGCGGAACGACAAAACACAGAATGCTGTCTGCGCATCGGACTGAAAAACATTTATTTGATTATTTTCCCTTCCGTTTACGATGAAGATGCCGCATAATCGTGAAAAATGCAATGATTCGTATGATCATAAAAGATCAAACATTACTCAAAATAACTTTAAGCAGTTCCGAAAGAGACAACTTTCGTTCTTTGTCAATTCAACTGTTAAGAATTTAGCAAATAATATACATTATACGTCGAAATATTCAGTAACTGTATTCAAAGATTGACAGTTCGCCAATAATTTCTTCTTGACGCATAGACTGAAGAAAATAATCGATCGGAATATTTCAGTGTTTCAAGTCACGGTTATGATTTCTGTTGTAAATTCCAGAGCTATAAAAACCGTCAACGACAGAAATAACTGGCGTTGCGCTTTCGTAGTAAGCGACTTGAATCTTCCCTTTTTTTTTTTTTTTACTTTAGTTGCGTTTATTTTATTTTGAGGGTTGCTATCGATCTGGAAAATCACATTAAAGTCTAGCAGACCGTGCTATACAGGTTAGGGTGCTAACGTTTTGCCTTATATATTTACAGAATACAGGAGAAGGTTAAAATAATCTTTTTTATTTACTCTGAACTTGGAACATAAACAGAAAAAGTTCTACAGACAAGTCCCCACTTGTGGCGATGCAAACTCCTCAATAACAGACAGTTATTTTCAAACGGGGGTAACATAGTCTAAGACTAGACATTCAACAAAATAAACTATAAGCTAACTCAATATTTTACAGACGCTAAAATCTAAAGCATCCCTCGGGAGAATGCAAAAGCCGGAATAGTCACGTTTGAATTAATAAACATAATGTATGACACAATTTATTAATTTTTTTAATGTACGGCACAATTTATCTATTTTTGCTACTGAACAGCCGCTCCTAATTCATTTGCAGCGACTGGCGTAACCGAATTTGAAACACCAGTGATCTTCTGCTTACCTTAATTGTCAGCTTGAACTAGTTATTAACCGTCTGGTACCTGGGATCCAGAACTGCAATTTTTATAAATTAATGTTTAAATGAAGAAAGATTACATGCATTAACGATTTCAAATAACAGCATTTGATTTTACTGATTCAACTCACACTAGAAATCCCACATGTAAACTACCTGTAAGTTAAACGATTTATTAATAACTTAAAAATATAAGGATGGTTATAACCTAGGCTTTAGAATAAACAGTGAGAAAGATTAAATTCCTTAGAAGCATTTAGTTCAGTGCTTATCAGACGTTACTGTTCCATTTCCTTTTCTTCACCACGTATCAAAACGTCATGATCCACCAAGTTAATGCATTTTAAAGACTAAATCATTACAAAAAAAGGTAAGTTAAAAATCTGTATTTTTGGTATGTTATAAAGGTACATAAAATTTAAGGTTTAAATGTAGAATACAAAATAAGACATTTCTTCCCAGGAAATGAGAAAAATCAACTATGCTTTTACAGGGATTCGAACCAAAGATCTTCCATTTTCTAGTTGAGTATTTTAACGATTTACGCCACAAGAACACGTCCGGGTGAGTGCGATAACTCTTTATACATTTACCCAGTTAAAGAGTGATTGGAGAGTGCACGTGACCTAGTCGACTAAATCCAGCTGATGATGACTTTTTAATGCAGCTGATGACCACATTTTTAATTTAATCACCACTGTAGAGACCTTAGACATTTTGGTGCAGGCAACATGAAAAATCAACTGTGCTGTTGCTGGGATTCGAATCACAGATAATCTACTTTCTAGCTGGACGTGCTAAATCACATACGCCATGAATACATCATATAAGGGAGAATACTATGACTCCTTATATTTTATTGTTAATAAGCATGTGTTATTTATGCTAATTATTAATATATCAGTTTCAGTATCATCCCGTAGTCATTAGGTTATTTTGAAGCAGAAGACATGAAAAATGAGCAATGCTCTCGCCGGACTCAAACCTGGACCTCTCGAATACACGCCGAGTGTGCTACCGTTACACCACAAAAGCATACAGAAAGGAAGAAGAAATTGTCTTATAAGTTAGTGCTGTATTTAATAAATATAACTGAATACGTTTCTATTGATTTCAGTGTGTTTATATAATGACTAAATAAACTTTTTACAGACATTTTAGGACACGTGACTTCAACCATGCCTTTGCAGCTCTGTAATTTGGTTAAGTTTAAATCTGTCATTTTGAGATCACAAAATTTCCTCCCCCTTCTTAGGGGAAATACTTCCCTTCCCGGTTGAAAATTTTTAATTTAGGAGAAAGAATTTAATCGTACTGATTCGGTTCAATGCAAAAAAGAACTTCAATTTCCATTAACTCTGAGATTAAAGTAGTTATAAATAAACTATTAATTAGGATTGCTAGTTTGACAAAATAAGCTGCATATACATGATTAAAAAAGATCAAGTTGTTCCAAAGTTTTTAAGTAAAAATGCACGTGATGAAAAAGCATTTGACTGCTTTGTTGATTGTTAGATTAAACTAGTTATTAGGAGGTTGACTATAATATAAACATGTAGAATAAATAGATAATAGAATAGAATATAGAAGTTACAGAATGTAAAATAAAAAGGTTACTAGCTTTACTAGAAAGCTTTAATGCAAAATCATTTGATCTTATTGATTTGATTCAAAACACTTGGTAACTTCGGCTTGCATTAGCTGCCTTATCAAACTAGCTATTAATAACCTGTTAAATGCAATAGCTATTTCTGCAGAGTAAGTTTTAAAACAATGCTTGAGAAAATTTTCATTTCTTTGAAGATTTCCAAAACAAGCATTTAACTTTTACAAATTCGAAAGTCTTTTTGCCTGAAATTAGTCAAAGAATGACTGTCAGGTATTGTATCACTCCTAACCACGTGCTTTCGTGATGTAATTGGAAATCACTTCCGGCTAGCAATGGGAAGATTCAAAGTTTGAAACCCGGAAAGGGCACTTCGGATTTCTTCGATTTCCTGGCTTCGAAAAAATTCCAAGTGATTCTAAAAGTGGCACCCGAACTAAAAGATGGCGAATCATAATTCATCAGCACCCTATTTTAGCAGCTGGATCCCCTGGTCCCTAGCCACCCACTAAGAGGGGGGTATGTAACATATTTTCTACCTCCTTACCGCTTTATTTCGTGGCCTAACTGGAATGCACATCCAGCTAGCAATCGGAAGGTTCAGAGATAGAATTCCAGCAAGGACGTTGTAGATTTCTCATGTTTACTGCAAATGACAATAAGTTAATAAAGTCTAGGTTATTTTGGAAATTTTTAAATAAATGATTCTCATGTCAACTTTTAACTTTTAAACCTTTTTTTATTTTAACTTTTAAAGTTTTTTACAAAGACATTGAAAGATGGCAATGGCTTTATGCCAAACATCTCCTCCGAAACTTCCTTGCATGCATGTATTTTTATGTGCAACTCTATGACATTTGCGTAAAATATTTACGCATTATTTTTGTTTAGGGGTATTTAATTCAAAAATTTTATTCTATGGCTTGCAGCTTGGAGTAAAATAAATGGTGAAAGAAATACATATGAGCAGTTACATAAGAAAGAGCCGCGCTGTCGGATTGGCAGAAAAAATGTATAAATGGATTAGGACTGGGCTTAGGATCGAAAATTTTGCTTTTTCTACTCAGAAGAAGAACCTAAAAACTGAAGAAGCGTCACAGAACCGGCGCCCCACTTCCTCAAGGAAACGAAAGTGAAATTACCCAATCAAAGGATGGATGAAAATCTTAGGAAACTAGAGATACTTTAATGCAATCATTCCATTACGCTTCTAGTTAGAGAGGGTTCGATTCTAACACAAGATATTTAATGCCCATAAGATAATTTTATAAAAAATTATTAAAACTAACAAAAAGTGTGATTTATCATAGATTTTGCATTTAGAGTATAAACATGAAGACGAATGTAACGCGAATTTTTGAATGAGAATATTAGTAAAAGAAACTTTTTTCTGCTAGAACTTCTCAGTTCATTTATGTTTCAGATAATAATTTAAGGAATTTTCAACTACTTCTTAACGGTTTAAACTAATCTCAGCGAAAAATTTAGACTTTTATTGTTATCACTTAGTTGCATAGCTACATTCCAATATTACTATCGTAAATTTTGTAAAATTTACAATAGTAATATTGGAATATTACTATTGTAAACAATAGAATTATTGTAAATTTTTTGTTTTAAAATGATCGTTTTACAGACGTCCGCTCTTTTTTTTACTTATTACGTGCTCCGCCCTTAGGCACTACACGGAAAGGAAGGGATGCCCGTGGAGGTCTTTTTAAGGGAAACTGGCTCGTATCCACGTTACACATGGGGAAAACCACGGAAACGCCCATGCAGCCAGCCCGTTCGCCGGGATTCGAACTCCGAACCGAACTACCAGCGTTCAGCGACTTTTACCGGTCGGCCGCTGGTGGGCACAGACGTCCGCTCTTGGGAAAGAAATTTCAGTCTCGAATGAAACTGTTCTACCACACTGCAGTAATTTTTTACCTTAAGCAAAAAATACCATGAAATTTAAATAAAAGCTACTGCAGTGAAATTTACTGTTATTTAGAATTTAACAATAAGTACTGATTTTGATATGATTTATTAAAGGCAAAACTCAGTGTACTTAGTATAATATTAAACTTTAATAATAGACAATACTATTAAATTTCAGTGTAAGTTACTGCAGAAAGATTTACAACTATTTAAAACTTATTACTGAATGCTGATTTCGATATACTTTATTAAAGGTAACGCTATGCATTTGCACGTACTTTTTCCGGATTAAAAATTTTACTTTGTTTTAGATTAACAGCATTTGATGCCATTCTTCGTGTAATTTTACATTCCACGATGTAATCATTTAAGACCCAAATTGATTAGTCGGACTATAGACAAATTGATAAAATAATTCGATTTGAACAGGTAATGAGCAGGAACATTATCTCACTTCCTGAATTCCTGTTATAATTTCTGACATAATGCAATCCAGAATATATGCTGAATATTTCAAAGAAAACTTCGCTGAAAGTGTTATACTGTAATTATAAAAATCAAACTTATAACTTTTAAACCTATAATATACAGGAATGAAGTGATGCAATTGAGAATGTATACTGTATATATCGTACTTCATAATTTCATGAGAATTAAAAACCTTACGTTAAGACAGTAGTCTCAAACTCCGGGAGCGCTTGCGACTCTCGAAACTATTTTTCGCGGCATATGAATAGATTTCAAATAAATTAATTGACATTGTTATGTTATTAATTATTTCGACAAGAATTTGAACTGAATTTTACATGATTTGTATTTTCTTTGACATCGACCTTAGAAAATCTATAAGTAAATTTAATTAATTTGCATTAAGAAACAAATCTTATTCGAAGATTTGAATATTAAGGTTTGATTATTTTTTTCACTCTTGTCTGAAGATATATAACCTCAGCTATGAATTTTTGCAAAAGCATAATCAATTTGTTTGGGAGTATATTTATATGTGAGAAGATTTCTTGCGCAGTAGAAAATTAATAAATCTGAAAAATGAACCACAATGTCCGATCACCATGTACAGTTTGAGATGAAGATATATACTTTCTAGTAATTTCTCTCCAAGGTTACAAATTTTATCAAATCGACAGACTATTATTAAATCGAAAGACGAAGAGGTGTTGTAGCTGGGAGTTGTAATAATAAATAAATAAGTTTATAACCTATTGACATACAAATCTATGTTCTTTTTCCGAATGAGTTAAAGAAAAGTTCAATAAATAGGAGAAAAAGAATAGGTTGTCATTATTTATGTTTATGTGTTCTCCCACTTGAAAATTTTTGATAATTTGTTTATTTTTTTATTTAAGTGACAATTTAATGGTTGTATCAACGGATTACAATCATTTGAAATAAATATCAGTCTAAAAATCGATATTTAGCTATTAGTACATTTGAACTACAAAGCATAACCAATGTAAATTCCTTGTAGATACAAACCTTTATATTTTAAACAAAAAATAAGTATAAAATGAAGTGTTTTTTATGTCATTACTGTTACACTTTATATACGTTTTAATAAATATTTAGCAAATAAAACTGTTCATTTAGATAAAAGAAATTCATTTCGTTAAATGTTTTTCAGTTTGGTTAAAAAAATGAAAACTTTCGGTCATCCAGCTGCTTTCAGAAAGTACATTCGGCTCGCATGCAACTTGAGTTTGAAACCACTGCATTAAGTATCAAAGGGAATCTACTAGCAACGATATGCAAAGTATTTTACTGAATTTTCGTTACATTTCCTCGATATACACCTCATTCGTAAATCTGAGAATTAACATAAAAATTGCGTTAGTTAAACGTAAAACGGTAACGCTGCCCTAATTTAGATGACCCTGAAAGTGAAAACCACAGTCATGAAAAACGTATTAGAAAACAAGAGATCGGCCTCATTGCGGAGATATTCTTACCAAGCAGCGATGCTCATTCAAGGGCATTATTCGTCATCAGATGAATCTCAGGAGCAGGTTTATATGGTAAAATGAAATGCGCATTTGGACCAGAAAGTATCCTTACACTAATTAAGTAATTTGTTTACATGGTAGTACGTTGTCCTATGTTAATGCTTGATAATTTTAACTCTCGAAAATATAAAAAATGTCAAGTAAAGTAACTACGGGAGAAGAACACATGTCTCTTTTAATGCAGCTAGAATTAATTGAAGTTTCGTGAACCTGAAACAGGTTTAATTCCCCTTAAAACTACGAAGAAAGAAACATTGTGATGATATATATATATTACCTTCCATAGTGTTAAATGCAGGCATTCTATAGAATACCTGGCCATTTTATAGAATAATTGGCGTTTTTAGGTAAAGTATGAAATACGAGAATTATATATTTTACCTAGGCATTCTATGGAGTGACAAATGCTCTTTAGGCAAAGTATGGTAAAAAGTTCATGATAAGGTTATTATTTAAAAGACATTCATTCCTCAAAATTATTATTTTGAAAAAATAGATGTTCATTCCTCAAAAATACAAATGTTATTTTTAAAAAATAATGAAAGCGTGCCATTAAAATGTTTTTGTTCATAATACATAAAAAATTGTACGAAACAAAATTTATACCTTTCTTATTCAAGAAAACAAAAATTTCATTTAAAAATAAGAAATTAAAATTAAGCTATTTGTTGCAACATGGTAAGCTTGAATGACATTTTGAATTCACTTCATTATTTTTTTCATGCAAAGACATTTCATAGTTCGGTGCTTTGTTTTACATATACACTTAACGAATGTTTTGCCACTTCCAATGGACTGAGCAACTGCAATTGATCAAAGAGGAATTTCGTGGTCTAGAATGTCTTCATATCTAAGCAAATTCTTAGAACATAAAATGAACTGTTATCTCATATATATATATATATGCTTTAAAATTTTTTCAGAAGATCTAAGCTGTAGAAACTATCCTGGGTCCTACTCATTAGAACTGCCAATATATTGCTCGAACTATTACATAATATCCCTAGGCATTGTATATAATATAGGGATGCATTTCATACTTTGCCGGTTTTTCGTTTGGCATTCTACAGAATGTGTGAATTCCTAGGCAATGTGTGAAATATTTAATCGTTTCATACACTGCCGGCCAGTTGCTGATATTTTATAAAATGCCTAGGTACTCTATAGAATGCCGGATATCATACAATACCGGTAACATATACACTGTGTTCACAAGTCCTTTATTTCCGTAGCCGTCAATCGTAGACATGTATTTACAGTTCCACAAATGTTTTAAATGCCGTAACGTATCATATATTGACCTTTTTACATTAAAAAAATACCAATTTTGAAAAAATTACAAAATCTACTGATATATATATTCCTGCGGTCCCTATATTTAAATTAAATGAAACGCAAAAAGCGTAATTCTCGTACGACAAAAATTTACCGCTTATTTCATTTTAAATTTTGGCATTATATTTAGGGAGCGTACACAAAGAACGAATGTTTCCATTTCTACGCGATTAAAAAAAAACAAAAATTATTTTTAGTGCTAATAGAGCATTTCTATGCAGATTGTTATGAAAAGATTGTTATGAAGAATTCAATTTTTTCCAAAAGGAATATTTTATTAACAAAACCTTATAGATAATTTTTCTAGGAAACACAGGCAAGCACAGATATCGTAATTCGTAACATTATTTGCATAAATTAACATCATTTGCATAATTTTCAAACCCTAGTATTATTTGCATTATTGTTTAACTAATAACATTATTTGATTGAACTAGGAATTAAAAGCATTTCTAGTTGAATGAACGTTTTGAATAATATTGGATTATGATTCTAAAGCATTAAAATGTCATGAGAATATAAATAATAAATTTTTAGCCTATGACCGCTTATAAATTACTTGCGTGAAAGTGCTTTCGATATACCAAATGTCACAAAATTGTAAAGTAAAGAATGTTGCACACAAGTAATCACTAAAGAATATCACTGAATAGCGTTTAAAGTGAAAAAAACATCAACCTTGAATTAATCTAGTTTCTTTATTAACCGACCCCTAAAGACAAGTTGCAATGATGTCAAATATGCCAAATTTTGAAATTAAGTATCTCGAACAGTTTTTACGTTAGAGGAGTCAAACCTTTTATTTTTATAATGAATATAAACTTTCTTATGTTTTTTATTTATGATGAGTATAAAAGTTCCCCAGATATACATTGTATGGGTACCCGGAGAACGCATAAAATGCTATATTTCGTAATTTTAACAATATTGATATTTGCAAGTTAAAAATATCTAAATATTTACATGGTTTAAAATAATTCATTAACTGGAACTATATGCCTACTGCAAACAGTTGCCAAATTAAAGGCCTGGTTTGATTTATTTGATTACAGCAAAACGCACGAAATCTATCTGCCTAAATAAAACCGTAAAAGGATTTTTGTGGACACGGTATATAAGACAGTTAAAACTGAAGTTAACGTATTTAAACACTTCACTGATATGCATTTCAGTTACCTGCAATTTAAAATTCATGTTCTAACACCAAACAACCCCATTCGTTCTCAGACTGGTCATTGCAACATAACGAACCCGCAGTTGCTTGTCATTCAACATTGCTATCGCAGATTTATTCGGGAAGTTGAGCGGAAATAGAAATATATTTTAAAAAGCGAAAAGAGAGTGGCCTGGATTGAAAAGGCATAGCTCACCTGCAGGGTGCAGAGCAGGAGAAAGTGGCCGCGCATGCTGAGGATGACTGGTTGAGCGAGTGAATGCTCCGATGGCTATATACCATAGGAGGTCACGCCCTTAACCCTTTCCCACGACAACAGGCAGCTTTACGCAATTCGGTGCTGCAGGCCTTCGCCTTGCACCATCCTCTCATTCCACAATATCGCGCAAACCGCTATTTGTTGAAAAGGAGTAGAAACGTAATCCATCTCTCCTCCAGGGGATAGGTTTTTCTCACAGTTGGTCTCAACGGGTCGGGTTTGCACCGTTTCGAGTACCTGAGATGAACTGACGTGGGTAGAACTTGTTGTCATAACTGTTTGAAGAAGCATATCTTGTCATAAATTAATCATGTAGTTATTTCGAAACCTCAGGCGTCTATACAAATATGCTAAACGTAAAATTAATTTTCTGAAATTTAGCATATTTTTGTGTGAAGATTAGAATTTAACGCATTAAGTTTTCTGAGGCTGCAAATGATGGCGGTTATTACGATGGTAAGAATACCGCAAATATACTAGCAACGATAGCAGTAATACACTTAATGGTGTTATGAAAATAGTAGAAACAACTAAAACGTCATAATCTGGCTTTGACAGGAAATAGCTATAAAGTCTGCAATCTCCACGTGTGAAAGAGGAAAAATTGTATGCTAATGCAGAGACATATTACTAATGATAACAATTATATCAATATAGCTTAGAAAACATGATTCATATATAGGATTTTTATGATGATCATGAAGTTAATAAGCTACACGGAATTAGTCGCAAAAATATGTGTTGCATTAATGGTAATGAGTACACAACACATTTGATTACTCTAGTTATAAAAAAAACCATAATCATTCTTAAAAGTAAAGATGTTATGAAAATAATTTCTGTTATGAAAGTAGCACGTCCAAACAAAAAAAAAATCTTTACTATAATATAAGTGCGTAAAACAGAAACTCGTCTATCGATTCAAATATTTTTCCTGGCAAAAAATACATTTTGACAAGTTTATAAAGAGAATAGCTTTCAAATAAAACTAGATTTATTTATTCGAAAATAGCAAAGCGTGGGAAGGCTATATGCCCGAAGGAATGGATGTCTGCAAGAAGGATATTCTATGAAGACTTGGCTCGTATTTAAATTGCATGTGGAAAAAACACAAAAATATCCCTATATCTAAGAGACTCGCCGAGGTTCGAAATACTAGTGTTCAACAGCCGCATCTACTGCTCTACTGATGAGCTAGATAATGATAGCAGCTACTGAATTTCTAAGCTGAGCACAATACATTCAGGAGCATTATTTGTTACGTGAAGTATTATTTGTGAAAGCCATAGATTTATTATTTAATACTTTATTTAGACAGGCATACTTAAAAATATTTTCTGTGAAAGAGAAAAGAGTACTATAATGTAAGTCACAGTGTCTATTGTCATTTAATCTTATGAGGTCTAAAGGAATCTTCTGTTGTAAGACCCCTTTATTATGCTAGGTAGTTGATTTAATAAAAATTTAACATTAAAGAAAAGTTTTCATTGCATAAACAGTTTTTTTTGCCCAATGATTTAATAAAATTGCGTTTTCTCCCTTAATTTAATTATATATTAATCTGTTTCAGAAAAAAGTGTTTTTCTACCTAACCCTTTCAGCTAAATACATTACGTTTAGAAGCATGTTTTAATGGAATAAATTATGTAACTACTTAAACACTTTTTACAACAATAACAACTTTATAATTTTATTACTGTTTTCTTTAATCAGTGCAGTTTCATCACATGGTATGTTATACAGTTAATCACTATCGTCAAAGAAAGACCGATTATATTATGAGTTTTCAAACCATCACATGGTATGTTAATACTACGTGATGGTTATACAGTTAATCACTTTCGTCAAAGAAAGACCAGTTATACACTGTATTGATAGGATATTAGATACAAAATCCACAAATCGGCCTAAAATTTTCAACCTCCTCTATAATAACAGACCTCATACCATCGCTGAGACTAAAAAATGTTATTAAAATTATTAAAATTATCACAGATATTCCTCCTCAGCCAGTACACTCACCCTACATTGACACGGCAAATTTTCATTTTCATTAGAATCAATGTAATACAGACTGTCTGGTACACAAAACCGAGGTCCTAAAAACCAAGGAAATACGAAAATGAACCAATAATTTCTCTGCCTCTAATAATGTATTAGAAATGTTTAGAAAATGTAGTCTAATTTTTTAGAAACGAGATAAGAAAATTACTGTAGCGGAAGCGAAGGATTTGGAACATGATAGTTGATGTTTTGAATGAGAAAAATATGTAGTTCTTTGAGTAAATAAAATAAGTGCATATAATGCAACGTAATTTCGCAAAGCTGAGAATCAAATTTATTATCCAAACATTCTTTTTTAGGATTTACACTAACAGCTTTCGCTATAATTATAACTCACATAGTTAGCATATTGTTCGCTTCGTGTTTTCATTCTTTTAATACTACAGTACCTTATTCTAAGTTACTGCTTCATATTCACAGATTTCAAAAGTTAATTATCATAATCCAAATTATAATCCGTATTACCATCTTATTTATTCAGATAATCCAAAATTTCATTTTGTGTGAAACTTTCGCACCATTTTTAAATTCTGTCTGTTATACTTAGCAAATAATAAATTGTACGTTAGTATTAAAAACAAAATCTCTAACGACAAAAATTAGTGGATATTAATGCAACACTAGCTGAAAATAAATTCAAAAATACTCAGAAGAGCAACTAAAAGAACAAAGAATAATTTAAAATATTTCCGGAGAAGCACTTACCTCATTTAAGAACACAAGGAATATTATAGTCTTAAGAGGTGCTGTCATTTAGTGACACTGAACATTACTTAAGCATGAGTGAAAAATATCTCAAGGTAGAAAAATAAAATTAATGTCTAATTTATGTGATAAGAAAAAAAAGAAACAGAGTTGTTTAGAATTTTTGAAAGCAAAGTCATGCGTTCACTAAAATGGACAGAGCTGCTGCTTAATCTTCATTTTTCATAGGAAAGAGAGATTTCTCCGGATCAAAAGTTTAAGACTTAATTAGAAAAGCAGGTGTAATAAAGTAGATAAACCCGTGAAAGGGCTTTAATAATGTTTGTTATATAATTTTCTTCCTTATCAATTACTACCATTCACGTAGAAGTGAAATATTAAATGAGATTTAATTAATCCAGCTTCATCAATACATCTTCAAGCAGCGTGATTTAATTTCAAGAAAATTTTTCCAAACTTAGATGAAAACCATGCTTTCTCTTTTAAATTAATTTCCTAAGAGAGATGCAAATATTACGAAAAAAGAAAGAAATTAGAATATTAATATTGCTTTCTTAATTAAATATTTACCTTTATACTTAACACCGAAACTTTTAAACTCATACTTAATTTTTATTTAACGGTTAACTTTCTTAAAATCTGCAAGCGGAAAAAGTGTAAGCTGATTTACGAAGGTAATGTCGCAACATCTGGACGATTATATATCTGGAAGACTCCTCGTAATCGGAAGAACTGAGACGACAACGTATTCGCATATTGGTGAAATTTGAATAATTTGGCAGCTTTTGTTTTCCTGTAGGACAAAAACGGGCCGCAGGAGTAGTGAAAGCGAGGTAGTTTAATTTTGTTCCTTTTATAGGACTTTACTTCAGCTCAGAATACACAAATAATTTTGAAAAAACAAATGATACTTTTTTCTAAAAAATCAGAGAACGAAACTATTTTTAATTTACCTAAACACAAATCCGTTTCTGTTTCAGTTAAAAAAATTTAATTTTTAAAAAATTTCTAATTAAATTAAATTTATTAGGCTTTAAAACAAAGTGCTATGATTATGCAAAGTAAGTGATTCCAATAATGTTTGTTATATAATTATTTATCGACCATTTTAAGCCAAAATACATGGCTTACGCATTGATTTAAATTAATTTAATACCTTCTTAAAAATAATACAGATAGGTTAAAAAGCTGTAAATAAATTAAAACAAGCTTAATTTGAAGTTTAGAAAACACAATAGAATTCCAGGAAACTGGATACTATATATTACACACATGCATAAATTTGAAACTCAGTTTGTTAAAATTTTATATTTTATAAGCAATATTTAAACGTTCTTTTCCTCAACTATTAAGTTTAAGGAACTCTTCTAATAGTTTCCTCCATAAGATTTAAGTAGTATTATGCATATGTTTTAAAAGCACTGCACAGTTGTAAAAGAAGGCTTTTATATGCACTGGACTGTAGAATATTGTATGGGATTATCATAGTGGTATTATGCAATTATTAAGTAGCATTATTATTTTTAAGTAATATTAACTAGTAGTATTATTATGCAAGTATTAAATAGTAAGATTATAAGTAGTATTATTGTTCAAATGTATTAAAAGTGCTGTACAACTATGAAAGAAGGCTTCTATATGCTATTGCACTGTATAATATTGTATGGGATTATCATATTCATAGTTGCAACAGTACATATTATTTGTTACGTGAAACTGTGGCATTTAATTCTATGCGCCATCATAAAATGCAACTAGATCTACCTAAGTATTAATCTTGCGAGTTAACGCACAAGTTTGAAGATGAACACAACCAGGGGGGAGGGTGTAAAAGATCCTTTTATTGGCCACGATACAAACTTCACGGTATTAAGTGCTTATAATCATCGACCACTTTTGATGAGAACTATGCAGTATTCAATTTAAAGGTAAAGAATACTGCGAGACTACACAGTTCAGTTTAATCTAACAGGTTGACTCAGAAGCTGAACCGGCAGGATAATAATTCGGCGCCGAAGCCGATATTCAATGTTATCAGCTGGAAGAAAAATCAGACTAAAATAAACTTTTTGCTACAACAGTCTAAATACACTCATTCACCCTAGCTAGTTTACATCGTGACGAAGAAACGCGAAGAGAATAAGAGAAAAGAAAAGGCTAACAAATTAAAATAATTATTACTAAAAATAAATTAATTCTACAAAATAATTTGTCCAGCCTATTAACCATCTAATCATCTCTTTTCCTTCCCCAGTCTCCTGTCTGCTAGGTCTTTCGAACTCTTGCCGGTATTCGAACTTCGGATTTTTCGGTGTGTAGTCGTACGTGCTATTTATTACACCAAGAAGCAAGGTGTGATAAATAGCACGTACACCTAGCAAGGTACGCAAGGTGGAAGACGGAAATTCCTTCCCGTGATCTCTTTTTTGATGTTAGATTTGACTTGAGGGTGGACATATTTCCCAGCTGCACGTTTAAATATTGACTTATGAAATCAATCCGCTGATCTTCGGTAAGTGTATCTAATTATATATCTGAAGGCCTTTTCCGTATGTGACATAAATGCATTAGTTACCTTAGAAATTCTTTTACCAAGCTATTCTTTACTCAGATAGCTCTTGTATGTCTTGCCTCAATCATTTAAGCACTAAAATTTTAGATTTTATAACTTTCCTGCGTGTTTTTATTTGCTTTTGTTTAATGCAACGTGAATGAAAATATTTTGCTATTAGCATTTATTTATAGAAAAATTAATAACTTGAGGATTTTATTAGCAGGATCCTCAAAAAAATTGTGATTGAATCCAAATGCTTACGAAAACGTAAGGCAAGGGAATTAAAAATAATGCTAATATGCTCTGGAAATCATATGGAGCAATTTCAAATGAAGAATTTCGAGCTCTTATTTCCCATTTGGCTCTTTTAATTATACTAATTGATGTAAGTTGTAGTTTTCCAGAACACCTTCAAACTCCACTTTTCATAAACTTCCTTCCATAATACGCAATAAGGTATTTTTGCGTTTGCAGCAATTAATTTTCATAATCACATCTCAAAGGTGGTCTATAAATGCTGATTGAAATGGAAGTCTGGAACTGCAAACATAGTCTTTTTCGAGATTAAAGGCATAGGTACTTATTTATAATACTTTTAAACTTAAAGTAAAAATTCATATTCCTTAAACACGTTCGAATGCTACGCATGTTGCTGTAAAGTGATCAGAATTTGCATATATATCCTAAAAGGATTTTGAGGAAAATATGTTAAAATATTACGAAAAAATGTTTTTGCCATTAAATTCAGAAAATATGATAAAAATATAAATTGAAAGCTCTTTATCAAAGCAATTATAACAATAAAATGCAAACATTTTCTAACAACCAAGTTCACAAATATAAAGACTCGTGAAGTTAAAATCACGTTTTACTATCCCAAAATGTCTTTATAACCCCAGATAATACAGGCTGGTTGAGGTTTTTATTGTTCGCACCAATAAGTATCAGCTGTAACTTTATTCAGTTTGTGTTCGCTCCAATATCTTGTTGTTCTGTAAATAAATTAAGAAAACGAAGAAAAAAATTAAACCTGCGAATAACTAAGTCGGGGTGTAAGATTCTAACCTGTGGTACTTTTAAGTTACAGTTAAAGTTGAAGAACCTTAACCGTTTGACTGCTACGCGACGCAAAAGCGCTGCGTTCATTTGTCTCGAAAACCGCGACGCAGCGCTTGTGTCTTTATTGCTCCGTGGGTGTGAACGTACGTAGTCTGAGCTGACGCGTACTTTATAACACGAGTGCATTCTAAAATAACTAACTACGTCGGGGTTTTCGAGACAAATGAACGCAGCGCTTTTGCGTCGCGTAGCAGTCAAACGGTTAAGAACTGGTAAGCGAAATATTGCTTGAGTTCGTGAGAGAGAGAACAAAATGTAAGAAGGGTGAAATTACCCTTTATTATTCCAATAAAATTTTAACAGACGACTTCTTTCTTAGACTTACAATAAAGCCTCCACTCGGGCTTGAACTTAGGAAACTAAACACTAAATTTTAACTAAAAAGATATAGCTGAAGCTATCAAGATTCTAACAGAGTCGGCCCCTTAACGCTAATTAACGGCAAAGCTATCAAAGGCCTAAAGTACGGCGAGTGCAGCAATAGATTAAGAGAGAGAGTAGCCTGAAAAGGCGAACGCATGCTAGTCAGAATCATTGGCTCTCTAACGAAGTCAGCAGAACTTCACAGTTAAATACTTCTCCTCATTTGCATTCAAACGCGATTTTGAAAATACGTTCTGGTCGGAAGTTGTAAGCTTGAAATTAAGAAGAGATAGGAAAGTAAATTTAACTGTTATATAAATTAAGATAATCCTTACAGAGGCTGAAGAATTTTATGCACATATAAAGTAATAAAAACAAAGCAAAAGGTGGTATGTTTATAGTTAATACTGTGTTCTGTTTTCATATGTTTATAATTATTCCATTCTATCAGTGTTCTGTTCTCATATGTTTATAATTATTCTATTCTATCAAAAAAGTGTTAGATATGAACTCCACATATCTGGCTGGTTGTTTTATTACTGCAAACCAACGGAAGTTCTATGGCATTTTTAAAGGATATTAATCTCGCACCACAGGGATATGAAAACTTCTTGCAGGTCAATTCATTCGCCGAGAATTGCACCCGGGACGAATTATCTGTGTTTGTTTTCATATCTACTCGCCCTTTCGTGAACTCCTATTAAATGGTGTAAATACGAGTAAATATGTATGTTTGAATCTGTCAAATGATCTAAAAAATAGAACGCATTCGTTTTCAAATTCAACGAAAATACCTTTACTCTCTCATGGAACATTCAGACATGGTTTCTCATGAAACATTCAGAGAGTGGCATAACTGTCAGAACCGTCATAGCCATAAGGCGTAAAAGTCATTAATATCTTTCATACCTGCAGGGTTTAAGCCATAGTCAATCAGGGAAGGCGAAACTGCGCATGTGTGAATGTGCAACTGACTGAGTGGAATCCTCACCAGATGTCAGTTTTTGTTTTATTCCCTGTGACTGGTCGATTCTTATACCAGAATGACACAAACTTCAACAGTTGCAAAGTTTATCGAGTGTTCATACGAAGGGCACAAGAGGCACAAGAGGAATAAACCGAAATTTGCTGATAGGAAAGCAGATTCGCAACATCAACGAAGCTTAATAAGACCCTTCCAATTACGGAATAAGAACCGACCAATCAACTGAGCGAAACGCATAGTGACATTCGGTTGATGATTTCATTGAGTAAGTTGCGCGTTTAAGCATGTACAACTTTATCTCTCTTAACTGGCTACGGCTTAAATCCTGTTCGAAAGGTGTAAACGGAGTAATGAATTTTACGCCTTAGAGGTATAACAATAATGACTGCTAGATCATCGTGCGAACACTACCGTAGACTAAATACTTATGCCAATTTCTGTGACGTAGAGAGAAGCGTGGCTGCCTAGCAATGAGAGGTCAGCTTACTCAAGCTGTAACTATAAAGTCTTTGTCTCATCACCGCTTTCTTAAATTTTAACTAATGCTTACTTGCTGGAGGTTTTAAAGGTGCAAAGTTAGTTTTAATTTCTTCTTGCATGATTGACGAATAGCAATGATTCAAAGTATTTTCAAATCAAAATTTAAATTTAAATTTTAACGATCTGGCTTTATTATTCCGTTTTTACTGATTAATTTTCAATGAAAGACAAATTTAACAATTAGTAGCAACAACACTCAAAGCAGAACGATAACAGCGGGATGTCGCAAAAAGCAAGCTGATTACATATAAAATAACATGTCTCTCTTTAGCTTAGATTCTCGCTTTTATTTTAAATTAACTTCATTTACATAGTCTGCGAAACAGCAAAAGTGAGGGACAGATTTTTACCATAAACAAGAACGTATTAATTAAAATAAATCTCGGACATTAACATATAATAATGTCAACTTATACACAGAGGATAATAATTACGAACGGTAAAAAGGTTTTAGGCACGTATTTATTGCAAAACTAAAAGTAGATATTTTGCAATTTAAGAATTAAAGAAAAGCACTCAATAAAATATATGTTAAATTAGATCTATCCAAAAAAGTAACAGAGATATAAAAAGTGTTTTCATAACTTCTCTTGATCTACCTTGCAGCCATTTCAAAATTTTTTAGCATTGCGTCGGTAAAGGAATTTTTATGCCAGTGCCCTCGGGTTACTTATGCCACCCAAGGAAGTTATCTTGAAGTGGAAGATAGTAGCTCCTGTTGTAAAAAGGAATCAAATATTAAATGGGAAAAAATGAACAAAAAGAACGATTTCAGAACGGAAATTGAAATTCTCCAACAAAGATTCAAATACGAAATATCAAAATCGGGGGACCACGAAGATAAAAGAAATTTTGAGGAAAAAAATAGCCTCGTTGAAAAATGATGACGTAGAAAATCATAAAATATATAAAATCGAAAATAGCAGCCAAAAATATAGGCCAATGGATATATTACGTCTAGAGCCGCATTAAGAGGAAGTTTCCTCTTTCTAAGAAATGTCGTTTCTTCTATTTCATATTTTATTTCATATGAAATAAGCTTAACGGAAATATTTGGTGCCTTCAAAAAGGAACAATTGTCTGTAAAAATGGATTCAGAAGTCATACTTTCGAAACAATTCTTCTCCGAAACAGGAATAACTTGGTAATTGAAGAAGCATTTCGAAAAAGAAGCTACCATTCTTTTTTCAAAGCCATGCTAGTGGAGATTTGATGCTGAAGTGTTATGGAAATGCAGAAAGATTCACCACTTGAGTGCGAGTTTCAAATCATGAGTTCTTTGGATTTTAAAGTATTTCAAGTATTTGTTTCCTAGAATAATATCCTATTTGAAAGAAAATATACCTAATGTTTAATTCTTTTGACTTTGCGAAATCACATAAAAATATTATCAGCTGCAAGTACTTCAAACGAAAATTATTTTTTCACCTGAGCGATATGTTTGACTGAAACAACAGGGACAGTAAAAAATTCATTTAAATGAATTTTATGTCTGATATAGCGGTTGATTTAATCTTTGAAATTCACCTTGTCTTAGATACGAGTCAGCTTACCATATTTCCTCTACAAACTTGTTTCATACTCTTAGATAATTCTTGCTTATTTTGTCGCATTCAGGTAAATAGCAACAGTAAGAAAGCACTGTTTTAGGAAATGAAAAGTTTAACCAAAAGAGAAAATCAAATAATCAAGACCTCGGAGCAAAATTTATAACAGAAAAGACTTTTGTAATAGGATGTGTTTTCTGCACTTTATTTTATTGTTAACTTAATAATACCTCAGATTATTAATATGAGATAAATTTATTTCCCGACTTTATAATTAATTCCTAATTCTATTAACCTAAGTTATTTACAAATAAATGTAATGCATTTCTGTTTAAATATTTTTATTTAATAATCTTCAAGGAAACTTTACAATAAACCAATTATTTAAATTAATAATCACTATCCCCAATAAGCATCTTCTCTAAAATTGAGTACCTCCACAGAAATCTAGAATCTTCTGGAAGCCTGGATGGTCGTCTTATAGAGGATTTACTGTATTCGAAAGTCCTTCGTTTAATAAGACTGAAGTAAGAATTAAGAGTTTAACATATCATTTAAACAAGCTCTGCTTATTAGATTTTGCTACAAAAAATCTAATAACTTTAAGGTACCATGTTAGAAAGAAAAGACAACAAAATTTTGTTTAGATGCGAAGCAATAATGTTGATCATCTCCAGGCAATGATAAAAGGACACTAACGAAAAGCAATTCAGTAAATGCTTTCTTAACCTTTTTCGAGCAATGCCTCTGAGCTCAAGCAGATACTAAAGGGAAATATCCAATAGATAAGGAAAAAAAGTATTATCTAGGAAATGTCGAAGTTAACGAGATTTTGTCTTAAAGTACTTTCGAGTGCTCTGTTTACAACGAAATGATTGCTTTAAATGTAAGACAGGTAAAGAAACTCATTATTTTATCTTGAGTATGTTAGAAAAACATAATAAAATTTCAGAAATACTTTCAGAATGGTTATCCTGATAAAAGAATCTGCGATTTTTATTGTAGTCTTAAAATCCCCATTATATGCACATAGCATTTTTCAGTGGCTTATTAAAGAAACTGAATACATTTTAATGAATATCCATCCCTAATTTAGTAACAAGGGAGTATGCAAATAAGATCATCTACTTGTTTCAGAAACAAGTGATTTGTTCCTCCTCCGGAAACAAAAGAATAGTCAGAAATAGAAAATATAAGGATAAGCTATTTTCAATACAGTATCATTAGTTATTCTATGAAAATCAACCATGCAGACAACCGATTCGCGTGGGACTGAATTCGGATCAAATCGTATTCAGGGGCCCTATCTATTTGGCCACTAGCAGTGTATTTTTAACAATGAAACGTCTCTATATTTTAGTTGGATTTAAGAAGACTATTTCCATGTTAATAGCAAAATTTTAGGGTACAAATATTCGATATTAACATGATATCCTAAATTAAATTGGGATTTAGGAAGCGGTTCACTAATTACTTCCTAAATCGTAAAATAATTTACACCTTTTTGGTATTGATAGTGAAAACGCAAGCACGGTATTCATAATCAAAACGCAAACACGCGCTTAGTTTCAAGCATACGACTATGCTTAACCCTTTGCCGCACATAAAAAAGTTCAAATAAGATAATTTTTTTTGTGAAAAATGTATGCAAACTAATGGAATCATTTGTTCCATTTTTAGCAGTATTATGTATATAGATAATTACCTCACCATGTACAGAATGTGCAGTGTCATATTATAAATGAGGTTTTGCAACGGCTTTACATCTGTTGAATCTAGTATCTACCAATATCTTTATCATTATAAGTGCACAGCCCCGATACTCCTAGCCAGTACAATCCGGCCCTATGATCAAAACCATATGGTATATGATATATATGGTATATACTATATGGTAATATGGTATATATGTGTATACATATGGTATATGGTGTATATATATATATATATATATATATATGGTATATATAGTATATATAGTACCATATAGCATACCATATCGCGCATTACTAGGTTTATAAATAAGCTATAGGGATGCATTTTAATACGAAGAACATTTCTGTTGTATGTAAATAAAATAGTTAAGTGAGGTGAAGATATTACATATAGGCTAAAGAAAATAAGTAATAAAGAATCGGTAACACTTTTATTTTATAAGTAAGCTGATAAAAATCAATATGTTGTTTCTACAATAGAAAGTTTAATTTTTTTTTCCTTCGTTTTATGAGGTTGTTTTCGAAATAAACTTTTGTGAATAAGATTTTCTAATTTTAACCTACTGGCGTAGCTTAAATGTATTATATTCTAGTTGTCTGTAAGAGTTTACAGGTTTTAGATAGTATGAAATATCGTTATAGCTACTGCTTTATCATCAATCTATTTCCTGTTACACACAGATGAATCACCGCTGAAGACGGCACTGAAGATTCTTCATCGTCAGTTTGTGATTACTCCTGATGAATGGGTGTTGCTTGCTCAGCTGAGGGTAAAGAAATCCCAGAGACAATTTTTTTACTCTTCTTTCAACAGAAGAAGGGAGGTAAAGAAACAGTCCCACAATTTTATATATGATATTGTACATTAAGGGCAATAATAAATTCTTCATATCTATTTTTAGTACTACTCTTAGTAGCCTGATATTGATTCTGACAGAATTCATATATCATATGTCTTGTTTCCTTTACATTGGTATTTCTGTGTATTATGCTGCTATTGAGGCATACGAGATTTTTATTATTTCGGCCTATTGATAAATAAATAGAACGTTCACAGCGAGTTTATAGGGAATTTTAATAAAATTTCAGTGAAAATTATACGGCAATTTCAAAGGAAACTTACATTAAAGTTTCACTGTTATCATGCCACGCTTGACTCACGAAAAGTGAGAAAATAAATTTTCATTTCACATTTAAAATAGTAGTGCAAGACTGCTTACGCTGAAATTAATTTCTTTATCTTCGATATTTTATCCTATTATAGTATGATCTCATAGTTATCAGCTTTCTTCACTTCGAAATGAAAACTTCCGGCCAGGCGTTCTTTCACTGCCTCCATTATAAAGGGCTGCGGTATATTTTTAGTGTTCTCAAATTCCTTCACTCTTTCAATCAATATGAATCAGTTTCCTTTAGGAAGTTTAAAAAACGTTACCTATAACCATGAGATTTCAGGGTCGGTAGCTTTCTTCATTTCGAAATGCAAGCTAGGTGCTCTTTTTAATGCAGCTTTTATAAAAGACTTGCAATTATTTTCGAGCTAATTAAATATTTGCATTACTTCTTTTCTCTAATTCTCACTGCACTCATGTATTGAATTTTTTTTTACAACAACTCTTAATCGAAGTGTATTATAACATGAAGTTGTAGGGTCATCAGGATTTTCTGAAGCAGAAGATATTAAAAATGTGCGATTGGGGATTAGGGAACCCAGTCGCTAATTTCTGATGATGAAGAATCATCATCCACCACGTCTGTAGTTCGGGCGCTACAGAATAGACTTTAGGTTATTTTGAAGCAGGGAACTGGAAAAATGAGTGATGCCCTCGCCGGGACTCAAACCGGGACCTTTCGAATACGTACCGAGTGTGCTACCGTTACATCAGGAATACATGGAAAAAGGATGGATAAAATACATTATAAAGTAATTCCTTGGTTTGAGTTATAACTGCAGATTGCATATACTAATAAATGGGATAAAAAGGTGCGACCAGTGTTTATCATTCGTTTCATTAAACTAGAAACATTTCTTGCCCACCCTTATATACATTAATAGACAATTTAGGAATAAAATCTCCGATAAGCATATCAGATATGAAAGCTGTTTCTAATGATAGTTTGTGCTGTTAATTTTAGTCACAAGCTAATTCAAGCTTTCGTATTTTAGGACAGATACACAGATTATTTCAAAATGTATGTCAGACAAACTAGTTGCCTAACATTTAATCGCATACTTACTTTTTCTGTTTTTCCAAACAACCAACGTGTTGCCGCAAAAAGTGCAGAATTTGCGAAAATGACCACGTAAAGGAAATATTTTCCTGTATGTTAAATGCAAGTAACGTTAAACAGCAAGCCAGAATCTAAATTTAGAGAAGGAACTTCGGCAATTTAGGCCCAGAGCACGGTGAATTTGTTTCTTTTTTGCTGGAATGCTCATTATTAGGGAGCTTGCTTTGTACCTGTAGTTACGAAAGAAGACACGTTAACATAGATGTCAGGCTCTTAGCGTTTACTAATTAAGTTTTAATTATTTGAGCTATTATTGTGTTATAAGGCTGGAAGCAACAGAAGCTAATTTTATTATTCTTAGGTGTTGTTCTTCACGTTGAAGCACCTGAAAATATTCTATTTGCTTTTATAAGTTTCTTGTTATCAGTTTGTGTACTAAAGCTTTTAAGTTAAGACGGGAGGAAAAGTTTTATTGCAGTTTTGTAAGGCTATTCAATATTTATATTAAGCAAAATTTTCACAGACCGTTTGCCGAGCACCGACCGACTTGAAAAATGTGTATTGCCCTCACCGGGACTTGAACTCTGGATCTTCCGATTGCTAGTCAGATGAGCTTACTAGTTACACCACGAAGGCACGCCATAAGAAGGGAGAAAAACATTACACTCTTTCCCACCTAAATGGCAAATGGGAAAGCCAGGGCCCAGTCTCCAGTTCCAGTGGCGACGAATTATCGACCATCACTTTTTAGTTCGGGCGCCACTCGTACAGGCCATTAGGAATTTTATTTTGGAGCAGGAGACGTGAAAATTATGGAATTCCTTTGCCGAGATTCGAGCTCCAAACTTTCCGATTGCTAGCCAAATGCGCAACGAATATACGAGGTAAGGAGGGAGAAAAACCTTACAGTTTTATTACATTTTAGTAAAAGTAACATAAACATTAATTTTTATATGTCACATGTAACCATATATTTCCCATTAATAAATCTCTCCTTATCCTACTGAAGATCTTTTTAAGTAAGAAACACTAGTGCAATATGCAAAGATAACCCAGAAAAAGCTACGGGAACTATTTTATTAATTCCTTACTTTTAAAATATTATTTTTATACCAAAGAATCGTGTTACTTTTTTTCCCTATTGGCGGGCCCAAACCGTCCACAGACGTTGACCACTATACTAAGGCCAGAGGAGGTAGTCACTTTATTATGGAGGCATCTAACAGGTGTCAGGTGAGCCAACACTACGTCTTATGAGGGAACGGACAAATACAACCATGCCTTCTCCGGGATTCGAAACCGGGACCTTTGGTATCGTAGTCGGTTCCTCTAACCAACATACCGTCTGGGCGGCAGAAATGTGCATGTATATTCTTTCTTTTTATGTCAGTGAAATGTGCATATACGCAGTTTCCTGTTTATTGAAATTTAGCATTCTAACAATAAGAATTTTTTTCCCATATTTATGCATTAAAATTTTTCCGAGCTAAAAGGAATCTTTTAATTGGTGTTGGTGTATTTAATTATGGCAAAGCACACTAGGGCTATCTGCCTAAGGGGGAGGGATGCCTTCGTGGAGGACTTTCTAAGGGAAACTGGCTCGTATACACGTTACACATGGGGAAAACCACGAAAACACCCATGAAGCCAGCCCGTTCGCGGGGTGGTGGGCAGGAATCTTTTAAACATTTACTCCTTTATTTGTCATTAGCAATATTTGCATACAATATAAACTTTAACTGATAATAGCCCTGAGAATTTTGATAATAAAAGAAGGGAACATTTCGGAATTTAATTAATTCAACCTTAAAACTCGTTTTACCAGCGGGCCTTTTATAAGAACTTAAAATGCAGAATAATTTAGTAAAAATTATCATAACCAAAATTATCATAGTTTGAAACGCTGTTTTACTTAATTAATTTCTTAACTGGAGCCTCAGGCCTAATTCGCAATATAGTACTTAGTCGTCCACCTTTTTCCCCTTTACTGTACTATATAAAATTTCTTTATTGCCTTACCATAATGGCCATTAATACTTTTATTGAACTGCATAACAACGTTTCAGGCTAATACCTACCAGCTGATGTTTAATATGCGAATTTTCCATAGGTTAATGCATTCCATGGTTTAGAACTGTGAACTTAATTTATAGCTGTTTTCTCAGTAGATTAATGACGTTCTTATTGTATCTAGATTATTTTTACCTCACATATTTCATCCCTTATTCACCGATCTTCGTCTCAGATAGCATCAGATAAAAACAAATATATCACACCTGTCACAATAACTAAGATTAAAGCATTTTGCCCCATTACGGCAAAAATTAAGATTAAAATCTCGAAACAAAATTAAAGATTTTCTTCACTTCAAGGTTAAATTACTCAGTGTATCGGACAAAAGAAATTAAAAACGAAACGCGGTAAAAGCATACTAATTTAGAAGTACTTTAAAATATACTCGTTATGCAAGAATTTTTTTAAAATTTAGTTTGTAGGAAAAAAAGAAATAATGGAAAAAAAGCACAAAAAGCATAATAAGTTATAATGTATTTAAAATCTATACATTATACAAGCGTTTTTGTAAAATAATTTCACTCTGAATCATTTAGTCTCCTTCTGTAGGATCTTATTTTAGTTAGAAAAATGTTGAATCTTATTCTACAGATTCTTTATGGCATTAAATTCCTGAAAAGCGAAGAATGAACATGAACTTCGAGCTAGTATGTTTCTGACTGCCAACCCTAGTTAGTAATTAAAAGTTAATTTGTTTGGTTCAAAAGCTGAAGATGAGACGCATTAAAGCCGATTTGATCAAAAAGCAATTATGCTTTAAATTAGAAAAAGCTTAAAGGAATTCAGCATCCTAATTAACTATTTAATGCGTTCATTAGCAATGTTATTAGCATTTTCAATCTAGCTAAAGCAGAAAATTTCAGCTACACGGGATGACAGTTTTTAGATGTTCCCAACAGGCTTTCGAAACGGATTCAGAAAGAATGTAATCTCCTTTAAAGTAATCACCATTGTAGAGGTAATAACGTTAATTTTACTTCTAAATCATGAAAAAGAAGTTAATTAACATAAACTGATACTTAAAGTTTTTTACGTTACGTTCCCATCTGCAGAAATGCAGGTTCTTTAAGGACGTGTCTGCTGTCTTTAAGGACTTTGTGAAACGTGCCGAAGTACGTCATTTAGAGCATTTCACAGAATGGATTTATGCTAGTATTTGATAAAGCTACCACTATGCTACAATTTTATAAAGCTGCAATTTTTAATAAAACCATGCCTAGTATACTTCTATTAGTAACACTAAAAACTTAAACATATTTAGATATTCAATTACAATTGTTTAATCTTCCCTTCTTTAAGTAAAGTTTCGTCTTGACACTTTATATGTCTAAATTAAAATTCTACATTAAAAGAACGCAAACAAAAAGTCATTTAATTCAAAGCTTTTAATAAAACCATATCTTGTAGTACAACTAACGTTTAACAAAAATAACCATCACTAACTGTGGGCCTCAGAAATTCAAGTATTTGAAAACATACAACCCAGAACCTATTACCTTAAATTATGTTACTCCCAGCGTCGACTCTAGTCCCGCGCGCTAACAAAATAAAAAGGTTCCTCATCAAAAATGCAGATGAGGTATATGCTAGCGACCGCTTACCAATGACTTGCCACAGTTCTTTCATTCATAAAACATGTTCAAATAACTGTTCAAATAACTCAACTTTGTAGACAACTGTCGAAGAAGCCTCATATGTAAGACTTTATGCAACTCCATCAAATCCTCAATTATGTTCCCAGATAAGCATCTTATTTCCTTTATATTATTATGCTCAAGTTTTAGTCCAACTTTTCTGTCCAGCTTCTATGTATTATTATGCACAAGTTTTGACATAAGAATGCTCGACAAATTTCTTCAACATCTTGCATTTATTGACTTTTGTACAATTCACAACATGGTCTACGCATGTACTATGCTTTACAACGCATTATGAAATTTATCTCTGTGCACATGTTCGAAACTTTTGTTTTGTAGACTATTCTATTGTGGACTTCTTACATTTACTCAGGAAAGGTATTTCCTGTTGTTTCATCAGCTGTTATCTGCCCGCTTTTTTGTGGAAGCCGCATCAGGACTCTCAAAGTCAGATCAGCTTGCTGAAGTGTAAATTTAGTTACACTAGGAAATATCAACAATGGCTCTCTAACAAATAACCTTAGTATCCAATTCAAGCTCTCTGTCTCTCTCTCAGCTATACATTCGCTCGTACTTTAAACTCAAGCTAATTTGCATTCTGGTAGTGACCGAAAAAAATAAGAAATAGGAGGTATAAAAGAATTAACACAAAAATTATGATTTTACTAAAATCAACCGTACAATAGTTTTATGCTACTAACACTAAAATAGTAATTCGTTGTGACCAAAATAAAATTTGAGTAATTACTGTAAATTTTTTACTTTATATTTTGTGAGTTTATATGAAGTTATCGCGTTTGTTTGTGTGTGCTTTAGTGATGCACATAGTAACGCATACAGCTAACAAGAATCTAGAGATTGCATTTTAAGACAAATTACCAATTCATCCTGGTACATTCGCAACAATCGTATTCACACTGAACTTAGAATTGATCAGCTTAGGAGTATCTACTGTAAACTTTCACGTAACTTATTCGAAAGTCAAAGAAATATTCAAAACTCTGTGATAAAAATCTGTAATTATAATGTTATCGATCCAGCAAACGTAAAACGCCCTATGGCAGTTCTGAGTGACAATATTATGTAACTGCTGTTGCTTATATTTTGATTTTGCTTACCTTAGATACATAGTAATAATGTTTGGTTACCTTATCTGTTCAGTAATGCTGTCCCTCAAATTGTTCCTACGAATGCATCCCGATGGACTATTTGTCCTCAACACCAGTGTTCTTGTATCCTAATTGCATTATTATTAGTGTATGTTTACCATCTCACGTGATAGATTTTGCGTGCCTTTTACTTTTTGATAACCTCTCACCGAAGCACTCACACTTGCCCTTTTTCTTGTTATGTTTGTTTCGATGCTATTGTTTATCTTTCAGAATGTCAGTCACCAGCTCTTCTGCTCTCGACCAGATGTGCATTCAACAGAGTTCTCACCGCACGATTTCACCATCCTTACTTCTTTTAGCTATCAGTTCTATATTAATTATGCTTATAAGCAACTCATTCAACTACAGTCAAAAAATTATTAAACTTGTTAATGCACCCATAATTAGGAAATACCCAATTCTTATTCCATAGGGGTAGGGCCTGTGGCCCAGTTACCCGGGTATGTACACCATTCTCCAGTGAAACAGAAACTAACAAGTTGAAGAAACGCGGTTCGAATACCAGCGAGTGCATAGCTGATTTTTCATGTTTCCGTGTTAAAAAAAAAAAAAAAAAAAAAAAAAAAAAAAAAAAAAAACGGTAATGCCTCTATAAGCTCTTTTTGTGTGTGTAGGCTATATACTCGTTTTGATACTTGTGGCAAGCCATTTAGTCAAAATCAAGCTGACAAGCAGGAATTTAAGTTAGAATTTCAAAGCATCTAAAAACTCTCCCACCCACAATTTGAAAGTTAGTTGCATTTTCAAGTTAAGATCATACCATATATTATTAAACGTACTTTTGAAGTGTAAAGAAGAGAGTAACCTGATTTCAGATATATACTTAGAAGCTAAATGCTAATGCCTCCCCATTTCTATGATAAATACGCTAGCTTACATATGCTAATGTTGCTTAGTTTTAATTTAAGGCGCTGCAAAAAACTTACCGAAACAATTGAATTACAATGTTTCTCTTCTAGATTTAAATAAACGTAAGCCAGAAAAGTTCTAACCGTTAGTAATGTAATTACTAACGTTTAGTTAAATTATGTAATTATTTATTTATTAGCATGTAAGTGCTCTGCATTTCGCTGCATTTTAAAACTATTCGCATTCTCGTGAATATTAGAGCTGTTTCATTCCAACATTTCATAATTACACTTCTTAAAGTAATTCCAGTATTTCTATATTTTTTAAGCATTTTGTTTATCATATACGAAAGATGTCCGATTTGTAAAATGGTTGGGAAATTTATATTACGACTATGAGCTATGTTCTTACTGCAGTTAACCTTCTGACAGTGGGTACGAAATTTATAAAATGGGGGGGGGGGAAACTATATCTTTTCTTTCTGCAAAAGTGATTGCAATGGAAATTCCAGGTTCTGCCGACACGATAAGAAAGAACGTTCCTGGCGTATATTGAGGATAAAAAGTGCCGCCCAACCAGTATAGTGGTTAGCGTCGCTGACTGCCGTACCGAGGGACCCAGGTTCGAATCCCGAAGAAGGCGTGGATGTTTGTAAATGTATAGTGTTGTTGCGACTCTAAACATGCGGCGAGCCGAAAGTCCTCTCATGTGGTTTCATGGAAGGGAAAATAGGGATTGGGACCCTCGGACCCGTGCCCCCCTAGGTGCTCTCCATGAAAATTAGGGGCGGAACTGAACTAAATCGCACTGTCACCTTTAAGGTGCTAAACGGCTGTTGCCAACGACAGGTGTATTTTGTGCTTCTTGCCACGATTAATTTCGTGGGCTTGGGCTGATGTAACTGTCAGACAAGTAAGCATAAGTAAAAACAATTACAGGATAAAAAGTGAACCTGCTAATTCACGGATCACGCGGCTGGAGGGTTAAAGTGTAATAATTAAATTAGCTCATTAATTTTTATATTCATTAATTTATTCACAGAATTTATTACACAAATATTTTCATGGTACTTTGCTTTGTCATTTCTTTCGGTTCTTTCGCTAAAAGTAGTGAACATTTCTGGGTATGTTTTAGCAAAAATATATTGAAAAAGCTTAGTTTTCATATCATCCTATTCATTCTTCAATACTCATAAGAAATATGCGATCTAAATTCAATTTAGGATTTGTGTTTCTTGAAATATTTCATAACAACACAAGGCTGATTATTTTTGAAGTTCTGTTGCATTTCTTTGCAGATTGTGATGGAAAATTGTTTCAAATTCTTATAAATTTATGATTTATTACTAGTACCAATATTTCTTCCTTTTTCACCTATTTGATTTTGTGTATACGTGTGCATGTGAGTTTACGAATATGAATGAGCCTTTCAAATAGTACTCAAAGATAATAATTTTGCTTCAAAAATTCGATCAGAGATTGTCAAGTCAATATAAGCTAAATATTTTCAGTAGAAATCATTAGTGTATTTGTTCTTTTCGGTTACCTAAGGTTATCTTATTACGGCATTATAAGCAAGTAGTTTCTTTTTCAAGCAAGTACTATCTCGACCTGTGCAAGTTACCTTAATTCTTCTAATTTGTTTTCTTGATCAGTTATTACCCATGATGTTAAATAAATTTATTTATGGGCTTCGTTTCCTTAAATATTGATCAAAGACCACAATCCTAGATCTCAGAATAACAGAGTTTCATAAAAACGAGTTCAACTTTGGAACTCGTAGAGCTTTGATAACAAAACAAACCTAACTTTTTTATGGTATCATTAGAGCAAAAATTCAATTAGAGGAATAATTATTATATTTTAATAAATAAATAGAAATGTTCTACACTTTTGTTTGAAAATTTCACAACGATACCTAAGAATGCATTTATTGACTTGCATTATTTTTCATACCCATTATCCATTAAAATTTCACATTTTTAAATTACACTTAACGATAAAATACAAAACAAAACAGAAATCGTTTGTTTCATCTATTAATGGCTCCGTAATGGTTAAAACTGTCTTCTTCATTAAATTTATAGTTGACCCCCCATAAAAGTATTTATTGATTACACCTTTGTGAGTTTTCACATAAGAACGTTTTGTAATTGATTCTTAATGCATAAAGCATACTTTACAAACTGAATTTTTATTCTATAATAACTACCTAAGTAATTAGGCTTTATATTTACACAACATTAAAAATAGCAATGTAAAAGCTGTTAACATTTAGAGTCTTCTTTAAGCACTCTGCTTTTTAATCATTACTTTAACAATACTTGAGAAAAAAAGTACGCTATTGTTTAGTCCTTTTCTACTTTTTTAAAATTCATTAAATGTTTTTTTAGTTTTTATATGTTTTGTAATCATATCTTTTTAGATCACAAACCATATCTCTGCCGTTTGAAATTCTTCATTTTTATGTACCATTTATGTGGAATTTACAGGTATACAAATTTTTGTAGGGCTCAGAAAATTGTGTATAATTCACATTAAACAACTTTTTATATACCTAAGACAAAATTACAATTCAGTCAATTATTTTAAATGAAAGTTATAAAGTTTCACTCTAATTTCATTTAGTCTAAACACTAAGTAACCTTACTAAACTACAGACAAATTTTCGCCCTATCTTAGCTTCAAATCATATAACACAAACTGTTAACAACAATGGTAAAGCAGTTAAGAAAATTAACAAAAATCTTTCTGTCCACTGCTTATGGTTTGAAAATACGTGAAATTACAAATTAAATAATAAAGACTAAGAATCTGACTCCTGTACTAATATGCCATCTCACAGCAAGTGAAAACTAACCAACAATGAGCCTGCTTCAGTAGGTTAGTGTTACAGCACCTCCGAGCGGAAACTGCAGTACTCTCTCTGTTTCTCGTTCTTAATTCCTCGTTCATTATTTAAACTCTCTTAATAGGCATTTTTGTTGCAGCTGAGGAAAAGGTAGAAGCGAAGGAAAGATTTAATATAAGAAAACAACATGATGATTAAAATAGACCTTACAAGCTAAGATCAAATATGAAAATTATATAGCTCTGTGCGGCACAAATATTGTTCTGGTGCTAGAATCATGATGCAATTATGCGCAACTTCATTAGCGTTCTGGTAGTTTTTCATTTTCTTTACTTTTGCCATATAAACCGAAAAAGAATTATGGCTTACCATAAGTTTCTGCTTGCGTCAGTCCGACTAACTTGAAGTGTATTATTGCGTGTACAAACATTAATGCGTTTCTTAAATATCTTTTTACTTGGCGTACACTACTTTAATACAGACGTTATAAATTATTTATGAAATTTTGTCTAAAATGTATACAGCGGTTAGATTATAATGAAGTAACTTCTGCGAATTTGCAGACAATGCAGTAACAATCAAAACAGAAGAAAATGAAATTGTGGCATTAAACTTTACGGTTGTTAGCTCAGTGAAAGTAGAAGCAGCTCAGCAGAGACAATGATAATGTAGAGAATCCAAACTAAGTGAAATGCGGGTAAAGTGGTTTGTTTACTTTAGAAAACTCTTTAAATCTTCGGTCAGCTGTGAAATACTTCGAAGAAACTCCAGATCTTAACATTTCCACTTTACGGATTAAGTAGCGTGATACGGCTCTGGAAAGAGGAATTTTTGCGCTGTTTTATGCAATGATGAAGCTAAAAGTTATCTGTAAGTTTATTCTAGTTCTGGTCTGCTTAAAATATGCAGATTACATTTTACTGAGTAAAAAATATTTCTTTATTGCCGAAATGGTATTCTTTTTACTGTTGCGCTGAGTATAATATAAAGGATAAAAAGTTTTATTCGCGATATATTCAGTTTCAGATTTTTATATCCTTTTTAAAAATGCTTTTTTTATAGTAAAACTTCCCCAGTACATTTTAAAATATGCTGCTAAGAAAATTTATGAATATGTCTAAATTCTGTAGAAGTTTAGTTCATTCCTTCTTTTAAATAGGAGAGAATCTTGAAATAAGCTTTTCATAGGCTATAGTAAATTTATGAGTATGTTTGCCTGTAAATAAATGCAAAAGGAATTCGAGGTAAAAAACATTTCCCGTTAGCTAGAATAGCTAAGCATTTATTTCTCCGTATTTCTACTGGGGTGTCGGTGTGTGTGTGTGTATTTAATTATGGCAAAGCACACTAGGCCTATCTGCCTAAGGAGAGGGATGCCTTCGTGGAGGACTTTCTAAGGGAACTGGCTCGTATACACGTTACACATGAGGAAAACCACGAAAACGCCCATGCAGCCAGCCCGTTCGCGGGATTCGAACCTCGGACCGAGCTACCAGTGTTTAGCGACTTTACCGCTCGGCCGCTGGTGGGCCGCTGGGAATGCAATGCTAATTATGGAGAATGGTGGTGAATGAACAATACGACGGCGTACGGATCCTTTCAAAATTCACTAATGTCTTTAGTAGGGAAGTCTAGGATTTTAAAGACTGCTTTATTTGCAGTTGGTATCCATCAGTACCAAGAAATAAGCATTTAATGCGCATAAAGTATATCCTCAGTCAAATTTCAGTGAAATTGAAACACACAATTAAGATTTTTCTAAATTGTAAAATAAGCGTTAATTTCTAAGTATAAAATCTGTATTAAATCCCATATGATTTATTCTTTGTAAAGAATAAAACAGGTTTAATATTTATAAACAAATGTCTAAATAATTGTTTAGACATTTAACTATTTATTAATGATAAAATAATACTGGGTATTAATTACTAATATTACGTATTAAGATACTCATAATAATTATTATACATTACATACTAATCATTACTTTCGAAGCATATGAAAGAAAACGTTAGTGTGCGGTAATTTCGCATTTTCTTGACAGATGTAACTTCGTTATTGGTGCCGAAATAACCGTATCTCTACACCTATCTCAGAAAGAATTAGAGCGAGGACTATAAACTTTTTAACATAATTATAGAGAATTGTTTTGCCTATTTTAACAGCTTATATTTTTTCTAAATGAAAGTTTCGCAATTTCCGTTTTTAGCTATTAAGAGTAATTTTTCAACAGTTTATACACAAGAGGAATAGAAAAGAAGAAATTTCTCGTTTAGTACACACCATAACAATTTTAAAAAAATCTTCGCGCATAGGAAAGAATGTGGATCATGATGAAACTGTCGAGGACATGGCATAAACAGGAACAGGAAAAAGTACAGGGGGCACCTTAACATCGCCATAAACAAAAATGGTACTGCCCCACTGCACTAACTATCTAAAAGGACACCCCCCATAGGATATACAAACGCCTCATTCGGGCATTTATTTAAATTTAGGCAGTAATAGGTTATATGTTAGTGTTACATAGTATACATAATATTACATAGTATATGACAGGATATTATATGATAGGTACACTGCGTAGGAAAAAAAATGGGACAGTTCTATATCTCTCGTTCTATAGACCGGTTGACGAAATTTAACTTCCGTTTTTCATGTCTCGAAAGCGCTATTTAGGATATGTATTAGATTTATATATAGCATTGTTCTAATATAGGTATTTTGACACAAAATCCGACTTTTTCTGAAATAACTTGCCAATTGTTTTCCATATTCCGATTCTACTTCTCATATTACGCCAAACTGCCAAGTTTTGTAAAAATCGTACGAATAGTTTTTAAAAATTAGCTCTCAAAATTTTACCCCTCTATGTTAATTGAGTTTGGTTAATATTTATTAATTTCTCTTTATTTATTTAACTTATTTGATTCTTCCTTTCACAATTAGAAATTTGGGTTCATTCCAAATAAAATTCGCTCATTTTTTATGATTTATTTTTTAAATAATTTTTATACATTTTTCGAAAAATATTTTGAATTATAATCTATAAAAGTTTTACCATCATCTTAAAATAGATGTAGTTCTAAGCATACCTGCAAAAAATTACAATTTTTTATTCAAAACTTCCGAAAATGTACGTGAATTTACATATTGGCGCGTTTTAAAATTTGGCATATTTGTTGAAAGCGATAATAACATCAAATGTGATTTAGGCACTTCGTTAGAATGATTTGAAGCGAGGAACGATGTGGCTTTTTTTCCTGTCCTGCACAATCGAAGGGAAAGGAAAATGGGTTGCCATATATTAAGAAGTTCGCCAAGTGTAATTTCGTGTAAATTCGCACCAAATTTTACAAAATTTGATATTTAGGCATAATTTGAATTGTAAAATCGAAATATGGGGGAAAATGGTATGTTATTTCAGAAAAAGTCTGATTTTGTGTCAAAATACCTATGTTAGAATAATGCTATATATAAATCTAATATATATCCTAAGTCGAGCTTTCGAGACACGAAAAACGCAATTTGAATTTCGTCAATCGGCACAGAAGAACGAGAGATATAGAACTGTCTCCCCCTTTTTTTTTTGCGCGTAGTGTACATAGGAAGATAACAGTGACATAAATTGAGATAGCGGAGATCACAGTTTTGGTCAATGGTGCAGCAGTACAACAGTGAGAATAGTATAATAATATTATAACATAAATGCAATAAATAATAGTATAATAAATCGAAATAAATATTAATAACTAATACTAAATATAGTAAATATTAAATAAATATCAGATAAAATAAATAAAAATTATATAACTAAATCGCTCGTTGATAATGAATCTGCGAAATTCAATACTTACGTTGGTGCGGTGGCGGATGTGGTAAGTTGCAGTTAATGGATAGTTGAAGATAAAGTGCTCAAGATCCTCTCTGCTACCACAGATGCATTTGTCGGAAGAGGTCATGTTTCTATATTTTGGGAAAGGCTCGTGGCCCGAGATGTATTGCAACAGGACATAAGTTGAGATTGTTGAGCTATTTTTATGATTTTAAACCTTGGGTAGTAGTTCAAAGGTGCGACGTCTTTGTGGGCATTTTTCCCATAGATTTTTGCCATTGATCTTTTGCCATTTGTTTAAGTTTGAGCTTCAGTGAAGATTGGGGTTATGGAATATTAATTGCAGTACCTGCCTGTGATAGTTCTGCTTATTTTCCAAAGAGGTCTGCTCGTTCATTTCTTTCGCAGGCACGATGCCCTCTGCGCCAGGAGAGTAAAAAAAAATTGTTGCTATTAGATATGAGCTCTTGGATTTCTTGAACTATTGGTGAATTCGTATATTGTTATTTGATGGCAAAGATGGAGGATTTACTATCAGTAAACATATAAATGGTGTCCGTGTTTATTTGCAGGAGTTGTTTGATGGGATTGAGGATGGCGGTATATGATATAGACAATAATGAAAATACGAGAACAGTTAGAGAATAAGTAGTAGCATTCATTACATCAACAGAGGTCCAGAAGTGTTACAGATTAATATGAAGCAGTACCGCCTAGGATGTTGACGTATGCAAAAATGCGGTCTGGCATTGGACGGACATATAATGATGTCCTGAATGATATCCCGCTAGATTCGGTATAACTGCGCTGCCAGGTCAGGCACGTTTTGCTATGACTGGAGCTAGTCGTCGGCAATATATTGACTGTGTTCAATACATTGCCGACGACTAAGGGAAACATCGGACGATCGGGATGGCCATGGGAGGACTGCCATATTGCGGAGAAAGTAGTAGCATTGGAATGGGCATTGTAATATTGAGAAAATACCTGTAAGGCTCGATAGCATAGATACCACACCAAGGCTTATGATATCATCGGCGTAATGTTTACCAATCACAGCGATGAGCAGGATGACTAAAGGTGACCGGGTATCATACGCAATAGCATCCCACATTATAATGCCAGGCCTGGATAGTAATGATAACTTAGATTCATAGCTGAGTACGATGCCCCACCAGCCCCCTGCATCCCACTTGGCACGGACGCAAAACCATAATAAAACTTTATTGTCGACTAGCTGCAGTTAATGGTAGACATCGTAATGGGTGATGGCACTGCAGTCCTCCCTCCGTCAATCGTCACATAACGATTCTATGCTTCATCAGATGTTTCCGAGATTGAATGTAAAGAAGATTCTATGGAATGGTGGGAATGTAAAGATGACGTCCGAGATGAGGTGTTGTTGTGGTAGTACATATAATGGCTCGATACATGAGTCAAGTCGTCTCTCGCGGATTGCCGCTGATCTCCATACACTGACGGACGGCGGATGGGATCCGCCGTAGGCAATATCTTCTAACTAGCTTATCGCTCTGGCCTTCTTGCCTGGCGATTCGGCGGTATGACAAGTCTGCTTCCGGGAAGGCGGTGATGAGTTCTGGAACTTACTCATTTGTGTATGATATCTTCTGATGGGTTTGCAAGGGTTCTGATGGTTTTCTACTTGAAAATCCATCTGAACCATGAATATTCACAGTGGGCGAGTGCTAAGCATTTAGTTCAATTCGTTACGCCGTACAGGCGCTCTATGCGTTCAGTGGCTGTGCATGTTTAATGACCCGTATAACTGGATTTGGGATATTTGCATGTCAAGTGCCTTAACGTTCCATTGCTTTTTCTTGACGCATGGACATTTTGCTACAGAAATTATTTTTTAGCAATCAGCGGGCCAATTTTTCTGCAAGTTATAAAATAACATCAAGACATTGTTGCATGCTTTGAAGTAGGGCTGTTAAGCTATTGGGAATTAAGAAATGATGCATTCATGGTATGGCTTTAAGATGGTTTCATAAAATGGTTTTGCTGCATTTGCCAAAAAAAAAGAGAGAAGGAACATCAAACCGTACTATCACAGCAGGAATACTGAGGCACTAGAAATGACCATAGGCCATGGAGAAATGATCTCTTTGTAGGGTTCTATAGCGTCAGAAGGAAACAAATACTGTATCGCAAGAAGGCACTAAATCTATAGTTGCACTTGAGACTGAGCTTAATAAACCAGATTATCAAAGTGGTGGGTAAGCAGTCGGCTGTAGTTCTAGCACATAGGAGATGCCTTCTCTAGCAAAGATAAAAACAAAAGACTCCACCGGACCTCCGATGAAAAACGTCAGGTAGTGGAAGAATTCCGTTTATACATAACGAGTATTGCAGTAGTTTCACTTTTTAACAATTAAATCATAGGTGCCCTATTACATTGTCTCTGTGTACAATGAATCGCAAAATTGAGGATACACATCTTTGTGTACGCTATTTTATGTTTAATATACAATAGAAATAACATACATAAAATAAGCAAATATTTTGATTACCAGTGCAGAAAAAGATAAACAAAGATAATGTTTTACATGTTTTATTTTATTTATAACCTAGTTATCATACTAATTTGTCTTTACTATAACTTCCACTGCTGGCAGTTTTTGTGAGAATGCTATTTAATTAAATTATAAATAATCTTACAGCTTGTAATCATTTTAGAGAGCACTTGTGCATAGGCTGGCTGTCAATTTGCGTTAGTTTTCCATCTGTTGAAATTTAACTTGCGAGTGAGGTGTTATGTTTCTGCTAACTCTGATTGCTTCGCAAGCACGTTTCATAGAAGAGTAAAGATTTAGATTTAAGTTGGTTGATTTTGTATTCCGTATTCGATTTAATTTGAACGTGTGTTTTGGTTACTCGCAAGCTTCTATTCAGTTTCAGTTTATGTTAAAGTTTCTGTTAAAGTTTCAGTTTGTGTAACAGTCAGGGCCGACATGTTAATAAATAGTTTATCTTAAACTTTTGCTTGAGTTGTAATCCTTTTAATTAGAAGGCAGACGAGACGAAAAGGCTTTTCACTCTCTCTAGCGCTTACTCCGAGGTGAAATTGCGTTTTAAATTAAAAGGGGAACAGTATAATGTGATTGCGGGAAGAGCTACTAAAATATTTAGTCAGGTTAAATACCAAAGCTGTAGAGAATAAAGATTTTAAAAAAGCTTTTAAAATATTACTAACATTTAAAACTAAACTGAATGAGATAAATTATTATCAAGGGCTGGTAAAGATCATTATTCAGACAAAAATGTATCTCTTCCTATAGCTAAATGAAAATTAAAGATATCAGGAGGACGTCTCTAAGCGAAAATAATAATGGCGAGAGAAAGTTCATTTAAAATTCTTAAAAAAGAGAAATCGCTTCACCTTGTTACTAGTATGATAAGAGAAAGTCGTTCTGATGTTCCTATTCTGAGTATAAATTTGAAAGAAAAAATTGGGAAAGAAGCCAAGTTAGATGAAAACGCATACGTACTGATGCTTGCTGTAGATCACTTACAGCTATAGACAGGAATATGTGTATACAAATCGCTCCCTGTGTCTCCGAAAAACTAATTTAAGAACTCCTCATCAGTTTGCATAAAACAAGAGTATAATGGCTGCTAAGGCCCACACAGCAGGTTTTAGCCATGAGTTCAAATTCAATGTTTTTGATAATGCTGAAGTTCATATTGCTTGGAGAAAATTGAACACAGTTCTTAACCCAAATCATTCAAAGCAAGTAGGATAATTAACAAGTATGATGATGTGGGAACATGCGGCAGCAAGCGGAGTAGGAAAACCTGTAATTATTGATCTCAAATGTATCATGAATCTGATTGTTTACATAGGTATACTGAGAAAATTCGTTAAAGACACTTCAGTTAAGTTCAACTAGGTTGGAACCGTCATATTACAAAAACAGATATGAGGTGCATGGCATATAATGTAAAAGTACGGCTGCTTTATTCCTGTAAGCAACGACTATACACCAGTGCCCAGTCAACAGGCATTAAAACCTTTGAAACTTTTTTGAATTAAAATCTTTGAAACTTTGAAACTTGATAACTATGGATTCATTTAAAAGTCTTGAAAATAGAACAGAACAAAATATTTTTAAATAAAACTTCAAATTTGTTTAAGTTGGTGCTATGAGTGTTTGAGTCTAATTGCCAAGGACTAAATATCAACACTTTCTTCTATGGTCTGTATGTAATAAAAACGAGTTCGACATTCAAATCTTTTTAAATCCGAAATTTCCAGTTATTTCTGTAAAGAGCTTTATTTATATTTATTTTGAAGTGGGATAATATGAAGTTAAGATAATATGAAACCATAGGTGTTCTTTCTTGGGACCTCCAATGCTCACTTTTCTTATTTTCATAAGAGAAAACCAAGAATCAGAAGTTACAGCATAATTTTTGGGGGTCCCTTTAAAAGCTGAGGACCTAAGCCCAGGCGGTAATCAGGCCCTGCTTTCAAGTTTTAATATTCCTCTTTACAGTTTTATTATTATCATAAATAACATTATCTGTAAGGTCAGTGAAAACTCAAATTGGTCGCACTTAGTTGGAACTCATTAGTTTAATTAATTGCTTTAAAAGATTTAATTTTCTGTATAAACATTTTGGTGCAGCCTTAGTTTCAGAAGTCATTATATGTTTATTATCATGTACACAAAAGCATCTACACATGTAGTATTTACAAAAATAATATCATTATAAACATTTAAATCTCTTTTTTATTAATTATTACTACAGTATTTGCATATGTATACACCGTTTCTATAAAAGTCCTTAGCCAACCTTTATTTTCGCAACCGTTGGTCGTAGATATACACTTCGGGGTTACAAAAATATTTTACATAATCCAGATATTAACATTTTGGACTTTTTAAATTCGAAACATTAATTTTATAAAAATTACGAAATCTAACTTTTTATACATTCCTCCTGTTTCTATAATTATATTTAGGGAAATATTATGCTCACTAAATAAAATGCAAAACGTGTAACTCCGTGCTACGAAAACTGACCCGTTTAATCTTAAAGATGGTCATCATATTCAGGGTTGTACACAAAATAAAGAGCTAAGTATCTGCATTTGTATTTAATAATCAATAAATTATCACTAAAGCGAAAACGGTTCAGTTATTATTGATTAAGTGATGAGAGTTTTTGTGCAGATCGTTAAAATTATTGATCAATATTTTTTTTTCAAAATGCAGATCTTATTCACAATTGCTAGCAGACATCAGTATTGGAAAATAGACAACCAGTAACATTATTCGCATTAATTAAAAATAAAAATATTTCTAGATTAAGAAATTTTTGCATGATTATTAGATTATGATTTTAAATTAATAAAAGTGCATGAGAGCTCTAATAACGTATTTTTAACGGTTGGAAACTTATCAATTGCAAGTGTGAAAATTCTTTGGGCTCACCAACTGTAAACAAAGTTATAAATCAAAGGCACTAGTAAACAACAAAAGAACATCACTGATTGCATTTAAGGGGAAATCGTCAAATATTGCAAAGTTTGATATTAAATATATCGTTGAGTTTTGTCGCACGGGAGTCAAACCTTTTTTGCGTTTCATTTATTATAATGAGTATAACATTTTACAAAATATAAGTTCAGGGGGGAAAGTACGGTATAAAAAGTTAGGTTCTTTCTTTTTCAGTGACTCGACAGGTCCTGATGGAACTTGGCATTCTTAAAAATTTCATTCCAAGCTGTTCTCTTGGCCTCAGTCTTCCAATTAATGACCTTAAAGTTAGAAAAATGTCTCTCCAGACAGTCCAGCCATCTGAGTTTCGGTCTCCTTCTCTTTCCTGTTGCTTTGTACGTGAATACTTTTGGATAGGTCTATTTTCGGGAATTCTGATTAGGTGACTAGCCCATCTTAATGTTTGGGTGCTGATAAATTTGTGATGCCTGAATACCTGTACTTCCTGTAGATTTCTGCATTAGTTGTTTTCTCGAGCGAAATATGAATAGCGAGGATGCCATCTATTTGAATACTGTTTCAAAATATTCTAAGATCTATAAATCGACATCAATCACTTTTAAAATGTAACTTTTAATATGTACAATATTTACAGATCATTGATCAAAATATGGTGGTTCAGTTGACAAATAAATCTATATGCTTTCATAATCGAAAATCGAAATCAAGTAGGAACCGAAGTGTTCCTAATCAAATAGTGTGCGAACCATCACACATCCATCCATCGAGCTGCCGGAGGAGAGTCTATGGAAATTCAGAAGGCACGTCGCGTCGCGTTAACATGCAACGCTAGCGCCATCTATCAATTAATCAAAATAATTTCCACACACTCCCCACCTGAACTCTATCAAGAGTTCACATTAATCTAACAACAATCAAATTTATACCAATAAGTATTTTAACATATAATTATAAAACAATTGATAATTATATTAAATGAATAGAAAATATATTCAAACTATAATCACTATACTAAATTCTAAAAAAGGTATGTTATCAAATATAATTTGACACTCAGTAAATTTAAACGATTCTTAATCTTATCATATGAAACTAAATTATCAAAATAAACAATTGCATAAAATATATTCAATCATATTCATATTATTAAACAATAAAAACGTTTTTAAACTTCCAAAGGATATAATAATTGAACTGGTCGTTTTATTATTGTTCCATCAGCAGGTTTTAGTTCACAAGAACGAACTTTGTTGTCACGACCACGAAAAACGTTTATCACGCTACCACAATTCCACAAAAGTTTGCACTTATTGTTGCCTTCAATTAAAACAAGATCATTGACTTTAAGATCATCATAAACGTTAGGAATTTTTAATTGATGAGCTGTCCGAAGATCCATTAAATATTGTTTTTTTTCCATTTAGTCCACAATTGCCTAACCAATAAATCTTGATAAATCTTTCTTTTGGTCAGAGAGGACTTGGTAGAGCCATCTTTAACAATGGAATTGTTAATAGTAGATTCTAGTTAATTAATATTCTAGTTGATAGGTAATGTAGAATCTTTGTTTCCAAAAATAAAAAAATTGACTGGCTTCAGAGGCAACGGTTCCTTGTGGTCATTGCACACATATGTCAAAGGACGAGAATTCAAAACAGCTTCCACTTGTGCTAAAACTGTTGACAGTTCTTCAAACGTTAGTAAAGCTTTACCGATAATTTTTCGTAAGCACTCTTTCACTGATTTTACTAATCTCTCGTAAAAGCCTCCCTACCAAGCCCCTCGTTCTATTATAAACTTCCAACTGATTCTTTCATTCGACAGAAAATCTTGCAATTTCTCATCCGACAATAGTTTAGAGAAATGTTCGAGTTCTTTTTTTCCCTTTTTAAAAGTTTTCGCGTTGTCCGAATAAATTACTCGACAATTGCCTCACCTAGATGTGAATCTTTTGAATGCCATTAAGAAAGAATCTGTAGAGAGATTCGGTACAAGTTCCAGATGTATGGCTCTAGTGATAGCGCATGTAAATAATGTTACATAGGCTTTTTGACTTCCTTCGATGTTTTTTACGTAAATCGGTCCAGCAAAATCGATGCCAGACACGTAGAATGGTGGTGTCTCATTGATTCTATCTTCTGGAAGTTGAGAAGTGGTCTGGTCAGCAGACTTCAATGAATATCGTTTACAAATAAGACACTTGTTTATTATTTTCTTGATAAATTGACGTCCTTTTGGGATCCAAAAGCGACTTCGAATTTCAGCTAATGTCGTTGCTACTCTTCCATGCATCATTTTAACATGTGCACTTTTTACTATCAAATTCGTTAGCCAGGAGTCTCTCGAAAGAATTGCCGGATGTTTTTCCTCATGTGACAAACTAGAATGTTCTAATCTTCCACCTGCTCTCAGTATCCCGTTCTGATCTAAAAATGGGTTAAAATATATAAAGATGATTTCTTTTTGACTTTATTCGCTCTTTTCAGAGACTCGATTTCTTTGGGATAAAAACGTTCTTGTTCAGATCGAATCCAATAATTTTCGGCATCTACTATTTCTTCAGTCGTTAATGGACCTGTCAAATGGTTTGTTTTCCTAATTTTACCGATGAATCTCTTTATCCAACCAGTTATTCTCAACAATTTTCTTAAATTACTATATTTTTGAGATGTCTATTACCCTTTCTTCAACTGACGTGCATACAAATTCATAAATACCATTAATGTTCTTACGGTATTCTAATTCTTCTTCAGTGACAGGTTTCTCTTCATTCTATCGCGGCCACAACTCAGACGACATTCTAAGCCATTCTGGTCCTTGAAACCAGATAAGATTGTTTTCTAACTCAGGAAGTTTAGCTCCTCTCGAAGCCAAATCAGCGGGATTACATTTACCGGGGCAATAATGCCAATTTTCTGGGGATGTCAAATTTTGTATTTCCTGAATACAATTTTTAACGAAAAGCTTAAATTTCTTTGCGCAGTCTTTTATCCAGAAAAGTGTGATTTTCGAATCAGTCCAGAAAAAACAAGAAAGTTGTAACTTCAAAACTTTAGTGATGCTAGTGCCTAATTTGGCTGACAAAAGAGCTCCCATTAGTTCCAACCTAGGTAAGGTGAGCGGTTTTAAAGGCGCTACTCTAGTCTTTGAAGCAACAAAAGCCTTAAATATTTGTTCATTGCTAGAAATTATACGCAGATACGCTACTGTACCATACGCCTTTTTGCTAGCGTCAGAAAAACAATGCAGTTTAATCTTTTTCACATCACTGTTACCGATTGCAGAAAAATAATATCGTGGAATACCGATTTCGTCTAAATTGGAAGCTTCTTTGCACCATGATTTCCATACAGAACATAAATTTTCTGGTAGTTCATCATCCCAATCTAAAGCAAGTGTCCGAATTTTCTGCAATATGATTTTGACTCAAGTACAAACGGTGATAATAGACCTATAGGATCAAAAATTCGTCCTATTGCTTGTAGGACAAAACGTTTAGTATTAACTTGTTTTGATAGAAATGTTATCAAATTTTTTACATCAAAGTAAATTATGTCACTTTGATTGTCCCAAGCGACTCCTAATACTTTCAATGGAGGATTTCTAGCTTCTGAAACATGACTAGATTCCTCGGATTCTAAACCTTCTTTAATCCATAATTCGCGCAGTTCTTGAGAATTGGTGTGCCATTTATGTAGAATCATACTAGCATCTCTAAAAATGTTAACGCATTCTAAACTGGTATTGAAAGCAAGTTCAACGTTTTGGTGTCCTCCAATGATGTCATCTACATAAATGTGATCATTTAGAAATTCGCAAGTGGCAGGGTAGGTTTTCTAATATTGTTTCAAATGGTGTTTAATGGTTGCAGCCAGTAAAAACGGACTGCTATTTACGCCAAATAACACACGTGTGAACCGATAAATTATAAAATTTTGTGGATCATCGAATGGGTGTTTAGTAAACAGAAAACGCGTTACATCTCTGTCCTTCTCATCCACTTCTATCTGAAGAAAAGCCTGCTTTATGTCACTTGTAAATGCTACAGGATGAAGCCTGAAGGCTAACAGAAGTTCAAGAATGTCAAGATACAAATTTGGACCAATATGCAAGCAGTCATTTAACGAGATTTCACTAGGTCCATGTGAAGACGCGTCTAATACGATGCGTAGTTTACTAGTAGTTCGATCAGTACGAACGATTTCTCTGTGAGGCAAATAAAATGTGATTTGAGATTCACTATCAACAGTGTCTGGAACTGGTTCAATGATGTTTTGTTGTAAATAATCTTCTAGAACTGTTTGGTACGAATAAAAGAGTTCAGGGTTATTCTGAAATCGCTTTACAAGTTTCTCAAATCGTTTCAGCTCAATCGCTTTATTGTCATGTAACTCATATTTTCTATCAGACTTCCATGGCAGCCTAACCTTGTAACGAGAATTTTTGTATAGAATTTCCGATTCGAATTTTTCCATTATGGTATTGTCTAATGGGTCGGATGATTCGTTTTCAGGTTTTATACCTAAACTTTCAAGCTCCCAAAATTTCTTTATCTGATCAGATATTATATCTTCCTCAACTATGATATTAAAGGCTGTGGATGTGTGTGTTGTACCTTTAGTGTAACCTAGCAGAGACCAACCGAATAACGTTTCAGCAGCTACTAAATGTTTGTTTAAACGCTTAAGTTTCCCAGTTACTACATCATAATAATGATCAGCTCCTATCAAAAGAGTAATTTTTTCTTTGCAATCCCAAGAATCTGCGAGTTGTAAACCTTCTAACTGTTTGCCTAAAATGTGTCTATCCAGATTAGGAGGTGGTAAATCAGAACTTGAAATTTGTTCAGTCACGAGAGCTTCAATTTCGATTTTCAAATTCGGTGTTTCCTTGTTCTATAATTTTATCTTAACAACGTCAAATGTTTTTCTAATGGGTGTTTTATTTCCAAACGTAAATACCGAAAGAGTCTCTGTTCGAATAACAGGAAGCTTCAATTTATCCGCGATTTCTTTGCTCAGAAAGGAACACATACTACCTGAATCCAGTAGAGCTCGAATTAAAACCGACTGCGTATTCGTTCGTAGTGTTACGCAACACGTTTGAAGCGAAATAGTTTTAATTTTGCTGCGTGAGAATGCTGAAAGAACATGCGAATCTTATATACTTTTATTTTTTTCATTTCGTTCTTTCTCAGCGCGAAAGCATATTGAAAGGTTATGTCGACCTTTGCACTTGGAGCAGACGAGATCGCTTCGACACTGATTTGTGCGGTGGTTTGATTTCAGGCAAAGGTAACATCGGGCATGTTTACGTAATAAATTTCTCTTCTCATCAACTGTCAGTGATTCACAGTCTTCAGTAACATGTTTGGATGTATTACAAAACAGACAGCAATTAGTAGTTTTGTTTTCTTTAACCGGCGCCAGCAGCTGCTGAGTGGAATGGACGATACTCCCCTTCCCTCCCTTCTCTTTATAAACGCAGGAAGTGCTTTCTGATTTATGAGTGGAGAGCAAAAGATGGCTTCTCTCGCGACTTTCCAATTCTAAACGAACAAACTGCAATAATTCGTCAACATTAAAAAAGATGACGAATCCGTTTTACGATTGAATTCTAAGATTATATCAGACGGCAGAGTTTTCATTATGGCTGGAATCAACATATAACTGTGTTTATCCGGTGTGACTTCTAATGATTTCAAGCTGAGTTTCTATAGTGTCACAAAGTTTGCGAAGTTTTAAAGTGTCACTGGATTTGGTTACTGTGGTAAGATTCAGGAGTTTTTGCATGTGTGAGTTTATAATTATATCTTTTCTGCCAAACCTGTTTTTAAGTATTTCGACAACTTCATCGTAATTTGATTCCGAAATGCAAAATCCTTCTATCGCGTTTGCAGCGTTGCTGCATAAGTACGATTTTAAATAATTAAATTTTTCGATCTTTGTTAAAGATTCATTATGGATTGCAACCTTGAAAGAGTTCCAAAAACTTGTCCACTGGGTATAATCTCCATAGAATTTAGCGATGGTTAACTTTGGCAGACGCGTACATTTATTGCTTTCGATTTAGAATTAGTTTCGTTAAGAGAGTTTTCATTATCCGAATTTGTTACTTTATTTAATTCTTTCAATTTTTTATTTAAGATATCTAATCCATTAGATAAATTCACCTCATCAAGTGTTTTTACAAATACATGTTTTCAGTAATTTTCGAACAACAAGCACTTTTAGCTTTTCTTCTGAACTTAATACTTCATACATATTTCAAAGAGAACTAAACAATTCGTTAATTATATTCTACAGACATTAGGTTATTTGGAAGCAGGAGACATGAAAAATGATCAATGCCCTCGCCGGGACTCGAACCTCTGACCTCTCGAATACATGCCATTACTTTAGTAGCCTTAGTGGTGTGCTGACCATTACACCACTAAGGCATGCTAAGAAGGCGGAATAAATACCTTATGTACTCCCCCTTTTAAAGGGCGAATGGGGATTAGGGGATCCAATCGCCAAATCCTGGTGGTGAAGAATCATCATTCACCACCTTTTAGTTCGGGCGCTACTGTAGAGTTACTTAGGTTATTTCGGATCAGCAGACATGAAAAATGAGCAATGCTTTTGCCGGGAATCGAACCACAGACCTCTCGAATACGCGAAGAGTGTGCTGACCACTACACCACGAAGACATGCTAAGAAGGCGGGAGAAATACCTTATAATATGATTAAATTTTAAAAATAAAGAAAAGTACCCACAAAAATCGGCGTAACATGCGTAAATTTCATGTCTATAGTTTTGAGGGCTAAATAGAATCGACTTCTTTAGGTATTTAGGAGGTTTTGTTTAATATAACGGTGTCTTACGTTTTACGTCAGTGACAAAATATTTGCTAGAATTCTATTATCTAGAATCTATTTTGGTTCGATAAAAATAATGGATAGAACTTGTAAGAACCCTTATGAAAAAAATCACAATATCATCACATCAATAACTAGAAAATTAAACGAGATGCTTGAATGAAGACCATGTTGTCTAGTTTTTTCTTAATTTTATTCATATCACACACAAAAAGCATATTAGACTGAAAAATCCAAGCGTAACTAATCCGAGAACAGTAATTAATCCGAGATTAACAATAATGCGTAATTAATCCGAGAATAGGAAATAAAACAGCCTAGTTAGCTAAGAAAATGTTACACCCAAATTCCAAAGTATTATTTTCTTAAACATTTGCCGCAAGGCTTGCTGGGAAAAGAATTCAGACGACCGTTAATCACGCCGTCTGATCACATGATCATTTTATTTTTAACACCTTACGTTAATTAACCAGTTATTTATAATTTTAGTCTTTACTACAACTTTTCCCTTTCGTATTCCTCACCAAAATGCAACAGAGTAGCAAGGATTTAAACTAAGATTTTTGGGATTTTATGACAGAGTGTTTCTGGCATCGTGTGTGAGTTACGTTGTTAGTTTCATGCCAGAGTTAATAGCTGTAATTATCTGGCTCTATATCTCAAAAATATATATACCTTGTCTCTATGTCTCAGATACAAAGTTATATTGAAATAATCTTCATATCCTCTTTTTTTAATCAGTCATCAAAAAATAGCATATGCTCAGAAAAAGAAAAAAATTAAATGTTCAGAAATATTATGTCTTTCGAAAATATTTTATAAATTTTATATTCCAGTTTTGTCTCTAGAGTATATTAATTTAGAAATATTTTTAACTGGAAGTTGCTTATGGATTTGTGTTTCAAATACATTTTATTTTTCTAAATTAAAATTCCTCAGTAAACAACCAATGCGTGGGCTTAAATTGTAAGATGTATTTTAATTAATATGTTGTTTTCTCCAATTAAATCTTTTCTGCACATCCGTTTTCCATAACTATACCGGAAATGCAAATTAAATTGTTTTAAATTATGAGATGGAATCAAAGTTAATAAACAGAATATTGGCAACTTCTTCCAATAGCACTAAAACTTTCAAATTCCTCCTGCTACAATTCTACGGGGATTGCTGATGAGTTTTGGCTTTTAACTTTGCTCATAGTAACATTAGATGATGTTTCAGCCAAAATCCAGGTTTTTATTCTCTAAATTGCTATTTGTTTTATAAATAATTGAAATACAGTTTCATTATCAGGTCGCAAGCAGAGGATGTTAATCCTCTGTTAAACAGTTCAGTTGTTATAATTTCAATACGAAATACAACTTAATGTTTTAGTTGCTCTTACGCTTGTAAACATTTTATGTTACACTAAGGTACATACAAAGGTAAAGATGGGATGAGAACTAGTTTTGCAATATAAGGAGAATACCCAAGCCTTGATTTAAATGCAGTTAGATTGCACTAAATTATTAGTATTAAATTATTAGTATTATTAGTATCAAAATTATTAGTATTTTAGAAAAGATGCATCATAAAAATTTTTAAAAACAAAAACCTTAAAATTGTGAGTGCACTATGTGAAAAACGTTCAGAATTATAACATTATTCGTTGTTATTATAGTCGTATCGGAACGTTTACGAAAATATGAACCATAATTTAATAACAGCCTAATTTATAAAAAAGTTTAATTATACCCATTTTTCAAGTTTTCTTTTGAAAGTTTTTTTAATACCTTTCTGGTAATTTTACGCTATTCTGGCTTTTTAAGCTATTTTTAGTTTACATATTTATCATTGGCTTGCTTCTTTCATTTTACAGAGCAAATGTTGAGACTGATTAAACTGGAGCTAAAATATAACATCACATTTTCTACAATAAATGGAAAACAGCATTGAGAAGTTTCAGTTTTAAAGTTGTTTTCGGCATACAAAGTCCAGACCTTACTGCTTACAGGTTCACTGGAGTTCTGAAATTTTAATTTCTTAAATATGAGGATTGTAAATTATTGTATTTATCATTAACCATATTTTTATCTGAAACTCGCTGTATAGAAACATGTTCTTGCATGTACAAACATAATTTCATTTAGCTCAGTAAAAATATTTTAAAATTATTTTAGAAAACTCCAACTCAGGACATAAAAATTATTCATAAAATTTAATTATACGCCGTGAGAATATGTATTAATGTTACACTAGTGAATCTGTACAGAGTTTACTAATAGAAAATTCAATTCGCACACTTCTCAGATTACACTCTAACATCGCGAAGAGTTTGCCATTTAAGATTAGAAACATAAGATTAAAACGGTATCACAATCTGATTATGGTTTCTCAGTTTTCAGCGTAGCACATGAAATAATTTTAAGTTAAAATAATTATGAAATGGCTTATTACTTTTAGATTTAGTCTCGCAGAAATTGGAGGTATTGAACATGATGTTTCAAATGAGCTGCTCAAAGCGACGAAGCTAAACAGTAGAAACAAACTTGCTGTAATATTGTTTCACTGTAAATTAATACCAAGTAGATACACCTTTAATTCTTTAATAATAACAATAACAATAAAGAATTAATTCAAAAAAAAAAGTCTGTGGATTTAGTTTACTGGTCAGCATGCGCACGAGGCTTGCAGCAAGTTATTTCTTAAGAGGCAATAATTTCTGCTTTGTTAGGACACAAAATCCGTGAACTGAAACTAATGCACACTGTATGATAGTGGGGTATCGTAAAGGACATCGCAGCCTTGCTGCGAGGAGGTTTTGTTCTGGGTTCTTAAAAAGGCGCATTAATTTGCAAGTCGTTTACTTAAATGCAATTGATGCAGAGTTAAATCAACAGAGATAATTTTGTATAGAGTTAAATGAAGTGAAATTGCGGGTAAAGATACTTGTTTCCCACGTACATGGCATTCCATCCAGTAATCTACCTTGTAGAAATGAAGTTGCTAACAGTTTATACCTTCGGCAAGACCAAGGCAACAGCATATAATTTGGTGTTAGAGCTTGGGATAAATAGACGTAATTTGATCATGAATATTTTAATCTTTAAGCGACGCACCATGATTAAAATATTTGAAACACGCATTTTGTTTTCTCTTCGGTACTAAACATGCTTGTCCACTGCCTTTTCTGAGTTTATTTTTAGCTCTTGGAAGTAATCAATAGCAAACTGGCTTATATACTAGGGTAATGATTTTTCACCTAAACAAGCAGATTTTAAAACAACGAATGGCCCCCTTTCCTCTCGTCCATATATCAGCTGAAAGGATGACAACCCATTCGTTCAGTTACTAGGAGTTTCTAGCCAACTAATAAATCTGGAATGTATATTTATCCCAAATTTAGGGTCGCTTCTAGTAATGAGATGTAGCATTTATTCTACAACTTTCTTCGAACTTTCTACTCAGGACGACCACCGAGCAAACATATTTCGTACTAACACTTGCAAGAAAAGAGAACTAAATCTTAAAAAAAAGGGGGGGCGGGCTAAATTTTCCTTTGTTTTAGATTCTCTTTTATGATATTACCACTTTATAATCGTAGATTAACCCAATGTAAATTTTCTAAATTAGCATTACATCTGATGCGTAAGAAAGCAACAAAATTAAGATTCACTCCTGTGTAGTTAACTAAGGTCTCATTTTTTAGTTGTTAAATTTGGTACTTTTCCGTTTTGCCGGCGCAGGCGACAACAAGGCGCAGGCTACAACTGATGCCAAACGGCACATTTTCGCTGATAACCTTTTACGCCTCATTTTCAAAACAAGTCACAGTATTTCTTATCAGATTTATTGTTTCTTTCAATACTGGCAAACAATTACATAGAATTTTTACCAGATAGTTCAATTTTATGCCTTAAGGCCATTCACGGTAATTAAGTCAATTAGGATGCAATCACATTGCTCATTCGAAGGCGAAAATATAGAAAAGGCAAAGTCAAGGGTTAAATTCATCAATTCTAATGAGAATGCACTAGCGAAGTAAAGCACTGCGGTTTTACATAATTTCTGAGTAAGCTATTCGTACGAATTGAAATAATACTTTCATTTAAACTTGTATTCCAAATTAAGATTTAACTTGAAATTGTAGATAATTACTGAGCGAACTAGATTTTTGTAGCGTAGTTTACGTGAGATGAGATCACTTGGGGTCACGTGATATGAACCGGCGAATCAGGATGTTGAACCATGAAAGCATAATAAATTCTCAAATTAATGTCTTTTTACAAATTTATTATCTTTATTTATTGGCTTTATACAAACTTTTAAACGATATTAAAATGTTTATGCCTTCAAAATAAAAAATTCTTAAGAACTAACATTTGTTAACATTTTTTATTTATATACTGTATGTTGTCGCCAATAAAGTCTGCTTGGCTAGATTTGCGCCGGCGAAACGGAAAGTACCTTAAATTTTCCTGTTTTTATATCGCCATTGTATTTACTTCATATCTATTTTGAACAGAGCTATTTTATTTTTTAATGCGCTTAACTACTCATATTCTTACGTGGAAGAAAAATATTGGAAATACGTATTCATGATCATTATCTAATTTTTCTAAAATAGTTAACTCTTAAATTTAATAATCTGTGACACTGATAAGTATTTTACGTTTTCCTTGAATTAAATGAGTTATTTTGCAAAACAGTTTGTTGCTGATTTCTAATATAATTCATATTAATTGCCCCTGCTGGAAATATTCATTCAGTGCCAGCCAACCGCGATAGTGGTTAGTGACTCTGACTTCGAAGGCCCGAGTTCGAATCCCGGAGAAGGCATGGATGTTTGTAAATGTATAGTGTCTGTGTAGCATGGAGCATTCTAAATACAAAGGGTGTTCACCCATTTTTGTATCGATTTTGCAAAGATTTATGGATAAACAACCTTAGAATTTTATTTTCTAATATATTCAAACTTATATTCCTTTTAGACTAGAAGAGAAACACGCTAATGTGACAATCAAAATCGTAAAAACAACCTTGTATTTTGAGCGTGAAGGTGCATTTGACCCTCGCTCCCTATTTTAACTTCGCTAATTTTTCTTGTCCTTTATGCTTGATCAGATTCGCAACGAATAAGGTCTTTGCCCCTCCAATTCACAAGGTCTACATAGACGGCACCAATAATCCGCAACCGACAGAGGAGCACAGGAGCACTATCGCGGCCACACTCACCAAGATTCTTGATGCAGTCTTTCAAGACGACAATACATTGGATGCTTCCAATCCAGAACGTCCAGCTTATCTTCTACACTCCACAACAGAAGATGATGTGTCATTCACGCAGCCTGAAGTCTGCGCTGTTTTGCGAAATCTACCGAGAAACAAAGCCCCAGGGCCCGATTCGTTAGACTACAACATTGTCAAGGCGATGCATCAGGCAAAACCAACGTTTCTTAAAAATTTTTACAATAAATTGCTCCAACTGCGTTATTTTCCCAAGCCCTTTAAGACAGGGCAAGTTATTCTTTTCCAAAAGAAAGAAAAGGACCCGAACGATCCAGCCTCATTCCGGCCCATCTGTCTCCTGCCCGCCATAGGGAAAATTTATGAGAAACTTTTAGTTCAGAGAATAAAGCACTACTTGGAGATTAAGGGTGAGATCACGGACTCTCAGTATGGTTTTCGAGAGCAGCGCTCAACTATCCAAGCTCTTAGTGCCATACAAAAGGGAATCTATGACGCGCATGACTCTAACAACCATGTAGCCGTACTCAGTCTGGATCTGAAAAGTGCGTTCGATTCCTTGTGGTGGCCAGCAATCCTGGAAGCACTTCACGACGCTCAGATCCCTGATAATCTACTGCAGGTGTGCAAAAGTTATCTCTCTGATCGCACTCTTGTAGCAGTGCATGACGGAGGAGTTGTTGAGAGAAAGCAGACCAGGGGTTGCCCTCAGGGTTCATGTGCAGGTCCTGACCTATGGAATGCAACTTTTAATTCCATTCTCAAAGCACTGTGGCCAACCCACACAAAGGTGATTGCTTTTGCTGATGATGCGACATTTATCATCAGAGGTAAATCGAGAGACCAGCTGGAAAGTAACAGTAATGAGACCATAGCAAAATTTGTACGGCTCTGTGAAGGCAAGAAACTCACCATCTCGGAGCAAAAGTCAAAGTATTTGATCGTACACAAACCAGGTCAAACTCTTGCAAGAAATCCAGTTTTGAAACTAAAGGGCCGTACAATCAAACGAACTCGAGAACTAAAACTGCTGGGGCTTATAATCGATGAAAAGCTCTCCTGGCTGCCTCATCTCAGAGCAGTCCGCGCGAGGACACACGCAATTGCAAATACCTTAAAGAGGCTTCAAGGCTCAGACTGGGGTCTTAGACCACATATCCTAAAAATCCTCTATCAGTCCGTTGTGGAAAAAATGGCCCTCTATGGAGCGGCAATCTGGGCAACTCCAATGAACGAAAGGAAAAGGAAATTGCTCAGTAGTATACAACGCCCCTTGGCTCTGGCTATTACAAAAGGATACCGTACAACATCGACAGCGGCAGCCACAATACTGGCGGGACTTTTGCCATTACATATTAGAGCAGCACAAGAAGCAGCAGTAACGACTGTTCTCCAATTACATCTCTGCACTACTTTTGGACCGCTATGCTATGACCCAGAGGAGTATGAAACAAAACGTCTCATAAATGCAACCCATCCTTCACACCATGGAAAAGGGGTTGTAGCACACACCACCTCTCAGCACAGCCTCCATGAAAAAATAAGGCCAGTAAATGTCATCCATTCGTCTAACTACGAAAAAGGAGTCTCGGCCCACACATCATGGAAAGATGACTCTGACATAAAGGATCATTATTACGTTTATACGGATGGTTCAAAAGTTGACGGACAAGTAGGCTGTGGCCTTATAGTAACTAAGAACAAGGAAACGCTGGTAACATGGAAAGGTCATATGGGACAGAATAATTCAGTTTTCCAGGCTGAAGCAATTGCGATTCGTAAAGCTATCGAGTTAACAAGCCCCCCAGTAGGATCCACTGTTAATATTCTTACAGACAGCCTCTCGGTCATATATGCCTTACGAAATCCCAGACATCCTTCTCCTATCATAGCGAAGATTCAGGACACGCTGAAGGAGCGTTCGTCGACAATGAATATCCTCATATCTTGGATAAAGGCACATGCCGGCATTCAAGGTAATGAGGAAGCCGACAGGCTAGCAAAAGAAGCAGCTCACAATATAGATGCACAATGCGTAATTACCAAACTCCCGTGGTCTCACCTTAAAAAAGTGACAAGGACAGCAGCTCAGCACCAGTGGCAATGGGAATGGGACTCTACCGAACAAAGCAGGAAGACCTATGAATATTTCCATAAAGTTTCGCTCGATCGTCTCGAGTCATCCCCACAAATAACGAGATTTGTGACGGGCCACGGGCCTTTCCCCTCCTATTACTATGAGAGAGGAATTGCAAATACCGAAAGTTGTGTCTGTGGAGGCATTGGTAAACCAGACCATTACTTGACCCAATGCCCTCTAACCGCACAGTGGCATGTGCAGCTTTCGGAACAGGCAACTTCTCATAAGCGTTATGTGATCAAACAGCCAGCATTTCGCATCAAAATATGCAAGATAATGCAGAAACTGGAGGAATTGGGAACAGATTTGTGCAGTGTGGAGTAGTTCCCTGTCAATCTCTCTTCTCTATCTCTTCTATCTTTTTTATTTATTTATTTATTTATTTATTTATTATTATTATTATTTTTATTTTTATTGTATATATTATGAAACATGTATGTATTACGGCCCACTGTATATATTCTGAAACATGTATGTACTATGACCAATGAAAATTATTATGAACTACTTATTATGAAATGTATGTATTATGTAGCAGGCTTAATATATTATGTACTATGTAAGCATGTATATGTATGAACTACGTATGTAAGCATGTATATGTATGAACTATGTAAGCAAGCATTATGTAAGCAAGATCTATGTATTATGAACTACTTGTATATAAGCATGTACTATGAACTATGTAACTATGTAAGCATATATTATGAACTATGTAAGCATGTATACAGGACCAACGTATGCCCTTATAGTCCCCATGAGGTGTTGCCCCGGATAGTTGCGGAACCTGGACTAGACCCGAATAGTCTTAGTAAGCCGCACGGGTGTCCAGATTCTGCTCTCAACTCTCAACTCTCAACTCTGATTAAAAATCCAGTTATAACCACATGCAGTGCTGATAAGGACCACGTGTTTCTGAGACTCCTCCTCCTTTATTTTCTTCTTTCTAGGTATTTCTTTCTCCTGATGAGGGGGGACCTTTAGCTGCCCTCGAAATCGATTGAATGTTTCATTATACTTACGCTAAATACAAGGTTGTTTTTAGGATTTTGATTGATATTCCTTTTGTTGAACTAAATTACATCTTGATTTCCACTTTTCTAAAAACATCAAGGCTGACTTTATTCCACTCCTCCTTCACAATCTTCCTGAGTACATCTAATGTTTTGGATTCATCTAATGTTTTGTAATGCTGCTTATAAAGAGCTTGTTTTAAAAGTCCAAATGTACAGTAATCCATAAGAGACGCATAAGAAGACTTGGGTGAGTTGCATTTAAAAGGAATGGCTTCGAATCCAGTTTCATTTCTCATTTTTTCAAAAAATAGAGCAGTATATTTAGAAGTATGGCTTGGAGTCTTATCCTGATGGAACTTAACGTAGGGAAGATTGTTTGGATAAAGAGGCGTATAAGGTATATAATGGAATTTCTTCTTTAAAAAATAGGTGTTAAAACATATTTTTGATAGAAATCCAAATTAGTTTTGACATTTTTTTTTACTTTCCTTATTTTAAGTTTTCCGTTATAAGATAGTCCAGTAATAACCATGAAACCTTTAGAAAAACGTTTTTTTCTCTGAACCAACATATTAAAACTCTTTCTCCTGTTTTTCGGTATTAAATCGCTCTTTTTCTATTGCATTATCGCTCTTTTTCTATTGCATTATATTATTTCTATTGCAATTATTAGATTAGTATATCAAAGGCTCATCAATTGTAACTATATATTTCCATTTTTCACCTGCCAAATAATTTTCATACAGCAATCTGCACATAGTCTTGGGCTGAAATGCATATTCCAGCGTTAGGTAATGAACATCATATTTTTTGTTTTTGTTTTGATTAGCTTTAAATCAGATTTTATAATTTTGTTCACAGTTCCTACAGAGATATGTAAAGATTTTAGAATAGCTCTTTGGGGGGGGGGCTGGATTTTCCTTTAAAACACAACATGCGACTTTTGCATACCCGACATTTTTTTTCTTTTTTCCCAGTCAGATGTAAACTTTTAAGGTTTCTTTCCTTTCATATTAATTATGTCACTTATTTTACTTGTAGAAATATTAAAATCACGCTTTTCAAATCTTTTTTTAATAATTGACTAATAAGAGTATTTCTCTTCAGACAGCGCAAAAATATAGCTTTCGATCCATTGTTTTTGTTTTTCAACGACATTTTATTTTAGTGACGAGAAAAGAATATTTTTAATGCTGCAGAGGATAATTTAATCTTATTCCAATTTGATGCCAGCCACGTTTGTATTTTAAGAAGAATATTTAAATTCATGAAGAAAATCACACTCGTTGCAAAAATGTGTGAACATCCACTGTATGCATCTAGCCAAATGTCTTCTCGAGAGGTTGCCGGTAGGGAAATGGGGTGAAAGACCTCCAGACCCATCTCTCCGAGATGCTATCTGTCAAAATTTGGCGACAGAACACAGCTAAAATCGGGCTGTCACCTATATAGTGCTCAAGGCAGGCGCCTATGACTCCTTGCCTTATATGGATGCCGTGGGCTTGTGCTATCCTTTGTCAAACAAGTGAGATTGATAACAATAACAATAACACATTCATTCACTGGCTGCTGACGAATGATAGAAGCACAAACCCACATCAGTTAGCATTGTTAAATTAAGAAGTATTTTTCTTCTAATAGTATATTACATTTCAAAATCTTTATTCCAAAGAGCAGAAATTCTTGATATTTTTTAATGCTTTTGCAATGATCAATAGATGCACTTCTCCACCAAGTGATTCACAGATATTTTCTTCATTAATATCTGGAAAATTGAAAGCAGCATCAAAATGTAAATTCTGTTCTATTTGCATATTGATATGAGCAACACCAATCCTTTTAAAACAGATCTTCAAAATTCATTCGTTTAAGAACCTGGTTATTTCATCTTGAATTCCCTTTCTTGAACTTCTCTAAACTGTACATACTTCGCCGCCCAGCTGGTATAGTGGTTAGCGATCCTGAGTGTCGTAGCGATGGGCCCGGGCTCGAATCCTGGAGAAGACAAGGTTTTAACGGTCCGTCCCTTCATAGAAGGCAACAGTGGCTACATATTAGGTGTCTGCGTAATGAAATGACTCCCTTCTCGGCCTTTGTTGGGGCGCAAGGCTAATGGCTATTAAACAAAACGCCCACCCATTTGAATAAAAAACTATACTTATTTCTAAACTGATTTCACTTTTGTTCCTAGATATATATATCTCCTATATCTAAAAACGGAACTTTGTCGGCTAAATTTTGTCGTTTCATTTGAAGTTATTTGTAGGCACATAAAGATTTTGTGATCATTTCCATTTTATTTTCTTTCCATGAAATTACATGAAGACAATACTCAAACAAAAGTAGAAATCTAAATTCAGATTTATTTTTTTTACTTTTGATAAGATAAATATTAGAAAGAGAAAATATGCTTTAATTAAACGCTTTTGTAGCGCAATTAAAATTGATTTAGCTAATCAAGTACTAACTGCGTGTACTGAATTCAAGGTGTCGTATAGATTCATAGGCCTGATTCTCTCATGTTATGTTTATTGTTAACACTCGGAACAAAAAGAAAAAGAGTTTTAGATAAAACGGTTAACGTAATAGAGCACTAAAAGTACAAAAAACTGATTAGATACAGTACAAAAATAAGAACAGTAGTGATCTGACTCTAGTAGACTCTAGTATTGAGACAGGAAATCTGTGGCGAGTTCCCAAATTTCTCATGACTTAATAACTGTACGAAATTAGAGCTTTGTCAGCTCCTAAATACTTTGTAATGTTTATTATAAACACTTAACAGTTATTCTTAATTTTTACTCCGTTCTATTTCATCCTGATTTAGTGTGAAGAGAAGGCGCCTTCCACACAAAGGTGTATAAATTAGAGACTGAGAAAAAATGATATGAATAGGACACGCTGAATTTTGACTTATAATATTATGATTTAATTACATCCCAGTAGTACCGCCAGATTAGTGCCGTTGATTACTTTATCCTGCTCCGTCACTCTCAAAGTTAGATTAAGCGAAAGCTTATATTGACAAGTGGTAAATTTTGACTCAAAATTACTGCTGAAGTGCGGAGACATTGCAGACGATCATAGGCAAGTCAAGTCTTGATTTGTTATATTAAAACTTCGTGTTCATTTGCTCATTTTTATATTCTCAATTTCTGCTGGTTTTGATAAACATCTGGATATTTATGTACTAACGCAACTATCTTAATAGAAGTCGCCAAATTTTCAACATGTGCCAAACTCTGGCAACCATGTTCATAACAATCCGTCAGTCAAGCAACGTGGCCATTTTCATATGCGTTTTTTTATTGTATTCCAAGTTCCAACGGCTTTTATAAACAAATCGTGATAGTTTTTGCCTTCAACTTAGCTTTAAAATATAAGCTTGGGGAATTTGCCAGCAGTAGAAGAAACTACGGTAAAATCGTTGCAGGAACACAGTATTTTACTAAAAGTTTTCTGAAGTGAACAGCGAAAAAATGCATCACTTAGATAGCCGTTGTTGCCTAGGTTTGCACGAAGCCGAGTTTGTGTAATTTTCTGATTTTTTTTAAGCGGAAACAGATCGCTATGTACTTCCGGAGAAGAACAGCGCAAAAATATCGCAGTTACGTTTGAAGAAGAATGTATTTTATTTTTTTAATGTAGCAGTAATCTTTATTTAATATTTCATATTTGTATTTTAAATTGCTAAAGCTGTTTTCCTTTCATATGTTCATAATATATACCGATTTATGATGAATATCAACTGTCTGGTAATCTTTCTAAAATCCAAAAACGCGTGAAAACCACCATCTTGCATCCTGTATGTAGTTTTTACCTTTTCATAAGTTAAAAATCGTGCAGGATGGTTAATATTGTTACGAATTTGGCATTTAAATAATTAACGTTAGTTGAATTGTAAATTAAACGGTTTTATTTCCCGCGAAGTGCAGCGCGTGACGAATATTAAAAGAACGCTAAGCCGGAAAATTGAAAATACAAAAGCGCGTGCATTTAACATTTAATAAATATCTCTTTTTGCTTTCGAGAAAGTTCCAGAAAATTCTCGCGCGTGATTTAAAATCTTATAAATAGGAGGAAAACCTCTCAATTCGATGAGTTAGTTCTTGTTGTTTTAAGAGTTTGTTTAGAAAACTGCTCTCGTTGACTGTAGCGAATTCGCGGATTAGCTTTCTGTAGCTGTTTTGAATTAAGTTTTAACTACTCAAACTCTTGAACGTTTGAGTAGTTAAAAGATAACTACTGTGAGATATTGTAATACTGCACGAATATTTTAGGAAATTTAAGAATATTTGTTGTGATAATAATAAATTTTTGTTCATTTTTCATCGGACTTGTGCATTCATTTCGTAACGAACCCGTACGCACGCAACAATATTTAAGAACCAACATCTGCTAAGCATAGTAGTAAAAATTTCATAGCTTTCAAACCATGGTAGTAAAATTTCAATCAATGTTTAATTATATTCTTCTTAAATTATTACTAAGTGGTAAGGGACCGAATGGACATACCGTTTATATTCATAGGCGATTAGGTTAATAATTACTCATTCCGATTTTAGTGTCAAAAGTCACAAAGGAATTTTGTAGTAATTGCAAAGGTCACCAAATAATAAGCTTTGAAAATGTACGTCAGGAATAAGATATCCACAACACCGGTAGTAAGACTTCATTTTTTATTTGTTTTAGAGAACATTGATGTAACTGAAAAAACTGTTAAATGGTAGAATGCATGTTTTGGCATAAATGCAAGTTTTGGCTTTATAGATCAACATTCGAGACCACCAGAAGTAGATTTTTTTCAGGTTAAATCTGTGATAACATTTTATACAAATATCTCGAATAATGCTCTGCACGTTGCTTTGGCAGAAGCTGAAAAAGAACTGTTTCTAGCGATCTCGAATGCAGATCTATAAAGCCAAAAAATGTAGTCTTATTATCGGTGTTGTGGATATTTTATTCCTGATATTTTCAAAGCCTATTAAATGGTGACCTTTGCAATTTCTAAAAAATTTCCCTGTGACTTTGGACACTGCAGGACATGAATAAGTAATTAATTCTAAAACATAAAGATGCACTTTATTTCTTAAAATCTTCTTCACCGCATTAATCCATAATAAATTCCCAGTTCCTTAAACTGAGATCTATATCTTTTCGCTCATTTACTATCTTTCGGTATTTTTGCCTCTGTATGAACAGCATTGCAATAAATGTTAATTTAATCTGCAAGAGATAAATACACTTTCACCCGCGTAGATAAGTACTGTGACTGGTCAATTTTGTATTTTTCTTTTGAAGGTAGCTTGGACACAAACATGCAGAAAATGTGAAGATACACAGTACTTACGCTATTTCCATTTCTTCTAATTTCATCTAATGATTTACCTTTAGCCTAAGGATTTGCGCTAAATTTTACGTGACAGAAAACTTTAGCTTAAATTTTGTCTAATGATGAAATAATTATTGCATCTCTGAATTATATTTCAAGATTTAATACATCTTTTTCGTTTTATACCGATGCATGTTGGTTTTATGATACAAATTTGAAATAGTCTCAGAAATGATTAAATTGTTTAAAGTCTTAAGGCTTTCGTAGAGTTTATGGTGACGACCCCATATTTTTCTTAATCTTTAGCAGCCTGAAAGTATCCCTTTTCAGAATATTCTTTTGTTCTCCGAAAATTACGTAAACATACAGAGAGTTTATCAGGTTCAATGTTTCTTTTAACCTTCTTCGGAAACATACAATGACCTGACTAGAACAGAGAGCTTACTAAAGCTATGTTCACTTATTGTAGTAAGTAGACAGGATACAGACGAAGGGTATACAAAACCCTTTATTTTTTTCTTTATATACAATGACTTCCGTACTTCGGAATACAATGACCCTCCACTCGGGGTCTAACTTAAAAGATATCAAAATAAAACTAAACTCTAATTTAACTTTAGAATAAGATTGGCCTTATAATAACAGAAAGCGTATGTAGCACAGAGACTGTGAACACTACAATACGTTTAATTTATCAAGAGGATTAAAACCTCTGGCCTGGAAGGCAAAGTAGCAACTGCGTAACTTCTAAGGTAAGCGGCCTGCTTCGAACTCACGGCTTCCTCTCCTCTCTGCTTGGCAAAAAAGCCACACTTAAATACTTGGCGTTCGCCAGACAACTTTGCATAAACTCCTTCACGCTTATAATTCTGGCCGGAAGTAGAAAATAAGAAGTGATAGTAAAGATTTAAAATAAAATAAACGTAAGTAAAACTTAAGATCCTTACAAGTTTATACACTTTCAAAATTAATTCTTTTACTTTTTCGTGTTTTTGGAAATATTCCTCTTTAATGTATAAAGTACATTGGTAGCTGTATTCTCTAGCAATTTTAGTAATTACCTCCGCTTTCTGATTATAGAGCATTTTATGTTTCAAAGATCTTTGTAGTGAACCAAAAAATAAGTTCCGCATATCATAATCATGAACAATGAGAATGTTTATGCTTTAAATAAACGTTGAAGTAATTGTTCATTTTTCATATCGTTACCTCTCCAGTTACGATATGCGTTGTTTTTGTTTCCACTTTAAGCGTGCCATCTTTGCAATTTCTATCCCATTTCTGCACGCTACCCTGTCTCTTTTCTATTTTTCTTTATTCTTTTTGATCTCAACAATAGTGTTCAACAAATCTTTAACGAAATCTGAATTATACCGCACAATAATTATTACCTGTATTATTCCTCAAGTTCTTAATATTCCTTACAATTTAGAAATAAATAGCAGAATTTACAAATTTATATTTTTGTCTACATTTTCTAATTAATTTTCCAATAACTCTTACTACAGTTTCCTTTCTCATAATCTTGGAAATTATGATTATTATATTTTATTTGCATGTTGTTTCGTCAACCTAAATAATAAAAATAAAATTTCTCATGACTAAAAAAAAAAGAGAAAATGCCGACCTGTAGCTAAATTATAAACTTGATTTAGCATGATAAGTTTTTGAGGTGAATAATAAACCAGTCTTTACATTTTAACACCAGAAAACTTGTTAAAAATTCTTTTCCTTGCCATGTTCTTTTGTGGTGTAACTGGAAGCATGACCAGCTAGCAGTTGGAAGGTCCAAAGTTCGAATCCTGGCGAGAGAATAGTTGATGTTGAATGGTTTCCGTTTCTAATAAACACCAATGATTCTACAGGTGGGCCCGAATTAAAATATGATGATGTTAATTCGGTCGCACCTGTATTTGTCGACTGAGTCTTCTCCTCCACAATCCCCTCCAAGTGGAGGAGAATGTAAGGAAATTTCGCCTTTCTTGTCGCGTGCCTTCGCGGTGTAGTTGGAAGTATATCCGACTAGGAATGGTGAGTTCAGGAGTTCGAATCCCGGTGACAATATTATTGATTTTTTGTGTATCATGCTTTACCAAACCTAATAACTCTTCAAACTAAAAAAAAAACAGTTCAACTGACGAGTTTATTTTAGCTTCTTCCTTAAATTACAGAACTAAAACATTTAACATAGATAATTCCCGCTCCTTGCTGCTGGTCACAAAGTTTTTAAAGATCAAAATCTAAATTTAAAATCTAACAATTGGCTCTAGTATCTGTAAATTCTAACTTCATTTTTAATCAAAGACATTCACCGGAGAGTAACAATAGTGCTGAAGGCAGTAAAGACCAGAGGAGTTTCACCACGACTACTGAATGTTGCTGAATCACTCACTTAAAATCAGACTGTAGCTCGTATTTAAAACTCACTTCCTTTACACATTCTAGTCGAGCTGATGGAAAAGCAGAAGTGCACGAAAGATTTTAGTATAAGGAATAACGTGTTAAATAAAATAAACCTTACGAACTTGTAAGATCATGTCTTCTTTGCTGCCATACAAGTTGTCTGATCTTAGTAATAAGCCTGGCGACTTCTCGCACAGGCGTGAAGAGTAACAACACAGGGAAAGGGTGTAAATATCCGTTTTTTTTTATTCTCAAACTCTCTAACAATAATGCACATACTTCGTGCTCACAAAACAATGGCTACTTGCATTGAGAACCTAAGATAAATTCAACAATTAATTCGGAAAAGGTAAAGAGTAGTGCTATACTACAAAATTTACTTAAAGCTAACAGGATGGCTCAACAACCTACACCGGAGATAAACTTAATAAATGGCAAGAATGCGCAGCCGCAACTAACATTAACAGATGGAGAATAGAATAGCAACATGCACTAACTAGAGAAATCACTCTCTGTCTAACCTTCTCGTTTTTTCTATTTAAATACTCTCTTCTCTTAACTTAATTTGCATCCTATCGAGGAAATGCAAGTGCAAGGCGGAAATAAGAAGTTCAGGAAAGATACCAAAATTAATATAATTGGTTATTCAAACTAAAGGAAACCCTACAAACTGACCTTCTCCAGTGATGATACTCTAGCGATAAATTCCCAGATAATCTATCAGCGGAAATATCCAGAAACAGAAGCACAAAATTTTCACTAACATTCTGTTTATTAAAGGCTTTCGAGATGCAATTTTCTTGTTTCACCACTTTGGTCACAACCGCTGGTTTCTTCTGTGGTTTTATAAACTGTTGCTTGTTTTAAATGGATTAAACTAAGAGCTTAATTTTCTCCAAAATCATTCAGATATAAAGAGAGATTTATATGACATACGAATAATATTTATTATGTGATTGAGGATTAGAATTTCATCAGCACTTCCTCAGATGATTATTTTAAACCTCAGTACACCGGTTTCTCACTGAAAGTGCTTTTATAGGAAATATGCGACTTGTGTTTGAAACACAGAATATCTAGCATTTTCAAAAGAACAGAAGTTTCCCTCTACAGCTTTCTCATTAACATAATAAAATTACATAGTTTTCAACAGATTTTTAATTAAATCAAATTTTACTTAGGCAGGGCTATTCTGAGAGCATTTAATGCGATTTGGACTCGCTCCAATTATGCTGTGCAGCTGCAGCAGCGATGATGAGGATGTCAATCACATTCTTCCATAATGTGTTTAACAAAGTTTAGCAGAGAAAAATACTTCATAGTTCAGACACTTTAAATGATCTATCTACATATTGGGCATAATATTTTCGGAATATTTATTTCTTACACCTGGATCATAATATTTTTTATTTACCGCATAAAAAGACAATTGCCATCTTTCAGAATTACTTTCTCAATTTAAAATTTTAAGTTTTGAAATTTTATTTAATTCTTATTTTAATATTCTAAATTTATTTTTGATTGTCATTTATTTTTCCTCTTTATTTCTTATGCTGGTGCTATGGCTTACATTCACAAAGCGTGTGGTATACGTTGTAAACTATAATACATGGTATACTGTGTAAAACAGGAGAAGATAGGTTTAGTTTATTTGGTTATAGCAAATCACTTGAGGGCTATCTGCTTAAGAGAACGAATATGTTTCTGAAGGCCTTTATAAGATATTTTCTCCCTCTTTACTGCGTTCCTTCGTTGTGTAACCCCATAGCAAGTACGGCTAGAAATCGGAAAGAACTCCGGCGAAAGTACTGCACACTTTTCATGTTCCTGCATCGCTGTAACCTAATAACTATAGAACTTTGTAGGGGGTACTGGCTCGTATCTACGTTACACGTCGTGAGAGAGAACATGAAAACATCCATGTAGCCAGCTCGTTCGCCTGAAATCGAACACCTGCGTTCAGAGACTTTGCCGCTCGATCGCTCATGAAGAGACAGAGTTAGAATTGTACAAAACAAAATACAACAGATTTTTTTATTTTGTATTTAAGCATTATTATTCATTAGGGTGGGCCTATCCTATTTCTTATTTTTATTTATTAGGGAGAGCCAAGTACGCATTTTTAGCATTTAAATTCCCTAAACATGCTCCAAACATTGTGTTGTTTAATATAGGGATGATTCATCATAACTAGAAAAAATAAAGTTTTTATCTAATTAAAAACTGCTTAAAACGAAGTAAAGAAGTAATGTTTAACTTAGGGAAGTTTTGAAATTGCGTCTAGGTCGTCTTAATTGTTCAGGAGCAACAGAAAATCACATTTAACATCAAATTTATTTCATTAACGAATTATCCTGTCAATTCTATATTCTGCTAATGATATCCAGTGGATCCGTCTTTGCTTCCTGTCTAGATTTAGTAAAGAAGCTTAAAAAAGAAACTTTCGGCGGAGTTCATTAGCAGAGTAAACATCTGGAAATGGATTATTGCAAAACTGTTTGCATTTCGAGCTTATTAAGTTAATTGGAAATTCTGCTGCGTCTACAGAGAATTAAAATACAACCACACGCAACTCGCTGCCGACGATTAATATGGCTAATAAATAACAGTTCATTAATCATGAGCCCGACAAAACATTTTAAATAATATCTCCGTCTAAAGACTCAGAGAAAAAGTGATGCAAGTCATGAGTTTTATTTCTGTACCCATTTAGAGCCATCGCAATGGTAAAAAAAGTGCTGTTAAAAGTTAGGCCTGAGTACGAGTGATAAATGGTTATGATTTAACTTTTTCGGAACTTGGAATTTTTATAAACGTTTTCCTGCAAATCTTTTAGTAAATTGTAAATTAGTAGAGGCGTATGGTGCCAGCTGTACTTTATGAGCTGGCAATAGCTAAAGGTGTGCTGCTAGATTAAGAGTTAAGTGGTACAGCTATTATTTCAAAGTATTTTTTCGCAATGTGTCAGTAAAATCTGTGAAAAGTGTGCCTAGCTTTATTTAAGCATTTCGTAGAGATCACTGTAATAAAACTAGTATAATGTGAAACTCTGATGTTTTATTTCGAGGAAATGGGAACTCTCTTTGCAACTATTTTTGACTGAGTGCTTTAAGATTGGTTTCAGCTGTTCTGCATTGTTACTTAGCATGAGAAAAAGTAATTTATGTGGGAACTATTTGCTTATTAGTTTTAATGTTCATGAAGAAACAAATATTTAAACTAAGGTAGTAAACATAAGAACAATAATTGCGCATTTTCGGTTTCTAAGTACACACTTTTATTAATTTTGAATCTGACCCGTTTTATTATGTCATATCATATAATAAATGCACTCATTACATAAACTATATACTTAATGTAATATAATGAAAAAAATATAATATGCAGCTTGTTTTTTTAACGTTACGTTTAATCTAGAACTATTTATTAATTTACAAACTTAATCGAAACTTAGATCTTGAGAAAAACTAAGCATTTTGCATAAATATGTAGAGGTGCCAACATTAACTTCTAGAAAGCGGGAACAAGTTAATGATGAAATAAATACTATAATCAAATAGTTTAGGTGAATGCTCAACTTGAAAGGCAACAGAATTATCATTTCAGTTTCATATAACAATAATACATTTGTCAGTAGCAATTAAGTCGTTACGTTTGTACCAAAGGTGAAAAAGTCTCAGCTGAACAATACATCTGTCCTGTCTAATGCTCTAGAGCAGGAGTTCACAGAGTTTCGACCAACGCACAGGGACTGATGATGCTTTTCTACGAATCGAAAATTCCTGTTGGGTAGATTGGTAAATATTAATGAGGAAGCATATAACTATTGCATAGCTGTGTATATATGTATTATCCTGTCGAACGTGAAACAAAAAGAGCAAGCAGCGTGATTGAGCGTCAGTTATCGATAAGCACGATGTAGCAACACTCTCGTAATATCTCCGCTTTTATTTGACGTGACCTCGATTGATTCTCGACCTTTTGTTTTTGTAAGAAAGGATATAAATTACCTGCTATTGACTTATTTTTATTTTGCATTTTTTAAAAACAGGAATTAAAATGTTATAGAATCCGATTATATCCCATTTCAGGCTCCCTTAGTTGAGACAATTTTAAAAATCGTTTCATTTCATCCTCTGTTGATGGGATGAGTAGAAAATGATTCCTTGTGGGGCGCTGAGGGCTGTTGTATTAAACAGTTGCCGGAGCCGGATAATATCCGATTAGTCTATGTAAGCCGCCCGGGTGTCCGGACCCGCTCTCACCTGTTACCTGTACGAATGTCTTAAAAATTTTCTGTGCTTCGCCAATAATCCATACTCGTGACTGACGTGATCATTATTTTTATAACTACCTATAAATCTGTTAAAAAGTTAATTTATTTGAACAATGGCAAATTCTGTATTTCAAAATATCTGAATCTGAGAAGATGTAGAGACATTAGGTTATTTCAAAGAAGAAGAGATGAAAAATGATCAATGCCTCGCCGGGACTGGAACCACGGACCTCTCGATTTCGCGTCGATCGTGCTGACCACAACACCACGAAGGCGTGCTAAGAAGGTGGGAGAATTTACCTTAGGTCGGAAGCCTGGTCAGTGGCGCATAACCATAACCATAAACTTATAAAAAATAAAGGAAAGTAAAAGTATGGATTTACGTATTCTTCTGCAAACCAGTCATTACCTATGTGTTTATTATGACAAAACATTTCAAGTAAAGCCATGAAACTTCTAGGCTACAACAGCATTTGAATAAAATGCATGTTAATAAAAAGGACAAAGATTTATTCTGTTTTTAAGGACTGGAAAAGAAATATTTAAAACAGCTAACAGCATCAAGCCTTTTTGCATCGTTTTCTAAACAAAAAGACGATATACCACGGGCCTCATATAACATTTCATTGTTAATCCCGAAAGCGAAAAAAAAGCACACACAACTGGCTAGGAATTAATCTTGGAGACTGTTAAAGAAGTAAGAAAAACTGTTCTTCGTCATGAGGCACCGTCATATATCATCAGAAAATTCCTTATGAGTAATAATTTACTGCAAATATGAATAGACAAAATGGCTGAATGGCTGAAGATGCTGAAATAATTAATTATGCGATTACTTGCAAATTTTTCATTCAGTTCGATGAATCAACTCCAACAAATAACGAAACACTTCTTTTATCATGCGTTCGATTCATAAAAAAAGAAAAAAATTGTCAATAGTTATTATTTGTCAAAACGTTGGACACTGATACAAAAGGAGAATCAATATTTAATATCACGGAAAGTCTTTTTAAAAGAAAAAATTCCTATTCGTAATATTTTATCAGCTGCTACTGTTGATGCTCCAACAATGACAGGGCATCATAAGGGTTTCATTAAGCATTTTAAACCTGCAATACTCAATTTATTTGCTATACATTATGTTATTTGTCACCAGCATTTGGTTGCAAAAATTCTAAATGAAAGCCCTCATATGTCGCTTTATTATATTATTAGAGCAGTTAGAGCTATAAGAATAGAAGTAATTCACTGCATCACAGATTATTTGTTCATTTTGAAATGAAAATTATGAAGTTATAATCGCTTGCTGCTGCACTCAGAAGTTGTTTGGCTATCAAAAGGTGTTTGTCTGAATCATGTTTTCAATCTGTTTCACTCAGTACCGGACTTCCGTGAAAACAGAAATCTGATTACATCAAAAAATGGCATCGCCTGTTTCCCAGACCTGTTTAAAATAAAATTGATTTACAGTTGCAAGGTGATGAGTTGAACTAAAACATAACAAAAAATGCCATAGCTGCTTTTGTCGGAAAAGTTTTTCTGTTCCAACAAAATCTAGGTAGAGATGAATACAGTCACTTTCCTACATTATCAGCAGTCTCTATAAAACACGAAGATTTATTTAGACTTGGACGTTCTTTATGCTGATTTTACCAAGCGATTACAGCATGTTTTAAACATGAATATGCCGAGTTTGAGTTTTAGATCCTTTCGCAAATGCAATTACATCAAAATCATTAAACTTGGAACTAGTAGAACTCACAACTAACGAAGAACTAAAGTAAATTTCAGAAATGGATACCAAGAGTTCGGGCTTCAAAAATAAAAACCAGTTGTCTACTCTAAATTGTTGGTAACAGTACAAAAAAGTTTTAATTGCTTTTACTTTACCGTATTTAGCTAAGCGTAGTTTCAGTGTAGTAACTAATTTACTACCTAAGTAAAGGAACAGACTGCACAACAATGAAAATGGTAATTTACGACTGATGTGAATGAAATTGAAATCCTGTATTAAAAAATTCTTAAAACTCTACCAGCCTCAATCATCTCATTATTTTTTTTAAATTTCTAATTGATTTTGTGTTTGTTTTTAAATTTCTAATAAAGAAACTTTTACTACAACTGATGATCATTTTAATTAATTTTTACTTTGGGATTCTTAATAGACATTTAGGCAGATAAAATAGGTATAGATAATATGCAACAATATTATGATATTTGGTAAAATTAACTATTATGGAGGAAGAGGCGTTGAAAATTTTTTTGCGAAGGGAATGGGGGTTGAGAAAAGGTTAGGCGCCTCTGGCTTAAACTGACTGTGAAAACATCAAACACAGAGAGATGTGAAATATTAACTTTATACTTTCCTCACCATCTACAAGTTAAATTAAAATAACACAACATATAATCTAAGCTTCTTCTGATTTCAACCACTGGTTGGAAAAAAGTACAACAGTTTCACTGGTTACAGTACTAGTTCTCTTACTCGAAACTACAAATAACACTGGTGTCGGACAACCTAACTCTAAATTAATATCACTCTTACCAGCCCGTCCCTGATGCATTCGACAATTAGTCTAACAGCAGCTTCTGAGGCAAGACAAATCGGCGCCTAAACAGCAACAAAAGTCTTCTGCAAGTTATGTGGCTATGTTTCTTTTTTTCAGTTTAAAGTGCGCCGCTTACTAATAAAAATCTGCATAAACCTCCGGACTGTGCGAGTACTTGACAAAACGAAGCATAAAAAAAAATCTGGAAAATAAACTCTTAACTATCAGTGAAACTAAAATGAAGTGTCATAAATTAAGCAATCATATATGTTATTATTTTAGCCGCCCAGACGGTATAGTGGTTAGGGGAGCCTAACAGCAGTATCGAAGGGCCTGGGTTCAAATTCCGGAGACGGCATATTGTCCGCCCCGTCATAGGAAGCAGTGGTGGCCACCTGTTTAGTGCCTTCACAATAAAATGGTATTTAGTAGCATATTAGTAGCAAACTGTATTCTCTTTACTTGATTTTTAAATTAAATTTAACCTTCTATACTCTAAATTTCCTATTTTAGCCAAATGCAATTTTATTGAACTGAATTTAATAAATTCTTAAAATCTGTAAGTTTGGCTTGGCTAAAATCTGATAGAATAGTTCCTTAATTTTTAATAATAAAATGTTCAGCATTAATTTGTAGTTACATAACATTAAATAAATGTTTTCAATTTATTTTGCGTAACATTCATAGCATTATATAAACATTGTGGCAGTTTAAATCCACACATTTGTTTAAATGGATGAAAGTGATCCATAAATCTCAACTTTGAATCTTAAGCACTGCAGTCTGTTAAAGGGCACATTGAATGGTCTAGCAGATTTTAATGCTCGTACGTGCTTGACAATTAGTTAACGCTGATGTCAGATGTTATGGATTCAGAGCTTCTAAAGTATTTAATTCTTTAATGGGTGAAACAGCAGAGAACTCTCAAGTGTATACACTAAGACAAGAATGGCGTAGGAACACTGATGAAGAATCTACGAATTTGCGCAAATAGGGTTCTCATGGACTCATTCTATCATTGTAAGGATAATTAATTACTCAAAGGCATCACTCACACTCAAGGGCAAAATCACTCAAATCACTCAAAGGCATCTGAGCCACATTTAATTGTATTGAATTACTATTTGAGACTCATCAAATAGAAATAATACCGATATCAATACTAGTATTCGATAATTCAATGCGTAAAAGTAGCTATTCGCCAAAATAAAGTTCAAAACCAGTCAAAGTCCAGCTTGACACAGAGTAATGAATATTTATACTTCGTATGATACCTTTTGTGATCAAGGTTTTAAGAATTTTAACACATTAAAGCTAAATGGTATAGTACGCTCTTTCTTTTTATTCGTTTTTATTGGAGTTTTCTCTTCTTGATATATACATATATTTGTAATAATAAAATTCCATAGTCAAGAATACACTTAAAATTCTAACTGTATGTTCTTTTCATTTTTTAATGGCGACGGTGTCTTATTTGAAAGTACGTGGAATTAAATCCACAGCCCCGTAGTCAAGTTGTTTTTCCCGCCTTTTCTACACGTACAGTTATAGAATGTTCTGGAAATATTTAAAGCGAACTGGATTGGCTGACGAGGCCGACGTCATTTCTTAGAAGCTTCGCCTTTCCAGAGGCTATAAAAGGACTCGCAAAGGAATATCGGCGTCTTTTCTTTAATGTAACGATGCAGTAAACTTCATACAAAAAGTTATTAGTAATTCTTTTTATTTACTTCGGATATCTGATTTTGTAACTGCTATTTCTCCTGAATAATAATAAATGGATCCTTGTTTTTTAAACTTATCGTCTGATAATTTAAGCTACGACTACATCTATGATTCTTCACCAATCTATTTATTTCGGACAAAAGCTGGTACATCACATATATATTATATATATGAAATGAAAACAAATTTAGAAGTATTGAATAAGTGGGAACACTGAGATGAAGAAACATAGGAAGACTGATTTAACTAAGAATCTTACAAAATCTTCCATTTTTATTGAAAGTCACATTTATGGCAACAATTCACTTGGACTCTAATCGTGTCAATTTCCAGAATATTTACATTTTTGAATAACATTGCGTCAGGAAAAGAGCGTAGCAAAATTAGTTCCAAGCTGCAACAGAGGTACAAGCGAAGTGCGCAACTATCCAATGTGAGTCTATTAGAATTTGGTTTAGGTTAGAAAGGTTTCAGTTCTCAAAGTTTAGATTCCGAATAAGCTAAGTCATTAGTGTTACGCAAGCTCTGTGGCCTAGATTAATCTAGAAATGGAGCAGTAGAGAAATGTTATTATTATTTTTTTAGAATAGAAAGACGAAATAAACAAATTAAAAATGAGGAATTTAGAGCCTATTGCTAAATTGAATTATAAAGCTAATTTACGTAATTTTTATCTTACATATGTATATATATGCATATATTCATTCCGGGAGATCAGCAATAATTTATTTGCTTTTTTATGTACACCTTGCACAAAAAAAAAAAAAAAAAAAAAAAAAAAAAAAAAAGACAGTTCTACATCTCCCGTTTTACTGGACCGATTGTCGAAATTTAACTTGCGTTTTCCACGTCTCGAAAGCGCGACATAGGATACATATTAAATTTATATACAGCATTGTTCTAAAACAGGTATTTTGACATAAAAAACGGATTTTTTAAGTAGCCTACCATTTTTTTTTTCATATTTCGACTCTACGGCTCGCATTATGCCAAAGTGCTAAGTTTTGTAAAAATGGTACGAGTAGTTTTTAAAACGTTAGCTTTCAAAATTTTAGCTTCTCCATGTTAATTGAATTTGGTATATATTTATCAATATCTTCTTTTTTATTAAACTTATTTGATTCTTCCTTTCACATTTCGAAATTATATACACTCCAAATAAAATTCGCCCATTTTTAATGATTTATTTCTTAAATTTGCATTTTAAAATAATTTTTATAAAATTTTCGCCAAGTTTTTGAATTATAATTTATAACATTTTTACCATCATCTTAAAGTAGAAGTATTTCTAAGCATACCTGCAAAAAAATAGAGTGTTTTTATTCAACATTTCTTAAGACATACCTGAAATTTACAGATTGGCACGTTTTGAAATTTGGCATAATTTATAAGCAATAATAACGCCAAATGTGGTTTACATACTTTGTTAAAATTACTTGAAAGTATGAACGACGAAATTTTTTCCGCTCGTGTACAATGATGTTGGTGTATTGAATTATGGCAAAGAACACGAGGGCTATCTGCCTAAGGGGAGGGATGCCTTAGTGGAGGACTTTTTAAGGGATACTGGCTCGTATACACGTTACACATGGGGAAAACCACGAAAACGCCCATGCAGCCAGCCCGTTCGCGGGATTCGAACCTCAGACCGAACTACCAGTGTTCAGTGACTTTACCGCTCGGCCGGTAAAGTCGGTACAATGAAAAAAAAAGAGGAGAGAGAAATAGGTTGCTATAAATTAAGAAGTTCGGCAAGTGAATTATTCTTGGCGCAAACTGAAAAAAAAAAAAAAAAAATGCTCCAAGATAAATTTTTGAATTTCTACATAAATGTCTCACCAAAAATTACAAAATTTAATATTTGGGCATAATTTGAGTCGCAGATCCGAAACATGGAAAAAATTTATATGTTATCTCTGAAAAAGTTCGATTTTGTGCCAAAATACCTGTGTTAGAATAATGCTATATATAAATATAGTATGCCAAGTCGCGGCTTACGAGACATGGAAAACGCTAGTTAAATTTCGACAATCGGTCTAGTAGAACGAGAAATATAAAACTATGTCCCTTTTTTTGTGCATGGTGTAAGTACTATACCTTATTTTTATGTATGTACTATTCTTTTAAAATGTGCGATTTTAATGCATACCCCTACAAATTTTAAACTCTTTTAAGTTTATTACCGGTTTTATAGTTTTAACATAGTCCTCTTAACACTTCCTAATTCAGTTTGCAATAGTTTTACATTTCCTTTCCTAGGAGATAATCCTAAATAGGAAATTAATAAATTAATAATTAAATTTTGATATATATACAAATTTCATTTGAATTAATCAGGATGAAACACAGTACGTAACTATTTTAAAGATTTTGGATTCGAAATATCAATATGGAACTTATTCCGTATGATGAAATAAGAAATAAAAGTGTTAACCCTCACTGTTATAAATGAAATTTGTATTATAATTTGTATGTATAAAGCTTGACGATTTATCATTTCACTATTTCACTATGATGAATTGACAACAAGTATGGTTAATTTACACAACATAGATATCTTAAGTGTTCCGTTTTTTAACTCGCATATACTTTCTAATCGCATTTGGTATCTAATACATGAAGTTCTGTATGTTTCTAAAATGTAAACCTTTCAATTCAAAATATCATCTCTGTATTTTATTTACCGAATTTCTGTTGTTTCCATATCATCTAATATCAACAACGAATATATACTATTAATCGTAAATGCATAGGAAGAAATTGCTTTATTTCGCTTTTTATTGATTATTTAGACCAGCGGTTCTCAACCTTTTGACTAACGCGTACCATCTAAACAAAACTTTAGACCTTTAGTACCACCACTAGAAAATACTGCTACCACCACCACTCTTAAACAAAGCTCAGATCGCATAAATTTACAAGTGTTAGAGAAGAAAACTCGATCGGGATGTTGGGGTTTTAATTTTTGAATTTAAAAGTTAAAAATACTTTGCTGCCCTTGCGTACCACCTATTTTTCTCTTGCATACCACCAGCGGTACGCGTACCGTCGGTTGAGAACCCTTGATTTAGACCAATGATCTCAAACTTGCACCTTGCACGCGGGCCGAATCCTCAATAAAAAAATAACTAAAGGGCCAGATTTTTTTTTGTTGTAAAATGAAAATTGTTTATTAACAAAAAACTATTTAAACTAAATTTTGAATTTCGCTTGCTAAATATTTATCAGAACATACCTAAAAATAACAACAATAATGTAAAAAAAAAATTTAATTTATTTTTTATCTCAAAACTTAATGTTGGTATCTGCAAGAAATTTCTGTTGGTTGCATTTTGTAGTTCAAACTTATTTTGTAAACCCTGTTCCCAAATCACTTAGTAAGATGGAAAATATGCTGGAAAAAATTTAGAGATATTTTTTATTTATTCATTTAACACATTACCGTTCGGCAACATGTCCCATCTAGCTCCGCCCAGCAGCCACCGAGCGCTTACTGAAACTGGTAGTTCGGTTGGAGTTTTGAATCCGGCGAATAGGCTGGCTGCATGGGCGTTTTCGGGGATCTCCCCATGTGTAACAAGTATACGATCCAATTTCCTTTAGAAGGTTCTCCACGAAGGCATCTCTTACATTAGGCAGATAACCTTAGAGCGTTTTGCCGTAATTAAATAAACCAAACCAAACCAAACCCATCTAGCTCCAGCTTACTCTTTCATAAATGAATTCATTTGTATTAAATATAGTCCGTTCAGTAATTGTAAAGTAATTATTCTGACTTTTTAAAGTAACTAACTTTGATTTCTAGCATTTCTTTATCAAGGAGCGTTAAAGAAATACGAATACCTAAAATAATAAATACCATAATAATCTAAAATTAAATACAGACTATATAATTAGACTAAAAGAAACATCATCTACGTTCCCTGATAATGAAATGCCAAGCGATGGGCCCTAAAACATTTATTTGTAATTAACAAGTATTATCATGTTATTTTATGTATACAACGTATACTAGCATTATATACTATGCATGCTGAGGAACGTTTTCAGAAAGAACCTTCTACGGGTAATTTGTTCATATTCATGTACCATGTGGGAAAAACCCTGAAAACCCTAAACAGTCAGCCCATTTAATCACCGGAAACTGAGTCTTCTCATTTGTACAATTGTTTCCTTTCCAGAAATCTCTGGTAATTTTACTGCTTCTCAAGACATCGAAAATCGTTCTAAGGACACAGAAATACGACTTTATGCTCTCATCAATCTAAAAATTAGGTAATTTGTAGATGAAAACGTAGAATATTATGCTCCTTTCCTACAACTGTATAAATCTTCCTGTGAAAAAGGACGAAATTTAAATTTTTAAAAGAAGAAGAAAAATCTGTGAGGTATTTTCTTTCTCCTTATCTACTAGTGGATTCATGGTGTAACTGGAAGCACCTGCGGCTAGCGATCGGGAGTTTCGGAGTTTGAACCCCGGCGAAGGCATCATTGAATTTCGTTCTGCTTCAAAAATTTGTTTCCTGCTTCAAAATGTCTAATGAATGTACAAATGAAGGCCGAACTAAACTGTGATGGGCAATAATTTATCACCACCAGGAGTTGGAAATTAGGTCCCTTCCTTCCCAGTCGACACTCTAATGGGGGAGAATATAAAGTATTTTCTCCTTAATTACCGAGTGGTTTTGTGGTGTAAGCTGAAGTACGTACGGCTAACAATCGGAAAGTTTGGTATTTGTATCTGGGCATAGGCGTTACTGATTTTTTACTTTTTTTTGTTTTTTTTTAAAAAAAAAACCTAATGAATATACAACCATTTATTTTAAAATTCTAATTTTAGTTTGTAAAAAGTCTTTTCCTTGTGCAATTTATGATAACTATTTTATAATATAAAACGCTGATAATTTTTCAGACATAGTATTACTTGTTTCCTTCTGACTGATATTAGTTTTATGCAGACCTCAACGTTAACACTATTAACCGTCTTCAGTTTCAGTACTGAAATTGAAAAATTAGCAGCGATTCATTATTTTTCGAGCTGTGGAAGTAAAAAGTACAAAATATTAATATTTCACGTATTTCCCACTTTCTTTTTCATGCCTGTCGGTAAAAGCTTTCAAATCCCGCACTGAAACTTCATTTCGTACTGTAATATGCAATGTAATATTACGAATGTTTATAAGAAACACATTTCTTAAATATACATTATAAAACAGACACTGCTGAGAAGGAAATAATGAAATGAAAAACGGAGACTTACTGAAGAAGAAATTAATAACCCTCATAAATCGAAAAAAGAAAATTTACTCATTAACTTTTTGACAATAAAAGGAAAAGATCACCTATGCTTTTACAAAGCACGGAATAATTCAATTTCATCATGTTAAAAATAAGAGTGATTTACCTTTGATAATAGCGGAAAACATCCGAGAAAGAAAAAATAAAATGTTAAGCAATCCTTAGAAAACGCGATCAAGGTTTTTTGGGAAAGATTCCTTACAGAGAACCAACCCGTCCAAACCGGTATAGGGGTTAGCAATGTTGGCTGCCGTATTATCAGGTTCGAATTCCATTGAAGGCATGAATGTTTGTAAATGTATACTGTCTGTGCGGCATGGGAGTACTTAAAATATTAACAAGCCGAAAGTCCACTGAAGTAGTTTGGTGGTAATGGAATACAAGTAGGAGACTCTTGGATCGATTCTTCCCGGGGATGTTCTTCATCAAAATTTGGGCGGCGCTACAAATTTACGACGGTTAGACTAAACGTGTATGACCAATGGGAAAACTCTGGTATACCGACACACTACTTACCTGTTCCTGTTCCAGGAACCAAACTTAGGACAAAGTACGATCGTTTTGCGGTTTTAACTACTCGCAGGTAATTTGCAGTAAGCAGTTAAATAATGTGTTATTAATATTACTATTATTATTTTCACACGGAAGCAAGTTATGTTAAAAATCAGTTCCATTCAGGTAGTAACTAAAATAAATACGTTAATATGTAAAATTTTAAAAAAAATGTATGTAAACAATTTTTGTAAATAATTCCTATTAAAAATGTGTGCAAGTAATTTTTGTAAATAATCCGTATTTAAATAATGGATGTAAATAATTTTTCCTGCCGATATTAGCAGACACACGCAGTTTATGTAAGCTTAAGGTAAGTTTGTTATTCTTCCCCACAATTTTTCTAATTATAGTAATAAGTCTTGTTAAATTCGTTAAGTCTCTATGTTAATTCCAAACACTTAAATAAATATTTTGATCCCAGAAATCCAGTAAAAGTGATTGAAGGGACTCATACCGACAGAGAGTTTAGAGCAATAAGCGGAATTAAAATTACATTGTGTTTAGGGTCGCTTATCCATAAAAATAATCCCATAAGAATGTAAATAATAGCTCCTATTTTGTACATGTTTGGTGTTCAATGGAAAGCCTGTAAAACAGAAACATGGGGTCTCTGATAATTATAAAAGAAACAAGGTAAGAATATATATGTGTAACAGGCCCAAAATGCAATTTGGTAGCGCATTTTAAATTACCTTTGAAAGCGATTTAAAAAAACGGCATAACGACTTTAGATGTACGAGCTTGAACTTTTGCATTTGTTCTATTATAACGACAATTAATCGTCTAAATGCTATATTTTAAGGTATAACTAAGTAAATATATTTTCTTTTAAGGTGAAGTTAAGAAACAATCTCTTAAATGCGAGATGTCGCATATACCGTATTTCCTAGCGTATTCTCCCTCCCTAACATTTTAGAGCTAGATTCTGAAAACTAAAACTATTCGCATAATTTTCCCCTTCCTCTATTGTAGATAGTTTTTCCTTCTGAGAGCAAGTTTATTGGAAAACTGTATTCCCTTGATTATTTTTATTCAGTGTATTCAATTTGTGCTTGTGTTTTTGTATTAGCGTTTCATCCATTTTATTTTCCCTTACATTTATTATTTGAAACGTATTTTGCGCAGATTCTTTGTTAAGCTATTCGAACCTGTCAGGTGTTCTCACACTTAAGAAACCTTCCCAACATGGGATTTCTGATTAATTCTATTATAAATGTTCCAGCTCGGTGTAGCCTTAAGTACTACTGTGTTTGATCATTCATTGTTCCCACCCTTCAACTTTGTTCCTTTGATGTCTCTGTTGGGAAGTGAGGTTACGAATCCTTCATGTGAGGTGCCCTGGGGATTTACAAGTTAAGCAAGCCGCTCAATGCATAGCGCTCTGAGTGGTATGTCCAGCTCAATTACGTCAGATATTATAATGTTAATATTACAGTATATTCTTATTGGAATGTGAGTTTCTTTCAAAGAAATGATAATGTGATAGTTATTAATAGTTTATTCATGACTACTTTTCATTTGTTATATTTAGTGTGCGCACGTTCTTTGGAAATTAAATTACTCTCATATTCTTCTCGCGACTTTTGTATAATGAAATAAGCTAATAAAGGGGGCATACTCGAGGATATACGGTAAATACAAACATGGCCTTCAAAAAGGCATTTCAACGAAGGAAAACATTAAAATAGAATGGTAAGAAATATTGTAAAGAACAAAAGTCATTCGTCCCATTTGCAGTCATTATGTAACAGCTAGCTCATATATCTGGTTATTTGGAGCTTCCGAGTGGTGACTCTCTACTAGAGCATTAAAAATGTTAAAAGATTCCTCGCTCCCAAATTACTCTGTTTACAGCAATATTAATATTTATGTTAAAAAAGGCTTAATGTTAAGTGCCGAAGAAAAGAAATTATTGACTCTCAGTGTATACAAATTCGGACATTTGGAAATTTGTTTACCATATTTTGTTAAATGCATTCAATTCCCTTCGTCCCCCTCCTCCGGAAAAAAATAAGAAAACTTAGGACTTCTAACGTTCTTACGACCTCTGCCTTGTAATTTGTTCGAAAATTTACTTTACAATGAAATTTGAAGAAAGTCTTTGGAACCTTATCTCATTTGCGACTGATTCTTAAAAATATTTGGAAAACCACTCATACAATTGGAAAAGCAAGCTTTTTTCACCGCTTAAAGTTTCTCAAAAAACTTTGCCACTCATAATTTTCTTGCAATAGATGTTTTCCAGTTTTTTTAACATTGTTTAAGACTGCGTATTATGTCTGTAAGAACTTGCTTTTTTGAGACTATAATCCTCCAGTTTCAAGAAGAAGTGATGGAGGATTCTAATATTCAATTCCGATAATTCTTTTATGTCACATTTAAGTTGAGCTTCAGATATGATTTTTCAGTGTTAGACGCAAACTGCAAACTTTTCTTTTCAACCCCAGGAAAATGTTATTATGATCACATTTCAGATCAAATTTCACACAAACAGCTTGCTTAAAACATAAAATACAAATATATAATTGAAATTGTTAACTACACAATTTACAGAGCAATTAAATAAGCGAAACAGAAAATAAAAATATGAGGATAGTATTCATTCTGATTTCTTCTGAAATTCTACTGCAATAAATAAAATGAAATTGTAAAAATTACAGATATTTAAAGCTATAAAATGATTCCATAGCTTTCATTGATTATTTTAATCCATTCTATCACTGCAATATATACGAAGATATTAAACAACTTGAAATATAGACCCTCTTTTTGGTTGACTCGGATTTCTAGCAAAAGGGGTTCGAAAAATAAGGTCCTGTAGTTCAAAGTAAATAAAAACCAGAGGTCTCCTATACCAGGGGCTTCGGTATATTTTTCGGAAATGGGCGTCAGGAACAAACATACATTTACTACGACCTCTGAAATGAACTAAGCCTTTTCAGCTGAAATAAACGCCTAGCAATGGCTGAAGTTTTACCAATCATTAAGCTGTTTATTTCGGATATTGTCCCCAACCAAAGTGCTCTTATTCAAAACTAGAATGGCCCTTCTTCATGGTTTCAGATTTAGTTTAAGTATTTTTCCTCGTGAAGAGTCCTTTTGTACTTGAAATAAAATCCATTAGCTATTATACGACTGCTTAATGGATTTTTCATCTATGGCTTCAATTTCATGCATATTCAAGTTGTTCAGGCAAAGTGCACATAACTCGCTGTCAGATTTTGTTTCAAGTGGAAAATGAAGCTGAAAACAAGCCCTCTTGCTCTACATTACCAAAGTTGTTGACTTTATCTCCTAATAGCTTCTAAAATTTCAAAGAGCTTCTTTCATACGATTCATTTGCTTTTCTTTAGGAACGTGTTCCGGATGAAGTCTTTGTCAGTTATCCATTTTAAAGTCTATATTACCACGAAGCAATCTTATACTACCGAGTTAAGTTTTCATACACACGAAAAAGAAGCTGATTCGTAAACAGAAAAGAAGAAATTACAGAAAACTGAATTAGTCTAATCGATGAAAACTAGGATTTTTATGCAAAATCTTTTAAAATACCGAGTTTTGGATAACAAGTGAAAACTTTCTTTATGATTATTTCTGTATTCTTTAGTACCTTGCGGAATAATTTAATTTATGTGACAGATCATTTTAATAAGTGCAAAACAGGAATAAAATAGCAGTTGCTTTCAAAGGTGTATTTATATATTCTATAACATTTATCACGATGAATTAGCAAATGAATAAATTATAATAAATGACCTCCAGTATGTATTGTTTGTATAGAAAGTGTAAGTAGGAAATTCATGAATTTGGCGGATTATGCCTTCAAAGCTAACACGTCCATTATATTTCACAAACGTGAAAGTTATTTTTAATACCTTTGATCTCAAGTACATAAAAAGCAGAAAATAATATAAGCACAAAAACTAAAATTAACTTTACATTCAGATTTCACATTAAATATTAATTAAGTAAAACAATTTTGAAATGCTTGGGAATCGACTTGCAGTTAAATAGGTATTATCGAAGTACACTAGGAGCTGATTTAATACTAAGCAAGTACGTATTCTTCAAACTTTCCTCTAACGATAAAGAAAAAAAGATATGCCCGAGTTTATTCCTGTTAAATAGAAATTTTATAAGGCAAAGAAAAAGACTCCGCAGCTGGATTTTTCTTTGTTTTATTACCATCCTCATGTTTTAACGATGCTATTTATATAAAAAAGCTAATTTATTTTTTTACAAGTAGTTTTTGCTTGTTCATGTTGCATTTTTTCGCATTATCATTTGAATTGTTTCGTGAGATCCAGCTTTTGTGCATTCAGTTTATTTTCTCTAAAACTGAACGTTTATTTTTCGCTGAAGCATTAAATTCTGGTTTGTTTTGGAATAATACATATTCGGGTGAATAAATAACTGCGGGACCCGCATTATTTTTGCAAGACAAAAGAAGAATTTTAAATCCTTTTTTATTCGTTTTATTGCTTACTGTAGCAGTGATAATAAGTGCAACAAAATATACAGTTTACATTTGTGGGATGATCTTAGTTATATCCTAAAGAGCCCAACGGAAATTGAAAATATTGTTAATATCTGATGCATTTAAATCTATTCAAAAGCAAAACATCGTCAGTCTTAAACCTTTATCTAAACTCGCTTAACGCACAGTTTATTTTATAATAAAGTGTTGAAACTGGGTTTAAGATATTGGATACTAGAGTAAAATTGAGAATAGAGTACTCACCTTTAATTAGAATAGAGCTTTTATGAGTACTCACCTTTAACACTGGATTCATAGATAGCCTGAGGAATTTGTGAAGCACTGAAGTTAACTGATAAGCTGTGAGACGCTCAACTCGTTAATGTTGTCAATTTATTTCTTTTCTATGAGGCTGGAGAACAGCTGTAAGAAAATACAGCAGTGTCATAATTTACTGAGTGCTCTTGGGCTCAACATTTTAATCACATATCATTAAGCAAATAACACTCAATAGCATTTTCTCATAGCATTTCTATTACTAGCGCATAACAGCGTTTCTGTCGACTAGCCTCGGGAAAAGTACAAAATTGGATTTCTACTGGCTTAACATTGACATAAACTTCTAAACACCGCTAGTCGAAAAAAGTATTGGCATTGCTTATAATTGATCATATTAACTAATAAAGGAAATGCTTGAAAGATTTAGCTGGATATAACAAACATAGGAAGTAATAAGTACACAAATGTAGTGAAATTTTCATTTTAATGTGTCTTTTATTCAAAATATTGAATAAAAACATAAATTTGCATGTCAAAAAAGTATTGGCAAAGTTCTAACTGCTATGCAAATTTTATTGTTAAGGTCACGTGTTTAGACTGATAAGAAACCCTCTTAGTATAAAGTCTGCAGTGCATTTTTAAAATGTTATTTTGCTAATACTGTGATAAAATGGTTTCGAAGTCGAAAGGGTTGGACGTTAATGTTAAAAACATGATTATTTAGCTCCGAAATGAGGGCTCTAACGTATCGCGCTATAGGAATACATCTGAACATAAGTTTATTTACTGTTAGAAGTGTTGTAAAAAAGTTCAACGAGACAGGATCGACGGAAAATAAGATTAGAAGTGGACGGCCTAAAATGTTTTCTGCAAGGGAAAACGTGGCATTTTCAAAGAAGTTAACAGAAACCCTAAAATAAGTGCACCCCGGTTAGCCAAAGATGTTGCTAAAACTTCGCATAAAACGTTTAGTGTATAGACTGTATGGAATGTTTTACGTGAAAGAAGTTATTATGGAAGGCCAACTAGAAAGAGACCTTTCATTTCAGAAATAAACAGGAGAAAGAGATTAGATTTTGCAAAATCTCATATAAATTTAGCAGACCAGTTTTAGAACAGAGTTATTTTCCCCGACGAATCGAAGATTAACATTTTCGGAAGAGATGGATCCACAGTATGTATGGAGTATAATGGCTTCAGAGTATGCTTGGAGAAAGCCAAGCTCCGAAATGGAAAAACATTCAACACCGACTGTGAAATATGGCTGAGAGAGCGCCGTAGTTTGGGGCTGTATGGCAGTCCCCCCACAGCCCCCCTAAACAGAGATGGTAATATGTGTTTCATTGGTGGTATTATGACAGCATGTACGTACATTGACGTATTGCGCCATAACTTGAAATTCAGTGCTCCAACTCTTAGCTTAGGAACATCATTTGTGTTTCAACATGGCAATGACCCTAAGCATACAGCGAACCTCACCTGGGAGTAGTTACTTTATAACGCTCCTTGCCAGTTAAAGACACCGCGTGAATCACCTGACATAAATCCAATTAAAAATTTATGAAAATTTATTGAGCCTAGAAGTCAGGAAATATAAAATTTCGTGTACTTAAGCTTATACTCCTGCAAGAATGGCACCAAATTGCCAGTATAGTACAACCAAGATTTTTCCCAATATTACAATGGTTTTTTCTATGAGAAATAGATTTAAAAAAAGCTGTTATAAATGCAAATAATATGAATACAAAGTATTAAATTTTGTTCCCACATTTTTGCTGTATGATCTTGCCAATTCTTTTTTGACATACAAATTTACGTTTTTGTTGTATATTTTGTGTAAAAAGTATATTAAAAATGAAACTGTCATTAGTTTTGTATGTTTATTACCTCCTGCGTTCTTTATGTCCAGCTAAAAGTGTCAAGTATTTCCTTCATTAGCTAATATGATAAATTATAGGCAACTGCCAATATTTTTTTACCCTCTGTAGAATGGAGACAACCTATGGGAATGAAGCTTAGGAATGCTGAGATTTTAATGCATATCACCTTTAACATAAACGCCATGTATGAGCATATAACATGATATATTACACTTCCCCAAATAAATAAATAAATAGTGTTTCTTGGCTAAGTGAAATTAAACGAGTAAAATGATTTAAAATCGTAGAGTTTCTAATAATTGAAGTGGTTGTAAAAAGCAAACTACTATACTAGTTTGCAATCAAGAATTTTCATTTCCAAGAACGGGTACCTAAGTTTAATCTCTGCACTAATTTCCCATCTCGATGAGTGAGATCAATCTTTATAGTTTTTATTGTTTTAAGAAAGCATATTTATCATCATTTAATTAGTATAAACCTAGTGAACAAAATAGATGAATCAGCTTTCATTATGCTGTGGAATCTAGACCTCCATATATATACTATTTATTACCTCACCAGAAAAAATGAATAATGTAGGAGACGTTTTTCTCCTACATTACTCAATAAATGCAATAAATATTGCAATAAAATATTTCTAGCAATAAATGTTGTATGCTGTACTCAGAAAATACAATGTTATCCAAAAGTGTTTTCGCATATCATGTTTATTATCGTTACATCTGATTTTGTTAGCGCTCTAACGAAAACAATTTTTCAACCAGTTCACGAGAAGAAAAATGACGGTTAATTCGTTTTTGATTACGTAAAAAATACAGTGTCTCGGATATAATGTTTGGATTACCTTAGCGAGACAACTTTGCTTGACATCCACATTGGCATATTAACAATCCTTCAATCTGATATCGTATATGTACGAATAGAATAGCCCCTAAACGCCACAGATGAAAAGCGAGAAGACTGTAAAATCAAATAAGTGGGTTATTCATTGTATTAGTTTGTTGACACAGCCCTGAAATTCGAAATCCATTCTACGGAGAGGAAGTTATCACATTTCAAGCATATCTCCACAAAGCAAAGTTTTTCTAACTTTACCGAAACTTTTTTTAATCTTTCCTTTTTAAATTTTGTTCCATTTTTACGGAACCAACTTTCCTGATATTTTTTGCGCATTGTAAGTAGGTTTTTATTTTAGAGACGACATAAGCTTGCTCAAGAATTTTCATCATATAAAATTGTCAACTAAGCAAATTCCAGTTAATAGCACATATTCTGAAAAATCCAAAATAGTTTTAGAGTATAAGAATAACTAGCATATGGGCTCAAAAATTCTCTCCTCTTGTTTTGTCTGATTTACAGTGTATAAATAACGAGACATAAAGTTGTCAGTTCTTCTTCTTCTTGAGACAGTGTTTTAATGTTTAACAAATAAACTCCCTAATTTATTCTTAATATTTAGTTGAAAAAGAAACTGAATAAAAAAAAGGACAATGAAGAAAACTAATTTATCGAAAGCAAAACTACAAAACGAATTTCATTTTTTACGCAGCTTTTCAATATAATACCCCATCAGTGACTTCGTGGTTAATGCCGCTGAATACTGGCGTTTTAATCCGAGTTCAACCCTAACCTGGCTTCATGGGTGGTATTCGCAGCTTTTCTCATTTGTTACGACCCCCACCAACGACCGCTAAATATCGATAGTTTCTCCGGGTCTCAATCCCGATGAATGGACTCCTGCATGGTTTTTTTTTTCCCATGTAGTGACCCGGTTTCTCTTAAAATGTTTTTCACAAAGGCATCTTTCCCTAAAGCGGATAGCTATAACCTAATCCATGCATTAGATTAATACTAGCCAGTTTTCCTTACAAAGCTGTTTCCAAAGGCGTCCTTACCATCACTTAGATAGCTCTCGTGTGCTTCACCATATATAAATAGCTTAACTTAAAGTAACCTTCGGTTAAATGGGTTTGCAGTCATAAGGCATTGTAGCTTAAAGGGTAAAAGTCCTTAAATCCGTACACACCTGTACAAGAGGAATTAAGCCGTAGCAAATCAGAAAAGGTAAAGTTGCGCATGCATAAATGTGCAGCTGACTCAGAAAAACCATCGACCGAATGCCAGTTTGTCTTTGCTTCGCTCTGATTGGTCGTTTCTTGTACTAAGTTTGCATAACGTCAAAATGTTAGAGCAATAATATAAAATATTTAAACCAGTTTTTATGAAGTAGCCAAGTATGGTTGCCAACAACGAAGCTCTGCTTATGCCTCTTATGACCGTAAAATCTTTGTTTGAAAGCCTTGGATACGTGTTTCTCAAACTATTTTATTTCCAAACTATTAACACGGTGTTCCGTAAACAATCACTAAGTGTTCTACGAAAAGTTATGAGACTGAGGTTAGAGAACAACAAAACGGTGTCTGCTTTTATGTATTTAATACATTAATATAAAATATTTAAACCAGTTTTTATGAAGTAGTCAAGTATGGTTGCTAACAACGAAGCTCTGCTTATGCCTCTTATGACCGTAAAATCTTTGTTTGAAAGCCTTGGATACGTGTTTCTCAAACTAATTTATTTCCAAACTATTAACATGGTGTTCCGTAAACAATCACTAAGTGTTTCTACGAAAAGTTATGAGACTGAGGTTAGAGAACAACAAAACGGTGTCTGCTTTTATGTATTTAATACAATTTAAAACATCTCTTAAAATAATGTTAAAGAGACAACATATAAAACAAAGTGGTTTAAAACGCTCGCGCAATACATTTAGTAATGTGACGCAATAATAAATTTAGTAATGTGTTGCGCGCAATAAATTTAGTAATAAAAACATCTGATGCCTGACGTTACTGATGAAATGCATGCAGAATGCAGGTTAATACTTCTGTTCAGCACTTAGAAGTAAAGTGTTTCAGTTGACTTTCAGAATTTTAAAAGTGTTAGTTTTCTCTGGAGTTTTTTCCTTTTGAAATTTGACGTATTTGCTCAAGACATGTATTTGCTCACGACAAATTTTTGCATTGCGCTGCAACAAAATTCAAACAGAGAAGCATACTTGATGCTGCATCTGATATCAAAATTCAGGTTTCCAACATTGTGTCTGACATGAGAATAATTTGTAATTCAAAAACTCAAATACATCTTTGAAACTAAAAATTTAAAACTAAAAATAAGTCTTTGAAACTAAAAATTTTAAAATATTTTATTGGTGTTTTTCTCATTTAATTATGTTTATATATATATGTAATAATAAAATTCCATAGTCAAGAATACACTTAAAATTCTAGCTATGTTCTTTATTCAATAATTTATTTAGAGGAGATCTTAATTTAGCATAATTAGGGGTATGAATCTGTGATAAACATTTACACTGCCTAACACTCTTTGTAGTTCTTTTACATTACTTGGATATTTCAAATTTTTAATACTTTCAATATTTTGGTTATCTGGGGTAACTTTACCCTTTCTAATTTCATAACCTAGAAAATTGATTTTATCTTTGGCAAAGACACATTTACTCTGGTTCAATTTAATACATTCTTGAATAAATATTTCAAATAATTCACTCAAATGCTCTAGATGTTGTTCTTTGGAAGAAGAGTAAACAATTATGTCCTCAAAATAACTACAAGCAAATTGAATTTTATTTTTAGTGAGGATGCGTTTAATAACTCTGTTAAAGATAGCCGGTGCATTTTTGAAGCCAAAAGGGATTCTTAGCCATTCATACAGTCCAAAATTTGTAATAAAAGCCAATTTTTCAGTGTCATCAGGGTGAATAGGAATGTGCCAAAACCCTGATCTTAAATCTATTGTAGAAAAAACATTTGCATTACTTAATTTGTCTAACAAAATGTCTATCCGGGGCAGGGGATGAGCATCAGTCTTTGCTAAAGCATTCAACTTACGATAATCAATACACATTCTGGTTTTTTTTGCCCTCATCACGTTTTAATACTAAAGTTACTGGGGATGCATAAGGACTACTACTTTCTTTAATAATTCCATTTTTTAATAATTGATCAATTTGTCGTCTAATTTCTTCTTCTTCCTTAGGGAAAGTTCGATAAGTTCTTAAAGTGACAGGCAAATCAGAAGTCAAGTTAATTCGTTGTGGTTCAATGTTAATTTTACCTACTTCATAATTATTTTTGGAAAACACATTCTTATATTTATTTAACAATTTAATTAATTCAGGGTTTTCTTCCTCCACACTCTCTGAATCTGTTGTTATTTCACTACTTTGTTTTTTTCACATCACTTTTTTGACTTTTTAGTTTTACATTACTTTCATTATTTACATTAACCCTTGTTACCTTAGACATCTTATCATTAAACTTCATAATATTAGACTTATTACCTTCATTAACTATTATACCTTTAGACACATTATTTTCATTAAATATATTATTTTCATCAACACTTATTACCTCAGAGATGCTACTTCTAGGTTTTGTCTTAACCGATGGCATTACATTACTGTTTTCTTCAAGTACTTGATCAAGTTGTACATGCAAAGAAACTCTGTTATTTACACTCACAGAATTTGAAATGTTTTCATTTCTTTGAGTTATCACTAAATTACTACAATCAATTTTTAATTCAAATAATTTACATTCATTTAAACCCAAAAGAACATAATCTAAATTAGTATCTAACACTAACAAGTTAATTAGTTTAATAATATTTCCAATTTTCATTTGTAATCTACACATTTTATCAATAGAAAAATTTCCTTTAGTTTGCCTAATTTTAATACCTTTTACCTTTTGAATTTTTAACTGTAAATTGTTTGCAGATTTTTCTGAGATGATAGACAATGTCGCGCCAGTGTCCACGACACAGTCGACTGATCTGCCATGGGATAAAACTCCCTTAATTCTTAGTTGTCAAATTCCCGAAGAATCAGACCCCGAATTTTTGTTTTCCACATTAGAATTAGTTTCAGTTTCGTTGTTCTCATTTCGGAATGGGCAGATTTGAGCCCAGTGATAACAATTTGGTATCCCTTTTTTGGTTCATATTCTACAAGGTGATGGGACTATACCGTCAAAATTACTATTAGTATGGTGACTTACAACTTTCTTTCCGTTGTTGATATTGCTGTTAGATTTATTTCCAATTTGTTGAAAACTGCGAGATTTGTAATTAGATGCATTGGGTCGATTATCAACAAACTGACGATTATTATTTCGAAAATTAGCTTGTTTGAATTGTTGACTATTCCTATCTCTGTTATAATTTTGTGAATTTTCATCTTTATATTCATGAATTTGTCGAAGTTTGTGGGCTTGTTCTAGCCAAGTTATCCGATCAGCAGGACTTTGAACAATCATCAAAGACTTTAAGTTCGTTGGCAAACCATCTGTCAAACCTTCTAAAATAATTTATTTATCCAAATTAAGCCGCTTACCCATTTCAAGTTTCTTTCGAAAGTAATTTGTGATGTCTTCTCTGACGTTATATTTTAAATTAGCGAAGTCGTCGAAAGTAGTTAAGGTGGGATCGATAAAGTCTTCTTTTAATATTTGTTCAAATTCTGAATAAGTTTTTAGAGCATGGCAATTTTTAATATAGAGCCAGAGGGCTTTTCCCTTAATGTAACGAGAAATATTTTGAAGTTTCCAATTTTCATCCTTATTTTGGCAGACTTTGTTAAAATAAGCTAACCAAGAAATTATGTCACTGTCCTTAAAATCTTCAAATGGAATAATATTTAAATCTATTGTATCTTGATTCACGTTCAGTGAATCGTCAAGATTAACGGGTTCCTGATTTGTCGACACTGTAACTGAAACTTTAAAATTTTCTTGAGAACAAAAATGTGCACTTTTCTCAAAATTATTTTTACAAAATTATTTAATAGTTAATTTTTTTAAACCAAAAACTCTTCAGATTATTATCAACGCTTCATAGAATAATAGTAACTTAAATAAAAATTTTGTATTCTCAAATTTTATGATACACACATTTCAGGATAATATCAAATCTTACTTAGAATACTATTAATTAGAATAAGACTTGAAATATAAATAAACTCGTAATTACTTTACCATAATATATTTAAAACAAACCATTGTCGTAGCAACTTAGTTCACACACTGAGAAAAAATAATTTCTTAAAATATGTTCTTACTTGGCTGTTGAGTACACTGTTTTATCTTACTCGTTTGTGTGCTGTTAAAAAAAACACAGCATAAATGATTGAAATTCTTCAGCTTCTTTCCAGCAGACGATATCCAAATCATGCGGTTCTACGCATTTATGAGACGCGCTCAAAATGCGACAACAAAGCTGTATCACAATTCACAATTCGTCAAGAGAAAAAAAAAAAAAAAAAAAAAAAAAAAAAAAAAAACAGCATAAATAATCATGCGGTTCTAACTATGAGACGTGCTCAAAATTTTAAGACAAAGCTGTATCACAATCCACAATTCTTCAGTTGTAAAAAACAGACACAACTTGCACTTAAAAAAGTTCTTTCTCTTCCATTGGATCTTTGGGTACACCCATCCTGCCGACTCCTTGTGATGTACCAGCTTTTGTCAGGAATAAACAGATTGTTGAAGAATCATAAATGTATTCGTAGCTTAAATTATCAGACGATAAGTTTATAAAACAGGATCCATTTATTATTATTCAGGAGAAATAGCAGTTACAAAATCAGATATCCGGAGTAAATAAAAAGAATTACTAATAACTTTTTGTATGAAGTTTACTGCATCGTGACATTTAAGAAAAAGACCCCCGATATTCTTTTGCGAGTCCTTTTATAGCCTCTGGAAAGGCGGAGCTTCAAAGAAATGATGTCAGCCTCGTCAGCCAATCCAGTTCGCTTTAAATATTTCCAGAACATTCTATAACTGTACGTGTAGAAAAGGCGGGAAAAACAACTTGACTACGGGGCTGTGGATTTAATTCCACGTACTTTCAAATAAGACACCGTCGCCATTAAAAAATGAAAAGAACATACAGTTAGAATTTTAAGTGTATTCTTGACTATGGAATTTTATTATTACATATATATATATATTGGAAAAACTAAAAATTGTATAAGGTATTTCCTCCCTCCGTTCAGCATGCCTTCATGGTGTAACCACCCGGCACGTATTCAAGAGGTCCAGGACCCGGAGACGACATTGCACATTTTTCACATCTCCTGTTTCACCTAAAGGTAACCATAAAAGCCAATCATGTAGCTAGACCGTCTACCTCGGACAGAATCCAGGTCGAACTCCCAGTAGTTAAGGGTCTAACTACTTGGATACTGGTGATGCTTTTAAAGTATTAAATGTAAAATATTATGGGAAGAAAAAATTAATATGATTTAATTAAGAGTTTGGAGATTTGAGCCAAAATGCATGTAAAACCCATTTTCCCCCTTTCTCTCTCGCCCTCTCCCTTTTTTTCATCATATGTGGCCGTCTACAAATTTAAATACCTCTTTTTTAAAAAAATTAATGTATTTCCTTGATGATAATTAGCAGACCCCTCATTATGATTTCCTTTGGTTTATTGCCAAAAAAGATCCTGTGTGATCATTGATTTTTGCAATAAAACACACACCTAAACTTATCGCGTGCTGTTCCGGTACATTGCTTATGCTTAGCAATCTCTTAAATCAAGGCAGAAATTAAAAGTAACTAAATGAGATAAATTAAAACAATTCGAGTTTCAAATTTTGTACAACTTCAATTCTCCGACTGTTGCTTTGTAGCAGTGTTTCCTGGGATTGCTAAGAATGCCTTTATCTAAATAATTTCATCCGAAACCATGTTCGCTTATTCTATCAAAATACTATGAAATACTTTTAGAGAAAGGGAGCATAAAGTACAAAACACTAAAACAATCGACAACTTCGAGATGAGACTAGTCCACTTCTTTTAAAAACATCCAAGACACTAGCTAGATTTAACAGCTAAGTAAAAAAAAAAGTATTAACGAAATTTATTAAAGATTTTGATTTTAGAATTGATTTCGTCAACGTTTGCTTATTAATTCAGAGGGAAAACCTCTTAAAGGTGTTTGAAAACGTCCGCAAATTGTTAAATCTGAGTCTCCATCGCGAACTAATAACGTACAACATAACATCGAACTAAATTAATTTAGAAACAATGCAGAGTAAAGGGAAACGAGACCTTCATTAATTTCAGGAACGCGAGAAGCCTTCATTACAGTCTTAATGAGGATCAGCTATACAAACCCGTGTTATGTATTGACGAGGCTAATCTTATTTGGGTACACATTTTAGTGGGAAGAGATAAAAAGGACGATTACCTAATTAGGAAAGTTAGGGTGCTAAAGAAGTAAGAACCTGTTTGAACACGGCCCCGTTTCATTAAAATCTTTTTAAAGATTTAAGGTGAGTGTGTGAATTTGGTTAATTGTCTATTGAAACTTGAAGTCCTATAGAGGATGAGTTTCTCTTTTAAATTTCCTGATTTTTTTAATTCTGATAATATTGAGCACACGCTTAGAATACTCACTTGAATTTAATACTTAGAAGCAAGAAAAGGCTTTCTACCCGGAATGTTAAATTGGTTTGAGGGAAAAAAACTAAAGATAATTTAAACCATTCTTCAAACCAAAAGCTTTCACAATTAGCTGCTGGATCTTTTCAAATAATCCAAAAAAAAAAAATGTTTAAAAACGTTTTTTTTTTAAATGTTTAAAGTCAAAGGAAAATCTTTTTGACAAAACGTTTCGCTTTGAGTATGTTTGACTTCGTTAGCTTTATTGTCTTATTCAGAACACGCTTACGCTTTGTTTCACCAAATGTGCGATCTGTGCGTGATTATTACAATCGCTTTGCTTGCTTGTGTTAGTGTCTCTCAATATTAACTTCTATACATTTACAATAAACTATTGTTAAACTTATATTTGTGTTTGGTACAAGAACTGCAGTTATTCGTTCCTGTTATTCTCCTATTTCGATTGAATTTCTTAGATGTTACTGACATAAAATACAATATTGTTATGAGCACTTTGTTTTACTGGACCTTATCTATGCTTCCTGTTAAATCCATAAAAGGTGTACGGGTGTCCATACGAAAAGTGAATTGTTTGTATTGTTTCACCATCACAGAAATTTAAGACATGTTTCCGCAAGAAGATAATTTACAAAATACTATGCATTTTGTTTAAATGTTTCATAGACTAAATGTCCTTCGTTTCTCTTTTAACATTCCATGTTACCCATTATTTAAATATGGTATCAAAAGTGCAGGTTATTTTTTCTTTCTCTTTTTATGTTTTCTTCTAAGACATAGTTATCGCATACTTTATTTTAATTAAGTAAGCAGTCAACAGTTTGTTCCGAGAATCGATCATTTCGGGTCTTGTAAAGAACACTTTGAAATGCTTAAAAATCAAAACCTCGCTCTGTACCTACAAAATACATATGTTACGGGGAAACACGGAAATCTGGAGAATGTCGACTCTCACCGGTGAATGTCAACATTCACATAGTCTCTTGGTGTATGTCCGAAATATCTTCCAAATACTCTTATTTCTGACTTACACCGGTCAATTTCGACATTCACCATGTACTAATGGTGAATGTTGAACATATAACAATATTATATTTTCTTCTCCGTAATTCAGTTGCGAATAAACGCACTTGAGACTTGAAATAAGAACTTAAGAATATGAGAGCCTAAAACACACAATACATTCAAAATGAGAAACGAAAATAATAGAAGTTAAAAACTTACTTAATTATACAGTACGTTCTAAATGAGAAAATAAAATAACAGTAATAAAAAACTTACTAAATTACGTGATTCAAATCTTATTTATTGCAACAACTTAAATTATTATGGCACTTTATGACCTCTCTTTTCGACTTTCACCAGAGCATATCTGTGATTATCGACATACACCGGTGAAGGTCCGAATATGCAAGAATGTAATGAAATATTCGGTCTTTCACCGACGTATTTGGTGAATGTTGATATTCTCCGGTGAAAGTCGACATTCTCCAATTTCGGTCTTTCACGGTAACATATACATATATTACTACCATAACTAACTATCTACAGTTGATTGAGCATATATTTTTATCGTTATGTGTTTCTGTACTCGGAACTAAACCTTAAAGCATTGAGCTGTACATGGTCGCCAAATTCGCCAATACCCAAACAAAACTTTTTTTTACGGCGGGCAGTAGCATTTTCAGGCTTTCGCCACTACAAAGGCCGTAAACAATGGTCATTTATTATGGAGGCACCTAACAGGCGGCCACCGTTACCTTCTATGAACGGACGGAGAATTTACATGCATGCCTTCTCCGGGATTCGAACCCCGGGCCTTTGGTATCGCATTAGGCTCCCCTAACCACTATTGTCTGGGCGGCTACCAAACAAAACAGCTCTTTCCGACGAACGGTTTCTTTATGGGAAGTTTCGTGCTTTTCTTCATAAATAATATATACACGAGGCAGTTTCAATTAAAAAGTTCTCCATGACGGGTACTTCTCTTTGATGGATACTGCAGAGTTCATCGCTGTAATGCTCCCCCTTCCCAAGAAAAAACGGTATTTTTTCGGCTTCTTTTACAGGCTAGCGATGGCTGTCTGCTTTCTCCAAAGTGCGATGTAAATAAATATCAGTTTCTAGAGAGAGCTTTGTTTACTTATTTTGGGAAGTGCCTTTTTATATCATGGAATTTATTTGAAACTAATAAGTGATATGATTGACATATATCTCTAATACGATTTGATATTTATAAAGTTGGCTGTTTCTAAACTGACAGTCGGAGATTTATAGCACTATATTTTCTAAACTGGAATACAAAAAGAAAACACATTTAATAAAAAGCTGTATGGTAAATGGTAAAAGGTCATTGCCCACTGCATCTTATTAGTGGCGAATAAAAATAAACGCACGTCATCTAAACTAGCTGATATAACGTCAGAAAATCATCAATGAAAACAATCTCTTTCGCCCTTCTGTGACATTCTATTTTTGCTTTTATGCCTTTGAAAAGCCAACTTCGAAACTCTGAAGTGCATTTCATCGTCACTTCGAATTATGTTTTTGTAACTGAAAATTACTTACGTACGGCGTGGGTCGACATTTTCACTCCATCGCGGACAAATATTATGGTAGTGGATTTTCGATGAAATAAAATGAAATGAAAAATTTAATTTAAGAAAGATATTAATAAATATATTAATTTAAATTTGAGAAAAATCCAGTTTAGACTTACGTTAATTTTACAGATAATATGCATTTCTTCGGCGACAGATCCTTCTTTCTTCTTTTTCAAAAAATAAAAATATTAGCTAGATATTTTGCAAGGATTTAGGTAGAATATTTTCGTTCGATTAAAACTTGACGTTTCGTGCTTGCTTCCTCGAAGTATATATTTGTTTTATAAAAATCCAGCTTCAAGCTCAAGATGTGCCCATTAGCAGCCAAGCGTAAAAGTCGCTGAACACTGGTAGATCGTCCAGGGTTTGAATCCTGGCGATCGCGCTGGCTGCTTGGGCGTTTCCATGGTTTTTCCTATGTGTAATGTGTATAGAGCCAGTTTTCCTTCGAGTGCTTTTCCATAATCAAACAAAACAATCAAGCTCAGAAAGAATCTTATGTAAATTTAAGTTTCAAACTACTTTATTTTCTTTACTCATTAATGTATTAATTTTGAAAACAATTAAAAACAATTCCTCCATAGTATGAAAAACATATGAGAAGGTTCTGAAATTGATTTTAAACTCAAGTATGTCAGTTTACGAAAGACATCCAGGCAATCTTTATAATGAACACAAATATCAGCTCCAGCAATTGCATGATATTAGTAATAGAAAAAAATATACTCAAATTAAGTTTAGAAGACGGTTAACAAAACTGATATTTGAAACCTTAGATTCAACGTTTGTTAGCCCTAGCATAGAAACCTATATTTCAGCCAGCATTATTATAATCGTTATGAAATTTTGACTTTTAAATTAACTAAAAAAATAATGAAGATTGTGTTAACACCTTCGGAAAGAGTTTATGTGAGTATTTATTTAATTCGTTTAAGTATTAGGAAATGAAGAAATTATTCTGTGTTATTTTGCAGAACATTTATTCGTTAAATAAGTAAAATATGATAATAAAGATATGACTGAAACCGAATTCACTAAGTATTAGCTAGATATTTGAATATATATTTCTCTATATTAGAATATATATTTCTCTCATAAGTATTTAAATTTTAGTAAGGGAATGTAGAGATATTAGGTATTTTTTGGAAGCAGGCAAGATGAAAAATTAGCAACCGCCTTCGTCGGTAATCGAACCGCTGACCTCTCAATTAGGCGCTGAGTGTGCCGACCACTACGAAGGCATGCGGCGGGATAAATACCATATATACTCCCCCCTTTTAAAGAGCGACTGGCGTTTTTAGCGGACCCATCCGCAAATTCTGGGTGAGGAGAATTATCATCCAACACCTTTTTAGTTCGGGCGCCAGTGTAGAGACATTAGGTACCTCGGACCTCTCAATTACGCCATGAGTGTGCTGACCACTATACTGAGAAGGCATGCCAAGAAGGCGGGAGAAATACCTTATAGGAAAAAGATATTACATAAAATATAGAAGCTGATGGTAGTTGTCACTCCTTTTATATTATTTAATTATTTTAATTTTGTTTATTTAAGCAAAAAACTCAGGCAAAATATTTCAGAGTAATTTGCTATTGGAAAACAGGGACTACGTTGATTCTTTCAAAATGCATAGAAGTTTTCCGTAAAAATAACTCTAAGTTAAGGTTGTATTTTGTCTAACTTAAAATTTTCAAATTGGTATTCTGCTGTAAAATCTGTTATTGAGAATTGAATATTATACTCTGAAGGTCTGCGTGTTTAATTCAAGTACATAAAATAGTCATTGCATTTCAAAAGCAGGCAATGCAATATTTCTTAAAACCGTCTTTTAACCTTTAAGGCTGTTTTAACATGTAATGTATTTTCCATTTTCTGCAGTTCGATATTTTGCATAAATATGCGTCCAATGCTCGTAATTTGTTGAAGAGAATAAAAACATTGTATATAAGCAAAGAATATTAGCACTAAATGTAGCTTCCCAAATTAACTATGCTATACTGTAGACACCAACAGACGTGATTACGCATGCATAAAGTTATGAATAATGGACAAGGATGTAATAGTAGACGAAGATAAATCACTTATCGCTTCTCAACAGGGCCTGTTGGAAATCTTCAAACACGAATGTATAATTTGAATTACTCAAAATCTAAACAACGTTTCACATTAATTTCGAAAAATACTTTCTTGATATTGTGTGCAGATAAGTGTTAGTTTCATTTTTCAATCGGCAGGCTTTTAACTGCGCAATAATTTTCTGTCAGGAATATTCGTGTTTTCTCTCATATTTGGCATTAGCATGTTTCCACTCCAGTAACAGCATATTATTAGCAACAGAGTAATGTTTAGCTGTTACTTAGTGTTTTACGTAACTGGAAGTTACACTGCTTATTGGAAATCTTGGAAATGTTATATGAATTCAGAAAATTTGTATTGTATGCTTATACAACTTTGGAGTAAATAAAGGAATGGGAGAAAATTATAAAATTATATTTCTTCTCTACAACTAAAAAAAGGCATTTGTGAAAATAAAATACAGAAATTATATTGCATTTTTCATATTTAGTATTCATTGAGTTTCTGGAATTTATAGAAGGGAAAAGCCTTTCTTAGTGACCATTTCGAAGAGTTATTCATAGTAATTGTATTCATAATTAAATTCATTTATACTAAGAAATTTGCTTATAATTTCATCCTAAATGTTTTCTTTTTCTTGCCAAAGTGCACAAGTTAGGTGTTTTTTCAACTACAACAGAAAAAGGATTTTTCTGATTTATCAGAACTGCAGACATTATTTTGAGTGCTCGTATGTGTTGATGCATTTGTCTTATACACAGAGAGCTTCCAATTTAGGCGTAGAAATAAATAACCAATTGAATCAGATATATGGAATCTCGTTTTGCTTCTTTGTAAACATATCACATTTTGCTAAGCACGATTTTCCCCTCACTCACTATCTTAAGAATTATTATATTTGCTTTATGTTGAAAAATGTAAGGCCATTTAACATCCCTGGGAAAAGTACGAGAAATATTTTAATTTCATGAAGTAGGAAACCTAATTAACATGGTAAATCCCATGACATAAATCTTAAAGCAAAGCGATAGCCTATGTAAAGCGCTTATTATCTGTAATTTTATATTTCAGAAGTTGGTAAAGTAACAGACGAGCATTTTGCATCCATATTTTTATTACTGTTTTATTACAGCATGTTGATAATTGTATGTTCTATGGGTTTCTTGGTTAGCACAGGATAGTCCTTCGAAAGATTTTCTTACATAAAATCGAAAGGGATTGTTTGTATATCCGCTTTCATATCATCTGTTTTTAATGAGCAGATCTCAGTTAAAATGAGGAAATATTCTTTTATGCAATTTTAAATTAAAGAAAGTGTAAGTACAGTTAGGGATGAATTAGCAAAGCATCGAACTAAAACGTTACAATGAGTATTCAAACTTTGAAGTGGAAGTTTTTCAGAAAAATCACACTGATGTTTGTGAAAAATGCAACACCATGAAGCAATTGTCGGAAATAAAATTCCGCATATTATTGATTGTGGTACAAATAAACTTTCAAATTTACAGGACATAAAAACAAAACAAACGTCGGAAATCAATACTTTGTGTGTCCGCCACGCTGAGCGATGAGAGACTGTACGCGCCGTGGCATTAAATCATACAGGTTCTGAATGTAATCCTGGAGAATGGGATTCCATATGGCTTCGACTTGACGCCAAAGTTCAGTCTTAGTATGTGCCACACCAGCTGCACGAGCGAGTCTCCGACCTATGAAATATTAGGCATGCTCAATGGGCGACATATCTGCGAAATAAGTAGGCCATATAAGGAGCGACACCCATTGTGCCCTAAAGAATGTTTGTCTACGGGTCTGAAAAACATGTGCAGGGGCATTATCCTGCTGAAATACATCACCCGGAATGCGTCGGAGAATGGGGAGGATCTCTGATGCTTTGATACTTACTCAGCAGGAGATATTTTCCCCTGCTCTTACCAGTACCTAAGAGATTCCCGTTTAGGGCCCGAACTTTGTCAAATCTTCAGTTAAATATATCCTCTAGATGAGGTGAATTTGTCGGGGAAGAAGTTTTGAGCACTTTCTCACTTGAAAGCAGACCGGAGGCTTGGAGCTAGTCAGGTGCGTTCCTTCAACGAAACCTGAGATGTGGGTTAATTTGCAAACTATATACAACGATCACTCAAAATACACAGAAAATTACGTTCCATATGATGGAGACGAGAAAGAGTCTTTCAGACTCGTAAATTTGAAGAAACACAATTTTCTACAGAAAATTGTCAGAAGTATTGTGTTTTCACTGGTTATCGCGGTCACATGGGTTTCAGTGAACCAAATGAGCAGCATAAAGTCTAATAAGTATATCCTCCTCCAGAATCTCATAGGTCAGGATACCAGAGAAGTTTGCGCGTTTGTTTCTTATTGATCTATTGAAGAAATTTTCATTTATCCTGGTGATGAATTTTTTAATGGATTCCATCTTCAGATCTGAATACAGGCTTCTATTGCGAATGAAATAGGGAGAGTTTGTGATGATCCTTAGAGGTTTGTTTTGGAGAACCTGAAGTTTGTTAATGTCCTCATCGCTGGCATTGGCCCAGGCGGGGGAGGCATATGTGATAATAGGTCTTATGATCGAGAGGTATAATCTCCTCTTCAGATTTAATGCGAGTCTATCACTTCTGAACAGCGGGGAATGCCTGATTATCGTGCTATAAGCCTTTCCACACACATTAGTCATGTGCTTGTACCAGGTGAAATCCTTATTTAGGGTAACCCCCTAGTAGCATTGACTCTAGGAACCTGGGTTCCGAAAAGCGTTAGTTCTTTCTTAATAGCGTATTCTATTGCGGAATTTTCTGATTAGGGGAATTTTTGACTTCTCGGATTGATGCTAATTTTCCACTTGCTACACCAGTGCTCAATGACAGAGATTTTTTTCCTGAATTTTGACCAGTGCATGATTTCGATTCCTGGACTTAAAAATTATCTCGGTATCATCAATGTAATAACCAGTTAGCGAGATGATATCTTCATTAAAATTAGGGAAATCATTCACATAAAGGATATAAAATATTGGTCCCAAGATTGAACCTTAAGGAATTCCTGCTAAGATATTTTTACACTGGAAAATTCTTTCCCATGTCTAACCATGAAGGTACGATTATCGAAAAAATATTTAATCATCAGTATCAAATGTCTAGTTAGGTCTAATTTGATTAGCTTGTAGACAAGAGCTGGATACCAGACGCAATCAAATGCGGGGAGGACCTCTGGCTCCCCAACTTTCCTAATATAGCGATCACTGTTGAGGTTGCTCGCAGTCTGCACTAAATGGGACCGACAATTATACCCAATAGCTCCTCCCACCATTATTCCAGGCGTTTGTGCTGTATGACGCTGGATAACACACTGTGGGAGCAGAGGTTCCCTTCTGTGACCTCAGCTGACGGGGACGAAACATGGAGCTAGACAACGCCGCACCAGTAGCCGTGCTACACCATTATGTTAATACACGAAAGGACGCTTTATGATCTGGCACAACCATGCGGATAACGTGTCTGTCGTCCCGTGCCGTTGTGTTACTGCGTGCTCCCACTGCCAGGGTTTTGCATTGTTTGATTCTCCTCTGTTCATTTTTTTCCAAATACGCATCACTGTTATAGCATTACTCTGCTCGATACGAAAGTTCACTCTCTCGCATACTGGCGATGCGGCTTCGTTCGAACTCCGTTAGCTATTGGTATGGTACCCTCCGTTCCTGACGAGGCATATTGAGCACTAATTAAACGTTCACCGCATACAGAGGAAGATAAAGGGATTTCAACTTCTGAATCCCGAATCCTTGGTGGGTTCTTATGCTTGCAACTACTCAGAAGACCTATAAATGGTATAGCTCAAAGGCTGATGGCGTTAATTAAGAAATAAGTACATATGCGCAGCATGAAAAACAATATTTTCCATGCTAAAACAGTCTGTGTTCTTTAAACGCGAAGTGAAAATAGCGAGAGGACAGCCATCGAACTGGCAATGAGGATCCGCTAGGAGAAGTGCCCTTGGAACCAACTGATGAGCAGGCGAGATACTTGCTACGCTTAAGATGAAATGGAGTTTTACACAGCATATGGGAGAGTAGAACATCGAAAAAATCCTGTATTTAATAGAACATTCAAAATAAAATGAGAATTTGAGAATACACATAACATTACATAAAATATAGCAAGGTGGTACACAAATCGGAGAGTGAATCATAACGAGATAAAATAAAAATTTGGGAGGAGTACGACGCATAAGATGAAATTTAAATTATAAAATGCGATTTGTAAAGAGTCATTGATCTTTACGAATTTTGCAATATTGAAGTTCTAAATCTATAATATTTGTGAATATTCAAGACTACGAAGGAATTTATCCGTAGTTCTACTTGAGTAGGGTGTATCTTCACTGCGATACGAATTCGCAGACTATGGTAGGGCTTTGCGTTTTACCGCTGGACTATCATATTTCAATTCAGTATGAACAAGAAATATTGACTTTCGTTACATAGAATGAATTACAAATTTAAAATGCGTGTAATTTAGTAAGCTGCATTATAATGAATAGTTCTAGGACTTTTATATGGTTGTAAAAACGTAGAATCATAGTTTTCAATATTAGCAATATATGGAAAACTTGAATTTAGAACAGAATTGAAGAATTTGTAAGTCTTTTTGAAGCTGCAGATTTCGGATGAACCAGGGAGCATTTGTAATAGCTCGGAGAATTCTATTTTCGAATACAATGATTTTTCTTTCGTAGCTTTTAGGGACAGTAGCCCAGTAGGAATTCCCTAAAACAAAATTGGCCGATTTACAGAAATATACAGAGTTCGTTTCAGACGAAGATGAAGTTTTGATCTCCTTCCAATAAGATTATAAATTGCCGTATAAGTAGCATTTGTTTCAGTTAGAGCATACTAGATAACTTGTTCTTTGAATAAAAGTTGAGTGTTTAAAATAATTCCCAGATATTTAACTGAATTTACCTTTGGAAGAGGCTCATTTGTAATTCGAAGCTTCATATCAATAGGTGAATTTTTCTTATAACGTCGGAAGGGAACAACACTGCTTTTACTAGTATTTAATTTTACCTTCCAAATATTGAATAAGTTATGAGTGAATATTAAACCGGATTCTAAGTTATCAACTGCGTTTTGTGGCTTCCTGGATTTCGTTAGAATAACCGTATAATCCGCATATTTGGTAATTTTACATAAAAGTGGTTCTGGCATATCCATTTAAATAGATGTTAAGTATAGGAGAAAGAACCGATTCTTGAGGAGCGACACTGTGCGATGCTGTAAGATTTTAAGAGGTTAAATAAAGTAATTTGGATTTCAGCGCAACTTTACAGCCCTTTTATATACATGGAACAAGCGGCTGGTTCTCATTCCACACATGCACAATGGCTTTATACTTCTAACGATTTTCACGTCTTACTTCACATTTCCTGTAAGTTTGGTTCAATTCGCATAATTCCTTCATGGTGCTGCAGTTTTCACAAACATTACTGTAAATTCCAGTATATCCATTTAGGCTAGTTGGTTTTAAATTTTATAGCGCATAATTCTGAAGGTTGTGATGCACCAGACATGGAGTGAATACCATTATTTAGGACAAAAATGGATAGAAGAGATAAAATAAATTTAGCATCCACAAAGACAAAAATTTGGATCCTACTACAGTGGCTAAAACAAGCATTGGCAATTGCCTATAATTGATCAATCTAGCTAACAGAGGAAATCCTTGACAATTTTAGCTGAACACAGGAGGCAATAAAGACACAAACCTAATGAAACTTCCTTTATGATATGCCTTTTACACAAAATATACAACAAAAACGTAAATTTTTGTGTCAAAAAAGTATTGGCAAGATCATACAGCAAAATGTGGGAACAGAATTAATACTTTGGTATTCATACCTTTTGCATTTATAACAGCTTGTAATCTATTTCTCATAGAGAAAACCAAAGTTCTGGTTGTTAAAAAAGACCTGTTGGGAAAAACCAAAGTCTTGCTGGAAATTTTGTGCCATTCTTGCAGGAGTATACGCTTAAGCTCATCTTTACACGAAATTTTATGTTCCCTGACTTTGTGTCCAATTTGTGCCATAAAATTTCAATTGAATTTATGTCAGGTGATTGAGGCGGTGTCTTTAACTGGCGAGAAGTGTTATAGAGTAACTATTGCCAGGTGAAGTTCATTCTATCCTTAGGGTAATTGTCCTGCTAAAACACAAATGATGATCCTAAGCCAATTTTTCGGGCACTGAATTTTATGTTATGGCACAATATATGTAAATGTACGTATGTGCTGTCATAATACCATTAATGAAACATAGGTTACCAACTCCGTTTGCTGCCATACAGCCCCAAACTACGATGTTCCCTCCAACATGTTTTACAGTCGGTGTTAAATGTTGTTTTTTCCAGCTCGGTGTTAGGCTTTGTCCACCCATATTGTCGTCCATCACTCTCGAAAATGTTAAACTTTGATTCGTCGGACAAAATAACTATGTTCCAAAATTAGTCTGATAAATTACCATGAGATTTTGCAAAATCCAATCTCTTTCTCCTGTTTACTTCTGAAATGAAAGGTTTCTTTCTAGCTGACATTCTACAATAACTTCCTCTATTTCAAACATTCTGTATAGTCTGTACACTAAAGGTTTTATGCGAAGTATTAGAAACATGTTTGGTTAACTGGGGTGCACTTATTTTAGGGTTTTTCTTAACCTCTTTAAAAACGTCACGTTTTATTTGCAGAAAATATTCGAGGCCGTCCAGTTTTAATCTTATTTTTCGTCAATCCTATCGCTTTGAACTTTTTACAACACTTCTAATAGTAAATAAACTTATGTTCGGTTGTAATCCTATAGCACGATAAGTTAAACCCTCATTTCTGAGCTGAATAATCATGTTTTAACATTAACATCCAACTCCTCCGACTTCGAAGCCAGTTTATCAGAGTATCAACAAAATAACGTTTTAAAAGTTTTGAAGTAGAATTGCAGACTCTATGTTAACAAGGTTTCTTGTCAGTCTAAACATGTGACTCCAACATAACAAAATTTGCATAGCAGTTAAAACTTTGCCAGTACATTTTTGACTCGCAAATTTACGTTTCTGTTGTATATTTTGTACAAAAGGAATATTAAATTGAAAGTTTCATTAGATTGTGTGTTTATTACCTCCTGTGTGCTTTATGTCCAGCTAAAATTCCCAAGCATTTTCTTTGTTAGGAAATATGATCAATTATAGGAAATTGCCAATACTTTTTTTTTACCCACTGTATGTCTAATTGTAGTTAATCTACTTTGAATATGAAGATCCCCATTTCATTTTTCGTATATTTTACACTTGTAATAACAATAGAATTTAATTGTTAAATAACATTCGATTTTTAGAAGCAGAGCGCTTCGATCTGTTTTCTTCTCGTCAGGTACTTATCTCTTTTGGAAAATATTCCTTACGGTTGTATCACAAGTCAGGCCCTAATGACACTCTTTCAGTAATGGCAAGAGTAGGGATCACTATCACCTGCTGCAAGCCAGTATACCTACCAAGCATCAAAGCATCAAATAACATTCGAAAACAGAATATCTCTAATGAAATGCTATAGTAAAGCAACGAAACAGAAAACTGCACTTGAGGTTATAGCAAGACTAATTTCTGAAGCTCATTTGCTGCAATTCACATCAGTGTGTTTATGATATCGCCGTGAAAGCATACACCCTTCACTTGAACGCTCTACTTTATCTCCATTCACTTATTTATGTGAAGATATCTGTAGCAGGAAGCATATGGATTTCATAGAATGTTATTTGTCTAATAATTTGCTGTTTTTCAAAGCACATGCTGTAGAAACGTTATCTGAGTGTATCTTACTAGAATCTGGAGATTTTAAATATTTAACTAAATATCTTTATCTGGAGATTTAGTTAGAGCATTTTAATCCGGATAATAAAATTATTTGATGCATTCATTTAATTTAAATAAAAACTCAAAACAGTAACAATAAAACACGTAAATAACGTGTGTTCTATTTGTGTTTCCTATATTTCTAATAACGTCATTAGAAATGAAAACAAATGTAGTGAGACTATTTTATTTTTTGGCAGAGTTCGTCTAGCAGACATCATCTCTCATTACTGTTATTACCCAATAATCTTTTCTTTTTCTAAATTACGAAAGTATTTCCTTCTCCCACTACCGCGCATTTTTCTCGTTGATTTCATGATGCCCAGTTTTCTCGACGTTTTCATATGGTACTCATTAAACTGAACAAGTTCGCTTCAAAGAAATCTCTAATCACACAGTTCGTAGCAAACTCTATAAATTATTTTTCTGGAAGTCCATTATCATTTGAATGACAAATACAAAATATCATTAAGATTTTAAATTCAACGCTGCTTACTGAGCTCGTATTTCGCTTAATAGTTTTTTCTATGAATTACGCAGAAGTTAAACATTTGTTTTGCATTAAGTTAAATTGCTAAATGGGCTGAATGGATGAAAAGAGGAACGATAATAGCCATTCTCTCTTTAATTCAGCCGCCAGCCAAATTATTCGGTTAATCCCAGTTTCAGACGAGCTTAATATAAATAACAAAACTATGGAAAATAGGCATAAATAATAAATCTATTGATTCGTACATCGGACTTGAGAAATTCATAAAAGACTCGTCAAATCTGAATTTGAGTAATCAGACACAAAACATTCTGAGCCTTCATTATATTGGGTTTAAGTCCCCGAGATTTCCCTTATCAGTGTTCCTCTAGCTACTTGTTTCTGGATATGAACAGAAGTTTGTGCAATGTCTTTCTCTCCGAAATGCATTGTTGGAAAACACCGAGAAAAAATACCACAATTCTCTCTCAAAAAAAAAAAAAAAAAAAAAAAAAAAAAAAAAAAGGAAATGGGAATAAGTACTGACATTGCTGCTATTCTGTCTTGAAATGATATTTTTACATTCTGCAGTCTGATTCTTCTTTACAGCAGAGCTTCTTAAACTTTTTCAATCGCGACTCCTTTTTATCACTGAGATTTTTTTCGCGACCTCAGATATTAAATATAAAATAAAGATACGAAAATAAACATCCTCCCGTAAATATTTTACTTCGTTGGTAAATAAATATACATACAACAAGAAGCATTTTAGGATTTATTTTAAGCAAACAAAAATTAAAGAAAATTCTAAAGAGACAGATGTACTCTATTCTGCTGCATAACAAATTAAGTGTTGGTGCGATATTTCACACTGCTGGACATAAAGCATATTCAACATGTTTCAACATTGAACAATATTTGGTTTTAATTAGCGTCAAATCTGAAAACGTAGTTTTATAAAAATATGTCGCGTTGAATGAAAGAAGAACATTTAATACCATTTCAGAAATACTGAAAAATCTAGTTCAAACTCTGATTCAGAAATCATCAACGACTTTTGTGAAAACTCAAGTTTTAGGTTTCAATAGCTAGATAGTTTTACAAATTCCTTTTGAACTTTATATAACAGGTAATTAATCTCATTAATATCAATTAATGTAATTACTTTATGAGTCTAATCTCATTACTGGATTGGATTGGATTGGATTATTCAATTATGGCAAAGCACATGAGGGCTATCTGCCTAAAGAAGGGAGGGATGCCTTCGTGGAAGACTTTTTAAGGGAAACTGGCTCGTATACACGTTACACATGGGGAAAACCTCAAAAACACCCATGCAGCCAGCCCGTTCGCGGGATTCGAACCTCGAACCGAACTACCAGTTATCAGCGTCTTTACCGCTCGGCCGCTGGTGGGCCTAATCTCATTAATGTCAATTAATGTAATTTCTTTAAAAGTCTTATGGATGCAGTTTCTTTAATTTTAACTATCGAACTGAATTTTTGTGACCTCTAAATTTCGATTTGCGACCCATAGTTCAAGAAACACTGCTTTAGAGAACGGCTGCCGTTGATAATAGTTAACCAGTAATCTAGAACGATATATTTATCATCGAACGACATATTTATTATCAAAACTATTTGAAGTAAATAAACACACTGTTGACGCCTAAGGAACCAAATTCTGTTGACGGTGCCAAAAAATGCTGCCATGATTATATATTATTTTGTTCCATAATAAAGTGATCACCGCTTCTGGCTTTAGTAGTGGGCAACGCCTATAATGGCTAGTGCCCGTTATTGGATATAATATACTGTATATATATATCATTTTGCCGCACAGCTGTTGTATCAGTAACTTTTAAATAGAATTAAAGCTTTGCCTTCCAACTCATATATTAATGCAATAGGTGTTTCTTTCTCATAGCGGCTCCCAAGATCGAATCGCCAATCAACCGAGATATCTCGCAAAAATCTGACTGCATGTTCTTATACCTCGCCACGTAATAGTGTATTAGCACCGTGTTGCATTTTTGCTTTCGCGCGTGTTCTTATATTATTCATTTTTCATGAGGTTTTTGAATTCGCATTCTTTATGTAAAAGACATTAACAATCTTTAGTTTACCAAGTAATAAGGCGAATACTATATCACTTTTTTTCAAGAAAGAGGTCTTTTACCTGACAAACGAGTATGCTAAAATGGCCGCAACATGAAACTTTATGTTAACGACGAAATAACTTGGAGGTGCAGTGTGAAAATTTATAAAAAGAAGAAGGGCATCGGTGTTAGAAATTGGTTCAGCGGTTCCAGTATATCGTTCGTCACAGCCATTAGATTTATGGGTACTTGCGGAAAAATCCCGTCGACCACAAGAGACGGCGCCAATCGCTCCAAACCAAGAAAAAAAAAAAAAAATCATTTACTAAATAACAAGAAAAAAACGTTCTATTCTTATTTTTCTTTAAAATTTATTATATTATTGTTTATTTATATTTAATTTAATTAATTAAATTAAATATAATTAAATTAAATATAATTATATATATTTATATAATTTATATAATTATATATATTTAATTTAATTTAAAATTTCCATTATTTTTTATTAAGGAGATATATTGTAAAAGCAATTATTTTCGCTGAAATATTCAACAGCATGCTCTTCTGTAGTAGGCAGATCCCAAATTTTAATCTTTTTTTTTTAATGCGTAATAGAGGGGGGGGGAAAGGAATAGAACTCAAGAATAAAAGTTAACACGTGTAATCAAGGTTACACCAAACCCAGCCTGTTTGAAGAACACTTTTCCATTTTTGGCAAAAAATCGCTTAGTTTGGCGTCTTTTTTTTAATAGGCAAAAATGGTCGACTAGATTTTCCGTAAGTACCGATTTATGTATTCTTGAGCAGAGGAGTTGATGCCCATAAAAATGATCTGACAAACAGCTCAAAATGTGTTAAAGTGCATGCGATAAAATAATAATAAGAAGACTTCTTAAAAATACTTTTAGGAAACGACGTGTGAATATTACTGTTATCATTATTGTTTATTTTAAGAATCGCGCTTCGCAAGATTGGCGAAATTGTAGCTAAGATCTTCACGCAAATCTACAGTGGGTACAAAAAGTATTTGCACACATACATTTTTGTTCACAATTTATAAGAAAATGAATTAAGAAATACAAAAATTGGCATTTAAAACATAGAATAAACTTATTCATTTAAATTAATTACAAAAAATATAATAATATTAATAAAAAATATTTTTGCAACAATATTAAAATATCTTATGTCAAAAAAGTATTTGCACACTCAACTCAACTTTAGCAAATTTGAGTTTTTATGCTATTATTTGACAGTCATTTCGCAGTAAATAACATACGTAAGGCGACTATAAAAGGAGGTGTTGTAGAAACGTTATCAGTTGATTGTCGATTTCAAATTGTAATGGCAACTAAGAAAACTGAATTGCCGATTTCGTTGCGAGAAAAAATTGTTTCTCTAAGTGAAAATGGCCTAAGTTATCGAAAAATAGGTAAAAAAAGTACATGTTTGCTTCTCTACTGTTCGGTATGTTATAAAACGTCATAAAGAAAGAGGATCTACATCAAATAATTTGCGCTCTGGATACTCAAAGAAACTTTCACTGCCAATGTAGGGAAAACTCATAAGAGAAGCATCGAAAAATCCATTTATTAGTGCAATTACTTTAGCCAATGATGTCGCTTCAACATCTGGAGTTTAAATCTGTGCCCAAAGTGTTCGAAATATCCTGCACGATGCACACACATTTATGGGAGATCTCCAAAGAAAAAACCTCTCATAACTGAACGAAATAGATTGAAGAGACTTGAATTCGCTAAGAAATATATCAATAAGCCAATTGATTTCTGGAAAAATGTCATATTCTCCGACGAGAGTAAGTTCAGTATCTTTAAATCAGATGGCAGGAAATTAGTTTGGAGAAAACCTTGTACTGCTTTTCATACCAAAAATATGTTACCTACAGTTAAACATGGAGGAGGTTCTGTTATGATTTGGGGGTGTATGGCTAGCAAAGGAGTTGGTAATTTGTGTTTTATTGATTGGAATATGACAGCTCGAACCTATATTGATGTGTTGCGAGATAACTTGCCACAAAGTGCAATAAATTTGAGTATCAGTAATTCGTACTATTTTCAGCAAGACAATGATTCCAAGCACACTGCCGGTATAACACGTATGTGGTTGCTTTATAATGTACCCAGAAAACATGCCCCTCCACCACAATCACCAGACTTAAATCCTTTGGAATAATTATGAAATTCTTTGGATTTAAAAACGAGAAAAAGGAAGATTTCAAGCAAATCTGCCCTTATTGAAGAGTGATAGAATACTGACCCTACTGTTACAGAAAATTTAATTAAATCAATGCCAGCAAGATTACAAGCAGTAATAGATGCTAAAGGAATGCATACTAAATATTAGTTATTTGAAATTTGCTTATATATTTTATTTCTTTTGTATTCATGCAGGTGTGCAAATACTTTTTTTGATACGAGATATTTTAATTTTTGTTACAAAAAAGCATTGTTATTTATATTATTGTAATTTTTCTGTTTGTTTTGGATGATTAAACTTATTCTGATTTGGCAATACCAATTTTTTTATTTCTTAATGCTTCTTTTTATGAATTTCAAACAAAAATGTAGGTGTGCAAATACTTTTTCTACCCACTGTATGCCTTCAGGCTGGGGGTGGTGGGGAGGTTTAAGCTAAACTGAATTGTATTCGCTTTACACTTTGGTTTACTTGATTATGACAAAGCACTCGAGGGGCTAAGGTTAAGGAAGCCTTCGTGGAGGATTTTCTAAGAAAAACTAGCTTGTATACACGTTACATATTGGGAAAACCGTGAGAACTCCCATGCAACCAGTTCCTTTGCAGGATTCAAATCGTGGACCGGACTACCAGTTTTCAACGACTTTACCATTTGGTCGCTGTTATTGTTATTATTATCTATGTTATTATTATAACAATAATCTCCAGCGGAGCTGACAGTTGAACTAGAGGCAAAATGTATGCGTTCATAGAATTTATAAATGGAAATTGATGAATCTATTATATTGACTGAGAGTTCTCTAAAAATGCACCCAAATTCAAAAGATTTCCAAACACTGTTGATTGAATGAATATAAGTTTGAAATACTCGTAACGCGCTTGCAAAAAATAGAGCGCTTGCAAACCTATAGGCGCTTGCAAAAAATGGGCATCGATGTTATCTGAAATCCAGAAATTTCATAATAATGTTATTTTATGAAAATTCTCATTGATTCGTTTAATTGCGAAAACAGAGCAATAAACGACTTTTGGGGGAAAAGTTACAAGGAAGTTCTATTATTGTAAGAAAATTCCGACTGAAAGGATGTTATATCTAAATTCGTAGCAGTCAGGGGTTTCTGCAACTTTTACGCAATTTCATTGTTCCTCGAGTGCTTTGTCATAATCAAATAAACCAAACTAACTATTCCTGGTTCCCTCAATGCTATGCGGCATAGGCTTGCGACTTTTCTCCCAAAGTGTAAAGAAGACGATCAATAATAATGTCAGTTAGATCACAACAGTCAGATATGGGGATCGCTACCAATGTCAAAATTACAGCCACATCACAAATGAAAGCGATCAGAAGCACAGCCTGTAGGACTAATATTGGCCAAGTCGCTGAGTCTGCTGAAACGTGGTAGTTTGACACGGATTCAGATCCTAGCGAACGGGCTAGCAGCTTGGGAGTTCTTTTGGTTTTCACCATGTGTAACGTGGATACTGCCTAATTTCTTTTGCAAAGTGCCATACATCTCCTTAGGAAGATAGTTCTTGAATGCTTAGTATCTATGCAGAGTAAACGAGAGCCCTAAGGTTCTTCTAGCAGAAGTTTTTATTTTAAACGTTAATTAGTAATCAGTATTTAGGTTTCAAAGTAGAAAAGAATTCTCAGTGTTCAGTAGGATCATTCTCTTGGTCACAGATACGATAAAACAAATTTCTAAGTGAAGGGAAAAAGTTAAGCATTAACTTATTATTTTTTAAATTTTATATTAGAGATCTCCCATTTTTTCCATACCAATAAACATCAAATAACATTTTGGTGATTAAATTTTGGTAGCATTTTATGCAACGAGGTAGTATGAAACGATTTGAGGCTCAAATAACAGAATTTACCAAGTTAAACAAATTAAATATGCATCTGAATTTCCGAATACTTAAATGTGTTGGATACATCTGTGTTGAAATTCCCGAGATGAGGAATTTAGGCTCTCTGATTGAAAAACGAAAAACATTTGAAAAAAAAAAAAAAAAAAATAGAAAAAAAAATGAAAGTAGCAAAGTTACATAATGACCGAATTATTTTTACTCAATCGTAAACCTCGTTCACGTAATATAATCTTTCTTTACCTAAAGATGAAAGATAATTGTAGTAATCATGTTGGAAGTAAATACAGCTCCAGAATAAAGAAAAAGAAGCTGTTAGCAATCAGTAAAGTGTAGCTTAGGTGTTAATGCCAGCCTGACAATCAGAGAGTTACGTATGAACTGTATGGAAGTTCATTCTGAAGTAAAACAGTTTAGCTCATGATTTTAATCTTGTCAGAAATCTTCTCGTCATTCTTGGTTTATCCTTAGCTTTGAAATTACAAGACAAATTATTATCGTAGCGACAGTATATTCTGCTGAACACTTGCCATCGAAACAATATATCTCTCCGAACTATGGACGACGTGTATGGTTACAGAAAGAAAAGTAAAAGCCTACGAAATGGGAAATGGAAAGCGAAAACGCTATTTGTGCAACATAAAACGTGCACGATGTCTAGCGTTTATTGTTGCTGGCCTATCCTAATGGAGAAAAGCAGGGAACTGCGGGTAATAGAAAGGACTTTTAGTGTGGAAAAAGTGTTAGACTCTGCAGCAAAAATTACCTTAGTGTTCATAAGGAAACACTCTCTCGTCCAGAGATTACAATATTTACTCTGCTCTCGAAATGAGGGACAAGAGTAAACGACTGAAACTGAAAGTTGTTATTATTTTAACAAATGAACTAGAACCGATTTCTTGTTCTATTTCGGTTTTTCCAAATGACTTTACATCAGAGGTTTCATGTTGTAACAAAACCTTTCCACATTTTAGAAATTCATTCTGAGTAATAATTTATTTGCAGGAGTACACGAGGCAAAATACACGAGGAGTTTGAAATCCTATTATCTTCAGTTTAATGGTATAAAAAGAAGTTGGCAGCTGCCAAGTTTAATTAAGTAATTACTTTGTTCCTTTTTCGGAAGGCCCCCTACTTTTGGTGGCTTAATAGTAAATTTAAAATAAGCTTCAGTGGAAATAAAAGAACACACAAAGGGGAACATTTTTTAATCATCATAATTTTGTTTATTTGTTTTTGTCTGCTTGATTTTTAATTATGAGGATTACGCTACAGTTAATACAGTCTTCTACGTTCAGGTCTGCTTTGATGAAGATTAAAATTCATAGGCATTGTTTCCTTTAAAAAACAAGGTTTATTTCTCCTGATTTTTTTCTTCAACCACGTTGTGTCTTTTAAAAATAATTACTTCCCAACATCTAATTTAAAATCCAAGAGAATGTCCTGGATTAGTTCTCAGGCAAAATTAATTTTTTGTGCACTCAGATTTTAAAATCGATTGTGGTAAACTTCATTTCGCAGGTCCTGAGTAAATGAAAAACCTTATTTTCTTTGCATCTTTTGTATCTATATTTTTTAAACTATAAAAACTGGAAAGGAATTTCAATCCATTCAATATAATGGGTAGCACTGGAATAAAGTAATCCACAGCTTTTTGAAACTCATTAAATAATACGTTAAATTAAAAAAAGGTAATGTGACTAGTTTTAAGCAGTTTCTTTAAAATAACTCTTGATAGCAAAATATCCTTACTCGTTAATATGATGAATAATCAATATCGAGGTTTTCCCAAAATTTAATTTCTCTTTTCAGCTTCATTAAATAAAAGGGATGGTAATATTCAGAATGTAAAAATTAATAATACTGTAATTTCCAGAAGCATTTTAATTGCAAATCAGTGATATTAAATAGCTCGATTTTATATAACTTGATATCAAATAATTACTCAGATTTCACCTCCTTTGTGTAGTAATTCTTATTTGATGATACAGGAAATATTTTTCACTTTTAGTTAAAGCATATTAGGAAATTAATTTCGTTTCTAGAATTACCTTAATGATAGTTAATTATGTTAATCTCGAGTATTACCGGGTTAAGTATAATGAAACTGAGCTCATCTCTTTCTTGCATTCTATAAACGTAACGAGTGTTCCCGGCCCTTCCTTGATTAATGTGTTGAGACGATTCTCATCTTTATCCACTCAGAGAATCCGTAACCAACACTTTCTATCCGATTTGGAACATTCGGAAAATGTTCAGGCATTATTCATTTGTCGCCATTTCCTGTAATCTAACTTGAGATTACCATATTCGAAATGCAGAGGGGTCGTCTTTCAAAACAGCAAAGGTAAGCTTACGAAGCTTTGGTGTACAAAATAATTTTTTGCTCGTCCATTGCTCCATACGCGAGAGTAAATGGTTATTTTGTTGCAAAGATATGTATTCGTTTACTTAAAGGAGAGGAGAGTCCGCCTTTTCCTATGTAGCATTTTCATATTTCCGCCTATTACTATGAAATATAAAAGCTCTTTATATTTCTCGTCATGACCAACTTAACTCAAATAAATTATATGTTCTCTAGCCTAATATGTTATAAAAACCTTCTGCTGGGATTTAGGTAATCTGTATATGTCTGCACATTTATGCCAATATTTGCAGTATTTTATTTCACATTTACACTTTATCTATTCTGTTTGTGTATTTTTCATTTTTTAATATTTATGGCTTTGTACCTAATTTTATTGCAATTTCCTGCATACATATCTTGTAATTTTACCCTTTTTTTAAATGTGTACCCCTTTTTTTAAATGTGTGTATAATGCATGCGTAGGCGATTGTGGTGTAGCCAGTTCCGGTATCCGACTACGTTGAGCACCCAAATATTAGAAATTAATTACAAATAAATATATTATTGGTGATATATAGCAGAGTACTGCATAAAATGATAAAAACAGGTAATAAAAATTTTATCAAAGCATAATATTTAGTTTTTTCTTACATTTTGGGTTCAAAATGTGTTAAATTTCAGGATTACTAGATATAATTAAGACACAATAACACGCCGAATAAATACTAATTCAGAAGTCAAACAACAAAAATCAGCGTTATATTTACAAAATTTTTCACAGGACTAGTTTCGATGGTTTTACCGAACCACCATCTTCAGCTGCAAAACCGCAAATGAACAAGATAGGAAATAATGATTAGATAAGATAAGAAAGCCTGGACAAGAATAAGCAAGTGGCGCCATCTGTTGGTGAAACCAGAACTAAAACATAATTTCTTTAAAGGCCGAAGGCAAATTTGGATTGGAATTAGGATCGTTAACTAGAACAGAAAGATTTTTTATGAATGTGAAATGCCTTTAGAAAATCCAGTTCTCCAATGGAAGATGTTTTTTGAATAATTTTGGCAGCAGAAAAACTGAAAGTGTGGTTTTCGGACCAACAATGTTGAGCAACAGAAGACTTTTGTGTTTCCTTTTTTCTAACATATGCCTCATGTTCCTTGACGCGAAACTTCAAGGCTCTCTTAGTTTGGCCAATGTAAATTAAACCACACTGGCAAGGAATCCTATAAATACCCCAGGAATTCATATCCGGAATGGGGTCCTTGAGTATGGAACTCGGAATTTTATTGAAGGGAGAATAAACAACCCGAAAGTTAAATTTCTGCAAAATATGTGCAACTTTATAGCTAATTGATGGAAAGAAGGGAATGACAACAGAATTTTTATAATCTCCTAAAACAAGAGTGTGCCTTTTAGTGTGTTGAGATAAGAATTTTTTAACTGCTTGATTAATAATGTTGGGTGGAAAGCCCCTGTCAATAGCTATTGCTTTTAAATACTTTAGTTCTTCATCAAGGGCTAGTTTGGAGGAGAAAACTTGAAGAGCACGGAAAACATAGGAATAAAATGAAGCTAACTTTTGTTTAGTCGGATGACATGATTTAAAGTGTGGTGGAAGGCAAACCGATGAAGGTTTACGGTAAACCGTAGTACTGAAGTTGGATGTGTTACGTGTGACCAGAATGTCGAGAAACGGAAGAGAATTGCAAGTCTCAAGTTCAAAAGTGAACTGAATAGCAGGATCAATAGAATTCATTGTTGAAAGAACGTTATTTAAATCATCTTTATTACCTTCAAACAGAGTAAAAGTATCGTCTACGTAGCGGAACCATGCCGGGAAGTTTAAAGTTTCAAAGAATTTTGATTCATAATAATGCATGTAGATATCAGCCAGGATGGGACTGAGGGGGCTTTCCGTGGCTAATCCCTCAGTTTGCTTGTAATATTTATTTTGGAAAACAAAATGTGTTTGTTTCAAACAGAGTTTAGTGAGAGAAATTAGCTCATCAATTTCGATGCAAGAGAAATGAAATTCGCGAAGTCTGGTTTCTAGACATCTTAATGCACCCTCCACTGGGGCATTGGTGAATAATGATTTTACATCAAAAGAAACCATGAGTAAATTACTAGGAGAAATGTTTTTAAATTTTTTTACAAACTCTATTGAATTTTTTATGGTGTAAATGTTATTGTCTAATAGAGTTGAAAATCTAGAAACTAAATATTTAGCTAATGGATACGAGGCAGTACCTAAATTTGATACAATAGGGCGGAAAGGAATGTAGTATTTAAAAGCAATAGCTATTGACAGGGGCTTTCCACCCAACATTATTAATCAATCAGTTAAAAAATTCTCATCTCAACACACTAAAAAGCACACTCTTGTTTTAGGAGATTATAAAAATTCTGATGTCATTCCCTTCTTTCCATCAATTAGCTATAAAGTTGCACATATTTTGCAGAAATTTAACTTTCGGGTTGTTTATTCTCCCATCAATAAAATTCCGAGTTCCATACTCAAGGACCCCATTCCGGATATGAATTCCTGGGGTATTTATAGGATTCCTTGCCAGTGTGGTTTAATTTACATTGGCCAAACTAAGAGAGCCTTGAAGTTTCGCGTCAAGGAACATGAGGCATATGTTAGAAAAAAGGAAACACAAAAGTCTTCTGTTGCTCAACATTGTTGGTCCGAAAACCACACTTTCAGTTTTTCTGCTGCCAAAATTATTCAAAAAACATCTTCCATTGGAGAACTGGATTTTCTAAAGGCATTTCACATTCATAAAAAATCTTTCTGTTCTAGTTAACGATCCTAATTCCAATCCAAATTTGCCTTCGGCCTTTAAAGAAATTATGTTTTAGTTCTGGTTTCACCAACAGATGGCGCCACTTGCTTATTCTTGTCCAGGCTTTCTTATCTTATCTAATCATTATTTCCTATCTTGTTCATTTGCGGTTTTGCAGCTGAAGATGGTAGTTCGGTAAAACCATCGAAACTAGTCCTGTGAAAATTTTGTAAATATAACGCGGATTTTTGTTGTTTGACTTCTGAATTATTACTAGATATGTTCCCACAAAAATATTTTAGTGTATTACACTTATTTTTCACTTACATTTATTAAGGCATAAGGAATTAAAGGGACTAAAATGTAAGTAGTAAAATAAAATGTCTATTAAATATAGTTGTTTGACTATATTCACTATCTATTTTTTGAGAAATTTCTTTATTTACATTTACAAAGTTGTCTGAAAAAATTTGTATATATACATAAATCTAAACTTTTAGTCCATTTAATTCATTATATTTCATTGAATATTTGTGGATAGCTTCATAAAATTTCTATAGTATTATTTTAGGTTAAAGGTCTTTTCGTAACAGAAAAGTTGAACAAATCAAGTTTTTCAAAAAATAGGTTTAGTGTAATGCAAACAAAAACAGAAGGAAAAGAAAATGCTGCCAAGTGTGAAAATTAAATTGCAAAACTTATTGTTTCCGAGTACTTAATAACAAATAAAAAGGATCAAAATCATCTTTTGAACATCACCCAAAGTATTTTTTGTTTGAAAGTTATTCAGAATAGTCTGTGTACCTTTAAACATCAGCTTCCGTGTTCTTAAACATAAATTTCGGGTTCACGGCGTAGAAAAAAGACAGCCATAATTCTGTTTCTAACGATCGGAGACACAAACTAGAAGTAGTTTCGAGAAGCTTAACGTATAAGCTTTAATACAAAGCAATAAAAATGTTTTGAAACATTTCCTTCAAAATTGACGACTAGAACGTTGTCGGGCACCTTAAATTCTTCGTAAATATTGTTTGAATAACTGACATTGTTTCGATGTCTAATTTTATGCTTATTTAGACTGAAACAGAATGCCAGGTAAATAAATGGTCATTAATAGAAATTTCAGGCGATGAAGTTCATTAATGATACTGTAAACAAACCTTCTTTTAATTATTGTAACAATAGCCGTAAACTAACCTTGTTGTTTTACCGGTTATACGTTTTTAACAATGAATCTTATAAACGTGTCAATGATTTAGAACACAGTTGTTTTAACAAGCAGTGCAAATTCCAGGTACTCTCTTTTCACTAAAAAAAAGTCTTCTTTTATATCCTCAAGCAATTTTAACATACTTCTTTTTTTTAATTGGTATTTAATTTCCTAGTAGAACAGTGAGAATTTTAAGAGTTAGAATTACCCTTGCTATGCATGATAAAACTAAACATCATTTGAAAATGTTCTTCAAACCTTGCCGGGCTTCATCTGAGGTTAACAATAAGGAAGTTGTTAAAAGCATTTGATATTTTGACACTAAAATAGTTGAGGAAGTTCTTTTACACTGCAATTATTTTTTTCCATTTCACATTACCATTTATATTATATGTTTTCTTCGTTTTTTAACACATTACAAATTGCGAAATCTTGTAAGATTAAATACAGGATACACAGGGTATCAGTTAGTAAGCGCTCTTTTCAAGGAATCGATTAGCACTTCAGTAAATACTGGAAAAATATTTACCAACTGCAGCAAGAAACAAGAAGCATAACTTTAGTTCTGCTAAACTGCAAAGCGAATTTTCCTCATCCTGGATAAGAAGCCGGTATAACAGGAGACAATAAAGAAACTGTAAGCAGCTTATAATTATATACCCTAAAGCTTGAGTAAATGTAACTAATTAACGGAAGTCATTCTCTTTCAATAAAATCATGGTTTTATAAAAAAAAAAAAGTACATAGAAGCTGCTTATTTAGGGAAAAAAACTCGAATTTTATGATTTCGCTTAATAACAACCTGATTTAAAAGAAACGATAACGAAAAAGGATTTTGAATCCTTGTGTATGAAAAACCCCAGTGTTTTAATCATCATTTTCACTGCTTCATTATTTAGACATATAAATTACACATTTTATAATTCAAAAGTAATAATCGCGATATACACACACTGGCTAATGAATTAGAAACCCGAGATCAATATTTTATTGGGCCACGTTTTGCACGGATAACTGCTCTGATTCGTTTGGGCATCGAGTCTGCATGATTCTACATGATTTTTTTAATGTATTTACGTCCAGAGAATACTATGCATTGGCTATGCAGCTTTTAAGATTTTGTAAATTAGATGGAAGAGGGGAGTGCTTTCGGATGTTTCTTTCCACCATATCCCACACATTTTCTATGGGGTTAAGATCCGGGTTATGCGGTGGCCAGGGAAGGTGTTGGAAATCAGACTAATGTTCAGCGAACCAATTTTGAACACTTCCGGCACACTGCATGGAGTATCCGTCGCCATCAGGGTAAAAATGCAACATTTCAGGGGGCACTTGATCTGCCAGTATATCTAGGTATGTCTTGGCTGTTTGTTTACCCTCGAGGAACACCACGGCACCACTTCCATGCCAAAAAAACATTCCCCATATCATGATATTCCCACCAGACCCTTGAACAATACGAATAAGGCAAGATGGATTCATGGCTTCATGGGTTCTCGCGAAATTCGACGTTTTTCATCAGTGCAAAATAAGGTGTAGCGTGATTCATCCGACTATATTACCCGTTTCCAATCTTCTGATGTCCAGTGTCTTCTTTCAGGCTGAAAAGCACCTAACCCAGAGGCGAAAAGAAAAGAAAGAAAGAGTCTTCTTTCCCGACAACCACTGCAAATGAATTCCTCTATGTTTGGCAGAAATGGGAGGTTTTCTCACAGGCATCCGACTATGCATTCCTATCCTCTTCAATTCTCTGTGCATGATTGGAGTTGAAATCTGTTGGGAAGAGCCTTCGTTGACGATCTGTGTCTGCAGAAGCACAGTAGAGTCACCTGTTCTGCCGTACAATTCGTCAGAGACGACGCCGATCACTCTCTGGAAAACTGTGCTCGAACCGTAGTTACCTCTTCTAGAGAAGAGGTAACTGTGGGTTCTTATTCCAACTTTTGAAAATCTTTTATATGGCTGCTTTTGAGAATCCAGTGAGATTTTCTGCCTTCGAAATCGAGCCCCTGCTAAACGGGCACCAACAATAAGCCCTTTATCAAATGATGGAAAATCCGTCTTTTTTCCCATTTTACTTCATTCATCGCGAACATCACCCTTCTTACACCTTATTTATACTAGCATTCTAACTACGTGTAACCCACGTCATAAAAAATTTGCATACAAATCACGCATTCAAATGAAAATTTCAGAGGTTTTTAATTCATTGGCCAGTGTGTGTATAAACTGTAGAAGTTGACAAATGTAAAATAAGAAAGCTTTCAAGCATTCTTCGTGCATTGAAATTACGTCAGTTTAAAGATGCTTTGCACAAACGTCTCTTGAAAGTGAAAAATATAGTAGAAAAGAAAATACACACTGTTTAGAAATTTATACTAAGGTTTTTAAATATATTCAATGAGAGAGTTGCCATTTTATGAAGAAACGTTTCAGTTCACTATTATTGATATTGATAGTATTAGGAAATAAAAAGTCTGACATTGAAACTTTCCTGCTATTTATGGAATACTATGAGGTTTGTTTTTTATTTAAATGTCATGATTTTTATAAATAACACGTTTTTAGTATTCATGCAATTAGACTACGGTATGATTAACTTTTATTACAGATTTTTCAACATTATCTATTGGATACTCACTCATTAGTTCAAACAGAAAGTAGAAATTAATTTGTTTTGATAATTACTTTTGCAGATTATTTCTTTTTTATGCTTTAAAAGAAAACAAAAATTTTAAAAGACCTATTCTGAAGCTTGCATTGTGCAAAATGTATCCAGAAATAACACACTGGTGAAACTTACGTACGATTTCCTTATTATTTTATATATAAAATCCCATTTCCATTTTTTTCTATGTAATCGTCAGTTTTCGCGAAAAGGATATCATCAGAAATCGTCCACTTCCCTCTGTGTTTAGAATCTAAACTTTCTACGCTTTAGATCAGCGGGGTTTTATTATGTATCTGTATCAGATATAATTATTTCCTTGATAATGGAAGCGCAACCCTTTTACATTTTTACGCTTTGTCTTAACTCTGAAAGCAGCTTACCTTTCATGAATTCAAATTCTCTTAATTAAAGGGGAAACACTCAATACGTTAATAAATTTCCTCTGAGTGAATCACTTTCCATTCATTTCTCTAGTGCTTCCGGTTTTGTGTGTGGATTGCTTGATACTCAACGAATGGGAGCATGAAAGGAAAACGTAACAAAGTTAATGTGAAACCTATGATATTTCAGAATGTTTCGAAAAGGGGGATCGATAGCTTCTTAAAGTGATAGAATTAACTTCAAATTAGAATATTTGGTTGGACTTTCATTCAGCGAATAATTATAATAAATTGAAGGCTCCTTCCTTAATGATTCGACAGGACATAACAAGTTATAAACGTTACGAAATCTGAAAAGCTGGATACACAGATTTGATAATGAACACTTGGACGTACATTTCCTCACATTTCTGTAATCTGAAGTAAAGATGTTATTATTATGACCGGTGAATTTATTAACAAAATCTGAAAGCATCAATTTGAATATATTATTCGTAGTAATGTTCATTGAAAAATATTGCAAGAGACAAGACAAGAGAGAGAAAAAATATTGCAAGAGTAAGACAAGAGAATTACTTCCCTATTAGTTTCCATCGTAAATAAACGGCCTGGTGGACAAAACTGTAAAACAATTAATTTTTCTTCTTTACGGGTTCGATCCGAGGCTGGTGAAACTAAAGATGGATTATCCATTCCGGAACCGATTCAAAGAATTGATTCACTTTACTGAACGAATGACAGCTCTCCGACGAAAACGGAACGGCAATTCTTTAGCAGTTCACCAAGAGCTGTTGTTGGGAAGCATACCAAAAATGTGATTCCTCCTAATGTAAACACTAACAGTCTTTCCTTTACTATTTACTGGAAACGTCTCTGGCCTATTTTTTTATGTGTGTATGCGTGTTTGTATGTATATATGTGTGCTGCATCTTAGCGAATCCCTGTTTGCGAATGGATGGAGTTTTTCTCCCATCGGGCAGTGCGAGGATTTTAAAATACATAGATTATAGGAATATGTTCCCAGCTGTCAGCACTCCGGCACTAGTCGCATATCTGGTCCTTCGGAGTCGTGATTATTCGCACTTTTTATCACTCCTGCTGTAACAGCGGATCTGATTCCGACAGAGTCTTCATTATTCGTTCTTTCAAATCTGGCTCCCGCAGGCTCTTGATAGTTTGCTCCTTTCGCTTCCTCGGAGCTGTTCCTTTGAGTTTCATTTCGATTCTTCTAATACTGTGTCATATTATAACTATATATGTCAGGTATACCCATTTTTATACAATATTACTGTAATATTCATGTACATTGCAGTTTTGCCCATCTCTAGCTGTAAGACTAGGTACCTGTGTGTAAGGATAGTACAATACTTCTTCCATTAGAAACATTTCCTGCATGAATCCTGTATTAGAAAATCCTGCACCTTCACTCTGAAAGTGGCTTTTGAGTGATCTGCCATAACTAATTAATCATCTTCGGGAAAGAGCAGCTTTCATTGGAGAATATTAATGATATTTCATGTTAAAAAGCATCCTTTTCTTCAGACCTATGATCATAGGTCTTATACATATATGATCATAGATATAGGCTATACCTATGATCATAGCATATACCTATGCTCAGACTTCATAGGTATATGCTATTAGAGATTCATTTGGAAATCTGATCTATTAAATCAGGAAAGTCCAGTTCAGTAGCGATTTAACTGCAATGTTCTTTAATTTAATAAAATCCTTTAATATCCAGATTTATTTCCCTCTCGCAAAACTATTTTGAGTAAGCATTTATAAGCATGCTCCCTGCTCCAGTTCTGCTTCACTTATACCATACAGACCGGCCATCTTTCGCAGACATTACCCAGGAAATAAAATAGTTAATAAACAGTTTCATATTAAAAAAATTCTAATGTCTCGCAACCATTTCGTTGAACTAGATTTCTTCTCATTTGAATATAAGCCTTTAGCTGCGATTTTGTTAAAATTGCTTGAGTACTGTCGTTTGCTTTTTCCTTGTTTCTGAAACTCATCAGTTATTAAAAGGGGTAAAAAACGCTAAAATCTTTAAACTATGCTAGATCAATTGTAGTAATATTTTTAAATGCATCACTTGGGGAAGGAGCTCTTTGAAATTTCACTCAAAATATTTACAATTTTTTCATTACGGTTGTACGCTCTGTTAAATTTAGAGAACCTACTAACCAAAGTAATCGTAAAAGGGAGTCAGACAAATTTTCGTTCCATCTGACTTCTAACTAGAAATATCACAACTAGATTAAAATCGAAGTAAAAAAGAGAACCTGGCCTAATGGTTTTACAAACTAAACAGAAAATAAACTTCTGTTAAATTGCGGGTAAAATAACAAGCTGCTCTATGGAACCTAAATTAAATCGTATGCAGTCATAGTATAAACAAAACTTGTCTTGAAAATGTGTCCCTCTTGATTAACACGTTGACGGCGGCGCAAATATTCGTTGTTCTTTTCGGACGGCGGCGCTTGAATTAGCGAAAAGAACAATGAATATCCGCGCCGCCTTCAATATGTTAAACTGCAGTACATTACCAGAAATTGTTAAGAAAATATTCTTAATCATAGAAAAAATTAATAATTATATTTAATTTATAAGTTACATTTCAAGTTATTTGCTTTGTATTGAAAGTTTGATTATAATGCTGAAATGATAATGCTGAATAATTAAAATAAAATAAAATTTCGTACTACTTATTTTTTGATATACAAGCGTGACCCATCGGTGAGTCATGCCGGCCTGCGGAACAATCAAGGATGACCCACCGGTGGGTAGGCAAGTATGTAACGGAACAGACAAGTATGACCCACCGGTGGGTCAGGCCGACGTCAACGTGCTAATAGGCTAATACAATCAACAGAAATACAGAGTAAACAGTCAAGATAAGCTGCTAGATATTGGTCTCTAAACTTTGAAAAGTTTCACTATTTATACTTTAACTAACCTAATTTGCATTCTGGATAAAAGTGACGGAATTAGAAATGTAGAACAGCCAAAATAATAAGATAACTGGTTAGTTAAAATAAACCTTGTACACTTGCAGGAACATTAGGTATTTTTTGAAAGCAGGAGATGAGAAATGAGCAACGCCCTCGCCGGGAATCGAACCACGGTCATCTGGAATACGCGCCCAGTGTGCTGACCACTACACTACGAAGGCATGCGAAGAAGGCGGGAGAAATACCTTGTAAACGCCCCTTTTAAAGGGCGACTGGGGTTTTAGGGGACCCATTCGCCAACTCCTGGGTGTGAAGAATCATCATCCACCAGCCTTTAAGTTCGGGCGCCACTGTAGAGACATTAGGTTATTTCGGAAGGAGGAGAGATGAAAAATGAGCAATACCCTCGCCGGGACTCGAAACACAGACCTCTCGAATACGCGTCGAGCGTCCTGACCACTACGCTACGAAGGCATGCTAAGAAGGCGGGAGAAATAACTAATACAGTAACTTACTATATTTTGCTTATTTATTGAAATTTGAAATTTTCAATAAAATATACAAGCTATAGTTGTAAGGTATTTCTCCCGCTTTCCTAGCGTGCCTTCGTGGTGTAGTGGTTCTGCACACTGGGCCGGTATTCCAGAGGTCCGTGGTTCGATTCCCGGCGAAGGCGGTTACTAATTTTTCAATTCTCCTACTTCCAAAAAAGTACCTAATGTATCTACATAGTGTGTGAGTGTATCACTGTAAATTCTATAATATTAAGTTATGCGTAACAGCTACTTTTTGCATGTTTCGTAGGGAGAGACTATATTGATTGACAGATAATATAGTCTGAAAGTATTCTAGTGCTTGAATGGAAAGGAACATATTGGAAAAAAGTGTAGTATAATTTAGAAGTAAAATGGTCTCGCGTTTGTGTTGCTCAGAACATTAAACTAAATTTAAGATGCAGAATTAAGATCAGATAAAGAAATCTAATACAAATTTGCACACAATTTAAGAGAGAAACGAGTTAAAACGAAACACAGGTCACGAAACTAAAAAATAGTTTTTCATTTGATATTTTCCTGAATTATTAACTAAAGCGACCATTGATGAAAATGGCGTCTGGCAATCTAAAATCCTCCAATTTTAAGCTTTAATGACCAGACTGCTATAAATTCAGCTGTCTCTTGTAATCGTTTTTTCAGGTCCTAGACTCATAGACTCTCAAACAAATTTGCCATAAAAAGCCTTTCAGTCGCGTGTATTAAAATCATTTATCATCTCTCTATTTTCCGAAAACTGTTTAAGGTTCTTTCAGTATTTCTTCCACATCCTATAGAATTCACGCAACGTATTTTGCTTAGCTAAGATTTCCTTTTCAGCAACCGTGATGAAAACCAATCAATGACAAAATCACCTCCTACTGGTCCGTTAATGACGGGAATTAATAGTTCGCTCACACACATAAATAGCGGTTTACACAATTATTCCTCAGTAGGAATCCTGGAACGCAGTCAGTTTCATTTGTCGCTAGATTATTGATTCTAATCTGTGTGAGCTAACAGTAAGTAGTTTGCGTCTCATTGAGGGATAATGATTGAATCGAGACGCAAAACTACAATTCTGAAAGTTCGTATCTCAGCTCAACGTTTCATGACATCTCCCATCGCGCTGAATTATTTTCAATAGAAACTTTCTGTAGGATGATTGCGGGGTACATTGGAAACTTTAACCTGCAGCTGTTGCTGACACTAATTTCTGAATATTAAATGCAATTTGTTTTCTACCCCACTCCATCATGCAGCCATCATGAGACAGCTTGTAACGAATAAAAGAGTTTTTCGGGAGTTTCAACTGGAGTTGTTTTTTAATTTGTCGTTTCCCTGAGAAGTAGCTCTTGAAAGCTTCACAGAAAAAATTTAAATGAAACTCTCATTTTCATTTTACAAGTAATGCGCAGAGATACGCAGTTATCTGCCTTACATACACACATATATACTATTAATATTATTTTCTCGCTCCTTCCTGCATGCCTTTGTGCTGTAACGATTAGAACACTCGGCGCGTATTCGAGAGGTCCAAGTTCGAGTCCCGGCGAAGTCATTGCTCATTTTTCGTGTCTCCTGCTTCAAAATAATCTTCTGACTCTACAATGGCACCCGAACTAAAAAGTGGTGGATAATGATTCTCAACCACCAGGATCTGGCGACTGAGTCCCATAGTCCCCAGTCGCTCCTTACGCACACACTGCGCGTATTCGAGAGGTCCATGTGTGAGTCTCGGCGAGGACATTGCTCATTTTTCTCGTCTTCAGCGTCCAAAATAACCCTAATGACTCTACACGCGTTATAAAATACTATAATGATACACGAAATTTAGTTACTAAATTGAATATTAAGCATAAATAGTTAATAAATTGAGCAATACTTACAAAATTGAGTAATTATTTAATAAATTGAATAGTAATAATAAGAAATATAAAAAATCCTAAAATAAGAACGAAAAATAGTATATTAAATTGCGTGCGCAAAGCAGCAATGCAAGAACTAACTACTACCTTCTCTTTTGTATAGAAATACGAGATGTGACACAAATAAAATGAAACTGGTCCAATAAATCATTGTACTTACAGGATCAGTTCTGCATAACATTATCACCATCAAAGTAGTTCCCTTCAGCATTCACACACTTCTGCATTGTGTGCTGCCGTTGCTGGTAACAGTTCTGGAACGAGGTTTTTGGAAGGCACTACAGGAGATTCTTTGTTTTTGCCTGAACCTCATCAACTGATGTAAAATTGCTTTCCTTTAAGAAAGATTTAACTTTAGGGAATAAAAAAGTCGCATGGAGCCAAATCAGGTGAATACGGAGGATGCCTCATCAAAGTAATGTCTTTGCTCAGGAACTACTTGACATATAGGGCTGTGTGCGCGGAAGCATTGGCTTGGCGCAGCAGTCATCCATCACTCCACTACTGTGGCTTTTTTTTCCAGAATTTTTTTCACGAAGTCTTTTTAGTACTTCAGTGTTGTAGTGTTTATTAACTGTTTGACCACTGGTAAGCCACTCAATAATTACAGTTCCATTAATATCGAAGAAGATAATTAACATTGCCTTGAATTTTTGATTTTGACATGCGTGCTTTGCCCCTTCCCCCCTGAATACCTCTTATACCATTTAAACACACGTGCACGAGACAAAGTTTTATCTCCATTGTAAGGATCTTAAGTTTTACTAACGTTTATTTTATTTTAAATCTTTACTATCACTTCTTATTTTCTACTTCCGGCCAGAATTATAAGCGTGAAGGAGTTTATGCAAAGTTGTCTGGCGAACGCCAAGTATTTAAGTGTGGCCTTTTTGCCAAGCAGAAGAGAGGAAGCCGTGAGTTCGAAGCAGGCCGCTTACCTTAGAAGTTACGCAGTTGCTACTTTGCCTTCCAGGCCAGAGGTTTTAATCCTCTTGATAAATTAAACGTATTGTAGTGTTCACAGTCTCTGTGCTACATACGCTTTCTGTTATTATAAGGCCAATCTTATTCTAAAGTTAAATTAGAGTTTAGTTTTATTTTGATATCTTTTAAGTTAGACCCCGAGTGGAGGGTCATTGTATTCCGAAGTACGGAAGTCATTGTATATAAAGAAAAAAATAAAGGGTTTTGTATACCCTTCGTCTGTATCCTGTCTACTTACTACAATTAGTGAACATAGCTTTAGTAAGCTCTCTGTTCTAGTCAGGTCATTGTATGTTTCCGAAGAAGGTTAGAAGAAACATTGAACCTGATAGTGGCGCCCGACGAAGAATAACCATGGCCGAGTTTCAAGAAGAACCTGTGCTGCCTGCAGAAACAGCTCAGAATCCAGAAATGCCAGCTGCCGCCCTGGAAGGATTTGGGTATATTGTCCAGACCATGCGCGCTTCGATGAAACCGGAAGCAACGTTTAATGGAAACTCACAGGTAACCAGTTTTTTTGAAAAATTGGATGACCACTTCATGCTCTACCCCGTGCACGAGTTTCAAAAAGTTACCTTAGCTACCAGCGCTTTGAGGGGCCAAGCGCTTAACTGGTTCAAATGTATCGGCAGAAGTCTCTTGGGTCAAGCAGGAAGTCCCACCTATACCTACGAAAATTTCAAGACTGCCCTACTAAAAGCCTTCCCTGTTGTAAGGGATCGTGCGAAATTAGAAACAGAACTTTTCAGTATATATCAACAAAGAATGGAAAACCTCTCCAGGTTTATTTTAAGAAAAATTCACGTTTTCAAGCTCTTGTATGGAAACCGTCCGGATCCTGAAATAATTCAAGTGATTTTGCCGAGGTTACTACCCCAAGTGCAAGACTTTATTGAATTGAGAAATCCGACTACACTGGAAAAATTATTTGAGCTAGCAATCCAGTTTGAAAGTAGAAGAACGGCGGACGTCGAAAGAAGACGCCAATATCAACAGCGAAACCAATTTGGTACGCCAAGACTACAGCAAACTCAAGCACATGGCTACGGAGAAAAAGCGAATCAGTGGGCAAGGAAACCCGAGCATTCAAAAACAGCCGGCGAACGTCGACAGTTCAATAGCAACCCAGGAAAAAAGTCTCAAGGCCAGTGGAGAAAGAAGGAAAGCACCGAAAGAAAAAATAATTTAAACTAAAACGGATTTCTGCTGACGAGAGGGTGCGGAAATCCGAAGGCCACGAAAACCCCTCTTCCTACAAGTTAAATACAGTAATGGTGAAAAATTTAACTCTTCCGAAGATTGAAGTCTTGGTAAATAATATCCCGGCCACCGCACTCCTGGATACCGGCGCGCAGTGTTCCTGTGTGGCAGAAGTCTTTTTTAGAAAGTATTTTCGCAAATACCGCATATATAATGCGGATAATACAACAGTATTAGCGGCGCAAGGAGAACAATGTAAGTGCGTAGGTAAAGTACCTTTGTACATCCGTATCAAGGACGAACAAGTAAAGGTGATGTTTTTTATAGTAAAGAATTTGCAAGCACACTTAATACTAGGAATAGACTTTCTTTCAGACGCACAAGCTACACTGGATTTTAATGAAGCGTCTCTTAAGCTGACGATGAAGCCAGTGCGTGTAGAAAAGGTTGAACCGCCAAGGGTAAATCTCGACCACCTGCCTAATGACGAGCAAGATAGAATCCGACAAGTGGTAAGTGAATTTGCTTCCTTATTTAGTGATATTCCAGGATTTACCCAGGTTACTAACCATAGTATTGACACCGGAGATGCATTGCCGGTTCGTCAAAAACCATACCGGTATGATAAGAATAAGGAAAAAATTATAGAATGGCATATTACCGATATGCTACGTAAAAAGATCGTAACGCCTATCTCAAGTAGTTATGCTAGTCCGGTGGTTTTATGTAAGAAAAATAATGATTATCCTTTGGAGCATCCAAAAAGGTGGAGATTCGCTATTGATTACCGTAAATTAAATTCCATAACGAAATATCCGGTATATCCGTTACCGATTATAGAAGAAATTTTAAGGAACATAAAATCAACCAAATTTATGACAACTTTAGACTTAACGAATGGTTATTTTCAAATAGGGATCAGGCCTGAGGACGTGCCTAAGACTGCTTTTATAACCAAGTCTGGCACTTATGCATTTTTGCGAATGCCGTTTGGCCTTTCAGGCGCCCCAGCAACATTTCAGCGATGCATGGACATTGTGTTAAGACCTGTTCTCGGAAAGTCCACATTTATCTATTTAGACGATATCATTATTACTAGTGATAATCTAGACCAACATGTACAGGATTTAAGACAGGTGTTTTCTTTATTAAATGAGGCCGGTCTAAAAGTTAATGTCGAAAAATGCAAATTTGCAGCCCCTGAATTAAAATATTTAGGTTACAAAATATCGCAAAAAGGGATCGAGACAGATGAATCAAAAATAATCGCTGTACAAAAGTATCCGACTCCAAACACGGCAAAGAAGCTCTCTTCTTTTCTAGGACTTTGTTCATATTATAGGTCCTTTATAAAAGATTTTGCGGCTATCGCTGAGCCATTGTTAAAATTAAAAAGGAAAAAGGCAAGATTCTCGTGGACGGCCGAAGCCAATAGTGCTTTCGAAAAATTAAAACAAGCATTAACGCAAGCCCCTGTGTTGAAATTTCCTGAAAAGGATGAAAATTTAGAAATTTCAGCGGATGCTTCGGATTATGCGGTAGGAGCGGTACTTTCGCAAAATCAGCAGCCAGTAGCATTTTTTAGCCGAACTTTAAATCAAACACAAAGAAACTATTCCGCGACCGAGAGAGAGGCACTTGCAGTTCTGTTAGCAGTGCAAAAGTTCCGAGTCTATTTTGGAAAGGCGCCGATAACAGTATATTCTGATCATGCGGCGGTAACTAGATTGTACTCTGGAAAAAATTTATCCCCAAGGTTAATAAGATGGGCACTCAAGCTGCAAGAATATAATCTGGTAATCAAGCATACCCCCGGAAAGGAAAATATCGTAGCAGATGCCCTGTCACGAATTAAATTAGACGAACAGGGTAATACCGTAAAAGTTGCAATGCTGACAGCGTGTACAATAAATTCCCGAGAAACTGTAATAACCGAACTGGGTAAGGATCCTGAGTTTGGAAGTATTTATGAGTATTTGAAGGATCCTGAAAATTTTAGCCACCAAGATATTGTGGCGATAAGAAATAGGGCGGCCCATTACGAACTAATAGATGGTCTATTATTTTATACAAAAACTACGAATTCCAACAACGAATTTCGACCTGTTATCCCAGCTAGTCTTAGATTAAATATCCTGCAAGAGCTCCATGACAGCCCTTTAGCTTCTCATGCTGGTATTCGAAAAACTACTCAACGCGTACGCGAGGCAGTCTACTTTCCTGAACTGCAAAAGTTAACAAGGGCGTATGTCCAGTCCTGCCCAACATGTCAAGCCGTTAATTATATTAATTTCCGCCCGGCCGGGTTTCTAAATAGTATTAAATCCGAATTTCCAAATGAAATAATCGGTATCGATTTATTGGGCCCTTTCCCAAAAAGTCAGTTAAACAAAAGTCGCTATCTCCTTGTTATAGTTGATCATTTTAGTAAATGGACCGAAATTGTTCCCTTAAAACGAGCCTCCGCGAAATTAGTTACCGATTCTATTTTAAATAAATATATTTTAAAATACGGGGCGCCCCTAAAAGTTATATCGGATAATGGTCCTCAATTTGTAAGTAATATATTTGAAGACATGTGCCAAAAACTGGGCATACGTCATTTAAAAATGGTCCCGTATCGGCCGCAATCAAATATAGCGGAACGGGTCAACAGAAATATAGTGAAAATTATCCGTAGTTATGTTAAAAATTTTCATAAAAGCTGGGATAACTATGTCAATGAATTTGCTTTCGCCCTTAGGACCGCAAAACATGATACAACGGGCAAAACTCCTGCTGAGTTATTTCTAGGCAGAAAGATTATAACACCGTTAGATAAATTATTTTATGTGCAACAAAGAGCCCCAGAATTTAAAATGGGTGATATAGAAAAACTAATTAAGGAAGCAAAGAAGAATACGGAAGTAGCACAAAGAAAACAGAAGCTCTATTATGATTTGAAACGACGGGGAGTAACTTATAAAGTAGGGGATGAAGTACTAAAAATTAAGCATTCACTTTCTTCAGCACCAGAAGATAAAACTGCCAAATTTTTCCCACGCTTTGAAGGACCATATGTTATAGAAAAAATAACTCACGCTGTTGTAGTATTAAAGGCAAGAAATGGCGAAACCTGTTCCGCAAACATTGACCAGATAAAACCATTCTATGACCGTAATAAAATGCAAATCTTTTCAGATCTTTTGCAGGATCCGGTACGGCAGACACCGCAGGTACAAGTTCCAGAGGTGGGAAAACGACAAGTACAAGGGCAAGCCAATGAGAGACAGAAGCAAGTGAAAAGAAAATTGCCCCGCGGAAAAATTGAAGGTACAAAGAAAAAGAAGCCGTTCCACCGTCCAAAAAACAGAGTTCACGAACACCCCCAGAATGAAGAAGGGAGAAGGACGACGTATGTGGAAAAGACCGGGAGAAAGGACGGCAACTATAACCCGGCTGTGAAACGGAAGATTGACTCATCCGACAGAACTCTCCGCAGCAAAAGTCGCCGAACTGCGGAAGGGCCATCAGCGGCGGAGGAAAAAGTACAAGAAAAATTTGAACGGCCAACAACGAGGTCCAAGCAGGATCACGACAGAAGTTTCCCGGTTCCACCAAGACCAGCTGCCTTCAAACGGCCAAGACCACAAGCAGAGGACAGAAGGAAGATGTTCAAGGGTGGCCGTAGTGGTGAAAAACGGAAGCTTCCAGAGGAAAGCACTGAAGGGCGAGCCCGTACAAGAAGGAGGATCAACCAAGCTACGGTTTGCAGCACCTTTAAAGACTGGGCCCAGAAAAGGATGTCTGAATATTACAAAGATAAGTAAAATTTTGTGTTACTTTACAAACTTAAGTTAATCTTTCATTCTTACTGCAAGTGGCAGATTTGAAGAAGTTTTACCTCATGCGAGGTCTACCTTTATCGCCAAAAGGGCGAGAAATGAGTTGTGACCGATTTTCTTATTATGTTTTTCAATTACTCGCGCGTAAAACTAAAGTTGATGTATAATAGCCTTGTCTAAAGACTTAAATATTGTAAAAAGTTATTGTATAAATTTTATTTAAAACATTCTAACAAGAAAGAAGTTTTAGTCTGAAAGACTTTTTGAAATGTAGTATTATTTCAATGTAGAAAGAATTGGCACTTGCTTTGAAAAGAATAGAAGTTAACAATGTACTACTAATGTATGTTTTCAAATGTGTAAAATTAACGGCATCTTGATATGTTCTTGTATACATGTGAACTGTTATTTTGAATGTTTAGAAATACCGTGATATGGTAAAAGTGAAAGTAATGTTAAAAAATTTGTTATTCGTGTGACTGTAAAGATTAAATCATGGTGAATATGTGTTAAAGGTTGAATGATGTAGTTAGGCTCTCTGACGCTACACTTTAGAGTTAGCCACTTTCAGAATAGTACCTCAGGGTCTAGAGTTGAAATTAGGGTGTGTTAAGAGGTCTCGTATGTTGAATTTTAACACGTTAGTGTTTTGATTGTAGGAGGAAGTGTTGAACACATAGACAGAAACACATTCGTGTTTGGTGTTTTTACAACACATGTCAGAGAGCACGGGGAGAGATAATTAAAATAGTCATGAATGAAATAAGAATGTTAAGAAAAGTATATTCTATATGTTATTTGCAATGTCATTCTGTAACATTTCATTAAACTAGTTTTCCTTCCAGATCTCTGGAAGGAACCAGAATTGAATAAAGCTCCTGTTTTGATGCAGTACAGATGAAAAATTAAAAAGATTGTTGTATATTCCGGGAGCTGCTATTGTAACAAATTTCTTTCTTTTAAATTTTTCTAGTTTCTAGCGAAGCATTTTTTGTTAAAGGTTGGCCTCGCGTTAGTTTCTAGAGCTAAAAGTTTTCAACAAGGTCGTTTTAGACCTCAGTTTCAAACTAATTAACTCTGGCGGGAAGTATGTAAGGATCTTAAGTTTTACTAACGTTTATTTTATTTTAAATCTTTACTATCACTTCTTATTTTCTACTTCCGGCCAGAATTATAAGCGTGAAGGAGTTTATGCAAAGTTGTCTGGCGAACGCCAAGTATTTAAGTGTGGCCTTTTTGCCAAGCAGAAGAGAGGAAGCCGTGAGTTCGAAGCAGGCCGCTTACCTTAGAAGTTACGCAGTTGCTACTTTGCCTTCCAGGCCAGAGGTTTTAATCCTCTTGATAAATTAAACGTATTGTAGTGTTCACAGTCTCTGTGCTACATACGCTTTCTGTTATTATAAGGCCAATCTTATTCTAAAGTTAAATTAGAGTTTAGTTTTATTTTGATATCTTTTAAGTTAGACCCCGAGTGGAGGGTCATTGTATTCCGAAGTACGGAAGTCATTGTATATAAAGAAAAAAATAAAGGGTTTTGTATACCCTTCGTCTGTATCCTGTCTACTTACTACAATTAGTGAACATAGCTTTAGTAAGCTCTCTGTTCTAGTCAGGTCATTGTATGTTTCCGAAGAAGGTTAGAAGAAACATTGAACCTGATACCATTAGCCTCAGTTAATATTTGAAATGTTACCGTGGCTGATTTCTTAAGTTTTACAAGAAACTTGATGTTCATTCACTGTTCGGATTTTACATTAGGCATTTTTTTCGGCAGAGTGGAGCCCATGTTCACTCAAGGACGCAGTACTCCTAACAACTGGTGTGATCGGTTAAGTCGAAACTCACCGCATGGATAAAGGAGGTGTGTGGGATGACGTCACCAAAATAGTTGTTGGCAGCTCCACTCTTTTTTCAAGCTATACATTTAATCTCGTTTTTTTGTGTCACACCTCGTATATACATATAATATAGATGACACAGGAGAAGCATTCGTTAAAAATGCGTGGTAAAGTTTTTCTCTTACAAAATATTACTAAAATGTTAGTATTCAAATACTTACTGTGTGCACTATGTCCACTTCTTTGGCTTAAATCATCGTCATGTCAAATCATCAGATACATGATGACGGTACAAAAAAGTCCGCTTTCAGTGCTGTGAGAATAATGGAAGTTGCTCGCGAGTGCTCTGCGTAAGCTGTTTTCTGTTGATAGATTTTCTATTTTAAATGTCCCTACAAGAAGTCGCAGGAGATGACATCGCATGTGTATGTGGTCAAGTCAAATCGCTCTCAAAATATCCAAGAGACATACATCATACAATGATCAAAGATAACTTTTCCTTACCTGTTTACTTCCCGCCTGTTACGGGAGTTGTCATCCATAAACACAAATTGTGCGCCCATGGCGCCCCGAAACAAACGTACATGCTGTTCCAGAATGACGTCCCGATAGATTTGGCTTGTCATGGTTCCAATTTGAAGATTCAGGTCAGTTCTGGAACCCAGAACAATTCCACCCCAATCGAGCAGTCCTGCACCACCGTAACGGTGTCGTTCAATGATGTTTTCTTGGTGGTAACGGGTACTTGGAGCTCTCCATATGAAAGTCCGGCAAGAATCGATCTCCAAGCTAAACCTGGACTCGTCGGAAAACATCACACAAGCCCACTGTTGCGGTGTCCGCAATGCATGCTCTCTACTCCAGGCTAACCGCAGGCGACAGTGAGTTGCAGTAAGTGGAACGCATCTGACAGGTCTACGAGCATATAGACCAATCTGCATTAAGCGTCTATACACGGTCTGCATTGAAATTGTCGTACCAGTGGCTGAAGAGAGCTGAAGAGATAGGTCTGAGGCTGTGCTCCGCCTGTTTCTTTTGGCAGTAACTGCCAAATACTGGTCCACATTCGGCGTTGTAACTCTGGGGCGACCTGTGCTGTAACGTCTACTCACATTAACATCATCTTGGAATCGTTGCCAAAGCCTGGAGACGACACTCTGGGCAATTCCAAGTTCGTCTGATACTTCCAGTTGGGTACGCCCACATTCCAGACGGCGATAATTCTACCACGTAAAAAATCATCCAAATGCGTCCTTTGTGTCATAACTATTCGGTTATTGCACTGAAATGCTTATAAAGCGCCTGCGAACAATTTTACTTCTTTGCCTGTATTCCTTATATATCACTCTCTTACACTCTTGTCATTGTGACGTACCATCGGTGTCATCTGGTTACTTCCTGGAATTTGCATATGATTCTTGAAGATGTTTGTAGTGATTTTAAAGGTGATGTATTTATTTTAGAGTTCGATTTCCGCGTGTCTCCGAATTATCCTTAATTTATGGACATGAGTGTATATAACAAGTACTCAGTTGATAAAAAAAATGGGGTAAGCGAAAAGCAATAATTTGGCAAATGTTTGTTTTCAATTAATCAAATTAATAAGTTAAACATCCGGAGATATTTACGCGAAATTCTAGAAAACTAAAATTTGTTATATTCAGATATATATATAAATGCAGAAGGTCTTTTACCTTTAATATTTCGTGACATTTTTGCATCTGTGTCTAATACCAGCTAACGTAACTCCTTAGCTTAACGCTTAAACACTTGGATGTTAGGATTTCTACGGTCCAATTATACTCGGATTAAAAAATAGTAACTACTCTGATCCGATTTTAACTTTACTTGGACTTTGGTCGATGAATCTGAGCCCCATATTTTTCTCTAGGTTTCAACCTTTATATCAAGTGAGGCGAAGACGTGCATTTCTCGATAATGACTGGAATTTTTGGAGAAATTATTAAACTAACAAATCTACCAAAACTATTTAACTAAACTGTTATTAGGTGCTAAACAGGAATCTGAATGCATAGATTATATTGCATTGCTTTTCTAGCTTTCCTAAGTTTCAAAATTTTCTTTTGCCTTTTCTCCGTAACATCCGTACTTTTACTGTTTTATGTGATTGTGCAGTATCCTTTCGGCAAGGAAATAGTTAAAACCTGAGACGACGTTGGGTGATAGGCTTATACGTTTACTTACTTTTTAATTTATGAAATATTTTGCATTACCTTACTTCCCTGAAATATTCAAAATCAATGAGGCAAATTTCGGATACGTATCTTTAACTGAAGTATTAATTTATCAATTCTCTTTAACATGTTATTCATTATTTCATAACATTTTTCATCAGAGTTACATTAATGTTTGCTTTTTTTGTAATTCATTCAAGGCTATACTGGTAACAGATGAAGAGATTTGCTTAAAGGTTTATACAGCTGAAAAACGTTCAGCAAAGATGATAAATACTAAAGTATCAATCATTATCATAATTCTGAAACTGTCTCTCAACATTTTTCATTTGAAATACAATTTGATAAATATGTGTAAAATTTCCATGTGAAAGGAAATCCAGCCTCACGTTTTAGGTGTGTAATCAATTGCCTATTTGGTATTTAGTCACTAAGTGGCAACGGGGCAAGATAATTTTCAAATGTTCATACAGAAGTCGTCTAGTCTATTCACAATATAAGAAATGAGGGAAGAAAATTTATTTCGATAAAAGAGATGCGGAAATTTCAGCTGAATTATGTAAAGGCTAGGATTTACGATCCTTAACAGAAAGAAGAGATGGTTTGTCATTTTTATTGCGTCGAAATTTGCCAAATTTCCACGCGTTTTCAGAAAATCTGAGGCATTTCGTTATCATTAAACAAAAATATTATCATAGCTTGCATTTTACTATCAGGATTGCATACATTGGCAAGTGGCTGCAAGTGAATTTGAAAAGTATTATTATAGTATTATTATTATTTAAAAGAAACTTAATACTGAACTGCAGAATATTTCACAGTGTATTTATGCAACAGACAGCTGAAAACATAGAATAGCGTCATAATGAAATGTGTAAAAATGATATGAAAACTTTCGAATATCTTCGCCGTTTATAATTCACTCTTTATTTTTCTTATTCGATACGTTCGTTATCCAAATGTAGTTCCGAGCCACTACTGGCCCACCGGCCTTGATATTTTAGTTTTCATGCAAAATATTTTATTCGAAAAGTTCTCCAAGTATACCTTCTTCATTATTATTATAATAATATAAATATACGTATCGTTTCTAATCCGATTCATTTTTACTTGAATTGTTTGAAACAGTTACGTGATTATGATTCTTCACACTCTTCAATGTGTAATTTTCCTCGTTTTCACTACATAATGAGTCTGCTCTCTCATTAGTTTGGGTGTCTTCGCACGCAATCTACAAGTGCAAGGGTAAATAAATTTTCGAAATTGCATGCCATATTCAAAGTTTCAGAACATTTAGACTGGAAAGAAATTTTTTTGTTAGTTATTGTAATTAAAATTCTATTCTCAGTAAATCTGAACGCTTAATTGCATTAGTTTGTATTAAAACACACATTTAGTTTCAATGCTCATTTTTCGTTCTCTGATAAAATTGTTTTCAATTTATAACTCTAATTAATAGTATAGTGAAAATTACATGCTCAATAATTAGCGAATTCATGAAATGGAAGACACTCTAGAATAAATAAGATACATAGTTTTCTTAACCTAATGTACTATATCACTTGTTTATCAGGTTTTTTAGTAAAATCTATTCAGTATAGATCAAGAAAATTACAATCAGATTCTTTAAATATAAGTAAGCATATGTATTTTAAAATAAAGAGATCTAACTATTTTTTACGCAGTTAAATGTTTACTTATAGTTCTTACACAGTCTAAGCTTTGACAGAAAGCTATTTTACTTCCAGGTACATTACCAAATTGAAATTAAATAAGGCTCTTCGATTGTATGTGTTTTCCTGGCATTTATAGATCTGTATAACAGCATTTACGATATATTCTCTTCCGTTTCCACTGAAACGTGTAGTCGTTTTTTCATTATACTTCTTCAAATATACTTAGTTATATATGAATAAATAGTAATTTATTGGAAGCATAATAAACTATAGCTTTTCAAAAAAGCAGAAGCGTGTAATCTTATGCTCATGCAAACTAAATTGCAAAATGTTTTTATTTTACGCTAACTTTAGAGTCGTTGAATTCGATCTTAATTTCTTTATAAGACAACAATTTAAGGTCTTTCAAGTCCAGATCTGATGTCCATGATTGTACTTAATGGTTGTAGTACTCCATTTCTTCAAAGTTAATTCTAGTGAGTCGGCTAGGTTTATTTTTATAAAATGCTTACACTTTGCACCTGAACTTGTCTTTAAAATTTTGGGAACAAAGTATTTTGTCAGGTTCCATATTACACAATCAGGGTGAAAAATAAAACATGCCACATCTGTAGGTAATACTGTCATTTATTTTATTTTCCTCTGTTTTCGCTATTATTTTTCTCTGTCAAAAGAGCATTTATTAAAGTTGCACTTTAGAGTGTTTTAAATGTTTAATTCAGTTGTAAGGATTATGTTAATTTCTTTAACAGTTAAGTTTTGAGTTAAAGTTTCTTTCCTGTCTTCCTGAATTTCAAATTGCAACTTCAGGCCCGAATGTAGTTTTAGAAACGTGTTTGAATGCAAACTGAGGAGAAGTATTTAACCGCGAAGTTCTACTGTCTTAGTTAGAGAGAACCAGTGATTCTGGCTAGCACGCTTCCGCCTTTTAGGCTACTCTCTCTTAAGCTCCTATTACGCTCGGCCGTACTTTAGGCCCTTGATAGCTTCACCGTTATTATCACCGTATTTAAGGGGCAAACTCGGTTAGAATATTGATAGCTTCGGCTATATCTTTTGAGTTAAGATTAGCTAAGTTAATTTCTTAGCTTTTGAGTTCATGTCCGAGTGGCGGTTTTATTGTAAAACTCTAAGACGGAGTTCTGTTAAACTTTATTGGAATAATAAAGGGTAATTTCACCCTTCTTACGTGTTGTTTCTATATCACGAACTCAAGCGATTTGTCGCTTACCAGTTCTTAAGATTCTTTAACTGTAACTTAAAAGTACACAGCACAGAATCTTACACGGTTACTTGCTTTGAAAAACTGAATGATTGGGGGATGAAAAAGACAGAGAATGCTATTATAAGAGCACTTGAAGAAATCTTAGTACGATCTATGCACTCCCTTATTTTGAAATGTACTTTATGAACATATGCTTGGTATATCTTCTCCATACTCACAATTAAGTAGTTAATTACCGCAGTGAGAAGCAATAATCTCTAATCTTGACTCATTCAGTTAAAGGCGGATACAGAGAGGATAGCCATCGACGAGTACCTTCCTATTGCTCCACGCATGGTGCATGAAATAGCGACGTGACCAATTCGCTCAGACATTTGATTTTTATGAAATTTTTACTAGATTTTTGCTCAGTAAGACTGCCATCATCTTCTTTTGAAAGAAGTAAATCAACTGCAGCAGTATATGCTTTGACATAGTTATAACGGAATTCGTACCCATGCCTTTGAGCATTTCCGTTTAGATAAATAAAAATTTTCACTATGGCCACTCAAAAGCTTATCTGCCGAAACTATGATGAAAGAGTCTTCCAAGAATGCACATTTAGAGACATTTGATTCTCTTCCTGTCATCAACTGACAAAAAATAGGATTTAGACCAATAATACAACGAATATGCACAGTTGAATATTCCAATTTTCTTTGTGGCAGCAAAGTTTTATTGATTAATGTCTGCTCCGAGTAATTTGTTGTCGAGATCCCTTAATCAAACTGCTTTTGTGCTCGAGTAAGATTTTTGTCTAGTTGTTGCTACAAAATGGATTGTTATTAGCATTATTGACCTCATTTACTATTGTGCTTAAGAAAATCAGAAAAATTCTTCGGAAGAGGTTCCAACAATTGAAAGTAGTTATGTTATTCTATTTAGTGCCAAGAAATATGGTAAGATCCCATCAAAGATGTGCCATTGATTCTTGCAGAATTCTAAAGGAATTAATATTTTTTTGGTAGTTTATTTGATTACAGTAAAGCACGGGAGAGATATCTGCCTAGGCAAAGGGATGCCTTCGCTGAGAATTTTTTAAAGGAAACTGGCTCGTATCCACGTTACACATGAATAAAACCACAAAAGCGCCTATGCAGACAGCCCGTTCGCCTGGAATCGAATCCAGGTCGAACTACCAGTGTTCAGCGATCGGCCACTTGTGGAGTTAAAACAGCTGACACCTCTTTCTTTAATAATATTTGTTCCGCTTCGTTTTTATGTTTCGTAAAAAGGCATTCGTCGATTTCTATAGTTTTATTAGACCCTGAGATTTTACTAGAGGTTGTGTCTAAAACACTATGAATGCAAACTTTCCGCAGGTTATTGTTTCAGTCTATGAATGTTTTGTCGACCATGTTCATCTGGCCACATCGTGTCCATTTATACAGATTTTTGATGTTAAGTACCCATAATTTTGAAAATAATCCTCTGTTTGCTATTCTATAGAAGGAAGGTCCAAAATTTAATATTTTTTCCAACATGCAAAAAAAGCAGAGAATACCAGTTAATATATATCATTGTTTAAAGAACCAAAGTTTGGCTTACAAAGGATCAATCATGGTTACATCAAACAAAAGCGCGCATTGTTATTACGTCACACTTGCACATAATCAGTTATAAATCGCTGTTCTTGGTTACAGTTTGGAAGTCGACGGGTAATACGTAAGTACCCAGTTAAATGCAAAACGGATAATAATTGTACTAAATGTTTTAAAGGAATAAAAAAGAATAAATGCTTTATAAACACTCAAGCTCAAAGTGATCATTCAATAGTTATTTTGCCAGAGATTGAAAACTGTATTTAAAAATAAGATCAAGATTTTTAAAAAACTGCAGAACAAATAATTAGCTGAATCCTATAATCAAGTAGTGTGGCATTGTGAAATGTAAAGAAACTATTGTGAGATTTAAGGAAATAATTTAGTTATTGATATCAGCCGTCTGTGCTCTACATTTGGCCGAAAAACGAATTTCGCATTTTTAAGTTTGGGAAGTTGTGAAACAAAAATGCGAAGACAAATTGGGCTCTATAAGTATTGAAATAATAAAACTTCATAAACACTCATACATAAAGTAAAAAAAGCGAACTCCGTAACTATGAAGTTCACAACTACAAAGTAACTATAAAAGAACGTCCCAATTATCTAATTAATCACAATAACAAAAACAAAAAAACAAAAAAAAAAATCTAAAAGCTTTCACATTTTATATTATGCCCAAAGGGGCTTTTTTTTAATCTTTTAGTGTGTTACCTCATTAAATATCATGTTCTTCGCACTTAAACCATAAAATTCAATTCAGCAGCAATCGCAAAACAATTTTAAAGTGAGCATATCGTTAGAATTTTCGATACACAGTCTCGTGCGCTGGAGATAAAAATTCTTTTATCCCCGTACAGGTTTACCATAGCTCGATTTAAAATCGTTGTGTTTGTTAATCAAAAAGTCGTTAAAGTTTTACGAAATAAGAAATAGATAATGAAACAAATTTCCATATTCCAAATTTGGTCTTCCAGATGTCCATATTTGAGTAGACAGCTACGTTATTCAAAATATGATGTCTCTGGGTACCGTTGTTTTTTCACAGTGCGAGAGACATATTAAAGTTGATGCAGATTGTTCATTATTTAATTTTTTAAATATAATGCTGTGCTTTAATATTTGGTGGCAACAATTTAAAAAGTGATTCTTCGTTTATAGTGAATCAACGCAAAATGTCAAAATGAAATTAAGGGCCCTTCTGGGCAAATTGCCTCTTTGGGCTAATAATAATCATCCCATTTATATTTTTACATGGATTTCTTTATCTTCCAGATATTTACGTGCTGCAGAAATATGAAAATAAAACGGTAAGAAAGGAGAGAAGAATTTAGAAGCTATGATTTGTTGCTGTTGCAACTAGGAGTACACACAATTGCTGTCATTTTCTTGTTTCTTCCTGCAGCCCCTATTTTGAAGTTTCAATTAATCCTAATTGTTGGATTATTAAGTCGCGAAGGTATATATTTTACTAGGTCGATAGCCTTTCGGCTGATTTTAAGAAACCGATTACCCTTAAAGTCTTAATAGCTTTAAATTAATAGAGCTGAATCTAGGTAGGAGTTCTCGGGAGAATGGAGTGGCCATCTCCTTGTAAGTAATGCGGTGTCCCCTCTGGAACGTTTTCAGAATTTGACAGTTGATTTAAATTTTTATTTCTAGTTTTCGTGCACTCAAATCATGATTCAATGAATTTTGGTTACAGTGGCAAACTAAAATTTAATTTAATGTTGAAAGACTACAACTCGCCACTCATGAATTATTCGTTACAGAGAAATTACAACATGCTAAGAAGACTCTGAAGTCGTTTTCATTGATCACTGATCGGATACTAACTTAAAAATAGAGAGAGAGAGGCACTTCAAAGTCAAGTTCATTTCCTTCTGCCAGAAACCCTAAATATTTTCAGTTAACTACTTTAATTTCATTCTTTCTTTTTTACAGAAGTTATAGCGAAACGCAGGAATAGAAAGTAATTGACACAAGTTTTTGAGATGAGAATGGATCGCTGGGAATATCGTCTTCTGGGAAAGTATTCATAGCCTTTCAAATAGCATATTTTTAGCATACATGGGATAATGGCAAAATAGCATACATGCGATAATGATTTACATCGAAATTCATCTGTTAAGTAGCTATTTTTCCTAAAATTTGTTGAATATACTCAGAAGTAAATAAATAATTGTCCCCAATCAATTCGATAAAATATTTAGGAAGTAGGTTCATTCAGAACTTACAAACAAAAGGTGAGAAATCTAGTCAGTTGCTACTAAATGTACTTAGACATTGTTAATACAAACGATAATTTTTAAAGTTAGTTCAACGGAGAATTGGGTACTATTCCGTTTTGAGGACCGTAAAAAATTGCTGCGAAAATGTATGCGCAAAAGCGCCAAATCTAGCAAACGCGCCCATTTAACAGCGCGCCAGATCTAGCGTACGTGCTGATTTCAAATTACGTAAGTTTAGATAGTTCTATATTTCTTAAAACGCCATTGAAATACTAGTTTAATTTTTAAATCCTTTTTTGATATCCTATGGATTTAATAATTTGGGAATTGCCCATGACGAAAGGTTTGCAATAGAAATTTTTCAAAGAAAAGGCATCGTTTATTATGGAGAATTATGTTTGAACAACCAACGAGATGAAATTATGCTTTAGCGATAACTAGCGAAATAGCGAAGCAGGAATCCATTCAGTTATGTTTAGCCTTTTTTTATATAAATTATAATAATGATTTGAAATAGTTATTTACTTTTATGCTTCCAATCAGTTATGAATTTTTATATAAATTATAATAATAAAAAAGCATTATATGAAATTAACCTTTCATATAAATTAAAACAATAATCGTTAGATAGTTATTTACTATTATAGTACTTCCTTTCTTAAGTTAGGGTAGCCGCAATTATTTTTGGCAGCACTGGCTCAACAATAGTTTGGCGATTTTTTACAGTCCTCAAAACGGAATAGTACCAAGAACTGCATAAAAGTCTTTTTTTTTTTCTTTCTGACACATCAAAAATGGATTTACACAATATCAGATTGCTGCGTTCCTGAGATTACTAACCAGTTCGATAAAACAAAAACATTACAGCAAAAGAAAAATTTCCACTCCCCAGAATTTAATAATGTTTTAGCTTAATGTAAAGCACTCAACTTTATTTGATTGTCAGTTGCCTGTTCTTCAAATCGAGGCAGAGATAGATGCTTAAAAAAGTGTTATTCGAACGTCTCTTAGCTGAAGTAGACATAATGAGTTATTTTTAACACTTGTGATAAAGTGTCTTTAAGATTTTGGCCTTCAAAATTTGTCTCCATCGTTGTTTGTTTGGCGCTGATAAAACACAGAAAACCGGTACGGTAGAACTCCTATTGCTGGAACTCCAATTATTCGAAAGATTTATTGAATACTTCCCACAAATGAAAAGTATAAAAATATAATGATGATTTTCTCAGCAAGGGAATATTTATAACGTGAAATATTCGCTAAGCTGCACTTTTTATTTTGAATGAACTGTTCATTTTTATTTACACTTCTGTTCGTAAGTTGGATACTATCCCCAAACTATGCAGCTTAGATATCAAACCTCTTTTGTAGAAACCTTAAAAGTTAAGGCCCTTTCACATTCGATGTACAACGGTCTCAACATAATTAAGCAAGGAACGAAGCTCCGACTTAACTGAGCTAAGTCGTTGACACATCTTTGAATTCCCAATAAACGTCTACGCGCAATAGCCGATACCAGCTGAAATTTGCGCGCTCTTTCTTTTGGCTGCATTTTGTATCAAATAGTTTTTCACCGTGAACTTTCAGCCGCACGTTTTCTTGTATGACATGATGTAATATTTACGCAATACAGCACAAAAATTATATAATATTTAGAACAAAATCAACAAAACATAAACATGCTTAGTTATCAGTATTTTTATTTTTCAAGATTAGGTCACGATTTACAGGTTTTCTTGAAATTTCATATGTCTAATTTCGTTCATTACGATTTAATAAAAATAAATTCAGGACTGAGATGATTAGAAGAACGAAAGGTATTATATTAATTTATTTGTTTATAACTTTAATTCATACTTTAATTACTTTATATTCCACAACAGGTTTTATTACAGTTCTGTATGTACCTAGTTCAGACAAGCGACATTAGTTTGTTCTGATCCTAATTACTTTAAATACTAATCTCTAGATCCATGAAGACACTCAAGCAACTTGTCTCCTCGTCTTAACCACTCAGTAAAGTAGCTCCAGCATGGAAGAAAACTTAAAATAAAACCATTTCTTTTATCAGTTCGTCAGCCTAGTAGTTACACAACCTGTGTAATAATAGAAAATGAATTCCGCAGTTTTCGGGAATAACAAAAATAAAGAAAAATTTAATAGTAATATTAAACAGCAAAGCGGTCCTGCAAGCTTTTCTTCAGCCCTCAAACTCTTTCGAATAATTACAGATTGCAAAGCTGCAGTCCATTCAAGTTAACTCAGAAGCTGGAAAAAATAGGAGCGAGACTGTCAGCGATAGCTGCCAAAAACGTTCTCTAACTTAACATCTCTGTACTTAAATACATTAACTAATTTTCCTTCTAGTAGGAGCTAACAGAAGTGAAAGTTAAGAAAAATTGATAAAACAGATGTTTAATACACATGAAACGTTACAAATTGCTGGGTTCTTCTACCATTTTGTAATTTGAATACATACTTAACAATAATGAAAAGAGGAAAGTAACTCACGATTCCAACGATGCCTATCTGGAATAAGGATCTAATCTCTCATTTAACATCCAGGCGATTATCCCATAAAATGTGATGTGCAATTAGAATTAAATTGAATTCGTTTCTTCGTCACGGCCCCCTAAACAAAACAGTTATAACACGCGGTCTCCTAATAGAACACTTATGACATTCGGTTCAGTAAACGCAGTATATAATCTTCACAGCTTGTAATTTATAGGATAAATATCCTGTATACTATACTTTTTTTACATAATACTACGCAAAGAGAAAGAAAGAAAAACTTTAAAAATAATTTTAAAGTGTTATTTTAATATCTCAAAACAAACGAAGGCTATCTGCGTAAGGGATGGGATGCCTTTGAGGAGAAGCTTCTAAGGAAAATTAGCGCGTATTCATGTGGCACATGGGGAAAACCACGAAAACCAACCTTCCAGCCAGCTCCTTAGTCTGGGCCCCAAACCCGGGTCCAACTACTAGTATTTAACTGTCTTAAACACAGCCACCAGTAAGGCAATAAATAAAACATATAATGATATAAAATTTATAAAATAAACCAAGCCTCTGTAGGCGATATTCATATCATATAATGCATTTATATCTGAATATTATTTTGGATAAATCACACGAGTTGCAAAGGGAGAGAGAATTAATGATAATTATAGTAATAAAAATATTTTATGCAAAGGGTAGTTTTTTATTATATTTGTAAAGAACAGTAAAATATATCATGCGATTTTTCTTAATTTCATAAGCTAGGCTATTTGAAGTATGAGTGAAAATTAGTAAATTATGTAAATAAAAAATACAAAAATTCAAAATTCTCACGAAATTTTATTATTAAATTTTTAATTTGCACAGAGCCCTATCTTCATAACTCTTTCCATATTATGATTTTTCACTACTAAATAAATATGTTTAATATTTCCTCCACGAAGTTCTTATTTCTCCTTAATAATTCTGCTTTAGTTTCGAATTTTTTAATATCTTATAATAACACTATAGCTTTGCCTACTATAACAATTTTCCTTAGCGAAAATGGACGGACTTTCTTTCGTGATTGGTCGCTTTTCTATGTCTACTAGCTTTGCTGTGCATGAGATTGAAATTTTTCAGTTAGAAGTCCTAGCTCTGTTATATCCAAAAACTGTTTTATCGCTCCAGCAAATATATACATTTTGTCACCGCTGGCTCAGACCCCAGATTGAACTGCCCTTAATGCTCCACGCAGTTTTCTATGTCATTAAGCCGTCTTCATAAGCAACTGCGATCTTGCTTTGTTTTCTTTAAAAGAAGACGGTAAAACATGAGAGGACCAAATGCCTGAGGAATGGTACACCTTCATGAAGAGCTTTCTAAAGAAACCTTTTCGTATTCACGTTATGCTCTTGTGAAAACTCAAAAATGCACCTGAAAGGAAACTGCACAGTGTCACGGATCACGGAGTTGAAAACTGCGTAGCTACAAAAACTCCTCAACAGCCTTCCACCCAATATACCGTCACGCTGCGAGACCTTTCGGGCTGGGAGAGAGGACCCCACTCCATATTAGACTCATTATTTGTTTTATACCACGACTTAGATTTTGGACATTCCTGCGCTTTAATTTTACTGACTTTAACTTTACTGACAAAGCAAAGCTTTACTGGCAATATTTTTTTAATAGTGGGCATAACTGTTTTAAATTTTGGTCACTGCTAAGGACAGAAGCAGTAGTATTATAGAGGTACTTAACAGGCGGCCGCTGGTACCTCCTATGATGGGATGAATAAGTTACATCCATGCCTTCTCCGGTATTCAACCCGGGTCCTTCGATACGGCAGTCAGAGACACAAACCACTTTCCCGTCTGGGCCGCTTACTAATAATCACGCATACATAAAATGACTTTTGATTGGTACATCTCTTTCTCTGTTATAAATAAATATTTACACTAAATTTCATTAAAGTCCCTTAGTTTTTTAGAAATTTGATATAAAATGCAAATTCTCTTAATTTCGCCCAGGAGTGTATCAATGTTTTCCCATGACATTTCTGTTGTCAAAGAAATATGCGTACATAATGCTAAATGCATTTTATGAACTTTGATGATGACTTTAAAGTGGGCATACAGTTGCATAATTATACAACAGGCCTTACGATTTCATACTACTATCATTTGATGCCCATTTTGTTCTAAAATATTCATAAAATTAAAATTCTCAATTCTCAATTTTAATATTCCAACTACGTTTATTTAACAAAACAATTTATGTAAGCAACAATTTCTATCTTGCTTCGTAAAATATTTAATTTTTCGTTTATGTTTTTTTTTACTAGAATTTACCATTTGTTCAAATTGTTTTTTTTTTTTTTTTTTTTTTTTTTTTCTACTTTCAATTTCGACTTATGAAAGGTCCACAATATATTATTAAACGAAGAGATTTTAATGGCGAAGTTATTTAAATGAAACACTTTCCACTGAAATTCGCTGTACATGGAGAACATTCCTAATACGTTTCGGCTCCTTCGAAAAGCTACCAAAAAAAAGGATAGACGTTGATATGCAGTAAAGGAGGAGAACGGTCTCAGCGAAGCACATGCAAATAGTATTCAGAATATGCGTTGAATAAATAAATCCGATTATTGATGAACATAACAGGTCGCTTCACAAAAGTTAAGAATCTCTATTATATATAACCCATTGCTATTTTTCATTGGCTTATACAGGGTTTTGGATAGTTTCTGAAATTTAGATGAATAGTTTTAGCTTCCAGCCTCAAGAAAATTATTTTCCTCTCAATGCAATTGACTTGAACAAAAGCAAAGATGCATCAGAAAAGCTTTCCATAAATTTGAAGTCGCTTTTCATTCATACACTGTATACCTTGAATATGTAAATATATGAACATCACCGTATAAAGGAAAACGCACTTCTTCTTACTATCGAAAAAGGAGCCATACTTTTTAAGTAAAAATATCATTAAAAATTTCAGTAAAATAGTCTCATTATTATTTTATTGTATCATTACAGCATGTGTTTACGATTAATGGGGTTCTATTTCCATGAGAATGAGACCTAAGCTGTTCGGTCAAAAAAGGTTTTCCGGATAATCGAATTAATGAACGGAAAGGGAAGTTCTAAATGGAAGTTTGGATCTGACCTCTCCGGTGTTTGTTTACTCCTCAAAAGCATGAAAGATACAGAAAAAGAGAATGATTTCAGACTTTGCACCGTCCAGACATTCTACCTCTGTAGAAATTATTTTTCTCTGTTAAAACTATGCTATTGTTCCCAAGATGTTTAATATGTCCTTCAATAATTAAGTTTTAATAATTTATCCTAAAACGAAGCATAATGTCTTTATTTCATCCGTGAGGTTTCAGTCGCATCAAATCGCTATCAGCTTAAAAAAGTCCGAATTGCGTCATGATGTCACACTATACGTAAAACCGAGGCAACACTCATACACAGCGTGATTCCAAAGTTCTAGAATTAATATTTTTAACAAATTCAAACAAATCTGTCAAGTGATAATTGGCAGTATTTATTACAATGCTATATCAATTTTCTTTTCCTAAAATACCATCTGCTTCCAGACAGAATCTTCTACGCAGTTAACTGTTTGCTTTGATCCTGCTGCTATGGACTTCAAATCTGTACAAAGAATAGCAATTAAGTCTTACTGTGGAGCGGGGTAAACAGAAGTTTTTTTCCAAGTAATGATTGAAAATGAAACTTAATATACGTATTATGATTCTGAGATAAAACAGCAAATATTTGCTTGGGTTGAAGAAGATTCACTACTGCTTAGGTTTCGGAATAATACAGCAAATATTATATTGGTGGTATTTTGTCATTGGAAAGAGATAATATACAAGACCTTCTTTCCTGAGAATCAGGTACCGATCTTCATATTTTATATAGATGTAAAAAGCAAAATTCTGAAGAGAATTCAGAGCGCTAGGTGTGAAAATCCTCAAACTAATAACTAGTTATTTGTCATATAGTTCATGTAGTTTGTCATAGGCTATGCACAGTCATATAGTTCCATTCTTGTCATGTAATACCTATTACAGAGAAGTGTCGTAGTTCTCAAGTTTTCCTTATTCACCAGATTTGACCTCTGCAGACTACTCTTTCTTCTCTAAAGTGAAGTGTCTCCTTAAAGTTCATTATTTTAGTTTTAACTATACTGTAACCAAAAACGTAAACAGCATTCCAAAAGATGAGTTTTGTGAGGGAATCAAGCAGTTGTGAGAACGTTTCAAGTGTTGTCAATCTACAAGAATTTTATATTGGAGGCTAAAAAATATGAATGTTGCTTTTTTTAGCTTTCGATTTTGCACGAACTTAGCCCTAAACCTTTATAGTCGCATTATATCTCGTTGTATTTCTAATAACTTGACAACTTCGACATTAGTAATACTACACGAAAATGTAATTTACGAACGCTTGTAGATGCATTTGGAGTAGAGTGCTTTATTGAGTTCCCGCAAATACTAAGAGAGAAGTTAGTCATTTACGGTCTTCTGATGCTCTAATGGGAATGGCGTCATACTGAAGGAGGGATTAATGAGGATTTAACTGCATATGGTTTAATAAATGTGACCGCTGCATTAATATCCCATTTCACACTCTATGATGACAGTTCTGTGGAAATAAAGCTACTCATCCCTTGGCTGAATCACACATTCTAGCTTATGAATCATAAGGACATTCATTAAATCCTTAACAGTGCTATTTCTGAGCTCTAAGGAATCCCGAGTTCTAGCATTGATTTTTTGATGCAGTTATGAATATATGTATGTCTCTATAGCCTCGTACAACTCTTTGTTTAGTCAGATAACTGTCTAGTTTCCTTAAACAATAACAAAGATATCCCATAAAATTATATTACAGTGTTACCGTATAGGCAAATAGGTACTGTACAGACAAAGCTGCATTGTAGTGCAGGCTAGAAAATAAATCATGAGAAATATTTAGGTTTGCAATTCCTAAAAATAAATACTAATTATAATATGTAATTTACTAATGCACGTAATGGCACAGTAGAACGAATGCATATATTTATATATAAATGTATTCGTATAATGCATTTATTATACGAATGCAATTATTTATTATTTCCTGTAATACATAAATGCATTATATATATATATATATATATATATATATATATATATATATAATTAAACAAATAAATTAGTACTTTCCAGGATGTTTTTGTAAAAAACAAAGGTAAATAAGTAATGTACTAAAATAGAATAAAATGTAATACGATTGTGAGATAGGTAGAAAGATTTATTTAATACATTAATTTAACAATCTCAACAGTGTTAGCGCTAGTTTAAGTTTGAAAGTCATTTCCATTACTTCATTATTACATGTTTGTCTAATTATGTATGTATATAAATCTATTTGATGGCACATCTGTTGAAACATTTTCAAGATAAATATGTATTTATTGCAATTAGTTTGAATAAAGGCTTTATAGCTGTAAATTACTAATGAGAATAGAAGGAATACATGAATGATATATAACAGAATATTTGGAATCAAAAGCTTTCATACCTTATCGTTATCAATTCGTTTCAACAATAAAATTAGTAAAAAAACCTTTCAGTATATAAAATACAAATGTATTTTTCAATAAATAATATTTCAATATTATAAATATATAAATTTCATTAGTTAAAAATCTGTAATTCTAAAGTAAATAAAATATTAAGAAAACTATTTGCTTGCTGACTAGTTGTAGCATCAATATATTAAGCTAAAATTTTGGACAAACAAAAAGTCAATATACTATTAGTTTCAAATATACAATAGAAATCTAGGGGCATACAAATCAGTTGCTTTCCTTGTTTTAACACTTATCTTAAATATATTTAAAAGCATGAGCGCAATCTAAATATAAAAAATTGAGGGCGCTCCGTATAGCTCATCTCTTCAAGATCAAAAATGAAACAAAACTTCGTTTCTGAGTAACTCCACACACCTCATATATGGTTTCACAGAGCATTTCTCGCTGCTTTCCTCTCATACTATCTGTATAACAGATTTTTGAAGTCATTAAACATAAAAACTCTTCTTTAAATTAGGAGGCACTTTTTTTTTTTAAGTAAGTACAATTTTGATGTTAATAAACATAAGCAGAAATTTTTAATAATCTTATTTTCACATAAACGATTAGGTCTTAATATTATTTTCAACACAATTGCCACAGGTATTATTATCATATGCAACAACAAGCTTCCGAATTCGATCCTCATATAGCCCACCAGCGGCCGAGCTGTAAAATCGCTGAACACCTAGTAGTTCCCACCTGGTGCGATTCTAAGCGAACGGACTGACTGCATGGCGTTTTCGTGGTTTGCCCCATGTGTAACGATTATACGAACCAGTTTGCCTTAGAATGTCCTCCACGAGTGCATCCCTTAGGCAGATAGCCTTAGTGTGCTTTGTCATAATCAACTAAGCCAATCGATCCTCATAGAAATCTTACGTCTGATTGATAACTATTCTTGGTATCCACATTGAGCAAACTTAAGCAATTTCTCACATTTTCATCAAGAATTTGTCTTCAAACTTTGGGAAGCTTTGTAGATAATGATAAAATAGTAAAGTATGATGATGAGGAACGACTGGACTATCATCTGTTTTTTATGATGACCCGATGAAAAGACTTGATAATAAAATTTCGATAAAACAGATGCTTGACGACTTCAATGTTACCTAATGAAGTTTCAGGAACTGTTCTGATCAAAATTTTGACAGAACTCTAAAATTATCGGAAGCTATGCTCAAGCTGCATACCGAAAACGGGTATCAAAATCAGGCGATAGTGTTCTATAAAGATGGAATTCAGAAGCTGGTGGACCGATACGATAAGTGCCTTAATCTAGGTTTACATTACGTTGAAAAGGGCATTAAAAAGCAAAATTTCTCATGTAAAAATAAAACTGTTAAAACATTATCCTGGTATTTATGTAATATCGAAACAGCACGTACTTAAAACACATGTCCTCGTATTACTACGATTAGCAAAAGTCTGGTCTAGCCAGAACTTATCGTCTTAAGACCTTTCCACCACGGTAAAACTTATGTTAGAATGTACTTGACCTAACGAGTTACCGCGTTGTGTGTTCGCAAATAATGGTTTGCTTCGACCGATTAACTGCAGTTAATGTTGAAGATTATGAAGATTTTAAAGCACAGGTTATTAAATTACAACTGCACCTTCAACCAATTTTTAAAACAAATTCTTTAAAGATGTGAAGATTGTAGTCGAAAAGCAAGAGTACAGTAGTAAACACAAGTTTATCGGAAAAAGTGAATGAAGCGTTTATTGCTAGCTGTCGCGAAATCTGTTAATCTTTGATCTAGTGCATGAGAGTTGTAAATTTATGAATCATGTTGATAGCTCGAATGACACAAAAGTTATTGATAGAAGGACGTTATACAGAGAGATCTCTGATCCCGTTTGACGATTATGTTAATTGACTCATAATTTTATGATTTGCTTTGCACTTTTACATTTCGTTACCTCTCACCAGGACTTAAAAGTATACGAACAGATTTCTAGAAAGTTGTAGACAGCAACGACGTTTTGGCAACGACGCTGACCATTGAAATATTTCTAAGCTAAATTCAAGAATTTAGTTAAAACTGAGCCATCGCTTTGAGAAATCTCGAAAATTAACTAACGTTGAATTTTAAATACCCATTTTAAGTTACCTTGAAATTTCAGAAGAGCGAAGCTTGATTTGCAAGCCATGCATTGTTCAATTCAAAATTAAATGAAAGTTTTGTTTAAACCTGACTCAGTTGTTGCTATCATAAACAGGGCTATAAGTTACCTGACTGTTCTCAGTAGGAACCAAGTTAAACCAATTAAAGAGTGGAACTCTACAACTTTGCAGTATATACACTTGTTAATTCAAGACGTCTTTATATAAAATGCCCATATTTTGTAATAAAATCTTGGTGAAATGTTTTATAATTTAAAATAAATGTTTTATCAAAATTTTCTTTTATCTGAACTCGCTTAACTCCTTTTGGCTTTTCATTACGTAGATCATTATTATCGAAGCGCTATTTTATATACACCCCAGGGTTTCGAAAGTTAGAATTTTCAAATTTTTATAATTTCAGTTAAAGACAGAACCAAGCAATACGTAAATTATCATCATTATCTTCAAGAAACCGATTCAGAATATTGATGAAACTAATAACGTGCGTTGTTTTTATTACGTTGCATCAACTAAACAGCCGCCAACATTAATGCTTTAAACTCGCTTGGCATTAACTTTTGTTTTAATACTCTCAAAAGCAATATCCTTTCTTTGAAAATATTATCTTTACATTATCTATAAACTTAGATCAGTAAATATTACCTTGCTCGGTTTACCGGAAAAGAGTTTCAACTTTAATTAATATTTACATGAAATCTGACCCCACAGAATTGCCGGATATTAATAATTTTAAAGAGCGAATGAAAGAAGATACATAGATTACTGCAAAATGATTTTAAAATGATTAAGGCAAACATAACTGTCGAAAGAACTGCATTTTTATATTTATTTGCTTTCAGGTGAGAAAACTGAAGTTTGTGTCACAGGTATGCTCCATGATTCAGGACAGTATTCACGTGTAGCATCTCTTTTGAGTACAGTTGTAAGGAATTATATCATCCTGTCGTGAGTACTCTCTGGATGCAACACAGGTCTGTGAAGATTAAAATAACATTTTTCACAGCATTTGAGTTAAACGGTATTAAAATTTTAAAGGAGCACGGGACCTTTAAATCTTAGGAAAAAAAAAATTTTTCATATTTTTACGTTTTATTAATATATAAACATTTCAGCACAAAATGAAAAAATCCTTATTGCGAAATTCGCATTATTTCGTGAGTTATGTTAGTTTATATCGGAAAGTGCACGAACGACGCTTGTTTGCAACTGTGGTTGTTGTTTACATATTGCTACCCTCTGAGCACGAGCTTCTATTTTCATTATTATACACAGAAATATTTAATACTGTGGTTTGTATTTGCTTTTTTTGTAGGGGAAGAAGGATTACAACTATTCAGCTTTACTGCTGGTAGTTTGTTTAGTCGATAGTTCTTATTTCCTAGCTGAATCAAATTTTGTTTATACGTATCTAATCCTCTCTTTCATAGCATGTTTGTTTACTGAGTAAACGTTTATATAAAGAATTTTGTTTTGAAATTAGAAAATTTTAAAAAAAAATCTGAAATATTTTAATACTTTAAATTACGTCCAAAGGGGCATTTTTCTAGCATTTCGTGTGTTACTTTTATTTATTAAATATCATGTTCATCGCACTTAAACCATAAAATTAAGTTCAACAGCAATATCTCAAAATAATTTTAAATTGAGCATATCTTTATAATTTCCCAGACACAGTCTCACGCGCTGAAGATAAACATGTTTTTTCTGTACATCGTTTCCATTGCTCGTTTTGAAGTCGTTGAGTTTGTTAATCAAACATTCGTTCAAATTTTACAAAATATGAAATAGATAATAAAAAGAATTCCAAATTTCAAACTTGGGCTTTCAGATGCCCATATTCGCAGTAGGATTACGTCATTCAAGGTTTGATGGCTCTAAGTCAGCGGTTCTCAACCTTTAACTAACGCTTACCATCTAAGCAAAAATTGAAAACCTTTAGTATCACCACTACTCTTGAACAAAGCTCAGATAGCATAAATTTACTAGAGGTAGAGAAAAAAAACTGAATCAGGATGTTGGGGTTTTAATTTTTGAATTTAATAATTTAAAATACTTTGCTTCTTTGCGTACCGCCTATTTTTATCTTGCATACCACCGGTACCATTGTTTTATGACAATGCGAGAAATATAGATAAAATTACACAGATTCTTCATTATTTAATTTCTTCAACTATAATACAGGGCGATAATATTTGGTGGCAACAGTTTGAAAAGTGAAGCGGACATTCAGAGTGCTTCGACGCAAAAAATCACAAAACGAAAACAATAGTCCCTCAAGGACATAGCCCCTTTGGACTAATAATAATATCAAAAGACCGAAGAAAAGAAAGAGAAATAACTTTCTTGGAAACCAATATACAAGGAGTCATGATATAGATATGAATGTGTCTGCATCAGCAAAATAACGTTTTGATCATCCAGTACTAATTGGTGACAGTGAATGTGAAGGGTACAGGATGAGGAGAATAGTTATGGTGTTATATTTGCTATAACAAAATTAATGTTACTTCTGAAGTAGTACATGGTTTAGCCGAAAAAATAAATGTTTCATGCTGCTCTTGTGGAGTACTAAAAGTTATAAGAAATTCAAAAACTTCCATGTAAAAAACAAGATGCTTCTAATTTGAATAGAAGGCTTATTTTAGCAATGAGGTCTATCGGAAAAGGATTAACGGAATCCAAAACATTTTGTAGAAAACAGTATGAAGATAGCAGATGACGAAGAAATAAAAATGCCTGGTTCTTAGATTTGGTTAAATCCCATGGAAAATCAGAAGACATTATTCACTTTTCGGTGTAATTTCCGTTATTGGTGGTGAAACGGGTAAAGTTACTGATCGTTATGTTGCAAGTTCCCACTGCAAAGGTTATGAAACTGGAGAACATATAACTTCAACGGAAAGATATTTGAAATGGAAAATAAAAAAAACTTATGCAATACGAATCATTCAGGTTCATTTGCATAAACAAAACTGAATCGTATGTTAGGTATGTTTCATCGATTGTAGGAAATGTATCGTGTTCGTTATGTTAATTATATAGCTGATGGTAACTGTAAAACTTCTCTAAGCCCTTAACGAAAGATATTCTGCAAAATGTTTCCGTTTTTCAGATAGAATGTGCGGACCAATTCAAAAATGAATGGGTTGAGGAAACTAAAGTAGGAATTCCGTGGAAAAAAATTATACAACAGCCTTTGAACGGTAAAAGTCGACTCACAGATGTGCTTATAGATCAACTAACAGTATATTGCGGTAACGCCATTAGGAAGTCTTCTGATGATTACCGTGAAATGTAAAAGGTGATATGTTCTATTTGTTATCCCAAAAGTTCAAATGACGATAAAGGAACTCACACCCAGATGGTATTGATTCTTAAACCGCGTACCAAAGAGCTGTTTTAAGTGGCACAAAGCAAAACTTTAGACATACAAATTCAATTTCTTGAGCAGTTATGTATGTTATAAAACAAAGATTTAAATATTTATCTCATCCAGACTTGCTAAAAACATGATTAGAGTTCGAACAAAAAAAATTCAATGAGTCGTTAAATTCATCGATCTGGGTATTTTGTCCCGAAATAACAAACAAAGCTAGAAAAATTGTAGAAGTTTCTGCAAATTTAGCAGTAGCCAATTTTAATGATGAAAAACAGCCAATGCTGTTCATCATGAAATAATTAGAATGTGAGTACCTGGAACTAATTGCGTAGTCTTTGCAGAAGAAACAAATAAAATTCACATTAAATTCGCAGACAAATGACCCAAGGCAGTACTCTAGAGACTTGAATTGCTAAAAGAAGGGGGAAAAAGCCGATGAGCCAACGTAAGCAAAAAAAGGGAATAACTTATGCTTCTGGTGCATTTTAAATGACTTTCGAAAACTAATAAAATAGAGATGTTTCATCTTTAAACTAGATTTTCTCAAATATGTAATTTTTAGGTTTGTGCGCGCTGTTATTATCAAACCATATACGCTATACCCACAAAATGTTAATCATTCGTGTCGTGTATACATATGTATATATAAATGTGTGTTATATACATAAAGACCCTTGCAAAAGATTAAAAAAATATTACATGTTTTAAAATTGTTTCTTAATTTTTCGAAGTTAAACATTCATTTTAAAATATATTTTGCTTTTACATTAGAGGTAATGAATTTAGAATATAATTTTATCCAAAATTGTTTTCTGTGTGCAACATTTTCAAATTTATGATGCGCGCAATATTTTGTGATTTTCAATTGTACTTACTTAGTATGTATATTTTTAACTTTTAATTTACAAATTATTAATGTATTTACAACTTTCATCTCATATAAAATATAATAAGGCATATCTATTTAACGAATAAAATAAATATTAAGGCACAAAATAAATTTATCTTTTATTCATATGATATGAGTGTTAGTGTTTGGAGTCTTGATCATTTTTATGATCGTTTCGACGAGCTCAAAGGTCCTGTGCCGCCTTAAAGTGGATTTGAATTTAAATAGGCCGAAGTGTTAATTAAGGAATAATACCAAAAAAAAGGAATTAATTATGCACAGAATCCTTCTAAGAAACACCTATGTGGATTATTTTTTACAATAAAAGTATGGCAGGCGCAAAAAATATGGAATAGGTCACTAGGTATTACTTCGGCATATTTAGCTGTCTGAAGCAAACAGAAATCCTATATAGCCCGAATAAGGCCGTCACCACCATAACCATGCTTATTTTGGAAGCCCATCCCCACCCCCTATAGATGGGCAAAACTGATGTTTTATGACATCAAAACAAAACCCAAAACAAAACCGTTCACTCACTGAACTGATTATGTTCTTTTTTATTACTCATTGCTCACTAACAATAATATTGACGAAGAGATAAGGAAATAGAAGTGTATCAAGAACGGTTAGCGAGGATAGAACAAATAGTAGAAAGAATCGCACAAGCTATGATATCGGAAGAATCGACTCAATCAAACCGCGAACTCTCAGCGTTGATTTCTTTCAACTGTAGTTTCGAGATTCTCTAAAATCTTTTTACATAAAACTAACAATAAAATTCTAGGATAAAAAATTTCGAAAAGTTGGAAAACGATAGGTACTAAATTCACTTTTAACATGAAAGGGTAAACATTCTTTTCTCTCTTAGAAAAGGAATCTAACTTTCCTGGCACGCTTCCAAGAAGAGCTCTCGTGGGTGAACTCTGAAAGAGCTATCGCTCTTTTTTGAGCGTTCACTAGCTCAGAAAAGTAAATCCGTTCTTTGAATAGGTTTGTGAACGAACAGCATATCTCTTCAACCAACGTGAGCAACCCACCATTTCGAGGGGCCACTACACATTCATCCGAATGTCATAGCCAAAAATTATATTTATATATATTACGAGTTACTTATGTGTAACGTACAAGGAGTTTTGTAACTTTATTGCGCTACAGAATATCCTTGTATCCAATGACTTTATTACGCTACAGAATATCCTTGTATCCAATGACTTTATTACGCTACATAATATCCTTGTAGTTAACTCTGCTATTATTATTATTAAAAATATATCTAATGTAAACAACAGAGTCACAATAAGATGTCCGCCGAAAACATTGCGGAAAAAAATCGCGGACGAAAACGTCGTAGTACAAAACATCGTGGGAGAAAAGAAAGGAAAAAAAAAAGCATCGCAGTTCTAAAACATCGTGGTACAAAATATCGTCATCGAAAATAAAGCGATTCAAAAACTTCGTAGTACATGGTAAAAATTAAAGTACCTACAAATCATCGCATGACATTAACATCGCATACATTCGATTTTCAGGTTTTAAAAGCTGTAAATGTATTTTCGCATAGTGATTTGGGAGCACAAGAAGGAAAGAGAGATATTTTTGCTTTTATATTTCATATTTTTGAATGAATTAATAGTTTTTTTATTGAAAAAGTAAGAAGAAAATTTACGCATTTAAAAATTGAAAATGAGTAGAAAGTTAATGCAACTTACAGCACTTAATAGAATTTTAAATTTACATAGTTAATTTACAAATCATTAATAAATTAATCCTTTTTTATAAAGTTTTACTCACAGTTTTTCATGAAAAATGCTATCCTAAAAATGTTTAGAAAACGGAAGATAAGTAACTGCATGAGGTTATCTCAATAAAAATTGCTCAGTTAATTATCAAATTACTTTCTTTCACGTTTGTTAATCAGATACTGTTTTGATGAAAATTGTATCTTGTTTTGGTTCCGTTTATTCTTAAAGTGTCGTTAACATTTCTTGCGCTTCCAAATCTTTATGCGAATACGCATTTACAAATTTAAAAAAAAAATGAAAAACGCATGTGTGCGATTTTATCATCATGCGATGATTAGCAGGTGCTTTATTTTTTACCAGGATATTTTCGATGAGGTTTTTTTTAAACTGCGAAGCTTTTAAACCAATTTTGGAAGAATTTGTTACAATTTTGGAAGAATTTGTCAGCACTGAACTAGCGTTGAAGGATCGACCAGGTATCGACTGGTTCCTGCAAGATGGGGCTCGACCACATCCAACAAATAAAGTTTTTCACTTTCTTCATGAATACTTTGGGAATAGAGTAATTTCGTTAGATTTTCCTCAATTTACTGACACAGGGATGGCTTGGCTTCCATATTCTCCCGATCTGAGTCTTTGTGACTTCTTTCTGTGGGACGCATTGAAAGACGCTGTCTACCGAAACAGTCCTTCTACTCTAGATGAGCTTGAATCGTTGAATGGTGTTGCATGTGATTCCATTTCCGTCGAGACATTGCAAGACGTGATGTCAAATTTCATTGTTCGTTATTGTGTCAAAAGGTGAACATTTTGAAAAAATTTTATTTTAATTGCAAAGGCTGCTTTATTTTTTTAACTAATTTTTTTAACTCTTTTCAGAGAAAGAGTTTCCAGGGCAGAGAGCCATCTGTTAGCGATTTTCGTAACTAAATTTTCTAAACTTTTGTACACCATTTTTACAGTTTTGCTAATAAATGTACAGTTTACCGCTTATATCTATCTATTTTTGTTGTAGAGATATTTAATTTTGAAATCAGGGCTTATTCCCTGATCACCCTGTATTAGAAGTATATATAATATGTATAATGATTATAAAATTAATACTTGCAAAAATTGTATTTGAAAACTATTTAACTAAAAGTTCAGTAAATTATATGCTGTTAATTTATTTTTGTATAGTATTCACTGTTAGGTCAGGTTAATTTTGGTAATTTTGTCAGATTAAATTCTAATTATAATCTTTATTTATTTCTTTATTTTTATCTTTGGAAGACTTTCATTTCTAGCTGTTAAAATATAACAAAGCATAATAATAATAACACAATATTCTTATAATCAAATTATATATCGGAATATTATGATTTTTCTAGGAAATACGACAATGGCAATATTTGCAAAGAACATTCTATAACTCTAAGTCATGTTTTTCTTTGAGTTAATAACTTGCTTTCCCTTCTGGGATCAATTCCGAAAATTCTGACGAATTCTGTCAAAGACTATTCTAAAAACTTAGGATCAGCAATATATGTAGAATGTTCTACTATTTGAAAGATGAAATTAATCCATTAAATATAAAATTAATCCATTAAATATGAAATTAATCCATTAAATATAAAATTAATCCATTAAATATGAAATTAATCCATTAAAGTACTGAATTTATTTTCCAGAATTTACTGACCATGGAATGGGTTGGTCAATTATCTCTTATGTCACGATAACAGTTTCCTTGATATTTGGCATTAACCACTGTACGCAAGTTCTCAAGACTTATTTAAGGGAATGAATTTTTTTACGTTTCGCACAAAATGCAATTTAGAGAAGCACAGGGTTACGGAGATCACTGAATTTCTAAGATACGGTAATTAATGCATTAAGTAGAGTTAATGATTATGGAATTTTATTCAATTAATTAATGTATTTCATTTAAAGCAATTCCGTGCAATTATTTGTGAATTTTCATATTTTGATATTACGATAAAAAACTACCGGTACCGTAAGTATTTTGAATGTAACAATTTTATGCAAATTCTACGCCAATCTATGGTTGCTTTTTTTCCTAATTGTTTTAAGTGCGGTTGTTTCCTTTTGACATCCCTTCTGGCAGAAAAGAATCAAATTGACTGGAACTAACTGCGCCAATGAATATAAATATGAGACGTGATACTGAATTGGTGATCTTATCCGTTATAGGACAACACGTGTCAAACAATTTTCTACAGAATGATGCGTGTTCCAGTGTTGCCTATTGATCATAGTTAATGTAAAATTCTTGTTTTCAAAGAAAGTTTTCTTAGTGAAAAGGGTTTCCAAGTGAGTCATTTTATTACGTTCTTTTAGATATATTTCTTTCGTCTAAGGACAAGTTTTCAATGGCCTTTTTTAAGAGTATGTATGTTCTTCTTAGAACACTTTAGTTGATAAGTACTCTTCTATTTCTGAATTTATTCTCTCTGCATACTCATGGATGTAATCTCTAGAATACCGTTAAGCAAACTACAGAATAATTACTTTGAATTTTTAATAGAATTACTTTATTTCTGCAGTTTCCAAATCCAGCCAGTTGAAAGAAATCGATATTCCAAAAGTAATCATTCACGCTAAATAATAAATAATAATTTCTATTTTTTCTAAATAGAAGAAAATACACTTCTGACATTAAAATTGCAACACCATGAAGGAAAGCAAATACAAAAAACATATATACTTATTGTACGTATAAAGTATGGCAAGAAGGCAAAATTATTAAATTTGTAAGCAGTTTGGGGGTTTACAGGGGTGCGAAATTAGTAGAAACAGTTGCCACCCTTGGCAGCTAAAACGTTCCTTACGCGGTTAGGCATGGAGTCGAACGGGGTTTGGATGACAGAAACGGGCAACACATTGCATGCTGCTTCTAGTCTATGCTCCGCTTCATCAACCGCACTAGCTGGAGAGGGGCGGTGGGCCAGTCTACCAACGACCATGACCAGAGGTTTTCAATGGGTGACACATCTGGAGACCGTGCAGGTCAAGGAAACAATTAAATAACCTGTGCATCGAGGAAGGTCAAAACATGACGTACGCCGTGTGGTCTTGCATTATCGTTTTGGAAGATGGCGTTTGACAGGCCTCGAATATAGGGCACAACCGCTGCACATAAGATTTCAGAAATATACCGATCTGCGTTCAATATACGTTCGATCCAAACTAGAGATGTGCATGCCGTATAACCAATGGCTACTCAAACCACCACACCAGGTGCAGAGCCCCTAGGCCGAGATCGAATGCAAGGAAGCGACGTTCGGTCTCCTCGGCGCCTCCAGACGGCCGTCAGAATACTGAACGCAGAACCGGGACTCGTCTGAAAAGACACTGTGTTACTCCTGTATCCAGCTTTGTCGTTCGGGAGACCAGAGTTTCCGTCTCTCTCTATGCCGAATTGTCAAGGGAAGCCGAATTAATGGTCCACACTGTTGCTAACGTCAAACGCCGTTACACCGTACGAGCGGATACTGGACGTGCTACAAACATGCTCATTTCCTGACTAATCGCCCATGATGTGGTTGTAGGGTTTTACAGGGTTGACCTCACAATATGTCTGTGCTCTCGGGCTTTAATCACGAGATGCACTGAGATCCTGTATGACCCTCAGCAAACCATTGATTCCATATTCGCATAACAGTGGTTGGATGTCGATGGGCGATATCACGGAACGGTAATTCACACTCTCGATAGGCAACGATCCTACCTCTATCGAAATCTGACACGTGCTAGTGAGCATTTATTCTTCTTATTCGAGGTATAACACGATATTCAGAGCAAACTAAGACCTTACAAAGCACTTTCCGAATGAGAAATTCACTATACACCATTTCCTTTATGCAGTGCTGAAGATGTCATTTCTCTCTCCTGCGTCGTCTAAATGCGCTGAAATACTAACCATTTGCATATCCCAACTTCATCTTCCTTTCATATGATTTTGACGTTCGTCAGACCGTTCCTTCCTGTTGCTGCAATTTTAATGGCCTGCAGTGTATTTTGAAAAATAGGTTTCACCGTGCCAAATATTAACCGAAAGTGATTTGCATATTCGGGGTTCTTTTCCAAGTGATAACTGTGAACACATTAGGTATTTTGGAAGCAGGAGTGATGAAAAATGAGCAACGCCTTCGCCGGGAATCGAACCACGGATCTCTGGAATACGCACCCAGCGTGCAAACCACCACAACATGAAGGCATTCCAAGAAGGCGGGAGAAATACTTAAATACTCCCTCTTTTAAAGGGCGACTGGTATTTTTAGAGGACTCAATGGCCAAATCCTGGGTGTGGAGAATCATCATCCACCACTCTTTTAGTTCGGGCGCCACTACATTAGGTATTTTTGGAAGCAGGAGTGATGAAAAAGGAGCAAAGCCTTCACCGCGAATCAAACCACTGATCTCTGGAATACGCGCCCAGCGTGCAGACCACCACATCACGAAGGCATGCCAAGAAGGCGGTAGAAATACCTTATATAGCAACCGCCGCTAATATAAAAGTATGTATTTTCAGCAGTGGAAATACAGAGAATGAAAAACGGTAAGCAGACTGAAAAGCCGAATACTGTCTAAAAGCTGGAGGGCCGTTCCTGAGCTAATGGACAGCCCACGCTGCTGAAATACTAGTTTTTCTTCATAGCGGAGCGTGTTGAAAAATCTGAACTTCGCGGATAGCGGAGCTAGTCGACACGTGGAACCGACTCCTTAAGCTCAGATAAAGCCCTGTGTAAATAGCCCTTAGGTTGGCCCTCTAGCGGTAAAGTCACTGAGTAGTGGTAGTTCCTACCTGGATTTGAATCCAGGAGAACGGGCTGGTTGAATGGGTGTTTTCATGGTTTTCCCTATGTGTAACATGTATACGAGTCAGTTCCCTAACAAAATCCTCTACGAAGGCATCCCTCCCTTTGGGCAAATATCCCGAGTTGCTTTGCCATAATTTCAATAAATCAAACCACAGCGATGGCCCTTAAGTAGCCGAGTGGCGTAGAGGCCGGAATAGCAAATCCGAGGGTTCGATGAATTCAAGTAGAACTATTAGAAATCCATACCTGAGGTACTGCTTTCTTCTGTTAAGTTTCTTATGGCTCTTCAGTGTTCAGTTTGGTCTCAGAGAATAAAATCTTGTTTAACTGAAGCGGCTGTCTTTTTCATTTTTTTCATGGAACTAAACAATTAGTCACATAATCATAAGTTTTACATTTTAGCAGACGAAACAAATTATTAGTTAAATTAAAATCGAAGTTCCAACAACTAAAAGAGGTGATCACATAAAATCTCAAAAATTATTGAAATAATTAATGACTGTTTTATTAATTTTTTCTCTCCGCAAACGTTGGTCTGTAAACTACGGAAACGGAATTGGTTTTGAAATTGTCAAAATGAATAAGGCTTGTAGACATCTTGAAAAAAAAAAAAAAAAAAAGATTTCATCTATCTTTAGATATTTCACAGTCGCTAACCGGATCTATTACGAGCCAGCTTCGTAAGTTTATTTCTTTTGCTGCAGACTTAAATTCAAAAACTTTATTTTTGACATGAGCATATAAAAACTCGCCGAATAACAGAGCTCATGAAATTGACGTTTAGTGTCAAACTGACAGGAAAGTGATTGTTGAAGAGATACTGTTAGTCTCTTATGACAAGGAAAAAGATCTACGTGCAATATTAATCTCTTAATACTTTGAAAAATGCTTGAGATAAATACGGAGAATTTGAATCAACTTCTCTCAGATGCAAAATTTCTTTTTGTTTCATGTTATGATATTAAATTATATCCGAAGGTAAATTTTATTTATTCTAATTTACGCTTTTCAGCATTCATGGACTAATAGCTAAGAACTCAGCTTAAGTACCCTCTCTAAGGTATATTGCAAGCTCCTCTTTGATAGGAAAAAAAACTTCTAAAACGGAAAAAGCGCTGTTCATTACTATGCTTCTCTCAATGTTCTTCATGAATATTTTTCGATTTGGAGCAAACTGCTGCTGTTGAATTAATATACTGATGTTTGTGAAACATGCAACACTATGAAGGAATCGTCGAAAAGGAATGAAATTTATTCCACATATTACTGACAGTGGTAAAAATAAAGGATTAAATTTACAAGATTAAAAAAAAGAAAAAAAATTCGAAAATCAGTACTTTGTGTGTCCGCGACGTTGAGCGATGAGAGCCTGTACACGTAGTGGCTTGAATCATACAGGTTCTGAATGTAATCCTGGGGAATGACAGTCCATATGGCTTCGATAGTCTTAGCGTTTGCTCCACAAACTGTATGAGCGATTCGCCGACCGATCAAATCTCAGACATACTCAGTGGGCGACATATCGGAGGAATAAGCAGGCCATGGGAGAAGCCCGTTGGGCCCTAAAGAAGGTTTGTGCAGTCTAAGCAACATGTGCACGGGCAATAATATACAGCGCTTAGAATGCGTCGAAGAATGGGACGACATCTGGATCCACAACTTCCCTTATGTACCGATCACTGTTGAGGCTACCCACAATCTGCACCAGACAGGATAGACAGTTATTATACCCAGTAGCTTCCCACACCATTGATGCCAGGCGTTTGTGTGGTATAATGCTGAATAACACACTATGCGAACAGACGTTTCTCTCTTCAACGTCTGACGCGCACTCTCCCATCATTGTGCTCCAGATTGAAGCGCGATACATCGGAGGAAACAACTTGTTGCCACAGGGCATGCCACGTACTATGTTCTCGTTCCCATTGAAATCGGTGGCGTCGGTGATTCAGTGACAGGGGAATCCTGCGTAGAGGAACCCTCGGACGCAGTTCATGCTGCAGCAGACGGCGACGAACCGTGGAACTAGACAATATAAAACCTGCAGCCGTGCTCCAACGTTGTACTAACACTCGAGAGGACGCTGTACGATCCAACACAGTCATGCAGATGTCATGCCATGCCATGCCGTATTTGTCGTCCCGTTCCTTTGTTTTATTGCGTATCCCACTGCCAGGATTTCACCTTATTTGATTCTCCACTACCCATATCTACCATTGCGCTGCGTGCGGGCTGGCGATTACTCGATACCAAAGTCTATCCTCTCACATACCGATGATGCAGCCTCGTTCGAACTTCGTTAGTTATTGGTATGACACCCTCCACTGTTGACGAGGCATATTAATCACTAATTAAACTTTAACCTCAGACAGAGGATGATGAACAGATTTCAGCGCAACTTTACAGTCATTTATAGATGTCTGCAGTAACCACGTTATGTGATAGCTATGCATAATAGCATAACAGTTTAGTAACGTCTGATCATTGTGCATTATTCTCAGGAATAATTCCATGGAAATATCCACAAAGTCACAATGGTATTTTCCTAGAACTTTGGACTCTCCACTTCTACTTTTATTATAACTATGGACTCATTTAGTGAGTCAAACACAAAGGCATATTATTGTCTAAAGTGATCCTCCCCACGAATAATCGTAGCATTGCTATTCAAGGTGACTAAGCAACAATAACCTATCCTGTCCATGAAACTCTTCAGTGACAACGAATAAATTTACGTCTGTCGGTCCTACCCCGAGATTCTTCCACCGAACAGGCATCATTCCGCATGGATTTCTAGGACGGAAGCCTGCTCCGTGGCGTACAGTCCTTTATAGACATGGAACAAGTGGCCGATTCTCATTCCACGTATGGGCAATCGTTTTGTAATTCTAATAATTTCCAAGTCTTATCTCACTTTATATTTCCTGTAAGTTTGGTTCAGTTTGCATAATTCCTTCATGGTGTTGCAATTTTCACAAACATTAGTGTAATATTGACAGGTGACATTAGTTTAATATAAGTAACATAATTAAAATAAAGCATAATAACTACAGCATAATTAGCAAAACATAACAACATAATTAATAAAATAGAATTAATATGATTAATAAGATATAATTAACATAATTAAAAAATAACACAAAATCACGGTTATTTACCTGCTGTATAACAAGTAAAATTAAAAGGCCAAACTATCAAATTGTGTAAAATTAAGTCGTTAGAAAATAGGAATTTATCGACTGTTTAATTTCGTCCATCTCTGGTTTGGATAACAAGTAAATATTTTTCTTTATATTTGTTTCGTTTGAATTCGTAATACATTTATATGCTATAATCAAAACTGTAGGTTTACAAGCATTTTCAAATGCATGGCTTACTATTATTTCGATTAAATATGATGCAGCTTTCCAACGTAGTAAGCGTTTCCACTTTAAATAATTCTATCCGTTTACATTGCATTAAATGGCTTTCGTGACAAGACCTGAATATCATTACAATTCAAACTCCGATGCTTTCGGCAGAATCAAGTAATTTGTAAGAGAATATTAGGAATAAATATTACCAAATGTACGCTATGAATAAATAATACGCCCACCATTGTTTAAGAAATCTGACATGCGGGGATTAAAAAAAAACTATTTTGAGTCTAGATGTAATTGTTAATTAACTTTACTTAATTATTGATTTCAGTTAATGTTTTATCTGCATTACTCTCATTAGTCTCATTAAAATTGTGGCTGGAAGAGATGTTTAATAAATTAGTGATCATTTCATTAATGCATCAAAATGTCTTCGCTTTTTTTTGGAGTAAAGAATAAAGTAAATTAAATAATACTTGATGTCTTGAGAAGATTAATAAATATTCATACTTTTCACATACACATACACACACACACACATATATATATGATTCATATATATAATATATTATATGTTATATTCATATATATAATATATACGATTTCAGTACTGGCTTAATATATTTGCCGAAACTCTAGGATGTATTTTATTATTTATGTAACAATGATGGTTTGATATATTGTTTGTATTTTTATACACTTTTTCCAAAGGCTGCATTCAAAGAAACTTATATTTTTTGACAATGCAGAATTTAAGGCTTAAATTTTTGTTTTTTTATTTCTTCATTGTTTTGCAAATTGAGACTTATATTTTATTTCTATCATCGCATTCTTTGATGAATTTTTTTGTTTTTTGGTTTCTTCTTTATGTTTAGATATTATATTATGTCAAACGTACCTTTATCGCAAGACAAAGATGAATTAAATAATACAATTTTGTGTCCATTCATGGAGATTTAATTAGTATATGCTTAACATACGTAAAAAATATAGCATCCGATTTTGAGAGGGATTGCTATTCCTAGTAATCTTTCATGAATGATTTATAATTTCTGAAATAATTTCTTGCTTAACATCAAGTGCAATTTTTAACAAAATGGTTATAAATATTTTTAAAAGTATCCTTCCCTAATTCCCTTTCCTTAAAAGCTTAATTAAGAAATTATTCTTCGAAATTAGAAGTGCTCAATTAAATCGACTATTAGACTTGCGTTTTAGGGAAATATAGCATATCTTTCACGAAATTCGTTCTAATATTTAATCGTGTTCAAGTAAAATAATTTAATACTCATTACAGTAAGAGTAGCAAAGGTTCTATGAACATCAACAACATTTACAACGATTAGCTAGCATCATTAACTCTGTGCTCCAAATGCTCTGACAAAACCGTAGAGGCATTTATTTGAACATTTCAACTACGCATTTTCCATCGTCCGGGCCATAGATTCTTACACGCGGATGCATTACGGGTTTAAATTTTTATACTTTAAATCAATTACCACAGTGTTAATGGCATCCGTATTTGAATTTTGTGCTTCGAAACAAATCATTTTATTAATAAATGTATATGTACAATGGCAATGTAGGAATAAATGAGCTAGAAAGCGAATGAAATATTTGCATGTGCACGCAGTCTAAATTAAAAGAAACCTCCTGAAAACATAACTTCTAGTGTATAGAAGATACTTTGATTTCATATGTTAGACTCAATTAACAATTTGATGCAATACTTGGCATGATGAAACTGCAAACAAATTAGTGGCTATGGAATTATAGAAACATTTGTGAAGTGACTTTGCCATATATCGATTTTCCAATTCATACCAAACTCTTCTTATTATTTAAATGAAAATTACAGAACATTTTATCTCTTGTCATTGTTAGAAATCGTATTTCTTCTTGAGCTTCTCTCTGTGGCATAAAACATTTTTTCTTTGATACAAAATGATCGCAGTTCATTAGATGATGATTTAGATGAATTAAAATGATAATATCTAAAGACGGGTAGTAATTACCATCGCTAAAGTAATTCATCTCATTCTTTCTAAAAGAATGCGACAATTCTTAAAAAGGGATTAACTAAAAGCTGTTTAATTTGGAGAAAAGATTAAATAACAATTATCATCATATAATGTATTTCTAGACCGCCATAGTAAATGCATTTGTAGAGACATTAGAGTTTTTTTATGCTAAAGAGGTGAAAAACGAGCAGTGCATTCGCCAGGACTCAAACTTGGACCTCTCGAATACATGCCGAGTGTGTTACCGTTACATCAGGAAGGCATGCTGGAAGAGGGGAACACATACCTTATATTCTTCCCCTTTTAAAGGGCGACTGGGGATTAAAGGACCCAGACGCCAAATCCTGGTGGTGAAGAATTATCATCTACCACCTTTTAGTTCGGGCGCCACTGTAGAGGCGTTAGGTTATTTTCAAGCCGGAGGCATGAAAAATGAACAATACCCTCACCGGGACTCGAATTTGAACCTCTCGAATACGCGCCGAGTGTGCTACTGTTACACCACGAAGGCATGCAAAAAGGAGATAGAAAATACCTTATACATTAACTACAGTCATCAATTAATACTTGGAAGGCAAAATAGACAAGAACTTTAATCATTTATAAAGTATTTATTTATTTTATCTAACCAGTTATTTCATGTTAAGTATCCTTACTTTCATTCTGCCTTTCCGTTTTCCTGCTAGAAGGCTAAAATGTGTAGGGAAAGTTCTGGTACACTTGAGATTCGAGTTTTCGGTTTTATATGAATTCTAAAGTCTTGAATAAAAATTTGATGAAATCTTTTTACGGTTTTTGATCTCAAATGGACAAGGAGAACGAAACATATTAATTGACTTTTATGAAACTTTAATTCATTTTTCCTTGATGTGTTCTGAATTTTAGTTTCAATAAAAGGAGATTAATTTTTATTTGTGTAATTTTTGGATATTTTCCCTTTCGCAAATTTATTTTTCGAGATTGTTCTACTACGAAATCTCTCTTTAATTGGATTAGTTTTGATTATTGCGTTAAACTTCTTATACTAGGTTGCAATTATTATATTATGGAGGAATTGCCTTATTATGGAGGAATTCCAATTTACTAATTTATTTAGATGATTTAAGTTTATATATATATATATATATCAGAACAGGATTAACCTGGTGAAAGTTTTCCCAAATGGATTTCGAACTCTGCTGCCTCAAACTACCAGTGAATCATCAAATTCATTTCCGGTGTGTGATTTAACGGCATATTTTAAAAGTGCTTTAAAATCATCAAGTATCTCTGAGTTCAAAAGTGAAAAGTATATCGAATCAAGGTCAGTGCCTCCAATATAGTGAAATATGGTTAATGTTTCTTGCTCGCTTCGAGTATTCGTAATGTTTATGCATTTCCGATCATCGCGTAAAAAGAAAAACATCCTAAGTGCTTTAAGAGCAGCAACCTCATGAGGGAAAGAGTGTTTTGTGCACATTTTGCGTTTTTCAGTGCTCTTATTCAAAAAATGTAATATTATCAAAAGTTATTAATGTGATATTGAAGTGGGTATTAAGTTCCAAATGGAGTAAATTGTGTTTCTGAATGACTTTGCATTATAATTAATTTTGCATTTATAAGTAACTGCGTTGTTTTATGATTTATTTAAAATGTAGTTTTGTATTTTTGAATTGGGAAAAAGAAATTATTGAATTTGGTAAAAATTAGGAATATTTTTTTAGGGAAGGTTTCTAATGCGAATAATATTTTTGTACTATTGTTTAATTTTTTTTTAAATTTTTACTGTATTTTAAGAATGAAATTATTGTTTGAAAATTTTAAATTCTAGGAATTTCTTTAATGTTTTTTTGATAAACGTTGAAGGCTCTCACCTTGTGAAAAAAAATACATTTTTTAATCTAAGTATTTTTATTTTTTCATAAAATGGAGTGTGTTTTTAATATTCATATGGAATGACAGCAGTTCGAAAAAGGCCAGTTGCCTCTACAGAAGGAACGGAGGTCTTTTCTACAGTAACTGCTAATTTGGCAAATCTTTTGGCCACTGGTGAAGAATATTAAACACCAGTTTGCTCAACTGGATAAACCAATATGATGTAAATGCTAGTATTTAGATAAAGTTGTGGAGTCTTCAAGTTTTGTAAAGAATAAGTAAATTTTAAATGTCTTAATAATAGTGGAAAATTTGAAATTGTGTTTATGAATGATGTTTTACAAAATTTTTAAATGCCTTCCTTGAAAAACATAATTAAATAATATGAAAATTGGCATCTTAATTTGTAATATAATAGAAATATTTTCATCAACAAAAATTTTAAAGAATTTTATTTGAACATTTAGTTTGTGAAATAATTTGAACTGCTACCATGTGGAACTATCAAGAACTGTACAAAATTTCATTGGACATTCTTATCTCAGAACACTAAACAAAATTTCATTGGACATTCTTATCTCAGAACACTAAAATGTGCAATTGTTTAAAAATAATACAGTGTCTAAAATTATTATTGAATTCAAAATTTTATGACATTCAGTGAAATGTCAAAATTGATTCAAAATATAAAAGTTAATATGTTTGTATTTTCATAATTATATCTTTCCCATTTTGCTGCTCTGCTTGTTCTTCCACCCTGCTCACCCAACTTTTCTTTTGAAGGGGGGGATATGTAAGATATAATAAAATATGATAGCTGTTTCAAAAAAATAATTGACGACCTCAAAATTAACATTCTAAATTTGGTAATCTGCCCCTAAATTCATCTCTTCTGACAGGTTCCAGACTTTTCTATCTTATGTAACATTTTAATGCAGATGCCTCTTGTCCAATCAATGTGAACTGAAACTTTCCCACTCCCAGCCTTCTTACTATGAAAGTACTATATATAACCTTGCCCTTTTTTCCGCGTTAGCTCTCCTGCTGGTAAGACGCATTTGATCCATGCTGCTGCCGCTTACTTGCTTAAGATGACGTCGTACTTCAAAATGGGAATTATTCTATTCAAATATTATTAAGAAGTATCTTGTCTGAAAAAGGAGTATTTGATATGCATGGAAAAAATAAAGATTGTGATTTTTCAAGATATGTTCTGCTAAATTGCGTCATCATGCTTTCCACACTGCCACCTTCAAACCACAGTTTCATTACAATAATATGGCGCAGCCGATTTTCGACCCTACAGGCGTGGAACTTCAGTGCAGTTTATTTCAACTAATCTCACATCGTTTAACGAATGGATAAAATAAAAAGGTAACTATTCATCTGAATTCCCAATCAAGCCACTACGGTCTTCTCGGTCATCTACGCAGTATCGTAAGCTGTTGGGAGTTCCACTGTCCACTGCTTTCATCTACGCATTTGAAATCATTACATATATATATATATATGAATGAAGATTTATTTTGTTGCATATAACTGAATATTCGAAGAGCTTGATTAGGGAAATCACCAGTTTAGTTTTTAATCGCGGCAGAAACGTAACTGCTGTGTACTTGACAAGAAATTGCAATGTAGTGGACAGACTGGCGGAATTGTAGAAGAAGAAGGACCTGCTTGGCAATTAAGCATAATTTATTTCTAGATAATGAATTTTTTAGCATATATCTCCTTAGTTGATAGAACACTAGGGGCGCTAAACGCATCCTACAATTTTAGATGCGTAATTATAGCTCAAATAACAAAGAATAGCTAACAATGGCTAAGCGACACGTTGCCAGCTGCAAGGCGAAGTGGCGAAAGAAGGTGCGAAGGCTAAAAGTTGCAGTACTATTTATATTTATAAGCTCGGAAAGGTTTGTTTTAATCTTGAGCAGAGATTCGGCTAAATATTTCGCTTTGCGGTTACTGCAGGGAAAGCGTGATGTAATTTAGTGTATATTGAGTCTTGAAGATGGGACGTATTACAATAAAATTAAGAATTTAAATGACCGTTCTAATTAAGTTTAATTTGGTAATACATTTTTCTTCACAGTTTGACACCTTACATATTTATGTATTTTATAATAATAATAAGCGGTAAAATGTACTCATACCTATCTATATTTTAAACATAATATATGCACGTTTTTTTAATATTTTCGAGCAATGCGGTTCATCATCAAATTTTTCAAATATGTTACAAATTTCAAACATTTAGTGCTATATTTACTGAAATAATACGCGTATAAGAAGAACCGAGCTGTTTACGCCATCGATGCTTAAAAATCAATTGCATGTACTTTGGCAATCCGCAGCTTGCCATTTATACTTCGGCTGAAAAATAGTAAATGGCTGTGTAGTAAATGACTATTAAAGACCATTCTATAAAGTATAAGAAAAAGGAAAATAAAATTAGGTTAATTAGAATTTTGTTACCGCATATTTCGTAAATCACAAAATTTCTTATTCTATCATAAAACTACAAACCGGAACTCTTTCAGTTAAGTACAAATATGCCTTAGAGCGACATTAATGATACCCGTGAAACTGCATCCCAAGGTTATTTTTACATGATAAAGAATTAAATATGTTTGTCGAAATACACTTCCATAACATCAGGAGCATCGAATTCGAAGGAATGTTTCCACTTCACATTTTGAATATTTCGAGACTACGCAATTAGGATAGTCTCTTTACAGGACTTTCATTTCAAATTTAATATACCATTCCGAAATATTTTCGGTATATGTAAAGGAATTAATAACGCCAGTCTTCACTTCTAATTGGGTTATGAGACGTTGATAATCTCAGTACCCAATTAAATTATTAGGTGAGGATATAAATTTGTATATGTACACCAAGTAGCACTCGGACGAATGGTTCTAATAATTTTATATGTTGATAAAATATTAATGTGGCCTTGATTCTCGAATATGAGGCTGTTTATTGTTGATGAAACTGAATTTGTTTCGAGTTTTGATTCTTTCTTAGTATTAAAACCTGCAATTTCGGCTGCGTCTGTCAATTACAAATATCAATGACATTTAAAAGTTAACCAATAGTTTATATAACAAAAATTGTGAAAACATATTTTTAGATAATCCAGGTCTAATATGATTTTTACTGTCCTTAATCATCTAAACCTTTAAATATAGTCAATGTTTAATTTTGAGCTTCAAAATGTATAAGGTGTCTCCATGCAGCAAGTCTATACTAAACTGTATTTTACTTGTAGATTATGGGAAAATCACACGAACGCTACTTTTCTTAGGGAAGGAAAGCCTTCGTGGAGGATATTTTAAGGGAAACTGCCACAGAATACTTACAGATTGAATCAGAATTACAGAACTCTCGATTTAAGTAGAAAAACTCTCTCTCAAAACTTAGATTCTTGCTGTTTATTTAAAATTAAAAAAAATCATTGCTGGCAAAAAAACGACGAAAATGTAGCAGTGTAGATTGCACGGAAGAGACAATCTTTTAGTTACAATAAACTTTACAACATGTTTGAAAAGATTTATATTGAAACGGCTGCTCTCACATTTTCAGCAAAAGACATAACCTCTGTTTTGAAATAATTCGATGAAACTTCTTAAAATTTGCAACTCTATCAAATTACTTTAAACTAAATTTTTAACAGCTTTATGTCAGCAACTTTCTAATCAGAGTACGTTTTAAATTGACGAGGAGAAAGAAAATAATACCAAACACGTTCACCTTTTCTTTTGAATAAAAATAAATATTCTTTTATAGGCAAGGAAAGATTATATTTTGATACCTTAATTACGTTTCCTTCTAATTCTGGATTTCAGAACTTTATAATAAAATGTATTCCTTAGTATGCACACGAACTGAATATGAAGTTTTCCCCGAATTCCGTTAAGAATCCTCTTAAGTACACTAAATAACACAATAAATGGGATATTTTTGTTCAAACTTCATTGCGTTTTATTTGATTTACCAAAGTGAAATTAGATTAAGAAGAAGAACTGATTATTTTCCTGAAAAATTTAATGTTTTACGCTTTAAATGACATTTTTCATTAGAAAACGTCATGCATATTTTTACATACATCAGGTTACAAACCCTATTGGAGATTTTCTTCTGTGTTCCTCGTTTACAACGTTTTAATGTTTCAGGCATCATTTTTATATGTAACCAGAAAGAAAATCAATTTCGATGTGATCAGATGAAGAATTAATTTGTCTTTATATATCCAGGATATAAATGTGAAATCTCTAAGTTTTCAGGTTTATTTATTGAACTCTACTCTCAAATCCTAGTAATAGTCAATTTTTTAAAACTCTTAAAGCTATCTTTCTCAGCAATTTAAAAAAAAATAGTTCAAGAAACACCGTTTTATTGTCACGTGACAGAGGCATTTTCCGATCGACCAGTATGGGGGGAGGAGTGGAATCCTGCATGTAAGGTCACGAATGTACACAAGCATGCAATATTTCCAACTGTTGGCCCAGAACTTTCGTTCTTTCATCATTCTGTCATATCTTGAGATAAAGGCAATTTGATTCATGTTGGAGCATCAACAATAATAAAGTTCTCATCGTTTACATTCTTTACTATCACGTAAAGGCATTTATTTTGCAGATTTATTTAGTTTCATATGGAAAAATGTATATCTTCTATCTTCCTTTCACGTCTTCATTCATACACGTTTTGCTTTCCAAAATATCCCGAAAATATAGAAGAGAAATGCTATATTTAAAGCCACAATCACTATTTAACCACACAAGAGCCTTTTTTTCTAAAAATTAACTAAACGGTATTGATGATTTTACGTTATTTCATTTTACATAACTTTATTGTAAGAATGCAGTTTTTGTCTTCATTGTATATAATGTAACAGTAACTCGTTAATTTTCATAAACCATACGTCGCATAGATTTTTGAGTGAGATTTCTGATTCTTGCGTGGCATTTCATTTAAGTTTTATAAACAATTAAGATTTACTTTGGTTCTTTCCTTCATGCCTATTTTCGTCACTCGTCCAGGTTTTAAATCAAGCTCCATATTTTAAACTCGGAAAAGGAATAACCAGCATGAGCTGCAGTAGAGACTTGGTCATTGTCAATGCTGTTGCTTGCTTGCAGTTAACCAGAAAAAGAAATGGACGCCTGACATTTGGCACGATTTGGTAAGTGTTAATCATTAGTTGAATTTTACTGTACATTCCAGTTGGTGTAGCAACTTCGCTTAAAGTCGCTAGAGTTGCAATCAATTAATATACAGTAAAACTAGTATATAACCATAACTATAGAGCAGCTGTAGTCAAAGAAACTTAAATTTTGCGTTGCACTAGTTTAAGTTAATCTCAACCAGCGATGGAAAATAAAGTTTTTAGTTAACTTTTATATTTTGTGTGGTACCTTGTTTCCACAGGCAGGTTAAGCAAAGGAGATAACTTGCCCACACACAGAGGTAAAATCTAAGAGTCATATGCTGGCAAAATCAGTTAGTTAGGAAGTTAGGCATCTTAAAATACTATATAAAGTGGTGTGGCCTTCTCGACTGTGAGATGCAATGTGTCTTACTAGTGTTATTGTGGCTGAGAGAGTAATAGTAAAAATAATTATTGTAAAAGTAATTATCGTAAGAGTGAAACAAAATATTCATTAATACATATCTGACCTGCATAAAAATGATAAAACGATTATCCAGATTTTTCTGACTATCCTGATAGGCTGTAGTTCCATTTAATCCGTATAAGTGAAATTTTGTAGAAATTACGTTCACACACGGGAGGCTTTTGTTTCCTAGTAACTGAACCCGGCATTTAAGCTAACCCGCATTTCACTGCCGGTCCTGATCCATTTGTGAAGGATGATGTTAGTCTTGGGGACAGACTAACCTGTGGCGATTACCCAGAACTGACGCTAGCCAATTTTCTGCCTGTACAATCTCTGTGACTTCCATATTCTACGGATGTCTTTTCAAATTCTATTTGCCGTCCTTAAATTCTGTCGCCCATTGCAATCGCACCAGTTGTAGGGCTTCTGCCGTCGGCCCTGCGATTACCGTATATTCCTGCATAAAATCCAAAACAATTCTGCAAAGAATTTGCTACTGGAATTCTGTAGTCAGCCTACGATATGAGTTTAGAATTATTTACAAATAAGCCTAGCACAAAAAAAAATGAATAATAAAAAATGTTAATACTTGAAATAATTAAAATTATTTCAATTATTATTCTCTCTGGTACGGTAAATTATTGGTGAATGGTATCGCCCTTCATTTCCTCATTAACATCGTCATCATCTGCTTTGTAGAACAATATCATACTTCATTCCTTCCACAACAGCGCTAATGCAAACATTTTTGTCAATAATCGGAAGTCGTTTCTAGCCCTTCTTTTTTAAGAATGGCTGAAGACTTTGCACTCATCTTCAACTTGTCAAAAATATTTAGCTAACCTAAAGAAAAATTATTTGAAACTTTTATTCCAGATTTATATGTTTGGATTTTCATAGCAGTTTTAAATTTGGTTATTCACGGTTTTCCAATTTTGTTTAAAGTTTTGCAGCAAGATCTTATCTCTCTGCTCATATTAGACTCTGCTTATGAAGGGAAGCATACCGCATCTGATTCTGCAGCTTCAATTCCTTCTTATTACTTCTCACAGATAAGCATGAAATTTTACAATAGGGTGCACTAATTGCAGAAAAATTAAACTGGAAATTTCTATTCCAGATATATTCTTTTTATTAAACGCTCAGCTCTCTTTCATCTCACTGTGAAAACTTGTAAGTGCGTCTATAGAGATGTTATTAATAAGTTTATCGTATGTTAAAAGCTTCAGTTAAGAAGAAACTTAGCCTGACGTACAAGTGATATTACTACATTGCATAACTGGTCAATATAATGCGCAATAAAATTTCAGAACTACGTTTAAAAATTCAGAAATATTCAGTCTTTTGGGAAATATAGAAATAACAACTAAGAAGAGCGCTAGAAATACCTTAATTTTTTTTATATTACTTATGCTACAACAGCGACGTTCTTACATTGGAATTTGCTACAGGGATTCTTTTCATAGAAAAACAATACGAAAGAAAATTCGATTTCACAGAGGAAAGAGAACGTGCGCTTTTACTTTGTCACCCAATATAGTCAAACAGAAAAAAAAAGAAAAAGGAAAAGACATTCAAATATAAATAACATATATTCCTAGAAGCTTCAAGACGATGTAAATTGTTTACTCTAGCTTTCTTTCAAAGCTGAATTGCTCACATGCACCTGTTAAGTCTATTTCAAGTTGACCTTTTTAAGATTCCTTTGACTCCTTTTCGAATGACTTGTTTTTTCGTCATATTTACCTTACGAAATAATTCTTGAAGATTATTAGTTTTTGAAATCATTTTACAGCCCACGGCTATAAGAAATAAAAGTATTATTTCATTTATAAGAAGTACAATTTCTATAAAAGAGTTTATTTTCCTTTTATTTAAAAAATTTATTTTGGAATAAGAAGTGAATTATGTAGTCTATACTTTCAAGCATTTTGTGAGACAAAATGCATTTATAAGAAGGATTGACAAAACGGAAATATCTCTGTATATATAAGATAAGCACACTTATATATATACAAGAAATATTGCAATATTTTTTTTATTAAAGTCAGTATGTTGTTGTTGTTGCTTATGCTGACTTGGCTAACGTAGTCACGATAAGCCCACGAAATTCCTCGTGACAAGGAGCGCTAGATTACTCCTGTCTTTGGTAACACCTAACAGGTGACAATGCGATTTGGCTCAGTTCCGTCCCAGTTTTGATGGAGAGCCCCGCCCGGGAAGGGGGGAACAGGTCCAAGGATCTCCCACTCCTCTTCATTTGATTAAAGCAAAAGTTTGAGGGCTATATATTTTACGGTGATCGCAGATTTGATTGACATCAACCTAGGAAGACGGAATTCTAATCAGTCTCGATTCACTCTTCCCTACCACCCCTGCATAGGACTTTCGAACGAAAAGATTCTGAGTCTGTCCTTTTAACAAAGACATTATAATTACAAGCCTCCATGCCCTATACGGTATTTCAACTAAATTCATCAGTATGGCAATCAGTCAGCCTCCTCTATCCACCATATTTTATGTAAACTGTCGAACGTAATACAGTCCGTTCCAATGCTCATAACTCTTTGGCTTTTAAATTATTATTTCTTAAACTCGTGATATTGCATTAAAACTAAGAAAATTTACATCAAGCACTACGACAAGTAAGGTAGAAAGGCTGCTTCCTTTTTACACAGATTGTTATGTGCTCTTGTGCTCTCAAACGTTTCTTGAAGAGTGTTTTTGTAGTTTAGTTTGAACCCCACGTTAAAGAATATGTAAATAACTGTAAAGAAATCATTTATATTTTTACGTTACATTCTAATTGCACTTAACTTAAATACTGATTAACTTTTCTAGATTAGCGGATGACTTCTCGTCCCTCATATCTTAGAGTCCTGAATCTTAGAGTCCACAAACTGACAAAAACAAACATATAAAACAACTAAAATATTTATTAGTACTTCAGACTGAAGTTAAAAATAAGGAGAATAAGACTTATTTTCCACTGCTTGCAGCCTGATAATACAATCGTAACTCATTAAAGACTAAGGATCTCATTGTTATGCGAAAGTGCCTTCTGTCGTAAATATAAGTGAATAGCAACTGAAAAGCAATCAATACAGAACTCAGCGGAAAGAAAGATAACTGCCATTCTCCGGAGCTAACTTGGATTTTTGCTCTTATTTAATCTCACTTAATCTGAATTTTAGTGTGGAGTAGTCGAAAAACCAGAATTGTAGGAAAAAATTCAATATAGGAAATAAGGCGTTAATTAAAGTAAACTTAAATATTTATTTAAGCAAGATTTATCAGTAAGTTTTTAACACTTAAGTAAAAACTCGTTTATTAAATAGTTTACAAATTTCTTTCTTATTGTTAAAACTCCATGCATGTAGACAGAAAAAGAACGCTGGTCGGTAAATTGATTACGAGAAAGCACATGAAGGTTACATGCCTTAGAAAGGACGCCATCGGAGAAAAGTTTCTGAGGAACATTGAGCAGCATTCATCATATTCATTCATGTGGAAAGTCATGCAAATCCCACACATGAAATCAAATCTACGGAAAGCGAACCAGCGAACCCGGGATCAAATTTTGTTTGCTGTTAGTGCTAGAAGAGCAATGTGGTAAGAAGTGTTTTTCTAAATTAACACAGGAAAAACCATAAAGTTCTCCAAACTCTTCTCAAAATTATTTAAATATTTTGAAAAGAGTTTTATATTTAATTTGTCATCGCAACTTATCCCTAAATAGAAAGTGAAATTAAATTAGTAATATAAGTCTCTAGACTTCAAAACAAATCATTTTAATCTTTCCAACAAAACAGAAAGGGGTAATTCATTCTAAAAGCTTTATGACTGCAATTATGTGAATTATACATACTTAAAAGTTTTCATAATTTCCATTAATCCCAGAAGTACATATATTTATCATAAACAAGATTTGAAATTATACAAAGGAAGAATAATATAATTAAGTTTTTAATTTAAAAAAAGGAATTCATGTGCAATTGTAAAAACTGCGAAGGGACTTAAATTAATAAACTAAAACTTGGAACGAAATGTTATTGTCTTAAATCCATTCATTAATCATGGGTATGGCCAAATTCAGTATAATTAATCACGTTCCAATATAGAAAATCCAATACATCTAATCCAACATTTCTGTAATCTATGAGATGTCTAATAATTCTGGTAACTAATTATAATTCAATGCATGTTATTAGTCATTCCAGTAAATTTTAATAATTAATTTCAATTGAATATATGTCATTAGACCCATCCCCGCAGCTGTAATGAACTTCGAAAGTAGTAAAAATAATAATAAAAAGTATTTGCTTAATGCACCATTTAGACACTAAAATATGGAATCCAATATGTAAAACCAAAAAACAAGGCCAATTTTAAACTGAACAAAAGTGCAAATGTGCAAAGCTTAAATAAGTTAAGAAGCTTTCTAAAGGCAATAATAATATTGTAGAGTCATTAGGACTTTTTAAAGCGCGAGATTTGAAAAATGAGCAATGTCCTCTCCGGGGCTAGAACCTAGACTTCTCGAATACGCACCGAGTGTGCTACCGTTAAACTACGAAGTTATCCAGAAAGAAGGAAGAAAACACTTTATACACTCTCCTTTTTAATGGGGGACTGGGAATTAGGGGACCCAGTCACCAAATCATGGTGGGGTCGAATTATTGTTCACCACCTTTTTAAATCGGGCGCCACTGTAGAGTCATTAAGCTATTTTGATGCTGGAGATGTGAAAAATGAGAAATGCCCTCACCGGAACTCGAACCTGGACCTCTAGAATACGCCCCGAGTATGCTACCGTTACACTACGAAGGCATGCAGAAAGGAGGGAGAAAATACCTTATATATTCTCCCCTTTAAAAGGAGCTGTGGATTAAGGACCCAATCGCCAAATCCTTGGTGGTGAAGAATGATCCTCCACTACATTGTATTTCGGGCGACACTATAGAGTCATTTAGAAATTTTTAGATGTCAGGAAACTGAAGAAATCAACAATGCCCTCGTCGAGACTCGAACCCTGGACCTCTCGAATACGCATTGAGTGTGCTACCGTTCGAATGAATGCAGAAAGGAGGGAGAAAGTACCTTATAACATTAGTTGCAGAAAGTATAATACAAGCTAAAAATATAATACTTATCCAATTCTAAACTGGTAAAGCGTGTAAAAATATGTAACTTAAACAAATTAATATTTAAACCTTTAGTTTCGAAGTAAACCATATTTTGAGTCAATTTTCAAAAACTTTTTTTTTATGACACAAAATCTACGTATATCAATGCGATCGGATTCAAGGCAGAAACTTTCCGTTCGAGGTTTTAGCAGCTTATTAGCTTAAATAGTGTTGCAGTTTTGACGACTGCATTTAAATTTCTGTTTTTTTTAATTCAAAATTTATTTGTGTTATTCACACTTTCATAATTTCAAGCCTTGTTTATGATTATTATATATAGTACTCCTGGACAACGGAAAGTATAAAAAGGTTTAAAGAATTTTTATATAAATTGCTACCTTTTTTAATTTCCTCTGCAACTGCGCTTAATTATATATATTTTTTCTGAAGTCTAAACCGCACTACTGTACAGCTAAGAATTACATGTAACCTAAACAGTTTAGTACCGTTGTTAAACCCTAATTATATGTTTTTTTTTTAAATTGCGTATCGTGAGAACTACATTCATAAAATGATAAATATGTGTGACAAGTAAAAATTATTTTTTGTTTCAAATTAAATTAGAGGGTCAGCTACGCGATAAATCAAGTCACTGATTGTCGAAATTGAATATTACGGAAATTTTGATTGGCGAAGAATGGCTTAGGATGGGGCAGGTTTTGTTGTCTCTGTCATATGTAATGATTAAATATAAACGCAATTTTTGTTTATGTTTTTCGCGAAATCTTGTAACAGGGCATCTAAATCTATATAACGCTGGATGATTTTTTTCGGATAACAAAACACAGTCCAAAGACATTAAACACATTACGTCCAAAGGGGCGTTTTTTTAACGGTTTGTGTGTTACCTTTATTTATTAAATATTGTGTTCTTCGCACTTAAACCATAAAATTCAGTTCAACAGCACTACGCAAAATAATTTTAAAATGAGCATATCCTCAGAATTTCCGATACACATTTCCGCGCGCTGAAGATAAAAAGGTTTTTTTCCCCTGTAGAGTGTTGCCATTGCTCGCTTTTAAATCGTTGAGTTTGTTAATCGAAAATTCATTAAAGTTTTACAAAATATGAAATAGATAATAAAACAAATTCCAAATTTTGATGCTTCTATTCTGGTGGAAACGTACGTTATTCAAAATTGGATGGCTCTAGGTACCGTTGTTTTATCACAATGCGAGAAACATACATACATTTATGCCGATTCTTCATTATTTCATTTCTTTAAATATTCTACAGGGAGGTAATATTTGGTGGAAACAATTTGAAAAGTGAATCGGACATTTACAGTGAACCAACGCAAAATGCGAAAACGAAAATAATAGTCCTTCAGGGCAAATTGCCCCTTTCGACTAAAAAATCTGAAATCTTTCAGGTTTTACATTACACTCAAAGGGCCGTTTTTTAACGTTTTGTGTGTTACCTTTGTTTATTAAATATCATGTTCGTCGCACTTAAACCATAAAATTCAATTCAACAGCAATATCTCAAAATAATTTTAAGCTAAGCATATCTTTAGAATTTCCGACACACAGTCTCGTGCGCTGAAGATAAAAATGTGTTTTTTTTTTTTTTTTTTTTTTCGTACAGTGCTGCCATTGCTCGATTTGAAATCGTTGAGTTTGTTAATTAAAAATTCGTTAATGTGTTACAAAATATAAAATCGATAATAAAACAAATTCCAAATAATTTTAATTTAGGGCTTCCAGATGCCCATTTTCGGTGGAGGATTACGTTATTTAAAATTTGATGGCTTTAGATACCGTTGTTTTATCAGAATGCGAGAAACACACATTTATGCAGATTCTTCATTATTTAATTTCTTTAAATATAACACAGGGCAATAATATTTAGTGGCATTCAAAGTTTCCGTCGCAAAATACCAAAACGAAATTAATACCCCTTCTGGACTAGCGTCCTTTGGGATAAAAACTACGCAATGCTGAGGGACAACCATCTAAGAGACAGACTGAAAATAAATGACCGAACCTATTCTGTACTACGAAACGATTCTTAATTTAGTCATTATAATCTTTGGCACTATTCGTTATTGTTCGCAGTGTAGAGCAGTTATTTCCCATCGCGCTAAATATTAATTAGAAACAGTCTCTTTATTATACTTCGTAGACAGGATCTTCGCATATCCATTAGTCGGAAGCCGATATCCTAGTGGCTACCAGAATATCAGTCCGGAACAGTCATTTTGTAACTCTTCGTAAACCGGAACACAACGCCCGGATCTTTGCACATCATCAGTCGGAGCCAGAAGCCGGTATTTTAAGTAACTAGTAACTAGAAGTATTAGAATGCTCACGCATCCTTTTATTTGCTTCATTCATTAAGGAAGTCTCGAAGAGAGGTTCGGTTGATCATCACTTTTGGAGTCATAAATTCGGTATTTCTTCGCATTACACATATCGTGACATTTTCTTCTCATGGGATTTATAAATTCGTTGTCCTTCTCCTTCACCATACACTTAATCATTTAATATAGCTAATGATCTTCTACAAGGCTGGTTCGTCTTCAGTAATTTCTCTTTTATCTCCCAATTGAACGAGAATCATCACAGCATCCCTCTGATCTCTCTCCTCCATTTTCGTACCCTTCTGCTAATCATTATTCGCAAATTTCTTCCCTCCTTTTTTTTCCTTTCTTCTTCATATTGCTAAATTCTTATCTAACTCAAAGCAAAAGCTAAAAGCCAAATATCCAAAAAAAGCCCTTTTTTCGATAATCTCCCTTCCTATTTAACTCCTGATGCAATTATTAATTAAAAGCCGTCTTATGATGCAACCAGCCTCACCTGAACTATTTGAACTTAATTGGCCAATTTCCGTTAACGCAAACGTTTTTGAACCTGTTAGAGTCATGCAGCAATTAAACTTAGGTGGCACATATATTTTTTACATTTCCCAAAGAAAGACTAGTAAGGTATTTTTCCCAAACTCATTCGCCAGGGCAGGTCTCCTACTATTTTTAAATACGAACACAATATCTCTCTAGAGTTCGGAGTGACTTGGCCAGTGAACTTATCTGTTTTCGTTAAGTCCAGACTGTTGTTCTCTACTTTTGTTCGTTTTATTTATGAATGTAACTTTTAATGTTTTAATTAACTTACTTCTGTAAGTCCCATGTTGTACATCTGTGGTGCACGGGGAGTCTGTATGTTTTCAAATAAAAATAATAAAAAAATCTCTGTAGACCAGCGATTCTATACCTTTTGATTAACAAAAATTTAAAACCTCAAGTACCGCCACTACAAAATACTACTACCAGCACCACTTTTGAACAAAGCTAAGATCGCATAAATTTACGAGTTAAAAATACGAGTTATGAGTTAAAACTACGAAACCCTCAATCACGATGTTGGCTTTTTAATTTTGAATTCAGTAGTTAAAAATATTTTGCTTCTTTGTATACCACCAATTTTTCTCTTGCGTAACTGGTTGAGAACCCTTGCTCTAGACAATAATCCATCTAGTAGGAGTTTGCCCACCCTTGCGTTTTCTTCACAAGCATTTTTTTTTTCAAAGCTGCCGCATCCGTTTACCTCCTTTAACGAAAGGCCTTTCTCCATTTCACTATTAGATTCACATTAGAAAGACTTTTAAAAGCGAACACCAGTTTCCGTAAGCTTTCCTGACTGCTTTCCTGATTAAGGCAACAGAAAGCATACTCTGTCTCTCTGCAGCAGACACAGAAGACAAAAAGGATTCTTATTCAAATTCTAATTGTTTAGTTTTGTCGGCGTCTGAATCTAAATTATTGGATTTCCTCTGAAGGAATCGCACAACATTTATAATTAGCCCTGAAGCCAAACTCTCTGCGTAACAATAGGGGAGGCGGGGATCCAGTCTCTAAATCCAGGTGGTAACGAATTATCATCTAACATATTTTAGCTCTGACCACACTTGTAGAATGATATTATTTCTTACAGCAGAGAGGCATAAAAATTTGAAATGTTCTCATTGGGATTATATTTCCGAACCTCCTGATGTTAGCCATACGTGCTTCCACTTACACCCACCACGGAATCCCCTAAAGTAAGAGATTCTGTGGTGTAATTGGAAAGAGAAAAATCACTTACATTGGTACTAATCAAAATAAATAAGCTATCATACTCGTATGCTGTATAAAATTGCATGAAAATTACATGTTAAGTGCATAAACTGCATCAGTGATTTAGTTTATGCATATATTGCATAAACTACATCACTGGGGAAATTGCAAATCTAGACATTAAATTTTTGTAAGTATAGAGGCAAGAAATCCAGGAAAAAAGTGATAAGAAAGAATGGCATACATATCCGAAGTTAATGCGCTTATTGCATTATGGCTTACATAGCTGGAAAAATGATTACTCAAATTTTGTTATGGCGGCATTCATAGCTCTGGCTTTGTCTAAGCGATATTTTGTCTCATTCCACATATTCGAAAGCATCGCTAGTGAGAATAGTCCTGTCGTCCTATCGCTTCTGTTATTCAGGCACACAGATTTACAATATCGGCTACAATACACTCTTCCAATTCAATACACTCTTCTCTTCACAAAACCCCCACAGAAAGAAATCTCAAGGGGTTAAGTCCGGTGAACACCACGGGAGAAAACGTAAAGGCTAAAAATCTATTCCACGCCAATTTTCCCTAGGAACAAACCTTTTTGAAATCTTCTTTCCAGCTGTATTAACCACGATGTAATGAACGCGTCGATTTCCAATATATGTGTCGGTCTTTTTCATCACCTCTTTCCCGGACACCGTGTAGTAACTACTGGGGAAATAAAAAATTACAATGGTACTAATCAAAATAAATGTTTACGAAAAATCATAATGAAATGCATACTTTTCTTTCGAAGAGATAAAAAAACATGAACAGTTAACCTTTTTCTTCGAAAATTATGGAAAAAATTACCCCCTCATAAATAAAATTCAAATTTTGGAGAATGTGATTCTTTTCTTAACTGGTTACGCCCATGGCTGTCAGCTTTAGCAGTTATCCCTTAATGAAAATAAAAACTCATTATAAATATCGTAGTTTTAAATAGAAATATGAAATAAATAAATTAAAATTACACGATGGTCAGCATTTCCGAATTAAAATTTCGAATTGTTTTAACACAATTTACAACTTTTAAGGACATAGTTGTCACAAACTTATCTCGTGCTGTAACTTATAAAAACGAACAGAAACCGTAAATTTGTTAAAAAAAATATGTGTCACAAAAAACTTTAATAAAAATTCCATGCCTACCGAAAACTACACAACATGTTTCTTCTTTAAATTACCTTTTCTTCTAGTTTTAACTTCTTTTGAACTAAGAGAGCATATTTGGTCCCGGATGGTATGTTTCATCATAGCCTCTTCTCTATTTTAAGTAATATAAATGTTAACGCCTGAAGGTTTCCTTCTGTTTGTTTTTATGAAAGTTACAGAGAAAAGAATGAGTGAAGCTAGACAGCTTTTGGGGAATGAATGAAAGATAAGCTTATCCAATAATATCAAGGAATAATTTAATTCTTGAAAATAATAGTAAGCAGTTTTTTGTTGTGTTTCTCGAAAGAAAAAAATTTTAAAATGAAAGAAATAAGCGAAAGAAATATTTCCTTTCGGTCGGATACTTATGGGGAGAAAACAGTGTTTGTCCTTTTCGTTAGATTCAGAAGAAAGTATTTTTTCTTTCAAAAGAGGCTTATGGTGGTTAGCGGTGATTGTCCCCTACCGAGGGTTTGGGTTGAATTTTCTGTGCCTGATAAGGCGTGACGTTTGTGATTACATACACGGAGGTACTTAACATCTGCCGATGTAAAAAGCTTGTTGAAAATTTGTCGGCTGAAGAAGAAGGGTTACGACACCACTTCATTACATGCTGCGGTATGCTTTCTCTCAAAATCTAGATGGATTTCAGGAGGATAGCCTTCATGCGTTTTGCTTAACTAAATAATCGATCCACTGGACTTCTGAAAGACCAAAATATTTTTAGTCTCTTGATTTAAAAACATTCAGTAAATAGTAGAGCATGAAACATCAAGAGATTAACAGTATATTATTTATAAAAGTAAAATTCAGAGAAGAACTGAACGCAGAATTTTCATGCTCGTATAAATTTAGATTAGTAATAATGATATAACTATTACTATTATAAATACTAAGAACTGCTATGATTACTATTATTATTGTTGTTGTTACCGCTACTTTTATTATTGCCCTTAATAATTAAAAGCTGTAATATCAATATCAATAATCCTGCTATTAATAACCGTTCAGACGGGTTACACGAAATCATCACACCAGTAAAGCACAACGCAGGCAGAACCACTTAATAGTTTCTTAGTCCTCAATATATCCTGCATAAAATATTAGATCAGAAGTTACTGTCACGGTCTTATAAGACACTGTTAACATTTAAATAATAAAATCTGCAATCGTGAATTTGTAACTGGTTGATTGCTTGGACATTGTAGTTACTTAGTGATATTACTCTGGAGAAAAGAACTTCCTTCTAACTTGTAAGTTAGAAAGCCTCGTAAATATAGATTTTCCTCAAGTGTAAGGCATCTTTCAATGTCATAAATGTCTTAAAGTTCCGACATCTACCTCCACACTTACGAGGCAAAGAGGATAAAAATGGGTAAGATGGGAAAAACGAAAAACGATGGTTCACTTTGACAGATTGCGTTGGTTCCCATGAGAAACTGGCTATTTCTCCAACTCCAGAATTTGAAATAACATCTGTAAAAAATTCAGTATAAAAGCTTATGAAATTTTCAAATAAATACTTTTCTGAAATTTTAGTATTATGCAGAGTTCTACTATAAGACGAGATTAGGCTATGAAAGAATGTGGTAACGATGACATAAAGTAATAGCGATAATATGCTGAATACTGAGGTGATCAAAAATGAATAAACGTCACGTGCTTTCACGCAGCCTGTTACTATTTTCCTAGATCTAGCCAACATATGTTCGGAGTTTACCACCTTTTTATTTTTCTTTCAATTCTCATTTCGATTATAAAGGTTTTTTTTAATTTTTTTTATTAATATAATCTGTTATACAGAATAAATGGCCCGAATTCCGGTAGCTTTATGTTTAGAATTTAGGAAAACAGAGTGTCAAGCAATATATTAAAAGTATGTGTTATTAACATAAAGAACGTTCAGATGATAATCAGTATCATGCTATCTTATTCCAATATATCTTTTCTTACTCCCTCCACAGTAGTAAAAATTCAGTTTACGAGATCATATATGCTTGCTAATAAAAGGTGACACCGAATGCAGCTTCCTTGACCTGCTACTAAAGTAGAGGGTTAGGTTATTTGAAATGGCAAAACACACGAATGTTATTTGCCTAGAGTTAGATATGTTTTCATGGAGGACTTTCTAAGAGAGGCAGGCTGGTATTGGTACACATGGGAAAAACCGTGAAAACCAACCATGCTCTCAGCCTGCTCGTTGGCTCGAAACCAGGTTGAACTACCAGAAATCAGCGGTCTTCCCATCTCGGCCACTGTTCGAGCCTGAAAAAGCATTCACATATAGCATATACATTGTTGTCTTACCTGCACAAAGACATCACATTCACTGGAACTAAAGCCATCATCTGCAATTGTCCCACATTTGGCTAAGCGATTAAAGAGTGCTGAATTTTAATAGTTGCCTTGTGGCTATTTCATTCTTGAATCTATTACGTTAGGCCGTATTGTACGTGCCTGTTGATAATCGTCGGCTAGTTTAAATTAAGGGCCAACTCCGTTAGATATTTTTGTCTAGCTTTGGCTAATATTTTAATTAATATTAATTTAGTTTCTTGTTTTCTTATTCTAATTTAAAAGCCCTAGTGGAGGCTTTCCTGTAATCCCGACAAGGGGCTGTTTGTTATCATTCTTTGAGTGAATAAAAGATTATTTTAATCCTTCTTGAGTCTATTTTGTAAGTTTTGAACTCAGCGATAAGTCGCTACTTAGTTCACTGGGCTCCATGATATTTTATCATAGACAGAGGAGCGAGGGACATTGTACCACAACTTGAAACATGATCTGTTGCAGCTTCTGCCATTTTATTGTCATCAGCATCAATGTGTGTGACGGTCCTTAGGCTTCTTTATTCCTAGAGGCAGTTCAACACAATTTACCGTTGTTTCTGCTCAATGGGTCAAACTAGTTCTTGAGCTATGAAAACGGTAGCAACTTGGAGAATTTTCCAAATTACCTTTTCCATCAGTGTTCTGAAATGCTTCCAACATACATTCATAGTACGTTGATTTTGCTCTTATAACACTTTTTTATACTAGAATACCAAAATTTCGTTTTTTTTTATTATTGAATTCTCTATTAAATTACTTTTCAACTGATGTACGGGTATTTTCGTTTAGTGAAACATAGCTTATAGAAAGTAAGCATGCATTTTCTCAAAACATGAAAATTTCAAAATAATTTGCCACAAGTTTGGCACCACTGTTATATGCATGCGTACACCAATAATATTGATATTCACAATAAATCTCATATCACCTTTAGTTTCTTGCTTAAACACATATTATTGATATAAGCATATATCCCACGGCTGCGTTATCAGTGTCATATTCCGATATCTGCTGCTATTGTTTTCTTCGTGGAATGCTTAAGCTTCCTAAGCAACACCTCTAAAGAAAATAATATGAAAGCCTATCGGAAAACAATATGAGGGTTCAATCTAAAAAACATTCTTTGAGAATATCTCGAGGCGAGGCTTTGTCGAACGGAATTTTCTTTGGCAGCGCTCAAATTAAGGAGAAGCTATTGTCAAGACACTGCCAGGAAGTGTTTAGACAACAATTTATCGGAACTAACTCGGTAATCTGTCAACAATTTTCTTTTTCCTATGAAGAGAAGATTTTCGTGATGCTTTTCAATATAACTATTATTTACGTTAGTCCTAACATACGGGATCCGTTATCTCTGAGTAGGTCGCTTACATCCAATGAAAACACTATTACTCTAATGTTTAGTTTGTATTATTATTATTAATAGTAGTAGTTTTATCTTATTTTTCTTATACAAAAGAATTAAATATAACATAAATACGTTAAAGAAACATTAAATGTAGAATTTGTAAAATAATAAAGGATAATACGAAAATACCGAAAGAAATTTACACAAAACTGTGGTCACCTTTAGAAGATGAAAGATTACTTTAAGCTTTAGTGTCTTGATTAATTAAATAGTGAAACGAATTCAAATAATCATCTGTTTTAACTCAATTTATTATTGCTTCAGCAATTTTGAGAGTTAATTGCCTTAAGAGGGATATTTCTAAAACATCTCTGTCAGGCTAATAACAACAGATTCATATTTACATTACATGTGGGGAAAACCATAAATTATCCTGTATAACAAGACTTTAGACCCTCAGTAATACGCGTGAAGTCTTATTACACTTCAGATATTTCATCTTGGGACATTTATGAAAAGCCATTAATTTTTAAGAACAGCCTAATTAGCAATAGATCTGTCAGTAGTCTGCTTCTCCCCTAAATTAGTCACGTAGCCATAACTAACATTTGAAACCCCAGTGGTTCAATGTGACTTACGTACATAGATTCATACTTACGGCGTATTTTTCTATTTGAAAAATATAACATTTTAGTACCTATTTGAAAATATGGTTTCTATTTGAAACTATAGAATTCTATATGAAAACTATAGAACTGACAAACACAATATTCATATTTCATTCGCCATTTCCATTGACAATTTTTTGGATAAAACAATTGCAGACACAAGTAAAATTAAAGCAAAAACTTAAGCTCTCACTTACATTTCTTCTTTTGAAGAAATGTATTTGAATTTTTTGCATTTTTTGTATTTTGGGGATGTTAACTATAAAATACCATCTACCGATGATAATTTGAATGAAAGTGTATCTTAAGCTTTAAAGAAATATGTCTGTATAGTAATCCATGCTTGTAAGCAAACCGTGTTCAAATACGCCAAATCTTTGATTTTACATGATTAAGAAAAAAGAAAGAAAGAAAGGAAAAGAAATTGGGGCACCCTTGTAAAGATAGTTGGTCGATAATTGAACGTTTAGTAATTTTTTTCAAGCTGTATCGTTCCTTTTACTTATAAAACTGATTTTTTAGAAACCTGGTTATATAATTTTGAACTTTCACCTAGCAAAATTGCTTTTGTTACTATGAACACTGAATTTAAGTTCCTCGTAACAGAAATATACTTGACCAAAACTGCGAGCAAAATAACCCGAATTGAAGAGCTCGTAACTCGGTAATTTTCAAATTTTATATTTCTTTCCGAAATACTGATTTCTGTCTAGGATAAAAGTTTTGATGTATCCTGGGCAAAGATTTCAATATTTTTCCCATGCTTTTTTATTTTTAACTACAGAAAATAGCTGCCATGGTTAATCCGGAGAACGTTATCCAAGAGGGAGGTTTATTTAGGATAAACGAGACTGCATTGCATAGTTCCTTTTCATTCAAGCTGGAGAATGTTTACTTATCTACCCTGAATAATTAATATAATTAAGTAGTTGTTCTGGGTTTAAATTATTTTACATTTTCATACTAAATATATAACCTAAAAAATACTATTTGGGGTAATTTACATAATTTCAGGAATGGGTTTCTAGCTAATTAAGCATCTCTACCAACCACTCACTCTCAGATTTTACGTTTACTGTGATGGCGAGTTATCTTCCTTGGGTTATACTCACTGTAAAAACAATAGACACACAAAATGTGAGATATTAACTTAATTTTATTTCCTCTCCATTTAAAATAATAAAAATATAAAATTTAAGCATCCTTGACTTAGAGCTACTGGAGGAAAATAAGACATTTTAACTGACTACAATACCAATGATTCTTCTCAAACTGTTATCAACTGTATCGGATAACCAACTTCCAAATTCCACACTTACCAAAACCAAGCTGAATGTCCGGCGTTCATTTTTAATTTAGCAGAGGTTTCTCTAGGCAAGGCAAGACGGCGAAAAGCAGAACAACTAAGGTCTCTGCTGCAAGATCATGCCAGTTACGATTCTTCATCTCAATTTATACTAAGCCCCTTGCCTAAAATTCGAATAAACCTCTGAACTGAGCAAGTAAAGGACGAAACAAATAATAAAGGAAAGACTCAAATTATGACTGTTAACTAAACTGAAATGAAATGTCACAAACTCACTAATGTACGAGTATATCCGTCGAATTTGAATACGGTACAGATTCCATTCCCGAGCGTTTAGAAATAGCAAGACCTTAAGTAATTCCCTATATAATATCAATTCATGTTGAAGTTTATTGTTTGATTGAACTTTACATATCAAGCTTTGGATATGTAAATTTGCTGTTGTTGTTGCTTATGCTCATTTGTCTGACGTAGCCTAAGCCCACAAAATTCCTCGTAGCAAGGAGGAGCACTAGATTACGCCTGTCGTTGGCAATAGCCTTGAGCACCTAACAGGTGACAGTGCGATTTGTCTCATTTCCGCCCCCAATTTTGATGGAGAGCACCCTGGGGAAGAACGGGTCCGAGGATCTTCCAACCCGGTCCCCTTCCACCAAACCACACGAGAGGACTTTCGTCTCGCCTCATATTTAGAGTGCCGCATGCAGCACCGACACTATACTTTTATAAATATCCATGCCTTCTCTGGGATTCGAACCCGGGCCCTTCGGCACAGCAGTCAGTGACGCTAACTTCTATACCGGTTAGGTTGCATATGTAGATTTAAAAAGCAAAAGCTATCTGTCTAGATGGGTGAAGAAATACAATCACATTGTACTACAATAATACCGGGAAACTTTCAAGGAGATACGAAATAAATATCATTTAAATAATTCACTTGAATGAACTCACTCATTTAATAAATGGTATTGTTCAATCTTTTTATTTTTTATACATGAGTTATTTTCTCATTGTATAAAAGGAATCTTTCATTTTTTATTTTTTTACTTCTTTATTCAAAGCTAATTTGAAATAATTTTATTTCACAATATTATGAATTCATATATTGTAGTAATCCTTTTCAGACAGTATACATATATTGTATTAATCCTTTCCTAGTTCCCTTTTGAGACGTGAAAAAGGTAACTGCACTGAAAATGTGGTTATACATTCTCTTCATGCATCATAGCCCTTTATTTTTATGAACCCAGATCTCTAAATCTTCAGGGATCTGGATCTAATCTGAAATTTTCCTTATATTTTAGTTCTTACAGGTTTCTCTATAAACGTAACAAAGTAACTAAATCTTTATTTCTTTCTAAACCCTTAGTGTGTTTTTAGTTTGTTTAATCCATTTTGGCTGCCTAAGAAAGGGGATGCCTTCGTGGAGGACCTTTTTTTTAAAAAAAAATCGATTGATATTCATGTTACACAGTTAAAAATAAGAAACTGTCTATCGATATTGCAAAGAAGGTAGAGCATATGCTAATTTAAAAACTAGTTAGCATTTCGGAATTTCATTTATAAAACTAATTATTTTAAGAATTTTGCATTAAAAGACTCACACAATGCAAAGAATGTGAAATTATTCTTAATTATCCTCAAATCTCTCATCTTAATTGGATTGGGAAATTTCAAGTTTGTGACAGAGTAACTATACAGGCGGGAAGGATATAATTACTCTTCGATGACAGATATGATAATCTTATTTTGTAAATTTAACATTAAGATTTATAATTCTTATATTTGGAAATAACTACCCACCTTTAAAGCTTTACCTTAATATCGGAATTTTCGTATATAAATGAAATGTGAGTTAAGAGAATGCGGAGCTGCTTAATACTGAGTTTTACTGTACCCCAAATTTAGATCTTGCGTGATACCTGATTTAATTTATATATTTATTATTTAACCAGTTTCGTTAATGCGTCGTTTCGTAATGTACCTTGAGCTAGACAGTTACAAATCCGCATCACTGGGAAGAATTATTTCTAGATTATCTGAAGCACGTATGTTTTTGAGTTAAGCTATTTCAACTAACACGCACGGAGATTCTTATTTACAAAGACTGGAAATGAATGCCCATTGATCGTTGTATAATAGTTAAGTTCTCATTAAATATTCATGCGTTTCAGAAAACTCCACTCTATTCCAAAATGCAGAAATGAATACATTGAAAAGAATATCTTGTTTCCGAGATTCGAAATTCAGACTGTTTATCTATCAAACCATGCATTCCAGTTGATTCAAGGTATTAAGAAGTGCCGGTTCAATCTAATGAATATGGATTCTATGACTTTGGGTATTCAGCTCTGCCCGAACCTACCAGTAGCAGGTAGAAATTATGCTGCGGAAATAAACTTTTCTTCTTTATAAATTATATAGACATATGCTAAAGAGAAAATTAAATTCTCCTGATAATATTAAGATACCCAAAATTTCGGATAATCCATAGGATATCACAATAGGCGAAGCTATTAATTTTTGAGGAAGATACATGACTCTTATGGGCAAACAAAATTATTTTCGGGTTGTAAATTCATTTCAGAGAAGCGTACGTTAAGCAGCATTGATGCGAAGCGACTGAGAAATAAATTAGATGAAAGCTACATATAACAACGAATGCGTACGAGATATGGAACTAATGTCTAAAGGAAAATATTAACATAATGTAAAGTGGCACCGGAAAAGCGAGTATTGCAAAATTTGGACAAAAGGTATTCATGATGATCTTACAAATATAAAATACATCAAAGGTGGATGTGTGGATGAATGAAATGTGAAGATTGCAAAAGTTAAAAACTAGTTACAAAACTGCGGCATCAAAGTTTGGCTATGGCGATTGGACCTAGATCTATAAATTAAATAAATTTGCAGCACTAACAATTTCATATGCATAAATAGAAGCTCTTGGTTATGAATTTATATCCGTACTGCTAAAAGAACTGAATACAGTGTGAGGTAAAATTTTGTTAGCATTTTTCATGCACGAACAAATTTTCTTGAATGCGTATAACTTGAAGATTAATTAAAGTTGAATAAATCATTTATAGGCTGCTGACAGCTCGCATTGTTTACAGCTCTAGCCTAAAGGTATCGATAGCATCAGTATCTTTACTCACGAAATCTCTCCACATGTGATGCTCTTCACAAGCTTTAATCCTCAAGAGAAACAGAATTACTCGGAAATTTTCCTTGCGTATTCTTCTGGTGCGAGACTGTAAAAGTATGAAATCATACTCTAGAAAAGATGAAAGAATCGTATACACGAACACAACATTAAAAAGTTTATTTTATTGATCCTGGATGGAAATATTTACATATGCCTTTTATTTCAGCAAATCAATCAATTCAGGGGCGGTTAATGTACTATTGAAAAAAAGAAGTCTCCCAGACGCAAATGGAAAAACATTTTTTTCTCCTAAGCCTGGATTAGGTTATTTGGATACGAAACGTAGATTTCTAATGGAAACTGGCTCATATTCACCTAATATCCGAGAAAATATACGAAACACTCATGCAGGTTTCCTGCCCGTAGAGATCCGAATGCGGGTGGATCTACCAATGTTCAGCAGTCCCAACAGCTAAGACACTAGTAGGCTTTCTGAACCACCATATTGAGATTACACACATTAATATATCAAGAGCCACAACAGCAGAAGATTTTTTACTTTCTACATATTAGAAGAACTGAAACTCGTACAAGGTAAAAGCTAACAGGATTTGAGAAATGATTCGATATACCATATCATCGAAATGACGTATCTCGATAAATACTTCTTAAAACATTATCGTAAACTTCAAAATATTTTACCTACAGATAAGGTCCTCAGATTTAAAAGTGATCAAACTTATTCCTTATCACTGTTTAAATCTGATCATACTGTTCCGTATTTACGAACATTCTCCTTCTCTGTAATTGTTTTGATTCTTTCTTTCTAACAAAATTTTACGCCTCATTCCAAAAATGGCTTTTTGATAGTGCACTTTCATTCAGTAATTTTAGGGTAGAAAATAATTATTCAGAATTAGAACATTTCTTTATTTTTAATCTTGCACATCAAAACCAATTCAAAATTTGAAATTTAATTTAAATGAATTCTACGAGAGATTTCACGGAGCAAAAAATTTTGCAAATTCAACAATACCAGGAATTGGGTCTAACTTTTTCAACTACCAGTTGGATTTACTGTCAGCTATACTACAACAAAAAAAAATGTATTCCTAGAAGTGCATGAGTGAAATTTTGTATAATATTAGCAAATTACACTGGTTTTTCCGTATGGGATCTATTTCTGCAATTATGTTTTATGCTTAATTATCACAGTTTTGTTACAACCAGGCATGCTAAAAACTATAGCATAGCTTCTCAATGTGGAAACTGAGAGATTTAAGGGGACGCGGAGGGATGATGCTGATCTATAGGGTAAACAGAATAATTGTGAGAAGAAAGTGAGGAATAAAAAAAACTTAGAAAACATGTGTCAGAAATAATTTTATTACAAATATTTAAATATTCACTTGATTATACAAGTTAATAATATAATTATACAGTTTTTAAATATTTTTTTACCAGAAGTTACCGAAAACTTCTTAAATGCATCCGACTATCTTCGTCTGTTTTATTTAAGGTTTTTCAAAGAACCTTGAATTTGGGGTTCTATAAAGTTGTAAAATTTGAGGTTCAAACAATTTTTCTTTTGCGTATTAGACCCACTTGCATTAGAAAAACTATTTTTTCATAAGAAAATCCGTCATACTCTACGTTCATAGCTTTAACATAAAATACAACCAATTTTATATAAAGAAATTTTCTATTGCCTACTAAGGCCTCTGAGCAAATACAGTATTTTCGTGTCAATGTCGCCTGGTTGTCGCTTGTTGAGCTAACTCTTCGCACAGAAAGCAATGCTAATTGAGAGATATTACTCGCAGCCTATCAATAACGCCATAACCACTAACGGTCTTAGTGTAATGAATGACAAAGCCACTAATGATGTCCATGACAGCCACTAATGGTGTAATCAGCAATGAGATTTCACTAATGCTCGAATTGCATCATACAAGTCTCTTTCACGCTTGTAACAAAAGCTGCTAGAATACATAAAAATTTATAAACATAAAAAAGGAAAAATTACACACTTATTTTGAAATAACTCATGAATAATCTCTACCTTTCCGAGTTATATGGCAAGTTACGTTCAGTCTTTAATTCTTAACGGTCATAACAATGATATTTTCTCTCGTAGTTATTATAAGTTTTATAAGCCCTGCATTTAATGGCGTTTGGATTACAAATTATAAATCTATACTTTACTACTGACCTGTGACATAAAATTTTATTTCAAAAGTAGAGCTTTTTCCTCTAAAAAAATTCATTCCCTAATAAAACAATTTATTTATCAAAAGTTGTAGTTGATACATCATTTGATAATAAAAATAGTTTGGGATTTATAAGAGGTCTAAATTGTAGAGAATACCTATCAGTTTCATACACAAGGTTTTGCAGCAGAATATATTCGATAAAACTGAAATTTAAATTTTTACAAAGCTTTTTAATTTTGAAATATAAGACTCTCGGATGCCAGAGACTTTTATCTTATTATTTTTGCAAGCAAGAACCTAAAAAAATGCTTCTTTTAAGAGATAACAAGTTTAAAATAAAAACTGCATTATGTAAACCTCCTTCAGAATGAGATGAAAAATGAAATTTTCCTTTAAGTGCAGGCGGCTGGAAAATTGAATTGAAAAGTAACTTGCGCAACAAAATGTTGTTCTTAGCATTGCGTCCAACAAGAATTGGGGAGGTGCGGTCTCATTTCTCCGAAGTTGAAGATTTTCTCTGAAATCTGAAAAACTTCATTTTTAAAAGTGGAAGAAAAACTCAAAGGAAAGATGATGAGAGGATTACCTTAACCTACTTTACATGGAATTTATACCTAAACTTTTTTTCGTCCTGAAATATAGAAACTAGCCTTACACGTGAAAATATTTGGGAATAATTTTTATATGTATTACGTTTTAAAAGCTTTTTTATTTATATTAATTTTATGGAAAATCTCCTTAAACTTTTGTATTTCTAGGCTTTATCTTCAGTTATTGCAATGTCCGTTCATTCTTGAGTATAAATGTCAGTTTGATTTAATTCAAGAATGTTTTGAACTTGTGCAACTTACATTTCAGTTCATTCTACAGGCTTAAATATAATAAATTAATGAGATAAATAGTTATTCTCATTAAAAGATTCTACTAGCGTTTAATTCCTCATCAAAATCAATAAAAACATATTTTAATGTTTTAATAAAAATTTACAAGTAAATTATTTATAAAGATAACATAACTTCAAATTGAATGTTTGTCAACATAACAGTAAATAAGTAAGCATATTGTATATTTACATTAATTCTTAAATCAATAGTTCCAGGACTATAATTAATTTTTATGGCTATTGTGATGTATTAGTTAGATTGTTTTCCAGAATGTTTCTTCAGAGCATAAGTGAATCGATAAGTACTGTTTTTTATTTATCGAACACTTCAAAGTAATGTTATATGAAATACAACATAATAGAATGAAAAATAATTTTCTGAAACTTTGAACTAACTGTACGTATGCAGCGTTATATTTATACGCCTATATATATATGTCATATTAAAAGCACAAGGAAGAGCCGGAGCAGTGTCGATGCGTGCTTAGATCCATATTGAAGAAGAATTTTGATTGCGTAGTATTTAAAGAACTTGGCAGTCGAGGCAGTTTTAATTCCATTTTTATTTCCAATTGATATTTGTGGCCACAATCACTTGGCACTCTAGTCGTGCCTTTCCACAGAAGATTTACATTTTTTATATTGTTGCGATAGAAAGCAAGCCAGCGAAATTACATCTTAGCACAGTAGAGAGCAAAAGCTGAAGTGCGTAGTTATGATAAATGGAAGCACGCGAAGAGAAAAGTTTTGGTTTACAATTCGGTGATTGGTCGTCAAGAGGCATCTGGTATTAACGGTTACGTAAGATCGCATGATTAATTTGAATGACGCAATGCAGATAAGATATTACGATTTTAGAATAGAGAGGAAGAATTAATGTTTATAGTTATATTATAATTCTGATTCATACATTTTTATCTTACATATATATATATATATATATATATATATAGGCGTATATATATATATGTCATATTTTAAGGCGTAGCCATGATGTCTGAGTGGAAAAAGGCAGGAAAAAGGCGTTGACAAAACTTATTTCGGCGAATCCCCATCTTTATTTTTAGACACATCGAAATCATTTCTTTACAGACAATATACTTTTCGATCATAGTTGAATACAATGATTTTTATATACTAGGGTTTTAAAAGTACGACGTAAGCATTTTAGACAGGAAATATAACGGCGCACAGTTGTTTCCATGGCCAAAGTCAGGAAATGGAATGACGTAGTTTCTTGTGAAGCAGTATATATACTAAGTAGGTGCATAAGTATAACTAAACTGCGATTTGTTAAATGTAGCTTTAGTTCCTTTCTGCCAGCAGCGTTATGTAATTTGGAAAGATCTCGAACTTGGAAGAAAGGATGAACTTAGGGGGGAGAACACCAACTTTAGAATAGTCATTTTTGAGGTTGTCAGTTATTTGGATGCATATCCATCTTATTTTATTATATCTTACATACCCCTCCCCTCCTTCAAAAGAAAGGTTGGGACAGCATGGTGGAAAAAAAGCAAGAGAACGTGTATCATAAAAGACATGAAGAAGCATCAAGGGCATAGCCTACAGGTTTTCCTATGCCCTGTCACTGTTCATGAACTTTCTTATATGTAGATTATGAAATACTTAAACATATAATTTACAACTATTACAACAACTATATAATCTCTAAATAAAACTGAATAATAAATTAACGCAAATATAATTTTTAAAGTCCTCAAGTTCTTTGAAAAAATGTCCAATGAAAATTTTTGCAAAGTTTCTTGACGAAAATAGTTCCTCAAAGTAAATGTTCAATAAAAGTCCTTCAATTTTTTCTTGATGAAAACTTTTCCATAGATCTACCAACTTTCATGTGGAAATATAACAAAATATTTATGATTAACAGAACAAGTTCTTCTTATTGTGGATACCCATATTTAATACAATAGAAAAATCAATATAAAAACATATTTATATGATGCAATACTGAATAACATAATAGTAAATTGACGATTATTTGCCATGTCCTCTCCAACAAAATCAGCGTGCCAGCTTGCCGATGGTTGGGGGATGCTTAAGTACAATATACCAAGAAAACTCCGTTCCTTAGAAAAAGATAAGTGGTTTTTGCCACTGTACAATTGTCAAAAATTTTTCTTTCAAAAATCTTTCATATTAATTAATAAAAATACATTAAACGAAATTAAGACTGAAATTTAAGACAAATCACTCGTATAATCAACTTAAAGTCTTAAATTTTGCCAAAATATAATTTAATATTACCCAATAACAATAAGAAAGAAAGGAAATATTATGTAAAATGTATTTGTTTGTGTGTATGTATGTTTGTGGTAGCACTTCTGTGCTAAGCTATGGTCAGAGGATTGTGACTGGTAAAGAAAATAGAAAAAAAAAAAAAAAAAAAAAACTAAGTCAGTTTCATAACCATAGATGAATCTCCTGTTTGTATTTAAGAAAGCTGTGTGGTGTTCTAGTTTTGTGTAAAGTAAGAAAATTAGAAATGCAACTATAACAGTAAAAACTATAATTTTTGTAATACTAATTATAAAATTTATGATATTAAAATATAAGTTATAATATGGAAAGTTAGTTATATTTTGAAAATTTTGAAATTTGCTGTGATTATTCAGTATAAGTAATGTGTCTGCAAAATTTTTACAACTGTGATATTGTGTGTAAAGCTTTGCAAAGCCTTCCCTGAAAAAAATCTAATTATGTGGACTCTAAAACACAAGGACTTTTGGGGCCAAAATTTGAACAGGGCTCTAAAATCTCATCAGAATTTATATTTTGATGCGCACGTATCGAGGAAATCTTAAGCAACTGGATCCCAGCAACTGGACATTAATCTGTCATGTGATCTGAAATAGAATTCGGTATAAAAAGGTAATTGCGTCGTAACTCCGCCTCCTTCATCTTCTCTTCTGCTTCATTTCGCTTGTCGCTAGCCACGCAGAATTTACTTTTCCAATTTTCTTCCATTGTTTAAGAAATATAAGCTGTACAGAATTGGGTGGGCATAGCGCTCCCACAGTGATGATGTGCATTATTAAGGAATAAAATTATTTGTATAATTTACCCGTCACGTCTGTTCTTCGAGTGTCATCTTTCTAACTAAGCAGTAAAGTCTTTACGTTATGATGCACAGAGCCACCGCCAATCCGTTGCAACTTACTTTCTACCAAGTCATTTAATTACAATAATGGCACAGTCTAATTACATATATATATATATATAGATTTTCGATGCTCAGTTAGTTAGAAGAATGCATAAACCAGTAACTTTCAGACGTGCCCGTTTCCAAACACAACGTTATTCCATGATAATACTCACCAACTGTCTTTTGGTAGACAAAGCCTTTTATCCCACCATAGTTAAATGCAATAATTGTTATGTACACTGGTTTTTAAGGGTATGACATAGGCATTTTAGCAAGGCAAAGCAGCGCGATGTTGGCACAGCAGATGTTAGGGAAAGGAAGATGACGTAGTTATTTGCGAGCGATATTTATAGCGAGTATATGCATAAAGTACTCTAAGCTATGATTGATTAATTTTAGGTTGTTATGTAACATGGAAATATCTCGAATTTGGGAGAAGAGATGAATTTAAGGGGGACAACATAAAATCTAGAATAGTTAATTTTGAGGTTGCCAATCATTTCTTAAAGCAGCCATCGTATTTTGTTATATCTTACAAACTTCTAGTTTTAATTGGCATAGCCTCTTTCATTTTTTATTTAATTTGGAGACTTCCTGTCTCTATCTTAAAAATAGAGCTATAAGTCTAAACTGTGTCATTAAAATTAATCATGCGATCCTACGTAACGCTTAAGGCAGATTACTCTTGCCCAATCAATAAATTGTAAACAAAAGCTTTTTAACTCGAACTGAAACTTTTGACTCCCTCCCTTCTTCCTTTGAATTGCTGCAACACTTTCGCTTAAGCTTTCCCCCTAGCCAGACGCTTTGGGGGCTACCTTTTTTCTTCAAGGAATATGTGCTGAGTTAACAAAAATCTAGGCGCATAAGACGCCCGTCCGTATGTTAACCAAATATTACGAATCCCAACTTGCTTTCCTCAATAATAAAATTATCTTGAATCCTGTAATGTCTACCTTTTGAAGTTTCTTCGCTAGGCATCTATTACGCCACCACCAAGTTCCAAATCATATATAACATGACATATATATAATTGGTTCGCAACAATAATTAACACAATTTATTTTGTTTGCAATTGAATTTACATTTAAAATTTTAATTTACTTTATATAAATGAGATTATAATAATTTATTTTTTAAATTTTTATTTCATTCCTTGCAGCTCTGGAGAAAGAGAATTATTTAAATTTACTAATTAGTTTTTAATGAAACAATATTTTATTATATATCTATCTATACATAATCAGCGTATAAATGTAATAATAAACAAATATAAGTATTTCGGAACTATTTATAAAATACCTTGCTAAATATTTCTTTCTCGGTGTTTTATGTAAAATTTATATTTTATGAATAAACTCAGAAATATTCATCAGGTTAGTGAAACTGTTTAAGAAGGAAGCGTTAAGTATTTTATTACTTCTTATCGTCAATGTGTTCTGGCATTTTCAGTTTAGCTGAACAGAAAAGAATACATTAATTCTTTCATGGTGTATTTACCTTCAGATTCTTAGGAAACAAATGTTAGGAAGTATCTTCAGAAAATAATAAATTTTAAAAGTGCTTCAGCAGAATTTTGATTCGTATCAGCATACTGCATGAAACATTTGTTTCTTGGAGTTATATCTAGATCATTTACTCCTTTTTTATAGATTAGACACTGTAGATCTCAACATTCGATAGCCAGTAGTCGAAAATGCAATTCGACTCTCTTGAATGAAATTCTTCTGGAAATAATATCAAGGATTGCACAAGGACACATTTCTTCAGACAATATAGCAGCTATTTTTATGCATTACATCTTGCAAGAATTTCTAAAGAATTTGTGCTTTCACTTTTCATTTCAATCAAATCTTCTTTTTCCTAACTTAAGCATTCAGTAATAGGAGACAGCAAATTCTTGCAACAGCAGAAAAGTGATTCAATAGGGAATTATAAAAACATTACATTAAACCATTCTTATGCCTACATTCAAAATAAAGGCAATATCTACACCTTACAGAGAACAAACAAGTTTTACATTTCAAGAAGAATTTAGTTATATACACATATACATATAACTATACTTGAATATAGAGTGTATCAATGCATACAGATTCCATCAACTTAGAATAGTAGTTATAACATTATTGCTATCGTCGGCTCTTTTGCAGATCTATGGAGACCCGTTATTAACATACAGGCATTTTCCAGTTATTCTCAAAAGAAATACGTTTTAACACTTTTGTTAGAGTTTTTCTAAAACAGTTTCCGCTCTTTCAAGAGGACGCTTCTAATAAAAAAAAAGTTTGGTATGATAAAAGAAATATAAATAACATATTCCTAGTATTATTTATATTTCTTTTATCATACTGAACTTTTTTTTATGTTTCCTATCCTACTTTTTTTATAAGTTTCCTTATCTTATTTCTTGTATTTTAACTTTTGTATTAATATAAAATTTAACATAATATATGGTTTGAAGAGTTTAAATTCAAAACAAATGCATCATAAATTTTTGTTGGTACACATTATTGGTAGAAACAAGCAAAAAACCCACATGCTGTAAGAAATAGCATCAACAAGTTTATGCAAAAATTTATATTTACTGAAGCGTAAAAAAGTTCATTTGAAGATATTGCTGCTAAAATTGCTAATTTTTTAATATAAGTTAGCTGTAGAAATGTAGTTTCCGGTGTGGAACTAAATCAACTGAACAACAGCTGCTGATAAGTTTAACGCCAAGCCTTTTAAATTACTTTAAGCAAATGTACATTTGAAACAGATGACTATTCATCAGATCATCCTCACAAATTTTTTCTTACAGTAACTTTGATAAAAAAATGCAAGTTTGTGGTTCGTGTTTTCTAACTATGCTTTTTATTCCGTTTCACTGAATGTGACAAACGAACAAACAGAAAATTTTGAATTTGAGTTACAGCCCGATGTAAAAAGTGATAAACTGATGTTTCATTTAAAGCAGTATCGACATGAACTTTCTAAAAGGCTCCGAATGACAGGAAACATTATTTTCACCTCAACATTTTATTCAAATTAAATTATCATTCCAAACTATCATTTTGAATGAACCGAAGGCATAATGAGCCAAAGAACTCAGCAATCAATTGAAGCGTAATGAACGGAATATTACGTTAAGCGTAATGAGTGTAATATTTACTCCATATTAGAATTTTCCTCTTTTAGATGTAACAGTCTAAGGTCTTAAACAGTTTAACTGGACTTGATCATTTCTTTCGTAAATAATAATTTTAAATTATTTGTTGCATTTAGTTAAAATAAGAGATAATGATCTTCAAAATAAATTTGTTACTTTAAAAATCAAGGAATTAAGAGAGCACTTTGGGAGATCTTTCTTACACTTTTACAACAAATTATCTTTCGACCTTTCCTTTTACGTTTATTTCATTGTTTTCCTTAATATTCTTACATATTAACCTCTTTTTGTCTCGTAGACAGAAATGCTTTCTTGAGCATTTAAAACACTAGTATTAAATATTATAACTACCACTGACAACAATCGAATCTCGATTTTCCTTCAGAAGCAAAATGAGAAGAGGAGAAGTCAGGCCTTTCGCTCTTTCCACACAACTGGATTAAAGTGGGGCGACGTATCTGCATTTGTTATTATAATTTTAGAAAATGAGCATTGATATAACTCACTTTTTACGTCAGCTCTCGAAGACTTTACATCGGCAGTTAGGGCATGAAATATTTTATTGGCTTCACATTACGGCATTTTATTAACGTATCGGATTCGCACGCAAAGAAAAAGACCAAACCTTTCCTATGTTTTAAAAGCAAAAACGTATTTCTGGAATTTCCTTAAAATATAAAACTTCTATATATTACAAAATGCCCTTTTTTAATTAAAAAATAAACCTACAGGTGGAAATATGTCGCCTTTACTCTTGTTTTTTTCCTAAATTCTCCAGCTTTGCTTCATTTACGAAATGTAAAGACTACAGAACATTGTAATAAAAACAAAATTGACAGGAACATTGCTTTGCATTTTTTTCTTGACTTTCCAAAAATTGCGATGCTCAGTAGTGTGGGAAAGCGGGACTCGTCCCAGGTATCCCGGCAGCATCTGTTGAGTGACGTAAAAGCTTGTTGCATCGATCCACGACAGAGCGTCTCGCGACACCGCGAAGAGAAGACAATACTTCTGACTTCTCGTATTTTTCGAGGACTTCGCACCGCCTGATCATCCCGACAGAACTCACGAACTGCACGATTTTGAAGAAAAAGAAATTTTGACGGTAAAAGTTTCAGTTGCAAGAATTCCAGTCTCAGGAAAGTGTCCCATTGGTAAAAGTTCGTACTTTGCTAACTTCGTATATGTGTAATATATACATATATATATATATATATATATATATATAATATATATATGTATGTATGTATGTGTGTGTTTTGTGTATAAGTATGTGTTTGATTTTAGTTGATCTTTGTCTCATGATTGATTGTTTCTTTTTTTTAAATTTTAGATAATTTTAAATTTTATTACAGTTAGAAATTTAATTTCTTAGAATGAAATGAGAATATTTTACGTAAAATTTTAATTTGCAGTGAGAGTTTTACTAAAATTTTGAAATTGAAAATGATCTTTGAAAAGTTAAAACTCTTTTCTGAATAAAAATGAAAACTCAGGGGGTAGAAATTTGAAGTACACCTTAAACTTCATCTTATTGCTGTATATTATTCAAAATGTTTATCATTTACCACCAATACGTAACTTTTGAAACTTTTTTGATGTCATCTGATCACAGAAAAGGATGTAACATATCTTTTGCGCTCGCTCGCGCTGTTGTTCAGTTTCTTTTGTTAACTTTACGTTTAGTTTGGGACTGTCACCGAAAAGTTAGGAGAATCGAAGGTGTAGTGTACTTTCTTCCTGGACATCACAGACTAGACGACTGCTCCAGAGAAATATTCTTGCATTTCTTCCTTTCAAGGTAAAATAAAAAGTTACATTCTGTTACAATAGGCCAAGACTGAATAAAACTGCAAATAATCATTGAATTTATGATTAACCATTTCTGTTAGCAAGCATTCGTAATCATACTGACATTAAACATTTTATTATAAATTCTAAACTCTATACAAACAGGCAAGTACATTTTCTGAAGATATTTACTACGATCAAACGTCCTGAAATTGCATGCTATTAGTTTTGAAGGTAGTTATAAAACTTTTAATCTATGTCATTGTTTGGTATAAATAATATTTGTTCTCGCACTTTCGCTCGGTTTAAGGTGTGGTTTTATTTTCGTATTCCTGCAGGGAAGTGTTTCTGTTAAAACACTGACTCTTTCTGTGAAAGGCTAGGTTTTTGGACTTATGCTAATTTGTTTGCATCAAAATCCAAAACAGCATTTGGAACTTTTTTTTCTTTCGATGCTTGTCATGGATCTTTTAAAGAATGTGCCATCCTTTTAAGAATAAGGAACAATGGCATTATTTACTTTTAACCTACCTATATTATTTACTTTAATATACAGAGGTTTGAATATTTCATTCTAACTCGTGGATTTAAAATAACGGTAACAGTAATATTAATGAGGTAATTAAAATTAATTTCGAGTTCGCTCATCTTTTCTAAAATATTTTATTTCTGTGGTCTAGAAGTTTTGCTTTTGTGTCATAAGTGCAATACAAAATGGAACGTTTTAACTCGCCTTGAGTCATCTTTCTATTCTATAAATGCACCGAAATTGCATTTTATTTGCATAATTGCAGCGGCATTGAGAGTAAAGTCATGTATCATGGAGAATGATAATGACTGAAATTAAGGACAAACGTAAATGTTCATAAGAAAACATTTCTTCATATTCAGAATAATGATATGAAGTTATATCTTTACTACTAAAGGTTATCTCCAGAAAGTGAAAAAGGATACTGCTGAGTTTAAAATTAAGCGGAAAAGCAATTTTATATTAGCATAGATTTTAGATATCTGATCGTCTTCGAAATCGATTGAGTTTTGTACAAAATTTACACCAAAATAACGCTGCTTATTGTCCTAATTTTAAATTGTCTTGAGGAATCAAAGCTTAAATCTGGAGAAGAAATCGAAGTATTTAAAGTGTCCATTCGAAAATTAAGGGAAATTAAGGACAGAAGTAAATGTACATAAGAAAACAATTCTTCATATGCAAAAATAAAAAGCCGACTTCATATCTTTACCACTAAAAGTTATATTCAGAAAGAGAAAAAAGATAATGCAAAATTTAAAATTAAGTGAATCGTCTGATCGTTCTCCAAATCTATTGATCAATCACCATAACAAAACTATTTGATTCCTTACGTATTCATCAAAATATGATAATTTAATCAAAAGATATATAACAATTAAAATTCCCTTACGTAACTTTAAAAGAACTGTTTTACTAATTACATAGTTCGGAAATTCAGAAATAATTGTCCAAAACTTGATCAGAGAAATTCTCATATAATGTCTGCACTGAAAGTTTTCTCATTTATGCTGTTAATAAATGGGTTCGACTGGTTCAGAAAACTCATGGATTTACGGAAACATATAGATTTGGAGGAATAACTCCAATGATATATTTATAGCTTTAGATATATGCAAATTAAACGTATAACTGGATTTATGTGTGCGATGAAAATAATTTCTTTAAAGTTTTTAAGAAAGTGAAGTTCTCAACGGAGACATATGAAGTTGATTGCTCATAAATTGAATGCTAACTGATGTAGTTAATGGTTTTGAAGGCAATATCATTGTGAAAAAAATATACTTAATCTTTTACAGACGCAAAAAAGAAATTCTGAAAATTTTAAAATGGATATTCAGATGGATAAGCAATTCTACCAAATTTGTTATTAACGAATTTTGTGTGTGTATATATATATAGATATATGTAATATAAAATTTTCGAAGAACTACACTCACGTTTAAACTGTTTGTCATTTGATTAAGAAGATCAGAAATATTTTAAGAAAGTATGACATTGTTGTTTATTTACAGTATATAAATGCACATAATCAATTGCTATTTATTAAATGAAATAGGAAATTATGCTAAACAGCTATCCATGACTGAAAACTTTTGAATATGAATTTAAAATTAGAAATTCATACATCATCGGTAAAACTAATTTTTAGATGGTACGTTCTTTCATTTTCTTGCTAACTGTTTGGCTGGAAAATGGAGTTTTCTTTCTCTCAGATTAAGTAACATAAAGATTAAATGTTAAATATAATAATCAATCAACTGTTGGTGTAAGTTAGATTTTATGAACTTTTATGATTTTTTTATTTCAGTCTTATGGTACAATATGGAAATTCGCTAGCAATATTATTTTCTGTATGATGGACAGAGCATGCACAAACTTTGCCTACGGACTGGCTGAAACAAATTTCACTCTTAAATTCTATGCAGATAGGAAAATCAGTAAATATCGATTAATTCTTTACAGAGATTCTTTTTAAGGATATGTTTTGAAAGTAAAAAAAAAATTAGAACAAAACCATTTGATTTCTTATGTTAGTTGGATAAAACTAACCCTCATGATACGAGTGACATTTAAAGCAGAACATCGATTAAAGTAACATGAAAACGAAGTTATAACTACATTGTTCCGTTTACTCAATGAACTATGGTTTTGAATACTGCGCAGCCTGTTACTTTAAATCCCTTTAGAGGTTTGTGATCACCTTTGACCCTCTTATTATTTTACCCAGTCACCCTTCTATATAAAGCAAATAATTTACCATTAAGATTGTATAAAAAGATGAACTTTGTATTTACTGATTTGTTTTTCATGAAGATTCGGTTTAAACACATAGTTTGTTAGCGAAGAAATTTTTAAATGCTTCGATTTCTTATTTTTTTTTATCATTTGATTAAATATTAATGCCCAGTTAATTTGTATACAACAACGGGGCAGTCTAAAGTGTATGAGAGCCGGAAAATATTAATGTAGTTCTCCCCTTAATATAAGTGCTCTATATACCACAGTTTTGGATATTGTGCGGCTGTTTCCTAAAACCACACGTTAAATGACACAGTTCCGGAAAAATATCTTTAGCAATCGGATAATAATTCTACAAAGATTAATGTCTTCTTCTATCAAGAATGTGCACTCTGAGTAACGCTTCTTTCTCCTAATAATCAATGACTTAGAAAGGAACTTTACTGTGAACTTGTAAGGTATTTCTCCTGCCTTCCTAGCGTGCCTTCTTGGTGTAGTGGCCAGCACAATGAGCCGGTATTTCAGAGGTCCGTGGTTCGATTCCCGGCGAAGGCGTTGCTAATTTTTCATCTCTTCTGCTTCCAAAAATTACCTAATGTCTCTACAAACTAACTTAAAACCAACTTCAGCAAACCTAACTCCATTCCTTTAACTTTACAGAAATATATAATGAGCAAACAAACGGCTAAAAGTTCGGAATTTAGTTAGAAACTATTATTTTGAAAAAAATATATATTACCTTTAAGATTGTTTTATAAAGCACATATATTTTATTAGAAAACTTATTCTAAAAAACATATGTATTACTTAACACAATTATTAAATTAAATAAAAATGTATATGAGATGTACACGTAATTTAACTTTATATATATAGAGAGAGAGAGAGAGAATATTTACTACGTAGATATCATACTTTGCATTTTTGTTACTTTTCACTTACATTATTTCTTGAACGGAATGCAAGAAAAGTTTTTTAATCTCACTACTTAAAATACATATGTGCGAAGTATTATATGCAGGGTAAAAATTCTTTATCTTTTCTTTTCAGAGACGATTTACTTTCAGCATAATGTGGATCTAATTCACATCGCTTCCTACCACGTTATAAGAAGGAAACACCGTCTACAATATGTAAACCAAAAGCTATGAAATGTATTGAATTTTCTTTTAAAATACAGTTTTAATGCTTTCATAAAAGTCCTCGCATTTAAATTAAATTATTTATCTTTTCCACGTCGGTATACAAAACGTTCGCACATGTTTGAAGAAACAATACTGCTATTACAACCAACTTACCGATCTTGACTAATATGGTGATTCCTCCGCACGTTCCAAAGCGCCATTTTAATCCTGTAGTAAAGCGGCATTTTGAGTTAATCCTCTTTTCTCCTCTTTCATTCTTTCCTAAATTAACTTAATCTCATGAACCAGACTTAAAGGCAGGGCTTTATCTCCTCACTCATTAATAAATAGGACGGGAAATGACACGTTGGTATATATTTAACTTCATTTTATAGAGTTCCGTGGCTAGATACTAAAGCCTTTCAGTTAGGCTTAAATGATATAACGACATATTTGAAATAAAAAAAAAGAATCTAAGGATGTAATCTGGGGTTTCAGAAAGATACATTCCCTTTTGAGTTATTTTATTTTCTCCGACAGATTTAATGTACTATCAAAAGTCATATAATTACGGCCGCGATCGTGAACAGTATCGCTAACCGCATTTGTTTAAACACGTATTAATCATACCAGTTTTAATGCCACATTCGCTACTGAAGTTAACGCGATCTTTCGGTGGAGACTTTTTAGATTTTATTGCTTTTTGCTGAAGCATTAGATCCTTTTCAAGATGTAATGGTCTATCATAAGAGTTAAAATTTTGTGGAAAAGTCTCATTCTTTATAAAATATATTGGACTGGTTTGGAGTTAATGTTGTAGCACAGAGCTTAAATTTAATTTATATTTACATTAAATTTTCATAAAGTGAGAATCGTGTAGTATTAGCAAAAACGTGTCTTGAAAGCGAATTTTAAAAGTGTTTTCCGTCATTCCTAAATATGGCTGCATTATACGCAATGAAAAGACTTACGAGACGCAGAAAAGATAAATATCTGTTTAAGGAAATCTTTGTTGCTGTCTGACATTATCTTTTTCAGTGGTGAAGCTTAACTAATTTTGCTTTTGCTTCAGGTATTTTGTGGAATGCAACTGAAACTTACCTCGTAAACCATAATGTCTGATTGACATGCAACTGACCTTTGAAGTAAATGGGCTTGAAATGCTCAGGTGCGCTTAAACACAAATTTTTTTACAAACTTTTTTTGGGGGGAAATTTTCGGAAATTTGCGAAGATTAAAGATAAACAAACGTGTTAAAAGTGCTTAAAATAGTTAGGTATGTCAGTAGTAGTTTATCATTTATCTCCATACAATGCGCACTGTTTTTGAAACAATAGAACTTTTCAAAATGTTAGAATACAGGCCCTCGTGAAGTAAATGTAAAAACATTAAGTTATAACACATTTTCATGAAATTAACTGTAGTACATGTTATGCTGTTGTAATAATTTTTCACTATACTAATGTTGTTTTTCCTATACTAACGTAATAGATTAAACAACAGTCTTTCGCTTCTAGCATTGCAAAGAGCCCCATATGATATTTGTCATGTCTGCCTGTCTTTAATTTTTGCTATTGAACTGAGAATACAGCTCGCAGTACACAGAGAATATAAAATACATTTGAAGCTAGTACTTGAGGTTACTGATAAAGACTTCATTCAATAGCAGGCTATTAACAGTTAAGTTTGAGGGAAGTCTAAAATTAGACTCTTATTTGAAATTGCATGAGATTATATCACCCACAATAGTCCTCGCGTAATTCAGAAATCAACCTTATTCAATACTGAATAATCTATGATTTTTATCCGCTTCACCCCTGGGGAGCTTTCATAAAATTTCCACCCATGTAAGGAGCTTTTTTTAAATCCCCAAGTACTGCTCTGTGCTTATTCATTTTCTGAATAGCTATGTGCTTAAAACCGCAATAAAAATGCGCAAAAAGTGCACTCTGCTGATTCAAAGAAATCTAAGAAATTTCTGCAAATTGTGCACGAAAAGCTAATTCATCTGAATCTTTAAATTACATATGCCCAATTTCCTAACGTAAATACGAAATGAATTATGCTTAATGCACTCATCATCATAACTGCGACCCCGCCAAGGAGCAAGCAATTAAAATGTTCCGGCTTGAAAAGAGTTTATTCGTCTTTTTTGTTATTCTTTATTCTGTTTGGGAAATAGAAGAGTGCTTCTCTTGGAACTCTTCCAATAAAAATGCATTATTGGATTTCTACCTATGTCTATACGTGCTGATGTTTTTAAGTTGAAACTATGTATAATTTTGGTTTGATGTATTAATTTCTTTTGAGATTTATATTTAAGTAACTTCTAACTGCTTTAAAAAAAGCGCGTATCTGCAGTTTTAATTTAATTTAATTTTATTTTATTTTATTTACTTACTTTTCACAGATAACCCGTGTCCCTATTTTCGAGCTGGATTGCAGTAAACTCATCGTTTCGATGAACTCGGTGAATATCCAAGCAAATTTGATGATAAAAGATTCGTATTTGACTTAGTTGGCCCGATTTAAACAATACCCTTATTAATTAGCCGTATTTAAACAGTAGTTTGAAAATTGTATGAATCAATTCGGGTAAGCAAATCTTACGAAATAATAACACCACATTCAGCCATTTGCCCTTTCCCTCGCAGAAGCAAGCCACAGCTCCTAGACAAGCGTGTGCGTAACTACTATTCTGTTTTTGCTATTTCACAAAGATATACAGTTCGTTAACAATATTCAACAGTGAATTTTTTTAGGTTATTTAATTTCAAGTTATTAGAAATATCTACCTGTAAAAGTAATTGCTTGGACTTTCTAAGCGAAAATGAATATTTCTATACAGTGCTAACAGAAAGGCAAGGAATTAAGTACCTGTCTAATTCAGTCTCACCCGGGATTAATCCGCACAAGAACTGCTATATTTTACTTTCTTTATCCTATTGGCTACACCAGCATTCGGAATTGAGAAACGAGATTAGATGCTTTATCTGAGTGAACTGTATTCTTCCATCGCGGTTTAGATATTATTACCTCGAAATCATATTTATACCTCTTGGTTATACTCGCGTAATACAATCTAAAAATCAAAAATTTCTAAGAATAATTTCGAGATATTCGTAACAATGGTAGCAGTTAAAACCTTATAAGAGGATTGCTTGCGATTCTTTGAGGTTCACGAAAAACACACACAACTTCAAAAGAACTAGTATAGATTATAGTAATTCTCAGATGACTATAGCAGATAATTAAGGTGGAAACATAGTAGAATAGCAGTTCTAAAACATGAAAATTAACAGATCTTGTCTTTCAGAAAAAATTCAATGAATTAATAATTTTCAATGAAAGACTACTCATTGCTCTATAATGAAGTTTAAGCAGCAGATCTTTAACTTTCCAGAATGTAATAACAAGTACAATAAAAAAATCAAGATTTAGCTTGGAATTAAATAAGAATAAAAAATAGTTTTAGAATTGCTATTAGTGCACGAACCAGAATTTTTGGAAAGGTCTGCTTGTACGCACCCTACTTAAACGTAAACCACACATAAATGTGTAGCACACCAGATTATATCTATTAAAAACGTTTATAACAGGTAAACTCTAGATCTTTTGGAAAGCTTCGATTGCTCATTTCCTCAAACTTTCTATGTAAACTCTTATAAAATTGGCAATTATTTTAAGAGTTATTATAGGAAGGCATTCCAGTTGGCCCATGCTACATCGCTGGTATACCCCTAAATTTTACCTGTACCTATCAAAAACGTGCAAGCTCTTCTTTATATGAAAAGCACAATTATGTTCGCTCAAATTTTCGCAAAAACAAATATCAGCTATTGAATCACTTGCACACATTTGTAAGCATTATTTTTACTCTTTCGCTTTGGTGTTACAAACTTATGGTACTTTTTCTTTCCTACGGTCTTTTTTTTTCATTTCTTTCCTAGCAACTTCCTTCTTTTTAAACTTACTGCTTGAATTACGGCAATTTTTTAACATTTCATCAACACTTGCAAGGTTTATTTCAGGAAACACATATTGAATCTGAGTAGTGAGCGTCTTTGTAACTTACACCCCAGAGTGCTATGGCAACCACTCAGTATATCTGCTTAAAGACGAAGTATCGGCCATCTAACCCACCTGTGGATTGGTAAAGGAAGTTTCCTTTCTGGTAGAACGGAGAATTAGTTTCCCCTTTGCTGAAGCTGAATTTAATAGATGAAAGTTAAATTTCGTGTTTTACTGCTTTAAATACTTGAGTTCTTGAAGGTTGAAGAATTAGAAAACTTGATCTAGGTTTGCATCTAGCGAAGACCATTACTTTTTAATTTTAAGTTGCACTACAACATGTAGTTTTAAAGAATTTTTTCAGTTACGTTTTGCATCTTGTCTATATTATTGAATTTTAGTTAAGATTTCTGTTTATTTGCGAAGGCACGGAAATTTGTCAAAGTAAAGTTAAGCAGGTGCAGTCAGATAACAAACTGGATTTTTTTCCTTTACACAGTCACTTGCATAAATCAGCAAATTTTAACATATTCTAATGGTATGTCTTCAATGTCTTCAACTGTATGCTCTGTCTGGATTTAGTACTTAACGCATTGCATTCTACATTTTTCAAAGCTTAACAGTTCAATGATCTGTAATAATAATATCAGAAATATTTTAACTATTTATATGATTCTAAGGAAGCTAAAAATGAATGGCCTTATTACAAGTTATCACTGGATTTCTTAGACTAAGCTCTTTTTGGTGTATTATTACTTACCACTTTTAATCAATTTCATTATTTTGCCTTTTGTGAATACGGACCAGTTTCCCTTACTTAGTGAAAGCATTTTTCGCTCTAAGCAGATACCTTCGATTGGGAGCTATTGTTGATGCTACTGATTACTAAAATATCAGCACTTTACATTAAATTTGACAGAAACGTTAGAACTAGGACTTTATAAATCTGAATTTAAAACAAAACACTGTATTTAAAATGTTAAAGGAAATAATATTACATGCTTGCCATACATACAGTTTCATAGCATCTATTTTCACTAGGCATCTATTTCACACAATAAATTTGGCAATATTCACTCCCTTTAAATATTGATGAAAGATGGCGTATATCGAAACAAAAATTAGATTAGAGATACAGAGGTGGAAAACAAATCCAAACTCATGCAAAGCTAGTTTTGTAACTTGGAAAAATATTTTAGAAACGAAGCTGCTATTTAGAATAATAAATCATAATCTTAACTGGCAAGAAAAAGGTACAAAGACAAAAACTCGCCTTTTTTTTTCAAGCAGCAGCATAAGACACAGCATGTAATTCCATTTCATTTAGTTTCAGAGGCAAACTTTCTGCCTTCGAAAAAGCTTCCAAATTGGAGCGAAGATATATCCTTCGAAAGCCTAAAAAGATTATTAATACGATATCGTGACTGCATATGAATCAGTCAACTTGGTGGACAGCTTGAGTTAAATTTTTCGAAGAATAACTGTCTCCTCATAAATTTAATTTATGAGGATAAAAACCATTTATTCCCTTCCAGTGATAATTCTTCTAGAAAAAACAATTCTCGATTTAGAAACTGTCTGCAGTTAATTACGTTAGATAGGTAAATCATTTTGTCACGTCAAAATGATTTTGTGGCGTTGAAATTATTTTATTGCATTTTAGCAGTCCATCCCCAATTTAAAATCCAGGAGCATAAACTGGATACTGTTTTTTGATTTATATCTTTTGCATTTTTATTGCTGTATAACCTACGAAGAATGGGTAGAATGTATTTTCTTTGGAAGGTTTTTCAACTATATTGCAGAAAGATATTTTTAAGCCTTCACCTATTACTGTCACATTTTTACAGTTCCAAGACAGATTTACTTATTCACATAGCTTAGTTCTCTTCTTCGACTTGCAGAAAGCTACCTTCTCTAACAACACTGTTATCGGCATAACCTTTTATATCTCATTAACATTTTCTTTTTAAGTGATACATGGTGTTTAGAAAATCGTTTTTTTTTTCCTCCTAAATGATTTTTGACGATATAATAGATAATGTCTTCACAGTAATTTCTATGTTCCTTCTGACACATAATATAATCAGTGGCCTAAGAAACTCTACCATAAGGGGTGCGTTTTAATGAATGAAAGACTTAGTTCCCTTTCAAGAATTGATGTTTATTCTTACTTCACGCTAAGAGTCCAGATTGTCCTAGGTTTTCTGCTCAATGATAATATTCCTAACTAGATGAATTAAGTGACAGATTGAGAGTTATAAAAATTATGTAGGAATTTAGCGACCTTTGATTTTTAAATTAAAAATCCGTTAAGAAAACGTTCTCAGCTGTATTTGTTAACGGTTCAGTGTTCTACCTAATTCTATAAAGGAAGGTTTTCTGTCAAAGATTTTTAAGATAATTCTTAAAAAATTACATCTAAACATAGACAATGAAATATTTTTAACTACTCTTTGAGAGCTGTCTAACTAAATAAGCTTCATTTAATCTGAGAGCTATAAACCATCCAGTTTTAATTCTACTAATATCTTATAACAAACGTTTATTCGGTATTGTTAACAATAAACCAAAATTAGAGTTGCTGTGTGACACAATGCTAGTTACATGTTCGACATTTTTGAGCTATTATATTGGTAAGAATCGACTGAACATCTGAAACAATATTAAACTTAAGCTTTGGTTTCTAGTGAAGGTATAATGAACGAGGTCGTGAAATGAAAGACAGGCATTTTTTAGACTTTGGTTGTCATAATCTCGAGACATTTTTTGCAAAATAACGAACTGATTTCCTCTCAGCATTCAGTAATCCTTCTGAGGCCATTTCTTTTCTCCGACGGTAGGAAAACTGGTAAAATATCGTCGGACCATTCAAATCCTGTCAACGATTCTAACAATAACTTATCACCTTAGGTCATGTCCCCAGCAGACTGTCTTTGCAGAGGGAAAACTTATAGAAAGTCAAGGGTTATCTGGTAAGTTTGTAGAGACATTAAGTATTTTGGAAGCAGGAAAGATGAAATATTAACAACGTCTTCGCCGGGAATCGAAACACGGACTTTGGAATACGACCCAGTGTGCAAACCACTACACCACGAAGGCACACCAAGAAGGTGGGAGAAATACTTTATATACTCCCCCTTTTAAAGGGCCACTGGGGGTTTTAAGGGGACCCAATCCCCAAATCCTGGGTGAGGAGAATCATCATACAACACCTTTTTAGTTCGGGCGCCACTGTAGAGACATTAGGTATTTTAGAAGCAAGAAAGTTGAAACGCCTTCGTCGGGAATCGAACCACGGACTTCTGGAATACCGACCTAGTATGCGAACCACTAAACCACGAAGGCACGCCAAGAAGATGGGAGAAATACCTTATAAGTTGACGAATGGTGTGAACTTTGCGGGAGAGAATATTAGTCTCTAAGGTGATTGTGAAATTGATGCTACTCTAATGCTGCTACTAATACCATTAATATGTACATGCTAGTTAATCATCATATGCTGATTACTTTTCTTTTACTACCGATGCTTTCTTAATAGAAGTTTCACTAGGGTTTTTTATGTGATTTGAGAATAATAGTGTCTTTCAGTACACTCGATCCATTAGAAGAGAAAGAGCATTAAAAGAAAGAACACTGAATAACTTTAGCAGTTTAGAGTTCATGATTTGGGATATTAATTTAAAACATTCGTCTGTACAATTTGATATCAAATGTTCGATTCTCCACCTAAGAGAAAATATTTGACATGAGACTAGTGCTCTGGCTTATTAAGTAACAACCAATTATAATTAGCCCGTTGCATCATAAGGCATGGCAGGTGTACTATCAAATCGGTAACGACAATTAACCCTCATAAGGATCCACACTTGATGTTATTCTTTCGACTATAGCTGGAGACTTCATACAAACACTTTCTGAAGTAGCTCTCAAGGCCAGTTCTCAAGCAGGATACTAAATTATGTTTCAAGACTAATTTTTAATGACTTTGATTTAATACTATTTAGAAAAAAAATTCAGTTACCTTTTCATTAAAGATCTACTTCTGAGAATACTTCGTAAACACTGGTTCTTAAAATTTGTTACTGTAAGGATGCGAACTAACTGAAATAATTCTGAAATTGAAAATAAGCATTCTATGTATTAATACTCCCAAAATAAAAACTATATTAGCAGAAATTCCCTAAGAATCTTTCTACACTTCATAACATAAAATCAATCGAATTTCTTTTTTTAATAATAACATAACTTTAATCTATCATTACGAAAGTATTCAGAAAAATAAAGTTGAAGATGAACGGGAAAATGGAGTAAAAATTGTTTAATTAGGGTACGGGAATGCATCCATGCAAAATGTGTACAGATGCGATTTCGGTGGCAGAAAAAAGTGTTCAAGAAATGGAAACGAATAAAATCTAATTATATGAAAGTTAAATTTTATGGGAAAATATTATAACATATTTCTTTACAAAGAATAATTTAATTAACTTATGTTCGTATATCTCTGTAGAATAAAAGCATATTAAAATGAGTAAAAGAAAATAAGACTTATTGGTAATTACTGGCATAACTGGCGCACCTGTTATTTTAAAACGAAATTAAACAAATATATGTCATTGATTATTTCACACATTTGTTATTCCTAAAATTTTCTCAATGAAGTGACTGATACTGATATTGCTAAAATATACCAAATTTCTGCAATGTTGAATAGCGATAATATGAGTAGCCTACGCTTAAAAATTTATTTAATGATGTAATCATTTGTCCTCGTCTAAGTTCCGCACCCCTCATTTTTGACTGCAAAATTATGGTACAAATGCGCGTAAATTACGCAAGCAAATATGGTAAGTAAAGGTTTTGATGTGTTTTGTTCGAAAACTATTTATTTTCTATTCCAGAATTTTTCGATCAAAAAACCACCTTCTGTGTTTTCATATGCAGAGTGTTTTCTTTATATTTTCATTTTTTTGTTTTCTTTTTCAGGAAACGTTCTGTCGTGAAGAAACAGAATTAGATGCACTACTATTTCTATACCATTATCTGGTTAATATACTCCAATGCATATAACATAAACAACCGATTAAAGCCTTTACATAAAAGCTTGCATAATTAAGTGTTTGTGAAATTGAGCAAAATAGAGAACATAGAATTCTTTTTTTGAAGTGTCTATAAATTTTGCATAAAACAGACTTAAATGCCTGAACATATGTTATAGTGTGACGCTGCACTATTATTGTACATCCAAATCAATAACAGAACTAACTCCCTTGCTGTTCAAACTAGTGACAGATATAAGTGCACTTACTGCTTGATGTCTTTATCATGTTCAGAAAACCTTGTCAGCACGAATAGAAACACAGTTTTCGGTAGCTTAGTTGGTGCAGTGCATGCAGTTCCCAATAAATCCAGACAGAAGCCCATTCGGGGAGTATAATTTCGTTTGACGTTCGTATCACCAGTAAACCATGTATTTCTGCTAGGCGTTCCATTACTAAGACTTAAGAATGTCCCAACGGGATAAAATGTCTCACTTCATTCCCTCCGCTTTTAGCTGAAATTGACCAGAAAAATTCTAAAATTACCGCACATTATTAAGCCATCAATCGATGTTTCTGACACTAGCTAATATATTCATGTTCGTATCACTTAGAAAATGCAACTCCTAAGTATGTCTATAATGATGTGTACATCATTTGACGTTAAAATATATGCGTAAATATTCCCTTCATTTAAAATGCTTCTGGTATTTTGTATCATACAGGTGAAATTGTTATTTTCAGCTAATTTTCAGCATGTTTTAAGAGCAGAGTTAAATAAAGTTTAAGTTACAAGGTCTTAAATTTTAAATTGGCATGTTCTACATTCGTCGCATTCTATAACTGTTAGTGTAATAGTTTTGTAACGCAACATTTGGTTGCACAGCACTCCAACAAGTGTTAAATAGTATAGAGGACGTTATATGTTTGATGAGAAATCTTTCGTTAAAATAAGGTAAAGGAATGGCAAATTTCTAAAGCTGTCTTTTCAACAATAACAGGAACTGTGCAGGGAAACAGAAAATTTCCCCAAAATCAGCAATGTCTGGATTATTACATGTAATGCCAATTTCTGCTTTTCTGTGTGCGAAACATAACTGGGATAGAAAAAAATAACTTGTCCTTTTCTGAAGTCGTAAAGCAAGACGAAGAGGGAACAGGCATTATTAATTAAGACACAATAAGCTAATATAGTCATGATTAACTAGGCATTATTAAATGAAAAAAACTGTAGACATTCTGAAAGTGGCACATTGTTCTGTCCAGAATATAATGCAGATTTGTCTGCTTCACATTTGTCTGGTTTGTCTGGTTCATGATAAAGTTCAAGAATCTTAATATATAAACTCATCACAGTTAAAGATTTATTTCATTTTCTGACAAATTAAATCTTTCTGTATATAAATGGATACTTCATTATTTGTCGTGTTACGATGTTAAAATAATCAAACTTACATTTCCTAACCTTTATAAACAATTTAAATATTATTCCTAGAATTTCTTAAAATCCGAAAATAAGCAACTTTATAGCTCTATTTTATTACGGTATATCCTGCATTTTCAAATTAGCTGCAGTTCAAATACTTTCATCTCCGTATAACAGAAATATTCAAAGTGACTTCCCAATCAACAGGTGCCGAAGGTTCGCTGCTTTTAGGTTAAAAACCAAATCATAAGCTCGATTCATTGACCGTACAAAACGGCCTTAAATAATCAATTATATATATTCTGCGTCAAGAGATGGGTACGTTACAGAGGGATTCTTGAATGACAACGTTAGAGTGATCTCTCACTCAAACAGGTAATGAAAATACAATAGTTTTCTAATACAAATGAAATGGTACTTTCGGTGCATTGTTGTTACAGCTGTTCGGATAATTTAATTATGTAAAACTATATACAAACTATATATATAAACTTTCCCAAGTGCCTCTTGTTAACGTTCATAGCGTTAGGAAAAAACAAATCCGTTTTATCATAAAAAAAAAATTAAACCTCCAGCTTTCCTCGGCTTTAGTCACTAAACTATTAGTGAGTCGAACATACAATAAAAACCCTTTCAGACGTTTTCGTACCTGTGTATTATACCTATAAAGCACTCGAAGATTATCTAAATGAATAAGAATGTGCCACCAAAGTCTTAAGAACACTGTTTCTTACAGGGAAACACCTCTTCTATTCTAACTTGAAGAAAACTATCTCAATGTAAAATTTAAAGGTAGGCAAAACAGCATTTCAGGTTCGCGTAGATTTCGAACACATTCTATTACCGAAAATCAAATGTAAGATAAGATATGAACATGAGACTTAATCACTAATCGATTATTTTACGCATTCATGCACATAAAGATTTAATTCTTCAAAAAAAATGAAGCAAATCATTACGTGAAACTGTTGTTCTATCGAAATTCTCAAATTCCTAAGGAAAAACAAAAACCTACTTTCATTTGCATTCTGAAATTTTAAAAGCGTATTGAATTAATTTTGCGGATCATTGTGTAAAATTCTCAATAAATCTAAACTGGCAGTAAAATATCTTTAATTACTCGTTGGGAACTTACTCAGACACGTTTGAAAAAGGGTATTTGATTCTGATCAAAAATGACAGTATAATTTAATGATACATATGTAAACGTATACTCACATGCTTCTGTTTTTGCACACATTTAGTTATGCACATGTTTCCAAAAGCAAATAAAAACGGAGGCGAATGATGTCGAACTATTCTCTGAATTTCCTTTTGGCATTTTTAAAAGAATTACAGTTTTCCTACAGTTACTAGCAATTCGATGTGAGCAAATCCTTTTATTTTTAGTTAATCGTAATTCACTGCGACCTATCAATTTTATTTTTAGTTGTACAAATCTTTCATTGAAGTGCCCGCGTTATTTCTTTCAAGGTTAAATCTCAAAAAACAAACCTCCAGTAAAGAAGATTAAATTTCCAGTCACGTTACAAGATTCGAGTTAGTGTGCTCCATTGCTCCAGTTCAGAATGTAACGTCGATGCGCTGTTTGAAGAGAAGCCACTTTTATTGCTGTGATATTCTGGATAGACGTTAGAATGATAGACAGAAACTTACATAACAGTTTTCTTTCGAGAAAGTCTATAATAGGTAAAAATAGTCTTGAGTTCGTTGTCCCTTGTTTTGAAAGGTTAAAGGCCTCAAAAGCCAGTATCATAATATTCAACGCCAATTTTTTTGGTCTCATTCTCCTTTACGTAATTTTTTAAAGTCAGATTCTCATCAAAATAGTTTTATTTGTGATATTTCATAAATCACGACACGACAAACTAACAAGATAACATTTCGATAGAAAATAAAGTGACATTTTAGAAAAACTCATAACTGACATCTAACACAAATGTTCCTTCTAAAGTAAATGTAAGAACTTCAAATCTTTATTACGCTTTATAAAGTTATTGTAGTCCTCAAGCTATTTTACAAATCTAAAACAGGTACTTTAAGCACATACGTATATAAGGGGCTCGAAATAATCTTTGAATGAAGATAGCTAGATGTGTGGAAGTATTAATTAAGAGAAAAGCGTATTGAATTAGTAAAACGACAAAATCGCTGCCAGATTAGATTGGCCGAAATGTGCCTTAGTGCCAAAATTTCTAAAATAGCATTATTTCTCAGAAGTTATAAGGAAAACAAAAATTGTTTTAATTGAAACCTGCATAGTATCGCAATATTACTTAATAAACCATATCTTCCCAAACTGAATGCTGCAATTAAAGTTTTAAAACCCAATTTCTGCCACCAGCACATGCAAATGTGAGACATAATAAATAGACTCAATTTATATATTAAACTAGACTTCCAACGGTAAGCGTTCATAACCTTCTGTTAACATTATTTATTTCTGAAAGATTTCGTTTTTGTTAATCAATTAACACTATATAATTTCCTAGCTTACATTTTTCGGTATCCCTTACAACTTTTAAAATATTAATGTTAACTTCTAAATTGTATCGTTAGATTCTGCTTTCAGTTTCGTTTGATAGCACTTGGCCAATATACTACAACCAATACTTCACTTTTATATCTGTTTTTATTCAGAAATTACTTGCTTGAGGAGGTATCTTTTATCACCGAGAGGATAGAATAGTAAAAATACTGGTTTAATTTTTAGAATACTTCAAGTTAGAATAATGACAAAAATAATAGCTTAATGTAAAAATACTGGCTTAGAAATATAAAATTCAGACTTTGCCACTGATGTAATTTAAACCACAGTTTGTCATCTCACATACGCTTAAGCTCATATACGCTCACATAGCATCTCACATGATCTTCTACCATTATAATTTGCAATAAAGTTTGCTTAAAAAAATCTCTTTTCTGTCACCATGATTATTTAGCCCTCGATTATATGATTTATCATTTACGAATATTCGTATTCAAGTATTCGGTCGTATTCAAATATGGCGCCCATATAGATTCCTCTCTTTAATGTACATTTTAAACAACTCTTCTACAGCATTCATTCTATGGTATCATGAATATGGCTGGATGGTTAGCTTGAAGAAATTATATATTTCTGTTAGCACTGCGAAAAATTTTCAACGAGGGAGTTTAAACTTGCATCTTTCCAGTCGAATAAATTCATTACCAACTTTATATAAACAAATTAATTTTTGCTTTCTTCATAGACAAAGAAAGAAATTTTTCATCAATAACATGACATTCAAAATCACAACTGAAGGATTCAATGCATCTAACACTGCTAGCAGACGACCCGAAGGTTGAATATTATTGCTTAAGAAATTTTCAGTTTCTTGCTATTCATGTTGACTAGCTTCACATTCTAAACAACGTAGTAATGAAATTTTAAAGGGTTTTTAAGTTATTTCTATTAGAGAAAGCTGTGAAAGTAATTTTTTATGTCCGAAATTGTCCACCTATATCTGTTATGGCAGTTTAAAGAAAGTTACACCCTTGCTTTTAGATTATCTCGTCTAATGTAGATCAGTTAAAAATGTTCCTCTAAGGAAACATAGTGCACGACCCAAGAAAACGTCTAAATCAAAATTCCAGATAAAACAGGATTTTAATAATTGCTTGACATATATAAGGCGGTACTTTTCCAGAGTTAACAACCTAAAAGGCAACTTCTTTGATGTTGAAGAATTTCGTGGAGAACGTTGTAATTGGAACTGGCTTCACCTACGTTACACATGGAAAAATCATGTGACCCAGCCCATTCGTCTGGAATCAAATCCAGGTCAAACCACCAGTGTTCAGCAACTTTACTTCTGGTGGGCCTGGTTTTCTTATATTTCCCACGCCTGATGTATATATTATCTAGTTTCTCTTAAAAAAACTTCCAGTAAGACATTTGTTTCCGTAGGTTGATAACCTTCATATGATTAGTCGTATCCAAACAACCAAATCATGTTTAAAAAACTTGAACGTTCAAAATTCGATCCCAGATTTCTGAAATTTCAGTTGACTAGTAGATCCTTGAATTACTAATCAAAGAAATGTTTTTGTTACGCTTAACATGTCGCCGGTTTTATGCTCGCGCATTTTATTTATGGGTGTGAGGACAGTAACTTTGAGAAAAATAACTCAAAATCTCCTTAATCATCCCTCAAACCCGGTAATTAATTTATTGATTTTTCAGTTAATTAAGTGGGAATACAGATAGGAACGAGCGCTACTTCTCCTTGAATAGTTTTATTCTTAAACTTCTTTCAGTTATTTATCTGTACATTTGAATTTATTCAAACTAATCTCAAGATTTTTTAGTTTGCGAGCACTGCTAGCTTAAATCAAATCTTTTATGTGTACACTTAAAACTTGAATGATATATGGTAATAAATTTAAACAGTTTCTGTTGGAAATAGGTATCGAAAGTTCATGGATTATAGGAAAAGGAAGTTTCGTATTTGTTATAACCCAAAACCAAAATTTTAATGAAAGAATTTCAAAATATTTGCTCAAGTAATGAACTGAAATTAAAATAATGTGAAGCAAAATAACTGAGATATGTGATTTAGAAAAAGATAGTTAAGTTACGATAGTTTTACCTAATCGAAGTTTGATTTTAGAGACGCTGGTTGACTTTTCAGAGATACCGTAGAAATTGTTATTTGCTGTTATATAGCTCCCCAAAACTGGATCGTAATTGAATCAATGCCGCGGTTCTTTTCTCGTGGGAATGTGCTGACCCAGAAGCTCTCATTAATTGATTTATCCAATCAGCCTTCTGCTAGAAAATGAAATCAGAATAATTAAAATTCGTGATGCGAGAAAATGAATTAAATTACCTATACTTGTGAAATATTTATTCGAGCATTATTGTTTTTAGACTTTGGGAATGATCCAATTAAATGATAATAATAAAAACTACTTAACGATTCAAAAGACGTTCAATTGTTGATGAGCAACATATCCTCAAGGCTTAAAAATGTGGAAACATAACCAAAATGGTTAGAAAAAAAGATTATTTAGCGTATTTAAAAATATAAATCAAGTTTATTTCGGATTTCAAGGGAAACTGAGTGATTCTGATTAAGAATAACTAAACTGCGAAGGATCAGTTTAAATTAATAAAGATTTTAAGTGTATGCGCGTAACAGAAATATTATGGTGATCAAGTTAAAATATATAGTTTGAAGCAATAAACCTCCACTGGTTTTTATTTAGGGTGCCTATATTACCATACTAGTCACGTAAGTAGTTCTTAACTCTGAGTTAATTATCAACAAGTTACAACATATTAACATTACTAACTAAAGTGTGAATATATTTATTTCTCTAACTGCAAGTCAGCCTATAATCTGGTGTTTTCATCTCACGATATTGCCTTTTATAAGGAAAACAATATATTTTAGCTAAAACGCTTGGATGTTCCCCCCCCTTTTTTTTTTTTTTTTTTTTTTTTTTGTTGTTGTATATATAAAGGGCGCACTCAAACTACATATTTGGTGGTGAATAATTTTCTTCTCCATTTTAATGCACGCATACTACTTACTAATAAGGTTTGTGACAAATCGCAAATAATTTTTAGAAAACCTATATTCGTAACATAAAGTGACTAGGCATCCTGCATTGCGGGAAGGGTGAGGTTGTCCTACATTTAAACAAATCAACGTGAATATCAACAATCTAATGAACAATTGCGCCCATTTGAACAACATCGTGGTCCAATTAAATTTCTAATCTTTCAAGTTTTCAGCTCCACAAATCAAACCATAAAAACAATTATAAAATTAGATATATTTTAAAGAATAGTTTATTTACATCTTATGATTTATTATTTATTTTACCACGTCTATTTTTCCAGTCCATGGAGGTTAGAATACACGAAGTAAGCCTTCTCCGTATGTCCTGTGCAATGAACATGAAGCCATGAAACGTCACAGTATGAAGTCACAATTCATCATGGCAGCTGCCAGATACGGACTTTTGGTTGGTTTGATGTAAGCCTTCTCCGTATGTCCTGTGCAATAAATATGGAGCCAGGAAATGTAACGGTATGATGTCACAACTCATCATGGCCGCTGCCATATACGGACTTTTGGTTGGTTTTGTTTACATTCTAATCAGCGTTGTCTACTATTCATTACTAAACTTAAGTCTCCCGTTCTAATTTTAATACTTAATATAAAAGAATTTTACTCCGTACATAGAAAAATCCCAAGGAATGAAAATAACTATTTCAAATTTAGTAAAATCTAGATACATGCAAATGCGTAAATGGTAACTACTGTAACACCATTGTATTACATAGTAAAAGCTGGAAGATCAGTGGAAATTTCGATAGGATTTTATGCAAACATTGCCTAAAGATACTTTTCTGAGCCTACGGATGTTGATATTTGCTTTCAAATTCATTGTAATTTTATTTCACAATATGTTTCATAGTTTTACCCGTAAGCTGTATGGCGCCCGTGATAAGAGTCTTGACGTCACGTTGCTGATATTTCCATGGCTTCATTTTTGTGACTTCAGGTTTACTCTATTTATTCTAACCTCGTCTGTCCAGTCTAAGTGTATGCGCATTATTAGAAATAATATGAACTCCGAGACAGCATTCATGAATAGCAAACAGCGACATCTAGTGAGATAAAGAAATAACCACCTGCTCACAGTTGTCAGAGCACTGTCCCCTCTCCCAATATTTCAAGTTTCTCGATGCTTTTTTTATACACATAAGATAATAGATAATACAAAAATTATAAATTTAGGTTCAAGTTAAACATTGTTAAGTACTACACAATTTTTACTGTTGTTATTTTTTAACAGATTATCTCCCATCGCCCTTAAATGCTCAAACAAACAAAGTTGCAAGTTCTTAGAAATATTAAAAATGGGAATTACAGTTATCAAAAGGGAAAAAACTGAATCACTGTGCAATTTAAGAAAGCAGTAAAGAATTTTCTAGAGTAAAGGAAGGTAGATGTTTTTTTATTTCAGCACATGAGTTCTTCAGCCCGTAAAAAGTATCATCAAACATCAACTACAAAATTATCATCAAAAGTAACAACTGATTTCCTATATGACAATTTTAGAGTGAAAGAAAAGAAATGAGTTTCGAAGAGAGGCTACTTGCTTATCTCTTAAATCAATTACTCACTTCGATACACGGTTTGCAGTTAAAATTAGTACGGTTTGCACTTTGACATCAGTTATACAATTTCAAATTCCGAGGTGGAATAACAAAACATTAACGTCATTTATACTTCAGGATACATGGCGGCTGATCAAATTATTATTGATTCTGAAAGCATATCAGTAAAATCCTATGATCTGTTTCATATATATAATATTCAAAGCGTATTCTTAAGGGAATTTTGGTAAGAAACAAACGCTGACTATGTAACAACCCTTCATTATAGTAGTACAAGATGGCTTTAGTATCATGGAATGAATTTTCAAATCATATATCCTCTAAAAATAGATTTCGCCCCTCAAGAAAATTGCCAAAAATATTACAAACGATATTTTTTAACACAAATCGTCAAAAATATGGCTCTACTTCTTTCATACTCTAGCTTTGCCTATTCTACTGTATAGCTGAGCGTATTAAAGCTGAATTCGAATTATGGATGTTATGTAATAAGTACGAAGCTGAATACACAAATTACAAGAAAGAATTAGCAGCTATTTTTTATTATTTGAGATAAAACGTAACACATTTTAGAACAATAAGGAGGAAAAAGGAATTTATTATGTCTCTGCCTTTTAGAGAAATTTTAAGAACATTTTGATAAACGAATTTATCACTTTCCACAATTCGATTACTTATCCTGATTAAATTCAACTTTTCTAATAAATTTTGAGGGAGAGCAAACGTGTTCCGTTGAACGAGTTCACTTTGAATATAGTTTTAATATTCAGTACGAAGAATTTTCCAGAAATGGTTACAAACAAATTCTCAATTATTCTTTCACCCAAGAACAGCCAAAGGATACTTACGAAAAATATATTTAAAAGTATTTATAGTACTGTTTTAACAACCAGATATTTCATTTGTAAAAATACACATTTAAGAATCTTAAATTCAAAGATAGCTTGGTTATGATTAACCATGTTCCGATATTGTTCAAACATCAACTTCATGGTCTGACTTGTTCCAGAACATACAGCATATTCCGAAAAGCGTATCAAAATATTGTATGGGTAGCAGAATACTGTATTAGATCCTTTACAATTCTGAGTTTTGCATAAATACTTCAAATATTAATGATAGATTAGAAATTAAGCGACGAGAAAAGTTAAAACTTTTTGGCACACGAATGTTACTCAGCCGTAAATCAAAAATGTTCAGTTTTAAATCAGGAAACCGGAAAGTAGCATTTTTCTAATACACTGTTATTTATCTCTTTAATTAGAATTCCTTTTTGAGCAAATACTGTCTTTAAAGTTTGAGAGAGGAAAATTACTTTTCTTTTGTGCTGTCATTCAGCATCAGAGAATTAATTACTTTCTCTCTGTGCAGTTTTACTATCCTTTTTGAATTGTTTAGCTCTTGTCTGGTACAAAAATATGGCTCATTATAGACATGCACTTTATTCGACCTTTTAAGACCTCAATCTAATGTAATAAATATGAATAAAGTTTGCAATCACAAGCCAATTTAAAAAACGGGTGGCCTAGGCATAATCTGTTACGCAACCCTCCATCGCTAAAATTTTTCAACTTATTATATGTCTAAATTTTACTTCGTATAAAGTATATTTTATACAAAGTATTTCAAAAAATAACCAAAGATTCAACACCACCAACAGATTTAATGTCATCACCAAAAGATTCAACATTTTGCATTCAAAGTTAGTTGAACAAAAAATATATTTCACCATTTTTTACGTTTTGTTCGTAAACTCATACGCTTTAAGGCAGGCTCTTGTTTTTTTCCCTCAAATAAACTGCAAAAAAAAAAAAAAAAATGGAAAAGCCTAGAGAATTTTATTAATTTTACTGAAATCATGACCGATTTCTAAAAATATGACCAAATTAATGCAATTCATTAATTTTTCAGTTATATAAATAAGTATATGAATAAAATGTAGAATTCAACAATTCAGTTTCTCTCAAATAGGTAAAAAATCATTTTTTCTTATCGGTTACTCTGTAATTAAGATAAAATAACAGACTGAACAAGTAATAAATTAGAAGTCAACCAACAAAAATCCGCGTTATATTTACAAATTTTCACAGGACTAGTTTCGATGGTTTTACCGAACAATCATCCTCAGCTATCAAAACGCAAATGAACGGGATAAGATATAGCAATTAGATAAGATAAGAATGGCTGTACAGACGTTAAGCTGTAAGGATCTTAAGTTTTACTAACGTTTATTTTATTTTAAATCTTTACTATCACTTCTTATTTTCTACTTCCGGCCAGAATTAAAAGCGTTAACTTATTTATGCAAAATTTGTCTGGCGAACGCCAAGTACTTAAGTTGTGGCTTTTTGCCAAGCGAGAGAGAGGAAGGAGTTAGTCGAAGCAGGCCGCTTACCTTAGCAGTTTTACTCAGTTGCTGGTTGCCTTCCAGGCCAGAGGTTTAATCCTCGTGATAATTTTTAAACGTATTGTAGTGTTAACAGTTCTCTGTACTACATACGGCTTCCACGTAGGCCCTTGTTTATTATTCCAAAGTTAAGTTAGAGTTTAGTTAAATATTTTTATATTCTTACGTTCAGACCACAAGTAGTTGGTCTCTGTATTCCGAAGTACGGAAATTAATGTAAAGAGTGAAAAATAAAGGGTTCCGTATACCCTTCCTGTGTATCTTGTCTACTTCCCACATTTATTGAACATAGCTTTAGTAAGCTCCCTGTTCCGAGTCAGGTCTGTGCATGTTCCCAAAGAAAGTAAGACGGAACATTGAACCTGATAAAGTTACTGACGCCACCTGTTGGTAAAATGAGGACTAAAACATAATTTCCTTAAATGCTGAAGGCAAAGATGGATTGGAATTAGGGTCGTTAACTAAAAAAGAAACATTTTTTTATGTGAAATGCCTCTAGAAAATCTAATTCACCAACGGATGATATTTTTTGAATAATTTTGGTTGCAGAAAAATTGAAAGTGTGATTATCGGACCAACAATGCTGGGCAACAGAGGACTTCTGTGTTTTCTTTTTTCTAATATATGCTCCCTGTTCAAAATTTTAAGGATGTCTTACTTTGACCAATGTAAATTAAACCACACTGGCAAGGAATGCTATAAATACCCCAGGAATTCATACCCGGAATGGGGTTGTTGAGTATGGAACTTGGAATTTTATTGATAGGAGAATAAATGACTCAAAAAATAAATTTCTGTAAAATACGTGCAGTTTATAGCTAAATGATGGAAAGAAAGGAATGACAACAAAATTCTTATAATCTCCTACAGCAAGAGTGTGGCTTTTGGTGTGTTGAGATGGAATTTTTTAATTGCTTGGTTAATAATGTTGGATGAAAAGCCCCTGTCAATAACTAAGGCTTCTAAATAATTTAGTTCTTGATCAAGAGCCAGTTTGGAGGAGCAAACTTGAAGTGCACGGAAAACATAGGAATAAAATGGAGCTAACTTTTGTTTAATCGGATGACATGATTTGAAGTGTGGAGGAAGGCAAACTGATGAAGGCTTACTGTAAACTGAAGTTGGATGTGTTACGTGTGACCAAAATGTCGAGGAACGGAAGAAAACTGCATGTCTCAATTTCAAAAGTGAATTGAATAGCAAGATCAATGGAATTCATTGTTGAAAGAACTTTATTATCACCTTTATTACCGTCAATCAGGGTAAAAGTATCGTCTACGTAGCGGAACCATACCAGGAAGTTTAAAGTTTCAAATATTTAAATCCATGTAGATATTAGCCAGGATGGGACTGAGGAGGCTTTCCATGGCTAATCCCTCAATTTGCTTATAATACTTATTTTGGAAAACAAAATGAATTTGTTTCAAATAGAGTTAAGAGACGGAAATTAGGTCATTAATTTCGATGCAACAGAAATGAAATTCGCGAAGTCTGGTTTCCAGACATCTTAATGCACCCTCCACTGGAGCACTGTTGAATAATGATTTTGCATCAAAAGAAACCATGAGTAAATTTCTAGGAGAAATGCTTTTAACTTTTTTTACAAACTCTATTGAAATTTTTATGGGGTAAATGTTGTTATCTAATAGAGCTGAAAATCTAGAAATTAAATTTAGCTAACGGGTACGAGGCAGTGCCTAAATTTGATACAATAGGGCGGAAAGGAATACCACTTTTATGAATTTTGGGAAGAGCATATAATCTGGCCTAATTCGCAACAGATGGGATAAGCGACTACTTTAAGATGGTCGAAAGGATTTGTGAAGTTTTGATCGCAGTTTTTACTTTTGAGAGGTCCGAAGGTGAAAGATCTTTAGGGATCGGATTATATGGTCCTTCGTTTAAGAGTTTAGTGACACCATCGATGTAAATGTTCTTGTCCATGACGACTAACTGACCACCTTTGTCGGCCTTTGAAATAATAATATCCGGTTTAGAAATGATTGTTTGATTTGAGATGTTTGAAATGATAAAATGTTCGGTAAAACCATCGAAACTAGTCCTATGAAAATTTGCAAATATAACCAGATTTTCTTTGTTGTTCGACTTCTAAATTTTCCTGTAGTAGTTAGATCCTGTTCATCATCAAAATTAATTTTAGCGTTGCTTCAAAAAGCATGTGATCTTGTTCATTGTAAATCATAATTTAACAATCTATAATACTAAACGCAAACACTGCAGTTCTTCTTTGTACTTTCTTTCTTTGTAATTAAACAATCACTAATTCAGGTAAAAAGGCATTAGCAAACTAAAATTCCTCACAGAAAACTTTTTGTTGAAAATGATTGCTTAATGAAATTAAATTTTCAGATCCCCTGTACAACAGTTTTATTTTTTTGTTATACTACATTAGTTTATGTATTAATAATTACTATTTTTATTAGCTTATCCTTTCCTAATATCTCTCTTAAAAATCCACAATATTCTTAATTTTTTTAGCTAAAAAAAGAAAGAAAAAATTATTGAAAATGTCCAGTCCAAAACAAACTAATTACTGTGGAATGACTCTGATTCCAGAGTAGCTATATTGGATCGTTAATAATTAACTTTCAAGTGGTCCTGAAGTTCCTTGAATGTGCAGGCACGTGCTCTGTTCGCCCCTATGAAGACTAAGCACCCTATCTGCAAATTCGTAAGATTTCACTGCAAATTTATTTCAGGTGGGATTTATAACATCCATTAATTAAGAATAAATGACTTGTAAAAACACAATTTCTAGTATATGTTTATAAAATATGAATCATCATTTAAGAAAGTTAATTTCAATTTTCTATTTGGTGCTTCAAAATAATTTGATTAAATTCAGTGTATGTGTTGGATGATGTATGTTTGTAAGGATTTTAATTTATTCTAACCAATTATTTTTAGTTTTACTTTTCTTTTCCTCCTGATTTCAGTTTCCTGCTGGAATGTAAATTTTTAAATGATGTCGTATGCTAATCTAAACGTGTTTCAGAAGCAGTATTTAAGATGCGTTTTAAAAGTTCGTGAGGAGTAATAGCGGAGTTCCGAGTTTATGCTTACGTGTTTGAATTTAGATCTGTAGTCGGTGTTTGAAACCATTCAGTTTATACTGATGTTTCTAGGCTCGGCTTTGCTGCGTGCAGCCGATTAAGCGTTTAGTTAAACTAAGGAGCCAGTCGTTAGCCATTCAAATTTATTAATGATTTATTACATTCTTATTTTCCGTTAAATTCATCCACAAGTGTTGGTGAATTGTGAGCACCAAGTGCATGCATTTCTTTATTTTAGTTCGAATATAAAGGTTATTTAAAACCTTCTTCTACAGTATTTATTCTTTAAACGCATAGAATTCACTATGTTGTTAAAGAATACTTCGTCTTCTATGTAGAGTCTACGTTGTATGCTTCCAAAAAGAACACGGAGACTCTATAATTTAGATGAAACATTTTCTGCTTCAAAGCCATTAAATCATATATTCTACAAAATTCATATGCAAGGATGCTTATACGAGAAATTCCCATGTTACTAAATCACTTAATTAAATGTAATAAAATAATCAGCACGTAAAGACTCTTTTGCCATTAACAGATTCATTAAAAAAACAAAGAAGTGTGTTGCAAATTGAATTCAAAAATAATAGCGGAGCAAACTATCTTCTTAGTACGTTTGAAAAGTTAGGAACAAACCCCAAAGGAAATTACTTAGAAAACTTCAAATTTTCACTCTGTATATAATTTAAAAAAGCCATACGGTTAATTTCAGAACATAAATGAGCTTGCTTAATTACAGGTGCTTTTCTCCACTAGCTTGTTAAAATGTTTCATATCATTCCATTTTACGTTTTCGTTCTTTCGCAAATGATATCAAACGTCGTTATCACGTTTACACATAAATTATTATTCTAAATTATCTCTCTTAATTATCAAAACAAAATGGGATTCAAAAAAGATTTAAAAACAAGGACAACCAAAAAGCTGAAAAAATATCAGCATGCGGGTTCCGAAATGAAGAATTAAGAAATTTTGAATAAGTCCTCTGTTAATACCTAAATATTAATACACTAATGACCCTAAAGAAAGCTCTAGGTAATAAACGTTTGCTTAACATATTGCATCAGACATGCTATCACATATCGTATCAGGTGTAATCTTTCAGTATCACATATGCTACTTACCTACTGTTAGCATTTAAAATGTGCTACAAAATACCTATTCGTACTTTGATTTTTGTTTAAATATATAAGCATTATTTCACCTGGCGTCTGGCATAGCTGGGTGTTACATTTAATAAGATTCATATAAATGGAAATAAATATTTGTCTGTGTGTCCGTTAGCCTTTGCGTCACAAGTTATTTGCATTAGACTCATTAACCTTCTTATCAGTACTAAAACTGTTTTCCGCATAATCATTCTATTGTAAAAGCGATCTCTTAGCCGCTGAGTAGTTAAAACTCCTGAACACTGGTAGTTCGATTCGGACTCAAATTTAGATTCATATAGTTTATGTGTTTAACGTTTATTGATGTGTAACTTAAATTCGAGCCTTATTCCCTCAAAACGTCCTTCATGCAGGCATTCCTACCCTTAGGGAGATTAGCCCTCGTGTCCTTTGGCATTTGCCATATTCAGATAAACTAACTTAACCAAACCTTCATTGAGCAAGCTTTTTACATTCTTCAAACTATTTCATTTTCTAAATAGAAAGATTGAGAATGGGATCATCAATATAACAAAATGGGCTTGAAGTTCCTTTAGATAACCTTCGCTCTTGTTGAAACCATTCTAGTCAAGAAGGCTTCCAGTTTTTTTAAATTCAATTTCTGAAAATTTTGTCTTGAATTCGAAAGCGTTAGACAGTCATTGGTTTATGCTATAGTATTCCATTAAATAAAAGCCATCTTCGAGAATCTACTAAAACATTCTCCTTCTTATATCATGCATGTACATTGTATCTTTCTTGGTTTGAAATAAAGAAGAAATTACATTTTGCAATTCCTTACCTAGAATTTATTGGCACATTTTCCCTGAAGTCCTTTCTAAAAATTTGTATTAAATAAAGGAACGGAAAAGTTTTTCGCGGCAATAAAGCTAAATTCTAACACTTGAAGCATATAGTCTTTCATCAATTCTTTATTCGAAATTCCAGCAGTTGGGAAATTCTCCCGCTTAAAAATGGATTAGCTTTCAAAATCCTACAGATCTATGATATATTACTCCTGAAGATTTTACGAAAATATTAACTTTCAAAATGCATTTTACTTCGTAGAGTATTGTATGCGGTTTTCTCCCTAATCATTGCTTTTCTGAAGGATAAAAAAGTAAATAATTTCGGAATCTTTTTGCTTAAGTTACTATTCAAGGATGTCTTCGCAATGCTTTAAAATGATGATAGTCAACAGGTTTATTTTGTCTTGAAAAGAAGTGAATTACACAGCTGGAGTTACATATTATTATTTGTAGCTAAGCTTGGAAAACTCTTGCTAGCTGTAACACACTCACTAAGAAACTGGCTTTTAAAAAAATATAGCCTTTGCTTCAGTTTGGATACAAAGACATGTTTTCTTCAAAGGACTAAAAGAATTTTAAATATTTTGAGAAATGGAATCTATTTAAACTCATATTATTTACGAAAAAATGCCAGTTTTGGTCATTTATAAAAATTCAGATGTTATTGAAATATCAGATACATCGCAATATCAGATACTTCTACATTATATGTAGAATGATATTTTCTAGTTTGAAACTAATGGAAAGAGAAATATCAGAGATGTTCTGGTGTCACTTGAAAACATACGATTTTAGAGAAACGTAAATAGATCTTTTTCTGGTAGCTGACACAGCACCCTTATCAGCACTGTAAAGTTATTGAAATTTCATACCTGATTTTAACATACTCTTCTTTGAACATGAAAACTCAAGAAGGCGTAAATAGAGTTTTGGTATTTTAAAATCATCAGAGTATCTTCCTGTTAACGCAACAGAAAGATCCATGTTAAATTCACAGTTTTAATGCCTTTTACTCATTTTATATTCGCAGCCCTTAAGGATTTTTGGATTATCATTCATAGAATATGCATGATATGTATATTAGAATAATACATATCATGCATTTTAACAGTTCATTTTTATTCGAGAATAAAATCAGAATTTTGCTAATTCTATTAATTGATAGGTATTAGTGTTTTAACTCTATTTTCGTTTTATTTAACAGTTGAAAACAAATATTTTTTAAATAAATAACTAATCTTTCTTTTAAAATGCAACTTCCCAGAAACGTTTATAGATTTTCCTATAGTTTTCGTGCTGCTAAATACCAATTAATATTTATTTTCTACTCTCTACCATCAACTTAAAGGAAACAAAAAATATAACAAGCTAAAAATATTTTTACGATTAGAGTATTATTCAAATTTGACCAGAAAAAACACTTCATATATGAAATTTAACTTAACTCAATTATCTGAAGTATATATAAGCCGACTTTACAGAAATTAGTACGTTTGTTTTAGCTTATGTCTTCTGCAATGCCAACTCACTTCTCTCGTCCAAACATTCCCCAGTCATCATGCATGTATTCCACTTCCCGCTGCGGTTTTTTTCCAATATGAGCAACATCTTGATGAAATATTTCCTCATGCGCACCTAAAATGGTTTCTATATTTTCAGGAAAGAACAGGAAAAAAATCTTCAAACGGAAATGAGGAAATGCAACTTTAGTATGATATTGCACTCCAAATCTCCGTAGGATGAAAGCAATTTCTCCTCGAAATCCTCATAATTTCCAGATTTCATATTTTCCGGAAAGTGGATACAGTCCTTGTAGAATGCATCCAAGCTCTTTTTCTATTTCATTTAAGATATTCTGGATGTTAAAATTCCAAATTGTTATCCGATTTTTCTTTCGATAAAAATTATTTTTTTAATTTATACTAGAAGATTTCTATCTCCAATAACAGAATCCAATTCGTTCTTTACCATAGCTTTAAGAAATTGTTTAATAAGATCAACCCATTTTATATAAAATTGAAATAAATAAATATCTTTCTTCTGCACTAAAGCTTCCCGTGTCACATTTCGCTCAAAAGTATAGTATTTTTAAATGCAGTTTTCACTTGTCACATCTTTTTATGGCATACTGTTTTTTTCTCCCTACTCCGTTTTCATAAAAAATAACAATAAATGATAAAGCTTAATTGTAGTCCTATTAGGTAAGCAATCGTTTCGGTTTCACTTGTGTTCTTCGTAGTGCATAGTTCGAAGTACTATTCAAATATTACCGTAAATCTCTTTCGCGTTTACAATTTGAAAATTTTCAAGAAATTCATTCATATTAAAAAGCCTTCTAACATTGCTTTAGATGAACGAATTAAAAATCTCCAATTTTCCGAATTATATAATAGTTTCAGTTCTGTCATGAGTCATTGATTAACGTGAGAATAATATTTACACTAAAATTTTTCCCAATTTCTTTTTTTTTTCCCCTACTTCATAAGAATTCTGTATTTTATGGTATTTGTGAAATGGATTTTAATAACAGATTTGTAATCGATTTACAAAATATTCTTTCACATAGTGCGTTTCTCCTTAAAAGAGCAATTATTGTCCTGAAATTTGAATTGCTTCTCAAATACTGTTGCTCATCTTTTAATTTTAAGACTAATTTCGGCGTTAACATTATCCAAATTATTCAGAATAGCCATAATGTGCCTTCAGAGAGAAAATTTGTCTGTAAAACAATAAAATAAAATCTTTGAAGCAAATGTTGAACATTATAAAGCAAAAGTATTAGCGTACAAATTTTAAGCCATAAAATTTAATAATAATTAATAGCATCAGTATAACGTTTGAGCCACTGGAATATGAAAAAGAACCTGAAACATTAACATATATATTTTGAAAAAAAATTTTAACATTAGATGAACATTTTAAGAGATTATTTTATTACAATTGACGACGTCAAAGCACTCGAAATCTGTTTTCCTAAGTGTAGGCAAGTCTTCGTGGAGGACTTTCTAAAGGGAATTATTTTATATATATGTTATATATAGGGTAAAACAAGGAAACGCCTAATACAGACAACTTGTTCGCCAAAATACGACGTCACGCTGAACCAACATTGTTCAGTGCCTATGTCCACTTAATCACCACTTAATCACTTTTCACAATCGTGAAAGCATAAGCATAATATAGCGAAATCTTTGTTTAGAAAAAGTATAATCTACTTCTTTTTATCCCATATGCTTTTAAGTCCCCTTTCAACAATCTTCTTCTTCCATGCTATTCTATATTTATGACTTATGCTAATTTAAAGGCATATGTTAATATAAATCTTACGTATTTTCCTTGCAGGAGTTAGTTCATTATTTTCAACTTAAAATCGGACTGATTTGAAATACATCTAAAGCACAAATCTCTGTTATATTTCCCACAAAAAATCCCAAGAGGGGGGGGGGAAATTAGCATAACAAATTTCATTTAAAGTTCGGATTAACGCAAAAAAAAGCGATACTATATTGCTAAGAATTTATAAATTTTTATATAAATGCAAATAATTTTGGTGAAGTTACGTTTAAAATTGTAGCATTTTTTTCATAATGTAATATGAAAATCTGAAGAGGCGAAGCTTTGGTAGAAAAATAAGAATACAGGGCAATCTTGCATTGATGAAATGGCTATCTTGCTGAATTGGCGAGATATCACCAAGTCGGTCGCCATAGTTGGAGACAAATTTTTGTTGCTAAATTTGACGAGAAATAGCCAAAATTGGCAACCATTTGGCCACATTTTGGTGCGCTCCTGTATAACTGTAATAGGTACTGTAGTTGATCCTATATGTAACTGCAACCATAGCCAGCCCGCATATGCCTTCCAGTAATTTCGAGAAGTGGAAGATACTAGAGATCTCTTGGCGGCCGGGGTGGGGAACTATATATAAGACTCGAGAGAGTTTCGGAGTAGTTGTTTAGTTCAGCGTGAGTTCCGCGTATTGAGATATGTCCACGTTAGCTTCGCTCTTTCGATGCACTTTGCATTGCGTTGTGTTTAACGCTCTTTGTAGTTTTAAACGTAACTACCGATTGCGTGCTCTGTGATTATGTACGGTGATGATTCTTTATGAATTAAATCGCTCAGGTTCTCATTCTGACTACTGATTACGTACTTTGTTATACTGTGAAGAGTTGTTCGAGTATTTTGTGGAAAGTTCCAGAATTGTAAAGTGTTTGCTTTCGTAAAAATAAATTTTGTCAAACTACCACCGGTTCTGCGTGCGTTCTGCGTACGAAGCCGTAAGCACGCAACAACAATATTTAAAGGAAAATGAGTATAGCGGTGACTACAAACATTGATTATAATTTTAGGAAACTGAAAACAATTTAATGACATTTAAAGCAATTACAAGCAAATGAAACTTCAGCATTAAACTTTACGACTATTATATCTCTGAAATACTATTAATATATATGCAACTCGACGAAAATTATAACATTACACAGCATTAAATGAAATGAAATGGAGGTAAAACAATTTGTAGACAGTGGAAAGCCTTTTAACGTCATATCAGCTGTGAAGCTCGAGAATACACCCAAAGTTTTTCGCTTTTTAAATTAACTAGAGTGAAACATCAATCGAAAGAAACCATTTCGCACTATTTCTAAGCGATGCTAAAATAAAAATCGATTCTTGATTCGATTTGAGCTTTCGCTATTCCGTTAAGGCAAAAAAGGTGCAAACATGCGAACTCAAGTAAATATTTAGAATTCTTTTCGTCTTATTTTAACCTTTAAAATAAATTTTGAGAGAGAAAATACATTTGCATTTTTCCCACTCATCATTTTTATGTGTTAACTTTCTGTTTCTTTTATTTTCATTTATTTATTTAACACGATCTAATGCTGTAAAATTTCAATAAATATATATATATATTATTTAGTCCCTCTACGAAACATGAGTAATCTGAAAAACCTAAGGATTTATTTTCAGTACAGTAGGCTCTCATCCTATTGATATTCTTCTAACAAATTCGCGGTAAAATTAGAATCAGGTAAGATATTTTAAATTACGGCAAAGCACAGTTTAAGTTCGATTCGCAATAGGCTGTTAATACGAGTATATTCTAAGTTGGATTTCGCCGTCGGTTGAATCGACACCCGCTAACCCTAGCGTTATCCAAAGGTTGAATGAAATACTGATAATGTATGTAATTATTTCTCAGTCGATACATAAAACTAAAAAGAATCAACACGCAATATAAAGAAATATAAGGAAGCAAAATGCTTTAATAGTACAATAACAGGTAAAGATAGACAGATAAAATAAGTGTTATCAAATATTCTCTCCTCCGTATTATGCGTAACTTTTCCAGGAAGTTAAATTGCTTTCAAGATATGTCCGAAAAAATCCAAAAATTAGAGAATCGGTTACATGTGCTTATATGTTTAAAAGAATTAGACAATTTAAAAAACAGAAAAAAGCTAGAATGCACATTAACACAAATGAAATAAAAGCGTTTATGAAATAAAGAATTATGCCATGTAGCATCCTTTACAGCCCTAACATGAAAGATAAAATCTTCTGTATATTAGTGTTGACCATATGCAGTTACATATTCTATAGGTGCATATATAAATTTGCCTATACGTATAAATTTTCCTACAGTAGGGAAGATTAACAGTATAACCATGCTTCTAAACAACACAGTGATTAATTTTGAACAAACAAATTTAGTTGAACTTCTTTTAGTGTTCCTGTGCATGTACAGAAATCGTCTTATTCATAACATTCTGCGAATTTAAAACACGAAATCAATCTGCAGTTGATCTAATACACAGAATCCCTTTTCACTTACATTTCGCCTGTAAGGATTATATTTCGTTATCACAGTATCACAGCGAAACGGATAATTTTTTGTTTCATTTGTACAACTACCAATTTTGATAAAATACTAAATTCTGCTTCTTCAAAAAGAACTTAAATTTCTGTTATTTTAAAGTTCAAATAGAAAGCATTATAAAGTTCACAGGATATTCTCTGAAATTATTTTAACATTCCAGAATAAAAAATTAACTTGGACGTCTGGAAACCAACCCTAATAGAAAACTATTCCTGATGAATAAACAAAATGTATGTTCCTTATTACATTACAAGGTTTATTTAAAAACTTGAGGGCTATCTGCCTAAGGAAAGGATTGCTTTCGTGCAAGACCTTTCTCAGGGAACTGGCTCGTATACACGTTACGCATGCATTACCATACAAGGAACTTTCTTATTCCCTTGCATGCTGTTGTGGTGTAAGTGGCTAGGGTTTCCAGCTGGCAGTTGGAAAATCCTCCTTTTGAATTCCGATGAGGATACGGTTGATTTTTCAAGTTACTTTCTCTAAAAATAATAATATTATTATACTCTTTCCTTAACAAAACAATACCACATAAAATTCTCAACAAATAATGTTCTTTCTTTCAAAGGATTTTTTATTAAACAATGGCACCATGTTCTTAAAATTTGTAAAATTAAAAATCTACTTTCCGCATTGGGAAAGATTTTAAAACCAGTTTAAAAATATAAATTTGTTAGTACATTTAGTATTTCTTTTAAAATTTCATTCATTTGATTTTTAAAAAATTAATAATTTGATTTCTAAGCCCATATCTAGTAATTTTCTTTTATGAGCGTATGGTGTAAAGGTTAAATTAAGAGATTATCACCTTTTTATATGATGTTTGATTTTACGAATATTTGATCGAACTTTATGGACTCCATGAACTATGAACTTTACTTTTAATGCAACTGCATTTTATTTTAATTTTAGATTTTATTCCTTTTTCACATACATATATTTCAAAATTTATATATTTATATTATGTATTGAAATATGAAAAATATAAGCATTGTTATAATAATTTTAAAAAATAAATCTAGTTAATGATGGGTGTTTGACAACACCTGTTACCTGTTAACTATTGGTATCCCCATTCATCGTCAACTAAACTGAACTAATGCTGTCTACGTTGAGACATGAATTTAAATGTGGTGAACGATAATTCGCCACAACCTGAATTTGGTCTACTGGATCTCGTGCCTCTCCCTACTCACCCTTTGAGTAGAAGAGAATGTCATCATCCGTGCGTTCTCTCATGGTGGAAGTAATTAGCATGACCAACTAGCATGTGGGAGATGAATGGCTTGAGTTCGGGCAAGAAACAATGTTTTTACATCTTGCCTGATATTAGACCATAAGCATCCATGTTGTCTGATCAGACTAGTAGCATTTTAAATGCTAATAACTTATAGGGTTTGGCTCTTTCTAAAAGATTAACTCCAAGATTATGAATTTTTATTTGATCTGGAACTGGTAATTAGTCCCAAAACCCATCAAACATAAAAGGTATTATTGCTATGTTCTGAATAGCTACGAAGTTTGCAAATGTTTAAACAATCTTTTTAATTAAATAGAATTTATAACATAAATGCTTTTTCTTGTACTAACAATACCAACGCTTGTTGATGTAACTAAACAGAACAGTAAAATTCAAGTTAAAAAGAGGACTAGTAGTCAAAGAATACACTATATAAATATACTCTAAACAAGCTCAGTAAATCTAACTGGAGCGTCAAAATCAATTTGTCGACATCGAAATAACACAAAGACGAATAATTACAACTATCCTAACAGGCAGAAACTAAACATAGAGTGCACGCGAAGGCAGAAACACGCTTGTCTTAAAATCCAAAAATCTCAGTTTAAATGCTATCAATCTTGTTTACATTCTGGTGAGGAAGGGGAAAGGAGAAGTTAAAGTACGGATCGAAATCAAAATAACTGGTTAGTTTCAAATAATAATCCTACAAAGTCCATGAGACCCTACTAGAGTGAAAAGCGAGTCACCACTTTAGTCTAAAGCAAATTACAACAGAGTCGTAAGAAGATTAAAGTAATGTTTCTATCTAACTCTTTAACAGAAGTCGCTACTTGTGCTACAGAAGAAATTCCCTCACTTGTGAGTATTTAATATTATGGAAGATGAAGTAAATTCAAATTTAGGTAAAGTATTCTGAGACTGCACACAAAATAGACTTCTTAAACTATTACCTCAAGTAATTACTGACGCGTATCTAAACGTCGGCTAGCAAGATTTCTAAAGTCGGATTAAAACTTAAGGTGAGCTTCGGTAATACGCAACTGCAGTCAGAGGCTGCCAGAAGTTTTAACTCTAAAATATTCAAACCTTCGGCTTGAATATATAATAGTTAACGTGCATTCTGGTGAGATTATCGAAAGAAGTTAAAGTAAAGATTCAAATCATAGTAACTGGTCAATTAACATAAAATCCTACAATATTAGATGCTTTTTTTCAGCTTCTAATGTTGCAGATGTGTAATGCAGATGCTAATGTTGTAGATGTTTTCAGCATCTAATGTTGTATAGATGCGAAACCACGTTTGAAGTAACTTCGAGCAATTTATGATAGAATTCGTCAACCACGTGAAATTAATTTATTCTCTCTCCAGACAAAACTATTGTCTTTGTTTTGATCTTTCTGCTTTAGTTTTGGATCTTTCATTAATTATACTTTATTTTTTTAGCGATAACATTATCTCAAGATTTAATAATTATTTTAGCACTGGAGGAATTGGGTATTAAACAGCTTATTTCAGTAAGCCTATTTCTTTAAACATCCAAACTTGTCAAATCCCTTTCATTACAAAGTTTCTTAAAGTTAGAGAATTTTACTGAAAAGGTTTCGAATCTGAGAGTGGGATGCTGTCGGAGATATAAAACTTAAAAGTTAACTTTTCAAAGGTTCATTCTGCAAAGTTTGAAGGAAACCATCCAACGCCAGATCAAAGTCTTGACAATAGGCTTTCATATTTCATAGCAAACTGTTCTCAAGTTTTTATTGTCGGTTACTAATTTTCCTGACAGAAGCCATACAGAAACCTTATATTATGATTTTACTTCAAAATTAAACTTCTGAAGTAGAAAGAAATTTCTTCATTGCTTGGAAACTCCTCTTATACCAAAAATAAGAATTTCTAGATGTTTTTCTAGAGAATAGTATTGTCAGATTAAGCACCGCATTCAAAGCTCAATATCCTTCCTAATTGTTGCGCAAGTTAAGCTCACCGTTGATAAAAATTAGATCCAGTATTTGAGAAAATAGTTTTAAATGCTTTGAATTCTTATACGCTTCTCCACGAGCAAGAGAATACAAGGGATCATGTCTGCAAAATTTAAAGATTAAAACGAACATATTTCTTAAGTTTCAGTCTGTCTCCTTTGTGTCGCTCTCAGCCTGGGATTATAAGATTAGTAGATTTTACCCAAAGCATATTTCAGTCTTTTTCCTTCATATCTGGTGGGGAAAAGGGGAAAAAGAGTATTTTAAAGTTCTATCGTCTGAAAAAAAACCATCTTCACATACATTTATTTGTTCTGCGTCCATTTTGTTGAAATGAAATTCAATACCATCGGAGGCACTTAAAAATAAAATCCCAGTTCGTTTTCGGAAAAGGATTGCACGTGGGCTGGTGACGCAGTGATGGATGAATGTCCGCGAAAAAAGTTCTCCAGAAGTTCAGAGATTGCAAAACCCTGCTTAGATCACGTCGGAATAAATATCAGTTCATATCATAACGGAATTAAGCAGAAAAAAGATAATCTTCCAGTCCGTTTTTCTTCTGGTTTATCACGTTCTTCTTTTTGGACACGCTCTCCCCGAGATTAAATACCGGAATTTTATTTTTTAAATTATAATCTTCTGGAGACACTTGAGATCAGAACTGGATTAATGAGCTCTTCACCAAATGAGCGCCCACTTCTAACTTGACGATGAATGTAGGATCGAAGGCATTTAATCATCCGATGGCATTATATAATTCAAGAGAATAATTAAAATGTGGAATTCTCTAAAGTCACAAGGGACTGGTCCTGGATTAATGAACACTTTTTTGAAACAGCTTCACTTCTGACTGAGTGGGAAGAACAACTGCCGAAAAATAGCGTATTTAAGTGTTTAATCACAAATGCACTTATTTGTTAACGCTTGCCGCAATTTCTTATCTAGACTATTACAGCTGATCCTCGGAGAATAATCCGACTATCTGTTTTATCCAACGTGAATTGCAAACTTCTTCGGGATGTAATTCTTTAAGTATTTTCTGAGTTTTGTCCTTTTCCTTATTGAAGAATTCCGATATCTGTTTAATTTTAGATTAAGCTTAATGAACATTTACAAGAACGCTGGAAAAAGACAAAACTTTTACCAAATTCAAGCAGAGTTTCACCACTCTGAAGGATAAGGATTCAAAGATTTCCTTTCTTATTTTTACCGGTCATGCTGCTCAAAAATTTTAAAACTTCAAAATAAGCACAAGAATGTAGAAAATCACAAACTGATTTATTTACTCTCTGTTATAACAGAACCAATTTATAACTGAACTAAATACAAATTAAAAACTGGTTTTGAGCTCTGCACGCGTTCACAATGAGATACGCTTAGCAAGCAACATCTTCCCTATAATATGCATTAACTTATTTTTGTAAAATGTCAGCAACTACAATAATCATACATACAGCTAGGCCAGATTAAAATGATAAACCGCCTTTAAAGATCTAAATGTCACTCTCAGTAGCAAAACAATACTGCTCTTTTATGTTCTTCCCTCTTTTTACTATCCCCTAATTTGCGTACTTAAGGAATAAACAAAAGTCTTTGAAGTAAAAGATGGATAGAAAAGAAAGTAACTAAAATTTGTATCTGGTAGCAAAATCCTAGTAGTCTTACAGCTCTTGAAAGGATTCAGCAAATAATTTGAAACTTTAGTGCAAATTTTGCGCAACAAAATTTTATCGTATGATTTTACCAATCCTCATACCATCATTCGATACTATCAATTTAAAGGCTTTCCAAAACGAAAACTACTACGTTTATTTCTTTAACAGTTATACAAGTTTGTGCTCATGTCTAATTATTTATCAAAATCCATTTTATATGCTTTACTTATTTATGTATATCACACGAAATGATAAGATGAACGAAATGATACGAATTGCTTGTATTTATACAATTAAAAAAAATTAAGAAAACAAAAGTTTAATTATTAACGTAAAAAACTCATGTTGTTGCTGCTAATCTCGCTTATCTGACCTATACTCAGCTTTACGACTGTTGTTGGCAACAGCCTTGAGCACCTTACAGGTGACAGTGCGATTTAGCTCAGTTCCTCCCTCAATTTTGAAGGTGAGCACTCTGGGGGGACGGATCTGAAGGTCTCCCACCCCTCTTCCCCTACAATTAACCTCATGAGACTTGCTGTGTATTTAGAAGGCCCCCATGTTGCGGACACATTTAGAAACATTCATGCCTTCTCCGGGATTCGAAACCGGGCCCTTCGGCACGGTAGTCAGCAATGCCAACCACTATACCGGTTGGGCAGCAAAAATCTCATGTGTAAGCAATGTTTGAATTACTGCATAAAAGTTAACACCTTTACCTATGGAATAATTTTAAAATCTATGGAATATTTTCAAAACTAGGCCATTGTTTAATATCCAAAGCAATTAACACATGAATTTATAGCCATAATGAAAATTCTGCCTATAAAATTATGACATATATTCTGGATATAAAAATTCTGCCTGTGAAAATGAATGAATAATTCGTCAAGCCCAGTTTCAATGGATATCAAGAACAGTTCTCTAGCAGTGCAGCCAATATCGTATTGGTATAAAATTCTACCATTTTTTAATAGTTTTCTAAAACGGTTAGTATTACTATAGTTTGAATTGAATTAAATTCGCTCCAAGAAAGCTGACAAAACAGTTTACAGTTCTTCATTTAGAATTTCAGGTATGCCACTTCGAAAAATTGATTGAATATAAATTTTTATTTGCCATGTATTGCGATAACTTTCATTCTTGCAGATCGTCAATGATATGTGAACTTTCTAGATGGAATATAGCAGGAAAAAAACTTTTCTTCATGTCGCTATCAGTTTCCCAAAAAAAAACATTGATTTTCCGCAAGAGTGATACATTTACAATTCAACTGTGGCATTTTTACTAATCCAAAACTTTTAACTATCTTGGTGGTTCAGTTTATATGTAATAGGCGATGAAAGGCTCAGTTTAAAACACAACAACAAATTAATTTATTTACATGATTACTGAAATAAAGTGTAGTATTAATTGTGCTGTTAACTATTAGAGCCAGCGACTCCCTTACAAACATTCTTACTCATAGTTAAGCACATCTCATTATTACAAATTCCAAACTTACACTGAAGAAACAGGCGGGGTACAGCGCCCTCAATAGGCGTTTCTTAACAACAACAGTTATAGTTTACATGGCATCTTATTACGACATTTAGCTAAGTTTTATGGTACTGTTATCTACGGTTCAGACTACTCTACTTTCCTGGTCAGTTTAACACTCATAAGTAAATTGATCAGAAAAACTATTGACAATTATTCAATGATTGCGTTATAATTTTAAAAGTGAGAAAAACAACTACATTCATGTATCAGTTGCATTTATAATATCAGTTTAAGAAGAAAAAAATCCTCTTCGTAGATTTTAGCGATACGTTCATTGAATTCCATTAATTAACTCATCTTTTTCTGTATCTTAATTATAAATAATTAATATAAATAGTCTTACACATATAACAAATACTTAAATTAATTAGGTCTTAAAATAAACTTTAGCGCTTAATCAGCAATTTTTAAATCTGCCACCTAAAAATAGTATTAACAAATCCTTTAACATACGTGATCAGAGAATGTTATGCAAGATTTTTACTTTTTCCTATACAATATATCGCATTAATAAATGAACTAAAAGATACAAGATGCATTCCAGTTGCATTTAATATGGATTGAATAATTTTGCTAGACCAACAGGCGCCTTTTTATCCCTTCTTAACTTAGAGCACTACAACAAAAATTGATAACAAGAAATGAATAACTGGAAGCTATATGTAGAGGGATTAAGAAACCTCAATTTGTATATATTACCAGGCTGTAAATAGCCTGGTAACACAAATTACATTTACGAGTCAAATACTAAAGCCAAAGGATCTGGTTTCCTGCGTTAATATGCCTGTTTACTACTGTATTTGGATTTCGTGCAATGTACGTTTCTAAATTTCTGTAAAGTCTGTAAAGTGTTGGGTTTGTAAAGTATTTTTGAGTATCTAAAATTATGTAATAATTATGTAATTATGTCCTGAGCCACAACGGCTACGATATCTAACAATGTTATTTGATGTTACCTCCTTTGCTAGGTAAGTGGAGACGCGAAATAATACCACCTAACCTCTTCCTAGATTGAAGGTGTCTTCGTATCCCGTCAACTATTTACGTAACTAGAGAAATCCCAAATAAGAACAGTACTTAAGCAACTTGGAAGAATAAGCCTGGGTTGCCAAAAATCTCTGCGTAAACTTAAATTTTTCACTCGTTATTTAAACTCTCTTGTTTGAATTTTCTAGTGGAGTTGACGAAACTCTAGAAGTGCAGAACAGAATAATCATAAGTAATAACATGTTAATTAAAATTAATCTTACAAAACGTTTTATTTTATACGTTTTATTTTTGTGGAAAATAGTTTTTTTAAAACAAAAATCAAAATATTAAAATAATAATATCAAATAAATTACTATTACTACAACCATTAATTACAAATAACCAATAATTACAAATAATAACTGTTAATTACAAATAAATCACTAACCAAAATTAAATAAATTACTTTCTTCAAGCATTTCACAAAAGAAAGGATTCCTTTTAGCTCCGCTGAGATTTAATGGAACTCATACATGCTTTCTGAAATTCAGCTTTATAACCGATTATGTCCCACACAGAAAAAAATTATGATAAATACGCTTACTTTTCCTGCTAGCCGTAAAATTTAAACCATGATACTTAGAAGTATCAATGAATGTCAGTTCCACACTCTCGACATTGCTAATAAAAATAAAAAAGATTTACATATGTTTTGAAAGGTGCAGGGAAATTCACAAAATGCTTTTCTTTTCGGAGAGCTCAGCTAAAGTAAGCTATTAATCAAACTATCAAGTATAGAAAAAACTGGTATTAACCATTAATACCTGTAAATACGTTTTCTACCCTTCCATTCGTTTTGAATTTTGATAAATTGACAATTTGAGCGGAATGAAACCTTCGTCTCAAATGAGCGAAAAAATTCTGTTGCGTCCACGGAAGAGTATTTTTTTCCTTCACATTAAAGTACTGATTATACAGTTTTTTTTTTCAAGTAACACCTGCTCGTATATAAGGGAGAGACATAAATTCAATATAAATGCAGCAAGATTCTGAAAGTAATTCAGAGCAAAAAAAAAACACATTTTTTTGAAAATAATTCTCCCTAGACTTTGTAAAGAAATAGCATTAGTTCTGAAGATTTATTAAATTATGCTAGAACTTTCTACTCGAATGTAAGTTTCGGTGAGAGTAACAGGTTAAATCTTTATTAAAATAATAACGTTCATTTCCATATCCAGTTAAAATGCTTACGTTTCGGAACTCTAAGGCTCTATGAAAGATTACTTTCGTCTATGAAAACGATAAACAGAGAAAACGTTGAACTTCCTCTTGTTCAATGGAAGAATTTAAAGACCTGAGCATTTTTTACGATATGTTATACTTCACATTTTATGAGATATATTATTCTCCTGGAATCCACTTTTAAAATCACTGCCTCGCCTATGCTAAGCATAACATTTAAAATATGCATTACGGTGTTTTATCATTTATTTTCTAAATTTTACTTTAAAAGAAACATATATATTTGGTTTTAGCTCAAACTAACGTGTTTAGAGCACACAGTTACCTCTTCTTGTAGAGAGCCTTTCTAAGGTTGCGCTTTAATTACATTTAAAACTATCCAGCCGATCAGGTGGTATATTTGTGTCCTAGAATAATTTTTAATGCCTTTAAATTCAAATAGTATATGCGTACATCTTAAAATAGTTGTTTTAGTTGATCAAGAAATTAGGACAATATATTCAAAACAAATCCAGGTAAAAATTACTAAAGGCATTTTGGTATTAAGAAAAACTACCTCTTTCCTATAGTAGCTTTGTGAAATTTGGGAGTTTTGGAATCATAGTTTTGGTCTATTAAAAGCTTAATTTTGTAAGTATTTACTTTTCTAACAAGTTATTTTATGTTAATTTCCTTTATACTGTCTTTCTCGCATTCCATTTTCCTGTCAGAATGCTAATTTCTAGTTCGCGCGTATTCAAATGAGGTAGAAAGGAGATAATATTTAAAGGGAAGGTTTAAGAGTGTAGAATCAGAGAGTGTTTCGCTTGCTGAAGGCCACGTTTGCTAACTGAATTTCTTTAGAGCAGTATATCTTCGGCGTTGTGTTATTCTCATTATTAGGCTAGTCACATATTAAGTTTGAGCCAACTATTCTCTGTTTGTGTACACAGACTTACACATAGCTACCAATAACACAAGATAATAACAGAGAACTGTTAAGTCAACTAAAACAGTTATTTGCATTTCGACTTAAATTAAAATTAACGAAAATAAACTTAATGAAATTAATGAATTAAAAAACTAAAATGTTAGCAGAAACTTATATCAAATTTATCCATTCTCACAGTGTGCTCAAGTGGTATGACATCCGACTAACATCGGAATATCCAAAGTTAAAATCCTAGGAAGGGCTTTTTTTTTTTTTTTTTTTTTTTTTTTTTTGTTGTTGTTGTTTTGTTTTGTTTTGTTTTTTAGTTGATTTTTCTTTTTCCCTGCTTCAAACTTAACATCAACTTCTTGCGGAATTATAACACAACAGCAATTCAATAATTTACAGAAGTATTACACTAAAGAACATAGCTGCTGCGTTAACGCGCCTCTTACCGTAACTACAATAAGAGTGAAAAGCGAAAACTCACAAAGAATTCTCGCATCATTGTGACAGGTAGCAACTGAGAGTTATAGAACTGATTATTGAAAATACCAATATTCTTTCTCTTAATTTAATTCTGGCTCGTTATTTAAACTCAATTTGCATTTCTGGTGGAGTAGATGGAAGCACAGATGTGCGGGAATGATTAAACATAAGAAGTAGCATATTAATTAAAATGAGCTTTGAACCTTCAAAAATTCAAATTTATATACACTGGTGTGCAAAAATTAAGGACGAGACGGTTTCTTCAATATAACTTTGTACAAAAGCTTTCCAAATCAACACATTTAATACCGTAAGATCCCCAATACGTAAGGACATGAGTAATGTAAGCAACACTTACTAAAAGAGAAATGAGAGGGATAAAAAGAAGCTTTATTGAAGAAGTAGCATGGAGCGCAATGCGACTGAAGGCCGAAACATCCCTGTGATGGGTGTCCAGCAAGAAACATCCGGTCTTTAATAGGGGATATGATCTCCCCTGACTGCTAGGCAGGTTTTACAGCGTCTGCCCATGCTGAGAATGAGGGTGTCAATGAGTTGTTGAGGTATTGCTGCCCATTCGTCTTGCAGCGCCAATCGAAGCTCCGGAATCGTTACTGGTGGTAAGGTACGAGCTTGCCAAGCGTCTGCCTAGAAAATCCCATACATGCTCGATGGGATTGAGATCCGGAGATCGTGCCGGCCAATCCATACGTTCAATATCCTCAATCTCTAAGAGCTGTTCGGCAGCTACTGTGCGATGACATGGTGCATTGTCGTCCATGAAAAGGAACTGCTGACCCATAGCGCCTCTAAAAAGACGCACATATGGAAGAAGAATCTCGTTACAATAACGGGTCCCGTTGGCTGAACCTGCGTCGAAGATGTGAAGATCTGTACGACTACCAAGCATGATGCCTCCCCAAACGAGAACACCGCCACCTCCATATCTGTCCCTTTCAATGATGTTCGAGGGATGATTGCGGCTTCCCCGCTCTCTCCATATGAGTATGCGATGAGAATCGCTACTCAGACTGAATCTGCTCTCATCTGTAAAGAGTACTCGTCCCCATTCATTGTCTCTCCAATTCCGGTGTTTCCGGCACCACAGAGAACGCCTTCTCCGATGGGCAGGCGTTAGAGGTACACACCGTACAGGACGTCGTGCAAACAGATCACCACTGTGCAGTCTTCTGGCCACGGTAAAACGCGATATCGGTCGTCCAGTTGCCTGTGTCGTGTGTCTAGCGATTTCTCCCGCTGTCTGCCGCCTGTTTCTTCTGGCCTGTAAGGCAATATACCGGTCATCTGCGGGTGTGGTTCCTCGTGGACGATCACTACTAAACCCCCGGATAGCCGTTCCTGTAGTTTGAAATTGTCTCCAAAGTCGTGAAACGATGCTGTGAGCAATTCCGAACTCTGCAGCCACACTTGTCACACTGCGGCCTTCCTCCAACTTCCCAATGATTCGACCTCGGGTAAAAGCATCCAGATGTCGTCTAACAGATTGATTATTCGCCATTTCTCGCTGAGGCAGCAACTCGGTGTGATTTAACTGCTATACGGCGTGCAATTTCTTTTCCAGAAATACTGATCTTACACCGACAACATGCTTTATACTACTCAGACACTCCTCCATTACGTCTACCTGCATATCTGCGCATGTGCTACCGTACATCACCTTACTTAATCTCCTGATTGGTCTTTCTGTCCGCTCTGCCTCTTCGTTCAGCTGATATGCTAATTTTTCGACTTCGTCCTTAATTTTTTGCACACCAGTGTATGTGAGGCTGCCTCGCATTCAAAAGCTTCTTTAGAAATGCCTTCAGAAATGCAGTGTCATCTTTTAAGTAAGGACATCTTAATTTCAAGCAAATACGGTACTTTCGCAATAACATTGTTATGATACGTTCCTTCCGCCATAAAGGATGTTTTTTAGCAAGCGTGCAATCTGACGAAAATTATAATAGTAGGAAAGTGAGTCAATAGACTACGAGATAAAAGGTATTTTCGTTTTTGAACTGTTTAATCCTGAGCTATAAGAAAAAACGAGCAAAAACCACTTTAGAATTTCAAATTTAGAATTCAGATGCTTTGGCGTTTAATATTTCAAACACCATTTGTAAAGTGACCCTGTTTTAATAAAAAGCTCTCTGCTGTTTGTATTTTCTTGCTATGTAAATAACAGTTTAACTTCACAATTTTCTGGAAGTAAACGAATACATTTAATTTCCTTAGACTGTTGCTTACGTTTCGATAATGCAATGCACTTTGCCTTTAAAATTAATATTAGGAATGCAAATTTGATATATCCTGTTAAATTCGTTGATATTCTATCGATTATGACAAAACATTCCTTTACAAAACACATAAGGTCTTAAGATATAAATATGTTTCTTAAAATGTATAGAACATTTCACTTCAAGGATTTGGAACACGAGCACTTACTTTGAATTTGATTGGTTACTTTTGCCGTAAGGTACGTTTGTGTCACGTTCCCTTGTAACATATAAAATTTAAACTGTTAAATATTTTTCCTTGCTCTTTCAACTAAATATGCGCTTCCCCGAGGCTTGTTCTGGTATTCCGCACTTTAAATAACTGCTATTTACGCTTTCTTTTAATGCATACTTAGTCTTCTGCCGAAATGGCATTGAAATAATCCTCCTGTCAGTTTGCAGATATTACTCCTCTATAATTTTTATTCGTTCATCATTCCCTACACCAAAACTCATATCAAGGAATTAGGGTACATGGAAACATCATTTTAAGAACACTGGATATCCATTTAAGCAGACTAACGTGAAGAATTCCAGCAAGTAGTTTTCCCAACTGATCATAATTAAAATCTTACATAAAGCATTAATTTGAACATAAAGCAAATATGTATTTAAAATGGCTCCTATTTACTGAAGAAGAAATTTCGGATAATGTGAATGCCTTGTTTTCGTATCGAACATTGCTTTTAACGCACACTTAAAAAAGCAAAAAAGAACAATACTTAAAAATGTTTACAAAATTTATGAAACATATTAATACAAAATCGCTAGAACCTCTCTTATCCTAACAGTCAAAACTGAATGTCTTTCGATTACTTTTATCACTTCTCTATTACATTTTAACTTTAAACTTAAAGAGAGAGGGCCTAGTAACCAAATCACTATAGCTACTTCCTTCATTGTTTACGAGCCTTTTAACTTCATCGGATCGGTTGAATGGTAGATCAAATCATGAACCACTCCGATGGCAAGTAAGCGATCCTGAAAGTTCAAGCAAAGTTTTCAAATAACGCTAAATTTTAAATTACAGTAAAACATTAAAACTGTAAACAACAGAAGACATTTTGTCACATTCTAAAACATTTCGCATAGTTTTCTTTGTAGATAAAAATCTCTAAAACAGTTTATGGGAAATTTTTTTAAGTTAAATGTTAAGGTTACTTTCCTAAAAAAATAAACATAAATACGATCGATATAGGCAGGGCTTCACAGCATAATACAAATACATTACTAAATTCTTGGGACTAAATTCCTTCGTGGAGAACTCAAGAAAACTGACTCATATTCACGTTATAGATGGGGAAAACCATGCAGAGAACCCGTTTGTCTGGGCTCGAGCCCGGCTCAAATGCTTAGTATCCAACAGTTTTAGCCACTCGGCCGTTGGTGAGACTCTTCGTTCCTCAACACAATGCTCTTTGAAGTTTATATAAAACTTATCTTTATTCATTTATGTACACGAGATACAAAAGAATTATTCTTAGGACTATCGCGCCGCTGATTTAATATCTGCGGTTTCATTGATCTGAGATTTATCGCCGCTCAAAAAGGCGTTTCAAAAATAAAAAAAATAAATATGTGTGTTACAGAATGAGCCATAACGTGGTGGAGGGCAGCAACACAAATTCACCTAGTCATCATTCCACAAACCTGACTAAGAGCAAATCTTGTAGAGATTATCAGATTTTTCGAAAATGTGAAAAACGTAAAAAATCAACTTTCGTACCTTTAATTATTGACGGGACAACTAGTCCACTACAGGTTTATGTTCATATCAGCCTGAATGGCTCAGTCCATGGGAGTGTCTTAACTCTGGTCTTACAATACATTGCCCATAAACTACATTTCTTTAATCACATAATACAATACATTTGAGATACAAAACAGTACATTAGTCATACAATAGTAGCAATACTTTGTAATATATTAACCTTACGAACGAATAAGTAACTATGCATTACAATATGTTAACCTTACGAACGAATAAGTAACTAATCAAGTAAGTTTAATAAAAAAAGAGATATTAATAAATATATATAAAATTCAACTAACGTTGAGGAGCTATTATTTTGAGAGCTAATTTTTAGTAAAGTACTTGTGCGATTTTTACAGAACTTCGCAGTTTGGCATAATTTGAGTCGTAGAATCGAAGTATGGAAAACAATTGGCATGTCATTTCAGAAAAAGTCCCGATTTTGTGTCAAAATACCTATATTAAATCAATGTTATATATCAGAGTTGGCCAAACTTCATGTCAGTAAGAGCCGCACGTTTGAATTCAGGAATGTTCGAGAGCCGCATCTAGATTTTCTAAAAGGCACAAGTTCATAGTTACATCATTATATAAGTAGTGGAGGAGGTTTTAAATAGAAAAAAAATCCCTGATGACTTTGTAAAATGAGACTAAACTAATTAATTACTTCTTTTTGGACACTGAAAAGTTTTAGGTTACCATTTCATACATATGTTTTATATGCATGAGCCGCACTAATTGCCTGTGAGAGCCGCATTAGGCTCGCGAGCCGCACTTTGGCCACCCCTGCTATATATAAATCTAATACATATCCTAAGTCGCGCTTTCGAGACATGAAAAACGCAAGTTGAATTTCGTCAATCGGCCAGTAGAACGGGAGATATAAAACTGCCCTTCCCCCCCCAGTGTACATTAGTTGTTACAATAGTACAATTATGAAGATCAGCATTGTATTTTAGCTTAAGAGTCAGTTATATATCATAAAGAATATTTTAGTATGTTATTATAGGTTTAATTTTTAACAGCAGCTATTACATTGTATAGACGGAAAATATACAGCCTATCATGACGAAAATCGTTATCAGTTTATTTCATCGAATAAGGCGAATGTGCAAAAAGTAGCTTCCTAATAACCACTGTCTTTTGATCTAATTTTGTTGTACTGTTTTACTAATTCATTATCAAAGCTTCCATATACTTGTTCATATCATCTTCACAATATTTTACGTAACTTGATAATATTCCGTAAATCTACAACAAAGTGGCTATTTCTAGATAACACCTTTTAAGGCATACACAATATGAAAATATAAAGCTGTTAGAGCAGTTAGTTATCTTCCGATATGTTTGGTTTATTTTGATTATGGCAAAAACACTCGAGAGAAATCTACCTAAGGGAAGAGATGCTTTTTTGGATGGATTTCCAAGAGAAATTGATCTTTTTTCCACTTTGCGCGTGGAGAAAACAACGAAATCGGCCATGCAGCCAGCTCGCTCGCGAGATTCGAGCCCCGGACCAAACTACAAGTGTTCAGCGACTTTACCTCTTAGCCGCTTTATGCTTCCGCTAGAAACCTATTATATAAATGTCTGAGATTTACGACTAAGATAGCAATATAAGTTGGAAACTGTGTCTCTGATCTGAGTAAAAATAGTCGTACATATATAAAAACCTTAATTTTCTTTTTAAAAATCTTTCAGTACTGGTTTCGTATCTTTTATATAAACGTTGCACAGCAATACGTATAATCACGTCAAATTTTCGTAGTCTGTTATTCAGAAGACATAGAACATTAGTCTAGGGGATGAGATTGCATAGTAAATCTCACTAAAATAAATATGAAGTTCAAAGTTTTGGAAAGTCTTAATGATACAGAAATACTAAATTCTGTATTCGATACTGCAGCCGGTAATAATGTGTGAATATTAGTATGATTATAGGAGAAGTTATTAAATCAACTCTTTGAACACAGCTATTGTTAAGTCCGAAGAATCACAAATAAGAATGCTTAACATAACTAACTACATATGACAGTAACTATACAAACTCGTTGGATATACGACTTAATAAACGACAAATCGTGCCAAAGCAGGAGTATGCCAGTCACGTCCTACTGAATATAATACTTAACATTTACCCTAGTGAGTATGTGTCATGTTAATTATCATATAATGGAGTATCGTTGTTAACATCGGTGAACGTGGAAAATTTGCTAGAGCCATCTCTGAATAACATTAATTAATGTGAGTTATGAAATACGGAATTTTAAACAGCCGCTCTTTTGTAGTGGTGAGATCATATTATTATAATTGCACTAAAGTCATTCAGTTTATATTAACACTGGAAGGACCGTTTAATCATCAAAACAGTACTGAAAGTATCTGTCGCGCAGAAAGGCAGTTATTGAAATTCGATTGTTATTACTAACTGCTAGAGAGTGTAGAATTTTATAATGTGAGTACAAGTACAGGATTAAATAAAAATGCTAAAGGTAAAAACATCGTATGGGATATAATCATCTAAAAGCTATTAAAAATAATGCAATAAAAAATTATGGTAAAAATTGTAATACCCGATCCATACGTAAATAAAATATTAAAGTTATGAATAATCTAATATAACAGATTTTCTAAGCTTCTGATTAGCAGAATATTTTAAAATAAACCTAGAATTAAAAAAAAAACCATATTTAGAGCATACTAATTATAACTTTTATGAACATGATTTTCACCTATAGTATCAAGCTGAAGCTATTTTTGAATTTTGCAGTTACTATTTTTATATTAAAAACCCTTGATAAGTACATGAGTGTGCTACTAGGATATCCTTGTTACAATGATCAATAAACCAATTAGTAAATAACAGTGAACGAAGATGGTATACCGGCCAATCGCTTACTGGAAACCTGTGAAACTGACCTATGGCACAAGAATTAGAAACATTATTACAAATTAGTTCTTAGGTAGAAAACTGTTGTTAATGATTTTATCAGTTAAGGGACGAACAATCATTTCTTATTTTAGCTGTGTAATGAATGACAAAGCGTACAAGAATACGACTATGATTAAACGAAAATAAAAATCCTTTTCAAAATGCATTGGGCGTAACATGCAATATCCATTTTAATCAATTCTTAAAATAATTTCATTTTAACTACACATCTAACTAGTTTTTATTGCCGTTACAGTTATAGATGACTTTCAAAAATATGAATTTAATGAAAATAAACTTCAATAACTAATATAAAAAATGGCTTAAAATTTTTAATTTTGTCCAAATGGTGTTTTTTTTTTTTTTTTTTTTTTTTTTTTTTTTTTTTTTTGTGTATGTGTTCCCTTCTTTACTAATTGGTTTTAAAGCCAAACTTAGTTGTGAATAATTTGTCATCTGATAAAACTACCTTCGCATCACGAATATGACTGAGACAAATAGCTGTTTCAACCGCTACAAGATGGAGCTGCATAGCTAAAGGAAAATAGTGTTACTGTGGCGCCATCGCAGTTAAATCATACATCATTTAATAGTACTTTAAGACTTACTTTATAAGAATCTTTTCTTTTCTGTGTATAATAAAAACAACAGATTATGAAGCAAAGAATTAAGTGAGAATATAGCACAGTTAAAAACGCATTTTTTCTCAAAAGAAAATACAAGGCATACGTTTTTATACAAAGTTAAGGAACATAATTATATTTTGTTTGCCAGAAAACAGTGCTCCTTTCAAATAAAATAAAGCAATGAAATCAATTTTTACTTACATAAAACCAAAAATTAAAGGCATAATCTTATTTCCATTTTAACTATACTAAATTTAAACAGTGTTTTTATTTATATAAAACGAATAACGTATTTCTATTGAAATAAAATTTAATTAATGCAGATATTATAAAAGTAAACAGCGTACAGTTAAGTTACAAAACTAGGGGAAAATAAAAGTATATATACCTTAGTCTTTCTCAGGAAAATTAAGTAACAGGAAGTTAAAAAACAAATCAAAAATAAAAGCATACAGCGTATAGTTTCTATGTCATTTAACTAAATAAATGCAAAAATAACAATCCTCGTATGAAAAAAAGTTATATATAAACTTTTCCTTTTTCTTAAACAAATCCATAAAAAGAAGTTTACACCAGAATCTGAATAGTTCGAGTTGTGCAAAAATTAAAATTTTGACAAGGAAATTATTTTCTCTTACGAAGTTACGAAACGGTTTAAAAGTAAAAATATACTGGGTATACTTTCTGACGTTGCATAAATGAACTTTAGGGCAATCTTTTTTATGCTTAGCCAGAAACAAGTAATACGAATAAATGAAGTTCCAAAACTTGCTTAATTGTTCTACTCCGCTTTTTTAAAACAAATAAACTTTCTTACCCTCTTTTCCACAGAAAGAAAATAAACCACAAGGCTTTAAACAGCTTACTGAGAATAAATAATGCAACCAACTAAAAAGAAATCTGTTACGATTATTTAGAATTAACTTACATACGCGGCAAAGAATCAGAAGAAAAAAAACTACCCAAATTTTCTTCACCCCCAAATAAATGAAAAAAAGATCAACCATTGATAAAAACTGGTAATTCGGTAGGTAATAATTAAAAAATACACACTAAATTACTTTCGTTATTGATTTAGTAAACGTTTGTTCCAATCCTTCTCTGCAGACTAAATGAGCTTGCCAATTTGTTTTATTTGTTACGTAAATGAGCTGTTTGTCGCAAAGACGGATGTAAAGCAGCAATAAATTTCCGGCGTACTTCAAATATTTATTTTTCTCTTGTTTGATATCTGAGAAAAGAAGTTGCATAGAGTAAGTAAGTACATAAATCCAATTTTTACATTTTTACTCCCTGTTTGTGGATAAAATGTTGACATAAGAAGAGAACTAAATAAAGTACTTTTCCGTACGATGCGTCATTATGTTGTTTACGAAGTTTTCTGAATAATGTAGTATACGGACCTGAAATTTCATAGCCTCGTAATGCAGCAGTGGTAGCTAGTAACTTACAAAAAGAAAATATTTCTAACTTTTGTGAAATATTATAAAGAAAGGAGAGAAGTGTCATTTTCCCCAAAACACTGAAATAATATTTTGGTACATTTGAACAAGCGATTATGTCTTTTTGCAATGTTGAAGGCAAAGATAATTTTTACAAACTCGAACAACGCCACTTTCACCTTTAAGAAATATATTCATTTCTTTTAAGACTGTTTTCTTTTTTCTCTGGAATTGACATAGAAATTGCCTGTTATTTTATTTTGCGTCAGAGTTTTCTTTTTCAAAGGACCTTGTTTTTCTTTTCTTTTGCTCGATAACTTTTATTTCATAGAATAAATGAAACCGTCGATATAAGAGTAGCTTTAAATTCAGATCCATCTTGAAGTCCATAAAAGACATTCCTCTGACATTTCCTATGAAGTTTCAAAGAAACCATTTTTATGGTAACAGGAAATACTTGTTTAAACCGAAATTTCTATCTTATATCAATTTTATAGCTGCAGACTTCTCGTTATCTTTCAATCAGTTCATCCTATCTTATATTTATTATTTTACACCTAGTACGACGTTATTCAGTTGCAGTTTAGCAATATAAATTTAAAAAGTCTAGTACGGCAAAGCATCTATCCAGACAGTAAAGTACCGCCTCCTCCAAACCTGTCTAGTATCACGGGATGTAAGAGAAGGGCTCCAGCTTAAGTTTTAAAGCTAGATAAAATTTGTTGGTAACTGCAACTAGTTTTATATATATATACTGAAACTGTCGTGTTAGAGAATTCTGTTAATTTTCTATTCTGAGCTCCACCTCTCTTGTGTCCTTTACCTTTAGATTTGTTCCACAGATGACAACAAAAGTCCCTCCGTATTTGATTTTAAGAAACAGTTTAAAACGTAATGCAGTCTACTGCTTCTAAGACTGAAATGATTTGGAATATTTGGATTATGGCAAATCGCGTAAGAGCTATCGGTGTTAAACGAAGGATGCGTTCGTGGAGGACTGGAACTGGGAAACTGGCTCGTATTCACGTTACACATACAGAAATCCGCCTGCTACTTCTTGAAGAAGAAATTCATGTCAGTGACTTTTGAAATGTGTACAGCTTTACTATCTATGGGGGGATTTTGTACAATTTGAAAGGAAACATAACGCAACTAAAACAACTAGATGCTGGCGATTTCGACTAGAGTTAACTTTCTAGTTGCATAATGAGCTAGTGCACTGTCATTTTCTCAGTTTTGGCAAGCTTACTATTTGTTTAAGACAATTCCCTTAAAAATATTCCACGTCTATTCAAATACCCTGTATGTTCTATTTGAAGTAATTATCTATCTAGTCACTCTTATAACACACTTCTTTATCTGCTAGAATCAAACTCACTTTTTCTGTCCCCTGACCTATAGATATTTTGCTTCTTTTATTGTGTCCTTGATTACAGCGCGGAAGCACCTAGCTGACTTCTCAACTTACGTTGGTTCTGAACCCATATTAAACCACGTGTGCGAGTATTTATCGATGTAATGCCTTATATAAAGAAGTATCAGGCTGAAGTCCTGTTTAGGTATATGTTATTCCAACGAGTCGTAATCCTTTTCTTCAAAAATTGCGTATTTCGGATCAGTGACTGATAATAATAGTTCAGAATCCATCCCAAGGAATCGGTGTAATGAAAGATAAATGTTTTATGGTTTACTATCTCAAGCCAATTTTTACTTCCAAAACTTTAACCAATCCTTCCAAATTTTTTGATAGAACTATTCCCAATTAATTACTAAAATTAACTAATTACGCAGTTATTTTCTTTATTATTATTAGTTTTGTCGTTATGAAGTGCTCGAGAAGCTGTACTATAGACGAATACTGCTAAGGTAACCGCATAGAGTCTATAGCTATCTGCATAGCGTCTTGTCTTATATCCTTATAATGTTTGCACGCCACAGGAAGGCTGCTCATAAAAGTTTTCATCATCCTCTTTATTGTACTGAAAAAACTCATCAAAGTGATCCTTACAGATTGCTTCTGTTATCTGCAGAGAAGGAGCGGGAAAATGTGAAATATGGGTTCCAATAGAAAGAATATCTTTGGATACATGGCTGCAGTATTGTGTCATTCCTTTGCTTTTTTGGCGCTCATGGGAATGGATTATCAATACATAAAGAGACGCATACCAATTCCTGAAAAAGGTATTAAAAGCAGAGCAAATGGATTGGTTTCTATAGACAGAGCGAATGAGATCCAGACTCACTTTATGGAAGTTATAAAATTCCAAAATGTTTGTCGAAATGTAAATTATTTTAAAGAAAGTGCTAAGGAATTAATCTAGTCATTATTCATTATGTATTCCCTCATTTAAATGCGTTACTGACGTTAATTGAAAAATACATACTCACAAAAATGGCGTAATATGCATTCTCAAAAGAATTACCTATATTTTGAAGCTAGCAGTAAGACAAATTCTCCCCTTTTCTATATAATTTTTTTAAATCCTTAAAATGCATTAGTTTATTATTAATCATTAATAATAATTTTGACTTTTAGTAAGGTTTAATTCAATAATTTTGAAAATAACGGTCAGCTGGTGTTTCTTCTAATGCATTCTTTTTTCATATTTTAGGAAAGAAAGAAAATAGAACTGAGCCGTGCTGGGAATTAGCCTATGCAATCCAATAGTTATGCTTTACAGTCATTTATACTAGACAGTCAATTATCGTACAGTTGAATATTCAGAATAATTGCAGATATCAAATGACTAATATCATATGACTAATAATAACTTCAATTTTCTTAAAACTTTATATTAGTTTTATATATTCGCCTAGGATTTTATATTTGTTTTACTTTCAGTCAGTGTTAGTTTCCCATTTATGTCACTAAAATCCGTAGTTTAACTAAAAGTGTGATTAAGACTTACAGTTAGACTACTGATTTTAGTGCTTTAATCTGTACTGTTTAATATGCACTGTAAACAACCGTACCTTTTAAATCTGCAAGGTAAGCAAACATGGCTAAAAAATCAATCGTTGCTTACAGTGCAGATTAAAACAATATGTTAATCAACCAGAAATATTTTAGTTTTGGCAGCTCGGAATGTTTCGAAAATTTAAACAATTTGGCAACGTTAAGCATCTATAATTCTTTCACGTACATTATTTTTTAGCGCAATTTCAAGGTGGAGAAAATTAATTTCCAGTTAATTATCTGAACAACACATTTTCCAATTTGCATGAGTTATTACTTCTATACATTTTTCGATTTAAATTATTTTAAATGTTTATTCTCTTAAATAAAAGGTATTATACTGGAAAGATGCATTCTATATTTTATTCTGTATGCGTATCACTCTAATAAAATTGTGTTAACATTTCTCTTTTAAAATATGGACAATACAGCAATATTTTGTACCAGATTTGAGTATTTAATTAAGCTGCTATAGTCCGAGAATAATTTTTTACGCTATAGAACGGAAAGATGTTACAGATGGCAATTAAGTTCTTATCAACCGGGATAATCGAGCTTTAATTTTTCGACTTATTATTTATTCGTATTGTATTATTTATTCGTTTTATCTTATTATCTATTCATTTAATTATTCGTTTAAATCCGTTATTATATTAAACTTGACCTTAAAATTTTTTTCTTCAAGTATTCTTAGGCAAGTAAAATATATTCTTCAAATTAAATACTTAAATCTCTATAATATGATTCAAATATTTAAAGTCAACAACTATCTGCTGACTACAACCCACCAATATTTGAGAGCTAAGATCTCTGAACATGGTATTTGGACTGCGTTTCATATCCCGGAAAACAGGCTCAGTGCATGCACATTTCTAGGATTTTTCCCTATGTGTAATATGAATATCAGCCATCTATCCTCATAAATTCCCCTAGCCCCACCAGCGGTCGAGTGGTGACGTCACTGAACATTGTTAGTTCGACCTGGGTTCGATATAAGATGAAAGGGCTGGCTGCATAAGCATTATCGGAGTTTTCCTCATGTGTAACATGGATAACAGCCAGTTTCCCTTAGAAAGTCCTCAACGAAGGCATCCCTGCCCAAAACAAACAGAAAGTCCTTCATGAAAGACATCCCTGCATTTAGGCATATAGTCTTCGTATGATTTGTCTCGTTCAATTAGCCAACCACCTAAATCACCGTTCATAGGATTCCTCACCCTTTTTGGGAAGATTAATTATATTTTTGTTAAACATGAAAATAATTTGAAAAGAATCAAGGTACCTTATCTTACTATTTTAAACATAATTCCTAAGTTTGCTCCGCAGAAGAGATATTTTTATAGAATAGATTTATACATAGATTTCACTTTCCTTGTGTGGATTTGAAGCCAAAATCGCCATGTGTTTGTTTCCATAAGGCGTTTGGTGGTTGCGAGTATGAATCCTCCCTTATCTAAAATCATAAATTTAGGCTTTGCTACATTATAACCAAAATTTTTCGCTTCAGCATATTCCCCTTCCAAATTATCCTAATTTCTCTCTTCATAAGAAATGATAGATAATGCTCAACTCTCTTAGCACTTTGATACCAGAATCCTGAAACATTAATGAATTTTCCTCAGGATAAATTCTGACGGACGCTAATGAGAAACATATGCATTTTCAAACGTTCGTATCATTTGGCTTTTTGGAGCATTAAAATTTTGGGGGGGGACGATCATTAAAATTGCCTATCAAGTAGTAAATTTTGACAAAACCTTAGCAGTTGGCCGATATATAAATAATTGTTAAAATACATTCATGTAATTAATTGCGAAACTTTAGAAATTGCTGCAAAGGAAAGTCTCTGGTTACAAATAAGATAAATGTAGCCTGAGTGAGCATAAGTGCCAATATATTAAGTCATATGTACTAACTACATCTATATTAATAAAATAAAAGTTAGTAGCTGAAGAATATTTTAGAGTTCATTGATACTCAAAATACAGGTTTGACATTTGTCCATAATTGTATGTTTAAAAGTATGGTGAATGTGAAATTTTAATTAAAAATGCAATTCCCATCTCTAATGAATAAGAATAAAACCTTGCATTTAAGAGGATTAGACTGATTGAATATGCTTCACTTACATCTAAATGCCTCTACTTAATGATAAACGTTTCTATTTCCCGATTAGAGAAGCATTTACAACACATACTAATTGGAACTAACTCAATATTTCTTTTGTGACAACCGTTGTAAAATGGATCTAATATGATCAATTGAAACTAAAGAAGTTTGATAAAAAATCTTTTCAGATATGCAATTCGCTTCTAGTAAGGAAACCTCGTTCATTCGGAAAGGAATTGTTCAATTTGGGGTTTACTCAGAGTAAAAGAAATTATAGATTAAAAAAAGCATTTTTACTAGATAATAGCAAATCAATACTAAGTTTTAATGTACCTTAAATATTTCTTCCAATACATTTTTCATCCCTTATTGAGATGCTTGGGCCGTTTCAAATATATTCAGGAAAAATGTTTTGCCACAAAATCGATAAACGTAAAAAATATGAGTGGAAAGGGAAGGAAAATAAGCCCTGAAATATATTTTATGAAAGCATGGAAAAGAATCTCATACTGTATCGTGGTTGAAGAAAGAATTTACAACAAAGAGCAGACCTAAGACCATCAGAAAATGCGTTCTTTAATATATTTTTCTCATCATTCTTGAACCACACTAAAATTGATCTGCACGAAGAAAGCTTCGCATTTATCATCAATGAGGGGGATCGGATTGACGATCCTGAAAAGAAGAATTCAGCACCATGAATAATGATTTTCAGAATTGTAAACGTTGACCACCAACAAGATAAATAACTTCTTAGAAATGTGTAGTAAAACTATTTGTTAAATATATTTATCAAGAACTTTTAAAGAAAACCCGAACTCGAGAATTTAATTTCAGTTACTGCAAATAAAGATATTTAGCGAAAGAATGCTTACGGAAATTTCCAATTTATCAGTAACTATTTGTCTTTCGGGTTTAAAACTTTGGCTGTCACTTTCGCTTGATTTGATTAAAAGTTTTTGTGAATTCCACATGACCTAAATATGTAAACATCAAAATTTCACTCGATTAACTCACTGAAGTACATTATAATAAATACACTATATTATGCTTTTTATAATTGAATTAATTTTGTATATTAATTCTTCTGCACAAATGAGGCCAAAAGAATGCCCAAAGCATTCTTTAAAATCCCAAGTACATTTTCTTTCTCCCGCAGGTAAATGCAACACTCAGAGAAAAGTATTTTGCTAATAACATCATCCAGTTTTTTTGAAAATTAAATTAGAGATATTTGTTTTTTAAAACCAAACGTTCTTTCGGTTTATTGCCTTAATGAGTAAAATGCAATAGTTGATAGATTATTATGCATCTACTCACGATTCTTATCGATGAGGAAAACAACTTACAACGCTTGTAATTCAGTCGCTTCTGAGGTGCATCATTTATAACGTTTTCAATGGGAAAAACAATAACACCCAGTGCTTCAAAAGAGAAATTAAAGATATTTCTTTTATAAAAGCCAGCGTTCAACTCATGGCCAATTTCTTGAACGTTCAGAAATATGTAACAACAACAATAGCAATTATAAACTAATGGCAATTATCAATAGAGAAAACAATAAGTTATCTTTATAATAAACTAGAGAAAGGGGCATCTTGAAGTTTAAATTAAAGGGTTTGTCTACATGACTATGACTATACGCAAAATTGCTACCTGTTTAGAACGAGGAAGGCCTTCGCGGAGAACTTAAAAAGGAAAATTGGCTCATACTCACGTCATACAATGGAAAAACCGCAAAACCTACCATTAATCTAGCCCATTCATCTGGATTTCGGTGAACAGTTAAATATTCAGAAATCCTTAACAGTACAACTACTGGTGGAAGGAGATTAACTTAAAATTCATTCTTGTTTATTCGTAGTTTAGGGACTTTCGAGAAAATGAAATCGCAACTATAATTTTATAGCTATTGTTGACGTTTCGCGATTTTATTTCTAATTTAGACTAGTTTAGCAATTTAAGTTCCCGTCTTCATAGCATAGAGGTTAGCAATTCTACTGCTTTATCGGTGATCGCGCTTTAAATCCTGGAAAAAGCTTGGATGCTGTTAGTGTATAACATCTGTGCGGTATGGGGTACATAGATACTGACGAGGCGAGAGTCCCATTGCGAGGTTTGGTGGTAGAGGAGGAGGAGTCGGAGACTCTTAGATCCGTCCTCTGGGGTGTTTTCTATCAAGACTGAGACATAACATCCCTCACCTTCCCTTCTCACACGGGTGTAATTCAGTAACCTCTGTGATGCATCCTGTATAACGTTTTCGATGTGAGATTGCTAAATGACAGCTGGTTATTAGCCATTCCCAAAGAATGCATTAATATGCAGGTATCCAGTCATTTCAAACAGCAACACATTTTATACTTTTCTTAATTACTGATTTGAAAACAATATTAAATTTATTAATAATAAAAGGAAGATTTCAGAACTTTCATTATAAAATTTATTTTAATAAACACGTTATTTCTTAAGTTAAGTATTTCCTGCAATTTTACTGCTTTATCTATTCTATCAGAAAATTCAAATTAAATGAGTTTAAATACTGAGCAAGTATTAAATTTATTTAAATATTACAATGTTTACAGACAGCACTTCAGCAACTTAGGCCCATAGCCTGATGATTCTGGTTCTTCCTGCTGGAATACTGTATTGTTTGTTGGTCAGCTTTTCATTTGCAATAACATCAGGCGCATCACCGCCGCCCAACCGGGATAGTGGTTAGCGACGATGACTGCCGTACCGAGGGTTCGAATTCCGGAGAAGGCGTGGATGTTTATAAAGGTATAGTGCCTGTGCGGCATAGAAGCACTCTAGATATGTGGCGAGCCGGAAGTCCTCTGAAGAGATTGGTGGTAGAGGAAGAGAGGTGGGAGACCCTCGTACCCGTCCCCCCCCGGGATGCTCTCAGTCAAAATTGGGGATGCAACTAAGCAAAGTCGTACTGTCAACTGTATCCAGGCTTTTGTCAACGACAGGCGCAATCTTGCACTCCTTGCCACGTTGAATTTCGTGGGCTTGTTCTGATGTTACTGTCAGACAAGTGATATAAGTTTACAACACAACAACAACGCGCATAAGCCTAATAACCAGGTTGTTTATATTTTATTATTTGATTTGTAAATAATTTGAGCACGTACTGTGCATTCTCTGACTGTAAGCAGCAAAAGTTCAATTTTGTAAATCCTCTCAGTTGCACTATGGATCTAAAGCAGGAATAAAAATTTGAGTTTTTCATGCATTTGTTGTTATCAGTTTGCTTCGTAAGATTTTAAGTAGAGATGAAAAATCTTCCAGCAGTCCAATAAAGTTACTCCATGTTTAGAAAGAGAGTAATTGGAGTGCAGACTTTTAAAATTACTCTGAACTGCTAAATTACGGTAATTCGAAGAATTCTCTTACTTACGTTGGACTGTAAGCGGACTTAAATAACCGTTGTTCAAAAGAAAGTGTTACGAAATAGTGTAAAGAAACGTGGGGTATGTTGTGTTATAAGAGATATAATTTATTTTTAATCATATCGGTGTAAAATGCATAATATTGGAAATAATCTAGGCTTCGTAAAAAGGCTGTCATCGATTTCTGCTATTTTGTCAGGCCCGCCGATTTTACGGGAAGCTTCGCTATGAGTACAAAATTTTACGAGGCAATTTTTCCAATCTATGTTCTGTTTTGTCGGCCGTCATATTGTGTCCATGAATACACACTTTTTTTATGGTAAGATATCATAACTTTGAAAATAATTCACTTCTTTTTGTTCTGAAGAAGGGAAGCTCTAAATGCTATTTTTTTTTTTTTTTTTTTTTTTTTTCAAAATGCAAGAAAAAAAAGTGTAGCAATAATAGTAAATTTACATAATAGTTCATAAAAGCAAAAGGTTGTGTATCTATAATCAATCGAGGTTGCATCAAACGAAAGTGCAAATGTTATGAATGTGTTAGTACGTCTCGTCTTCATAATTAGCGCTAAATCGCGCTGCTTGGCGATCTTTTTACGGTCGACGGGATAATATGTAAGTACTCAAAAATTTATTAAAAAAAAAGTTAATTTTGAGACCGTCGTTAAATATAAAAAATGCTACTCAATGAGATTTGAAAATAACAATTCAAATAAATATTTCGAACGAATTATTAATTTTAAGAATTTAAAAACGAAAATGACCAATAAAAAAACATCTGAATTCGAATTATCGAGAACTTATTTAATAAAACTTAGTCTTGTCACTTTTGAAGGATTTCTTCAATGAATCAACGTAATGATTTTTTAATTTAGTACATGTGAACTATTGTGAGACTTTAAAGTATAAATTAAATGGAAAGTTATAAAAGAAAGAATAAATAACAAAAACTGCAAACATTTTGAATATGATCAAAAATTGTAAAAATGATAAAAAAAATGGTTAAGCAGAATTAGAATAATAAATGTAATGGTTAATAAAAATATTTTTTGATTTATAAAGTCATTAAGAAAATATCTGAATTTGTTAGAAATCCATGAAAAGTATATTACTCTAAATATATCTCATTCTCCTTAATTCTTGTTTTGAAACTTTTAATAAGAAAGGAGAACACAAAGAAAATGTTGTGTATATTAATGTAAAAATGTCTACGATTTTATATTAGTCTAATGTTATCCCGAAACCACTAGCTCTTGACTGATCCTAACTGCATATTAAAATCTGAAACTTAAACATATTTCAAGTTGCAAAATTTTGTAACTATGTTCTGAGCTACAATTTTTAAGCAAAGCTTCTCTGAAGCTTTATACATTTATATATTTAACTCTTATGATATTTTAACAATTTTTATTACTAATTCTACTTTCATTTTACTTTATACCACGTATATACTGAACGGAAAATTCTATCAGAATTTCTTCTGCTGAGCAAAATGGTTACTCTTTTTTAATTTTAAAAGAGAAAAGAAAAAGTAAATTTTGTTAGTTACCCCGCCCCCGACGAAAAGCAATATTTTTATTCAAATAACTGCAACATATAAAAATTGTATTAAACTAAGATTTGTTTTTATAGGTTAAGTTAAATTATAATATTGCAAAGGTCATGAGGACTATCTGCTTTCGTGGAGGACTTTCTAAGGTGAACAGACTCTTATTTACGTTATTCATGGTGATAAACTATAAAATCAGCCATGCAGCAAGCCCGTTCGCATGAATTGGAACGCAAGACGAATTACTAGCATTCAGCTATCTTAACCATTCTGCAAATGGTGGAACCTTTAGTTTTTATACTATGTATGAATTATTTCATTATTTTCAACAAGTTTTCTGCTATACATACAATATAAAACATTGTAGATTTAAGCATTTTATCTCAACACATCACGGATAACACTTTTGTATACTGGCAGATGTTTCACTAATGTCAGTTTAGCTTGATTCTTATAATGCAATGTAAACACTCTATTAATTAAAAGTAGGCAGTCTTCTTTTAATGCATATTACAGTTTAAATAAAAAACATACCTTGTTCTAATGATATAGCTGAAAATATGAAGTCTGCATATGTTACACAGAAATATCTCATTAATATAGCTCTAAGCTTTACCATCTCAGTTTTAAACTATTTTTCATTTTTATTAAAAAATACTACCTAGCTCATTTGGACAAAATTGTCAGCAAGACCCATCAGCGGCCGAGCAGTAAAGTCGCTGAACACTGGTAGTTCGGTCCGAGGATCGAATCCCGCGAACGGGCTGGCTGCATGGGCGTTTTCGTGGTTTTCCCCATGTGTAAAGTGTATACGAGTCACTTTTCCGTAGAAAGTCCTCCAAGAAGACATCCCTCCCCTTAGACAGACAGCCCTCGTGTGCTTTGCCATAATTAAATAAACCAAACCAAACCAAGTTGTCAGCTGTTGCATCAGCTTCTGGTTCTGTAATAACCTTTCATTCAATATCAGTAGCATATACTTCATGGTTTCACACAGTATTATGGAATTTAGAGTCATACATGTCTGTCGGTTTACTTTCAATTCTTTTTTGGCTGTAGCAGTTTCCAAGGTTATTATACTATATGACGTCACTGACTCCTGCTTTGCTCAAAAGCAATTAGTCCCCTTTGTGGCTTCTTTCTCTCACTTCTATAAGTAAGGAACGTCGAAAACAGGGTCCCCCCCCCCGGAATAAATTTTTTATCTCCCTTGAACTCCTTGGAAAAAAAAAAGAAGGGGGACGAAAATGAACTAGTGATGATTACTTCCGCTCCCGCTTTAAAAAAAAAAAGGTTACAGAGATAAGAATTTGACAAGAGTCTGACGGAGATTTCTGGGAAACGGATATCCATTTTATAGCTTCACAATACCAGAGTTATTAACTTCCTCTGAGTAACAAGGCTGCGAGCTAAGAGCAAACACGTAAAAAAGAAGGATTTTTTTGTTCTTTTCAGATAAATGACCCTCATGAGCACATTGCTCCTTCTCTCTATTTTATGTTCTCAGCGAGGAAGGAGATGCTGTTGAAGCTGATTAGGCAGATTTTAACACCCCTAGGATAGGCGTCGGGGAAAGAGATGTAGGAATTTCGAGGTTGGAATTTTAGTGGCCCATAATTTCGCTGGCCGTTGCGCTACGAGCAATCTAGCTCTGGTCTGGAAATCAGACAAAGGAATGCGAACTTTGTTTTATGGCGGCTGGGATAGATTCCTGCGTGTAATTTTAATTAATGTCTTTGTTTCGCTAACATTACTAGCATGAATAACTTCCATGATAATTTTTAATTAAACTTCCTTATTGGTACGCAAAAAGAAATTCAAAGTGCTACAATATTGTAAAATAATTAACTGCTTTTCTAAGAGCTTAAACTTATTATATTAGTTTTGTATTAAAACTATTACCTGTTCAGTTTTGAGGGTAATTTAACTTCAATCTTTCCTTTAGAAACTTAGCAGACTGTTACTTAATTTATAATTAGTAATTAGTTGTTAGCAAATACATAGAATCATTTATTAGTATACGATTATTCTTTTATTTTATTTTAGAATTCCTTTTTTTCCATCTTTTTTCAGTGTAACCGCATGCATGTGAGGCGTGATAAATCACAATATCAGATCACGATGGTCGCAAAGGTAAAACATGTAGGAAACACACTTACACATAGTATTACCAACTTAACGTAGATGTCTCATGAAATTTTGCAAAAGAAAACATCAAACAAAAGCTATCTCCAGACAGGTAAATGATTACTGTAAATTTTTATAACCAAAACATATCAGTGCGGTATTGAAAAATGAGATATCAAACAGTTTCTATAGTACATTCATCCACTTTTGTTGAATGCATGTTCCAAATTAGAAGGACTTCGAGTAGGTAACTGACGCTTAGGAATTCATCTTTCATTATATCCTATATATGCCAATCATTCTTTAATTTCTTGAACCTGAATATTAATCGATGTATTTGAAAGATAGGGTAAATAAACATTTTCTCAAGTTAAATTAATAGCAAAAAAATGAAGCATTTTTGTTTTACACCCACTCTTTTAATTTTATACTCGATAGTCAAAACTCGCCTCAGACATGTCCATAAAAAGTGACCTTATTCAGTAAATTCGTGCCCGAGCAATGCGAGGAATTTTGCCAATAAAGCTATGAAGCCTTTTGAACTCAAAAACATAATGAATATTCTCCTGTTGTAGTCAGTTAGACTTCTAGTCTGCGAAGATTATGTAAAAGGTAGATTTTGTTTTTACAGAACTTTTCTATTCACCATGTTCAAACCTATTTCTATAAAATTATTTATTTTATATTAAGAACTTTTGTATTTCAAGTCTAAGTTCACTTTTAAGAATACAAAGCGCGTATCCGGCTTTCTAGAACATCCCATATATGTGTATTTACTGTATCTATGTATCGATACATATAGATATGTATATGAATACTTATGTATCCATATGTATTTTTGTAGCTGAGAGCACACTTATAAATATTTTCATATTGTGCATTTCCTCTTTCCTCGGAATTCAAAAGGAAATACGAAAATCGTATTTTCTTGGAATGCAATGTTTCGCTTTTTAGAATCACGATGCAAAAATATAACGTTGGGAAAGACTTATACTTCCGCTATTCTTTCGAAAGACTAGTATCTTTCCCGAGTGCTTTAAAGCTTAATTAATCTAAAGTTTTCTATAAATGCATTTAACTCTTATACAGCTTCACTGATTCTTCAGACTTTCATTTAAGTAATTTGTATAGTTCGTTATGTAAAATTTAGCCTGGTTTAACTCTTAGGTAACAATTTGAAATATTTAAACTACTAATGAAATTTTCTAATCGTCCATATTCTCTCGGAGAAAAAATAAAAAATTATAGTAAATTAAGCAATTCTGCCTATTTACATTTATTTATTTAATGTAAAAATGGTTCCACTTTAGAAGTCAATATATATGCGGGAAAGAAAAAACTAAATTTACAAATTTTGATTACAAATACTATTTTCTATATAATTTCGTAATTACGGTTTGTGCTAGGGTTAAATCACGGAAAGTATTGTCGTAAATACTCGACTAAATATTTTATAATCATTTGCGAAACAAAGTAATCCTTTGTAATTTGGGATCATTGTATTAAAATTAATTTTGTAAAGCACGCAAAATGATTTTTAAGGCAACATGGTGTATTTTCACTGCATATAAAATAACAGTCATTACTAAAACATCGATTTAACACCATTATGTTTTAAGGCACCGCGGTTTCTTTTCAAATCCTTTACAAATATATTCATGTACATAACAGTCTATTATTTCAATCGATTATAAAAAGGCTATAATAAAAATTCGAGGAATTACCTGAAACGTATCCAGAAAACGGGGACAGAAACAACTTTATTTTAAGAACGTAAAAACAATCTTCCAGCAGTACCCTTTTCGCCTTAATTCAATCTATAGCTATGCATTTTTAGTATTTCTTTTGCAGAATATTTGCAAAATAGATCATGATGTGTTTTTAAGAAAACTGACTCTGATTAACAATTAACATGTCATCAGTTTTTTTAAATGAGATAGATTCTGTTACGAATATTTGATTCGATGCTACCCTAAACGCTAAAATGTTTAGAGAAAGCTAATTGTTAACCTGAAACAAAAAGGTGTTTTGACATTCGCTTATGGCTTGGCTATATGCCACATCCTTCTTGCGGTTCAGTTACAGCCGAAAGCATCGCGGCAAAAACATCGCGGACGAAAACGACAAGGAGAAAACAACGAAAGGCTAAAACGTCGTGGTACAAAACATCCTGAGAGAGGGCGAAAAAGCACAAAGAGAAAAAGTCGTGGTACAAAATATCGTGGTCGAAAATAAAGCGGGTCAAAATCTTCGCAGTTTAAAAACATCGTCGTGAAAATATCATGGTAAAAAATAAAGTACCTACAAGTCAGCGTATGACGATAATGTCACACACATGCGCTTTTAAAATTACATACTGACATATTATGTAACTTACTTTCGTCATAGCTAACAAATCAACATTCAAAAAATTGATTGCACACTATACATGAAAATGTTAACGACACTTAAAGAATAAATGGAAACAAAACAAAATATAATTTTCACTAAAACAACATCAGATTAATAAATGTGAAGGAAAATAAATTTATAATTAACTAAGAAATTTTTGTAGAGATAACCTCATGCAGTTATTTATCTTCCTTTTCCTAGGCATTTTAGACTGTATTTTTCATTAAAAATTATTATTAAAACTTTATAAAAAATGTTAATTTATTAGTGACCTTTGTTAGTTAAGTATGTAAACTAACAAAGTAGTTTCCTTCTTATTTTTTCAGAAAAAAACTTATTAGTTCATTCAAAAATATGAAATATAGAAGCAAAAGAAACCGTCTTTCCTTCTTACGCTCCCGAATCACTGTGCGAACATGCATTTACAACTTTTAAAATCTGAAAACGCATGCGTGCGATATTATCGTCATGCGATGATTCGTAGGTACTTTATTTTTCACCACGATATTTTCGACGACGGTGTTTTTAAACTGCGAAATTTTTGAACCGCTTTATTTTCGACCACGATGTTTTAGAACTGCGATGTTTTCTCTTTGCTTTCTTTTCTTCCACTATATTTTGCGCCACGACGTTTTCGCCTTGCGTTGTTTTCTCCATGACGTTTTCTTCCGGGATGTTGTTGCAACGATATTTTCGGTGGACACTCCTTCTCGCTGGTGGAGTACTGGTGTAACTCCTTGTAATTCACCTTAAGCAACGCTGTCCATAAGAAACTGCTAAATAGCGGATAAATTCGGCCATTCCCGAAAAATGCCTTAAAGCAAGTTTTCGGTCATTGAATCAAACTAAGAAATTGAATCGGAACTGTTCAATTGGAGCTAGTTCTCTTTAGTAGAAGCGTTACAGAAACTCTAGTGAAAATCATGTATTCACTAGAGTTTATGTAAAGTTACATGTTAATAAATTACAGTCAATTAAATCTGCATCCTTCTTCTCTTTTTTGAGATAACGCAATTAAACATTAATTATTAAATTTTATATAAATTTAATTATAAATTATAAGGTATTATATATTAAATTATAAGGTATTTCTCTCGCTTTCCTAGCATGCCTTCGTGGTGTAGTGGTTCTGCACGCTGTGCCGGTATTCCAGAGGGCCGTGGTTCGATTCCCGGCGAAGGCGATTGCTCATTTTTCATCTTGCCTGCTTCCAAAAAACCCTAATGTCTCTACAAAATGTTATCATAAATTTATCTAAACCAAATCTGACGTTCACCAAAACTAAAAACTGTTAACTGAGAAATTTCCGAAACAAATGCACTAGGAGTGGCAACCGAAGGAGTTCACTGAATCGTGGAATCTACCAGACTTACTCATCTTGCAGTCTTTAAGCCAAATAAGTTGCGGGTCATTTTTCACAACTGAGATTAAACTCTACCTCAATAACAGCAAAAACAATAACTTTATTCCAAACATAACAACATGTGAATTTTACTCGACAACTGCACATTTTTAAACTAATCCTCTTTCACTTTAATACGCTGCAGTTTCTCACTTTTAATCCTCTAAAAACTTCAGTGCGCAGACTCCGGAATTAACCTTTAGTTTATCCGAAAACTTTCCTATACCTTCTCCGATATTTGTTCGCTCAGCGTTATTTTAAATTTGAAAAGATAAAAACTCATTGGGGACAAATTTTATAGCGCTAAAAGTGCCGCAGAAAGAGTTTTTTCTTTCTTATTCTTTACGTGATAAAGAACTTAAATAAGTGGCACTTTGCTTTGAGGTGCTTTCACTTCAAACAGTTCTTTTAAGACTCTTTTTAGTAGCTTATCCTCTTAGATTTTGAAAGAAGATGGCTTGAAGAATGAATTCTGTAAGCTAAGTTGCTCTCACTGGGATTCAGAATCTGAATTTCCGTAACTACTATCAAATACTGAAGCAAGAGATTCCATTTGCATATTCATTTTTATTCTTAGTTAACATTTCCTTTTCTTGCTGTACTGATGATGTATCTAAATCCTACTGGGAAACTTAACAAAGTTTTCTCATAGTTGGAAAGCTACCTCAGTGTTTTGGCTTAACTATTTTAAACAGTCTTGGCTCCTTAAAATTAAGTTTCTAGACTATTTTCTTAAAGCGTCTTAGCTGTAAAGGAAATCCGAACTGCCTAAACCTTTAGGGAAATGTAACGAATTAAAGGCATTAATCCCATTTTTACCTGTAGCGCAGGGATTAGCATAACAAGCCAGGAAGTTAGGTATTCAGACGTAGCGTGACCGATTTAGGGTGAGGGCCCCTAGATTCTCCAAAAGAGCCAAATTTGCATTAGGATGTAGCATTTATGACTATAATTTATAAAAGAAATAATTTACAATATGTAGCTTTACTAAACATATAAATAGTCTTTTTTTTTTTTTTTAAATATCATTTCAGTTTGTAAACATGAAGAAAATCAATGAGTATGGACTATTTTGTTGCTGAAATCGCTCCTTTTTACGACAGGTATGTAACTTCATAACAAAGCTTTTTTTATTTTATTAGCATCATTTATGTCAAATTGAAATCTTGGAATATCTGATGAACAATGTTTTACCATAATTTGATTTTAAAAAACACTTGAACAACAGGTCAAGTGTTTTACATTCTTCCAGAATTTTCTTAAGTGACTGCATGTGTAGCTGAACACTTTTAAAAATTTTGAAAAGCAGGAACCTTAAATGAAAATTTGTATTTTTTAACACGCAACATTAATTTTCATGATACAAGTTAAACTGAAACTGTAAACCTCGCCGCCATTTTTAAGAAATGCTTCAATTGAATATTAATAAAATTAATCTTCTCAAAATTTTGAGTTAAAATGATCAACGGCTGTACTCAGATTCGAATGATGGTAGAAAGCTCGAAGATTCGAGTTTTTGAATCTTTTGCTAGATCAGATGTATTCAAGAAGTGAACATCAAGTGAACACCAAGTAATAGTCTATATAAGATCACTAAGTACTTATCTGGTGTTCACAAACACGTCGGTATCGATTTAGTGAACACATGTACTTATTCCCTCACATAAGTAATATTTAATCTACTGTATAGATTCTGTAATTAGTACTGAATTTGCATTTATTCTTCTGTATTTAGTATTCTATATTGAACACTGTATATACCAACTGTCCTGTCTATGTATTCCGTAACTGTGCAGTGTGTATGACCATCCTAGCCTGCCTAGCAGTGCGCAACTACAAAGTATTATGAAGTGTTTATAAATAGGTGTTTATTCCAGCACTTAAGTAGTAATTATTCTTCCGCACTGAATTTCTAGCCTGTACGGAATTAGTATTTCTATATTTAATTCTACCATATTTATTCTATTTTACTAAACATCACGTATACCAACTGCCCTCTGTAAGTATTCTATAATTGTGCAATGTGCATCACCATCCACGCCTACCTAACAGTGAGCAACCTCCAAGTATTATTAAGTGTTCACAATACGCATTTATTCTACCACATAAGTAGTAATTATTCTTCCGCATTGAATTTGTATTTTGTACTAAATTTGTCTATTCTTCTGTATTTATTCTCCCATATTTATTCTGCTGTATTGTACTTCATGTATACAAACTGCCCTATGCAAGTAAGTATTCTATAATTATGAAATGTGTATTACCATCCTAGCCTACCTAGAAATGAGCAACCTCCAAGTATTGATTGGTTAACACAAATATGTAATTATCCTAGCTCATAAGTAGTATCTCTTCTTATGTATTGAATCTGTACTGAATTTGTATTTATCAATCTGTATTTAATATTTTGTATAGAACATCATGTACACCAACTATTCCACGTATGTACTCTGTAATTCTGCAGTGTGTACGACTTAAGATACAGGTGGATGTGGCGCTACACCTATTAACCACAATAGTAAAGGGATGGTAACCACGTTCCCCGTCGCATATCGCATATGATGGAAAACATTTCAAGAGGTTCACTTACCGGACTCGTAGTCTTCTCAATGTTTCATATCTTCATTCATTTCATGGATTAGATCATTTTCTTCTGCAAAATAATGGTGTTAAGTAAATAAATTTAAAATTTGCTTCAATGGTAATTTTTCATCCATTTCAGTAAATACTAGTTCTTGTTAATAACAACTTCCATGTCTTATATCAGATAATTACAGTTTATTAGTTCAATTCGCCTATCAGGATTTTCAAGTAAAATTGCTTTCTTCCTTCATTATAAAAAAATAAGAATATAATCGGTGAAGCTTTTGGATCTTATGCGTAATACGTCCGAAGGAATGACACGGCTTGACAGAAAGGCTTGTCACGTACCGTGAGTTTAATCACATACAAATGAGATGAAATTTTGGTTTCGTTTGTTTCAAGACCGTGCAGTAATTTAGTTAGAAATTAGAATTCAGCATTTCAAGTAGAATAACATCCTCTTGTTTTAGTTTTACTTAAATTTTACCACCTTATATCTGAAAAATGACAAATTTCTAGGAATTTTCTTCGCATATCACTGTTGAGAAACTGTCTAAATTATTTAATGTTAGATTAAAAAAAATTGAGAAAATGTTACAAATTTCAATTCTGTGAAAATACGTGTATCATGAAATTAAAGCTGCTTCAAAAATAAATAAGTATAAAATATAATAATACTTTTATAACATGTTTCTCAAAGTAATAGATAAAACATTATGCAAGGGAAAGGAAGCATATTCGAGCCCAATTTTTTAAATCTGTGCACTCTATAACTTTTAGTGATCAAATTGCAAAACGAAGTAATTGAAAGAATTTTTCTGTTTTGTCAAAAATGCAGGAAAACAAAGTAATCACGGTAGTGAACCTCCTTAAATTTGCGGTGAAAATTAATCAATTTCAGGTTTGTTTTTCAAACAACTTTTTTATTTCCTAAACAGACATACAATATTTAAAAGTTTCCCCCCCAATGGCAGATTGTGAACAGTTACAGTGTAACACAGTCCATTAATCTATACAAGGCCAGATGTGGTGGTCTCTTTATTATGGAGGCACCTAATAGGTGGGCCACCATTGCCTCCTAGGAAGGCAAGGACAGTTACAACCATGCCTTCTCCGGAATTCGAACCCAGGCCCTTCGGTATCGCAGTCAGGCTTCCCTAACCACTATACCGTCTTTGCGACACAATATTTAAAAGTTAATATCGTAATATGTTGTAGATGAAAATTCCAAGAAATGAAGGTTCCAATTCCAAGAAATTAAAGTTTTTGTTCCACACAAACCTTATGCTCAAAGAAAATTCATCTCAAAGTCTAGAATTCTATTTTCAGATCAAATTATTTCCTACAAGAAGAATCATAGTTTTGACATCCATGTAAGCCATTCATTCATATTATATGAAGATATTTAATGATTAAAAGAAAATTTTAATAATTTAACTAATGTTATCGACTTAACGCTGAAACATTTCCATGATGATGTAGCAGCATGTGGTGAACAAAACATATCATATAATCCTCTAAATTTTCATTTTTCATATAAATTTTTCATTGCAAAACGTGCTTAAATGTTTTAATTAATTTGATTTTTTATTTCTTACGAAACTTACTAACTGTAGTCCTAGCCCAGTCTAATGAATTAATTAACAAAGCAAAACTTTAAGCCTGCATTCGTGGGATTACTTTACGCATCTGTTACGTACGAATTTTGATTCAGTTAAGAATGCGATCGATATCGAAATAAGTATTTTCTCATCATGCTGAACAGCAATTAAATGCGAAGCTACAAAATAATTTTGATAGCTTTTAAAAATATGCAGTACTTAAAAGTTACATTTTTTGTCAACATTCAGCAATATAAAATTATAATTATGTCTTGGAGCAATGAACGTTCCAAAAGTTAATAAAGTGAGGGGGAAAAAAGGTCATTTGGGGCTTGAATACCCTCTTTTCATCTTTTTAAGTTTTCTACAAAGTTAATGAGCAATTTAAAACACTGAGTAATTAGTATCTAAACTAGGGTAACGAGAATACAAAAATTATACTTTCTATTTAAATTAAATTTCATTTTTCAGCTCATTTAGTTCTTTCGCTTCATCTATAAAATCTTTCTTTGTAACCTTGACCTGATTTAATAAAAAAAATTACAAATTTTTTTTAGTTGAAGATACTTAAGGCCACTTGAAAACAAAATATGAATAGCTTCAAGAACTGATGACCTGAAATTTTGGATAATGTTGATAAATGTTTATATTAGTAAGATTATTTAAATAGAGTAATAAGATACAGTTTCCTAAAAGAAACAAAATTAACAGCAGAAGTCAGTTTATGCAGACTTATTTCACAAGTAACGTAAATGATATACATTTTAAACGAAGAAGGAGTTCTTCAAGTTTTACAGTATTATTTGCATTTTCTTGGCTAATTTTTCCTTGTTTTCTATTTTACTCCCCCCCCCTCTATTGCGAAGCACTTTTTCGACAAGTGGATTCGATGACATACTCTATAACTGGCTGTCTAGACCACCGAATCTTAAGCCATGTAACATTTTCCTTTATCAGTAGATGAAAACACATTGAGTAAAACATATTGCGTAACTAAGAACTTTAGAAACAGTACCATCTTTTCAAAAGCTTGCATGATTTAAAAGCTGCAGTTTTATTGCTGCGAAAACACTAAAGGAAAAAGCCAGAGTAAGAACGGTAAAAATTTAATTACCATGCTGATGTCGTTCTTATGACTAACCATCTGCACAGAATACGCCAGTAGTGTATGCCATGTTAGATAGACTTGTAGTTTTCTTATTTAGTAGATTTTGGGTAAAAAACGCCAGGGTTACCTCACGGAGAATTTTTCTAAGGAAAATACATTACGTGTATAGTTATCGAGATTTTACCTACAAAACGCAATTTGTTTTGGAAATCACTGAATGCAAAATAAAGCATTTGTAGTTAGTTATAAACAGAAATATGAAAGCAGAACTGAAGTTCTTTGTTACTGGACTTGAGTGTAAATGCACTAGAAATACAATTTAATTTCAATTATAGACTTTGCTAACATTTACAGTGTAGCAACTTTTTGCAAGCACAGAGTAACTTTGTTTCTAGGTAAAAAATGTCTACCAGCCAAAATCCTACTTCAAATTTATAACTTAAAAGTTACTAAAGCTTAAAAGTTATAGAGCAAAAATTTAGTAGTTCCGCTACATGTTCAAGCACTCACATTCTCAAATTAAGACATCAACGTAGGCATCTCAGCTGAAGATGTTTCTTCAACAATGTGTAGCAGTTGTCTACTCTAGTAACTACACTGCTCCACATTGAAAATGCAACACCAAGAAGGAGTGGTCAGAAAGTGATGAGATTTAGAAAAAAGAGACAGCAAGCAGCAATCAATGATCTTTATTTCAAAATGATAGTCAGAATACAGAGCTAGAGCGGCGTCGGCTCTGTAGGATGTAGGACCACCGCGGACAGCGACGCACGAAGAAACACGTCTAGGCATAGAGTCAATAAGAGTGCGGATGGTGTCCTGAGGGATGGCTCTCCATTCTCTTTCAAACATTTGCCACAGTTCGTCTTCTGAACGAGGCAGGGGCAGAGTCAGCAAACGGCGTTCAATCACATCCCACACATGTTCGATTGGTGACAGGTCAGGAGAGTACGGTGACCAGGGAAGCATCTGTATACCTCGCAGAGCATGTTGGCAGATGCGAGCACTGTATGGTCAGGCGTTATCCTGCTGAAAACTTGCATTAGGCAGCCCTTGAAGGTAGGGAATCGCCACCGGCCGCAGTACATTATCGAAGTATCGTTGGGCCGTCATAGTGCCCTGAATACAAACTAGAGGTGACCTGGAATCGTAGACAATAGCGCCCCAAACCATTATGCCACGTTGTCGCGCGGTGGGGCGTTTCACTGTTACTGCCGGATTAGATCTGTCTCACGTCGACGCCACACACACACATATGCGGCGACTGTCACTGGATAAACAGAAGCGTGACTCCTCTGAGAACACGACGTTTCTTCCCTTATATCTTACTTCACGTGCGTCGAAGAGCTGCGCATTTCACATCATTCGTATTACTCAGTGACGTGCGTCTACTCTAAAATTCGCATACGTTTCTGACCACTCCTTCTTGGGGTTGCATTTTCAATGTCGAGAAGTGTATTTGTTGCTCTTGTAAAAACAAATCATAAATTTTGCAGTCTCCATCCCTCCTTTTATAAAAATATAATTTGCATACTTATCAATATGCCTTGAAGGAAATGAACAATCCAAAATCCATAGCTATTAGAAAAATAAATGGAATCTTAATACATTTGCATTTAACTGGAAATCAAGTAAAAAATCCTAAAATATTTCTTTTGACACAAAAAGGGGAGTGCTAATTAAACTCGTTTATATTCCTTAAAAATAAATGAGGAATCGGAATCATTGAAAATATGACAATGATAAAGACTGCTTATAAAATACGAGTTTTCTTTTCGGCTTAGAAAGTTTTCAAATAATATTCATGTCACTTTATAATACTGTAAAGCCTGGAGAATTACTGTTTTATTTTATGCAATTAAGGTAAATAGAATTAAGTTTACAGGTTTTAATAACCACTCAGTTTTATATTATAAGAATTGTGTAAAATGCTAATTTTAAGTCTAGTAGTTATTTGATGAAATTCGTTTATAAAATTGTAATATTCTTTTTTACTTTAAGGGTTTCTCAAGGACAAGCTTTGACAATGAATATTAGCGAGCTATACGACAACTTAACGTTTGAAACCGTTCTATTGTCAAATGGTACTAACAACAGCTGGAGTTTGAATGAACCATCGAATTATGCATCTGCAGCAGCTCTTTCTACTGTACTTGTCCTTCTCATTCTGTTTACAATCATAGGAAACATATCTGTGATAATTGCTGTAACGCGTGAGAAGAACCTTCAAACAAAAGGAAACTGTTTAGTTTTATCACTTGCTGTTGCAGACCTCCTAGTAGCATGCCTGGTAATGCCGCTGGGTGCTGTATATGAAGTTCATAGAGAGTGGAATCTAGGTCCTGAGCTCTGTGATATCTGGACATCTTGTGACGTTCTTTGTTGCACCGCATCTATTCTGCACTTGGTAGCTATAGCTGCGGACAGATACTGGGCAGTTACTAATATTGACTATGTTCGCCAAAGACAGTCTTGGCATGTCGGACTTACAATAGTATTGGTGTGGTTAGTTGCCCTTTCAGTATCAATTGCACCTCTTGTGGGGTGGAAAGATGATATGCATGAGGAACGGCTACTTAGCGAAAAACGTTGTTTAATTAGCCAAGATCCTGGATATCAGCTTTTCGCAACTTGTGCAACCTTTTATGTTCCTCTTGTGGTTATATTGCTGCTCTACTGGAGAATTTTTCGAGTGGCTCAGAAACGGATTCGCCACAAGCCCGGATCATGTACCGAGTCACGTTTGGTCTCAGCTACAGTTCTGGCTTCTTTAGTCACCGAGATGACTGTTATCTCCACTACTACTACTACTACCTCCTCTTCGCATCCAAGCTCTGACGATTTCTTGCTTTATCCGACGAAAGAGCACGTACTGAGAAAGCGTCGGAAGGTCAATCTAAGGATCAAAAGAGAGAGAAAAGCAGCCAAAACGCTAACTGTCATAACAGGTGTCTTTGTCATTTGTTGGCTTCCTTTCTTTACCATGGCGTTACTTATGCCACTATGTGAGGAATGTCAACCTAGTAATGAGCTCTTCAGTTTTGCACTTTGGCTGGGTTACGCAAATTCAATGCTCAACCCAGTTATTTACACAGTTTTCAGTCCTGACTTTCGAATGGCTTTCAAGCAAATATACTGGCACGCTTGTCGCTTTTAATGTAATGCACCCCGTGGCCTATCCTCACTGTGATTGAAGTACAAATATATAATTTGTTGTGTGCACAATCACCAAGTCATCAAATAAACACATTTAACTCACTGCCTCTGAAAATTTATTTTTGTCTTTTTTTGAGTCTCAGTAACTGTTTCTATTTTATGTGTTTAAAAAAATCTCGATGTAATAAAACACAACCAAGCTTTCATTTGTAATTTTTTAACATGCACATTTTAAGAGAGGGCTGTTATGAGCAGTTGTTTTTGTTTGTTTGTTTATGGCTATGATAAAATTTTGTTCATTTTATCTGTAAAATTACGAACTTATCAATCCTACCACTTTCGGGGGTAACATTAAAATATATTTTAACTAGCTAAAACAAAGAAATATGTAATATTCATAAAGAACTTCAGTTTATCGCCAACGGCCCTTTTGCATGCAAACACAACTAATGAGCATATACTGGAAAAAAATTCAAATTTCATATACTTTCATTCAGAATGGTTCTTAGATTAAACATTAACAACATAGACCAGGTTTTATTTGGTTTATTTTATTATAGCAAGGCGCTCAAGGACTGTTGCCGTCGTGGAGAAATTTTTAAGTCGACTTGTTCGTGTACATGTTACACATGGGCGAAAATCACGCCGCTAGTAAGCAGCATACACTAGGATTTTTATGTTGAAGATATAAGTAATTTATCTGTATGTAATAATTTTTGCAAAGAATTTCTTATATTGTAATGAGTCTCAATGTAAACTTCCCACTCATTTGGATGCAAAATTGCCAGAATTTTTTTTACTCTATCAAGGCACTCATAGATCATTAAGCTGACTTCTAAACAATTACTAATTTAACTTTCTCTAGGAATAAGTATTACTTTTTGTTTGGTACATGAATAAAAGTATCTGAATAACTAATAATTTTGCTTCTGAAGTCAAATAACTAATGAAAATGTTTCGATTTTGCATTGGACCTTGTTTTTGGCACATATTTAAGAGTATATGAGTACACATAAATTTGTATTTACAGCTTAGATGAAAAACATCTAGAAAAGAGGAGTACCTCTTTTAACTAAAACGCTCATGGGTTGTAATGCTGGAACAGCTCGAAAAGTGAAGTATTGAGATAATGGAGTTTAAAATTTTGCTTAATTTTCAAATGCAAGAAACCTGCACCTTATTTAATGATTAAGGAGTAGGCATTTCTTAAAGCTTCCTATGACTTATTTAATAATAATAATTATAAAATATTATGAAATTAGCATTATTTAATAATAATTTTTATCAAATTGTGTTATTCCTGTCCTTTTTTCTACATTACATTGAGCTCCACACTATACGTCCATGGCTCATAACAATGGAAAAAGCTACTTATGTATTATTGCAATCATCTTAGCAAAAATCGTAGAAGCTTCAGACTACATCGATAACCAAGCGCATAACAATTATTCAGGTAACCCATGAGTATGACAAATATTCAGTTTCCAAAACGTCACCATTTCCGTATACGTTTTCTTGTATTCCAAAATCCAAGGGCTTTTGTAAAAAATTTTGATTAACTTTTGTCTTAAACTCGATTTTAAAATTTTTTGCTTATAGGATTTTCCTATAATAGAAGTAAGAGGAGTGAAATTTCTGCAAAAATAAATTATTTTGCTGCAAAATCGCTAAAAGAAAAATGCTTCGAATTCTTTCTCAAAGCGATCGCTACGAAATTTCCACAACCCCCCCCCCAAAAAAAAAAAATTCGTTGTAACTAGGTTTACTGACTGCCTTTTAGAATAAATATACAACTGAAACGTAAAATATATACGTAATAATACATATATATATAATATATATTTTTTTAAATAAAAGTAACTGTTCTTTGTTTTCTGTAAAATTTGCCAAACTGCGCCAAGGTGGTTGCGAAAATACGTAAGTACAAGAAAAAATATTTAGAGACAAGAAATTTAGTTTTAATGCTACCACGTTACGTAATATTACCATATTCTGACGTGTACTAAAAAATTATAAAATAGCATTCTTAATGTTTTAGTGCTACATCGTTAATCAAAACACAAAATACAAATAATTTCCCAAGAACAGCCTATATTTACTTAAATTTCAGAATATAACCTAATATTGTCGTTTAAATTTTAGATTATTCTAAACTACTGAACCGCGAAGCAGATGATTTTACAATTGCTGGGTTCATTTGAACCTAAGGGAAGAAATGCCCTCTTGAAGGACTTTCTAAGAGAAACTGGCTCGTATACACCATACACGTGGGGAAAACCACAAAAACGCACATGCTGCCAGCCCATTCGCTGGGATTCGAACCCCGAATCTAGCTACCAGCGTTTAGCGACTTTACCTCTCGGCCTTACTTGGTGGGCTTACAATGTCATAAACGGTCATACCTTAAAATTCGTATATTGTATGCGGAATTTCAAAGACTTGTTTGCATATTATGGTTTCATATAGCGTCAAAATATCTTTCATTGTTTTTTATAGTTCTCTGTCTTGCGCCTTATCAAGAATTATTCGCAAAGATCCTTACATAATTTTTTAACAAGATGCAATTGCTGATCGAATTTATTATCTAGAAATAATTCCTAATTTTTAATATAACAGAAATTTCTCGTTTATTTTACAATTACTTGTGTTATAAAATTTGTTTCTAAAGTGCGCGGGTCATATTCGTTTATATTTTGCCTTAATGAACGCCCAAGTAATTCCTATCGTATTGTTTAGTGAAAGGGAAGCTCATATTTTCAGAATTTTCAGGTGTTCTTTTGATGATGTTTTACGCTCATAGATTTAGTTGCTCCATTTGGGCAAATTTTTCCTAGTGCAGTAGCTTTTCCTGAAAGAAAATCACTACACTGGCTGATTGGCTTAGTTTAAAGCCTTTTCACTTTGACTGCCTAACTTTTTACAAAATGCTGAACAAATTTCCCAATTATGCCGAAACAGCTTTGTAAATATTCTGCAATTTAAAGTAACTATTTGTACACAAACTCGTTATTTTAATATAATAAAGAATCTCTTCTGAACAGGCAACTGGCATATGTAGACTGCAATGGTGAGAAACTTTCGAGAAGATGAGACAGCGATAAAAATAGAAATTTCACTGCAAGGCAATTTTTCTTTATTGTTCCATCATTAGAAAACAAATATCATGTGTCAAGAAGCCAAATAGTAACCACAAATACAAGTTCATTGTTCTGCCGAGATAAATTGAGATAACTGCAACTTTCGATTTGTTTATCTCTGTTCGAGAATTCGTTTGTTCCTTTCAAACGTGCCTTCTGTAATCACAGCAATCGGAGTTTTAGAGAAATCATTCTAATCTTGTGTTATACTGTTCATCAATTTAGAATCATTTCGTTAAAATTCTGATTCATATGGCGTAACTTATCACGATAACATTCAAAAGAAGCATTGAAAAACTTGCTCCTTAAACGAATGGGTTTGTTAAACGATACTTTTATGTTATTAGATAAAATATCGCAAATAACATATTTTCAGTAAATAATGCAGCAGTTATATTTAAATAGTTTAATTAGCTTATAGGCTCTACCTGCATAAAAGTAATCAGCATTACCAAAATATAATTATTTCCTTCAGTTGCAAAACAGGGTTGAATACTCTAAATTTAATTATAATAATGCCGATTAAGACTGTGTGTGTGAAAAAGGATGCTTTCGTGGCATTTGTGGATTTAATAAGGAAATTATTCTATATTTATGATACATATGACGAAAACCCCGAAAACCTCATACAGGCAATCTGTTCAAATAGCCCGTGAGAAGTATATAAGTTTTATTACTTTAGCACTCTGCTATCACTCGTGCCAGAAACAGGGAGTTAATAATTTTACTTTTTAAAAATGTTAGAAGGTATATTCTTTCAGAGACTTAGTGAACATTTAATTAAAAACTCTATAGCCCTGTGTTAAATTACTTAATAATGGAAAAACACATTTAACCTTACAAATAATTTTTTATTCAGTTTCACTCTTAAATGTTTTTGTTAACCACTTCGTATTTATTCTAACAGGTATTGAATATATTCATGCATTTCCGGAAGCCATTGACGAAAATATTTTAAAGGCCTAAAGCCTCTCACGCATAATGGGCTGGTTTGTTGCTCATCAAATTTAAATGCATTTTTCGCGATTTTATTTACCATTTATGGACTGAATCTTTAACATGAAAGATTCCATCATCTCAGTGGCTGCTCTCGAAAGAAAAATAACACTATATATTTTGAAGACTGATATCCAAACCCCCACTTAAGAATCCATCTACTTATTGCTCACATATAAGGGGAAGCTCTTATTTTTCTTTTTCTTCACCGGATCTTAGTTTTGCAACATAAACACGTGATGGGTCGATATTGTTTAATGTTTGACGCTTCTTAAATATACACTCCTCTTATTCATAAGGAGAAAACTTTTCCCAATACTTTTACTACTCTTATCTTTATTTATTATATTTTTCTGAGCTAAGGCTTGGGATTTTCTTTTTCTAATCATTTTTAAAATATGTTATTCCATAAAATTCTAGACTGTGCAGCAATTTTTAACTAAAAAAAAGATTTCTGTCTAAGAAAATTTTTTTTCAAGTTTTACAAAAGCCTAATGTACATTATTTAGTAATTTTAAGTTTTTTTTCCCACAAAGCGATGGCTATCTTTCTTTGATATAAAATTAAACTTCACATTGAGCCACTATATTAGTCTACTCAAGTGTGAATGTTGTCTAATTAGTTCATGTAATTTTAGTCAGTTTCTTGCTTATATAAAGAAATTACAAACCAGTTATCCTAAAATGTCCTCCAAGAAGGCAAATCTCTTCTAGGTAGCAATCTCCACTTGCGATGTCAAACCAATTATGGATTTATTTCTATTCACAATTTTATAATTACTCGTATCATATTTTATTTTATCCTTAACGCTAATATCCTTTTTTTAAAATTTGCATGGTCAGTATGGGGAAGTAAAAGTGTTACGCTAAAGTATTTAAAAAATGATAAATAGAAATATTTTATAAATCACATGACTGGAGGCTAATAAATTTTAAAAGAATACTTTTGTAAATTTAAGCAAATATTTACCCAAATGCTATCTAATCTTAACAATTTCGATATCAGGAAGTAATACATTTCAATTTAAAACGATACAGACTAGTAAGCATACGTTTAAAAGCCATTTTTTATGATTGATTAAAGTGAAAAATCCGTGGTTCTGTTATTGCTGAGTTAAGACATGAGAGTTCTGGCAATTCCACAATATACAAAACATTTTGCAAACTAAATCATTAATTGCATAAAAAAGCACTATATGCGATTAGGTTACTTAATGCACTAAGGCACCTCTAGCTCTAACAAGGAATGTCTTCCAATCTTGAATTCTCAATTTCTCTGAAATATATATATATATATAAATCTGCTCATCTAGATGTACATCATATTAAAATAATTATTTGCTAATATTCTATAGGAAGAAAGTTAAAATATTGTAAAAAGCGTGATTTGGCGAAACAGTGCTATTAGGCGACATCTAAAATTTTAAAAAATTCAGTTTTGGAAATCTGAAGTGATCGACTCTTGCAGCAAAAGTAAAAAATAATGAATGAAAATATTATAAGCGTATATTTTGGCTGTAAACGAACGGCGTCGTAAAAGTTAAACAGAAGTGATGAAATTTTTTTCTTTGAAATTTTAAGTCAGAATACAAGAAATTCTAGAAATCATTTTGCTGCTGAAAGAAGTCTTATAATGTCGTTATTTTAGCTCAATACATGCAATACACACTTTACGTAATAATACCTGCACTGACTACGGAGATGTAGTAAGTAATGATCGTAGAAGTAATCTATTTTACACCAGTTTCAATTAGAAAAAAAATTGAAATATAAGTTTTAAAACTGCAAAACTTTCGGAGGCCGAGTAATAAAACCGATGACCACATATAGTTCCTAGTGGGTTCAAATCACAATGAATAGATTGCCTGTAGGGAACGTCTGATGGATATCCTCATAGGTAACATGAATACTAGTCATTTATTTTCAAATTTATTTTTAAGATAATTTCTTTCTACCACCTTTTGAAGCTCCCTTCCCCAGAAATAAACATACAGCAAATTTTTTACCTGCCTAAATTTATTTTGGGCATATTGCAAGTTACATTATTTTTAGTCTTATATTACGCCATAATTATACCTATTTTTTCCTTCTTGTAATATATGGTTAAATCTTTGGTTTCCATCAATCGGATTCATTATTTGACGAAATATCCGTTAATTCATTTTCAAAACTGATTAGGCGAGGAATTTGTTTTTTCTATTATTTTGCTGTGAGTAGTCAATTGCAGCAAAGCACGCAAGGACTGTGTGCTAAAGGAAATCTGCCTGCCTTCGTGGAGGACTTCCAAATCGAAACTCATGTTATGTCTGCAGAAATTCATGAAAACATCCACGCATTCAGCCGGTATTCGAACTTGGACCTAACTACTAGAGTTCAATAATCTTCCACTGATGACCTTTTACTAGAATAAGAGAAAACACTCTCACAACTGCTCAGCGGCGCAGCCAAGAAGACCCATAAGAAAACTATGAATATGTAGTTGGATTCAGCCCCCTCAACCACTTGTTTAGCTAATTATTGATCGTAGAAATCAATATAATTTTGCATGGAAAGATTTTTTAAACAAACACAGAAGCATATAATTATTTTTTAGAAAGTTTATGACTCTAAGGTAAATGCCTAAAGCAAGGTATATAAATGCATATATATCTAGAGATTCAGGATTTTCATCAATATTTGGTGGGAAGGTAGGGAATGGGAAAAGAAAGAGATTTCACATAGGAATGCATGGGCGCATATGCCATGTAGTAGGGCAAAATGACCCCAGTTCAATGATGGAAATAACACATAAAAAGGAAGTAGTAAGGAACATTTCTTTGCATCGGTTTTTACGGACTTACAAGAGATGCTCGAACTGCTGACCATGTGCTAGAATGCATGACTCACAACGGCGTTGCATAAACAACCGGACCTTCTGGAATATGCCTGGCATTTGCATGCATATCTGCAAGTTCATTCCACGTATACCGATTCATGTTACTTCTGCAAAGTCACCTAGTCGAATGACGACTGGCTGCACACGTCAAACAGCTGTGCTTATGTATAGAAGTTGTGTATACACAGCGCCCTCTACACCACCATGCGTTTGTCTGGGCCCATATTTTCCTATGTGAAATCTCCTTCTTTTCCTATGATATTGATGATGAATTCTGAATATATATTGATGATGAATTCTGAATCACCCTGTATATGGATCTCATCTAATTTCGAAAGAAAGAAGATACCACCATAGTAAAATCAATCCATCTGAAAATATTAATAAAAAGAACTGAATGTTAGAGAAAGCCAAAGATTAAGTTAGCCACTTCATTTTTGGAAGACTCAAACTTCCAGTCATGTTTCCGCGTCATTCATTAAAATGAAAATTCTCTATATTACGCAGAATGGGTTAGAGTTGGGTAAGAAAGCAGGCATTGTTTGATTCAACCCTTTGCAAGCAAAGCAGTTCTTAATACACCAAAGCAGCAGCATACATAATGTTTGGCATTATGCTCGATGTACGCCTATTATCAGTAGCATCAATAATAAGATCAAACTAAAATGTCATGATTTCCAATTTCAACTGCAGTATTAGTTGAATAACAAATGGGAAACACTGCAGTTATAAAACCGTTATAATGTGATTATTTATCTCCCGCATTTAATGCGTATAGTAATATGAGCTCAGTGCAGGAAAAATCAATTATGAATGTTATAAAAGATGTTTCTTTAATATCTATACAAGCTTGGATAGAGACCATTGATTTTTTGAAAAATGCAAATCAATCAAAGGAAGCCCTCGCCGGGCGTCGAACCATGTACCTTCCAGTTGCTTGCTCTCCGTGCTAACTAATTACACCAGGCACAGAAAAATACAATGACATCTTATCTCTTCACTCCTGTTAAACATCTTTTTAAGATTTATAGTATATTTAATATTTAAAAATAATTCTAATTACTGTTTTCTAAGAAAAATTTAATAAACCACCTCAAAATTTTGTTTGCAGATTTGTATATTAATTAATTATCAATTTAATCGATAAATACACTTTCTAGGATGACATGAAGAAAATTTGAATCTTAATTTTAAGAAATCTTAAAATCTTAATTTTTTTATTCTAAACTACCGCACATTTGTCACATCAGAGAAAAAAAAATGACCCAGATCTAAACATTTTTACCTAGAAATTAACAGCGAGTACAGACTTAAAATTTCCTGAATTGTAATCGTGTTTTCAAATTCGTCATCCACGCTGTTTGACTTCAGAATTTGTTGCTCATTCTCATTATACAGAAATTGTAGGCAGATATAAATACTTTTCACATTCATTGACATCATCTTTGCCATCCAATTAAAGATGTGAAAGAAATAACAACATAGTTTTGAACATTTCAAGGAAACAAGCAAAGAATAGTGGATAAACCCGTACAAAATGCACAGAAAAGTTTGTAATCAGAATTTTTAGATTCCATTACCATTAGTTGGATATAATCAGAATATGAGTAGGCACGGGAACTTGTCACTAAAATTTCATTTCTTTCCGTATATATTTGATATATTTTGGAAGATTCATTGTTTCCCATTCAAAGATCATAATACATCGTACTTGGGTTTTGTTTGCGAATTGTGGAACAAAAAAGTAATTTATGGGGTATCCATAAAGTCCCTAAACAAATTTAATTAATAACTTTTTTGCTTAGAAATGGAGTATCTAAAACCTTTGGTGCTGACTACAGTTTCACAAGCAAGGTTCAATGCAAGGCCGTATCGCTTCAACTTTATTGTGACATGAGGATTTTCGGAACTTGAAATCCTCATATAATGTGTGTATTAAATCAAAAAAACTGTTGGGAAAAAACTTTGATATACATGTAATAATACCACAGACGTTTACAGCACTACCTCTTACAGGTTGCTCACAATAATAGGGTAAAGTTGTTTAAAGAGTTTGTGGATAACCTATAAGTTAAAATTTGAAACATACATGGTGGCTCTGTTAGATGCCTAAGTACTTCCAGTTTTTCACGTTAAAAGAAACGTGTATGTCACCTTTTAAGATCTAATATGCCCTCAATATACTTGAAGGTTAAATTCATTTAAATTACTTACTTTGCCTGAAAAAAAAATTAAGGTTAAAAGCAGTCATTTGGATTGAGGAGAAAAAATACATAAGTGTTTAAAAAATGGAAACAGTTAGTGATTGAGGAAAAATACAACGTAAGGGAAAGTTTAATATAAAAAACTAGTAACTCAAATGGTGAATTCAAAGTATGATACATTTATCAAAATCTGTATCAAAAGAGATATGTAGTTTTAAGAATATTATTTTCATCAGCAGCAAATAACAAGGTTATTCAAGTAAATTTACTGAGAACTAATGTTTAAGTTTAGAAAGGTCTTTAATAATTTTGAATCCTACCGACAGGTTACATGCCACTAGTTTTCTCTGGTGATTTCGCTACTGTTTTGATTTACACTTCGGGGATTGTTTTGACTGTGAAGGGGGAACTTTGTCATTATAAACTCATCAACCTTTCGTTATAAATAGCATCTCATATTTCTTTACATTTTACATAAAAATGTTTTCTTAAACATCTTTCAGCACATTTCCCTCGAGCTTCTACATCTTACAAGTTCTCAATCATTTCTTTTCCCAAGCTATCTAAATTGATTTACCATCGGTTCAAAATATATGCTTAATTGAAGCTTCAGCCTTAATCGGATTTTTATTTTCATATTTGATCAGCAGATAGAAAAGAAATGAAAACTGTTATTAATCAAAACATTGGGATGTTTGGGTACATTTAATAGTTTTAGTATGCAGTTTCATGCCACTGAAAAGGAAACATTACCTAAGAACCCAGTTTCAATAAGAATATCTAAATGATGAGAATTCTTGTAGTTAAGATTTTATCAAATTCTAATTACTTGCATTCTTTGTCTTATCAAATTCAACATAATTTATCATCAAAAAACTTCCTTTTTTGTATGTTTTCGAAAATAGATCTTTACTATTTTTTTTTTTTTTTTTCATTTTTACAGCAAACTTCTGATATACAAAGAGAAGTACAGGGATGAAAGAAATACTTGGACAAAATTCAACAAAAGTTTAACTTTAATTTCCTAATAAGATTATTTATTGATAAAAAGGGAAGTAATATTTTAATAACAACAGACATAACATTTTAGGACAGAAAATATGAATTGAAAACTGAAAAGCACATTTAGGATTTTCAATTGGTTACATAAATTTGTAGTATTTAGTACGCAAATCATTGACTTTTATAATACACTCACTTCCAAATGTTAAGCACGAAGATGTAAAATGCGAAAAAATCAATAAATACTGCTTTGATTTACACAAAATTCGGCAGAAAAGTAGCATATATATTTATGCATAAAACAAAATCAATAATTATATACAGAAATGAAAACAATATTAAATTTTTGTAAGTTATTATCAGATAATGACATACTGGAGACTTAACAGAATTATGTATAAAGCGAAAATAAACAGCATAAAATGAAAAAAGGACATTAATAGGGTATGTCATCCCCCCTCATCTGTATACAAAGTTCCTTGTGACCATGCTTGCAATTAGGTTATCAACCACCGTAGAATTAAGCAATCGCCATTCTTCTTGTAGAGCAGTTTCCAGCTCAATAAGAGTGACTGAAGGTGGGAAACGTGAAGATACAGCACGGCAGAGAGGATCTCAAAGATTTTCAATGGGATTAAGGTCGGGCGAATATGCTGGCCACGCCATACGCGCAACCCCTTCACTCTCCAGGTAGTCATCGACGATGTCAGCTCTATGGGGATGTGCATTAAAACAAAAGTAGGGCCAATTGCTGCAGCGTACAATCTCACAATGGGTTCTAGGACTTCATCTCGATACCAGACAGCCGTCAAAGAACCACGTTTAAAGATGTGCAGGTCGGTGCGGTATCCTAATGAAATCCCTGCCCACACCAAAATGCTTCCGCCTCGGAATGCGTGATATTCGGTGATGTTTTGGGACTGATTGCGTGTTCGTTGTTCACGCCATATCCTTATACGCTTATCATCTGGCTCCAGAGCAAATCTTGACTCATCAGTAAACATGACATTGCCCCAGTCAGACACATTCCAATTGACATGTTAACGGCACCACTGTAATCGTGCCCCTCTTGATTGGACGGATAGAGGAACACAAACTCGAGGTACCCGGGCGTACAGTCCACTCATATGTAATCTTCGGCGTACAGTAGCTGCAGGTATCGCCTTACCAATGGACGCTGTAACCATAGATGTCACACGTGTGGAGGTTGCTCTGGGATTCCGCTTGACTACAATAGTAATATATCGATCTTCCGCCGGGGTTGTAACCCTTGGGCGACCGGCTACGGGCCTTCGGACAACTGTCTGTGTGGTTTGGAATTGTTTCCATAAACTTGAAATTACAGAATAATGAACGCCTAAGAAAAGAGCAACATCTGTGATCGACTGTCCCGCTTCAATGCGCCCCACAGCACGCCAGCGCTCAGAATCTTCCATTCGTCTTCTGGAAGTCATAGAAACACGTATGTTTTGAAAACAAATTGTACGAAAGTTTTAAACACATTCTATTAGCATTTACAATCAACTTCTGTAACCCTTCATAAAGCTGGCTTCTTATAAGACTGCTCGTTTTGCATATTTCTTGGCATGAAAGCGCGATTGGCTGTTACCTAACATATTTGCATACTTCTATCTACCTCTGCAGCATTCTCTTCAATTATGATTGGCTTCCGGAAATCAGCATTTTCCTCTCCGTGCTTAACTTTTGGAAGTGAGTGTATATTTATAATAGATCCGACAATGAAAAGTCTTTCCTTCACATACTAAGTTGTTTCATTTGCTGTTCTGGTCCATTTAGTTTCGATTACACGTTCGGTATAAACCACATTTCAGGAGAATTGGAAATTTTTGTACACTTAAGTTTTTCAATTGTCTAGTTATTAGTTTTAAATGCGGAATGTATTAGCGGCAGTAAATTGCTTAAAGCTCTTTCTTTACTGAAATCTATTATCTTTAATCTAGAATATATCAGAAAATTTTGGTAACTTAATATCAGAAGATTAGAAAAGTATAATTACTAGTAGTACACTAAGGATGGCTATCTTACAGCAAAATTAAAGTGTTTTGAACTGCCAGCTTTCGGACACTGGACTTTAATTTATTCAATAAATAGCAATTATACTCCCTTGCATTAGTTTTCCTTTAAAAAACTGTTAAGCCATAAGACTATTAAGCCTTATATATATGTGAGCAATAAGAGGCATCCTTGCAATATAAGACGACTTCCTCTGTATTTAACTGTAAGTAAAACGGTCTTTGGTTTTATTAACTGTAAGTAAAACGGTCATTGGTTTTAACCCTTTCCGGCACGCTACCTTTTAAAATTGGAGTTTTGATTAAAAAAAAAAAAAAAAAAAAAAAGGTAGGCAGTCTAATTAGGCCTAGAGGAGTACACAAGTAAAATTTTGTGAAGATAGCACTTATCGTTTAGTTTTGTGGGTGTGCCCAAAGTGGGCACTTTGATTGAATAGAGCTTCGAAAAGAGTGCTGAAACGAGCATTGTTGTCAATGAACTGACCGATGAGATGCGGAGAAGCAAATAATACCGACTCTCAGTTGTCCTAGATTATCGGTGAGCCCTGTCTGGGCACACCTAGGGTTCGCCGTTTGATTTTAGGCAAGATTTCAAGGTAAAAATTTAAAACTAATATAGAATAAGGAGATTAGCATACAGCCAAAAAAATAACATAGAAATTTCTTTTAAAACAATTCCTTTTATACCCTAGAAAAATCTGGAAGATTTCTTTGAAAAATGAGGGTCTTAAAAAACTAAACATGGCTAAAATATATGGACTGGTTTGTGTTGAGCTACCATCTACTATAAATAAAGAATGTTCAGAGTAAACTATAGTAACCTATAAATCCTTTTTCATTCAATTTTTCTGTGCGTACAGAAGGAAATTTTTAGGTGTGTCCAGACCGGACACACTGTGCCACAAAGGGTTAAAGAAATGGTCTTTAGTACTGCTATCTGAAACGAAAAGACTAAATATACTCTCATCTGTATATTATACTATATTTTCCGAAAAGCCTACCAGTTTAGGTACTTACGTATTATCGGAACCACATTAGCAGAAATCGCCAAACTTTCAGAAGTCACCAAACATGGCAACCATGCGCATAACAATTCCATATCCATTGTAAGTTGCAATCCAAAAATTCACCAAATCACCTTTTTCTTCTATAAAAAAACGCTAAATCGTGCTAAGGGGTGTGCACTAATACGTAAGTACCCAAGTTTATATAATGGGCGAATTTTAATAGATCACAAAACCTCAAATATACTGCTTATCACACAACGACGACTTTATTAAACGTATTTTTAGGAAATGTACAGGTACGGTGAGATAGCTTCCCCGCAAAGCAGTTTTAGGGTTGCCATAAAATGGCAAGATAGGGCAGGGTTTCCACATTTGGCGATAAATCGCCCATTTGGAGATGTTTGGCGACACACTTGGCGATATGCCATGGACGGATGGAGAACCTTCTGGAACGAATTCTCACCGGTTTAGCACAGAATGTTCTCGAACACCAGCCAAAAGCTATATAAACCCTGCTGGTACGCGGAGAGTTAGTTAGTATCGAGTGTGTGCCTCGTCTAGCGAGCTGATAGTTATAGTTAGTCATTGAGCGAATATCTCAAAGTCTAGCACCGAGTTGGTCGTCGAGTGCATCGAGAGAATCTTTTAGTGTATCGCGAATTAGTGCATCGTCGAGTTTTGTCTTATACTATGCTGAGTCGAGAGCTATACTCTTGTGTATCGTCGAGTGCACCGCGAGTTGTAGCGTGGAGAGTCTCGAGAATACATGGACTTCCGAGAACGACCGAGCAGAGTTGGGAGCTATACTCTGGTGCTTTGCAGTGAAGCTGTCTTGACCGTTATAGCCTGATAACCTGAAGGCTGTGCGCTGATTGTTCCAGCGTATTTATTGTAGATCTTTGACGACTGTAAAAGTGTTTAGGAGCTGTCCTGATTAATATTGGTAAATAATAAAGTGGATTTTGATACTTCATCAAGTGTCGTCGTTATTCACTCCAAATCCATACGAACCCCGTACGAACTGGTGTCAGAAAAGAAAAACGCAACAACTGGTGTCAGAAGTGGGATTTGAGTGAATGCCAGCGACCCGCCTGCAGATTAAAGCCATGGCGAAGGAAACGAAGACTTTGATGGACTTCTTAGCCGAGATAAAAGCCGTATATAATGAGATAAAAGCTGGATATAAAGAGATGACAGCTGAGATGAAAGACGGACTGAAACAGTTGAAAGCCGGACTGGAAGAGAAGAAAGCTCGACGAGAAATAAATGGCTGCCAAGAAAAGGTACGAGAGCAAATCCAACAGGTGAAAGTGGAGCTTACGGGAGAAATTGGAGGCATAAAAGACGATGTGTAAATGAGACAAGTGGCATCTGAAGAATCAAAGGATGAAGAAATAAAGGAAGTAGCTAATGAACTGTCTGAGAAAGATCCAGAAATGATGGCTGAAATATCTAACGAGATTAAAGACAGAGATCGAAAAAAATAGATCTTTGAAAAAGTGTTTCGGAGCTGTCCTGATTAATATTGATAAATAATAAAGTGTGTTTTGATACTTCATCAAGTGTCGTCGTTATTCACTCCAAATCCATACGAACCTCGTACGAACTGGAGTCAGAAAAGAGAAACGCAACAATTATCACACAACAACTTTATTAAACATATATATGGATTAATCATATTTTTAGATAACGGAGCACTCTTCCTTTACAAAAATTTCATTAATTATTAACTCAACCCACCACCAGTATCGTCTTAGCGTGACATAATCACGCAATTCAATTTTAATACCAACATTATAATAAGCATTACAATCATGGCTTCCTTTTGTTCACAAGCGGCAGAGCGGTAAAGTTGCTAAACACTGGTAATTCTATCCGAGGTTCGAATCCCGCGAAAGGACTAGCTGCATGGGTGTTTTCATGGTTTTCCCCATGTGTAACGTGTATACCAGCCAGTTTCCCTTAGATAGACATCCCTCTTCTTATGGATACAACCTTTGAGTACTTTGCCATAATCGAATAAACAAATGGCTTCCTTTTCTCAGAAAATACTTAAAATTTCAAGGATCCTGGAAGTCTCTTTAAAACTTAGCAGAATCTAAGGTGCACATTACAAAAGATTCAATGATAAAAAAGTACCTAAATAAATTATAATATAAATATCTCCCGACAGAGTGGTCATATTTCAGAAAAAGCAAAAATTTCGATTCTTAAATTTCGAAAGAGACGATAATACACAATTTAAACAATTTACCAAATTCAGTTGAAGAAATTTCAGTTAACCAGAAAATTTAAGTTTTAAGTTTTTATAATTTCTCTACATGTAAAACACGATCATAATATTATAAACATAATTACGTACCCTAGGACAAATTAGTCCAACGTCTGCCCACGTACCTCAGAGTAAATATGACTCAGAATCACTGGAACTCGATGATTCTTAAACCTTTATGATAACTCTCTTATTCTTGTAGTTCGTGGCTTCTTGTTGTAAGCGAGATGCATCGGCCTCTGAGGCAAACATTTCACATATATTTCAGGACCTTTGAGTATGCTTCCATTACGTCGGCACAGATGCACAGTCTCACACTATAACAGTTCAGAAATGTGCTTCCGTTAAGTCAACACCTAAGACCATCCACCACAACATTCAATGATTTCCACGGACCTTATAAGAGATAGACTAACCCAGTGGGCGGAGCGTGCGTTACCCACATGTCCGCAAGGAGTAGGGACGATCTGGCTTACTTTAACGCGGAAACCTATGGCGTTTATATCACATAACTGTTTTTAATTATTAAATGTGATACGTTGTATAAGTGATTAAAGTCACAGATTTTGCAAAAAAAGATTTAATATATCTCATTAAAGCACTTTTTACTGCATTTTGCGCATTTTTTAAGCGTAATTCTCATATAAATTTCTTTACTTTAGTAAAAAGGTAAAAATTCTAAACGCAAAACTTATGAACTTATTTTTGTGTACAAATAAAGTACGAGTAAAATTAAATAATATTGATAGCACATGATGCTTTGAAACAAATAAGATAAAATTAAACAAGATCTGATAATTTTCTTTGATTTTATGAGCATTTTCAGGCAGTGGGTTTTAAATTATTATAACATAACAAGATGATCATTAATTATTAATATTACAAGATGATTATTTACTTTAGTAGTTTATAAAATTCGGAGCATAAACTTTTCTGACTGTAATGAGGAAAAAAAGATAAACTCTGGAAGCACTCAGATTTGATTTTATATTACGCTCAAAGGAGCATTTTTGTAGCGTTTTGCGTGTTACCTTTATTTATTAAACATCATGTTCTTGGGAAGTAAACGACATAAAATTCAATTCAAGAGCAATATCACAAAATATTTGAAAATGGCATATCTCTAGAATTTCTGCGCTGGAGATAAAAATGTTATTTTCTGTACAGGGTTGCCCTTGTTCTCTTTGAACTCGTTGAGTTTGTTAATCAAAACTTCGTTAAAGTTACAAAAATTGGAAATTAGGCCGTCCAGGTGCCCATGTTCGGATGGAGGATTGCGTTAGTCAAAATTTGATGGCTCTAAATTCCGTCGTTTTTTCACAATGCGAGAAACATACATGCATTCATGCAGATTTTTCATTATATAATTTCTTTAAATATAATACAGGGCGATAATATTTGGTGGTAACAGTTTGCAAAGTGAAACAAAGCAAAATGCTGTTTCGAAACTAATAGCTTTTCTGAGCTGCCGCCGCTTTGGGATAATAAAATAAATTCACAACAAATAAGAAAACTTATGCAGAACTAGAAATAAATTTAAAAAATAATCACTATAAAATACTAGCACAATTAATTATTATAGTTAAATACAATTTTTAACATTAGAATAAATGCATAAAAATTATTAAAGTGTTAAAATTGTTTATCACTATGATGTATTATGAAATATTATTGAAGTAAAATCCTTTTGTAGAATATTATGCTATAATATTCGCCTATAATTTTAAAAAAGCAGTACAATTAAGAATTTTAAACAAAAACTGTCAAAAATCCATTTTTTGGATTTTAGTATTTTTAACTTATTTACACCAATAAAAAGCATAAAAATTGTAAGAGAAAATTGTTTGTTTGAATTTTTCTATTGGTTCAGATTTAAAATATTATTTTTTAAAAGAAATAGATACAAATTTCCTTACAGCATAAGAATAGCTAAAAAAACATTAATTATGCTTGATAAATAAACATGCTAAAAATCAATCTCAGTTTCAAAAATAAAAATATCTAAACATTCTAATTTGTGAAATGAGGCGCTGTCACCAGCTTTTTCTTGAAAATTATACGCGCTGCCAAACATTGTTAAGTTTCTGCAAGTCGTCCCTACTCCTCCGGATGTGGTCAAGGTGACAGCCGGGAATGCGCCAGGACAAGGGAGAAAACCCATTTGGGTTGGTCTATGTCTTATAAGGTCCATGATGATTTCTAGCTGACGTCCGCGAAAGCTGCGGAAACCATCGCTAGCATCGTCTCGAGAACAGTCCGTGTAACAAGAGGCGATATTATTCCAATCAAAATGCTTTCGTTAAACGGTAACGTATACCTCTAATGCACCAGAAAACCAACAAGTAAATACTTTCTTAGGCCTGGTATGATTCTAAAAGATAAATATTTTCTGATACCGTTACAATTCTTTCTGCCTCACTTAGACGTCGAATCTTGAAGGATCACGCGGCCAACCAGCGGCCGAGCGGTAAAATCGCTGAATACTGGTAGTTCGGTCCGAGGTTCGACTCCCACGAACAGGCTGGCTACATGGGCGTTTTCATGATTTTCCCCATGTGTAAAGTGTTTACGAGCCTGTTTCCCTTATAAAGTCCTACATAAAAGCATCCCTTTCTTTAGGCAGATAGCCTTTGCGGCTTTGCCATAATCGCATAAACCTAAACCCGAAGCATCGCATCCTTCACCAGATGTCCCTTTTTTTTTGCAGAGGCAACGTAACAACTTAAAAGCTGCAGGTGCTTTTAGGTAAAAAATCGCACGCGATCTGGTGCTTTATTTTCTTGGAATTCCCGAGGAAAAACTGGGATTGTCAACTAAAGCTGCCTTTTGAATGGCATTTAAATTCTTATGCGACATGCGACATGCGACGGAGGACGTGGGCACCACCCCTCTACCAATACGGTTAATCGGTATAGCGCCACGTCCACCTTTATCTAGATAACCATACGTGTTCATTGTGCTAATATACTAATATATAAACATACATACAAATTTGGTACTTCATACAGTGGCGTTAATGCTAATTAATGTTAGACACTGGATAATACATTGCCATGTTACAAGGTGTATGCAAAAGCATGGATACGGTAGCATATATACATAACGTGTGTACTCATATGTTGAGTACACTATGATCCTTTGAAGCATTATCATTAGATTACAGAAGACATGTACATACTGAAATATTAAGTGCGCAATGTTATGCTGGAATAAGTAATTAGTACAGTGAATTAAAAGTTAGACCCTAGATTAGTTTTGTGTGGTACAGTGTCTTGCTACTGAATTATTTGTACTGTTTCCTAAGTACATTAACCGATGTACAAAACACGTGTACGATGTTAAAACACGCGTATTAGGTACACAGTAATTAGTGGATACCCAAGCGTTAGGTAAGTGCTACTTTAACATGCATTAACAATAGGTACTGAATACAATGCTGAACAGATAATTGGTGCAATTAATTTTAGAGTGGGGCTCTAGTTAGTTCTTTGCGATACGGTGCCGTGTTACAGGATAAAATGTGCAGATGCATAGTTACATTATCATATATACAGAACATAAATTCATATACTTATATACAGACATTTTGTGTACAGACACATTAGGTACATGATTATTCAGTGCGTAATAGATGTATATTAACTATACAGTGCCAAGATATGTGATAACACTAGTAGATACATGGGTACAATTACATATAAACAAGGACATACACAATTACATATAGACAAAAGCGTATATACGCTTATATTTGGTACATAATAGTCATTGGTGACATATAAACATTTGGTACTTACTTCATATACTTAAACTCTAGATCCATAAAATAATGTTATAACTAGTAATAGGTGCTTATTAATTTCATAATAGGACACTAGGTTGATATTTTGCCTTACTGTGTCACGTTACGTAGAAATGTATGCGGGTGCATGGGTACAGCTTCCTATTTACAATACTATACTGTTTTCCTATTTACAATGCTATACCTATTTACAATGCTTATATCATTCGATTTCATAATCAATAGGTACATGGCATATTTATATACATGAGCAGATGGTACATTGTAGAGTGCCGTTGAGGATAATTGATGCAATTAATTTTATAGGATTTTAGAAATAATGCATTTATACGCAATTATAAGGTGCATAATTGTCATTGGGTACATATACATTAGGCGCATAATACATATACATATTCATATATTAGTTTCTTAATACAATGCTAGGGCAAGTAATTGGTGCTGTTATTTTTACATGTAACATGATGCTGTAGGCGATTGGCTAGATAAACTAATATATATACTAATATACATATACACAACTTTTAGGCACATAATAATCACTAGATTCTCAGACATTAGGTACATAGTATACATATACATATACATAAACAGATGGTTCATAATACAGTGCTATAGAAAGTAATAAATGCAGTTAATCTTATAGTAAGATTCTAGTTTAACACTATGCAAAACGGCTTCATGTTACACAGTGTTAAATACTGACGCATGAATACAGTAATATTTCTACTTGTTAATACTATATATATAAAAATATGCAAATATTAGGTGCATAATTACATAGGATACATAATTATTAGATGCACTATGCATATACGTACATAATACATAAGATTAGTACAATGCTGGAACAATTCATTGGTGCTGTTAGTTTTAGTGTAAGATCCTAGTTTGATGCTGTGTGGTACAGTGCCATGCTACAGGATGATATGCGCAGAGCCATGGATTCAGTTATATACATACTAAAACACGTATACACAATTATTAGGCACGCAGTAATCATTGGATTTATAAGCATTATATACATGGTACATATACAGACGATACATAATATATAAACAAATATATATATATAATATATATATAATAATAATGCTATAGAAGTTAGTTAATGCAACGGATTTTTTAGAATTAAGACTTTAGATTAACACTATGCGGTAAAGTGTCATGTTGCGTGATGTTATATTCGGATGCATGGTTACATTTAAATTCTTATCAAGTTCCTATCCAATTTACTTTGTACATGACTTTTCTTTTCTCCAACAGAAGGGTAGCCCAACCACCAGGGTTTTCGTATATCGGCCGGGAAGCCCCAATTTTGTTAATTATCTGTATCACAATACCTAGGATGCGCATACTTAGAAGAGTCTTTGCCGAATGCATGTATACTCCAACTGTCGAAGGCAGAAACAAATTTCTATCACGTAATGGATGAAAGGCCGGATGAGCAAATACAACAGAATTAAATAAGTAAATGCATGAATGAGTGAAATCAATAAATAGATAAACAGATAGATACGAAATAGAAAAAATAAGTAAACGAGTTACATTAAAGAAATGAATAAGCAATGTAGTTACATAAAATTATAGTAATGAACTTTGTACATGACTAAGCCAAACAGAGTTTCTTTATATCAAACTAGGTGGAAATGCCGAGATCGAATACCAACGGGTGGAAAGCTCTTGCTGTAAAACAGTATATGTTTCACTTAACCTTTACCTAGATTTAACGATTTTACGCGTGACTTAGATTCGCATAACCTTTAGTCTGAGCGAATACTTGAGAGGTGAGGGAAAGAAAGAGTTCAACTTTTTTACGGCTGAACACTATTAGTTCTGACTTGGGTTCTGTTAACAGTTAGAAGAACTTAAAAATGAATGCCCATTATCATATAATCAATTTAAACTAAAAAAATACTTGGTTTGTTCTTGAAGTCGATTTTTACTTATTACGTGCCCCGCCCTTAGGCACTACGCAAAAAGGGAGGGATGGCCCGTTGAGGTTTTTTAAGGGAAACTGGCTGGTATCCCCGTTGCACATGGGGAAAACCACAAAGACGCCCATGCAGCCAGCCCGTTCGCCAGGGCTCGAACCCCGGACCGAACTACCAGTGTTCAGCAACTTTTATCGCTCGGCCGCTGGTGGGCCCCAGAAGTCGATTTAAACAAACAAAAACAGTCAACTGAAACAAAAGCAAGACTTCGTTTCGCTCATTCCTCCTCCTAAATCTGACTTTTGTCCACACTCCTTTATGGACAGGTTTTGGTTGGTTTATTGAATTATGGCAAAGCACACTAGGGCTATCTGCCTAAGGGAAGGGATGCCTTCGTGGAGGACTTTCTAAGGGAAACTGACTCGTATACACGATATACATAGGGAAAACCGCGAAAACGCCCATGCAACCGGCCCGTTCGCGGGATTCGAACTACCAGTGTTCAGCGACTTTACCGCTCGGCCGCTGGTGGGCCCCTTTATGGACAACTTTGATTCGTTATCACATACCTTTGGACATATTAACAGGTGTATATCTATTTATGCTCAGTCTCCCCCCCCTCTGCGTTCTAAAAGTTCATTTTTCTGCCAGCTACTGTTATTATGTTACACGCACGAGCCCTGTTTTTTTTTTTTTTTTTTTTTTTCAAAATTCAATTTCCAGTGGGGAAAAGCAGCCAGCTATATTATTGATTCGGCAGAATTTTCTGCACATAATTATACGATTGAATTGCTTAAGTATGCCAAGGAACATAAGGATCATCTGCTTATGAGGATAGATGTCTTCATAAAGGAATGTCTAAGGAAACGTGGCCCATATTCGAGTTAAATATGAGAAAATATACAACGTTTATGCCATTCAACCATAAATAATAGGACCAAGGTGAACGCTAGTTTTTCGCTGCTTTAACCACAGCCAGTGGTTAGAGCTTTTGCAGATATGAAGTAGTTCACCAAAGAAAGACATTCAAGATGATGTTATACCTAAAATGATCTGTTGTAATTTCCCACAACAAATATTATGCATATGATAATTTTGCAAAAGCTTTTCTGCCTTTGTTCTTGAGGTTTCAGATCTTCATGAATTAAAATCTATAGGTAATAACGTATCTACTCTTCGTTCTTCCTCCTCATGAAATTTCTAATGGGCCAGTTTTGCTTAACCTTATAATCTTAAAAGATTCGCATTAAACGCATTCACTGCATTACCTAGAAGAAAGACTAAGCATATTTTCGTACGTAAAAACGAAGGTAAAAATGATAATTTTCTCTTTGGACCAATAGAGTGAAACTAAACAGTCTTAAAAGATTCACATTCTTAAATGCTTGTGATACGCAGGGGCATAGTTTTGCTCTTCATATATACTATGCACAAAAATAAAGGGGGGGGATAGTTCTACATCTCCCATCGTGGTGGACCGATTGAAGAAATTTAACTTGCGTTTTTTTTCTTTTTTTAAATGTCCGGAAAGCCCTATTTATGATACGTATTAGCTATATATGCAGCATTGTGTTAACATAGGTATTTTGCCACAAAATCCGACTTTTTCTGACATACCGAGTTTTTTCCATATTTCGATTCTACGACTCCAGTTATGACAAAGTGCTAAGTTCCGTAAAAGTCGCATGAGTAGTTTTTAAAAAATTAGCTTTCAAAATTTTAGCTCTTCATTGTGAAGTGTATTTGGTATATATTTATTAATATATTCTTTTTTTTTATTATACGTACTTGATTCCTTCGAAATTCAGGTTTAAACCAAACCAAATTTGCAAATGTATTTTCCGATTTATTTTTAAAGTTTGCATTTTTTAGTAATTTTTATAAATTTTTTACCATCACCTTAAAGTATACCTATAAAACTTTTACCATCACCTTAAAAATAGATGTATTTCTAGGCATACCTTCAAAAAATTGCAGTTTTTTTATTCTTAACTCATATAAATATGGTTTACGCATTTTGTTAAAATTATTTGAAAGAATGAATGATGCACCTTTTTTCCTGCTTATGCACAGTAAAAGAGAATAGGTTACCATAAATTAAGAATTTCTCCAAGTGCATTGTGCTTCGTGCAAACTGAAAAAATTAGCCGAGATAATTTTTTTTAAATTTCTCGGTAAGGATTTTATCAAATTTTACAAACGTCAATAATTTGTGTAGTATAATTTGTGTGGTAGAATCGAAATATAGAAAAAATCAGTATGTCATTTCCGAAAAAGCCCGATTTTGCATCAAAATATCTATGTTAGAACAAGGCTATATGGAAATATAATATATATCCTAAATTGCGCTTTCGAGACATGAAAACCGCAAATTAAATTTCGTCAATCGGCCCAATAGAACGGGAGATACGCATCTGTTCTTTTGTTTGTGATGGTGTATCTGTGTGTGTAAAGTGTACACGCAACTCAGTTGTGATGATTTTAGTTCCTTTTACGTTTCACATAACTATACTATAATCCATTCAGTGACGCAAATTCTCCTAACAGCAACTGTTGTGTTATATTTAACCATTAACAGTTGAAAATGTTTAAATGAATAACCCCTGGTTTTGATAACAGCATATAATAGCTTTGCTTAGATAGGAAAATTCATTATCTGATTAGCAGCCTTTATTTTTTATCAAAAGTCTGACTTATTTACTTTATTATTTATTTCATCTCACTCTCATTTTAATACTGAATATTTCTATAAACCCAAATATCTTTCATATTTTCTAATCATTTCGAATTACGACTGATCAAGCTCAACAGAAGTGAAAGCAATAATCTTTACGATAAGCAGAAGCTGTACAATAAAACTAGCGTCGGCTTAAATTGTAAGTTGAACGTAACACTGATTTTTACAGCATTGATATATTTGACACCGAGATTTCAATTAACGAAAACCGATTACTAGTTTTTCCCTGATGAAAGTGACTGATATTGACAGAATGACATACTAATTTCAAATTCAGCTTTCGGATTTTGTATTTCTCCGAAAGTAATTCAGCTTAATCAATATCTAGCTAGTTAATAAGATTTGTTGGAAACTTGAAGCTTTATAATTGGTGAAATGTAACTTTGATTCATATTATTATTCTGAAATATTCAATCGGTTTTACAGAGGCGATTTAATAGAAAAACCATTTTTTTTATTCTGTGTTGTTTCTACTTTTATACAATGAAATAATTTTACATTTTAACTCTTCTTCATTTATCACGCCGAGTTCCTATAGTTTAACACTGAACTCTAACTGTGAAAGCCAAAGTGTTTTAGTTAGTATACGTAATTTTAATATTTTATTAGTTAATATTTAGACTTAACAGCCAAATTGTCTTTTATTATTATTACCTTCAGTTTTAGAATATGTTTAAAACTATTTAAAAAAATTTATGATAGTATTACAATAGACAAGAGTAATGGTAAAGCTTGAAGGCTATGTAAAAGTGTAGTTTAAGGATAGCTTTCAGTGTGAAACTTAAGGACAATGTGACAGTGTGGTCTTTATTACAGGTGGCAGATAAAGTTTTACAGATAATGTAATAAGGGTGTTTTTCATGTCATATGAGATTACGCTAAGTTATATTTAAGGACTGAAGTTTTAAATATTTTATAAGGAGAAAAGATGGAACTAATTTGCTGCTGTAAATTTATTAAAAAACAGATACCGATACAAATTTTGAAGTCGATTGTTACAGTCAAAGTAGATAGAAATAAGTGAGAAGAACACCAGTATATCACGATAGTAAATACATAATAGTCCTCCAATACTGTTGCTTGAACTTTTTGAGTGCAAAACTTTAAAGACCTCAGGACTGGCAGTATTTTCCTGACCTTATAGTTAGTCCAATAAATAACCATATTTCGGCCTGCCACTTGGAATCGGAATAGTATGTTATAAGCTCAAAGTATGAGTATCGAGTAATTGGTTGTTATTTCAGGAATTTTCTGTACACAATATTGGCCTTTTTGTCCTGTTAGTTGACAAATGCGTATATCATTTCCTCAGTACCTTTGGGAGAGAGTCAAGGGAAGCTTCTTTGGGAATTACCGATCATAGTTTACGGATTTTTAGCTCTGTAAATGACATGGTGGACATGATTCTTATTACTAGCTGTAACTTTTTTTTTCTAAATGGGCAGACACTTGCAAATTACTGTCTGCAACTACGGTAGGTGAAACGCAGGATCAGTCAGAATGAATGCCAATGTTCACGAAGCCCGATTTACACAGTCTTGAGTACAGTCCGCTTTTATGGTACCTTAAGTCACTTCAGTGTCATTTACTTTTTCTGTGAGAGAAAGGCACAGTCATGAGGATCTTGGGACCTTCTAAAACATGGGCTAAAATTTAGACCTTGTGGCCTAAGCAGTAATCAAGCCTTTTAGCTCAATTATTTATTAAACAATCTAATAATAAATGCATACTTTTTGTGTTTAATAATTCACAAATCAACTTAAGACAGGAAATAGTTAAACTTGGTAATTTTAGAATAAATTTAAATGAATTATATCACTACAATGAGGTTAATATATATGAGGGAAAATTATAGAGTGTAAAGGCAATTACTGGATTTAATCCACTCTCATATTACTTTTTGAAGTTAACAGTAATTAAGAAATGAAACTAAATGCAACAAGGTACTTCTCCTCTTTTTATCTTCTTCCCTGTTAAATATACTACAGGAGTTGCATAATTTTGGAAATGTGTGTATTATTATTACTATCATCAATAGACGAATGTTTTGCAGAATTTTTCTTCCAAATTTCCACCAAAGAAGATTTTAGATGCAAACTAGAAAAAGCGTATTGAAGTCGTAGGTCTTATCAAATATCAGCTTAAAATATTTTATGTGCTTTAATTGTCAGAAAAAAATAAGGAGAATATAAAAGGAACACATTACTGTCAAACAACGACTGAAATTGATCGTTCACTAAACTTTATACATAGTATATAAAGAGCGATTAAAAAATACCTGGCAGGAAATGTAAAGGTAGTAGACGGGACACTGAAATAAGCAGTAATGGACTATGTGGCCGAAATGGAGCGTTGAGGTGATACAGGGCGCTGTTGAGCAATGGGTAAAAGCACTGTTGATGTAAAACGTTATTCTCCGCGTGGACATCCCTGCACGAACGTGGAGCTTGGTGATATACATTTTATCTACGGTGCTGCGGGGAGAATCGGATCAACTACTCGATATACTTGGAAACCTTTCTCTTATACTTAGTAACGCCATTTTAGTGTATGGATGCATATCGCTTGAAACAGCATGGAGAATGACGATTTTTGCCAGCAAAGCACTTTTACCTACCGCTCACAATAGCCTGTATTTCCAGAAAGCGCTGTTTCAGTACACACATTCCATTCCAAAATCTGCTTGTTTCGATCTCTATCTGCCCTTACACTCTTGCCAGATATTTATGAATCACTTTGTGTATGGGTGTGTAATACGAAAAAGGTTCATCTCATTGTTTCGACTCGCCAAACTTCAACAATCTGCTTATTCATGTATTCGAGCGTTTTGCTAATTTACTCATTCATTCGATTAGGCCAAAACACGCGATCATTCGATTATAGCTATTTGCCTAGGGGAAGGATTTTCTAACTGGAATTGTCTCGTATTCATTTTGCACGGATACTTTGCGAAAACTCACGAAAATGCTCAAGCAGCTAGCAAATTCGCCACGATTTGAACTGTTGAGCCGCATTACTAGTGCTCAGCTGTCTTTCCACTCGACCACTGGCTAGTATTTTCCAGTTCGGATAGCCTGGAATATGCCGTTTCTGAATTTCAACTCTTTGCACCACCCTTGGCTCGAATCGTGGCTACGCCCGTAGATCTAAGGATAATTTTAACACATGAAGTGTTCTGAAGAAAATAAAAATGTCCTGCGTATCTTAAGATCCATCAGTCACTGAACGCTCACAATACGACCCGGATCCTGGCAAACGCATTGGCTAGATTTGAATCATGATACTGGATTTGAATCCTGGGAAAAGCATTGGCTGCAAGGGATTAAATATGAGCTAATTTCTCTTAGGTATTCCTCTGTGAAAACGTTTTTCCCTTAGATAGGTAGCCTTGTGCGATTTTCCATAATCCAACAGATTGAAAAAATACATGCACCTTTCGCATTATTAGAAGTTTTGTAACAATCGGAACTGCATTTGTGTAAGATTTCTTAAATAAAGACTCTTTTATGAACTGGAATTCCAGAAGTTTTATCCCGGCACATAGTTTGTTCTCTTCATTGACACAAAGGAAAGAATAAAAAAGAGTAAATGATTAATATTGCAGGATTTCATTTCTCACATTTACCTTTTCTGTAACAAATTGATGGCAACGAATTACTTCAAACAGCAGTTCTTTTCCAGATAACTTACATTGCTTGACATTGAAAATGCAACACCAAGAAGGAGTGGTCAAAAATTTATGCAAATTTTAGAGTATACGCACGTCACTGAGCGAATGATGTGAAATGCGCAGCTCTCCGACGCACGTGAAGTACGATATAAAGGAAGGAACGTGCAGAATGGGCAATATTCGTGTCGTTATTTCTGCCAGAAGAATTATCAAAGAAAGTTGGTTTTTGTCCCAGAGGATACGTCCCGGAGGAGAGAATGCCAGGCCACCGTAAACGAAGGCACTTCCAGCAGATAGATGATTATACGAGGAGTATACTGATCGGACTGAGAAGGGCAGGTTGGTCCTTACGTTAAATCGCAGCTGATACCCACATGGATGCGAGCACGGTGCATCGGCTATGGCGAACATGGTTGGAACAACGAAATGTGGGAAGAAGGGGAGGGTGCAGGTGCAACTAGAGTGACATCAGCACGCGTGGATCGACGCATCCGCCGACAAGCTGTGGCGGTCCCTCAAGTCACTTGTACCGCGATTCTGCAGCATGTGCAAGATACCCTGGATGTTCCCGTGTCGACCAGAACCATTTCCCGTCGATTGGTTCAACGTGGCCTGCACTCACGGCGTCCGTTAAGAAGACTGCCATTGACCCCACAGCATAGACGCCAACGTTTAGAATGGTGCCGGACTGGAGCGATGTCGATGACAGACTGGCGAATCTTCGTGTTCTCAGATGAGTCACGCTTCTGTTTATCCAGTGCCAGACGCCGCATGCGTGTGTGGAGTCAACGTGGAGACAGATCTAATCCGGGAGTAACTGTGGAACGCCCCACCGCGCGACAACGTGGCATAATGGTTTGGGGCGCTATTGCCTACGATTCCAGGTCACTTCTAGTTTGTATTCAGGGCACTATGACGGCCCAACGATACTTCGGTAATGTACTGCGGCCGGTGGCGATTCCCTACCTTCAGGGGCTGCCTAATTCAATTTTTTAGCAGGATAACGACTGACCACGCAGTGTTCGCATCTGCCAACATGCTCTGCAAGGTATACAGATGCTTCCCTGGCCACCGTACTCTCCTGACCTGTCACCAATCGAACATGTGTGGTATGTGATTGGACGCCGTTTGCAGACTCTGGCCCTGCCTCGTTCAGAAGACGAACTGTGGCAAATGGTTGAAAGGGAATGGAGAGCCATCCCTCAGGACACCATCCGCACTCCTATTGACTCTATGCCTAGACGTGTTTCTTTGTGCATCGCTGTCCGCGGTAGTCCTACATCCCGATTCTCATGTGGCCCTCAAGTTCGACTATAGATACTGGTGGACGTGCCGCTACACCAATTAACCTTATCGTAAAGGGGTGGTGCCCACGTCCTCCGTCGCATGTGGTATCCTACTGAGCCAACGCCGTTCTCGCTCTGTATTCTGACTATCATTTTGAAATAAAGATCACATATTGCTGCTTGCTCTCTCTGTCTTTTTTTCCAAATTTCATCATTTTCTGACCACTCCTTCTTGGTGTTGCATTTTCAATGTCGAGCAGTGTATAAGGAATTATCATCTTTCTCATTATGTACCTTCGTGATGTATTTACAAAAGGAGCCTGATTAAAATGTGGTTGACGATAAATCGAATTTGGCGATTGGGTCTCCTCCCTCTTCAGAATCCCTTTAAGTAGGGCAGAATACCAGAAACTTTTACTTTCCACACAGAATTAATTGGACTCAAAAAACCCTGCGGATCAAAAATTTTATGTACCATAGCCAAAATATTACGTTTACTTATCTCATTATCCATTGAATAATTAAGATTACATTTCAATGTATTGTTATCCAAATCCCATAAGATTCCAAAAAGAGAAGTTATATCTGAACTACGGGAAATACAATGACCTGGAACATTACTTTCCAAACCCCGTAGGTTAAAACATCCCCGAGCCATTACTTCTGTAGCCTTAACTATAAAATTTTCTTGCTGTTTGATATCGTGAACCCCAGTGACACAATTGTCAACATAAAACGAATGCTTTAATTTTTGGGTCACATCGTCAAACTCGGCAGAGGAATTATCCAAGAGATGCTCTATCGATGCAGAGAGTTGGAACGGAGATGAACAAATGCCGAACACCACTCTGCAGTGTCTGTAAATCATAGGTTCTTCAAGAGTTGGAAGCAAATAATCTCTATGTTCTGGGATAATACTCAGCTGAAGAAATGCTTTTTCTATGTCCGATGATAAACCAACAGAATACAATCTAAACCTGTCAATTGTATCAGGTATGAGTTCAATTAAGTTCGGCCCTCTATTTAAACAATCATTTAGGGACGGTTGATTTCTCTCTCGGGTTGAAGCGTCGAACACCGGCCTTACCTTCATTGTCTGGCTAGTATGCTTTATAACAGGTCTATGGGGCAAGTAATAACTCAAATTATCAATTTCAGTTTCAGGAACATTTTCTATTATTTTGAGGTCTTCCATTGCTTGAAAACTACCTTATAGTCATCTAACTGATTTTCCTCATTAATTCGTTGACACATTCTTTGATGCCTTTTAAAACTTATTGTTAGGTAACAGTATTTCAGATTTAAAGGGTAGTGGAAATTCATATCGGCCATCAGGAAGAACCTTTAAATTCTCTTTAAATTGCTTAACGGTGTCAGAGTGAGCAAGTTTACGTTTAACATCTTCAGTTGGATCTGTTATACCAATGGCATCTAAATTCCAGAGTTCGGTTACGTTAAGATTAGCACAATGCAACGAAACTACATTATTGCACAAATTATTTTGTAGTAATGCTGGAATAGTAGCTGAAGTAGGTTCTTTGGATAAGCTGTTTACTTTACCAATCACAGTGTATCCGAATTTAGTCTCAACTACAGTTACACCAGAGTTCAGTTTCAAAGAAATGCCAGTAATAATGTCCCCATTGGCATCTGCTCCTAAAAGCAACTCAATGTCATATTCTTTAGCTTGCAAATCAGACAAGGTAATATTTCTTTCTTTTAATACTTTTAGGGTATTTGGATCATCTACTTTTGGAACACATCCACATATTTTGTTTTGAGAAAGTACTTCAAATTTATGGTCATAAGTGCCCTCAAAATTTCTTAAATTAACATCAAACACTAAATGGGAATGAGGACTTGTCTCTCTACCCCCAAACAAACCGTGGATAATGGTTTGTTTCGATTAAGGACGCAGCTGCAAAAACGCGATAACCCTTTCTGAAAGATAAGATTTCTGAGAACCACTGTCCAAAATCGTACGAACTGTAAGTTGTCTACCCTCAAAAACTATTTTTAAAACAAGTGTTTGCAAATACACATTTTCATTAACAGTTGACTGATTAGACAATGCATGGCTTGAAATAACAGTACTGTCAGTTTCATTTGGTTTTACAGGTTCGCCATTTGAGCACATAATGGTATAGTGAAATTTAGCACATGTTAAACATTTTACTTTATTTTTGCATGCCCGTGAACTATGTCTAACTCGTAGGCAGCGAAAACAGGCGCGCTTTTGCACCAAAAGCTTTCGTTTATCTTCTAAAGACATTTTTGAGCAGAAAAACATTCGGCAGAATTGTGGGATTTCTCACAAGAAATATAACGTAAATTTCGCCTACCTATATTGTCTTGAACATTTACCAAGGCAGCAGCTGTAGAGCAACCCGGATCATCACAATGTGGACGCGAATGTGCAGAACGTGAAGCTCCCAACCCGGTACGAGCGAGCTTAATCATTTCCTCACTTTGCACTTCCTTTCGAAGAAAGCACAAAAGTTTATCCAATGAACGCGCACTATCTTGCTGTGACGCAGTATCTTCCATCGAGCGGCTTCTTTCCCACGCACGAAGAACAGTCTCGGGTAAACAGGACTCAACAAGTGGTTCCAAAAATTCTGCAAATTTTTCCTTAGTTCTACCGACGCTCTCGAGTGCCACAAGCTTCCTCTCAAGTAAATCATAAAGTTCAGCTAAATCTACTTTAATCCTACCAGCAGCATTTTTCATTACTATGGAAAGTAGATCCCGTACATAAATTTGAACCAGAAGTTCATCTCTCCCTAAGCGTTCTTTAAGTTGTGCAATCACCTTTGAATAGTTTTCTTTAGTTGGCGGAAAACTTGTTACGAGTCTTGACGTTTTAGAATCTGGTACCACACATTGTAACAGATACTGAAATTTGTCTTCATCCGCAATAGAGTTATCTATGAGGATTTTCTCAAACTGGGACCAAAAAGCAAGAAAGTCTTTCGGTTCTCCACTAAATTTCCTCAATTCAAGTTTCGGAAGCTTGAATTTCCTTTTTTGCTTGGTTGTTGTTCCTTCCGTAACCGAATCTTCTTTGCATTTTCTAACAGCGAACAGATCAAGCAGAACTTGTCACGGTACTCTTCTGCTTTCAAAAAATCTTTGGAATATCCATCTTAAAGGGCATCATCACTTAGCAACAAATTCGAAACTTCTTCTTGAGTTGTTTCCAAACGTGTGATTTTGTCTTGAATCTGCCGAAACAACGTACTGACTTCGTCACTTCCTAAACTTTTGTTTTCGATCTTCTGAGCTATATCGTTGCAGCATACCGTAAACGGTGTTCTCAGCAACTTTCGTTTTGCTTTCAAGACTTTTATATCCATATTTCATCAAAAATATAAAGCAGCGGACGCCAAATTTACTATGTTGCAACTCTCAGGGCTACAACGTGCAGGTTACAAATTAAATAATCACAGCAAGGATTATTAATATAAAGATTTAATATGGATATCTCACACAAGCTGAAAACTTTACATTACTCTAACTAGTGCATACATATAACTGAGTGAAAAGGGAATTTCCTCGCTTAGTTCGCAGTTAAGGGAAAAAATAAGAATAATAAAAAATAGTCCAATCAGATGCGGCGCTCCTTCTGTCCACTTCGCACAGCCGTTACGTAATCGTCTGTCTGCAGCAGCCGTCTCCAACACCATGTTTTAGGTTATCTTGTGCATTTTTTTTTTACACTGTATTGTAATAATTTGTTAGGATACACTCAAAAAAGACGGTTTTGAAATAAGTAAATAAAAATGCTGTTATTTATTAACATAAAAATGTCTTTACAGTTTGAGAAGGAGAGGAATGAAAGAAATGAAAAGATTTGGAAATATAAATAATTCACTAACAAAAGTAAATGTAATTTAGCAAATTAAAAGACATAAAAAATTATTTTTCCTTAAAACTATAAATATTTCACAGCTTCCAAACATTACGCAAATGTATTTTTTATTCATTTAAAATACTATGTAATAAAATGAACAGCAGATCAAAAGCCACAGAAAAAATTTAAATCTCAAAACTTTGTAAATTAAAAAAATTACAATTTTGCTGCAACATTACAGATAACGAATAATTTTCACATATTTATATGTTATCTATAGCAATAATTATAATATTTACATCATTTAATAATATTTACATTATTACTTATATGTGGATGCATAGTAAATAATATATTTACAAATAAAAGCCATCCATATAATGTTTCACAAAAGCGTAAAATCAATAAATTTGCCAACGAAAACCTCAAAACAACTATACATAGAACAACAATCATTTCTGTCTAAATTAGCAAATACTGTGCAAGTTGTACTAGTATACTGAAGCAATAATTAATCGCAATTGATAATTTATTTTGAAAAATTATGAAGTATTATCAAATAATAAGGAAACAGCAAAAAGATTAATAAATTTAAATGTAAAAGATACATTATTGAAAATATATTTGAATTCCATCATATTTAGTACACTGTTTTTAAAACATAATATAATGTCATTTATATAACACTCATATCTTTTCATCACGTATTCTTGACTTTTTTAAGTTTCCTTTCATCGATTTTTGTATACATATTATTTTGAAGAACTTTAGTATAATTGTTTAAACAAATATTTGAAATAGTGCTCATTATTTTTTTTAATTTGCTAGAAAAAGGTATTCCACACATTAAACAAGTTTCATGAACATCAAACATGTTAATGTTTTGTAGTTTTGTACATATATCTCGGTAAGTTTGACCAGTAAAGAATGTTGTTTTTGTTTAGAATTTAGAAATAAAATTTCGTAATCAGGAGATAAAAGTTTCTGAAATATTAAGAAACACACTGTCACAACAAATACAATACTTGAAGCTGGAAGTTTTAAACCACCTCGGTTAATAAGGCTTAAATAGTTTCTGTACATCACTTCATTGCTATCTGCGTGCATTTCATGATTTTCATTATCGCAAATCAAACTCTTATCATTAAAAAATAATGACTTGCATGAAAGACAGTCAATTTTCAGTTTAAACCAACGAGATAGTATACTGGTAGAGAGCGTATTGCAACCTTCAACCGGTTCCAACATTAGTGTCACGTGAGTGCTGCGCGAATTCCGAAAGTCCGGAAATAATTTACATTGCTTTCTATGGGACGAAAGACTGCTGCTCTGCTTGGTCACATAAAATTTAAGTAAAAATGGTTATTCGCTGCAGCGCCTACGGATGTAAAGAAAGTTTCGTGAAAGGAGGACTTGTAACCTTTCATAGGTAAGTTAAAACTGCATGATGTATTATTTTATTTTCAGTACTTTTGTCATTTTACTATCTCTGTTGAATTGGTTGGAAAGTTTCAGCCATATTATATAATATATGTATATGACATTTTCAGCATGTATTATTAGCATCAAAATGTATTAAATACTGTGACACTATTTACTGGAATCACTCTTTAAAAATAATTGAATGTTATATGTTTTTTCCGTGTATTCCGTTGAAATAGAAAGCTGCGCCAATTGGCGTTAACTTTTTTTCGCCAAGTCGTACGCGTTTTTATTTCATAAACAATTACTGCCTGCGATAAAAAAATAAAAATGCTATTATTAGCATTAAATTATTGAGAAAAGATTGTGCGATATGTTTACTTTGTTAAAAAAAAGCTGAAGATCTTGATTCATGCAACATTGAACATAAACAGTTAAACAGCATTATTTTAAAAAACAGATTACTTTTATAAAGCTCAATGTTTATCATTATTTTCTATAAAATCAATTAAAACAAAAAATAACCTGGATTATAATTCTGTCTCATCTACGATGCTGTTAGAAATTTATTGTAATTGAAAAAATGTGATGTGAAAAACTTACCATATTTTAAATAGTATTTAAAAAAAAAAGGAGAGTGAGAGAATTTTTAACTGTAATATCATTTTGATCCTAATAATAAAAACTGAGTTGAAGTTTGTTATCGTTTGATACATATTCAATATAAAATATTTGTTATAGTTAATAAGTATTGATCCCCGCCATGACATACAAATGAATGTGGAAATCAGTAATTAAGATTGCATTATTTTGTCCCAGTAATATAATCTCAAGAAAAGAGAGTGCATTATTTTGTTCCAGTAATATAATCTCAAGAAAAGAGAGGCAATCAATGGCATAAATACATATAATACAATGTGATTTTCTTTTTCTCTTTAGGATGCAATGCATTAAAATTAAACGAGATTTTTTTTACCTTCTCAAATATTATAACAGTAGTGCAATTAATTTTTTAACGTTATTCAAAATTAAAGTTTCCATCTCAATTTTTTATTATTTATTTTAGATTTTCTTCCTAAAATTATTTAACCTAAACATCTTAAACAATGGTGCAAATAATTTAAAGCGATTATTAAAAATATATATAAAATATTCAGGAAAAAAGGGGTTAAGTTATATCTAAATAAAACTGTAAAAAATCGAACAACCTAATTCGAGGCCGTTATCTGCTGACTGCTAGCAGACGGAAATAAAAAGCACTACCTGCCATATCAAAAGCGGGCCAAACTGGCGATGAACAGCCTAAGCTATCACTCCCCAAGAGCGCCAAGAGCATTAGTCACGTGGTATATGTTGGAGACACCCTAGCAGACGAATTCTCTGTGGGTGAGCCGTCTACCTGTTATATGAAGTCGTTGGTTTAAACACGCAGTAGCCGGACACATATGTTAGGACTTCAGCTTCAGCATTATTCACTGAATCAATATCAATATCAATTTGTATTTCTATAAATGGAGAACAGTCAATTTCTTCAAAAGGTTGTACTGCACAGACATCAGATATCAACATTCTTAACTGAATTTTTCCATATCTGTTGGAAAGTAAATGAAGAATCGATTTTATTCGCAATTTTCTCTCGGATTGAAGAATTTCTTGCACAGATACAAGATAAGATCCTCCCGACATTTGCCGATATGGGAAGAAAACCTAGATTCTAGATTATCTGTCTGAAATTTAGCTGTAAATATATATTTTGTGCCTCTGAACAAAAGATGTTTGATTATGAGAACCATTGTGGATGTTGTGTGAGTTAACGCAAAGAAAGTTTCTTCACTTAAGCTACCACGTCTGGGTTTTTGATTCAGCTTTTTCCATTCTTTCAACCAGTTCGAGAATGTTTCCATGAAAGTTAATTTTTCGTCATTTACTGATAGAAATGGTTCACATTTGTGATTTCGGAGTCTAAATCCTTTCTTCGGATGATTTACGTTCATTATGTCCCACCATTTCTTTATCAGTTTTAAAAATGATCCTGCATCGTCCCAGTTAAGAAAAGGAGAATACTGACTGGCACATATCTGTAAAGCTGTAGAAGTACTTTCATGAAAAATGTTCAGAGCAAGTTGAACATTTTGACGATCAAAGTTTGAAGGGTATAATGTTTTAAAATTTAATCGATGCGCGTATCTTATAATGGATTCTTTTTCAATGCTAAACATTTTCCTCAAGAATGAAAATTTAGGAGAAACTGTCTTGTAAAAATCATTAAAATCGGGGCACACAAAAGTTTTCTCATCATCAGTTTGGTTTATCCAATTATTTCTGATCGACTTTAATAAATGCACAGAATCAAAAAGAAGAAATAAATCCTTTGATTCATTGACTGGATTTTTAATATGCCCAGATGCGAATCCTTTCTAAGTTTCTGAAACATGTTGCGATTCATTCGGTTATTATCTGATATAATGCACAAAACATTAAAACTTGCATCTTCTAATAACTGCAGAACTTTTAAAATCAAACTATGAAGATCCATTGCAGTCATTTTACTCACTGGTACTAATGCAATGATGTCATGAAGGATTGAACAGACGTTGCTTCAACACCTTCAAAATTTTCAGCATAACCAATTAATGCTTTTCCTTTATATGTCACCTTTTTTTTCACATGAACTTCATCAATCAATAGATTCACCAGTTTTTCATGTTCCAGTAGTTTTTTAGCTTTACCTTTTACATATCTGCTATTAGCTTCACTACTTGTCGATCCATCAAACTTTAACAGGCCAAGGATTTTTCGGAGATGATCAATGGATGGAAGGCAGATTAGTTGACTGTCATAAAGGCAACAATAACAAGCAGCTGATTTGCTATATAATGAGTATGCAAAGACCAAAATGTCACTACTATACCTCCTAGCTATTTTACTTTTATTGCACATTATCATTTGTTCTAAAATAAAATGTTCTGTTCCGTAAGTAAGATTCTCAGGTGATTTTTCTTCAATATGTGCTTCCCAGTTATATACTGATAAGTCATAGTTCGATTTTTTAATGTCTTTAACTACCATTCCTTTGGCATAATTATAAATGCTTTCATATTCACTCCATAAAGTAAGTTTATTATTCTAATTTAATGTATTTTTAAATACTTCCATTCCAATAACTTCATCTCCTAGATAAACTGCTATATCCATATGAAGCGATACAAAGATACTTTTCTCAATTTTAGGATGTGGATGAAAACTGAGCAATAAAATATAAATACTATCAACAGATTTCTGTAAAATAATATTTGACGTATCTGAAATATTTAATTTATTCGGTAACATAGAAGAAAAATCCTCAAATGATGCTAATTTGTTCTTTCTCAAAAATTCATTAAAAATATGCTTCTCCATCTTAGCTCTTTTTTCCTCCCTGCTCATCCTCTGAGGTGTTGGACTTTCAGATAAGTATTTAGGACAGCCAGAAAAAATGCATGGGTAAGCATCGCTATTTAATTTAGGATGCCCTCAACACATCTGAATAAAAGTACCTTCGTTTGTTGGTAAATAATCATAGCGAATAATATCATCTTTTCGAAAATGTTTTTCACACACAACGCTGCGATCACTTGGAATAAAATTTTTCCTTGTAATTTTTTTGATCCATAAGTCTCATTTTACTGTATCTTTTGGAAATTTGAATACTGATACATATTCATTGGTGCCATCGTAATTGGATTTGCATGCTGGAACGCAACATCGTGCAGGCATGATGAAGACAGCTCTACATAGACGTCGATCGTTATTCTTGTTAAAAAATAAGTTAACTAGTAATCTCAATTTAAAAACGAAAATATCCTTAACAACATTACTTAAATTTAGCAATAAAAAAGACACGAATAATAATAATTAAAAAAAATAATAATTAAAAAAAAAACAGAACGCAATCAACGTAATAAGAAGTCTTCGTTTGCAGTGTCCACACAATGCAGTGCGAAGGGTGAAAGTTCAGACGCCTTACGTGACGTCAAATCACGTGATTCTGAAGCTGGCCAGGCCATCTAATCTCGAAGGCCATGGTTAGTCACTTAACGCTAAAAGACTGCGAAGCTATCAAGGGCCTAAGTACGGCCGAGCGTAACAATAGCTTAAGAGAGAGTAGCCTAAAAAGGCGGACGCGTACAGACAGAATAACTAATAACTCTCTCGTTAAGACGGAAGAACTTCGCGATTTAAATACCGCTCCTCCTCATTATGTATTCAGACGTGATTCTAAAACTACGTTCTGGCCGGAAGTAATAAGTTGAAGTTAAGAATTTGACAGGAAAGAAGTTTAACTCAAAATTTAACTGTTAATAAAATTAACATAATCCTTACAACTCTTCTCCCTAAACATTTTTAAAAAGTGCATGTTACAGGATTACGTGGATGATGAAAAATATATTTTACTTAAACCATCTTGTAATTGAAACATAAAAGATAAGTAGCAAATATCAGGGGCATCGAAAGAAGTATACAAATTTATACCATTATATTAGTAGTTATAAAGAAATTGAGCTTTAAAGTGTGTTATATTTATGCGATATTCTGACATTTTAAATATATCTTAAGGTATTTATTATTTTTTACATATAACATAAACATTTTGCTAAATTCTATATTTTTCTCGTTCAGTAGCTTAGAATTTTATAAAACGAATTCATAATCAAAATGGCTGTTGCAAGTTACTGAAAAATAACTAAGATGTGATTTTTACGTAAATGCCACTAACCTATACAAACTGCTATTACCCATTCAACAATGAATGTTTCTTTTATACCCCGCTTTTCGATTCGTGTGGAACTGTCGTGAGTAGAAGTACCGCTAGCAACATGCTTTGGATGTAAAATAAAATACACCCGCTTTAGAGACCAAAGCTCGGCAATACTACATCAGATACAGTGCGGGGATGGCGTTTCCTTTTATTCTTACCTCTATGACTACTCTATAGGGTTAAGGTCAGGTGATCAGACTGACCAATCCATGCGCCGAATATCCTCACTTTCCAGGTTGTCGCATTTTCTATGATAGAATTCCAATTTATGGTCTTAAACAAATTATTTGATCCAACAAAACTGGTTAAAGTTCGGAGTATAGTGACAGGTCCACTCCTTCGAGCGATGAACTGTCTGAAGGCTCGCTTGAAACTTTCAGTTGAGAAAGATGTGACCAGCTCTAAGTGAATTGCTCTATATATCGCGCAGGTAAAAATGTTTTCTGACCTCCTTTTAAATTTAAGGGGCCCGTCAGATCAATACCAATAATCTAAAAAATTAAGGCATCCCTTATTCTGTCTTCAAGTAGTGGCGCTTGAAGAGTCTTACATGAATCAGAATCGAATCTTCGACATCACACCCGTTTTCGGATAACCGTATTATCTTCCTATTCTTTATAATCCAATACTTTCACATAATTTGTATGAACATGAAAGTCTAAGTCACTCCAACGTGACTTAGCCTTTCATGTTCAGATTTGATATATCCTAATACTAACGGGGGGGAAGTGAAATTGGGTAACGAAAGTCAGCATCATCGTCTCTCTGACAGATACGTGTCTTCACTTTATAAGGTATTTACTCCCGCCTTCTTGGCATGCCTTCGTAGTGTGGTGATCTGCACGCTGGACGCGTATTCCAGAAGTCCGCGGTTCGATTCCCAGCGAAGGCGTTGCTAATTTTTCATCTTGCCTGCTTTCAAAAATACCTAATGTCCCTGTTTGGGCTCAACTGTAAAGACATTAGGTTTTAATTGGAAGCAAGAAAGATGAAGAATGAGCAACCGCCTTCGTCGGGAATCGAAACGCGGACCTCTGGAATACGCGCTTAGCGGGCAGACCATCACACCCCGAAGGCATGCCAAGAAGGCAGGAGAAATACCTTATAACTTTTATAAAGCCATTGGAGTCCATGATAGGTTGTAGTGCACGTATTATTTTATCTTTCAACCCTTCAAAAGATTCTTGTGGATCAGTCGGAAAAGCATTGTCTCACCTCTTTTTATTTCTTCTACTGAAATTCTGCCATGAGTTCTTTCAGATGATTGTACCGTTGCTTTTTTAATGAAGCTAAAGATCCAAGAGACGACTTTTATGATCTTTTCAAAACTTGAAATTTTGTCAAAAAGGTTAAATTTACCTGTATTCGTGTTATTGCTGGCTGAAAACAGAGTTCTTTTCTCTCTCTCCATTTACTATGTCTAAGTCAGGATATTCTCCATCTGAAATGGACCACTCTTCTGGGGCCCCCGACAGATCCAATCTTGTCCTTTACACCATTTGGACTTTTCTCAATTCGTTACACAGCAACCACGAGATGGCAAATCTGCAGAGTTGAACGTTCCAGGATTGTGATGCTAGTGATCTGGATTACTCAATTTTCGAATCTCATTCCCTCGATCGGCTACAAAAGGGGACTAATTTCCTTTCTGCTTTATACAAAGAGGGCATTTGTAGAAATCTGTCCAGTAAGAAAAAATGGAACTTCTTTTAGTTTCAAGTCTTTTCTTATTGTATGAGATGGTCTAGCTCCCATAGTATAAGCGAGTATCTCTAGCTGAGGCATGGTTAGTGTTTTTACAGGAGCAATTCTAGCTCTGGTTTTTATCAATTGACAAGTGACGCTACCCTTACACCTGTGTCTAAGTAAAATGCAAATGGCATAAGCATCCCTGCTTGCGTCCGAAAATACATACAAAGTAGAACTTTCGTCTATTTTGGGAAGCAGTCTGGGAATTTTGATGTCTTCCAAATATACTCATGTTTATAACTTAAGGATAATGACAGCTCTGGCAAATAAAGGTTCAGAAACAAAACAAACGTGGCTTATTCATAAAGCCCATTTATTAAACAAAAGATAAAGAACAAAAAAATGATGTATGCATGATACCATTAAAAAAAATTACGATTTTTGCTTCCGAGAGCAATTACTAAAAAATATCTTCTTACAAAAACTTTACATTGCATGGTTTGTATAATGGTTAATACATTGTATATCTCCCAAACGATTAAATACAGTCCGTACAACGCCTAGTCATGGCTGAGTATCAAAATTATAGAACTGATCCTGGGGAAGATTACTCCACTCAGCAAGCAATGCTCTCCGAAGTTCCGGTGCATTTGTAGGAGATGCTTGAAGGGCTGCAATTCGTCGGCCGAGCATATGTCCCACATATTATTTTACTTTATATTAATACTTTGTATTACCACATAAAAGATTTTCATATAAATGTATCGTCAAACAAGTCCCATTTCAATCCCAATAGTGACATGACTTCTTTAGAGTCTTCATCAGAAAAGTTCAGAATTGAAGCTTGATTTTGAAGTCTATTATGTTTCCAACCTCTCAAGTCAAATTTTGCAGTGGCCATTATTTCTCTAGATCCCTCGATAATTGAGTTCAGTTCTTCAACTAATTCCACGCTCCCTTCACAGTTATCCACACACAGCGCTTTCTTTAGCTCTGAAGCTATTTCCTGACGCTCTTTTGGTACATTTTCCAAGTAGTAGTAAATCGTGGCAGCGAGTAAAAAGGGGCTTGCATTTACGCCAAATACAATCCTTCGGTGCCGAAATATAGTCATCTTTTCAGGCTGTCCTTTCTCCCACCATAGAAAACGGAGAAAATCTCTATCACACCTATTTGCAAAAACGCTGTTCTTATATCGTAAACTACCCCATACTTTCCTCCTCGAAATTTCGTCAAAATATTTTTAATTAATTTAGGATAATTTGGTTCCTTTTCCAGGCAGTCGTTTAGAGATACCAAATTTTTCTCCTTTGCAGATGCGTCGAATACTGGTCAAATTTTGGTACTCAAAATTTTCTCGAAAAACTGTTCTATACGGAGGATAATGCCCTTTAATCGTTTCTGCCTTTAAAATATCGATAAGTTCAATAATTCCCTCTTCTAACCAATCCTTTAAAACAGTTTCATCGGCTTTTAAGGAATTCTTGGTCTGAAGGGTTCTCACGCAAGACTTCACACTCTTTCTGCAAGGATTCTATTATCTGGCAACGTAGGATGAATTTCAACCCATGGAAATGACACCTGGTACCTTCCCGCCTCATCTATTTCTAAAGTACGGATAAAATAATTTTCTGTAGCTTTATCTATTTCTTATTTTGTTTGGAAAACAGCTGGTTCAGTTATTCCGATAGAATCAAGAGACCACAAGTCACAAATTTTTCTCTCACTAATGTGTAAGGATAAAAGAACTTCATTAAAATTCTTTCCCTTACCCTCCTTCTTCCTAATACTGTCCAGCCAAGGTGTGTATTCATTGCTACTAAACTCTCCGTTATGTGTTTTATTTTCCCTGTAAAGTGTTTTCCGGTATAAACTGCTCCTACAATCATGTATATTCCATTAGGGTTTTTGCCCCAAGTAAACAGGAATTCTCATTAATAGTTACATCACTCGGAAAAACTTTGTAACCTTTTCAGTTTCTTTATGCAATCTCTATCCCCCAATTTTGGAATATGCGAACATATAGTTTTTTTTTTTTTACTCATAACTTCCATTTCACATGTGAATCCCGTTTCTGGATTACTTAAATTAATTACATATTTATTCTGATTTTCTCTTTTTTCTATCCCTCCAAAAACCCCATGTGTCATACTTTCCTCACCTAAAGGTTTTAGTTTTCATTTCTCCGCAAGAAATGCACTGATGTATGATCTGCTACTTCCGGTAGCTGGAATTATGTATATAAAATTGCTTTCACCATTTGTCACAATTAAAGTTTGCAAGATTTCATTTTCATAAGATCAATAATTCGTTAAACCCTTATTTTCAATCCATTCTTCCTAATTTCCCCCATTTCTTTTTTAAAACATATTATATTGTCGTGTCCTTGTTTACATGATTCGCATCTTATTCTAGTACTGCAGTTAATGCTGAAGTGTCGTGGATGCAAACAGCGACAAAATATTAATTTCATTTTGCCTTTCTCTCTTGTTTCCATCAGCAGTCCACAAAGATGCTTCATTACACGTTATACACTCGTGATCAGATGAGTCGTAGAAAACTCATGGAGTCCCCCCCCGCAAACTCATATTCGTTTATTTTGCAGTAGTGTGTTTCGTAATATGTCTGGTTTCACTCAGTTTGTTATGTCTCTCTGTCGCCAGAGAGATCTTTAGTTGTAGCATCGATAATGTACCTTCCCGCGCAATTAGTTGTTAAGAAAGAAATTCAATCAATCAAATTTCGAACTGTTTTATTATATTCCAAAACTAAATCTGAGGGCGATGTTTTAAGTAATATAGGTGTTAATAAAGCTCCATATGTTTCTGAGGTTATATTGTAGTGGCCCAGTTATTGCATGAGAAATAATTATTTTTTATTTCATATATTTGTTCATGTGTTTAATTATTTTATAAAATTAACTTTAATATTTTGTTAATATTCATATTTATATTTCTTTTATGCTGAATGGCAATAAGTAGTTCATATTTATATTTAAATTTCTTTATGCTGAATGGCAACTAGTTCTAGTTCTGATTCATGATTGCTAGGTTTTGGTTTCAAAACGTTGCTCGTAGCGTCGCATTTCGATAGCTGGAAAATAAAGTGCAATAACTTAGCTATTTGTTTATAATTCATGCTGTTACTAGTCTTAAATTAATTTTAAATATTAGTAGCCAAGGCTACATCGTGGTGACCCTGATTAATTTTCGAAATGTCAACAAATGACTCTTCTGAAACTGCTATGAAAGATACGATGCAGTCACCGGAGCTTCATAAGGTGAGTGTAAAAATACCTCCTTTTTGGATTGATAAACCGGAAATATGGTTTTTTCAAGTTGAAGCTCAGTTCAAAATTAGTAATATCGTTTCAGAAGAAACGAAATTTAATTATTTAGTTTCACAGCTTGAACCTAAGTTCGTCGAAAATATTTGGGACATTGTAACGAACGATAGTGCCACAAAATATTCGGATGCTAAAATTAGGTTATTACATTTATTCAAAGAAAGTGAAAATGTACGGATTAAACGTTTGATTACTGGTATCGAACTTGGAGACATGAAACCAAGCCAACTTTTGCAGAAGTTGAGATCAGTTGCTACTACAGATGTGTCTGAAAATCTAATCTAAACTTTATGGCTGGAGAAGCTACCTGACTCCATCAAAAATATATTATTAGTTAGTGATGAAGATGTAACCAAGTTAGCGTCTATGGCAGATAAAATTAGTGATATGAATCGGAAACCAGAAGTATTTAGTACTAATGCTCCTTCCGTTCCCGCAAATGATTTGTTGCAAAGAATTACCTTTCTTGAACAAAAAATTGATCAAATAACCATTCGCTCAAGACGCAGGGACTCCGATTTACGTAATTCACGTTCACGATCTCGAAGCCGATCTCGTAAACGATATGACCCTACTGGCAAATTTTGTTTTTATCACTTTCGTTTTGGAGCAAAATGCATTTCAGAGAAATGCAAGCCTCTGTGTGCTTGGGTAAAAAACGATTTCAAAAACCAGGAAAACTCGAATCTGCAGTAGGTTCAGCGGCAAACGCTGCTGCAGAAAATATGAAGGATTGTCGCAAATTTCGTTTATTCGTTCGTGACCGAAGATCAAATTTGCACTTTCTTATTGATAGCGGAGCTGACGTAAGCATAATTCCTGCTACTTCACAGAATAAATGTAAAACTGAATATAAACTGTATGCAGCTAATGGCACAGATATTTCCACTTATGGCATAAAAACGCTAACTCTTGATTTGGGATTACGTCGTGATTTTCAGTTTCCATTCATAATTGCTGATGTCACAAAAGGTATTTTAGGAGCTGACTTTCTTCACAAATATAAATTGCTCATCGATATAAATAAGAAAAAATTAATTGATGGCGTAACACAGCTTTGTGTCCAGTGTGATGTCGCTGCTATTTCCAGTGATTACTCAGTAACCACATTAAATAAATCCATAAAAATTTTCGATTTACTGTCGAAATATCCCGAAATTTCTAAACCTAACCTTTTTCCTACACAAATTAAACATGGTGTTACACATTTTATTACGACTGATGGTCAACCCGTTTATTCAAAGGCACGACAGCTCGATCCAAAACGCTTAGCTATAGCTAAAGAGGAATTTAAATTTATGCTTGACAATGGCATAATTCGTCCATCAAACTCCCAGTGGTCAAGCCCCTTGCACCTTGTTACGAAAAAGGATGGTTCATATCGTCCTTGCGGAGACTACCGACGATTGAATGCGCAGACGATACCTGATCGATACCCAATTCCTCGCATTGAAGATTTTCATCATATTTTAAGAGGTACAAATATTTTTTCTAAAATTGATTTATTCAAAGCTTATTTTCAAATTCCCATTGCAGAAGAAGACAAATGTAAAACGGCTATCATCACTCCTTTCGGTTTATACGAATTTAATGTAATGAGTTTCGGTTTAAAAAATGCTCCTGCAACGTTCCAAAGATTTATTCATGAAGTCTTTAGAGGATTAGAATTCGTTTTTCCCTATTTAGACGATATACTCATTGCATCCAGTACCCATGAAGAACATGAAAATCACCTTAAATTAGTTTTCGAAAGATTACATACATTTGGGTTAAGAATTAATGTTTCAAAATCTGTCTTTGCTGTTCCCCAAATCGAGTTTCTAGGCTACCTAATTACACCTAAGGGTTCCCGTCCTTTGCCAGAAAGAGTTCAAGCTATTACTAACTACAAACGACCAGAAACAATTCATGAACTTAGAACTTTTCTTGGAATACTTAACTTTTATCGTCGTTATATAAAGGATGCAGCGAAGAATCAAGCATTGTTACATGCGTATCTCAAGGGAGCTAAAAAGAGGGACAAATGTAAAATCGAATGGACTGAAGAAGCTGAAAAACAGTTTGAAACGTGCAAGAATGACCTGGTGAACACGGCACTGTTGTCTTTTCCCAATTCTGAATTACCTCTGGCGTTATTTACAGATGCTTCAGATATGGCGATTGGCTCAGTGTTGCAACAATATGAAAACTCCTCGTGGAAGCCAATAGCATTTTTTTCTAAAAAATTAAGTGATACTCAGCAAAAATATAGCACCTATGATAGAGAACTATTAAGCATATATCTTTCAGTTAGACACTTTAAACATTATCTAGAAGGAAGAGTATTTACAATTTATACAGATCACAAGCCCTTAATATTCGCCTTTCGTCAAAAACTTGACAAAGCAACACCTAGACAGGCTCGCCAACTTCTATACATCTCCCAGTTTTCGACTGATATCAAATATGTCAAAGGTGAGAATAATATTGTGGCAGATACATTATCTAGAGTTAATGAAATTTCATCGATAGATTATGATAAAATAGCTGATGAACAAACTCAAGATGAAGAACTGAAGAGTTTGCAAACCACTACTTCCTTGAATTTCAAGCAATGTTCTCTACCTTCGGGGAAATATTTGTGGTGTGATACATCAACTAAACATGTTCGGCCGTATATTCCTCAGGCTTTCCGACAACACGTCTTTCAACGAATTCATGGTTTATCACATCCAGGAATAAAATCGACTATGAAACTAATGACATCAAAATTCATTTGACCTAACATAAAAAAAGATGTACAGTTGTGGACAAGAACCTGCATTCCTTGCCAAAAAGCTAAAATCAGTCGGCACACCAAAACAAAATTAGGTGAGTTTGAAGTACCACCAGGAAGATTTTCTGTCATCCATATCGATCTCATAGGACCACTTCCACCATCTAAAGGGAATATTTATTGTCTTACTTGCATAGATAGATTTTCGAATTGGATGGAAGCAATTCCTTTAGACAATATTTCCGCTGAGAACGTCGCAAAAGCCTTTTATAGCAACTGGATTGCGCGTTTCGGAACACCAAGTAAACTCATTAGTGATCGTGGATCCCAATTTAAAAGTGATACATTACGAGCTTTGTCCAAAATCTGTGGCATCAATTTACAACACACTACTGCCTACCACCCCTCGTGTAATGGCAAAGTTGAGCGCCTTCATCGAACATTAAAAACAGCATTAAAAGCCCACAACAACATATCTTGGACGGACACGTTACCAACAGTACTTTTGGGTTTGCGTACTGCTATTCAAGAAGATACCAATCATTCTATTGCACAAGTAGTTTATGGCCAGAGTCTCAGACTTCCTGGAGAGTTTTTCAGCGAACCAAGTATCCAGACAGCATCGGAGACTTTTGCTAATAAACTCCAGAAACAGATGGAAGTTGTTGGACCGAGACTAATTCGTAAAAATTCATCTGAAGAGATATTTGTCCATAAAGACTTAAAAACTTGTTCTCATGTGTTTCAGCGAATAGATCGGGTAAAAAAACCTTTGGAACCTCCTTATGAAGGACCATTTCCTGTTATTGATCGCAAGGACAAATATTTTACTACTAGCATAAAAGGAAAACATGTTAATGTATCCCTGGATCGCTTGAAACCAGCATATATTTTAGCTGAGGAAAATTCTCAGTTGATACAACCTGACTACACTAATTTGCAGAGACCGGACTCAAATTCGGATGTGAATCAAAAACATTCTCGCACAGGCAGAACTATACGTTTACCTGTTAGATTCAAGGACTGACTAAATTATTTTGATAGTGGTTAACACTGCAATACTAGTTACTACCTATTTCTCCATCTTCGTAACGTAACTTAGTTACTGGTGGGGGAGTAGTGTAGTGGCCCAGTTATTGCATGAGAAATAATTATTTTTTATTTCATATATTTGTTCATGTGTTTAATTATTTTATAAAATTAACTTTAATATTTTGTTAATATTCATATTTATATTTCTTTTATGCTGAATGGCAATAAGTAGTTCATATTTATATTTAAATTTCTTTATGCTGAATGGCAACTAGTTCTAGTTCTGATTCATGATTGCTAGGTTTTGGTTTCAAAACGTTGCTCGTAGCGTCGCATTTCGATAGCTGGAAAATAAAGTGCAATAACTTAGCTATTTGTTTATAATTCATGCTGTTACTAGTCTTAAATTAATTTTAAACATTAGTAGCCAAGGCTACAATATTTAATGATTCAAGACATTGGATATGTTTCTGTGTATAACTCAATAACTTGATGGAGTTTTGAATGTCATTAGAATCCTTTAAAGATCTTATTTTCAGTAATTTATGTATATGGGCGTTTATCAACATATCTTTATTTCCAAATCTTTCTGCGACAAGTTTTACTGAAGTTTCACAATTTTCTTCGGTTAGGTCGAAACCGTCAATTGTGTTATAAGTAGTACCGCCCAAAAGGGATTTCAGATAATTAAATTTACTTATAGTGTCAAGCGTTTTATTTTGGTGTATGGCTGATGAAAGTGTTCCAAAATGTTAGCCATTCACAGCTTCCGCCATAAAATTTCGGAATAGTAAGTTTAGAAAGCTTCAGATTTTGATTTTCAATTTTAACGTTTTCTGTCATATTTTCACTTAGCTGTTCAGCGCTTTCTAACAAACTTAATTGTTTTTGTTCTGTATTAATTTCTTTGAATTATTTGTTAGCTTTGTATTTAAATGTAGTTATTCCTTCACAAGCTTCGTCAGCACCGCTAATTCCTGGTCTAGATCTTTTGTTCTTATTATTTTTTTATATCGGTATTTATTATTATTATTATTATTATTATTCGTTTGATTTTTCATTTAGGAGTTCTAAGTAAATTTCTAGTTCCTCTGTGTTCACTTCTGTTTTTAATAATTTAGTTTCGATTCGGCCAATTACTACTTTTGTAACGGCAGACCTTATGTGGCCGCGTTTCCTTTTCAATGTATCGATTGTTTCCGTTATTATTCAATATTCAATAATTCAACAATTATCATTAATTTACTTATTATTTATGATTATGTATTATCTATATCACTGATATCAATTTCGACAGTTTCAATAGTTACTTTAAGGAAAAAGAGCAGAGTTTGGCAGTCCCTGTTCGGACACCATGTTAAAATTTTATCAACTTTTTACGAGTTAAAATTTAGTTCTCTAATAGGATAAGTAAAAATTCACTTATCTTCTAAAGGACTGCCCTGGAACATGTTCATTTTCCTTTTGAACGTCCATTCCTTTTAGTCTATACTAAATTCCATTCATTGCCGACCCCTAATATAATTTTTTTAGAAATTTATTATTAACATAGTATGAAATATGTTTACAAGTTAATCAATACAAGCATTATGTTTCAGATATATACGAAGGCGGTCTATCGTTTCGACTAATATTAGATGAATCACTCGTTCAAGTAAGTACTTTTCTCTCTTCCGCCAGAGGGCGCCCGCGGTTCCTGCGTTATTAGTAGGCAAATGCGGCACAAGTAATCGTCAACCAGCTGAGCCCTATGTATATGAGCGTTGTTCTCCATTAACAGGAACCCCGGATCAAGTGCGCCCCTGAAAAGTCGGAACATAAGTCTCTAAGATCTCATCTCTATATCTAACAGCAGTCAGGGAGCCTTTATCAAAAGCATGCAGGGGTATGCGCCCGTCCAATAATGCCTCCCTAAACCACTACACCTCCATCATTGTAATGATCCTTTCCCTGATGAAAGAGGGATAGTATAATGTTCCACGCTCTTTCCAGATACAGGCACGCCGAGAATCGGTGTCCAGGCTGAATCGCGACCTATTTGTAAAAGGCACAGTACTCCATTGAAGTCTGGTCCAAGGTATACGTAGTCTAAATCATGCTAAACGTCTTTCTAGTGTGCTGCAGAGAGCAGGTCTTCTGGAATGCATCCCTATTTCATGAAGGCATCGGCCAACCGTGAAACTCAAGTTACAATGGCAGCATAAAACACACATGCGAGCTGTAAAGCTGTAACAGTCCTGTATGGCCCCACTGAAGGTGCCAAATAATAATCTTCATTCGTCTCTTAGTCGATATGAATTCAATGTTCTGAAACTGTTTCCGCAAATTGAAGACGACACTTGGCATTACATTGAGCTCTGTACCCACCTGCGTTTGTGATTAGCCTGCCTCCAATCTACTGACAGTTCTCCATCTCATTCCATCATATATACATTTGTGGCTACTTATTTTACCTTATAAAATTTACCCAACTTTTGTGAAAAGGGCGAATGTCATGGAGTACCGGCATGCAGATCGCCGGAACCTCCTCGTGCGCTGATATCCCTTCTAGAGTCACAACTTCACAGACACGCATATGTACACTTAAGTATTTAATTCTGAATGTTTGCAGAATTCTTCGCTAGCCCAACCTTTGGTTCAATACTTTTCATAAAAATTGACATAATTTGTAAATTCTCTTAATTTTACCGGCAAGTGTATATATGAATAAATACAAAGCAGTTGAAAAAACTTATTCAGTTGCACGCTGATAGCAGCATTAAGTAATAATGCAAAATAAAAAAATTTTTAAATACGTTTCAAATTCATCATAGAATCCATTCGGAATAAAACGCATGCAAAATCCAAAAAGCCAGAAGCACAGTGGCAAACTGCAATATATATAAAGAAAGCAAACACACGCTTTGTAATGAAGCAGACACACACTATACTGAAGCAAACTTAGCTCTAATTGATAGTGTAGAAATATTGATGCTGTAGAACGTTGATACATAACGAGGGGAAACTTGGCAGCCGAAGCAGATCAAATACTCATCTTTATTTTAAAAAGCATACTGTGGCCACAAACAACTTGTCACACTACTGGTACCTATTTGAACATACTTATATTTTTTATAGTCAAAAAACATCAGAACTAGAAATTTAAGTACAGCGGACTAAAATTCTTCAAAATATGATCTTTCAGCATCAACACAGCGCTGCCAGTGCGTCTTCCACTGCTCGTAGCCCTTCTGGAAGGCCTCGGGCGTCATGCTGTCAAGGGCTCTCGTCGAAGCCTGCTGGATGCCGTCGATAGAGTGGAATTGCTTCCCTTTTAGGCCTGTTTTAATTCGGGGGAAGAAGAAAATGTCACTTGGAGCCAAGTCGGGGCTGTAGGGTGGCTGCGGCAGTGTTGTCACGTTCAACTTGACCAAAACTTCGGCAGCTGCGCACGACGTGTGAGCAGGCGCGTTGTCGTGGTGGAGAATCCAATCGCCCTTGATCACCAGACGGACGTGACGGACTCGATCGGCGGAGCACTCCAGTGTAAAAGTCATCTGTGACAGTCTGTCCATGAGCAACAAACGCCTTGTGAATCCCTCCTTTACAATAAAAAAAAAAAAAACGCGACTTGCTCATGCGAGCTTTCTTGGGCTTCGGCGAGGAAGCAGTTTGCCATTCTGAGCTTTGACACTTCGACTCAGGATTGTACTCGTAGACCCAGGTCTTATCACCAGTAACCACTTTCTCCCGAAGGCTCGGGTCAACATTCAACCGCTGGAGCATTTCCTGGCAAACAGTCATGTACCGTTTCTTCTGATCCACCGACAAAACTTTTGGCAGCAGTTTGCCACACACTTTTCGTATCATCAAATTCTCTGTCACAATCCTCCACATCGTACTCTGACAGAGTCCCAGTTCATAGGCAATTAATCTAGTACTAAGACGACGGTCACTGTTTAAAAGTTCCCGCACTCTCTCCACATTTTGATCCGTTCGGCTTCATGATGGCCTCCCAGAGCGGTCGTCGTCTTCAACATTCCCGCGATCATCTTTAAAACGTTTGTGCCATATGAAAACCATTGCACGGGACATGGCTTCTTCCTTAAAGGCCTCTTGAATCATACCGAGAGTCTCCGTGGCGGTTTTGTTTAGTCGCACGCAAAACTTAATTGCATAACGTTGCTCCAAGTGCTGCTCCATTTTCGCCTCTCCCACTTTTCGATCGAGGTCAATAACACGCACTCACGCTGCAAGCGATGCGCACTTTCCAGGGTTCCGGAGGCAGCTGCCGCAGCGTCAGTTCGTTCCCTGAGACCCAGTCTTGAAACTTCTGATTCACATCGTGTATTAGTGTGCTTCACTTTTTTATGCAGGTAAAATATTTCAAACTTTTTTCCCCTTAAATTTTCTGTACCTTAGTTACATTACCGATCTTAAAAATTAATTTTAGCACTGATATGCATACTGGAAAGAACTTTGTTCACAGCATATATAAACTGTGAATAAATTCAAGTAATTGTACAATTTCTCTTTTGCGAAAAGTGAATTTTTATTGCATCATTCTGATATCATCAAACTCAGAAAACTTCAACTCAGAGACTCTCATCAAACTCAGAGACAATTTCTGGCCGTTTAATTGGTAGGCAATTAATATTTATTTTGCATTTTGAGTATTTTACCACAAAGATCTGAATTCTTTAACCTCTTATGCTTATTTAATAATATTAACTTATTTAATAAGTTAATTTTCTGCTTATTTTATTAATTTTCTTAAAAGCAGAATTTCAAGAATTAAGTGTTACAAGAATGTAATTAAAAAAATTCTCTAATTTTTAAAACTAACATAAAGAAAAAAATCATCGTTGAAAAATAAGATTCTGAAAGAAAAGAAATGCTTCATCTTTACAAAGCTCTTATCCCATTTATTAAATGCAACCTGATTACATCATAATGTAATAGATGAAATTTGACATGCAAATTTTCCAAGAGAAACTATGCAAATGATTAAAAAACCATGCCAGTAGCTGAATAGTATGGAAAATGTACATCAGAAAAGATATATCAAGGACAAAGTTTAAAGTAAAAATTTGACAGTTGAAGTATCGAATTTTAAAGGATTCTAAAATATTCCAAGAAATTTGTGAAAACAAACACAAAATATCACTGAAGGGAAGGTGATTTCTCCAGACTTAATTTTAACAACAAAAACAGAAAGACTTGCTATGATACAAATGCATAGAAGACCAACTTCAACATTTCAGATATTATGAAATTATTAATTTCATAAAATTTTCAGAAATTACGAGCAGTAATGTCCAAACTGACTACACTTGAAATATCAACAACTTGGAGTTATTATTTTTGAACTGCTGAAGTCCAGCACATTTGTATATGAAAACATGGCTTGATATATTGTGATCAACATGTTGGTTACTATGGTCAAAGTATAAAAGAATGCATTTTTTAAATTATAATAAGGTCAAAATAGAGCATAGAAATTGCCAAATGACAGACAGATGTCACCATGTAAAAGCTGAAGTCACCAAATAGTTTTCATTTATACCACCCATATACAAAGAACGTACTTTCTGTATTTTAGAAAGAAGGACTTGACTAACTAGTCAATGAAACTGAATTCAAGATGAACTTGATTTTTCATGCCAAAAACTTTGCTGTGTTTTAAATCCTTATGAATGTTCTGTTTTAGAAAGTACTCATTTATTAAATCTGTTTAGCCATTTTATCATGAAAATCAGTAAAAGACAAAAGTTAATTTGTTAGACTGTTATGACCAACTCCCAAAAATGAGTCAATTGAATGCTGCTCTTAGTTAAATTTTTCTCACAGCTTTTTGGGCGAAATTTCGAAGAATCATGACGATATTATTTGCAGATCAAAGCAAAAACCAAAATGTAAATGCAAACAGTGGGAAATATCACAATGTTGGTAAAATATTGATTGTGAAACATTGATTTGCAACTGTTCATGAAAATGATGTGGTACAAAGCTACAGAATTCACTGTAAAACATAAGGGCTATTCATTACAATTAGGGGTTTAATATAAGCCAAGTATTTTCTGGAATCATTATGAATAGTTTAAAATGGAACTTTTACGCAACAAATGAAAACAAACCACTACTAATAACTTTTTTCTTTAACTAAAATGCTTTGCAAAGATTTATATAGTTCTGGTTACATTTACATTAAGCAGCATCTACAATAATCTTTCAAAAAAAAAAAAAAAAAAAAAAAAAAAAAAACGAAATGATTGTAATACATCTACAAAATCATGTTCTAAATTAGTATTAAATTATTCTTTTCAAACACAATGTTTCTATCGATTAAATAATTATATAATTCTTTACTTTAAATTCAAAAAACTAAAAATATACAAAATAACACATTATTAGTTCTTTATTTTATTTTTCCTCTTCAACTTAGAAAATTGGGTATGTATATTTTCCTATCTTAAAAGGTCATGGGGAATAAATCACCAATGAAATTACAAAAACACACATTATTATCTTAGAATATATTTATTAGTCTGAATGATACAAAATTACAAACTTAAAAAGGGAAAAAAGTGTACAAAAATATAAAATATATATTTAAATAGGCACAATTCTTATTTCTTGAATTAAGTGTTTTAACTCAAGTAGTAATCTTGAGTCAACAGCATAATTAACTTAATTTTCCAGCATGACAGCTATGCCTTGACCACCTCCAATGCAGGCTGATCCTATGGCATATTTTGCTTTCCTTGCCCTGCATAAGGTTAAAAACAAAATGTAAGTAACTGTTGCATTAGTAAAAAAAGATTTGGAGGAGGTTGGAGCAGATTTCAAATGAAGTTTTTATATATGCAACCAACTAATCAATATTACTGGTTAAATTGCATACAATAACTCAAGATACACAAAACGTTTAGTTCACAGTACAAAAATAATCATTAATATTTTAAAATAAAGATGCTAATATAAGGTGATGAATATGCATGAAGTAAAAGACTATGCTTGACTCAAAAATTTTACAATATTGTATAGCTACTAAAACAGTTACACGATGAGTGAAAAGTCATGCACAGTATAAGTAACTAAATTTAATTCACTGGTTTAAAGCACAAACTACAAGACATACAATACTTGTTGCAATACAATAGCAAACCATATCTTTAAACATATGCTCAAAATCGCAGTTGTGCTCAATAATGTATGCACATGCGCTTTTTGTCATGGTTGAGGCCATATTCTGTGCAGCATATGTACACTGATGATGTTAACTGCCATTGTAAAAGATTCCCTTTTTTAGTCCTCAAATGTATGGGGATTATCTGTACAGACTTCTCCTTTCAGGTACCCATGGAAAAAAAAAAAAAAAAATCCACACACCACATGTCAAGAGAATATGAGGGTCATAATCCTTTAATCCTTTTGAAATGTTACTGTTGCCAAAAAGAAAACATAAGAATGGCATACTTTCTTGGATGTTTAAGAAGTGGCTCTGTTGCTAGAACCAATACTCATGTTCATCGATTCAAGAAATAAACTGCGTAATAATGTCTTGGTACATTGCATTGTTTATTTCAAATACTGTTAAGAATAAAAATTCATTACTTTAGGAAAAAATGACATATCTGCCAAGTAATACACACAGAACTTAACTACTAAATAGAGTTAGACGACAAGTCAAGTATGCAGATTATTAGTATTCCTATGCTGTCCTCTAATGACAGACAATACTATTATATCAACTGCAATTAAATTTATAAAAAGATATTTACTCGATATGTGTGAATTTCTATCTCTCTATAGATATACGTAGCGTATTCAGAAACTAAGTACCATTTCATTCTAGCGCCGTCGCAGCGCTGTGGTAGGTGTCTCGCGCATGCGCACTAGTCTTTCTTGTTCACTGATTTTCAATTGTCACCATTCTGGTTGCTCTATGTTGTGTTTTCAGTTTGCTGTGCACATTCAAAATGTTTAAGACAATTAGTTCTCCCGCTGACTGCGAGATTCGTGCTGTGATTAAATTTTTTAACACGAGGAATGTTAAACTGGCCGAAATTTATAGTCAAGTGACAGAAGTTTACGGTGAATATGCGATAAGTGATGGAATGGTGAGAAAGTGGGTAAGAATGTTTAATGCAGGTCGAACAAATGTCCACGCCAAGGCTCGGAGTGGTCGGCCTTCTGTTGTCTCCGATGATTTGGTAAGGAAAGTGGATGAAGCAATTCATGAGAACAGACGGTTCACAATGACAACTCTTTCAGAGGCATTTCCACAAATTTCACGTACTGTTTTGTTCGAAATTGGGTCTGACCGCTTGAATTATTGCAAACTGTGTTCCCAATGCGTTCCAAAAATGCTCACTGATGTTCACAAAACAAAGCGACTTGGTAGTGCCCTGACATTTCTCACGCGGTACAGTGATGAGGGAGAAAACTTTTTAAACCAAATTGTGACAGGTGATGAAACTTGGGTGTGTCATTTCACACCAGAATCGAAACAACAATCGATCGAGTGGAGACACACTCATTCTCCGAAAAAACAAATGTTCAAAGTGACAATGTCATTACAAAAAATCATGTGCACTGTCTTCTGGGATAGGAAAGGCTTTGCTTACTGAATTTCTTCCCAGAGGTGAAACCATTAATGCGGCACGATATTGTGAGACTTTAAAAAAACTAAGGCGTGCCGTTCAAAACAAACGAAGAGGAATGCTCAGTAAAGGAATTGTGTTGCTCCATGACAATGCTCGGCCCCATACTGCTGGTGTCACTCAATCGTTAATTTGACAGTTTCATTGGGAGCAGCTCGATCACCCGCTGTACAGCCCGGACTTGGCGCCGTCCGATTATCATTTGTTCCTGAACAAGAAGCGTGAGCTTGGTGGCAAGCACTTTGGATCTGACGATGACACAAAAAATGCTGTGGAGTCGTGGTTATCGAAACTGGCAGGAAGTTTCTTTGACGATGGTATACAAAAACTGGTCACCCGCTATGACAAGTGTTTGATCATTGGCAGAAACTATGTTGAAAAATAGTTTAAGACATGTATTTTCATGTAAAAATAAAATTGGATTCGAAAAAATTGTTTTACTATTTTTTTTTTTTCAAAACGGTACTTAGTTTCCGAATACGCCTCGTATATCTCCAACAGTCAAACTGTATATATTAACATTTTAAGCACTCAGCCAATTCTGCTGAACTTTCTGCATTGTAGCACTGCTACATACTACAACATAATAGTCCAACCAAGACTAATATCATTATATGAATATTTTGAAAATGATCTATTTATTAAAAAAATCTACTTACTAATAACAGCTATAAACATGAGTTTAAAAAAAGTGGAATATTTGACAAAAAGAAAAATCAGAAAAGCAATAACAAATAGTTTAGGTTAGTTGATTTTAATTAAGGCAAAACATGTGAGGGATATCTGTCTAGGAAGAGACGCCCTTATGAAGGGTTTTCTAAAGGAAACTGGCTTCTATTCACATTACATTTGGGGACACCAGAAGAATGCCCATGAAGCCAGTCTCTATAGGATCTGAACCTGGGTCAAACTTACTATGTTCAGTGATCTTTCCACTCATACACTGATAGGTCATTTTCGAAGGAATAGTGTTACAATATCCGCTATGAAAGTAATAATATTTTGTTACAACTGGGACGGAAATAGTACTTATCTCTACTTTACAAGTTTCAAAAAGCTTTACTAATATAACTGTTGTATTATTGCATTACATTATGTTCATTATTATAAATAAAATAATCATTCTTGTCTTGTATTTCCGATCATTTTCAGCTATAAATTCAGTTCCACTTTTTTTTATAATCTTATAAATTTTAAATATAAAGTTATTTAAATTTAAAATTTTAATTTTAACATATTACTTCTTGCTTTTCATACCATAAACAGTTTACAAACATGACGTATTAATACAGTACAAAGTCCGAAATCCGGACTCGGCGAATCCAGATTTGGGATTTTTCTGGATATTAGATCATCAATTTAAACCTGGTAAGATGGCATGCAGAAATTATACAATTAAAAACATGAAATCATAATTTATGAAATAAAGAATAATTATGAACTAAAGCAGGGCTGTCCAACTGGCAGCCCACAGGCAGTATATGGCCCATCAAATTATTTTTACGGCCTACAAGTACATTTTACTATGAATAAATTTATGTTACTAAATTATTATTATTAATATTAAAATTATTTTATTATGTGAAAATTTAAATCTAATTTGAATTTAAAGTAGGTAACTATTTAGTTTGCGTAACTTCACTTAACCTGGCTGAATACAGCAGCAATCCATTTGTCTGATGATGGTTGGCTCAACGTTGGCGCCACATATTATATTTGTGGTTGGTTGTTTATCTATGGTTGGCTCATGTGATGAGCACACTACCCTGTGCTAGTTGGCTGATTCATGCAATCGTGCGAGTGCAGTCTTGTCTAGAATTTGTTCAGGGGTGACTGTGTTATAATATTATTAATTTAATTTCATATTTATTTATTAATTAAAATAATTATTGAATATGAGTTCTACTAATAAAAGAAAAACAGACCTTGAAAATTGAGAATTTCAAGATCGCTGGGAGATAGATTATTTATTTATTCTGAACAAGAATGGTAAACCACAGTGTTTGGAATGTTTACAAATCATAGCTGTGTGTAAAGAATATAACTTGAAGTGCCATTATCTTTCCATGCATGAAAAAAGTATCATTCGTACACGCGAGACATGAAAATACCACTAGTAAAGAAATGAAAAAGCACCTGGATCATCAAACGATTTAATTTAATCAAGAACCAAAATTTCAAGAAGCATCTGTAGCTGCATCGTTTGAAGTTTGTTTAGAAATAGTAAAGGCAAAGAAACCATTTTTGGATGGAAAGTTCATTAAAAAATGTGACATAAAAATGGCTCAAGCATTTAATGACAACGAAATGGTAAGGAAACTTCAAACAGTATCATTTTCTCACCAGACTGTAAGCCGACATGTAAACGAGACTAGCATGCATGTCACTATTAAATTAGAAAACCTAATCAATAGTTGCTGATATTTTTCGGTAGCTTTGGATGAAAGCACAGACATTTCCGATACAAGTCAAATGCTTATCTTTATAACAACTGTAAATGAAAACTATAATTATTCAGAACTTTTAAAATTACAATCATTAAACGGAACAACAAAAGGTGGAGATATTTACAAACAATTAAAATGTTCAGTAGAGCAGTATGGCAAATTTGACAAGTGCTATTGTAACCGACGGTGCTAGAGCGATGACGGGCAAAAATATTGGGTTCGCGGGACTTTTTCAAAAAAAGGATTAACATGTTGTATGTTACACTGTATTATCCATCAGGAGGTATGTGGTTTATCCCTAACACTAAAAGAAGTAATATACAAATTACTAATTAAATTCACGGCGGAAATCGTTCTCTTACACACCGAAAATTTTAAACATTTTTGGATGAATTGAAAAGTGAGTATGGAGATCTGCTTTTACATAGTAACACTCGTTGGTTAAGTGCTGGAAAGTGCTCGAGAAGATTCCTTACACTTCGAAAAGAAGTTCATCTTTTTCTCACAGAAATTGCCATCAATGAAAATTTAACAGCAAATTTAGTTGATAAAAATTTTATTTATTCACATGCTTTCCTAACAGACATTACACAATTTAAATATTTTTGTTAAAAAATTTTATCAACTTTGTACTATTAAAATTTTTTGATCATTAAATAGATAAGTGAAAGTTCACTTACCTTCTAAATAGGGCTGCCCTGAACTGCCTTCTTTCCTTCTTGTCGATATCCGTCTCTATGATGAACTTCGATTCACTTCGAAACACAGTTATAAACTTTTTAAGAAATTTTAATTCGTATGAAAGATATCTACAAAATATTTACAAGTTATAATGATTACAAGCATAATTTATACGGAGACGGTCTATCGTTATACATCTGTTAGACGCGTCAGCCGTTCAACTGACTACTTTTAGTCTCTTTCGCCAGAGGGCGTTCGTGCAAGTAAAGTTCTAGTAAGCAAACACGACACTCCCACCTTGAGGTCCAGTATCAACAGAGGATGGACCTCAACTGACCTGTAGTTCAAGTCTTTTGAGATTTCGTCATACGTCGAGTTCTGTACCTCACTAGCATATCTGACTCAGGTGTAAAGTTGAGCTCAAGAGGTATGAGGTTCTTAGTAGGTCTTATAATCTCCCCTTGTGCAGTTTTCAGTTTCACTAATCTAATGTATCCGTCGTGGGATGGAAAAATTTCCACGATTCTAGCTAAGGGCCAGTTTATCCTTTTTTCGTTGTTGGACACAATTACAAGATCACCAACTTTCACAGAAGATGGTTCGCGGATGAATTTTGAGCTTTGTTTTAGTTGCCCTAAATATTCTGATCGAAATCTTTTTCGTAAATCTTTTCTCAATTTGGCTCTGTAAAGGTATCTTTTATTGATGGATTTAGAATCCAAAAGATCTAATTCAGGAACTCCAGTCTCTGGAATTTCTGTTAGAAACATTGCTGGGGTGAGAGCTCTTAAATCCTTTGCGTCTTCTGACAAATACGTGAGAGGACGGTTGTTCATAATGCTCTCGCAGTCACAAATGATTGTCAACAATTCTTCGTAGTTCAGAGAAGATTTTCCTAGTACCTTTCGAAGAATTCTCTTTAGTACTCCAATTAATCTTTCCCACCACCCTCCCCACCATGGCGAGGAAGGGGGAATAAATTTCCATTCAATTTTCTTAACTGTTGCGTTTTCTAAGATAGAATTCCAATCTATGGTCTTAAACAAATTATTTGATCCAACAAAATTGGTTCCACTGTCGGAGTATACAGTGACAGGTCTACCCCTTCGAGCGATGAATCGCCTGAATGCGTGCAGAAAACTTTCGGTTGATAGAGATGAGACTAGCTCTAAGTGAACTGCTCTATATATTGCGCAAGTAAAAATGACGATCCATGTTTTTTGGCCTCCTTTTAAAATTAAGGGACCCGTCAAATCAACACCAAAAATCTCAAAAATTAAAGCATCTCTTATTCTGTCTTCAGGTAGTGGCGCTTGAGGAATCTTATATGAATCAGAGTCGAACCTTCGACATCGTACACAGTTTTGGATAACCTTGCGTACGGTCTTCCTACTCTTTATGATCCAATATTTTTCATGCAAAGCGCACATAACGAATTGTACTCCAGCGTGACTTAGCGTTTCATGTTCAGATTTGATCAGTTTTAATACTAATGGATGTTCTGAGGGAAGTAAAACTGGGTAACGAAAGTCAGCATCATCGTCTCTCTGAAAGATACGTGTCTTCACTTTTATAAGGCCATTGGAGTCCATGATAGGTTCTAGAGCACGTATTCTTTTATCTTTTCATCCTTCGAAAGATTCTCGTTGGATCAGTCGGAAAACCACTGTTTCAGCTCCTTTTAGTTCTTCGACTGAAATTCTCCCATAAGTTCTTTCAGATGGTGGTGTGGTAGCATTTTTAATGAATCTAAAGATCCAAGATACGACCTTTATGATCTTTTCGAATTTTGAAATATTGTCAAAAAGGTTAAATTTATCTGTATTCGTGTTATTGCTTGCTGAAACCACAGTTCGTTTTCTCTCTCCATTTACTATATCGAAGTCAGGATGTTCTCCATCTGCAATAGGCCACTCTTCTGGAGGTCGATAAATCCAATCTGGTCCTTTCCACCATTCGGATTTCCTCAATTCTTTTGCAGCTCCTTTTAGTTCTTCGACTGAAATTCTCCCATAAGTTCTTTCAGATGGTGGTGTGGTAGCATTTTTAATGAATCTAAAGATCCAAGATACGACCTTTATGATCTTTTCGAATTTTGAAATATTGTCAAAAAGGTTAAATTTATCTGTATTCGTGTTATTGCTTGCTGAAACCACAGTTCGTTTTCTCTCTCCATTTACTATATCGAAGTCAGGATGTTCTCCATCTGCAATAGGCCACTCTTCTGGAGGTCGATAAATCCAATCTGGTCCTTTCCACCATTCGGATTTCCTCAATTCTTTTGCAGAGCAACCGCGTGATGGCAAATCCGAAGGATTAAACTTTCCGGGAATGTGATGCCAGTGATCTGGGTTACTCAATTTTCGAATCTCATTTACTCGATTGGCTACAAAAGTGGACTAATTTCCTTTCTGCTTTATACAAAGAGGGCATTTGTAGAAATCTGTCCAGTAAGAAAAAATGGAACTTCTTTTAGTTTCAAGTCTTTTCTTATTGTATGAGATGGTCTAGCTCCAATAGTGCAAGCGAGTATCTCTAGTCGAGGTATGGTGAGTGCTTTTAGCGGAGCAACTCTTGCTTTAGATTGTATCAATTGACAGGTGACTCCACTCTCACCACTGTGTCTAAGGAAAATGCAGGTCGCATACGCGTCCTTGCTTGCGTCCGAAAATACATGCAGAGTGGTACTTTCGCCTATTTTGGGAAGCAATCTAGGAATTTTGATGTCTTTCAAATATTTTAACTGAGATGACCATGTGAAAAATTTCCTTGCTAGATCATTCGGCAGATTAGTATCCCAGTTAATTTTCTGTTTCCAGCACTCTTGCAGAATCAATTTAGGCATGAGAGTAACTGGACTAGTAAACCCAATTGGGTCAAAGATTTTACTCAATTCGGAAAGAACAGATCTTTTGCTCAATATAGGGTTTTCTTCATATTTTACGTGACAAGACAAAGTATCATCAAACAAGTTCCATTTCAATCCCAATACTGACACAACATCTTCATAATCTTTATCAGAAAGGTTTAGAATTGAAGTTTCATTTTTAAGTCTATTATGTTTCCAACCTCTTAGGTCAAATTTTGCAGTAGCCATTATTTCTCTAGATCCTTTGATAAATGAGTTTAATTCTTCAATTGATTCCACGCTCGCTACGCAGTTATCCACATACATGGCTTTCTTTAGCTTTGAAGCTATTTCCTGATGATGTTTTGGTACATTTTCCAAATGGAAGTTAATTGTGGCAGCGAGTAAAAAGGGGCTGGCGTTTACGCCGAATACAACCCTTCGGTGCCGATATATAGTCAGTTTTTCAGGCTGTCCTTTCTCCCACCATAGGAACCGGAGAAAATCTCGATCCGCTGGGTTCACACCTATCTGAAGAAATGCTCTTTTTATATCCGAAATTACTCCATACTTTCCCTCTCGAAATTTTGTCAAAATTTTGGGGATCAATTCAAGATAATTAGGACCCTTTTCCAAGCAGTCGTTCAGAGACACCGAATTTTTCTCCTTTGCAGATGCGTCGAACACTGGTCGAATTTTCCCGAAACACGGGTCTATGTGGCAGATAATGCCCTTTGATCTTTTCTGCCTCCAAAATATAGACAGGTTCAATTATTCCCTCTTCTACCCAATCCTTTAAAACAGTTTCGTAGGCTTCTAAGGAATTCTTTGTCTGAAGGGTTTTCACGCAAGACTTCAGACGCTTTTCTGCAAGGATTCTATTATCCGGCAACTCAGGATGAATTTGAAGCCATGGCAGTGATACCTGATACCTTCCAGTGTCATCTCTTTCTAAAGTACGGATGAAATAATTTTCTGTAGCCTTTTCTATTTCTTGTTTTGTTTGAGAAAGAGCTGGTTCAGTTATTCCGATAGAATCAAGAGACCACAAGTCACAAATTTTTCTGTCACTAATGTGTAGTGATAAAAGAATTTCATTAAAATTCTTTCCCTTTACCTTCGTTCTCCCTAATATAGTCCAACCAAGGTGTGTATTCATCGCTACTAAACTCTCCGTTACGTGTTTTACTTCCCCTGTAAAGAGTTTTCCGACATAATCTGCTCCTACAAGCACGTGTATTTCGTTAAGGTGTTTTTCAAATAAACAAGAATTCTCATTAGTTACATCACTGGGAAAAATTTTGTAACCTCTAAGTTTCTTTAAGCATTCCCTATCCTCCAATTTTGGAATATGTGAGCATACGGTTTTTTGGCTCAAAACTTCCATTTCGCATGTGAATCCTGTTTCTGGATTATTTAACTTAATCAGATACTTGTTGTGATTTTCCCTTTTTTCTATTCCTCCAAAAAGCCCATGAGTCACACTTTCCTGACCTAAAGATTTTAGTTTTAATTTCTCCACAAGAAATGTGCTGATATATGATCTGCTACTTCCGGTATCCAGAATTATTCGTATAAAATTGCTTTCACCATCTCCGTAAACATTGGCAATTAAAGTTTGCAAGATTACACTTTCATAGGATGAATTATTCATTAAGGCCTTATTTTCAATTTGTTCTTCCTTAATTTCTCCGTTTTCGTTTTTAAAACACATTATAGTGGCATGCCGTTGTTTACATAATTCACACCTTATTCTAGAAGTGCAATTAAAACTAAGATGCCGTGGGTGTAAACAGCGATAACAGATCCCTTTCGCTTTGCATTTCTCCCTTTTTTTCTCAATAGACCATAAAGATGCTTGTTTACACGTTATAGACTCGTGATCAGAAGAGTCGCAGAAAACACATGGTGTTTGTCCTCCCCGCAAACTTGCGTTCGTCAACTCCGAAGCTGTGTGTTTTGCAATAGGTCTGGTTTCACTCAGTTTGTTATGCTTTTGCGGCGCCGCCTTTGGCTGGACCGTCTGGAATGTACGTTCCCGCGCAACTAATTGCTCAGAAAGAAATTCCACTAGGTGACTCAAATCGTAATTTGATTTCCGAACTGTTTTATTATACTCCAAAACCAAATCTGCGGGCAATGTTTTAAGCAAAATAGGCGTTAATAGAGCTCCATATGTTTCTGAGGTCATATTTAATGATTCAAGACATCGAATATGTTTCTGTATATAATTGAATAACTTACGGAAATTTTGAATGTCATTAGAATTCTTTAGAGGTCTTATTTTCAGTAATTTATCTATATGGGCGTTTATCAGTACATCTTTATTTCCAAATCTTTCTGTGAGGAGTTTAACTGAAGTTTCGTAATTTTCTTCGGTTAAATCGAAACCGTCAATGGTGTTATAAGCAGTGCCTCCCAAAAAGGATTTCAAATAATTAAATTTGCTTATAGCGTCAAGCGTTTTATTTTGATGTATGGCTGATGAAAAAGTGTTCCAAAATGTCAGCCATTCGCAGCTCTCGCCATAAAACTTCGGAATCGTAAGTTTAGGAAGCTTCACATTATGACTTTCGATTTTAACGTTTTCTATAATACTTTCACTTAACTGTTCAGTGCTTTGTAACACATTAAATTTTTGTTGTTTTATATTAATTTCTTTCAATTTTTTGTTAGCCTTGTATTTAAATGTAGTTATTCTTTCACGATATTCGTCAACACCGTTTAATTCCTGGTCAAGATAATTTATGTCTATTAATTTTTCTATATTGGCATCTATTTGTTTTAACTCGTTCGATTTTTCATTTAAGAGTTCTAAGGAAATTTCTAGTTCCTCTGCATTCACTTCTGTTTTTGGTAATTCAGTTTCGATTCGGCCAATTAATTTTGTAACGGCAGCCCTTATGTGGCCGCGTTTCCTTTTCAATGTATCGATGAATTCCGTCATTGTTTAATATTCAATAATTCAACAACTATCAGCAATTCACTAATTATTTATGCTTATGTATTATCTATATAACTGATATCAATTTAGACAGATTCAATAGTTAGGAAAACCGCAGTTACTGGCAGTCCCTGTTCGGGCGCCATGTTAAAAAATTTTATCAACTTTGTACTATTAAAATTTTTTGATCATTAAATAGATAAGTGAAAGTTCACTTACCTTCTAAATAGGGCTGCCCTGAACTGCCTTCTTTCCTTCTTGTCGATATCCGTCTCTATGATGAACTTCGATTCACTTCGAAACACAGTTATAAACTTTTTAAGAAATTTTAATTTGTATGAAAGATATCTACAAAATATTTACAAGTTATAATGATTACAAGCATAATTTATACGGAGACGGTCTATCGTTATACATCTGTTAGACGCGTCAGCCGTTCAACTGACTACTTTTAGTCTCTTTCGCCAGAGGGCGTTCGTGGAAGTAAAGTTCTAGTAAGCAAACGCGACAATTTTGAATAAATCCTTGCAAGGACAAGATCAGAATGTGTGTTGCCTTTAAGAATATGTTATTTTATTTAGAAACAAATTAAAATTGTTAAGGTTTAATTTGGAGCAAAATAATTTATTTCATTTTGAATCTTGCAAAGAGATCTATAAAGAAATGAAGGAATGTAATATAGAAGCGAATTTTAAAATATTTTTACCAAAATTGGATATGCTAATTACAGATTTCAATGAAAGATTTTCTCAATTTGATGATCTTAAACAATCTATAATTTATTTTGTGATCCAATTAATATTGATATCAACTCCGTTGATCTTAAATATCAAACAGAATTATTCGAGGCTGACCCATTTTTTACATCTCGTGGAGTAACTGGAATAGAAACATTCAAAATTGAGAGATTTTTGGACTTCAAATTGTATCAATGTTCGGAAGTACATATATCTGAGAGCATGCATACTCCGATATGAAATATACAAAGTCAAAATATAGAAACAATTTGAAAGATTCCACTCTTGAAGATATAATTAGACTTGCCACAACAAATATTGATGTGGACATAAAAGATATTGCTGCTAAACAATTAAGGCCACAATATTCTCATTAATATATTATGAATATTTTAAAGTTTTCTTCTTAGTATAAATAAAATATTTTTTTATTAACATAAACTGACTTTTCATTTATCAAATTTCTTGGCCCCTGAAATGTTTGGTAAAGAAAATATGGCCCACGGGCTATGATAAGTTGGACAGCGCTGATCTAAAGGGTATCAAAATTTACAAAAAAAAGCTTAATATTTTATTGTTAGCTTAATATTTACTTTATTAAACATTTCTTTCAATGTAAGTTGTTTAAGTTGCTTCCACAAAAAATTCAAAACATTCCTTTTTTTTTCTTATGTCATATACAGTTCACTTTCCAATGTTATCCACTCCATCAGTGCATATTGAGCCAATCACATTCATTGGTAATTGATATTTAGTAAAAAAATCTTTGATGCGATTGAAAACATCAACTCCTCTCGTATTCACCTCCAGTGGCTCACAAAATAGAAATTCTTCTATCACCTCTTTTTCCTTCACATACCTGACAGATACCAAAAGTTGGCTACAATTATCAACATCATTTGACTCATCCAGCTGCATGCGTATTTTTAGTGGACTGATTTTTTTGTCTTCAATTACTTGCATTAAAACATCTTCACCGAGATCTTGTATTCGCGATCGTATAATATCATTCAATAATGGAATCTGTTGGATTTTATTATGTGCTTCTGAATCTAAAACAGTTTTAGCAATAATTAAAGCAGAAGGTTTAATCAACTCTTCAGCGATCGTGTGATGTTTCTTTTCTTTTCTTTTTTTTTTTTTTTTTTTTTTTTTTTTTGCACATAAATATGCCACTTGATATGACGCTTCTAATAAAGGTTTCTGAATTGCTGGTCCGCACAATTTGAGGATAGTTCCACTGGTATCAAACCGAGCCTTCTTTGACTTCAAGCTGTTCATGCTATGTGCTTTTTCACCACCATGCAGATTGTTGAAATGCTCTAATAACTTTGATGGTTTGAGATTCCTGTTTGAAAATATCTTGGAACGCAAGATGGATTGCAGTCGTTGCGTGCCATCATTTTCGGTTGTGTAGGTAAATCCATAACCGGCATACTTGTTGTTCCATTCTCGTTTTTTTGACATAGTGGGGTTCACTATAATCGATTTAATTATTTAGAAATAATGTAATATTATATATATAATGTTCTTACATTTGTAATATCACTGAATCCTATTTGGCTTGAATGGGCAATTAAGAATGTATTAGACTCAAGAGGTTTCTGGACAAGTCAGAATACACAATACACATGTCGCAGACACAATAGTTGACTCAACTTGACTCAACCTAACACTGGAGCAGTAGATGCAGATATAAATCTGTGAATCCGTACATTCCATTGGAGTAGCACACATTGAACTCAGCGCACGCGCAAGCTGGTATAACGTTCTCTGCTTGTATTCCCACAAAGTTTTTTTTCTTTTCTCTGTCACCTAGCTGCCTGTTCGCGTTCATTTGTAGCATTTCATGCCTTTTCGTAGCGTAGTGTATACGCCCATCGGAACCGGCTCTTTCCTGTGTCTTTTGCTGATAAGTGAGCTAGGTGCTACCAATTTTTATGAGCTTCAATATTGGAGACACTATTGCAGATTTCAAATATTTTATTATAAGAAATTTAATAAATGATATTTAATAATTTTTATGGTTAGGTAGTGGCTTCTCCCGCACCCCCAAAAATACATTCCCGCACCCCTGCTTAAGAACCACTGGTCTGGAGAAAAATGGGTTTTAACAGCATATCTGCATTCTCCCCCCCCCCCCATTTTCTATTGCTAAAATGAAAAATTTTTCAGAAATTTTTGCTGCCAGTAAGAGGTCTGGATATCGGACATTTGGATTTCGAACTTTGTACTGTATTCTAGTCTCTCATTTACAAACGATATTGGGGTTTAAAATCTTTGCATAAATATAACTAAGAAGATATATGGAGCTTACCGTAATTCATACGTAAGATTTGCAAGAATTCTAGCACCAGATGCACCTACAGGGTGACCTAATGCAATAGCACCGCCATTAACATTAGTTTTACTGGGATCTAAATTCAATTCCTTTTGAACTGCTAGAAACTGAGACGCAAAGGCTTCATTTACCTACAAATGTAAAAAAAACATAAAACATAATGAAGAAAATTTATTTTAACACTTACCATAGTCAAAATATAAATAATGAAATACATATTATATTGAATAATTACTAACTTTCAGTCCAATAAAAAAACCCCAAGTTCCATTATCCCAGAAAATTCCAAATTGTGAGGACGCATTGAAAGAAGAATGTACACATTCTTCATGTGCTGTTGGAGTACGCAAAACAAAAAAATATGTGCGATTTCAAAGATATTGTTTGTAAAACTTCAAATTGTGATCGCACATTGTCTTCAATTTATTAGCAATGCTAAATCACCATTGCATGGAAGAAATTTATTATTTTTATATGAAACAATTGGAATACCTTCTACTGCACTGTGTTAAGTAAGTTCAAGCAACCCAAGTAGCACAGCAACATCGTAACGACGTTGCAAACTCGTTGCAGCTGTCATTGCAAAATGTCGTCTTTAAGACGCCCAGATGTCCGTGATATCCTGCAGCTTTATAAAAAGTTGTTTAGTTATAGACTCTCACTGAGAAAGATTTTTTTGCCAAATAATAGACATTGCCATTGGCAAAGGTTAACAAAACTGATTCAACTCATTTGGAAAAAAGTGGTTGCATATCACTTAAATAATTTACAAAAGTAACAGGATGTTTATAAAGAATGATGTAAAATTAGGGACTTCAATTATTATTAAAGAACATAATATGCCAATTTACAACCGGTTACTGTGAAGAACACTACATGTTTTTCCAGGAGCTGACAACAAAATACGAGTAGTAAATATGAAGACAAAATATGGCATATTAAAAAGTATAACTGCTATTTGCATTTTTCCATTAGAGGAAGATGTTGGAAAATCTCGGCTCTGTTTAACTTAAGCTTATAAGGAGTCTTAAACTCTTGTCTGATTAATGATAACTGCTTTTCTGACAAGGTTCAAGTAAAAGCATCACAAGCAGTAATGCCATGAGATTTTTATTCATATAAGGATTGTAGAAGCAAGCTGTTATTTGAGGTCAGAAACGGCAGTAAAGGAGCCAAGGTGAGCAAAAAAGGTTACCAAGATAGCAATGCCAAGTTGAAGTAAAGTCTCCCACAGTACTAAGTAGAGACAACAAGAATCATACAGCTTAATAATCCTCATTTTTAGGATTGAATTCATAAAAAGCCCAAGATCCGAAGAAACCACTCACTACTTACCTTCTACATAATTTCCTTCTGACAGTATAATTCTTAGCATATTCATACAGCCTGTAAAAATTAAGGTAATGAAATTTTGTTTCCTCAGAATTTTAACAGGTAGCAATACTTACCTACAATTAAGATGATTTATGACTTAGAATCTTAATATCCATAATTTAGAATAAATCAGTTTTTAAAAATGATTTTAAAAGCAGCGTTAATTTTCATTTAAATGCTCTCATTTCTTTATACCTACAAACATGATTTGATACTAAGAAAGAAATTTCACTTCTTATGAAACATGCAATGCAATGCAGCCTTTTAATACTCAGTTCATCAATATACACAATATTTGCTTCCGAGTTTTAAGGTGCAGCTGGAGGTAATTCCAAATTACAGAAATAGATTCAAATACTTTAAAAATTTTGCACATATTTTAAATTTAAAATAGCAACCATATTATAAAATGTCAAAGCATTTTAATCAATATTATTTTATGGATTTGTGTCATGATTGTCAGGTTGGCAATGATTTATATTTCACATAATTTATTTAAAAATATCTTTTTTATTTTCTATAAACATGACTTTATATACAGAAATATTTACATAAGTTTAAAGAATATAACTGAAATGACATGTTTAAACATCTCTGAAATTAGGTGTTCTTAACACCTTACCAAAATTATATTAGTCTCACTAAACTCACACTCGGATGCAACCACCCTACCAAAGTTGTCCACACAACTCCAACCTTTCACCTGCCAGTCTGTTTTCCACAGCTGGCTCTTCACTGCAATAAAGAAGCAACCGTTTGGCTGACTATGGAGATACATAACACCCTCCAGTAATATTGTGCTATGCCAAAGTGAAGCAGAATCTGACAAATGAACCAGCAAGTTCACAAACTAAATAATAACACTTAGTAATTAATACACTCACAAGCACTTAAATTTTCTCATACTGAAACAAAGTACTTAAATGATATATAAATACTCCTAGAATAATATTTGCCTAATATCATTACTTATTCTTAAAACTAAACAAAATCAATAAACAAGAAATATATATATGATGCAACAACACACTTTTGAAATAAATGCAATAACCATTCACTTCAATCAATAAATAGATGTTTTGTTACAATACCAGACTCCTGTAAATAAAACGTATATATGCAACAATACTCAAAAACACCAAAGGAAAAACACTAATTTTTTCAAAACGGATGGAAAATAGCTCTCATACAAATCCAGAACAAAAGAAAAATAATTAATGCAAAACAATTAAGTTTAAAGTATGTTAGTTCATACCTGGTTCACACTCAGTTCATTCACCAACTAGTCTAGAAATACTATCAGGTTTTTTTTTTTTTTTTTTTTTTTGTTTTTTTTTTGTTTTTTGTGCATCAGGACAACGAAAAACATGAATGCTTTAATGTTGAAGTACCATTCCCTATCTCTGTAGTTTAGTAGAATGAAGTGTGGACTTTTGAACACGTAACAATGGGTTATGGTCAGTGATCAACTCGATATTTCATCCAAATACCCAACACTGAAATTTTTTTAATAAAAACACAATGGGCATGCGGATCAGCAAGTGGACCAGTTCTGCTGATCTTTTGAAAGTTTTTGACTGGCAAGGCTAATGGAATACAAATTGCCTTTGCTATCCCTTTATGATAAGAATGCACCAACTCCATAGGAACTAGCGTCATACTGGATGGTGCATGATTTCTTCGGATCTAGAGCGAAAACTTTAACTGCTTTATATAGTCAATATCTGAGATCCTGAAATGATGTTTCCTCAATATCAGTTCATGGGATTATCTGTGGAATCTTATTTTTAGCAAGCTCTGTCAACAGGTGAGCTATTTCTGCATAATACTTTATGTAATTATGATAATACTTAAACAGGCCTAATGCAACCTTCAGAGCAGTCTTAATTTTAGGACTTCCTATGATTTAGATGGCTTATAACTTTTCAGGATCACGCTGATGTCTTCCAACTCCTATTATAAGTCTTAAATATTTTCTCTCTGAATGTGCAAAAACACAGTTTCTTACATTCACTGTAACTATGAGATAATGTAGTTAGAGCGGTATCTTCCTATAATTTTGATGGCTTATAACTTTTCAGGGTCAGGCTGATTATATGTCAAAATATTTTATCTCTGAATGTGCATAAAACATATTTCCTTGCATTTGAGATCACTTTATGTAGTTAGCATAGCATCTAAATGTTTCAGATGAGAACTCTAGTCGAGTGAAAAGATAGCTATATCATCAAATAGGCTTTGCAAAAATCATTTTGTTCTTTTACTGCATTATTCCTGTCTTTGGAAAGTAGCAGCTATATTTTTCAATTCAAAAGGCATCACTTTCTTACATTATTGGGAATGATGTGTGTTGAATAATGCTCAATCATAACTTTCTCCTTCCAAAGCTATCTTCCAGTAACCTTTTAAAACATCTAGGCAAGTGATAATATTCGCTTGCCCAATTTGATTAGATCAGTCAAACTCTAAAACGGAAAATCAACAGGCTTGGTTACTGTATTCAATAATTTGAAAAATGACGCACAACTGCACATTTCCACCTTTCTTGGTCACACATCCTACTGGGCATGCTATTTTAACTTCATTTAGTTCAATGAGACCAAAGTTCTCTAATTCTTCAATCTGCTTATCTACTTCAGATTTTGAAGATTCAGAGGTCTTATAAATATATGTCTTTTCCCTTTCACCTGCAGGTAACAAAGGCTGGTATTCACCAACACTGGTATTTGGATTTTACTAGACAACAGCACAATGTGCTTGACTAAAAGCTTATATAATTCCCTATGTTTATTTTCTTAATATCCATCTCGATCTCACTTTTAGTTTCTGTACAGTTCATCTTATTTGGAATCAGATAAACATCTCCAAACTAAGAATCATTCTCAAAAATTACTTCTATAGACTGTGCTAGAATGTGAAGTCTTCTTATTTTGTTAACATGAACATGTCAGACAATGCCTTTTGGTAATTTAACTTAATACGAATGGGGATTCACTCTTTTAATAATTTCCTAGCATACACCTGTCCACCTAGCATACAGCCTGTGATTTGAATCTGGGATGAGTAAATAGGCATGTTTTCCAATTTTGAAATTTTTTGGTGCTGAACTTAAGTTAAAATATTCAGCATATTTTGTTTACCACTTGCAATTAACTTGGCTTGGTCAGCTGCTTACTCTAATCTTATTTTTAAATACTGTAAGTAATCTACTGCTGATTTGCTTAAACTGGGTGGTACAGGTATTTCTCCTAGTCAAGACTATTTCAATACTGCTTAGGGACCTCTGGGTTTGTCTTCTATACATCAGCTGAAATGGTGAGATTCTGATGCAGTTTGGTACTTCCCAGTTAGCAAAGAGTAAGTACAAGATGTGCTTATCACAGTTCTAACGATCAGTCTTGATGACATGATGTAACATTTGCTTGAGGAACTGGTTTCATCTTTCCATCAATTCTTTTGAAGGGCTGTAAGCAGGTGTGGAGAATCTAGGGTGAGAACCTAGTCTTTTCTGAAATTCTTTAGTTAATTTTGAAACAAAGTTGCTTCCATTGTCACTTGCTGTTGGGAATTCCTGTTCTCACAAAAATCTCTAAAAGTGCATCACAAGTGCCTTTTGCTGTCAGTTTCTCAGTGGGATTGCTTCTGGCCATCAGGAATATTGATGATCTATTAGGCATAACACATATTTATGCTTTCTAGCAGAAGGAAGTTCAATAGATCCAATATGTCGATATTCACTACTTTGAAAGGTAACTCTGGTCTTCTGACCGGTGTGATGGGAATCTTCTCAAATCACTTTTCTGGCTCTTCAGCTGAAAATTTTTGCAAGAAGTTTCAACATCTGCTAATAGGGGCAAAAAAAAATTAATACTGCACCCTCTTTGTTTTCCTTGTTCAAAGATGTGCTCCAGAAATGGAACTATGCACTAATTCCAACACCTGTGTTCTACTAATAGGAAGTACCAACTGGAAAACAGTCTGCCCCAATACTTTTTTCCTATGAAAGATGATCAATTAAAAAAAGTTAACCTTTTTTTTTTTTTTTTTTTTTCTTTTTTTTTCAGCTAACTTCCATACCTCTCTTAGTGATGGTCAATTCAACTGCTCTCACTGTAGGTTTACAACTGCACTTTCCTCCTCTTCAGTTTTCTCCTCCAAAAGTATTGGCGGGAGTGATCATTATGTTCTCCTTTGTTAGCATTTTGGCGAACATACTCATCAAATTTTCTTTGGAATTATTTCTTTCTGAAACAGTGGAGTTTGATTCTTCTCCTGCAGGATTAATCAACAGTTTATGTTAACACATTTAGCTTATCAGTTGCTGCAATTAATGCATACATAAAATAAATTATTTCCAAAATTCTTATAAATAGGTAAATGGGAAACTTTTGCTTTAATTGGCTGTCCGAAAGCAGGAGTTAGTATGAATTTACTTTCTTCTTCATCTTCTAAATTTGGAATGAGTTACAAATGTACAATTGTTACTTGCATTATGGAATCTATGATAGCTTCAATTTTCGCAGAGTTGATAAAAATATCTACTTTTTTACAATGATTGGATGTTACTTTCTTCGAATTTGGGACGTAGATGGGATGAGTCTACTTTACCAACTATGGCTTCTCTTGGTTTTCTATTTGAATTTCTAGAGAGTTCTGGGATCATCCTTTTCCTTCGTCTTTACTGTAGTTTTGTTCTTTCTTTTTTGACCTAGGCAATCTCTTGTGATATGTTGATAGCTATGACAAATATAACATTTTCATCACATGAAAAATCCTTCTTGTTTTCAGTAGTCTCTTCTCATATATATTTATTTTGTATACATGCTATATCCATGAATCTCAGCATTCGTTTAGTTTAATTTTGAATTTCACCACAAGACTTTCATTTCACTGCGAAACAAATATATTTTTTAACTAATTCTTGTAGCTTTAAACATATATTTCCTTCATGTATTGCAATGTGTGCTGCTATTTTTCTATATAAAGCTTGAAATAATTTATCAGAAATAATTAATTCCTCGATTTCTCCTGATTTACAGAAACAGTCCCATGTGGCTGGCAATCATGAAGCAAATTACAATAAGTTTTGCCAGAATAACTTTCAGCTCTTCTAAAATTTTCTAAGTATGCTTCAGGAGTGGATTGGTATTTCTTTAGAATAAGAGTTTTTACTTTTCCGTTATGCTGGATACCTTCCTTTACGTAGCAGAGGATATTTGATGCTTTTCCTCCAATTGGTTTCAATAATGTTTCCACTTTGAATTCTGGAACTTTCTTGTGTTTAAATCCTCCTTCAATAGAAATGAAAAATATATTCCATCTTTTGCTCTCTTCAGACTGGTATAAGTCAGTGTTTCTACTCTTTTGATCAGCTTGTCGAAGGAAATTTCGGTTTCTCGGCTGGTGTTTCGAACTGAAGGTGTTAAGACTTCTACTTCCTCCATTTTTCAAATTAAAATTAATTGATTATTAATTTGATTTCATGTTCTCTTTCTATTCTCAATCTCTTTTCTTCCATTTGTGTTCTTTTGATTTCTTCTCTTCTTCTATTCTAATTTTCTATTTTTTCATTTTTTTCTGTTCTCCACTGTAAAAAATCAGAATTTCTTTCAGAAAGCCAGCACCTTCAATGTATTCCTTGCTATTCTGAACTTTGTGTTTCAGATCTGCCAGTTTCAAATCTGTAGTTGCTTCTTCTCCAGTTTCCAATACAACAGTTACCAGATACTCTTTCTTCACATTTTTGAACATTTTATTTTTGTTTAAAATTTTCAAACTTTAAAATTAAATAATTCTTATGCTCCCTATTCTGACTCGGAAATATAAACTTCTTACAATTGTGAGGCATATCCACTTCTGTTTTACCACTATGAGCCCTGGTTCTTATCTTTGAGACAGCATGTTGTCAGGTTGACAATATTTTACATAAATCTGCTGTTATGATTTTTTTCTATAAACATGGCTTTATATATAGAAATATTAACATAAATTTAAAGAATATAATTGAAATGACAGGTTTAAAGCTCTTTAAAATCATACCAAAATTATAACAGTCTCACCGGCTGAAAACTTAATTCAAAATCTGGTGAAACCCCCTACCAAAGTTCTCCAGACAACTCCAACCTTTCAACTGTCGATCTGCCTTCCCTGCCTGCTCTTTGCGACGAAAAGAAGGCAGTTCAATGGCTGACCACAGAGAGGTACATGACAAAATGAGTGCATCAACTTTGCTCTTATTCAAAATTATTTTTTGAAAAATATGGAATTCTACATTCTGAAGATTTGTCAGGCATCATAGATAAAATAAAGATATTATGAAAGTTCCAAGTTCTTAGCTGCAAAATCATTCAAGTTACATGAGTTTTTACAATTGTTTAATTTTTCCCCACAAGTATATTTAAAACAAAATACACTTTTAGATTTTTAATTGCAAACCGCTTAAAACTTGTTTTGTTCTCATTCATAAACTATTCCATACAAATTCATGCTAAATCAGCCACATTCAGAGAGGGCCCCCAAGAAACAAAATTTGGCACTCAGATTGTCTCAACACAATCATATGCATTCTGATACAGTTTATTCATCTCAACGACAAAAATTTGACTTCCATCAAATTTAATGTTGAAATGAATTTTTACCAGCATTTTGTACATATTGCCGCAAATTTTGCATTTTGATAGATAGTTTTAGTAGAATTATAACTAAAATTGTTGTATTTTCTGTATAATATAGCATGAGACCAATTTGAAAAGAAAGCTATGCCAGAAAAAAAATTACAGGAGCATGTTCATTTAACATTGAGTAAATGGGTACCTCTGTAATATGTATTGAAGCTGAACAAACGTAACAACTGCTACGTTAGCTGTAACCATAATTCCATACTCTTATTGCTTTCCAGTAATTTCGAGAAGCAGAAAGTACTAGAAATATCTTGCGGCTGATTGAAAACTTTTTAAGGTCAAAGAGAGAGCACCTGCTCTCAGTTGTTTAGTTAGCTGCTGTTGTTATTGTTGCGAGTTCAGCGAGAGATCAGATTAGCTTTCTCTTTAGATGCGCTTTGCATTGCATAGTGTTAAACATTGTTAGTATTTTAAAGTATAACTACTGATTATACTGATTCATGCTGCTAACACATGTATGAATATTTCTGTGGAAAATGCCCTAGTTCTGAAATATTTCCTTTGATAAAAATAAATTTTTATTTACCTATTATCGGACCAGTGCATTCAATTTATTATGAACCTGTACGCACAAAACACTCTTTGGTGGCAGCTGTGGAATTTAATGCCAGTGACAAGAGAGATGAAAGAACAATTAAGACAGCTTGTGACTGCCTAAATTCTAAAAAAAAAAAAAAATTCATAAAAATTTCTAAAAAAAGATAGAAGGTCATGAAAGATAGTGGCCAAGCATCCTTTACAGATGATAGGAAAGCAGGCTAGGAATGCATTAAAGAAGCCATTCAAGAAAGATGGAAGGGGGTCGTCAACTATGTCAAAGAGAGAGATTAAAGCAAGCCAAGAATCCGTCAAAAAGGAGATGAAAACTCTACAAGAAAAGATTGAAGCAGATCAAGAGGAAATGAAAAGAGAAATTACCTGCATAAACAAACTTGAGGCTATGGAAGACAGAACAGATGCTGTTGAAAATAAAGTTTGACACACTGAAGAAAGAGTTTCTTCTGTAAAAGAACAAAGAGAAGAGAGAGTTCCTGCTGTGGAGCAACGAATTGAAGGAAAAGCTTTGGCTGTCCAACAACAAATTAAAGAAAGAGTTTCTGCCATCCAAGGACAAGGTTATCCACATATGATGGGAAGACCTCTTGGCAAGTATATGAGACACAATTTTCTATAGTGGCAGAAGTGAATACTTGGGATCCACAAGCTAAGGTCTGTCATTTCGCCACTTCATTGAGAGCAGATGCAACAGATATCTTTCAGACCCTTCCCAAAAACCAAATCCTAGACTTTGAAGCTCTTTCTGATGTGTTGGAGCTGTACTCTATCGAGAAATGTTAAAAAATTTTAGCAAGCTTAAGTTGAAATCCAGAGAACAGAAGCCCACGGAAAGATTCCAATGGCTCTTCACAGATATTTAAAGGTTGTCTCAGCTCGCCTTTTTGGACTGCCGAACAGGAACAAGGGAATTTCTGTCTCTGCAGTACTTCACCGATGGCATCCGGGATACTGAAATACGGAATGCTCTACAAATGGTGGATGTCAGGATTTAAAAAGCACTTTGGAGTACGCCATGAAATTTGAGGCAGCCCAGCAAGCAACTCGTAGAGACCAACACCCGATCAGAGCTGCTCAAGTCCAACAGCCAATGGATCAAGTGACAGCTCGTTTAGTTGATTTAACCAGATACGTGGATTTTTGATATGGAATAGGAGTAAGAAGAAACTGACTCTAAAGTGTTAGAAATATGCTGAAGGCCACATACAAAGGAAATGCAGAAAATCTCAAGGCTCAGAAAATAAAACCTTTCCCTAGCAACAATGCAGGAAACAAATTAATGGCCATATCACAGAGTGGAGTTTGAAGGATAATGAGAAACCCCATTTTAAAGTGCATCCAATTTCTGCAGTGAGTCACAGCAATAATGGACTCCTCAATCATAGAATTCAATCTAGAATCACATAGGAAAGCAAATCATTGTGCAGCAGAGATATCTGCAGAGCAGCAAGTTGCTGACATAATGACTATTTCTCTGTTTAAACTGAAGCTGTTGATTCTTTGAGAAAATATGGTACTCTTGGGACTTTTTCCTTCTAGTTTATTATTATATCTGTTCTTTTCTTAATTATTGACAAGGAGAAGTGTTAAATTATGCTAAAAAATAAAAGCGAATAATAATAATGAATAATTTGGTTAATAAATTCTGGCAACAGTGAGTGTTGTTGTCATTAGGAGATCGCTTTTTGTTATACTGTTGTTCCAAAGAGGTAGCTCTCCTAGTTGATGATTCTAATTAAAACTTATATTATTTGCTCTGCTATTTGTTTTTTGTTTTAGTTCTAGAAACATTTTTTACAGCTAAACTTATTCTGGTAGCAAACAATGTCATGAGAAAATGATTTGCTTTTCTGCACAAAAAGTGCATTCGATGTGCCATTGGTTAAAGTGGGTCTAAACCGAGTTAAATTCTTCTGCACCATGCCAAAAGTCCTTTCAGTGGTGCATTGCTGTGAGATACTAATAAAATAATCAACATTACTTTACTCAGTTCCCCAAATCTAAAGCTAATTTTCATCTTATAATCTCGAAATGTTGTGCCATGTTACATCAGAACCATCACAGATTTTGAAATGAAAGCTCTTTGAGGAGCAGCAAGAACTTCAAAATCAGTGAACTGATCAAGTGCAAATTCAATTTTCAATTGGTTAACATCAACAAATAGGTTTTTGAACAATGAAACCATGCAGTGAACAAAAAATGAACCCCATCTCTCAAAAAAACATAGATTATTACTTCTGCATGCTTCATAATTTCATTGCTGATGAGCATTTCCTCCAGGAATGTAGTCACTGCCAAAATTTCATTGTGCTAGAATTAAAACTAGCTTATCTGAGAAGCTCGAAGTTTCTTTTCCAGTATATAAGCTCTAGTCTTAGCACTAGTTATTACATCCAGATTATGTTTCTGGTTTTTTCTTTGATGGAAGTCCACATTAAAAATGGATGCATCATCAGCTGTGATCTTAGAGTGGTATAGGTTTAACAAATCCTGCTAATAAGGTTGGTTTATGCGATTACGGCAAAGCCTCGAGGGCTATCTGCCTAAGGAGAGGTATGCCTTTGTGAAGTACTTTCCAAGGGAAACTGGCTCTTATACACATTACGCATGGGGAAAACCATAAAAACACCTATGCAGCCAGCCCATTCACAGGATTCGAACCTCAGACCGAACTACTAGTGTTCAACAACTCTATCACTCAGCCGCTGGTGGGCATAAAACTTGCTAATAATAAATCTGTGAAATGAGTAATAAGTTTTCTCAGGAGAATGTATTTGGGAAGCTTCCTCTAATGAAACACATTAGTGGAAACAAAACAATGATGGTTATTACCAAAGAACAGACAATAATGTTGACATGCAGGTTATTTTACATGTGAACTATTAATTTTAAGAAACTGTGAATAGGAAAAATCAGCAATTTCATTATAAAAGAAATGTTCTATAGTTTTAAACTGTTTATATGACCAATTCTCTAATGCAGTTAAGAAGTTACTGTTACATAAGACTGATATACTGATAAGGGGAAAATATAACTGAAAATAAAACACACATCTCGAAACAGTTCTCACCATGTTTACTGCTACACAGCTTGCATTATTCAAGCTGCAGATCCCTCAGTAAGTACTTTGGGTCAGTCAAGAGCCTGACTTTTCTTTTAGTTGATATCAATTCATTTAGACAAGAAATTCAAAATAAAATTACTGAAATAAACATGGGGGCATCTAATATATCACAGGAGGAAAAAATATTTTGTAAAAATACAGCAGTGCAGGTGTTAAAATATTATAACATGCAAAAACTATGCTTAAGAAATTCACTGAATTTCCTCATCATGAATGTTCATGGTAACTGCCAGTAAACCACACAGAAGATGCATCGCACACACTTTGCAAATGCACAAACTTACATCAATTAAATCCACATCATTTAGTTTGACTCCAGTATTTTCACACAGCTTCCTAATTGCATCAGCTGGTCCAATACCCATGATAGCAGGATCAACACCTGCAAACAGACACATATAAAAATATATAAAATATATTTCAAATTTTATTCTTCCATACATTTATCAATAACTTTTGGTTTATCCTGCCCCTTGAGGAATACACTGACAGAAAATAAAATTCCAACACCTAAAAAGATTTGTCCTAGATAAATGAAATTTGACAGATGTGTCTGCACATCTATTCAAATTTCGTGCCAGATGAATAAGTTTAGTGCTAGTAGAAGCACTATTAACCACTTGCGCTACGACTAAACTTCACAGTTGCGGTGCCATGCACTACAATATAACAAGCGGTAAAGTGTTTCATTTACGGCGCTCCACGTCTGCGAGTGCAATCCAGAGCTGTAACTCGAGAAATAAACAATCTCGTTGTTAGGCGACGTGTGCACGTTATTTTCATTTTTGCACGCGGTTGGAGACAAAAGCATCTCAACATGTGTGGCATGTCATTTTAGTGCAAGTGGTTAACATGGAAATCACATTTCCTTTAAGTACACGATGTAAACTTTATGTTCTTAACTCACTTTCTGGATTGCATTCTGTGAGCAAGATTTGAGTCAAGAATGCCTTTAAGGAGATGATGAAGAAGGCACTATCAGCAGCTTAACCAAGTTTCAATGAGATCGTATAATAATAATAAGGGTATCAGAAGGCAATGACATTGCAAAAAGACTTGGTAGGAATGTATCTCACTATGCATGCATTTTGGCATCAGTGGTCAAAAAGAAGGTACTGTCTCGAGAAGGCCAGGATCCAGCCACACACATGCGATCATTCAAACGAAAGGCTGTCATATTAGCCACATGTCTACCATATGTTGAACTGCATCTCTAATAGATATTCAAGCTTTTGTGAAAGAATTCATTTTCTCATGAAATGCATCACAACCCACTGTCTCCCAACTAATCACTAGTCCTTAACTAACATAATTTATGATTTATTTGCAATATAAGTATACAAAAAGATTACCAGACATAAAACACGCGGTAAGTAATCTAACAGTTATGTATTAAAAAAGTCCTCAAATATTACAATCATATTTGTTTCTTAAATTAAAACTAATAGCAAGCAGTTCATCCTTATGATAGGTTTGAATTCTAGAGAATTAAAATCCTGATATGCTGAATAATATCTTATTCAAATTTAAATAATTTTAAATGACGCTAACAACATGCTGGAAGCCTGACTTTAAATAAATTACACAGTGCCTCACATACATAACTGAAGCCTTCAATAAAAGAATTTCATTCTCATCATGATTTGGAAACCTTTCTAGATATATGCAGTACAATTTCTAGATATATACAAAATACACTAAACCAAAAAAAGTTTCTTTTAGCATATATGTTAAAAACATCGCTGTTCTGCACAGTCCCAACAATAAATGGCACATTTAATACAATCCCTCTGTTTTTAACTTGTTTCTAATTTCCTGTACTTTAAAAGTACATATTCTTGTTTTAGATTTTGATTTAATAACTGCAGACATAATTGCAGCAAATGAATTTAAATGACAAATTATATTCATAATAGCTCATAACATTATTTTTACTACCAGATCCATTCATAAATACAGTGCAATTTCAAATATTTTAACTAGTTCACTGTTTGCCCTCAAAAAGACTCATCTACTTGAAATGCATCTTCATCCATTAGTAATTGCAGAATCTTGTCAGAGTGATATGTGGGCTGGACCGTAACCCCCCCCCCCCCGAGATAGATTTGTTGCACCAGGTTTTTCCAGTCCCCCAAAATAAGTCAAAACTTAAAAGAGGTGATTCATGGCTTTTATCTTCACAGTGGGGTCGAATCAGGAAAGCAAAGACGGGGGATCATTATCTCCGAGTTGATACTCCCGCAATACATCTTGCGAGATCCACAACTTTCTCACTTTCATTAACGAACAAAGGTGTTTGAAAGTTTTAAATGATATTCAAATCACAAGAACTGCTTGAGGATCTACTTTATGTATTATTCTCTGAACTATGAATTCCATTGAAATGTTATACCTAATAATACATACTTCATTTTTTCACCTTAACTGCCCAGATGGAAATATTATTTGGTTCAAATTTAATTTAAATTTTGAATGCTATTTTGTCAAAGTTATCCTTCATTCTTCAAAATCTAAATTATTAATATTTCACATTTTAATTGATACTGTTTTTCATGTTTTAAATGTATCAGAATTTTTTTTAAGAAACGACAGTAATACAAGAAATTCCCTTCCTTCCTAAATGGGTAATTATATTTTGCATAAAACATTTTGAAAAGTATATAATTTTTTTTATTTCTATACATTTTAACCCTTTGCAGCACAGCGTGCATGGTCTGGGCACACATAAAAATTTCCTTCTGTACGCACAGAAAAATTGAATAAAAAAGGATTTAGAGGTTACTATAGGTTACTCTGAACCTTCTTTACTTATAATACATGGCAGCTCAACACAAACCAGTCCATATATTTTAGCCATGTTTAGTTTTTTAAGACCCTCGTGTTTCAAAGAAATCTTCTAGATTTTTTTTATGGTATATAAGGAATTGTTTAAAAAGAAATTTCTATGTTATTTTTTTGGCTGTATGCTAATCTCCTTATTCTATATTAGTTTTATATTTTTATCTTGAAATCTTGCCTAAAATTGAACGGCGAACCTGAAGTGTTCCTAGACCAGGCACACCAAGGCTTTAGGACAACTGAGGAACTGTATTCTTTGTTTCTCCGCATCTCATCAGTCAATTCATTGACAACAGAAAGGTGGATCCACATCTGTGTTTCATTTCCTGTTTTTCTCTTTCTTCTTTTCTCTCTCTCTCTTTTTATTTATTTATTTATTTTTTGGAGGGGAGGTATGGTTATTAACACCCCCCCAGTGTTTAGTCCCCAAGCAAATATTTTATCGACCCATGTGGTGGAAATCAAGGGATGAAAGGCTGAGTCGACACTGCCCAGCCCGGGAATCGAACTCCGGACCTGTGATGCTACAGCATGATGCACTAGACACCATGTCACCGGGCCTCAATTGCAGATATACTATTAGTTTATTTTTTGTATTTTTATTTTCCAAATGGATCATAGAGGGTGCTTCATTTCTGAAGCATTGAAAGTGCTACACAAATTGCTTCAGATAGTAAATCTGATATGGATCCCGGTACATGTGTAAACATACATTACTAGGCTGTGCTTTTTCAAAGGTGGTGTCATTTTCTTCAAAAAGTACCACCATGGAAAAAATAGACTAAAGTGTGATTACGAAATCTAAATAATGTAAATATCATATACCCAAGTTACTTTTTTTCCATGCATACACGTAACCATCATATAACCAAAAAAGGGCTTTTTAGGGGAAGGTGTAGAGTAGCTGGTCTCCGTGTGGCAGCCTTAGGTAATGCTAATTCTGCTACGGTATTCAGAACCTAGTGTTTTTTAATCGTAGGCAAAATCTCTTACTCTTTTACAGACTTCCCAGCAATTCTCGCTTCATTGCTTCAGACTCTCTTTTCGAAGCTCTATTCAATCAGTGTGCCCGCTTCGGGCACACACACAGAATTGAAACTATAAATGCTATCTTCACAAAATTTTACTTGTGTACTCCTCTAGGCCTATAATTAGACTGCCTACCTTTTTTTTATCCAAATTCCAACTTTAAAATGTAGCATGCCAGAAAGAGAAGCATGCTACATAAAAATCAACCTTTTTCAAAGACGTCTCGCCCTTCAAGTTTTTTCAATATTTCATATTCCAAATGAAGTTACTGAAAATAATAGACTGACGGAGTAGCGGACTACTTTGGCTTTGTTATGATCATATCTGCAAATTTTAAATCCTTCTTTTTTATACGAAGGATTAAGTGGATTAAAAATATATATAAACTTTATGTACACTGCTCGACATTGAAAATGCAACACCAAGAAGGAATGGTCAGAAAGTGATGAAATTTGGAAATAAGAAAGAGACAGCAAGCAGCAATAAGTGATCTTTATTTTAAAATGATAGTCAGACTACACAGTGAGAACGGCGTCGGCTCAGTAGGATGTAGCACCACTGCGGACAGCGATGCACGAAGAAACACGTCTAGGCATAGAGTCAATAAGAGTGTGCTTGGTGTCCTGAGGATGGCTCTCCATTTCCTTTCAACCATTTGCCACAGTTCGTCTTCTGAACAAGGCAGTGGCAGAGTCTGCAAACGGCATCCAATCACATCCCACACATGTTCGATTGGTGACAGGTCAGGACAGTATGGTGGCCAGGGAAGCACCTGTATACCTTGCAGAGCATGTTGGCAGATGCGAGTGCTGCGTGGTTGGGCATTATCCTGCTGAAAAATTGCATTATGCAGCCCCTGAAGGGATTCCCACCAGCCGCAGTACATTATCCAAGCATCGTTGGGCTGTCATAGTACCCTGAATATGAACAAGAGGTTACCAGGAATCATAGGCAATAATGCCCCAAACCATTATGGTATGTTGTTGCGCAGTGGGGCAATCCCCAGTTACTGCCGGATTAGATGTGTCTCCACTTCAATGCCACACACGTATTCGCCTGCTGTCACTGGATAAACAGAAGCGTGACTCATCTGAGAACACGATGTTTCGCCATTCTGTAATCCACATTGCTCCAGTCAAGCACCATTATAAACGTTGGCATCTATGCTGTGGGGTCAATGGCAGTTTTCTTAATGGACGTCGTAAGTGCAGGCCACATTCAACCAATCGACGGGAAATGGTTCTCGTCGACACAGGAACATCCAGGGTAGCTTGCACATGCTGCAGAATCACGTACAAGTGACTTGTGGGACCGCCACAGCTTGTCGGACGATGTGGCGATCCACGCGTGCTGACATCACTCTGGCTGCAACTGCACCCCTCCTTCTTCCCACATTTTTTTGTTCTAAACATGTTCGCCATAGCCGATGCACCGTGCTCGCATCCATGTGGATATCAGCTGCGATTTGACGTAAGGACCAACCCGCCCTTCTCAGTCCGATCACCATACCCTTCGTAAAATCATCTATCTGCTGGAAACGCCTTCGTTGACGGTGGCCTGGCATTTTGTCCTATTACACATATCCTCCGGGACAAAAACCAACTTTCTTCGACAATTCATTTGGCAGAAATAACAACACGAATATAGCCCATTCTGTACGTTCCTTCCCTTATATCTTACTTCCTCTGCGTCAAAGAGCTGCGCATTTCACATCATTTGCATAACTCAGTGACGTGCGTCTACTCTCAAATTTGCATAAATTTCTGACTACTCCTTCTTGGTGTTGCATTTTCAATGTCGAGCAGTGTATTTAAACAACAATGAAATAGCTTTACAAGCTTTATAAATAGTAAATATTTTATTATAAATTCTGCAAAGAACAGAAATATTCCCGAGTTTCGATAAAGTACACGAACAATGCATCCCACTAAACGAAAGATACATTGGATCATATAAAAATTCTCCGTGTTTTTTTGCCATTAGATGGTGTTGATGCCTATATATCTGGCAACACTCACCTGTCTCAAACGAGTATGTGCTTAAAAGGTAACATTCAGCTTCCATTGTTTGTGAAAATAGTTTTCTAATTCGTTGCTTGTGTAAAAGGTTATATTGATTAGAAAATGAGTGAAATATCTGAAGAAATACATTGGGATGCTTTTTTACTATAAGAAAAGTAAAAAGGCTGCAAGTACGGTGAGAACGAAAGGCCCGAGAGTGGTTTGCTCGATTCCGTTCCGGAAATTTTGATATTAAAATGCACCTCACTCGGCAATTCACTGAAAAAGTCTATGACATTTTGCAACTGGTGGAGCAAGACCGGCATGAAAGCTGTCAGGAAATAGCAGAGGCACTAAACATCAACCACACTTCAGTTTGGAATCATTTGAAAAGAGCAGGTTACGAAAAGAAGCTCAATGTTTGGGTGCCACACAAATTGCAACCTGGCAAAACCATCAATTTGGCCCTATACTGTGCCCAACTCAACCATTTGAATGAAGCAATATAGAAAGAGCAACCAGAATTGGCATAAAGAAAGGCAGTTGTGTTCCATCGTTGACAATGTACAGCCACACACACCTTTGATAATTTGGAACAAATTACTTTTAACGGAACTTGGTTAGGAACTTTTAATGCATCCACCATATAGCTCGAACCTTGCACCGTCTGACTACCATTTCCTTTGGTCTCTGCAAAACTCTCTTGATGTTAAAAAGTTGGCTGACCAAAGAGCCGCTGAAAATCACTCGCCAGAGTTTTTCAACGATAAACCACAGAAATTCTACAAATGGAATTATGAAGCTACCTGAAAAATGGCAAGAGATCATAGATAATAGTCGTTAATATGTACTTGACTAAAACTGATTTTCAATAAAGAAAATTTTTGTTCAAAAATGTACCCAAAAAGCGTGAAGACTTTTTATATGACCCAATATATTGTAAAGTCACGTGTAATGTAAATATGAGTCAGTTTTCATTAGAAAATAATCTATGAAATTGCCTCTCCTTTCAGGGAAACTATGGTGTACTTTGTCATATTCAATAGCCTAACCTAAAGAATGTCTAAAAAATTTTCTATATTAATTTTAATTTCTTCAGGAATTTCTTGGTTTTACTGTTTGAATGAAGAGTTACGATTTTACTTTGAGTACTCAATTTTTTTACACGTTATTTTACTATTTTTACTTCCTTGTTTAAAGTAAAGGAAGTACTATAGTCACAAAAAAATTTGGGGTACAATATTTCAACAAAAATATCCTGACCACTCCTGAAACCATCTGGCCCATTTTTTTGTGTAGCATCTGTACATACAGTTAGAAAAAAAGGATTCTTTTCTCTGAAATGGATTAATGGATTCATACAGGAATTTTTTTCACGAGGTCTGTACATATGTAGGTATGTACCTCAACTCAAAAATGATTAGCTGTAGAACTTTATAAAGTCTTATACATGGGACTGCTATTATAGTAGTGCGCACCTCCCTTTTTTACTGAAATCAGCCATACGAATACATACCATCACCACTTTACCTTGCTTTTGGCAACCGTTGATCATAGTCATATTTCTAATTACAGAAGTGTTTTAAATGACAAAAATATTGATATTTTGACTAAGTGATTTTTTAAATCTCTTTTTTATGTATGGATGACGGAATCTAACTTTTAATGCGATCTCCCAATACCTAGTCTTATATTCACATTTCACATAATTAAAACTTTATTTGTTGTAGAAAAAGTACAATAAACTTAAGAAAAAAACTATAAATTTAATAATTGCAATTTTAAATATTAACCTTAAATATCTAAGCTAAAGAAATACTTTTCTCATGAGAGAAAATAAAGATATAATTAAATATGTAAAAATATAACAAATAATTCAAACATTGTTTTTACAGTGCATCAAGAAAATAATAAAACAATATCCAAGGCTGTTTCCAATACACAATACAGTACAAAGTCCATAATCCGGACTCATCAAGACTTCGGCCATTCCCGATTAGGGGTTTTTCCGGATTATAGATCATCAATTTAAATCTGGTAAGATGGCATGCACAAATGATGCAATTAAAAATATGAAATCGTAATTTATGAAATAAAGAACAATTATGATCTAAAGGGTATCAAAATTTACAAAAAAGCTTAATATTTATTTCTTTACTTTATTAAAAAATTTTTTCAATGTAAGTTGTTTAAGATGCTTCTACAAAAAATTCAAAAAGTTCCTTTTTCTTGTGTCATATATAGTGGACTTTTCAATGCCATACTTCTCGCATAATTTTGAGATGGCTATGCCTTTATCCATTTTTTGCAGTAATTCCACTTTTTGTTTAATGGACATTGAAACATGCTTTCGCTTTGTTAATCCTATGGCAGCTCCAGAATTGGAAACTCTTTTTGACATAATCGAAAGTTCAAGCTTAATTTTTATAAAATTGTTCTAACAATCTAGAAGATTAAGGAACAGCACAATCTGCAACATTAACTGAAATGCCTTAAGATAATTTTAGCCTAGCTTATACCGTCCGTTATACATTAAACGCGCATGCATAAACGCATAGACGCATGCATAAAAGCATAGGCGCATGCGTAAATGCATTTATACATGCGCATAAAATTTGTAGCTTTGAGGTCCGGATTATGGACATCCAGATTACAGACTTAGTACTGTACTAACATTATAGCTAATGCACTTATTTTTACTTCAAGGAACAAAGCTTTTACTTGACAATTAAAAATTGCATTTACATTACATTATAATAGATCGCAATGTAAAAGCAAACTGTAATATATTGAAACAGATTTTAGTCTTTTGGCTATGAGATTGAAAAATCCAAGAATACATAGGATCAGATGAGAAGGATACGAGTTTTGAACAATACTTTTTATTATGATCTCATTCTCCTGAAAAAAACATTATATATATGTGTGTGTATTATGTAAGATACTACTTTTAATTTGGCATTTTTCAAGCAGCTATAGTTTTGTCATTTGTAAAATGATCTATGATATATTGCCCTTACTATAAATTGATATATCATGATAAAATATACCATAGATTTGTAAAATGATCTATGATATATTGCGCTTCTTATTTATATATTTAAGAAAAAGTGTCTTTTTGTTTCAAATGCCCTAAAACTACATTGATATCTATGCTTGCTGATATGAATAGATTTCTAGTGACAATGTATATCTTCCAGTTATGTCCAAGAAGTAGGGTCAAAGTGAAAAATATCTGCTCTAATCCACCAATCTGTGTTTTATGGTCCTTGATACGGTATAATGATTCAGTGTCCTTGAGAGTGACTAGCATGCGGTCAAGTTGACCTGAACAGGTCTTCACAGCTGGTGAAAGGGGGAAAGAAATATTCTGAGGCCAGTTTCAGGCACAAAAATTTTACCTTTGGAGAAGAAAAATGCTTGAAACTATTTTAGTTTTGCAGGATGCTGAACTGGATAAACATGTCTCATTAACTAATTAATCTCATTAATTACTTTTTTAAAGCATATAAAAGAAAACTGTATTCTTCACAAAATGTTAATGGTAATTTTTAATCAACTAAGTGATATTCACCTATTGTTATACAAAGAATTACATATTAAGTAATACATCGCTTAAAATCATTTTAAATCATTATAAGGGAGTAAAGCTTACCAACATAACTATAACCCATGATTCTGGACAGAGGAGTAAGTTTATTTTCTTTTATTGAATCTTCACTAGCTAAAACAATAGCAGCAGCTCCATCACAAATACCCTATTTCAGATCAATAAAAATTTTTTTATTTTTTTAAATAGTAAGAATACAAAGGTATATTCTAATTTAATTCTATATCTGAATACATACTGATGCATTACCAGCTGTTACAGTTCCTCCTTGTTTAAAGACTGGTTTTAATTTAGCAAGTCCTTCAATTGTTGAGTCATGTCTGGGATGCTCATCTGTATCAAACGAAACTTCCTTTCCCTTAACTTTCACAGGTATTGATATGAGTTCAGATTTGAATCGCCCATTATCATGAGCTAGATTAAAAAAATTGCAGTTCAAGGATAAATATATCATTTTAAAAGGAGAAAGAGTATTTAGCTTTAAGTGAAATCAGTTAAAGTATCAAGATTTACTTAAAACTAAACATACTCATTAAAAAAACTTGCATATACTATGTGAAAATCTATGTCACATAAACTACATGAAAAAATGCATGCAGATTCCCATTCACATTCACAGGCAGACCATATGGAGATTGATTATTTATTAACCAAGACAGTGATTTTCCTAATTAGAGAAGTGCCTTAACAGAGAACTTTCCGCAAGCATATTGCTATTATGTTACATGCATTACATTATGCACATGCAGAACACCACAAAAAACTCATGTATCCACTTCATTCAGTTGCTATGAAGTAAATGCATTATAAGTGTTCTATAGCTTCCATTTGGTCAGCAATAAGCATAATATGCAGAATAGAAAAATTAAACAATATTCCATCTATTATTCAGATTTGTTTCATGTATATTGAATGCTATATCAGAACATCAGTTTTAACATAACATAAATATAAGTAAAAATTTCAGTTATTTTCTTCTGATATATTCTAAATATTAGAAATTCTCACATTATTAAGCAAACAGTTATGTTTATTAGTAATTTGATTATTATGTAGACACGCTGTCAATGTCATCACTGCAGGACTATTTAAAATTGCTTCGATATGATTCATTTCTTTCTGCTTATATTCAATAACGCTCATAAAACTTTGTTGCTTGTTAATGTGTTAAAGTTACACTGAAAGATCTCACTGGAACACAGACTTAAAATTATAACATGAAAATAAATAATTCCTATAATTTTCATTGAGATACTTAAAAATTTTCAAATCTTCTTAAGACATTATAAAGCTAAATTTAAATTTTTGCTTAATAATATTGTCAACATCATTAAAGTTTCCATAAGTAGCATTAACAAACAAATTAAAGATACTTTTCAGAATTTAGGTGATTAGCTTTTATCAGATAATGTACCATATGTTGAAATTAGGTTTCATTACATAATGTATCAAATTTTGAAAATAAATTTAAAATTTTCTCTTTCTAAGCACAATTTTTATGCAAAATGATAGAGATATTTACAAAAATCTGCCTTCTATTTTACTTAGTCCCCTCCCCAAGTACTCCTATTAAAACACTGGTTATTAGTAAATGGTATATCACATGTGAAAGATATAAAAAGACTTTGCTAATTGAAATAACTGACACGTACATTTGCAGTTAACCAGTTCCCAGTTTTGCCCGAACGCCGTTCAGGTACTTGGAAATGGCACTTTTTCCTGAGCGCCTCTCGGGCAACATTTTTTTCTACTCTAATACACTGATTTGCACGAATTTTTTGCTTGTTTAGTGTGTAATGTTTCTAACAGTTGGCGTTAGTAATCCAGTAAAGTTAGAGTTGCAAAACAACTGGTTTCAAGGTTTGGTTTTACTGAATTCTTTTATGCAAGTAAAGGCATGAAATTTCTTTTCACTAGCTCAGTGTTCAGCTACTGCGAATACTATTTCTTTTAAATTTGGAGCTAAAATAAAAGAAGAAATGAATGATAATGAGCAGCTTACAGCTGAAGATAACTCTGATATTGATTCAGATAGTGAATCTGAAATTTCACTAAATGATTCTGGATGTAATGATAGTTTGTTGTCCGACTTCTCTAGTGATGTAATAACAATAAAACATTTTAAATTCTGACATCTATTTTTGTAAAGTGTTCTTTCCAGTTCGCTTGTTTGAAAAAGTCAACTTCAAGGAAAAATTATTTTTTACGATTAAAATAAAAATTAGCATAAATCAATAAATTCAACACTTATAATAGTTCTCTGACTGCTGATTTGGGTTTAATGAATTTCTTCATAAAAAGGTTTATAAAAAATATGCTTATTTTTTGTCATAACATGATGGAAAAAAGAAACTTAATGTCCTTAGCTAATCTTTGTAATAAATAATGGATTTATCTTATAAATGAAAGTAATAAATATTATAACATACATTTTTTATTATATTCACCTGACTTGCCTGCTAATATTCATTTTTACCTGTAAATTTGATTGTTATGCATTATTAATCACATTGCTCAAGAGATATGACTATTACTAATGCTAACTAGATTTATCACTAACTGTAACATACACCACACATTCCAGCACATAAGGCTCACCTATAATTTGAAACTACAATTTAATTTTTCAGGTATATTTGCTGTATAATGTATCACCTTTTTATCACTTTATATCACTTTTTTAACAAGGATACCTGAAAGATACTTATGTAATGCTTTTATCTTTTGGAGGTCATTCAATTTGAAAAATTTTTCCAGGCTTTTAAACAATGATACACTGAATTCACAAATGAAAGGAATACAACATGGAGGCACAATGATTGAAGGAGAAAATAATTATGCAAAGAAGGTAGGTTGTATTCAATGAAGTTAAACATAAGAATTTTATTTAGGGTTTTGAGAAAAAGAGAGATAATTTGGGACAAGAATGCACTTCCAACCTGAATGAATTCGCAGAATTAAGAGTCAGATATTTTCTCTTTCCGTAGTTCTTTGAAGGTATGATTTGGAAGAGTATATAGAAAGCTTTAGTAAACTGCATTTGCTCTGGTTGAAATACAGTTGGTCTAGTGTTCCTTTTAGTATTAAATATGGCTTCTGCCAAATGAAACAAACACAGAGCTGGTTTCAAATGCAGTCATTCAACTTGAGACAGAAAATGGAAATTCTCCTGGTGTTAGTGAAAGCTTCACATATGAGTGGAATAAAAATGAAATTACAATAATTCACATGCCAAAGAATAAATGCTTTTTGCACAAAGGAGTAACAAAATGGTCTATCATAGCAGAAATTGTTGCAAATTGGGCCCTAAAAATCACCAGAATGGATTAATTGTAACAAGAAACAGCATATATTTACTTCCATTAAAATGGGCAAAAAAAAAGAATGTAAACAAAGTGAAAACCTTAAAACAACTTTGAATTGATGTAGTCAACTTATAGCATGGAATAACTTAGTTCTATGAGAAGAAACAAAAGTTTCACAAAGGCATCCCGAAAATTTGGAGAATAAATTGGCAAGTTTAAAAAAGTATGTTATTCACCTAGGAAGGCAGACAAAATTACTCACAGATTCGAGATATGAATGAAACTCCAGTAATGTCTGATATGACAGAAAATAAAACAACTCATGTGAAAGGAACAAAACATTCACATAAAAACAAGTCACAAAAAATCTGTCCTCACCATAGCACTTTCCTGCTTAGTGAATGGTATAAAATTAAAACCAATGGCATTATTAAAAGAAAGATGATGCCTAAATGTAATTTTCCAAGTGTTTTTTTTTTTTTTTTTTTTTTTTTTTTTTTTTTTTTTCCCCATTCAGGTTCACGAGAAATGACGGATGGATGAAAACTGTGAGAAATTGTGGATAAGAAATATTTGACAAAAGAATCCAGATAGTCTTTTAGTTTGAGACACGTTCAGATTCCATCTAATCGATAATATGAAGAAAATGTTGAAAGTGTGTAATACAGAAGTAGTAGTTATTCCAAGTGGCTTAACCTCATTAATTCAGCCTTCAGATGTATGTATCAATAAACCATTCAAAGAAAATTTAAAATGACAGTGGAATAAGTGGATGTTAGAAAGTGAAAAAAAAATTACAAAAGGAGGCCAAATGCATTATGCCAGACTAGAAACTGTGTGAATGGATAACAAAAGCATGGAATGAAATATAACCTGACATAATTCAAAAGTAATTTTAAAAATGTGGTATACCTGACAATCTAGATGGAATGGAAGATGATTATTTAGTTATGGTTCAGAGTAACAGTGATGGTGAAGGTGAAACAGAATGTGATGATGTGTGTAAAATTATTAATGGAAGATGAATATGACAAACTTTTTATATTATCAGAAATTAATGGGTTGAAACATAAGTAATGACCATTTATGTTGTGTTTAAAATTACGTGGTAAAAATAAAATGTATTGCCATAATGTTTTGTGCTATTTGAAAGAGAATCTTTCCCTCTACAAAATAAGTGGCGTATTTGATTTTTTTTTTTTTTGTGTGTGTGAGCTAATTTTTTGTTATTTATCAGATCATTAATGGAGTGTCAAGTCGGCAAAAATAAGCATTTTCGACACCCACCTTCCTTTTGCGTTTAATCAAGGCTCCAATGCTGCAGAAGCTGCCTGAAAATGTATGAAGGTGCATTTCCTCAACGAACTGCAAGAAATTGGTTTACCAAATTCAAAAATGGAAATTTCGACTTTGAAGGCACTGCTTGTTCCAGATGGCCAAATGAGTTTGATGAATAGCGTTTAAATCAATGTCTACATGCAGCCAAATGACTATAGTTTGACATCTTGGGTCTATGGGGGAAGTCCAAAAACTCGGATATTCTTGACTAATTTGTTTTTTGTCGTTAAAATAAAAAATTTTAAACTGAAAAAACAGCCATTAAGCATGTTTAAATAATAAAAATTTTAATAAAGAAATAACAATTTTAAGCTCTTAAGGTATGCTACTTGTTTTAAATAAACAGCATTTAAGTAAATGTAGAAATCTAATTTTTGCATGTTCCTCTTTGCCTTAATTTTAAATCTATCATTTTTATATTTGGTGTATAACTTGCACCGTTAAATTATGGTCTTATTTTTCATATTCAAAGCGTGCATTATACATCAGAATATAGGTTATATAGCCTGTAGTTTTAAAGGTTATAATCTATCATCTACACTGGAAAAAAATTTGGGACACTTAGTAAACTCTGATCACAGGAAGTTTGCAGGTTTTTCAGTATAATATTTTGACAGATATACCATGACTTAAACAAACTCTTGAATATCTTTCCGAAAGCATTCTCATTCCAGCACTTGTAGTTCATAACATAAAGTTCACTAATAACTTCAAACTGAAAAGCTCTTTAAAATGCTCTACTTTTCCTAAATTCTGAATCATGCAACTCCCACAAAACACAACTGATCCTGCACGGATTTAAAAAAAAAAAAAGCAGCTAGTAGGAAAAATCCTCTAAACCTGACACAGGAAGAGAGAGAGTGTGTGCGTGCATGTGTGATTATGGCAAAGCCTCAAGGGCTATCCTCACAGGAAGGGAGAGGGAAGTTTTGTGCACAGAAAAGCTGAAAAATAATGACTTTCAGCTTCAAACTCTTTTAAAAAAGTACTAATTATGAATACTTCAAGTTTTGAAAAATAATCGCTACATAAAGTAAAATATTTTAAATAAAAATTTACTTCTGCATTGAAAATGAATGCATTTCTGCATAAATGCATTTTTCATACTTTTCAAATTTAAATGAGGAAGAAAGTATAATATTCAGTTTTTGCTGAATACACTCAGGAAAACCTCAGAAAATTAGAAAAACTACAATAATAATAATAATAAAAAAAAAACATAAAAGGAAAAAATATTCAAACCAAATACCTGAACTTACCTTGCTTCCATTGTTTCTGAGATTTTAAAGCAAATTCATCACATTCTTCTCTAGAAATTTTGTATTTTACTGCCAAGTTTTCAGCAGTTATAGCCATGGGCATGTCCACATATGTATCATACACAGAACTCCACAACATATCTTCAAACTAAAATAGAATAAAGTACAAATAGCATATTAAGCAAAACATTATATATATGTGTGATACAGAGTCTGAGATCCGAACTCGTTGGGACATTGATTCCAGACTTGGGATTTTCTGCATATTACATCATTAGTTTAAATCTAGGTAGATGGCATATAGACATTATAAAATTAAAAATATGAAACAGTGGTGTAAGAAATAATGGAGTATTTACCCACAAAAAAGACTAATTATTTATTTGTTTCCTTTATTACACATTTCTTTCAATGTAAATTGTTGACACTGCTTCGTCTTTTGGACTAATACTTTCTCTTTAATTCTACTGGTAGACATAATTTCTTGTTCAGTTACAAAGCTCCGTTGTTTAAGCCTTGTAACTGCCACGTCCAGAATTCCCACAACTGTCATGCAGAAAGTTTTCATTCTCAAAAACCTCTCTGTCAGTTTCTTCAATATTAGTAGCAATATATTCAGGATTTAGGAACCATATTACTGATTTTGTTGTAGATAAGTTGACTGATGATTGTGGCTTTATCATCACAATGAAAAACTTCTATTATATCATCATTTATTACCACTTCTCGACATTTTCTTTCACAAATTCTATTAAAACGAAAATTGTTGAGAATTCCTCTTTGTTTGCAATATCTGAAAACCTTCATATTCACAACTATCATGATAAAGCTCAACAAGAACCTGTTATACGCTACTGGCGATGTATTATGAGACTGGCGACTAAAGACACATTGTTCTACTCAATTTTTGTCCTTTTTTCTATTGTACAATGATGAATTTTAAACCCGAATTATATTACTTTATTTACTGTACTTACAACAATCTCATGCATAAAGCTTATCAGAGTTCTGTATAAATAAATTCTAGCATATGCTTAAGATTTATCCAGGCCAGTTTGCCGTTAAGCACCTCCCTAAATTTTGCCACACTAGCTCTGCTGCCAGCCTAGGGCTCATTTAAATAACAAATCAGTTATTCTCAATTCAAACAGCATTAAATGTATCCTTTCCCTATGCGTATCATTTACATCTATTTTTTGCATATAGAAAGAAATTTCTCTTAAATTTCTCCTCATCAACACACAACACTTTGCAGCACAGTTAGCTGAAATCAGCATAAAAGTTTACCATACTATTTGGTATTCATTTGCTAATATTTAAAAATCACTGTACAAGTCATTCTTCAAGCTGCTATGTGTTGATAGTCATGCAGTGATGAAAGCAAAAATAATGATGCACCTAGTTGGCATCAGGGATATAAATTATTTAGTAGGTGTAAAATCAAGAATGTTTTGATGTAGAATTTTTCGGTTTGAGATGTATGTCAAGAAAAAAAGCAACAGCCAAATTATTGATCATACAAATTTATGCTAATAATTTATTGTTTATTCAATAGAACAGGGGTTTTCAAAGTGTGCGTGACTGCGCCCTGTTCTTGAACCATTAAAAAAAGTTGTGATCTTTATTAAATATTGCAATAAATTGATGAATCTATATTGATATTTCACAAAATGAAAAATTCTTATTAAACAAGAAAACAAATAGTAACGATAGTTCAGATCCGAGTGATAAGGCTTTGAAACTGGTGTAGAATAAAAGAGGCAAAAATGTCATAACTACAAGGAAAGTTACTCTGATTTTGCTTTTACTTCGCTAAATGTAAATAATGATCAAATACAACGATGACAGATGTATGCACTCAGGTAAACTAAAGCTTGAGACCATTCACATTTACTTGGTCCACAAATCTCGCATTTTTTTTTTTGTTGGAAGTCACAAGATTTACAAAAGCAAGGCAGTGTATTCATGAAACAAGTGTCAGTTCCGAGTAACTAACAGCTAGCATCTTTCGAGGTAGGTCACAGAGTGATGAAGTGCAGAAAACCGCACACTATCACAGAAGAACCGCTATCGGTAAATTTAATTTTGAGAGGCAACACGGATTTCAGATTGGCAGCTTTTCGGTACTTGACTGTATTACATTAAGCTTTCAAGCCATTTGTGTAATTGTACAGCATACTTACTACTTCACAACAGTACTTATATTACAGTCAAAATGCCTGTGCTCTCTATCAGACTATTCAGCCAATAGTTGTCACCACACTTAAAGGCAAGCCACAGTCTGGAATGTGTTTTATCACTAAACCCCTCATAACTAACAAATACATTATGCTTGCCATTGCCTTGTTTCAAGTATTTCCTTTGTTTAACCTTAATTATCATCTTTTAAGAATCAAATTGATGATCTAAATTTTGGTAATTTCCGAAACCCTGAATTGCCAAATTGCTGATGATACTATATCTCAGACGAAGTACTAAACATTCTATTCTGAACTTTGCACGCAAACGTGAAACACTTTATATCTGCAGTTTTGTTTATACACTTGATTACCCCTAAAAGTTTCATATTGATTGCCATTGAGAGATCCACTAGCTTCCTTTATTAGACAGCCCTTTTCATTGTCATTGAGAGAATCTAAAAAATTTTCACCAGATATGTAAAAAAATGCAAAATATATGTTTGCCATACGATTATAGCATCTCTAACCCTGATCATTAGCTTTGGAGTTCACCCAATTAAAATAAGCCATTTGAAATCGCCATCTGAAAAATATTAATAAAATATTACTTCCAAAAATTTGAGCATAATGGCATGAAAACTTTCATATTTAACTTATTAAAGCATTGTAGACACAAAACTAACTGGACCTTTTGCTCTACAGAGACCGTATACTAAAAGTAAAGAGTTTGTATTTAAACAACCCTCCCGTTCCTAACGCTGAAACTCTTTCCAAAGAATTCTGTAGTTTGAGAAACTTATGTAACTGGAATACATGTTTGGAATCAGTATTTAAGAAAATAAATTTTTTTGTCTTAAATACTGATTCCAAACTGACCCTGATTACTTTAAATACTGATTCCTATGATTAGATAAGCATAAAATGTTCGACTGTTCATAAAATGTCTGTTTGGTTGTAAATAAAAACTGTATAGCTACAAATTTTTTTATTTACATCTGACATCTTTTATTTACATCAATACAAGTTGTACTTTCAACACTGATATTTCGACACAATCACTACATAAATTCAAGCACTTGTCATAATGTTTCACCAACTTATAAATCTCTTTCTGCATAAAATTTTGCAGCTGAGATTTCAACTAAACTGTCACAGCAATTTGATGATCCTCATTGACAGTGAAGTGCTGCCCCCTAAGCCAATCCTTCAAATGAATGTATAGATTAAACCCTTTAGCACCAGATGTGCCATAAAGCATCGGCTGAAAACGTTACCTCATGGCTGGGTACGACGTATATGATTCATCATTTAAATTAATTCTGTGCTCAAGTGTAACATATATTACTTTTGAGAAAAAACATTTAATTAGTCCTTTTTGTTGCCACTAGACGTAACTGTATGTCTGTAATAACGAAATTTACTGAAAATGAAATACGTTGACCTTCATTCCTTTGCAATTTTCTTCTATTTTTGGTATTTTGTTTCGGAATCAAAGCAAGATTCGTGGGTGTTGAGCAGTGTCATGGCTGTAATGGCTCTTTAATTGTGTTAGTTGATATAAACAAATACACATGTTCATGATGCTTCAGAACACTACTTTGGGGGCGATGTAGCGGGGTAGATGTTTTGTCATTTTACAGATTTTATTTCTCTTACATTTCTTCAGGTGTAAAGACAGATATTTTGTATCATTCAGTGAAGCATTTTTTACACCTAAATGACAAAATGAAAATGCTCTTTAACAGAAGAGTATACACGAATGATAAATAAGTCTTTCTGACACTGATAACAGTGATGATACTTTTGCAGAGTTGTAATGTGATAATTGCAACAATTCTAATACAGTCATATATATATATATATATATTTGAAGCAAGTCAATGCTTTTTTTTTTAAGAAAGAGATTTTAAATAATTATTTTTATGAATGTGTAAAATAAAACCTGTGACTGGGTTATTTTTGCATATATATTTATTTGACTCGAGTCAAAAATTATATTGTTCTAGAACTGATTATTTTATAAAATTTTTATGGAAAGTATAATTAGAAAGTTTTGAAATTAATTCCGAGAACTAATTGAACATATCAAAAACTGGAATAATTGGACTACAAATTTAAAATTCTGCAATTTTTTTTTTTTTTTTTTTTTTTTTTTTTTCAAAATTAGGTTCAGCAATGCAAATTGCCAATCCTCACAAGACAGTATACCATCCTGAGAAAGCGGTTCAGTGAGTGAGATGCTTGTCACAAATGGCTTAAAATCAACCTCCACATATGACACAAGCCTAATTGCTAGTCTCTATTCTATTAAAAAAATTCTGTGCTAGGAAATAAAGTCTAAAGCAGAATTCATTTGATTTGTTTTGTTGATCTCTGTGAGAATTTTCAAGATTCACCAAGCAAAATATTTGCAGCATTCCAATTTTTAAGTGAAAATTTCATACAAAAAAGTGCAAGAAAAGTTTAGAATTTTTTTAAATTTTAAAGTTCCAAGATTGTGAATTAGTGGTTCTCAATATATTAGACAGGATCATCCATCACTATTGAAGTGCTACCACTCCTAGGCTCATCATAAATGTCTGTTCATCCTGCTTTGAAAAATCTGATCCCATGATGCCTTGTTGTCCGAGATGTATATACTACATAATTCCTGATGAATGGCTGCCACTGACAGATTTTTTTTTTCCCTGATGAAATCTTATCACTCCATATACCTCGCATCTGGTAAAGTTTCATTGCTATTGTCCATTTTATGACATTATAACCAGCAGATGCACACTAGTATGATGCTTTCACTAGTCCTGCTGGAAGCTTATCACGGTTTATGCGAAAGTGGCACTCCAATCACTACTACTACCACCATGCCACAACAGCGGTTACTTTTCGAGTTCCCCTTGTATTTACAGGGGGTTTTTTTTCCTGATTAACCACCATCTGAAAAATTTCACACGGCAATGTATTGTGTCCCCAAAATTTATTTATGTGCTACACTCCGTGCATGCTAAGTAGATGAAAATTCAACAGTTTTTCTGATTAGTGTTTCTGTGGCATTTGAATACATTTTATTTCTTCATAAGAAAACTTAATGTGACTGTAGAGTTTCCCAGCTGATGGAAAGAAACTGTTGTATTTCTTCAGAAGTATAGCATTTTGTTACCAATAAAGAATGCAAAAATTAACATTCCATGAAGTACTTAAAAGATTGAATTTTTATTGATTGAAATTTGTGCACCATGCCAAATTTGAGCAATTCTCTGATTTTTTTTGAATGAACACAGATTGCTGTGCACATAGGGAGAACGACAACATATGCAGTGTCAAGTTGCACACAATGCCAAGTCTGTGCAATTCTTAAATGTTTTTTCAAGCTAAAAAAGATCACTACAAATATGAAAAAAAAAAAAAAAAAAAAAAAAAAAAAAAAAAAAGATGAGTGTTTAATTCTAAACGTTTCAATGTTTCTTGCATGAATTTAGTTAATTGGTTGCCATTTTATGCAATTCTTAGTCTGATGCCCTGTTTGAAAATGGCTGTTGTATTTTGCAACTTAACTTGCCAAAGGATTAGTTGCCAATGTTTGACAAATTTTGAGGAGGTGGGAGCAGATAATCAAAGTATCATGTAATGCTTCTTAAATGAGTAAATAAAATACAAAAAATTAAGATAAAAAATAACAGTAATAAACATTGCACACATAAAAAAAACACATAAGACTAAAGAGCAGACATTAAAAAAAAATTGGCATTCAGCACTGCAAAAACACTTTTCTTCTATAATGCATACAATGCTACATTAAAATAAGTATCTAAACATTTACATACAGCCTGTTCAGCATTTAATTTACCATTCTGCAGTACCACAAAAGTGCTCAATAGATTGGGTACACCTGGTGTCCGAACCAATGAAGTGAAAAGAATGTTACTGTGAAACATTCCCAATCCCCTACCATAAATTCACAGCAGTTAAAAAAATAATAATACATAAATAAATGCGATTAGATAAAAAAAAATCATGTTTGCATGACTAGTGATTATACAGACAATTATCACCAGAAAAGAAGCAAAAACAAATTGGCTATGCTCGGTGCAAAGAAAATAGCCAAAATGAAAAAAGTGCCAATTGGTATGTATGACTTTAATGAAAAAGATCCCAAATCATTATCAATACCATAAATTCCAATAAATATATTTTTTTAAACACTCAACTAGTATTTGTAGTGAAGGAACATATTTTTTTGCTTACTTTGTTTTCAATATATAATATACTGTTTCACATATAAAAGAAAAGGAGGACACATGCAATTTCCTTCTTCCCCTTAACCCTTTCACGTGCGCAATATTATTTTTATAATTTTTTTAACTAAAAACTCTAGAAATTGAATTTTATGATCCTAGAGACAAATAATATATGAATTTAAAAAAATCTACTCTTACCTATTGTTTTGTGGGTGGTGGTCGCACTGTGAAACCACCACACAGACTTTGAAACATACCTAGGAAGCAGGGAAAAATAAACTTACCTTTCTCCGTGTGCGTTTCCAATAAATGAGGAAATTTACGAATTAAAAAAAATGCATGTAAGAACTGCATAATATATATATATATATTACATTATTTTACAAACTAAATTGTCAGAAAAATTTAAAAAAGTAAACATTTATGTAATCGTTCTATAGCAATGAAAGTATAAGTACCTACATAATAAGGACGTTTGGCTATATGGATTTAAAAAACTGAGTAAAATAAGGCAGTGGTTTTTTTTTTTTTTTTTTTTTAAATTTTATTTTAAAGAAGAAATATTTTTTGCGACACTGTTCAAAGCATGTTTTGTCTTTTTGGTACATGCACAGACCCACATTGCACATTTCACACATGTATCTTCTATAATGTTTCTTCCTTGTGCTACAAAATGTACACTGACTGGATCTAAATTTCACTGGTATATGTCCAGCGTTATTTAGTTTCTTTTCATTTGGCATGTGAAATTTGTGGTTTTTTTATGTTAATGGGGAGAGCTTGGTCTTTTTGGCTTTGGTATGGATCATTCGTTTCCCATTCATACTTATTTTATTAGTATTTCGTCTCAAAATATTCAGAATATTTTTAATTTAAATAAAACTTTACACGATTTCTATTTTTAATTACAGCAAAGTATATTTACATTAAATTTAAACCACAGGAAATAATTTATAAAATCACAATTCTAGCTTGGGGAGCAAGTGTGTTGAGGTGATAGAAAAGTCTCTGGAAAAGAAAGACCTTTTTATGGGCAGGTGCATGTATTGTTTAGTAATAAAATAACTCTGTGATTTCAAAACATCTTATCTATATCTGGGTAAAAATAAACATTTCTATTTGAGAAGCAAGCAAACACCATTGTGAAGAGCAGTGGTTTCAAGGCACGACCACTGAACCTCTAGAGCTTTGTGACACAATGCTCTAGTGGGGCAGTGGTCGCGCCCTGAAACCACAAAGCAAATGCCATACATATAAAGGGTTTTTTTTTATATATGCAGTTTAATTATTGCTATTTTTTACTGTTTATGATAGAAATCATGATGCGCAATGAATAACTTTTGAAATTTAAAGTTGTTTATATTAATTAAAGAAAGCTATTTTGTCTCATTGAAAACGAATTTGAAAAGGCAACTCCAATTTGAAGAACTAAGACCTAAAACATGTCTGATTCTGTAGTCATTTTGTGTTATTTAGAGGTAAAAGATCAGTAATCAATTGATTTTCACTCAAAAATTTTGGAAGGAAGAGAAGAAAAAAATTTGAAAATTAGTGGTTTCAGGGTGCGACCACCGCGCGTTAGAGGGTAAAGGTTATTATATATATCAATATTTTACCATCATTAATACATATCAAAATTTTTCCTTGAAAGAAATGATTCTGCAAATGGCAAACTTTAACTTATCTTGATAAATATTACTACAAAAGTTATTATACTGTTTATTACAAATAAGAAAACATGCATTAAACTCTTATTTTATCCATCAAAGGAGATAAATTTAAGTTATAACATGGTTCCACAGCATTGATGATGTGAAATCCTTTTTAATATATTTTTTTATGATTATCACTACAAATAATTAAATCACAGTTTTAAAGCAAATTACTATACCTTATAATCAGTTCCAAATTTTGTACCAAATCTAATGTCTCGCACACAGTAAGGAACTTGGCTCATACTTTCTGCACCTCCAGCCAACACAATTTCAGCCTCTCGTAAACATATTTCCTACACATATGAGGGGGAAAATGTCATATATATATAAATTTGGAAAATTTAATACACATACAAAAAAATTATGTTTGAAAGCAAATAATGCTCGTTTGGAGACATTACACACAAACATGCACTTTTTGCTAAATATAAACTAAATATAACAACATATGTTATTCCTATTTTGTAAATGAAAAGGAACACATGAAATTCAAATTCTGCATATAAATCAAAATGGAACCTTACATATATTGGAATCACAACATAAAATGTTGCTAGGTTCAGTGAGATATATGGAAGGATGAAGGGAAGGCTTGTTGCAACATGGTTTGTAACAATTTCTAGTGTTTTTCTAAGTTTGAAGCTAGTTTTATGCTAACTAGTGCACCTTTGGTCAAATCCTCCTCCAAGAAACCCAACTCAAGAACTGAATGGGAAAAGGCCAAAATTATCACCAAACCATGGTATAAAGTCTTACCAATGGTTTTGCAACTCATTTCGTACAGGTTCTTCTGTTTCTCTTTTCTTCTCTTCCAAACTAAAATTTTAATTAAAAAGCCATCTCTAAAAATGAATCTCTATCAATGAAGTCACATTCTCTAGAGAAGCAGTGATCAGTGAGTTAAAGCAATCATACTGGATGACTTCAAACACTGCTACAAAGAATGCAAGCTATGTATCCGGTGGTTATTCTTATTCAACAATTATTTCAAAGCTGATAGCATTTTTAGTTTAAGAGATTTTTTTCAACAGTCTCATTACTTTTCAGCCATATCTCGTATTATATATCTATACGTGCAATGTTCAACAATAAAATTCTAGAACTGCTGCTATTTTCTCAATATTAACAACAAAAAATATTATATATGTCAAATTACAGCTATGTCTTACTTTCATTGAAGATGGTTTTGGTTTGGTTTATTAGATTATGGCAAAGCACTCGAGAGCTATCTGCCTTAAGGGAGGGATGCCTTCGTGGAGGACTTTTTAAGGGAAACTGGCTCGTATGCACGTTACACATGAGGAAAACCACGAAAATACCCATGCAGCCAGCCCGTTCACGGGATTCGAACCTCGGACCGAACTACCAGTGTTCAGTGATGTTACTGCTCGCCTGCTGGTGGGCTCTCTTTCATTGAAGAACATGTAAAGGTATGGGAAAATGAAGTTCTGAAGTTCAGTAAGTAAATGCTGAAGGAAAATAAATCTGAACATTATTTTTCAAGTTTTGAAAAGCTTGGAAATTATATTAAAAAAAAAAAAAAAAGAAAGAAAGAAAGAAATGAAGAAAAATTTTATATACACACAAAATGTTTCACATGTATATGTTATGCTATTTCACAGAGTAATGCAACACTCTTCTGTATTTATGTGCCATGCATATAAAAGATGTCTTTATCACTATGTCCTCCTAAAACTTCTTGTATCATTTATGTGAATGTAATGTTACTGATGTAATAATTTATGCAAAGTAATATTACTGATACATTTTGGACATAAACATTACTGAATCTGCAATGAATTTCAATATCCTTCTGACCTTCAGCTTGAAGAAATCTATAACAGAAAGTTCTTGCACTTGTCAGGAGCCTTTATTTAATTAGCTATCTTTACACACAACCCCTGCACGTAAAAATAGATGAAATGAAGACTTGATATAGCACAAGTCATAACACGTGTTGTAAAATTAAATATACTTAAATTTTTCACCTCAAGTTTTATTTCATGTTCTTTAATACTTAATTAAAAACAGCCCTTATTAAAAAAAAATAAGATTCTACTTACTTGACAGCCAGTTACAACTGCTTGAAAACCGGAACCACATAACCGATTGACCGTGAGACATGGTACAGCATTTGGCATGCCACTACGTAAAGCTATATGACGGGTAATGTATATTCCATCCTTGGAACTAAACTAAAATATCAATATTAAAGAATAAAATTACATTAAAAAGCTAAATTACATATTAATGAAAGCAGCAGTACCTAATAAGTTATAATGTAAATTATAGCTTTTACTGTATTTTATTTCATACTACACCTTTTTTTGTTTCATACTTAAATTAACATACTTCGACTTTTAAAAAACCTTTTTTATGAATTCATATAAGCATTATTTTCCTTTGATTCTGATGCTTATGTGTATCAGAAGCAGCAAGCTAAGTAATTAAATATAAAAAAGCACTTGATGGTTTCTCTGCAAAATGGTACGGGTAACTTCTGAGCCGGTTTCTACACACAACTGTCTCTTATTTATGTACCACCTATACATAAGAACAGAAATGGATGGTGGAAGAATAACTAGTAGTTTGCTGCTTTAACCACTAAATCATTCGTAGGCCTGAGGCATCTTTGATTTGGACATTCAACCATTTCTGGCACACTACCTTTTAAAGTTGGAGTTTTGATTAAAAAAAAAGTAGGCAGTCTAATTACGCCTAGAGGAGTACATAAGTAAAATTTTGTGAAGATAGCACTTATCGCTTTAATTCTGTGGGTGTGCCCAAATTGGGCACACTGATTGAATAGAGCTTCAAAAAGAGTGCTGAAACGAGCATTGTTGTCAATGAACTCATCGATGAGATGCGGAGAAACAAAGATTACAGACTCTTAGTTGTCCTAGATTATCGGTGAACCTGGTCTGGGCACACCTAGAGTTCGCCGTTTGATTTTAGGCAAGATTTCAAGGTAAAAATTTAAAACTATTACAGAATAAGAAGATTAGTGTACAGCCAAAAAAAAAACATATAAATTTCTTTTTAAGCAATTCCTTTTATACCCTAAAAAAAATTTGGAAGATTTCTTTGAAAAATCAGGGTCTTCAAAAACTAAACATGGCTAAAATATATGGACTGGTTTGTGTTCAGCTGCCATCTACTATAAATAGAGAAGGTTCAGAGTAACTTATAGCAACCTATAAATGCTTTTTCATTCAATTTTTCTGTGCGTATAGAAGGAAATTTTTAGGTGTGTCCAGACTGGACACACTGCGTCGCAAAGAGTTAATTATAGCAATACCTGACACCTGAACTTATCTATTCAACAAATAAGAAATTATCAAAATTGCATGGCATGGCAAAGTTCAATAAGGGTTCATAGAAACATTTTAGTTAAAAAAATAGGCACCTATAAGCACTTTTCAATCACATTTTAAGGGGAAAAAAATAAGTACCTGTCTTATTACATTATACACAACCGCATAACCTTAAAAGAAAAATTATACTAGTAATTTAAAATATGAGAAATTCAGTATTTATTAAGAAAGAATGAGCATTACTAAACCACGAAAAACAATTACATTCTTTTTTTATTTTTTATTTTTTTATTTTAAATAACAGTTCAATTTACAGAACTAGTTTACAATGAGAGAAAAAAAAAATCTACGCAGAACTAAATTATATTACAAGATTTAATGATGAAATTTCAGTTCAAAATACAGAAAATAAATAATAATAATAAGCCATATTTATTATATTTGCTTGGCACCTAAAAATAAATAAAATTTATTTTTCGACTCATATTAATATTTAAATAATTTAACTTAAATCAAAATTCTAAACATTTTCTAAATTTTCATTGTATAACAGTTTTACCTTAACAGATATTGCAAGCAAAGTAATTTAAGTAAAAATAAGTAAAAAAAAATAACTTTTCTGAAATCAGAAGACAGAAAATTGCTTGATGCAGTCATCTTTTAACAGTAAAAGCTTAACTAACCGGCATACTCGCAAATTGCCGAATATCTGAAAATTCCAAATAGTCCAGCATAACTGGTAAAAGAGGAAAGGCGGTCAGCCGTTCTTTAGATTTTTCAGCTTAATAATGCTTTTGACATTTCGATATGTGCATCATATAAGAAGGTAGTCCAATGAAACTGAAAAATAATCTGCTTAGCAAGCATAGTAAAACTCTTATCTCTGGGAAATATTGCAGACGTTATTGCACAATATGCATGCCTTCATTCTTTTGCATGTGCTATCACGCAATCGGAATCAATAGCTGCCAATATTTGAAGAATAAATAACTAAATAAAGGAAAACGCCCCTTTGCTTGGTCTAGTTTTTCACCATCATGCACCCATGTGGCATATTTATCATTGAGCAGGACACGTCGCGAGAGAGATTTACCAATCTGGAGTGTTTTTCATTCTAATTTTGAACAGCCTGCTTTAAATTTCCGGAATAGAATCATTCTTCACTTGGGTTGATAGGATGCAGAACTTTTAGTCTTATTCAATCCAGGTTAGAAAGTTACCACAAAAGAAAAGTCCGTTGCTTACTTTGCTGCGAACTGTAACGGTTTCAATATTTGAGATTTTGCAGAGAAAGGGGAGAACACACAACTTCTGTACTGTATAATGAATGCATTGGCGAAAAAAAATATTTTGACTATTCGATTACTGTCACTTTTTTTATGCCATTCCAAATATTATTCCTTAGAAAGGTTATCTGTGTTAAAACACACCTACCCATTTTTTAAGTTTCAAATATATTATTACAAATATTCATACCTGTGCTCATAATATAAGCATGCTGATCATAGTAAACACTGATATGAACTGACCACGTGGAACGAGAAAGTAAATTATTAAAATCTTAATAGAAATTCAAACGTGTGTAGTATTGGGTGGGAACAAAAGAAACAGAATTTAGCAGAATTTTCTACCACTTTCCCAATTCTTTGATCAATAGAACGATGTGCACCTGTCTGTACTCTTGTGCACCAAAGGTTATGTTAATGCAGAGAAAGGGGCGAAAAGCTATTTCCGGGAGTATGATTCACCAGCTGACTTTCCATATAAGGAAGAAAAGTTGTTTATTTAGTTTTGGCTTTGGCTCGGGGAAAAATGTGTTCATTTAAAAAAAACACTAGAAGCAAAAAAATAAGCACTGAAAACAAACAAAAAAAAATAAGTGCCTTAGAGAAAAAGTAACCATGTATAGGGGCTTTTATATTTTATTTTCAAATATAAGGACTTATAAGCACTTATAAGGACCACTACAAACCCTGTCAATTGTACAATAAGAAGGAAATGACAGCAAGATTATTGCAACCATATGCAATGGCATAATAAAAGGCAAGTCTAAAAGATTCAATTGACAGAAAGGTCCAATTAATTTCCTATAGAATAAAAAATTTTCCCTTTATAAAATCAAATCTAAGAAGAATTTAGACTACTACCAGATTAAGGTACCAGCAGTAAACTGCTTTGAGGATATTCTCTAGATATATTTTCTAGTCTGTTTATTGCTCAGTATCAAGTCCTGCATCAAAACAGCTTATATACAGAGGCAATTAAAAGGCAACAGTAAGTGATGCTAACTATTTAAAGCCTCATCAAAACTCCATACTACAAAATAAAAATGAGTGCAATTTACTTGCTACTGAATACAAAAGCACAATGCTACCCAGATATTTGTGCAGATGATATGTAAATAATACAAATATGAGCAAATCATGAAGGAAAGCATGTTCAGCGTTACACATATAACTAGATTAAATGTACAGCTGATAATTATCAAATATTAATCACGCTTGAATGATATCATTTAGACTAGCTCTTTAAGTTCTTTTGATTAAACATCCCCTTTCTGAGGAATGTTTCCCTTCTCAGCATTCTTGTCAAGTTTCGTTAGCACCCCCTCAGCCTTGAAGTAATGATACATCAGATACCTTCTAAATGCAATGTGAATACTGGCTGAAAAATTATTAAACATAAATTTTTATTTACTTGTTGCACTTCATCAATAATTAATCAAAAATCATCATCAATACAGAAACAGAACGGTAATGATTCAAGCCTTCTCAAAGCATTTGCAGACCGGACAAACCACTGACAAATTCCAATCATGCAATACAGAAACAGAACGGTAACGATTCAAGCCTTCTCAAAGCATTTGCAGACCGGACAAACCACTGACAAATTCCAACTGTAGCATACACTAGAGTGCACGTGCGTGCGTGTGTGTATACAGGGTATATCAGTACAGGTGAATGCACGGCCCTGACACCAGGACGGCTTTATATGGCAAATCGGGTGTTGCCTGGTACCCGCACCTATCTAGAACAACATAACCCTTGCGTTCCCACGAGGGCTCCATCGGGAATTTATTAATCAGTACAGTGTTGACAAACTTTCAGAAGAGATACAGTACACCTAGATGATGGGAAATCACATAGGAATGCATGGTCGGAAACGCTTTCCTGGCGCTGTAGTCATGACACAAAAAGCAAAAAAGGAACGACACAAACATTGAGACTGTAAGGATTATGTTAATTTCTTTAACAGTTAAGTTTTGAGTTAAAGTTCCTTTCCTGTCTTCTTGAATTTCAACTTACACCTGCCTGGCTGGAAAGCTGGAAGTTCCGAGATACCCAATATTTGAGCAGTTTTGTTTTATTAGGATGGGATAAAATAAGTGAAAATTTCTTTGTTTCTTTATTTTACATACCAAGTTCAATTTATGTCATTTTGTTGTAAGTTGCTAAATATTTTGAAAAAAGAAAAGTTAATTTGCAAATAGCAAGAACTTAGTTGTAAATAGCTTGTAAGGAAAAAGATTTTTGTGTTCGCAATTTAGCGAGAAAGTAGCAGTAAATTTTTGTTAAGAACTCGCAAGTTGCGAGAATTCAATTAACATCTTTTAATCAGAAAGACTCTTTGAATAGTGAAATCTGTTAACTTAAAGTTAAGATTTCATGAAAAAATGGTAAATTGTAATTAAGCAACTATGACTTTTGATGTAAAGTGAATTTAAATGTGATGTGTAAATATCTGAAAATTTTTATGTTCGAAGTAGAAATGTTAACTGTGTTAAAATGTTGTAAATTTAAACCTATACAAAAGATAAATTTTGGGCCAACGTACAAAGGAATTTGTGAAAGAATTGAATGTTTTAGAATATATATGTGTGCTTAATGTTAAGCTTGTGAGTTTAATGTTTAGGTGCTTAATGTTAGGCACGTAGTACATTAGGAAAGTGTTTGTATAGGGAGTCTTGAGGTCTAGTATGTCAAATGTAACAATGTTAGACGATGATTAGCGGTATTTTTTGTTTTGTACATAATATGAGTACCCTAAATGCATTCAGAACACTTTCTGGAGAGCATTGGGGGAAGAGAAGTTTAAGTATGAATGAAATTGTGTGAGGGCCAAATGATGCCAGTAAAGGAGGCAATTGTAAGGAATATGGAAATTTTTATAAAAGACAACACTAATACTGTTTCCTTCCAGATAAGTTGGAAGGACCAAAAATAAATAATGGAATTAAATGCAAGAAGAAGCCGATGATTGTACCAAAACGCAATTGCAAATTGGTAAAATTTTGTCAATTTCTAGTTTTAGTCTAGCTTTAGAATTGCTATTAAGTTGGGTCTAAATACAAAAAGATGTAAAAAAGTTTATAAAGTGAAAACTAGTTAATGCAAAGAGTTAGAAGTGCTACATTTAACATTAGAAAGCTTTTAGACTTTAAAATCTTAAAGTTGTTTAGAAATCTTATTTGTCGACTATTTAAAGTCTACTCAGGACCACTGTAAGAATTATGATGATTTCTTTATAAGGTGTTTCTCCCGCCTTCCTAGTGTGCCTTCGTGGTATAGTGGTTCTGCATGATGGGCCGGTATTCCAGAGGTTTGTGGTTCAATTCCCGATGAAGGTGTTGCTAATTTTTCATCTTGCCTCCTTCCCCCCCCCAAAAAAAAAAAAAAAAAAAAAAAAACTAATGTCTCTACAGTGGCACCCGAACCATAAGGGTGCTGGATGATGTATTTGGCAATTGGGTCCCCTAAAAACCCCAGTTGCCCTTTAAAAGGGGAGTATATAAAGTGTTTCTCCCGCATTCCTAGTGTGCCTTCATGGTGTAGTGGTTCTGCATGCTGGGCTGGTATTCCAGAGGTCTGTGGTTTGATTCCCGACGAAGGTGTTGCTAATTTTTCATCTTGCCTGCTTCAAAAAAAAATACCTAATGTCTCTACATCTTTAACAGTTAAGCTTTGAGTTAAAGTTCCTTTTCTGTCTTCCTGAATTTCAACTTACGACTTGCAGCCAGAACGTACTTTAGAATCACGTTTAAATGCAAATGAGGAGACTATTTAACCGTGAAGTTCTACTGACTTCGTGATAGAGAACCAGTGATTCTGGCTGGCACACGTCCGCCTTTTTAGGCTACTCTAAGCTATTACTAAGCTCGGCCGTACTTAGGCCTTTGATAGCTTCGCCGTTATTCAGCATTAAGGGGCCAACTCGGTTAGAATTTTGATAGCTTCGGCTATATCCTTTTAGTGAAGATTAGTTAAGTTAATTTCTTAGTTTTTGAGTTGAAACCCGAGTGGCAGCTTTATTGTAAAATTCCAAGACGGAGTTCTGTTAAACTTTAATTTGGAATAACAAAGGGTCTTCAACCCTTCTCAAGCTTTATTTAGTCTTGCGAATTCAAGCGATAAGTCGCTTACCAGTTCTTAAGATTCTTCAACCTTAACTGTAACTTAAAATTACACAGCACAGAATCTTACAAGACAAAACTTGTTTTATTATGTTTAGTACAGCAAAAACCTACAAATACGAACAAAAACAAACAATGATCATCATTAAAGAAGGTTTACGAAATTACAACCATGGATCATGATGCAGGCCTCACATCTCCACATGGAAGATCTGCATCACGAACGAAAGATAAATGACGCGTGGTTCCTGCATCACAGTCCAAGTTGTAATTTCGAACACATTCTTTGATGATCATCTCTGTCTCTTTATGTTGTTTTCTCTTTGTTTTTGTTGTATTCCAAATAATAAACATGTTTTCTCACCCCATTCGTGTCCTTCCTTTCTTGACTTTTGTGTCGTCACCAACACAGCAGGAAAGCATTTCCGACCATGCATTTCCATGCATGACTATGCGATTTCCCATCATCTAGGTGTACATGCTGCTTGCACATATATCACTGGATATCACATTTGTACATTTCTAGTCATGTTTTCAGAATATTAGTCAGTCAGTTAATAATTCCATCCCCTTCACTTAAAAAAAAAAAAAATCGAACTTGGATCAACATATGTAACAGATCAACTGACATGACTTGCTTTAACACTTGTAAATAAGTGTGACTGCAATATTTATATAATCAAATTAATGTTTAAATGTTTGCTTCACAAGATTTAGGGAACCAAATTTTCCAAGCATGCTCTTATCCAAACACTTGCTTCTCAATGCTTCCTTAGCCTCCCTTAGATCAGCGATGCCGCCTAGATCTCCTCAGCATCTATACAAGGAAATTAACATTTAGAAGACCAGAAATGGTGACTGATTAGTAGATTCAAGAGAGGTCAAAGCTAAATGTTTCCACAGTGTGATCTGAAGAATCTAGAACTGCATTTTGAGCACAAGAACAATTACTGATCTTTCTGGTCAAAGTTTGCCACATGTGAAAATCATTATTTACCACTTTTGGCATAAAAATATTTCTATGGAATTTGCCTTACTATCTCTCAGCAGCTACTGCTACTTCAATAACCTCTAAACATTACTTGTGAATGCAGAACCTACATACTTTTCTATGGTTAGAGTACCTCTGTCACAGATACAGAGCTCAACGCAGCCATTTTTTCATCATTCCTCTTCACAAAAATAAACATTTAACATAGAAATAAAATTCTTTTATTGATGTACAACACTAGGGTGCACATTTCAGATTCTTTCCAAAAATACACCCAGAATCACTATTCAGACTTAATCTAGTCATCTTTATCTTGATGAAGACACCACCATCTTAAATACTCTCCTATGGAAGGTACAGTCAAAAGTCTTTAATCCGGACTCGTCAGGACTTTGTCGATTCCGGAATATCGGTTTTTCCGGATTCTAGATCATCAGTTTAAATCTGGTAAGATAGCATGCAAAAATTATAAAATTAAAAATATGAAACCATAATTTATGAAATAAAGAGCAATTATTATCTAAAGGGTATCAAAATTTACAGGGGAAAAAAAACTTAATATTTATTTGTTTACTTTATTAAACATTTCTTTCAACACGCGCATAGTCGAAATTAGAAAATTGCAACCAGAAAACTATTTGATGTATATTCGTGATATTTATAATGACGAGGAATTTTATTTAAATCATACCAAAGACGGAGTACATCGAGATGAAATACCACATTTAATAAGGAATTATAAGCCGAATAAAATAAAAAATCTGCCCTGAAGATAAGGATAGTGCTGACAGATCAACTTCCAGTTAATTGCGTGCCGCGACGTCCCCCCCCCCCCCGCAGAGCAGCGTGAAATTGATAAACATATTTCGGGATGGTTAGAGAATCAAAGGATATGCCTTTATCCATTTTTTGCAGCAATTCCACTTTTTGTTTGATGGACATCGAAACATGCTTTCGCTCTGTAGATCCTTTAGTAGCTCCAGAATCGGAAATTCTTTTTGACATAATCAAAAGTTCAGGCTTACTTTTATAAAGTTGCTCTAACAGTCTGCAAAAAATAATAAGCCGGATTCAAATAGAAGATTAAGGAACAACGCAATCTGCAACATTAACTGAAATAGATAATTAGATAATTTTAGCTTAGCTTAGCTTATACCGTCCGTTATACATTTAACGTGCATGCGTAAACATATTATGCGCATGCATAAAGGTACGTAGCGTATTCGGAAACTAAGTACCGTTTCATTCTAGCGACGTCGCAGCGCTGTGGTAGGCGTCCCGCACATGCGCACTAGTCTTTCTTGTTCACTGACTTTTAATTGTCGCCATTTTGGTTGCTCTATGTTGTGTTTTCAGTTTGCTGTGCACATTCAAAATCTTTAAGGCAATTAGTTCTCCCACTGACTGCGAGATTCGTGCCGTGATTAAATTTTTGAACGCGAGCAATGTTAAACCGGCCGAAATTTATCATCAAGTGACAGAAGTTTACGGTGAATACGTGATAAGTAATGGAATGGTGAGAAAGTAGGTATGAATGTTTAATGCAGGTCAAACAAATGTCCACGCCGAGGCTCGGAGTGGTCGGCCTTCTGTTGTCACCAATGATTTGGTAAGGAAAGTTGATGAAGCAATTCATGAGAACAGACGCTTCACAATGACAACTCTTTCAGAGGCATTTCCACAAATTTCACGTACTGTTTTGTTCGAAATTGTGTCTGACTGCTTGAATTATCGCAAACTGTGGTCCCGATGGGTTCCAAAAATGCTCACTGATGTTCACAAAACAAAGCGACTTGGTAGTGACCTGACATTTCTCACACGGTACAGTGATGAGAGAGAAAACTTTTTAAACCAAATTGTGACAGGTGATGAAACTTGGGTGTGTCATTTCACACCAGAATCGAAACAACAATCGATGGAGAGGAGACACACTCATTCTCCGAAAAAACAAAAGTTCAAAGTGACAATGTCATCACAAAAAATCATGTGCACTGTCTTCTGGGATAGGAAAGGCGTTTTGCTTACTGAATTTCTTCCCAGAGGTGAAACCATTAATGCGGCACGATATTGTGAGACTTTAACAAAACTAAGGCGTGCCGTTCAAAACAAATGAAGAGGAATGCTCAGTAAAGGAATTGTGTTGCTCCATGACAATGCTCGGCCCCATACTGCTGGTGTCACTCAATCGTTAATTTGAGTTTCATTGGGAGCAGTTCGATCACCCGCCGTACAGCCCGGACTTGGCGCCGTCCGACTATCACTTGTTCCTGCACATGAAGCGCAAGCTTGGTGGCAAGCGCTTTGGATCTGACGATGACACGAAAAATGCTGTTCAGTCGTGGTTATCTAAACTGGCCCGAAGTTTCTTTGACAATGGTATACAAAAACTGGTCACCCACTATGACAAGTGTTTGATCACTGGCAGAAACTATGTTGAAAAATAGTTTAAGACATGTATTTTCATGTAAAAATAAAATTGGATTCGAAAAAATTGTTTTGCTATTTTTTTTCAAAACGGTACTTAGTTTCCGAATACCCCTCGTATTATGTACATGCGTTAACGCATTATGCGTTGACACATGCGCAGAAGGTTTGTAGCTTTGAGGTCTGGATTGTAGATCATTCCGGATTATGGATGTCCGAATTAAAGACTTTTGACTGTATAAAGGAAACAGGCTATGGCTCGGTGCTTTTTTCACATCACGAAAATGCTTATGAAAAATTTGGTAAATAACAGAATTGCTTATTTGAATATTAGCAGCAGCTAATGGAACTCGGCAGTTGAATCAACTATCTAGGAAATGGTTTCTCCATGCCAGCAGCAATAACAGGGTTGCCACTCAAACAGGAGAATGAAATTCCCTGACTTTTCCAGGTTTTCCAGGTATGTTTCGAGAAAATTCCAGTCTATTCGCATAATGTACGTTGGCTGTGTACTGTGTAGCAAATTTACTTAATTATTCAATAAATCCCAGAGGACATTTATTCTTAATTATTCTTGGTATACTTTGTTTGATAATTTTGTTTACTTTTCCACTTAAGAAACTTAATAAAATTTAAGATATATACATTGGATAACAATTGTACGTTTTATTTAATTATTACTCATGATCATCACCAGTTCAACACTAGGCTAATCCGGTTCTTATAAATCACAACGCAACGCTAAAAGTTAGGTTAGATTTCAGGTAAATTTAATTTGTGAGGTGTCTTCTTAAAAGGCACCTTAACACTTGAAAACGCAAATATAATTATAATAGGAGTTGTTTTCTCCACTGAAGATTGAGATTAGAATCTGCCCAATCTGGAATAAATAAGGCTTTTTTTTTTGCAGACATTCTGCAGCTAAATGAAAGAAAGAAATCTATTTAATGATATTTTTTTACTAAATTGAGGTATTTATATTTATTTCACAGCATACACAAAAAAAAATATATATATATATGTGCATTATATTTCGTGATGTCATCATACTGCTAGAATTAATTTCAGGATTATGCCAGAGAAAATTTCCCGAAATTTGGAAATATTACTTACAAATGATAAATAAATTTAGAGAGAAGAAGCAACATTAAATGATATGAATAATATAAAAATAAAGATAATTACTTAAAAGTTGAATTAGAATAATCAACGATATTTTAGCGAATATAGTTACCCCAGATGACTGATTACTATTTTTTTATGTCACTGCAAAATGACAAGGTATTTATTAAAAAGAAAAGAAACAAAAAAAGATTTTGCGGTAAAATCCTAGTATACGGTACGGTCTTCGCATGATTTTGAAAATTGTCGCCAAGAAATGATTTTGAAAATTGTCGCCAAAATGACCCATTCACTGCTCATCACCATGTCGCCAAATCCCGCTGTACCATACATGGAGATTATTTTAACCAAAGAATGTCATGTACAGAAGAAAAGGTTCCATACACATAAATGCTATTATGCCGCTAGAAAGCGGAGGGAAAATTTGCCAAGGGAACCTGGCGGCCAGAATTTCCCTCTCCGCGTTGTGTACAGGATATTGAGAAACGCGTGTTAAGAAGAAACGTTCTTTGACAAAAAAGAAAACTTCGAAAATCCGTTTCTAGATTATTGAGAAAAATCCAAGAAGAAACGTTTTATCAAAGAACGTTTTTTCTTGGATTTTTCGCAATAATTTTAAAAACGGATTTTCGTAGTTTTTTTTCCCCCCCTCAAAATAACTAATCCATGAATTAATTTACTTGCACCAAAAAATACTGTCTTTTCCTTTAGAGTTTAAAGAAATTTTAAACAATATTCATTTTATGAACTCTTGATAACGTGACCTTCGAACTTCAACACCGGTTTCGAGCTTTGGCAACAGATATATCGCGCATGCACAGCTGTTTCCCTCTATGATGGAACGGAGCCACATCTGTTGCAGAGAGGTTTTCCTTCTTTACAATACATATTTTTTTATTCTAACCTTCATGGTACCGTATACTAGGATTAAACCCATTTTGTTTTATACGAGAACAGGTATTTTCTTTAGTTCATGCACTGCACATGCGATTCTCGAGGTTACTGGAAACCAAAAGTTGCGGAAAACTTGCTTTGCCTTTCTATTAAAGACTATCAGATTGGAGCTGCGAAAATTGGCTCTATGCCAGCTGCCCGAATGACACTCACGTGATACACAATTCGCCAAAAAAGTAATCTCTTCCGACATCGGTGCAAAACTCACCGTTTTTGGCGGGATCGTTGTATGAAATTCCCTGACTTAGATTTTGACTAAAACACTTAAATTCCCTGACTTTTCCCTGAATTTTTTGGTCAATTTCCGAATTCCCTGACTTTTTCCGGTTTTCCAGGTAGCGTGGCAACCCTGAATAAATGGTCTTCAGATGCTGTAATTATCCTTGGACAGCTTTGGGTAATTATGTATTAGCGCAACCTCCTTGGCACAGTTTGATTTTTTACAGAACAAAAAGAATGATGACTTATGATTGCAAAATATTACTTATGTTTATTTATATATTTGACATGAAAATCGATTAATAAACCTATTTGCAATCAGGTTTCTCTTTCTTTTGTTCTGGTGGAAATTTTGAGGCCACTACTTTAAGAATAGATTTAAAGCAATTGTTCCCTTTAACGATTCTGCGGCAAACATGGTACATTTGCATAAATTAAACAATAATTTCTTCCACTGAAGGCAAATCCCAAAAATGGATGTTTTGAAATTGAATTCAAGGAGGAAATATTACAACTGGTCTATAAAAACCATTAGAATTAGTAAAAAGACAAAAGGAAACAAATGAAAATGGCGACATTGTTACCTAAGTTGCTAGAATTTGGTACAATATGAAAATCTGGTGACTAAGGCAGCTGCATTATTTAAAAGTACCCAGATTTGGCTGGCAAAGATGATTGTTATTATCTAGTGATGTTGATTAGTTAAAGAAACTCTGGTGCAAAAAATTCCCACTGCTCCTACAGGTAATTAGATTTTGTATTAATCTGATTGAGAATAATCAAATTAAGCAGGACGTGGGAAAATAGTGTCATAGAAAAATAAGATGAGATACGAGATACAATGTTTTCAGTCCAAAAATACAGGTTACTAAATATTAAACAAAAGTTTCTTATAGCACTTCAAACAGCCCGAATGAAAAATCCAGGAAAACACTATGCAAGGTGTATATTTATTTTACTAATAGTTATTTTAATTTACTAGCTTTTTCTGTCATCTCGTTTCTCTCGCATGAATGAGTTAGGATAACTAGAGAGTTTTTAAATTGAAGTAACGAAAATGTTAGAGCATGTTTTGCTACTGAGTGCACATATTGTTGTTTCTACCAGCTGTTTGAATTCTAAATCTCAGCTTTGCATTCTTGACAACAAAGTTTAAAATCATGCTGGTATAGGTTTCCGAGTCAACCTGCTTTAATTAATTTGTCTAGTTTTGAACTACAGCTTATTTTTAAATTTAGTTTAGTTTACTGTTGTCTTTAGTTTCATCACCACAAGTGAATGGTGGATTTGTAAATATAAAAACTGTGCCATCTGTAAATAACTAAGTTCAGTAAAAGGGTCTTTTACACCCTTCCCCTGTTGCATTCATCTTCTAGTCTTACTGATAAGTCGCTAACAGACTTTCAAGTAAGTCTATAGCAATTTACGCTACACAAGAAAACTAATTCTTACAAATATACTTAAACATTATACAGTATAAAATCTGAAATCTAGACATCCAATATCCAGAATTATCTGATATCCAGTCTATCAGACAAAAAAAAAAGTTTTAAAGTCTTAGAAAAGGAAAATATAATAATAATAACAAAAGGGCATATGTGCCATAAAAAGCAATTTTTTCCTGACTAATTGAGATTCCTGTACATCATTTTCAAACACCTGCAAGCTAGGAAATCGCACTGGGGCCAATGATAAAAGATTGGCATTATCCACAAGCACACTTTTAACCTTTGAGTGTTTGTGGAGGAGGTGTTAATACTTTTCTATCTGACCTAAACAAGTCATAGTAGTTTTCCTTTTGCTGGTACAACAGTGGGAAAGAGAGAAAGAATTAGATACCGAAGAACTTAAGTTAACCTAGCCAATTATGCTCCTTCTTAACTTTTCAATTTGTATTGCAGCTATCTTATCAAAATTAAAGTCTGAATTTTCAATTATGTAAAAAGAGTTTCTAATTTTGGAGATGTTGAAAAAACTGCAAAGCAAAAGTATATTTGGTACTGGTCTTCTACAGAGGCACTGGTGATGAGAGTAAATGATACTGGCACGATCAGGGTTTGAAAAATTGTGATTTCAGAACTAAGAAAAAAAAAAACTTTTTTTGTATAGTTTTCGATTGCTATAAAAGGTAAATTTTCCAGTTAATGGAATTTGTAAAGAAGTGAGATGATATAACAGGTATTTTCATTACAATGACAACAGGCATTTTTATTACAATGACAATGTCCCAGTCAGCAATCAATAAACTGATGGCAAAGTCTGTAGTATGGTTTTAAATTCAAAAAATATTGCTACCAATAATGAAGCAAATAATGAAAAAGTTTTTGAAAATGAAAAGATTTCGACTGACAGTTTAGAGGGCACTGCAGTTACAGAACTCAAACTATAGAACTTTACAACTGAACAAGAAATTATGTCCATCAATAAAATTAAAGAGGAAGAATTGGTGGAAAAAAAAAAAGGCCAGCTTAAACCATTTGTGTTGAAAATATATTTAAAAAAAAATACTAGACATTTTTTGCAAACTTTTGTCTCCCTTAAGATCATAAATACTTTATCATTTCATACATAACTATTTTATATTTTCAGTTTTAGAATTTCTACATGTCATCTTACTAAATTTAAACCAATGATCTAAAATCCATAATTACAAATGTCTCGGCAATTCTGCCTTTGTACTGTACAACAAATATATTTATATTACATAAAATGAATTTATATATACAAGGGAAAGTCAAAAAGTAAAGGAACTTTTGTAATTTCTCGAACTAGGTTCTGGCAACCCTGCCACTAATTTAGTGTGCCCCTGCCGCCGATTTAATGCAGTCTGCAACAAAGTGTCACTCTCATTGCCATGTTAGCAGTTTTATTGTGTCAGACCGTTAAACATGGTAGTTCCACTGTCGATCTGTACCAAGGAAGAAATGAGGGCTGGAATTAAAGTTTTGTTTGCGGAAGGTGTTAAATCTGCAGAAATTATTCATTGAATGAAAGTTTGGTGTAGTAACAGCTGTTTATTGCGAAGCAAAATCTACGAATACATAGAGCGCTTCAAACAGGAAAAAACTTCTTCATCTGATAACGAAAGATCGAGAAGCCCACTGAAGTCAATGACTGAGAACAATTTGAAAGTCAGTGACAGCATACTGATAGAAAACAGACGAATCACAGTGGATGAAATTGCCAATTCTTTACATATCAGTCATGGTTCCGCACATTCTAACTTAAACTAAATTTTTAAAAAGTGTGTGTGTGTGCAAGGTGGGTCCCGAAAGAACTGTCAGTGCATCATAAGGATCAAAGGTTGAGAATCTCTGGGAAACATTTGGCCAGTTATTGTCATGAGGGTGATGGAATTTTACAGCAAATCATTACTGTAGATGAAATTTGAATGCATCATCTCGAACCGGAAAATAAGGCTGCAAGCACAGTTTAGAAACACCCATCATCATCAGAAGTTAAGAAATTTAAACATCAACCATCAGCTGACACAAACTATTCTGGGACATGGAAGGTGTAGTAGCCATTCATTTTACCCCAAGAGGTAAAATTGTTAACAGTGGGAACTATTGCAATGCGTTGCAAACTAAACTAAAATCTGCAATCACATCCAAATGTCATGGAAAACTTTGAAAAGTTGTCATCCTATAGCAAAATAATACTCGGCTGCATTCTGCCAAATGGCTGGCTGGCTGAAACAATAAAAAAGATGAGATTCAAAGTGTTGGAGCACCAGCCATAAAGTCCAGGCCTGTCTCTATGCAACTTTGGACCCTTGAAAAATGCTAAGGGGAAGAAGATTTTCCCCTGATGAAGAAATCATTGATTTGGTGTAAAAGTGGTTACACATGCAACCAAAAAACTTTTTTCCAATGGAATAAAGAAACCTGTGAAACATTGGGCAAAGTATGTTGAAGTCTAGGGAGGTTATGGAGATTTCAGTTTTCTATCATTAGAATAAATATTACTTTTCTAAAAAGGTCCTTTTACTTTTTGGCTTTCCTTCATACAAGCATATTTCCACAAGTTAACAGGATTACCATAAATTTACCTGATTCACGCAACCAAACGTTACTGAATTCACTTGCTCTGGTTTCACTTTGGCATTTTCAAGAGCAGCAATGCTCGCTAAGACACCAAGGTGAGTAGCTGTAAAATCTTTCAGTTTGCCACCAAATGTTCCAAATGGTGTTCTTTTAGCACCAACAATAAAAACACCTGTTTCCGTAAAGAAAATTTAACTTGAACACTCATCAGTACTGAAATGACAACATTGAAAACGTACACAATAAAACAAATATTAATAGACACGCCATACAGTATAAATAGACTTTTCTGAATTTATTTAAACAAAATGCCCTTCACTAACAAAACCTAATCTAAAAATAAAATTATGTAAGATATTTAAATTATTTTGAAAACGTAAATTTTGTCATCTTACCTCTTAACAGGGCAGTCATATTTAAGATTTATTCAACTGCAAAATGCTACAGAAAAATGCAAACAAAAGCTATTAATATACAATAGCAATAGAACAATTTTTAGACGAATTCATACTCACTTCAAAAGTAAAATTTTAACAGAAAAATTTTATTACTTATATGCATATAATTAATAAAATAACATGATTATTATCAGATGTTTTGCATTCAAGATCCAAAGGCAAGTCTTAGGTCTGTTTTCTGCATTTCACGTTGCTACATTACTCCCCATTCAAGTGCTTTCAGCATGATATGTGAATGCCATAAAAATCCTATTGTGCTGACAAATGAGTATAGGCATGTACAAACCCTATGCTGTGATATAATAATTCATACCAATAAAAGAGAACAGTGATTATGCCTGGGTCAACACTGCAATACCTACTATCAGCAATGCAAGAGCACTATTCTGATGGCACCATCTATCATATGCAGCATACATCATAACTTCGGTATTGCTTACCAATTCATTACTTAACTCATCACGACCCCAAGGGGTTACAGGACTTGCAGCAGGGGGGTTGCCAAATATTTTAGCAGTTTTGATATTTCTTTAACTTATTATAATAATTTTACAATTACCAAATATTTTTACACAATGTATCTGAAAACAGATAAAGATAAGACACATTTCGATGCACTCTTTTTATAATATAAACGTTCATTTTCCTTGTTTTGCATGTGATGCTGTCATTTCGTCTGTTACTTATTTAAAATTTTCACATTGTTCTGTCTTAAAATTAGAAATTAAAGTTAATGACCTAAAACTGCAATAGTATATTACAGTACAGGTGAAAAAGTTCACAGTTTCACTCACGCGTGTCAGATTTGTGCAATACTTATGGGGTCTCACAAAATTTTTGTAAATATGGGGTCCTGGGGGTTGCGAAAAAAATCTCAGTGATAAAATGGAGTTGCAACTGAAAAAAGTTTAAGAAACCCTGCTCTAAGATCTTGGAAGCGTTTTTCTGCATTCAAGATCCACAAGCAGGTGGGGATCTGTTTTTTGCAGTCTGTGTGTTATTACAAATTTTAGAGACAATTATTTTCAGGAACAAATAATTTGTTATGAAATAACTCGTATAAAACTAAATAGTGTTAATACTTCAACTGTTGCAGACAGTTTTAATACTTTAGGTTATCTGAATATGGCAAGGCACACAAAAGCTATCTCCCAGGGAAAGAGATGCTTTATGAAGGACCTGGTAAGAGAAATTGGCTTGTATTTATTCTACACATGAAGAAGAGCATGAAGACAAACCATCCAGTCAGTCAGTAGGCCTGCGTTTGAATCCAGGTTAATTCTAACAGTATTCAGCAGTCTTAACCACACAGCCACTTGTTAATAAATCAGAGGAGATGGACACCAACTAGTACAATCCAGTAGCAAGTTGGTGAAAAAATATAGATTAGAGAAAATCATAAAAACATAATTTAAATTTTTGAAAGGGCATACCTTGAAATATATAATACATATAAGGATAAATTATCCTTTATCGTAGTTAAGCCAGCTATCCATTTTCAATGCTACAGAGGCTGTTCACACATTTTTTAGACGATTTTGGTAAGCAATAATAAAAACTCGTTTGCTGCAAAAAAGTAATTGCAATTGTACTATGTTTTTAAAAGTCAAAATTATCGTCTGTGGCTTGAAAATTTTGTTTTTATTCAAAATGGCAAATTTAACAAAGCAGTGGTTTGAAAACTACATTTACGCTCTTTCCGAAGAGAAATATGCATACTCTGTTATCCCAAAACGATGTGAGAGTCATGGTTTTGTGATATCTAAAGCGTCGATAGGTAATATCATCAACAAGAAAGGAAAAAAAACATCAAATTGGAGCCTCAAGTGGGACAAAAGTTCCAAACAAGTATCCAAGGAAAAAACGGACATCTTCGACTATTGCAAAGGTACGTTGTTTAATGTCAAAAGAAAATCCCCCTAGCCAAAGGACACTTGCAAAATCATTAAAATGCTCGGTGTTCACTGTAAACAAAATGATAAACGTTCATTTAAATTTTAAGAAAGCAAAAAAACTAAATGTGCATCGTCTTCTTCCAAAGCATATCGCTCAATGTAGGACACGCTGCAGAATTCTATATGAGAAACACTTATCCAAAGAAAAATGGAAAACAATTGTCACAATAGATGAAGCATGGGTGTATTTAAATGATTGTAACAAAAAAAGAGCCATTTATTATCATAAACGGGGAGACAAAAATTTAAGTACGTGGTTCAAAGAATCAAAAGAAAGTTTTTCTAAGGGATTCATAATTGTTGCTGGTTTTTCTTATAATGGCAAGTTAAAAATAAAAAGTGCAAAAAATTTCAAGATTAACTCCAAATACTATCAGGAACATATTTTATCGCCAATTTTTCTGAATGAAATGCCATCGCTTTACCCATAGTGCCTTCAATCTGTGAGACTCTATCAGGACAAAGCTAGCAGTCACACACCAAAATCCACTGTAAATTTCCTACAAGAAATGGAACAAAGAACTGGTATCAAGGCCATACCCTTCACTGATATCCCTACTAAATCTCCCGATGTGTCACCTATGGATTTTTGTGCTTTTAGACTTTTGAAAACTGCATTATCCAAACGTTGTCCCAAAACCCTAACAGGACTCTGGAAAGCTGTTCGGGAGGAATGGTATAGAATACCTCTTCTGCCACTTCAAAAGGTATTATTATCCTGGAAATTACGGTGTCGAAAGATAGTTAAGAATAAGGGATGTCAAATAGAACATTTAAAACACAAGAATTTTATGTAATTTAGTTTTGTGAATACAATATACATCGTCTAAAAATTGTGTGAACAGCCTCTGTACAACAATGGATAAGCCACTTTCTGCATTAATAAAATATCCAATCTTGAAAACTGTTCATCTGTGCATTAATTCAGGTTCTAAGAGAGATCTCATTAACTGGGCAACCCAACTCTATTCACATTGAGAAGAGAAATTACATTCACAATTATTAAGATTACAGGAAGTGAAAATGCGATGCCTTGGGTTCATACAGTCCAATCCAAAGACCTCTTTATTTTTGAAAAATATTATATACCCATCTTACTTCTTTAAATAACAAATAGACTAAATAATAGTTATGCAACATAGGCCATATAAAACAGTCATTAGGATGGGAACTAGCTGGCGGTGTTCAGTAAAATTCAAGAAAATGCCATCAGCAGTGTTGACAACAGAAATTCAGGATAAAGTGACCAATGCTAAGCATTATTTTCTTCCCGCTATTCTGAAGGGCACTCAGAAAAGTAGATTTACTGATATTGATCATGCAGGCCATCAAATGGCAGTTTTTTTTCATTCCCAGAGATAGTAGCACCTTACAATCTTACCTCTCCCATGACAGCCATCTCAATAATAAGCTTCACACTTCAACCCTTATAATTTGTGGCATGCACGCTTTGATTTTCACTTTCATTCAGTGCTACTTAAAATGGAGGAACTAAAGAAACAGTGTGTTGAAGATAAACAACAATTTCAGTCCAAGAGCCAGGAAAGTTACTTTTTTATGGAATATAATAGAAAAGTTTTGAAGGAGTATAATGTAAATAGACACTATACCAGCTTGCATAAATCAAAATATGACCAAAAGCAAGGAAGTGCCAGTTAAAATTATTAAACACAGACAGATATGTGTTTAATAATTTTAAACTGAAACTAACTACACAGAGGAACGTCTTTCAGCAACTACCAAACACTGCTGGTTTTAAACATCTTATGAGGTACGTTTAGAGCTAGTTAAAATTAAGAGTCTTTTTAGGAATGGTAAGCTCATTAAAAAATATGCTGCAAAAATATTTTCATTCAAAGACAATAAGACAGCTAAAAATTTTGAAAGAGTCTCCTTGTCTCGTCACATAGTAAGTAGAAGAATTAATAAAATGGGTAGTAAAATTTCAAATAATTTCAAGGAAAATTTCGAAAAATGTGTATTTTACCCTCTCTAGCTCTAGATGAAAGCACAGATCTAGCTGACATCAGCCAGCTCTCTTTCTCTGTCAGAACAATAAATGGAAATTTGAAATTCATGAACTGTTGGAATTAAAATCATTAGAAACCAACACCAAAGGTATTGACAATATTTAACAAAATTTTTAGTGGGGGCATAAAGTCATTTCTAACTAAGGAGGTTTTGGGAGGTGCTCTGACATTAAACAGATGAAGCTCAAGCAAAGGATCACAGAAATGGGTTATTAAGACTGCATAAACAAAAAGGCACACACATTTCTTGTTTTTCCGCTGCATTATTCACCAGGAGGATCTCTGTGGAAAAATTATAAGGCTTAGTGAGACAATGAGAACTGTTGTAAATATTGTAAATTTAACAGAGGGAGGCAATAGAGCCTAAAGACACAGAGCATTTATTACATCGCTGGACAATTCGGAAGCTGAGAATGGTGGCATTTCATTGTACTGTGAAGTGCACTGGCTAAGTGCTGGAAATTTCCTGCAAAAGGATTCTTGTTTTTCTCAAAAAGAAAACATTCGGCATGAGTATCAAGAAAAACTGAAAGAAAATTTTTAAGTAATCTTGCTTTCCTGACCAATTTAACATTCCATCTAAATGCTTTAAACCCGAAACTACCAGGCAGAAAACAAAATACCTCCCAGTTGTGTGGACATAAAAAAACTTGATGTACTGCAAACTGCACTGAAGGCAAATAATACAGTACACTTTCTATCTTGTCAGCAGCTGAAAGAAGAAAATTACACAAATTTTAGTATGCTGCATGATACCAAGAAAATGTTCCAGGTGAGATACCACGATTTTGACTCTCTAAAACCTAAACCTGCACTGTTAATTAACCTCATGCAGATTGAAGTGAGTGAGGTGCCATGTGACCTTCAAATGGAAATTTGCAATCTCCAGGCATACCCATTCTACCAGACTAAAAAGTGTGAGGTCCCTGAAAATTTCTGGAAACTGATTCCAAAAGAAAGTCTCCCAAACTGCTTAAATTCTCTCTACAAATGTTATCACTGATTGGAAGTACATATATGGGTGAAACTGCTTTTTCTGCTCTCAAACAAATTAAAACAAAAATGAGAGATCTCATTGAAAGTGCTTAACTAAAGGACGGGGAATCTTGAACTGAATGCTTTCCCCCCTTTAAGAAATCACCTCCTATTTGCAACAAAGATTATTGTGTGTAGTTTAATGGATTCTCAGAGGGGTGCATCTATGTCGCAAAAGGAAGACCTTAGAAAGAGATAAGAGGTTAAAACCCCAGGGACGTTAAATTTGACATTTCACCCCACTTTTCAGCCTGGAAAATGGGGGAAAAAGACATGGCTACTAAAGTGAACAATCCCGTCTTTTCAAAGACCTATGGCCACTATAATAGCCATCCTGTCTTCAAAAGGTTAACTGGAATTGAGCCTGAGACTTTGCTTTATTAAAGTTACAGTGGATATTGATAAACTCATATCAGAAAAGGAGTGCCAATCTCACACTGATTTCTCGACTGTAAAATAAAGTTTTAAACTAGTGAGTTATATGCAATTCATTTTCTTTCTTTAATGTCTCTGGCCCTCACTTGCTATACTGAAGTTTGACTGGCATTCAGGTAACTAAAAGTTGGACCACACTGGCTTGGGTAATAGACACTGTAAATGAAGACACAAAATCATTTGATGACCTTTGAAAAATGTCATAGATAAAAATGTTATACTTTGTCATGAAGTAAAAGTTTTAGTTCAGTTAACTAGCTGTTTAAATTGAATTCTGATATTTATTTATGCAATTCAGTGCTATTTAATAGTTAATTTAATCACTCATTTAGGCAGTAAAACAGTTCTTAGAATTTTTAAATCCTATTTTTGAGATCTCTACAGTTTACACACAGTGTGGTTAGCCAAATCCTACAGCAAAAATATTTCACAATAACAGATAGTAATACTTTATGATACAATCAAAAATTATCATTTCATTAACATAGGTAACTCAAACAAAAAATGCTAGACTAATACATATACCTGAAAAATATAGAAAACAAAAAGTAGAGTCATCTTATTATAGTCAACTGTGAAGCTTACATTTTCAGTTATTCAATTTTTCTATTCACAAATAGATATTTTAGTCATACCATACACTATTTGATTTATTTATGCTATTACATACAGTCTTTAACTGGAAGGAAAACACTGAAAACATTTATTCATTATTTTAGCAGATTCTGCTAAATTAATTAGCTCTTAAATAGTAAAATTTGTTTCTGATTAATATTTTAATTTTTCCTTAGTAAAAAGAAACAATTCTTCAAAGAAATTTGCAGTTGGTTTCTTATTTTATTCTTATTTGTTGTCACTATTTGAAATATTTTCATTAGTGCTGATAAATCAGGAAGATATAATGCAGCTTTAATCAATATTATTAGATTGTGAAAAATTTGTTTTTCAACATTTTTCATTTCAAAAGCTTTATTCTCTAAAACCATGAATTTTTTAGCATTCTACAGTCCTCAACAGGTGTCCCACTCTGTCAAAATCTTCGTAGCTTTTCCCACCAATAAAGCATGAAACATCCATAGTCAGTGGCATTATATTGTAAAAACTGTTTAATTTACACATTTACAGTTTCAACGTCATCAAACTTTTTAGCACGCCAGCAGTAAAACTAGTAGTTCAACCTGGGTTCTAATCCCCATAAAAAGGAAGGCTGCATGGGAAATTCAATGGTCCCCTCACCTGCATAGCATGAATAAGAGCCTCTAAAACATCCTCCACAAAGGCATCCTTCTCCTCAAACAGAAAACTTCTTGTACTTTATACCATAATTTAAATAAGCTTAATCCAAACATCTGAATGCAGGATTTTTGAAATTTAGTTGTTTGAAAACTTGAATGAGAACTCTATAGATTTAAAAAAAAATAAAAAAAAATTCAGGTGGATTTATATTTCCTGCTGGTGTCAAAATATTTAATTAATATTCTGATTTAATTTTTTACTGATAAAATTTGAAGGTGTATTCATTGCCTTTGTAATCTTTTTTACATACATTTTTTACTGTTGTTATTACTCAGAAGAAAGAAAATACTAGATCTGGTGGTAAGCATACTAGAACACTAAAAATATATAGAAAGCACTAGCTGTGATTACAGTATTCATATAGTACTTTAAGTTTTGATATTTATGACTTATATTGAACTAATATTAACATAAAGTGAAGTAAAATCTTAATATAAAACTTCAAGGTAAAATGAATAGAAAGGTTACTTTTAAATTAATATCAAGAGTTATCTAAAATTTCAGAACAGTGCTAATTTTACTTAGAAAAATCAAAGACTTATAAAAAGTATAACATTCAATCTACAAATTATGAGTTATCATTACACAAAGACTTTATCTAAAACAGAATATTTTAGAACTGTCTGCATTTTGCAATGAAAATGAGCATAACCAAAAATTAAAAACAAATGCCAAACATTGCATTTACAATATGTCACCATTAAAATAAGTAAGTATTTTCATAATTTTAAGCGTGTATAATAAATAAATACAAAATAATATTCCTTAGAAAGCCATTTATGAAAACTGCTATTTTGTGACAGTGTTTTGCAGTCACAAATTTTTACAGTACCTCTTGCTTTTTTCTTCCGTTACAAACTTTTGGTTTAATCCTAGTATCCGGTGCACACGGGATTTGGCTACTTTATGATGAGCAGTAAAAACGGGACATATACGATGAGTAGTAAACAGGTCATTCAAAGAATATATATTGTGTATATACACTATAGTGTATAGTATATACTATGTATATAGCGTATAGTATATATAGAGAGAGAGAGACGTTCTTTGGATCACGTTTGGTGTTGGCGATAATTTTCAAAATTGCGCCAAGGCTGCACCGTATACTAGGATTTTACCAAACTTTTAAACATTTTATATTAGATTGCAAATTTTCAGTACGAAGTCAAAATTTACAGCAACGTGTTATTTTATAATAGCAAAACCAAGTTGCATTTTGCTCTGAAAATATAGCAAGCTGCTAAAAATATGTAATAAAATTATATGCTGGGCTTCGTAATACCATTATATAATAAAGTTATACACTGTTTATTCTGACCAAATAACATTCAAATTTTGCAACATAATAAAATCAGTATTAAACATTTAATTACATAATCGGTAATAGAAATAATTATGTAATAATAAGGCTGAGAATAGATATGTTTTAAAAGTCATGTTACATTAAAAAAAAGGGGGGAAGGAGTAAACATTGACAATGCATTACTCAGTACCTCCTGCAATACACTATAACTTATGCGCTGATTCTGAAAATGTCGCCAAGTTGGCAAACCAACCTCAAAGAAAAGAGAGTACCTAGAAGGAAAAATCTCAGCCAGTTCCAATGCTATCCCAATTATGTTTAGTAATAGAGTAATGGACGTAATTAAGGATAAAATATTTGATAACTACAGCCGAACCATATTCACAGAAAGACAAACATCGGTCGTCAACCAGTTCTGCTTCAAATCAACCAAAAATCCGCTTCAACATCCATAAGCAAGAAAAAAAAAAAAAAAAAATGGCGACTGAAAACATTTTAAAAGCACAAAATAATGAAATACTAGAATGAATGCAATTCAAAAACAGCACAAGTTAATTCATCATACACAAAAACACATAATTAAACAATAATTACTGTTTTAATGGAGAAATTTTCATGAAAGAAAAAGTATGTTTCTTCCAACGGAATTTTGTGATTTATATTTCAGATATGTGACAGAAAATATGTACCTTATGATTTCTGTCAGTCATAAGACCATACCATTACGGTTAACGGGGCAATCTTCGCTCTTATCTTGGGAAAAGATGAAGTACCAAATTGTTTAGTTCGAAGCAAATTTGCAAAGGAATATCGCAATGTGGGACTTCATTATTTCCAATACATTTTTAAAAATTTCCTTGGAATATTTTAATATAAATTTATGGAACTAATTTCATTCATGTTCATTCCTTCCACTTTTTAAAATATAGTCTGTTATGCATCCGGAAGAATGCTATGAATGTGCTAAAGCCTACCCCTGAAATAGACCCAAGAATGCAGGTATCTTTTGCTATTTAGAAATTGCTAATCATTCTTAAAATTTAACAGGCGTCAGATCAAATGGTTATAGATATGATTGTTTTATTCTATATTGTCGGTGACATTCTAAAAACTCAGAACAGACTATTAGAAACAGGACTGACGCTAGGTTTTTTTGCCATCAAGTGCAATCTTTACGGTTCACGAATTCTGCCACCCGGTTCCTGCCCCAGGTGTAGAAAAAAATATATGTATTACAGTTAGCAGTAACAAACTACTCAACTTCACCTACTTTAGCAAATACTTGGCTACCAAGGAGGTTAGAATAGAACCTCCTTGTTGGCTACACTCAGGAATTCAAATATGTAGTTCTAGGTAAGTTAAATTAAAACTTGCTATTTACTAGCTGTATTATTATTATATTTTGATGATTGTATATAGTTTATTTTAGGTTTACATGCATAATTCGTGTACGGGAAGTTTTCAATAGGCAAGAGTTTCTAAATTACTTTGGTTTTCTACTCTTAGTTGCCAATTAATTAATTAATATTTTACTTGCTAAATTTCTCAAAATTCCTACTAGTTTAAATTTCGTTTTTGTAATTCACAGCATTTGGTTTTGAATTTTACTTTTACCCTTGCCTATATGGATGACAAAGCCCGAATTGAGTTGAAGAGTTAGGTTTGGAGGCAACTTTCCCTTGATAAGTCTGTGTCTCCTGCCTCGTCGTCGAAGGTCGTCATTTAAGTTGAAGCATCCGAAAGCAGCGCTTTCGCTTTCTTCACATCTGATGAGAGTATCTGGTAAGGAGAGGGGGGCCCGTTCGACTGGTTTCAGTGGCGGGAAAGTAGAACTGTTGTTTCGCGGATTATGTAAAGGGGGTGAAAACCGTGGCCTTCGAGAAACAAGGCCCTACAGCCGTGGCCTTCGAGAAACAGCCGTGTTTCTCGAAGGCCACGTGAAAACCCGGTTGATTCTGTTAGTGCGGGCGCTTGGTTCAATGACCCTAATAGCTAAGCTCTTCTGCTGGTTGCTGAGGGGGTTAGTATATACGCTGAGTATTTGTGCTTAGAATTGGAGGGGCGATTTCTTAAAGAGGCAATTAGCTGATTATTGTGGTTTCTGACTTTATTGAAGAAGTTAGCTAGCGGTTTATTATATAATCGTTAATGGGCTTCACTTTGAGATCTTCATGAATATTTACATTCGGGAGGAACCAGGCTGCGTCAGTGATTTCTCTTAAAGTTTTATTTTGAATGACTTAAAGTTGTTTTAAATTTGTCTTTGCGGCATGACCCCAGATTTCACATGCGTAGAGTAATGCAGGTCTTAAAACTTGGTTATAAAGAATGATTTTGTTTCTTAAGGAATGATTGCTTCTTCTTCCTAGGAGGGGACGCATATTGACCCTGGTATAATTGAGTTTTTGTTTTGTTGCTTTGAATTGCTGGTGAAAAGTGAGTTTATTGTCAAATATTATTCCAAGGTATTTTGCTTCGTTTTTCCATTCTATTTCTTCTTCGAAAATGATAGCTTTGGGAGGTCTTTTATTAGAGTTGCCTTTTCTAAATAAAACTGCTTTGGACTTTTGGGTATTAATTACGATTCGCCATTTGGTGAGCCAGTCTTCAAGTGATTTAGATAGTTTTGTAGTTGCAGCCAGACATTAGTTAAGGTGGAGGCGTAAGTTAAAATAGCTGTATCATCTGCGAAAAGCGCTATTGTGATAGATGGATTTCTTGGAATATCGTGAGTATATCTATTATAAAAATATGGGGAAAGTGCTGATCGTTGAGGTGTACCTGAAATTATACTTCTTCTAGAGGAGAGACTGCTATTAATTTTGACCGAGAAGGTTCTGTTATCTAGGTAGGAGGCGACAAGTCGGATGACGTGGTCCGGGAAATTTAATTTGATGAGTTTGAATATAAGGCCTTTGTGCCATACCCTGTCGAACGCTTTTGCGACATCCAGGAATATGGCACCTGTGGGCAGTTTGGTGTTGAATCCATCCGTGATATAGTTGATGACTCTTAGTAATTGATGTGTGGTGCTATGTTTTTCTCTGAAGCCAAATTGTTCGTCAGGCAGGTAGTTGAAGAAATGAATTTTTTGCTGAATATTGTACAATATGATACGGTCAGCTATTTTTGCAAGGTTGTTCAGTAGACTAATGGGACGGCAATTTTCTGGGAAAGCCGGATTGGAATTAGGTTTTGGGAAGACAACAATAATTGCGTGTTTCCAAATTTTAGGATAATAAGACAGTTTCATGATGCTGTTGATAACTTTAGTGAGAGAGGTGATGGCGTTGATGGGAAGATTCTTCAAAGCAATATTTGTGATTCCATCGTACCCTGGGGCTTTTTTCTTTTTCTGATAATTGATAAATTCCACTACGATGATAGGATTTGTGAGGAAAGTAAAGTTGCGAGGTCCAGGGGTATTGAGAAAATTGTTAACGAGGCTATTGACTTCATTTATTGTGTCTTCATCATACGGGTCTGGATTATGAGTCAATGTTTCTTGCAAAGTGTCTGCGATGGCGTTTGCTTTGTCTTGGTTGCAATATACTACGCCGGAGCTGGTGTGAAGATTAGGGATTTGTTTATAACTATTTTTTTTAGCTTTCTAGTGATTTTGTAAAGACTATTGTCTTCTGTAGATAAGTCATTTAAATAATTTTTCCATCTGTCTTGCTTGAAATTTGCGGTTTCTTTTAATTTCGTTTTGGATCCTGTTGAGTTGGTTTTTAATATTGGGGTCTCCAGTGTTTTTCCAGATTTTTCGAATCCTGTTTTTTCTTCTAATCTTTTCCTTGATTTCCCTGGGAAGCGGCATATAATTATTTTTGATAGTAATGTTATTGGTAGCTAGATTGATGACATGTTGAATATTTTGGGTGAATTTATCAATTTCTTCTTCTATTTGGGATTCCTTTTCAATTGCTGGGTTGCCTGGTAGAGGTTAAAATTTCGGAGAACTTTGGCCAATTTGTAATTCCCACACAGCGTCCCAAAGTCGGGGAGTGTGCATTAGTGGATATTTCAAGCATGATCGGGCTGTGGTCGGATGCTAAGGCTGGAATGGCAGAGATGGTGCAGCTTGGAGTTAGGTTACGGGAAAGAAAAAAGTAGAGTGGCTATTGTACCCGTAATGGATGGGCTCATCGGTGGCATGTATGTTAAAATTTCTATTTTGAATGAGGTTGAAAATGTCCCTGCCTATTTTATTAGATGAGTTACGATTCCATAGTCTATGTTAGGCATTGAAGTCGCCTCCCACTATTGCAGTAGAGTTTGTAGGAAGTAGAATTCTAGTTCTGTCATGTCCGGGTTATTTTTTGGTGGGATGTAAATATTAGAGATGATATATCTTTGATTGTTGAATTTCACAATTATTCACTTATACAATTATTCACTTATACAATTTGAGGTTCGAATCCTGCGAACGGGCTGGCTGCATGGGTGTTTTCGTGGTTTTCCCCATGTGTAACGTGTATACGAGCCAGTTTCCCTTAGAAAGTCCTCCACGAAGGCACCCCTCCCCTTAGGCAGATAGCCCTAGTGTGCTTTGCCGTAATTAAATACACCACACCACACTACCACTTATACAATTTAATTTGGTCTTAGAAATTCCTTAAAAAATGTTTTGAGATTAATTTTTGGAATATTTTATATTTTTTCATGTTTTTAGATACGTGCACTTAATTTACATATGCTCTTAGAATTTAAATGATATTGTAAATTAGTTCCCAAGAATAATTAATTTTATTTTTATTTTTGCAATTAAAATTTCTTAATTAAATTTTTAATTTATATTAGCTTTATACGAATAGAAAATATTTGTCAAATTCATATATATATATGTATGTGTGTGAGTGTGTGTTATATATATATATGTGTGTGTGTGTGTGTGTGTGTGTTATATATATATATATAAATTTAACAAACATTCTCTATCCGTACAAAGCAAATTTAAAGTTAGTTAAAATGTAAATTTTAAATAATGAAATTTTAATTGCATACAAATAAATGATTAATTATTGCTGCGAACTAATTTACAATCTCATTTAAAGTCTGAGAGCATATGTAAATTAAGTCAAGTATCTAAAACCATGAATAAATATATAGTATTCCAAAGAATAATTGTTGAGCAGGCAAGAGACAGATGTTATCAAGGGGAAGTTTCCCGTCATCCATATAGGCATGGGTATAGTAATATTCAAACCAAAAGTAAATCAAATTTAGTGAATTACTGAAAAGATAAAATAAAAGGAATTTTGAGAAATTTAGAAAGTAAATTAAGAATCAAAAAATTAAATGTAAGTTGCCAATCTAAAAAGAGTAGAAAACCAAAGTAATTTAGACACCTTTGCCTATTTGAAAATTTCTCCGACACGAATTATGCATGTAAATTAGTTCCCAGGAATAATTAATTTTATTTTTATTTTTGCAATTAAAATTTCTTAATTAAATTTTTAATTCATATTTAATTTATATTAAATTTTTAATTTATATTAATTTTAATTTATATTAATTAATATTTTAATTTATATTTTAATTTATATTATTTATTTTAATTTATATTATTTAATTTATATTAATTTATATTAATATATATCAAAAATAAACTATATATAATCTATAAAAAATACTCACATAATACTAAAAAGGCCAGTAAATAGTAAGTTTTAATTTAACTAGCCTTTTATACATTTGTATTTTGGAGAAATTTAATTTAACTTTACTTTTATTTATTCTTATGATATATTTGTGTGTGTGCGGGCGCGTGAATGTACATTTACATCTAAGATGATATGTTTTGTGATTTAACCTACAGTTGCGTAATTTTTTTATTTCCTTTCTATTAGTTTTGTTTAAAATGTGTTATATTTTTACTCAGTAGTAAATCTCTCTTTAATGCATTATTCCATAAGTTTGCACCTTATTGATATTTACAATACATAGTTTACCTGTTGTTACGTGATAGGTAAAATTCATGAATAATAAACTATTAATATAATCATCAGTTGCTAAAAATTAAAAAAAATTGATGGTGGAAGTCACGCATACTTTTTGGCAAGTGTACTTAATGGGTATTTTAATTCTCAAGATCAATGAATTAAGGCCATGCTTTACCGGAGCATCCACATCAAAGACAGCAATAACTACTCAAATAAAGGTAAGGAATAATTCGTTTGCTTTCTTATTTGCATGATATAGGCTTCTGGCTATTCATTTATCAGATGAGCAACTCCTTGATTGAATTTTAGTGAAAATAATTTATTTGGGGTTTTCCTGTTTCCTATATGAAGTAGGAGTGCATTCTTTTAATTTTAAAGTGTAATTTTTAAACTATTGTCTATATTAATGTAATTAATTTAATATTTTGATGAGTAATTTGTAAATTTTATGTTTTTAATTAAAATGTATTTCGCTCTACTTTTATTTTAATTTATTGTGAATGAAAATGTAATATATTAACAAATAAATTTTAAAAATATACAGTATATATTCAAATTATTCACATCTTAAATGCTACGTTCATCTTAAATTGCTTTGAGTTTTAAAAAATATTTAAGTAGTTTTAATTATACTGATATGAATGTCAATATCCAGTAGATTTTAGAATCTCCCGTGTAATTCAAGTTAAATTCCTGTATAATTTTCAGTTAAATTAAATTCTTGTAAGTTTTCTCAAGCATAACTTATAACTAGTTACCAGATTTTTTATATGGCTTGCTTTAAGATATTACATCAATTCTGTATATTTGTTATTCAGATTTAAAAACCGCATAAATAGGAAATTTCTTGTACTGCAATTTCTTTCACTGGATATGTTTATAAATTTACAGTACTGTTACATATTCACTGCTGGCCACCGTAAATGCTACACCCTGAAGGAAGCATGCAAATAACATGAAATTTACAACATGCATTAGCGGAGATGAGATCTTAAAATGAGAATTTCAGCACAGACGCACATCACGAGCGCCTGTGGCACCACTTCAAAGCGCTATTTAAGGCTTGGATTTTTCGACGATTTCAAGTTTGGCAATTGTGTTTTTCTTGCGGTTTATTCAAAAAAAGATCAATTATGCTTCGTAGTAAACAGCGATCATCGTTTGATCAAGTATTCGAGTTCGACAGAGGAAGGAGGGTGGCCTACCGAGAGTGTGGATTGTCTTTCAGGGAAATCGGTAGTCGTGTTGGACGAAACTAAACAACTGTAATGCGGATATGTGACCGTTGGATGCAGGAGTGTACGACGGACCGACGTGTTCGATCGCATCTACCCGATCTACCTCAGTGCACCACTTCACGTGATGACAGGAACATTGTGCGCATGGCAGTGACGGATCGCTCAGTTACATCACGAACCATAGCACAGCACATTCAATCTGTAACGCATCATCCAGTGTCTTCGCGTACCATTCGACGCCGTTTACAGCAGAATGGTCTGTCCGCAAGACGTCCATTGCTTCGTCTACCCTTGACGCAGAACCACAGACGTCACCGCCGCCAATGGTGCGATGAATGAAGAATGTGGACGGCAGAATGGAATGAAATTGTCTTTACTGACGAATCACGCTTCTGTCTGCAACATCATGATGGTCGGATTCGAGTCTGGAGACACCGTGGAGAAAGGATGCTGAACAGCTGCGTTATACACCGCTACACTGGTCCTGCACCGGGTATTGTGGTATGGAGCGGTATTGGATATCACTCTCGCACTCCTCTAGTACGCATTGCCGGTACATTAAAGAGCCAGCGCTACATCTCCGAGGTGTTGGAGCCAGTTGTCCTTCCTTACCTTCAGGGCTTGCCCACAGCCATATTTCAACAGGATAATGCGCGACCACACGTGGCATGCATTGTCCAATGGTTCTTCGTCAATCGACAGATTGAATTGCTTACCTGGCCGGCTCGCTCTCCGGATCCTTCGCCGATAGAAAACATGTGGTCCACGGTTGCTGAACGATTGACCCAGATTGCATCCCAAGCTACTACACCAGATCAACTTTGATGTGTGAAAGCTGCTTGGTCTGTTGTACTCCAAGAACACATCCAAAGTCTCTTTGAATCAATGCCGAGGCGTGTGGCAGCGGTGATCTCCATCAATGGCGGCTACACTGGCTACTAATTCTGGAAGGAACCACACTTCACAGAAGTCTATAAATTTAATCATTTAATACTTGATCAACATGTTATCTACTAAATAAATTTTGTTGTGATAACTCTTGTCTTTCTTGGTGTTGCAATTTGGGTGGCCAGCAGTGTATATGTTATTTGTTCTGGTCGTTTCACCAAATGGATAAAATTTCCAAATAGTTTTCAACCAAAAAAATTAGGATTCAATCGAAAGTTTGGATTCCCTGGTGTCATCGGAGCTGTAGATGGTTGGTTTCTTCGCTTATGGCTAAGCATTCGAAGGCTACCTGCCTAAAGGGAGGATTACCTTCGTGGAGGACTTTCTAAAGGAAACTGGCTTGTATACACGTTACACATGGGTCCATGCAGCCAGCCCGTTCACGGGATTCGAACCTCAGCCCGAACTACCAGTGTTCAGCGATTTAACCGTTCGGTCTCACTGCAAGTGGTACCCATGTATCTATAACTGCACCTAATGACACGGAAGAATTCCAAGGGTGCATTTATATAAAAAGAAAATCTTTGCATTCGCTTAAAGTGCAGTTGGTATATAACTTTTGTTACAGTTTTATATAATATATATATATACACACTCAGTTCCAAAAGTTAAGCACGGAGAGGAAAATGCTAATTTCCGGAAGTCAAACAGAATTGAAGAGGATGCGATTCGCTGCAGAGATAGATGGAAGTATGCAAATATGTTAGGTAACAGCCAATCGCGCTTTCATGTCAAGAAATGTGCAAAAAGGCAGTCTTATAAGAAGGCAGCTTTATGAAGGGTTACAGAAGTTGATTGTAAGTGCTGATAGAAGGTGTTTAAAACTTTCGTACAATTTGTTTTCAAGACATACGTGTTTCTATGACTTCCAGAAGAAGAATGGAAGATTCTGAGCGCAGGCGTGCTGTGGATTGAAGCAGGACATTCGATCACACTGAAGCAGGACATTCGATTACATTGAAGCAGGACATTCGATCACAGATGTTGCTCTTTTCTTCAGCGTTCATCATTCTGTAATTTCATATTTATGGAAACAATTCCAAACCACGCAGACATTTGTCCGAAGGCCCTTAGCCGGTCGCCCAAGGGTTACAAACCCCACGAAAGATCGATATATTGCTATTGTAGCCAAGCGGAATCGCAGAGCGACCTCCACACGTGTGATATCTATGGTTACAGCGTCCATTGGTAAGGCGATATCTGCAACTACTGTACGCCGAAGATTACATATGAGTGGAATGTACGCCCGGGTACCTCGACTTTGTGTTCCTCTATTCGTCCAATCAAGAGGAAGCACGATTACAGTGGTGCCGGAAAGCATATTTCACAAATGCACATCTGTGTAGCCACCGAGGGAGTGGTTTCTAGGATGGACCAATGGGCATCCAGTAATATTTCTGTCATGTCACATGACCTTTCGCCTGCTTTAAGATTTAAGCAAAAGGGTTGAAAATATTCTGCAATGCAATTTTCTGTACAAAATAATTAAAGCATCGTCGATTTCTTCTGAAACTTTTCATTGTAAAATTGGATCAAATATAAGCAATTGTGAAGATTTCACTACCTCGTTGAAGGAATTAGAAATAAATACAAACAAATGCTGGATACTCTGCAAAAATATTCATGTGAAATATTATTTAATAAATGGTAAATAAGATGAAGAAAGAAATATGTAATAACACTTGTCGTGCGGTTGTCGCGCGCACCTACTCAGCAATGTTGCCCGCTGTCTGGTTTTGATCTCTTTTCCCCTGCAGGGCGATATATCGGTCATCAGTCACCATTGTTATTCTTGGCTGACCATCACCACCTCTTTTGCAGCTGTACCTGTCGTCTGGACGGCTTTCCAAGCTCGCGTAACAGCACTTTTATCATTTCCAAACTCTTGAGTGACAGACGTTAAACTACGCCCTTCCTCAAGCTTGCCACATTCCACCACGTGTAAAGGCGTCCTGATGTTTTCTTGTAGACATACTGCACAAACAATTTCACTTTCACTTGCACAACAATGCCTGGAAATGCGCCTTAGTTTCCTCTTTTTATGCTGCCTTGCACTGCAAGCTGACTCCTCGTGTTTTGCGTGACCTGACGTACCCTTTGATGTCATGGTGCTGATATTTGCATATGCATCACCTTTCTACTGATTAGGTTTTCACGGTACCTTTAGCAAAAAGCCCTTTGAACTATTTCATGGTTGTATGTTGAAAATGAATTTGTTGCTTTAGTTCGGCACACTAATGTGTTGTAACTAAATTCAAAATTGATATTAAACGTGAATTTTAGCATAATAAAAGAGATTGATAAAGCATAAAAAAGGGGAAAGAATGGATTTCAAGGAAGTAAAACAGATCAAATCAACAGAGAGATTTATTGACATTGAACACTGGCATGTTTTTCGAGTAGATGAATAAGATCCATTCATCACAAGAAAAATAATGAGAAAGATAAGTTCTAAGGCGATTTGAGGAAAAATATGATACTTAATCGAAAATAGTCCATTGCTCGAAAAGATAAGACTGCTGATCATTTGTATTCGATCTGGCTATGAATCCCGGCGAACGGGGCGCATATTTCACAAGGGCACATCTGTGTAGCCGCCGAGGGAGTGGCTTCTAGGATGGACCAATTGGGCATCCAGTAGTATTTTTTTCGCGTGCTTTAAGATTTAAACAAGATGGTTGAAAATATTCTGCCACGCAATTTTCTGTACAAAATAATTAAAGTATCGTCGATTTCTTCTGAAAATTTTCATTGCGAAGTTAGATCAAATATAAGCAATTGTGAAGATTTCACTACCTGGTTGAAAGAATTTGAAATAAATGCAAACACATGTTGGATACTCCACAAAAATATCCATGTGAAATATTACTTAATAAGTGGTAAATAAGATGAAGAAACAAATATGTGATAAACATCTGAGACCAAATGCTATCTTTACATAAAACTATGCATATGAGAAAAATACTTATACCAATTATATATGTAAATAGAAGTCAGTGATTTTTATTGCGGTCTATATGAACAAGATATTATAATAACCAATACAGAATTTTATTCAAAGCGAACTTTACTAATTTGGATTCGTATATATTTCGTGTATCAAATTTCATATTTAATAACTGCTCACTCTTACATGTACTGTCTACACAAGAAATACTCATAAAACTGGACGAATTTATCTTATTCACAACGAACATATTCAATTTACTCACGTATTAACTTTTAATGTTAACAATGGATATTATCAGATCATACGCAATATTATTCTGAATCTTACACTTTCAAATCAAACACTTTCAAAAATCAAAAGAATGCAAGCACTGAAATAAGAAACACTAGATTCATTGTAACACTTCCAGTCCTTCTCAGCAGAATTTTAAAAAAAACTGTACACTTGAATTCTCTTAATCCACTGGTGTTAGTAAATGCATAATATTCGAGGCTAATTGTAGCTCGAGTTATTTTCTCAATGTAATGAGCAATGATATGCCGTGAACATCAATCTAAATATTAACGCGTGATAAAAATAACGAAAGTGAAATGTCAGCAATTAATGAAATTCATAAAACGAAAGCACTACAAGATTTTCTACTATTACGCCATACATTTATAACTGCGAAACAAATGCAAATTAAAACGTAAACAACATACGCTCACAGGCTTGAAGATTTAGCGTCACAAGAGCAATAGGAGCTCATTGGTTCATTTTCGAAACCCCTCCCTCAGTGGCTACGCTGATGTGCACTGTGAAATATGCTGCCGGGAACATGTCAATTGGAATGTGTCTGACTGGGGCAATGTCATGTTTACTGATGAGTCAAGATTTGCTCTGGAGCCAGATGACAAGCGTATAAGGATATGGCGTGAACAACAAACACGCAATCAGTCCCAAAACATCACCGAACATCACGCATTCCGAGGTGGAAGCATTATGGTGTGGGCAGGGATTTCATTAGGATACCGCACCGACCTGCACATCTTTATAAACGGGGTTCTTTGACGGCTGTCCGGTATCGAGATGAAGTCCCAAAACCCATTGGTGAGATTGTACGCTGCAGCAGTTGGCCCTACTTTTGTTTTAATGGACGATAACGCACGTCCCCATAGAGCTGACATCGTCGATGACTACCTGGAGAATGAAGGGATTGCGCGTATGGCGTGGCCAGCATATTCGCCCGACCTTAATCCCATAGAAAATCTTTGGGATGCTCTCGGCCGTGCTTGTATCTTCACGTTTCCCATCTCCAGCCACTCTTATTGAGCTGGAAACTGCTCTACAAGAAGAATGGAGATTGCCTAATTCTGCGGTGGTTGACCACCTAAGTGAAAGCATGGTCACAAGGTGTAAACTTTGTATACAGATGAGGGGGGATCACATACCCTATTAATGTCCTTTTTCTTTCATTTTATGCTGTTTATTTTCACTTTATACATAATTCTGTTTAAGTCTCCAGTATGCCATTATCTGATAACTTACAAAACTTTAATATTGTTTTCATTTCTGTATATATTTATTGATTTTGTTTTATGCATAAATATATATGCTACTTTCCTGACGAATTTCGTGTCAGTCAAGGCAGTATTTGTTGATTTTTGTTGCATTTTACATCTTCGTGCCTCAATCTTTTGGAAGTGAGTGTATATATATATATATGTGTGTGTGTGTGTGTATGTGTGTGATAAAAAACACTTAGAAATAATGAAAAAAAATTAGGGCATTCCTTCAGTATTTTCACAGAAAAATGAACTTGATTTTTAAATTTCAATAGAATTTTCAATTTGAATTTGTTGTTAAAAATGATATTTACAAATTTTTTTATTTAAAAAAATTATTTATATCATATTCTATGATTTTTTCCACTATTGCATTTCCCTTGTTTCGCTAATTTTGTAATGCTTGTTTCTAAAAAGGCTTTTCTCTTAAAAGGGGGGATATTAAGATAAAAAAGATGTAAATCAAAAGTATAATTTAAACTAATGGTAAAACATTAATTCTCCCTCTCTGTTTCAAAAATCGTAATAACTTCTCATGATTGCGTCATTTATAGACCTTTCCTTTTGGCGTGGCCTGCGCAGCTCATGGACCTTATAAGAGATAGACTAACCCAGTGGGCGGGCGCGCGTCACCGACATACCGGCAAGAAAGAGTACACTGAAACCTATGGTGTTTGTATCACATAACTCTTTTTAATTATTAAATGTGATACTTTGTATAGTGATGAGATTATGAAAGCCACAGTTTTTTACAAATATGATTTAATATATCTCATTAAAGCAATTTTTACTGCATTTCGCGCATTTTTTTCAAGCGTAATTCTTGTACAAATATCTTTACTTTGATAAAACGGTAAAAACTCTAAGCACAAAATTTATGAACTTAATTTTGGGTACAAATAACGTAAAATCAAATAAGATTGATAGTACGTGATGCTTTGAAATAAATAATGTAAAATTAAACAAGATCTGATAATTTTTTTTTTTTTTTAATTTAATGGCCATTTTCAGGCAGTGATTTTCAAAACTATAATAACATTACAAAACAATCATTATTTGATTATATCATCATTAACTTATTAACATTAAAGTGGAATATTTATTTTAGTAATTTATAAAATTCGAAGCATAAAATTTTCTGAGTGTAATGAAAGGGGATAAAAAACGAGAAAATAAAATCTAGAAGCACTCAGATTTTTATATTACGCCCAAAAGGAACCGTTTTTTAACGTTTTGTGCGTTACCTATAATTATTCTTCGCCCGTAAACAATTTGAAAACAGCATATCTTTAGAATTTCCGCACTGGAGATAAAGCTGTTATTTTCCGTATAGTGCTCGCTCTGAACTCGTTGAGTTTGTTAATCAAAAATTCGTTAAAGTCTAACAAAATATAAAACAGATTAAAACAAATTCGAAATTCGGCCGTCCAGATGCCCATGTTCGGGTGGAGGATTACATTATTCAAAATTTGATGGCTCTAGATACTGTCGTTTTTGTCACAGTGCGAGAAACATACATGCATTCATGCAGATTCTTCATTATTTAATTTCTTTAAATATAATACAGGGCGATAATATTTGTTAACAACAATTTGCAAGGAGACACGGGCATTTATAGTGAAACAGCGCAAAATGCCGCTTCGAGCTAATAAATTAAATTAACAGTAAATAATAAAAATCTTAGGCAGAACTAAAAATAAATTAAAAAAAATAATCACTATAAAATACAAGCAAAATTAATTACTACGGTTAAATACAATTTTAATATTAGAATTAAATACATAAAAATTTTTAAGGAATCAAACGTGTTTATCACTATGATGTATTATGAAATATATTTGAAATAAAATTCCTTTATAGAAATTATGCTATAATACTCATCTATAATTTTAAAAAAGCAGCACGATTAAGAATTTAAAAAAAAAACTTTCAAAAATTCGTTTTTAAATATTTTAGTACTTTTTACTTATTCACACAATAAAAAGCATAAAAATTGCAAGAGAAAATTGTTTGTTTGAAATTTTCTATTAGTTCAGATTTAAAATATTATTTTCTAAAGGAAGTAGTTACATAGGAAGAGCTAAAAAAATATCCAGCCCTGAAAGCATGCAATAGCTTTATAATTATTTGGAACGTTAATTGTGCTTGATAAATATGCTAATTTTTTTTAATCAATCTCAATGTTAAAAATAAAAATATGTAGAAATTCTAATTTGTGAAATGAGGCGCTACAACCAGCTTTTTCTTGACAATTATACACGCTGCAATAGGCAACCATTGTTAAATTTCTGCAAGTCGTCCCTACTCCTCCGGGTGTGATCAAGGTGACAGCCGGGAACGCCTCAGACGAGGGAGAAAACCCATTTGGGTTAGTCTATTTCTTATAAGGTCCATGGCGCAGCGCTGATGACGTAATGATTGTGAACTCAAACTTTTAACTCAAACCAAAACCTTTCTCTTCGTGTCCTTCCACCTTCGGTAACTACGCACTTCAGCTTTTGCCTCTGTGCTGCTTAGACGCTGTTTCAGTCTGCTCTGTACCTATTGCAACAATATCAAAAATGTAAATGTTCTTGAATAGTGCCAAGTGATTGTAGCCACAAACGTCAACTGGAAAATAAAATAAAAATGGAAGTAAAGCTGCCTCGACTTCAAATTTTTTTAAATATTATGAAGTCAACATATTAGCATACTACACAATCAGAATTCTTATTCTTCAATATGGATCTATTACGCATCAACAGTGTTCCCGCTTTTCCTTTCTTTGTACTCTATTATATCATATACACTATTTTGCAAAAAAATCGAAGAAGCAAGAAGGATTTTTGCGATCGTGACTAAATTTGGTTTACAAAAACATCTTGATCGAACATGCAAATTATCAAAGTTTCAAGGCATATGAACAGGAATTGCCATCATAGCGCGCATTTCTAGTGAGCAATTCGCATTCAAAAACAGTAACAGAGGCTGAAAATTTATCTTTTTTTGTTGCTGCCATTGTTATTCCGTAAAGAAGCAACTAAAGATGTCATTACGACGATATGGAAGAACGTACAGACAACTAAACGACTTCGAATGTGATCGCATTGTAGAGTTGCGTAAAGCTGGGTGGTCATACCGAGCAATAGGCCACCACCTGCAGCGTACAGACACTGCTGTGCAAGATGTTGGCAGCAAAGGTTGCTACAAGGAAATTGCCGACGAAATGAAGGCTCTGAAAGGCCAAGAAGCACAAATGCGAGGCAAGATAGGATGATTGTTCGCCAGGCCCGAACCGCCCTAACGGTATCATTGTCGACCATTCAACGCACTACAGCCACGTCTATACCTCCCGTGGTACCGTCCACCATCTCACGGCGCTTGTCTCAGGCAGGGTTACGCTCACAGAGGCCTTTAAGACGTTTGCCTTTGACCCCACAACATCGGCGGAGTCGTCTGGAGTGGTGTCGCAGTCGATCATCAGGGCTGCCATTTGACTGGCATCGTATAGTGTTCAGCGATGAATCCCACTTCACTCTTGAAGCAGACGACCACCGTGTTCGTGCCTGAAGAGGACGGGGCCAGCGGTCCCAATCAGCCTTTGTTTTACAAAGGCATACAGCCATAATCCCTAGTGTGATGGTGTGACGCGCTATTTCTTATGAAAGCAGGTCATCTTTAGTCATCCTTCGTAAATCTTTAATAGCTCAACGATATGTTGATGCCATCCTGCGGCCGGTTGCATTACCCTTCATGGCACGTCATCCTGGGTCCATTTTACAACAAGATAATGCCAGGCCACATACCGCTAGCATATCTCTGGATTGTCTCCGTGCGGTTAATACTCTTCCTTGGCCAGCAAGGTCGCCACACCTTTCACCAATCGAGTATGTCTGGGACACGGTAAGCCGCCAGATTCTAGCACCATATCGCAGATCTGGAGTGTCAACTGATGAATGCTTGTCAAAATGTGTCGCAGGATGACATTAGGAACCTCTACCACACCTTGCCTCTACGAATTCAAGAATGAATTGCCGCAAGTGCGGTTCGACCAACTACTAATTTGAACACTCAACAGGTGATAGTGAGCTGTGAACAGGTACTATGACCTTGATTTTTTAATCATTTTATTATGTGTGTATGAGCTATACATATATTCAATTTCATGAAAAACAACCACTTCCTTCATGGTGCTTCAATTATTTTGCAAAAGAGTGTATATATATAGAGAGAGCTGCGTGTGCATTTACATGCATATGTTTTATGATTAAACCGACAGTTACAACTTTTTTTTATTTCTCTTTCTATTACTTTCGTTAAAAAATTTTTATATTTTTACTCACTAGTAAATCTTTCTTTAATGCATCATTCCAAACGTTTGCCGCTTATTGATATCTACAATATATAATTTACCCGTAGTTAGATGATAAGTATAATTCATGAATAAATAAAATCATTGATATAATCATCAGTAGCTAAAAATTAAAAAAAAAAAAAAATTTGATTCAATTTCATACGGTGTGTTAAGTACGCATACGCAATGCTATACTTCAATTATTTGATTTATGACATTGTTGCATAACCTTTTAAGATAAAAAAACTATTTTTAACATAAAATTCCTGTTAACAAACAGTTTAACCTTTAGAAAAGATAGGTAACCTTTTAGAAAATTTTTCTCCACAATCTGTAGTTTCGGAAAGGCCAGTTCCCTTCTACGTTTTAAAATATCCATGAACTCTTCCCATTTCTTTTTTCTGTTCTCTTTATTAAATGTGCTCTCAATTTTAACGGATATTTTTCGAAAAATGTCGCCATTAACTCCAACTGGTTGATAGTTGAAGTTTTTGCTACAGCCATCCTCAGTGATAAGCACCTGCGAAACCAAGGAGGTTAGAATAGAAGAATGGAGGGTTCGCAGTTTCCTCCACTATCGGGGAATGAAACTCCACCGAACAAACGGCGTCCATGTTTGTAACTTCAAAACATTGCATTACGGCAGTGAAACGTACGTGTTTTTAAGCTGTTCCATGCATGTACTTTCCACTAAAAATATGTAAAATTTATAATGAAATATTTCGCTATTGTTAGTTTTTTGTTTTAAAGTTATAAAGATGATATCCGTAATTTACTACGTATAGAATTTCTTACTACGTATAGAAAATCATTACGAAATAGTTCAAAATCTAAATGCATGTGCATTTAAAGCTTTAAAAAATAATGTTTCTGCATATTTCAAGAATTTGTTTTTAGGTTTTATTAGTAACCTGTTGGGTGTACTTTCCAGTTTTTGCTTGAAAAAGTGATATTTCTGATTTATTCACAATATTGTAATTTATTCAAGAATCATTTAAAATATATTTAACCTGAAATTAATAGCAGATAATTATCTAAAAAAATGTAACAGGTTGCATTTTTTTAAATGAAAGTTTTACATAGATTCTTTCCACAACCAACAACCTTATAACAACAAGAAAATAAATATTAATAAAATAAAAGATTTATGTGAATTCAGTTTATGCGCGTTTCATATTTATGAATCTTAAAGAAATTGCCTTGAATAAAGATGAATTACAGAAATATACCTATACCTATATTTTTGGACACATCTTTCCACATGTTCAGTTGTGTAAATATTTTACTTACTTTTATCGCTATACTGCCCACAAATTTGTAAATTTATGCAAAAAAATTTTTTTTTAACAGAAAAGTTAGTTTATCTTGATCAAATACACAAATTATGTTCTTAACAATTCAAAAAACTTTAAAAAATGAATAATAATTATTACATAAAGAAAAGCATTACTTTATTTAACACCTTTACAATTCCTAAAAATAGTAACAATTGGTGTCTTACTTTTCATGAAAATTATCAAACTAATTACCTAAAACGTTCAAATTATACAGTTTAAATCCTAGTATATATCATTGTATGTTAAGGAACAAAGATTCCAGCTATAAACAGAAACATTAAAATGTATTTAACATATTTTGATTATTATTAAGTCCTTTTTTTCACATCTGGAAAGAAAACAATATGATATCGTGATATTTTTTACCATAGTTATCAAATTACATCATAAAAAAAAAAAAAAAAAAAAAAAAAAAAAAAAAAAAAAAAAGAGAGAGAGAGAAAATCAATACTTACGCCTAAAATGTAATCCCAGGAATCTTTTTCGAAAATCTGTTTGTGCATCCATATACAACACAAGCTGACATGCTTCAAAAAGAAAAGGAAAAAGATATTGCAATTACAGACTTCCTTGCACAAGTCACAGCGATAACAGGAACATGGCTGCCAAGCTTCCTCTTTCTATTCTAACCTCCTTGTGCGAAAAAGTATTTTTGATAACAAACTACCCCGTTCCCCTGAGCTTCGAGCAATGTAGAGGTGAGACAGACTGGTTGCAATAAACGTCACTTCCGCAAGGAATTTCCACTTCATTTTTCGCCGACGGAATTTGAAGGCGTCAGACTGCTGTCGAGTGGAAATAGAATCCCGACTTGTTTTCCGATATCGATATGGACCCATGTCCAGACTAGACGTCTTAGTTTATGTACTAAGATCGGCATTTGCTATTATAACACCTATAGTTCTGACAGAGCCACCAACATTACGTTGTGGTGATTATTTGCACTCTCTTGAAATATATCATCACGTTAAGGTGGTGAATATTTTGTTGTTTAATTTCATTAATTTAAAATCAACACCAAGAACATAAAAAATAACTGTGAAAACGTACAATTTTTGCTTTGTGTATTCTCAAATCAAAACTGTATGAGCAACAACCATGATTAAGAAAGTGTATGTAGAACCGAATTCAAAATTATAACACCAAAATAATAAGTAAAGCTAGTTTCATTCATCATATTGTATTATAGAAATAAGACAAAGCTATTTCTCTAGGGAGACATAGAAATTCAACTCCTATCTGAAATTACTAAATAAGTTAACAATAAGTTAGATAATCATTTTTATTTTTAATTAACATATTTACTCAATTAATTAATAATTAGTTGGCGATGGCTAATAACATGGGGTTGGCACTGGCTGCAAATTTACGCCATCTCCTAGGGTAAGGGAAAGATTGGGAAAGTTTAAAGAATTGTACCTGCTGTCTGTAAACATCCTCTTCTAGTCGTCACTGTCTCACTGCGACTGTCAATTGTATCTCACTGTCTGTAGACCGTTTCCAAAATACTGGATAGTGAGATGTTCGGAAACAGAGACGGTACTCCTCCAGTTTAAGGCTGACATCAGTGCAGGTTATTTCGGTGTATAAGACAGCATCTCTTACGGGAAGATCATCTGGTGTTCGTCTGCGATCCATCAAATCTAAGTACGGTGGAGCGACAGCTTCGGCGAAACCCGGCCACGGGACTTCACGATGAGGGTCCATCAATGGCGACAGGAACAAGGAGCTTGTAGTTTACTCCTTATCAGGCATATGAAGAAGCGGCTTACTAGGTATCTGCCTTCACTAGTTGGCACCCCAAAAGCAGGAGTTTAATTATGTTGGAAAACTGTTAGTGCGAAAACAAATTCGCATCAGCCATTCTTACAATACTTGAGTCAGCTGGCTCAGACGTTTTTCCACAATTCACGGCTCTAACGAGCATGCAAGGGCTTTTAAATTAGAAAACTTCCACATTCCCAAAAACTCCCCAAAAGAGATGAGAAAAATCTACAACCACGCTAAGAACTAAACCGTATAAAAATTTCTAATTTTTTCCAATAACAACTCAATCTTTAAAATTTTCACGCCAGAAAACTCGGCAAGGCAAGTAACCCTCTTCACGGGTAGATTCCCCTTTCGGAAAATGGGTGGGAGAAAACATGCATCACCTGTCAAAAGGCAACTTTGCAAGCTTCAAAACTGCGCTTCAAAGTGAAAAATTCGAAGTCAGGAAATCTGCGCCATTTCTGCTAAAAATATATGTTTAATGTGAATATCTTTTCAAGCAATTAAGCTAGGCGAAAAAATATAATTTTACCAGAAAAGCACAAATTTCCTGTACAAAAGAATATAAATTTCAGTTAGTTTAATCCATAATTTATATTTTTAAATTGAGATAATACTCCAGAAATACTTGAAACAAGTTTCTTTAACACAGAATCAAACCCAAGAGACCTAATTTGAGTTTTCCAAAATTAACCGGGCCCACCAGCGGCCGAGCGGTAAAATCGTTGAATACTGGTAGTTCGGTCTGAGGTTCGAATCCCGCGAACAGGCTGGCTGCATGGGCGTTTTTGTGGTTTCCCCCTTTTGTGTAACGTGTATACAAGCTAGTTTCCCTTATCGAGTCCTCCATGAAGGCATCCCTCCCCTTAGGCAGATAGCCCTAGTGTGCTTTGCCGTATTTCTCAATACACAAATACACCAAAATTAACCATAGTTTAAAAAAAAGGTGACTAACTATTATTAACTTTACTTAATAAAATAAGTACTAGCAAACACACAAATCGATTAAATCCTTAATTAATATTACTAATAAGGTGTGTATCTGAAATTTAGGATACACATTGAGTAATCATTTTGTAGGGATTTATATTTATTTTTACTAATAATTTAAATTTTAGTTCAGACTTTCCTATAAGCCTTCATTCCCTTAATTGTCAGTGCCAGAAGAGTTAAATTTGGTAGCGCGCGTGACGAAAATGCAAATTCTACTTTGAGGAGGAAAGTTTAATTACCGAGGTTTTAGAAGGAGAGAGAGAGAGTTGGGCTCGAGCAGCCGTTTCTGCCTTAGGTACAATAACTGATTCAAGGGGCTTAAATACATTTATCGGCTGCCACTAGTTATAGATGGGGTCGAAGTTTCCTGTTACTCCTGTATCCAGCTAGAGGTTAAACCACCTGGACACTACATTTGGCGCCCGAAGTTATACGAACCAGAAAAAAATGGCCAACGAACAAGTATCTCCACAGGGCTCAGAAGTAATAGACCCAATGGTGACCTCCCCGTTAGATGGATGTGGCTTCCTAATACAGACGATGAGGGCGGCAATTAAACCAGCAATGGTATTTGATGGCAAGAACTCCGTAACTTCATTTTTGGAAGTCTTCGAGACACACTTCCAATTGTATCCAGTACCAGAAAGGCAGAAAGTAGCTATTGCTTCAAATGCTCTCCGAGGACAGGCGGAAGCTTGGTGGAAAGCAATTGGGAAATTTCTATTTGGCGAAGTTGGATCACTCACCTATACCTTCAACAATTTCAAAGAGGCACTCCTAAAAGCGTTCCCGATAGTTAAAGATCGTGCCAAGCTTTAAGCCGAATTATATAGACTATCAACGGAGGATTGACGAATTAACCGAATTTATCCTACGAAAAACCAAGCTTGTGAATATGCTATACGGTAGGAAACCTGACAATGAAATTATCGAAATCATACTGCCAAGATTATAACCCTCCGTTCAAGACTTCGTGGAACTTCGTAATCCGCAAACGCTGCAAGAATTATTCGAATTAGCAGTAAAATTTCAGAATCGGCGGATAGCAGAAGCCCAGAGATATAATCAGAATTTTTCCCGAAAGCCGACTTCGGAAAGAAATAAGTACTACAGAGAAAAAATGTTTTCAGCTAAGCCGTCAACGAGCAACAATGATAAGGATGACGCCAAAACCCGCCAGCGTAACCAGAAAACAGCAAGACAAAAAACGCCTTTAAACGAATAGAGAGGTTTGAGAATTTGAGAGTTCAAACTCCTGAAGCATCAAAAAATCCCTCTAAAGTGTATATGAATACTGTGGTAGTGAAAATTTCTCAATTGCCTATAATACAGGTCCTTTTAAATAATGTTCCCGTAGAAGCACTCCTAGATACCGGTGCAGAAGGAAATTTTCTAAATCAAAACTTTTATTATAAATACTTCAGAAAAGTTAGATTATTTAAAAATAATACGACGGAAATAATAACCGCTCAAGGGAAAATGTGCGAATGTATCGGCAAACTCTCGCTTAATGTGCAAGTTAAGGATGAAAATCTTAAACTATTATTTTACGTAGTGAAATACTTGCAGAACAAAGTCATTCTAGGAACACAATTCCATAGGGCCGCAAATGCAAGAATTGATTTTTCAGCTAATTCAGTTACGTTGGATATGGATTCAAGGGTTGTGAAAGATGCTGAGAAGATTCCAGAAATCGACCTACACCATTTAAAGGAAGATGAAAGAGCCAAGCTTCAAGAATTGGTAAGTGAGTTTTCATCATTATTTTCTGATAAGCCTGGGAACACACAGATAGTAACTCATTCTATTGAACTAAAATCTAATGAACCTTGTAAAGCCAAGCCGTACTGGTATGACAAAGAGAAAGAGTCTATCATTGAGAAACATATACAAGAGATGTTAAAAAATAAAATTATAACCTCATAAATAGTGAATATGCAAGCCCTGTTGTGCTCTGCAGAAAAAAGAACAATTTACCCCTTACGGATCCCAAAGCATATCGCTATAGATTATAGAAAACTTAATAGTTTAACAAAATTTCCGGTTTATCCTTTACCTGTGATTGAGGAGATTATTAGGAAAATAAAATCTACAAAATTTATGACTATTCTTGATCTCCCTTCCGGATACTTTCAAACTGCCATGAAACCGGAAGACGCGAATAAAACTGCTTTTATTACTAAAACAGGCACTTATGCGTTTCTACGTATGCCTTTCGGACTATGCGGGGCACCTTCAACTTTTCAACGTGCCATGGATATTATTTTACGTCCTGTTCTTGGGAAATCCACTTTAATTTATTTAGATGATATCATCATAACAAGCAGTACTATTGATGAACATATAAAAGACCTTCACGAAGTTTTTTCATTATTGAAAGAAGCAGGATTAACTGCAAATGCATCAAAATGTAAATTTGCAACCAAAGAATTAAAATATCTAGGTTACAAAATTTCAGCTAAAGGCATTGAGACTGAGGATTCCAAAATAAAAGCTATTAAAAATTACCCTGCACCAAATACGGCAAAGAAGCTTTCATCTTTTCTTGGACTATTATTATCGTACGTTTATTCAAAACTTCGCTAACATTGTTGAACCTTTACTAGTGTTAAAACGAAAAAAATCTCTAAGTTTGTTTGGACAGCTGAGGCAAACACAGCCTTCGAACAATTGAAAGCAGCTTTAATTAACGCCCCGGTGTTAAAATTTGTTAAAATTTCCGGAGGGCGATGATAATTTGGAGATTGCGGCCGACGCTTCAGATTATGCCGTGGGTGCAGTGCTAATGCAAAATAGGCATCCCCTGGTATTTTTTAGTAAAACTTTAAATACCACACAGCGGAATTACACGGCGACCGAACGAGAAACATTAGCCATGTTAATGGCAGTTCAGAAGTTTCGGGTATATTTCGGAAAAGCACCCGTCACTGTGTATTCAGACCATGCTGCCGTAGGCTAACCATTCTGAAAGAGTTGCACGACATCCCGACAGCTGGGCACCTCGGTGTAAGGAAAACTGTGCACAGAGTACGCGAGGCAGTGTATTTTCCGCAACTACAGAAAGTAGTAACTGCTTACGTCAGGTCCTGTAAATTATGACAGCTAATTAACTACGTTAATTATAGCTCAGCCGGATACCTAAATAGTATTCGCGCGACTTTTCCTAATGAAATTATCGGAATAGATCTTCTTGGCCGTTTTCCCCAAAGTGACTTAAATAAAAATCTATATCTTTTAGTAACTGCTGACCATTTATCTAAATGGATAGAAATTGTTCTGTTAAAGCGAGCATCGGCTACATTAGTCGCATATGCGTTTTTCCACAGGTATATTTTAAAATATGGTGCACCTTTAAAAGTAATAAGTGACAATTGTAGGCAATTTGTAATTAAAATTTTTGAGGATTTATGTAAAGGGTTGGACATACGGCATATGAAAATGGTCCCTTACAGGCCACAATCTAACATCGCGGAAAGAGTGAACAAGAATATAGTTAAAATAATTAGAAGCTATGTTAAAAACTATCACAAGCGCTGGAATAGCTACATCGACGAGCTAGCATATGCTTTGAGAACAGCCAAGCATGACACAACGGGAAAGACGCCCGCTGAATTATTTCTGGGTAGAAAGATTCTAACCTAACTCGATAAATTATTTTTCGTCCAAGAAAGGGAACCTGAATTTAAGCAGGCGAACATCCAAAAACTAATTGATGAAGCGCTGAAAAATTCAGATGTAGCAAGAGAGTGGCAAAAAGTATATTACGATAGTATACGCCGCGAAGCAGATTTCAAAGTGGGGGATAAGGTTCTAAAAAGAAAATTCACCCTGTCTAGTGCTCCAGAAAATTTTGTGTCGAAGTTTGCACATAAGTTTGAAGGACCTTATATAGTACAACAGATTGTCGGGGCAGTTATTTATATCTCTTCAGATTCAGGCGAAAGAATAAAGGCTTGCCCGGATGCGTAATGGCAGACCGCACATTGAGTTGAACAGTGTTAAGCGGATTTCGCTTACTGAGCATGCTTGATGGTGTACCTTTGGCGCGAGGAGAAATATTGGCGACTAAGCAACCCTACGGTAGCTTATTCGTGATCTCTATGGCTGTCAAGTGCCAAGTTCGAATCATCGTATGAGTAAATGAGTGTCTACTATGAATTAAGTATAAATCTTACTCTGAACTACTTAGTATGCTTATGCACTAATTTTTGCATTTTCTTAATTCATATATTTAATTAGCATTATTACAAAATTAAATAATGTCTGTAATAATTGTAATTGAAACAACTGTATTTGAAATTTCACATCTTTCATAATAACCACAATTGCCTAGTACATATTCATTAGCAAAGCATACAATTAAATGCTTCACAGTATTATTAACTGTAACTCAGACATTTACTTACATCTTAACATTCCACTTCCAGAAACAACAGTCAAAATTTTTCAGCTGCCATTCACTGTGTCAATGCTTAAAATTAAAATAATTTTATAAAAATCTTTAAAATGATGATTCAAGTATTTAAAAATCTTAGATCATAACTTGGTCATACACACAAAATATTTTATTATTTTTATACCAATGAAATGATATGTTGTTCAGTGCTGACTGAATTATTTAACAACACAAGAGTGTCAATGGTTGTGAAATCACATCATAATAATAAGAAAATTTATAAAAAATTAAATAAGGGGTTATTGTATTTAAATTTTACTAAGAATGATTATCTACTAACTGTAATTCATATATTCATCTCTGGTACACACTTTCCACAAATTATCTTTGGCTACTATAGTCTGTATAGTCAGCTTGACAGATACAAGTAAATGAGGATTGACAGTCATAATTGTTATCTTGCCGGCATACAGACTTTTCACTGCAGAAATATACAATTTTATGAAGGAATAATTTGCAATAATATATAGCGCGCATGAAAACAATCCAAGCATACTTTGTAATATTTAAGTGCAATGTTATGTAATCATTGACGAAAAATTACGTACATCAAAATGTACTTTATTGTTGTCTTTAATATTACTTTAGGATTATTAAAAATTATCATCAACTCCTACATGCTGTACAATCATCTGCCTTTTAAAAATAGAACTTGTTACATTTAATATTTAACCAGGTTTCCCTATTGAATAGATATTTGATAATATAACGAGTTAAGTAAATTTAAACAAATTATATTTTATTTTTACCAATTATTTACAGTTATACCACAATTCATTACATTGCGAGTTAATTACATTATTTTATATCATAATAACTTCAACCAAAACATTTCAGCATATTTTGAGATAAAAAAACCCAAGTACCTTGCATCAGTTTTAGCTGTGATAAAATTACGCTGTAAATACTAATAGTTTTCTTTATGAAGTTTCTTGAAAATGATGTTTCTTTTCGAAAGAATTAGAACAGTAAGGAAATAAATCATTCTTTAAAACTTTTTTCTTAATGTTACATTATATAGAAATTTAGGAAATGTTTAAAAAAAGTTAATGAACTGTATGTGTGTTAAGAAAGATGATACTGTGACATAATACATAAACATAGTTGCACTTGTAAATAATATATCAAATTTACTGAAATGGGAAAATATATACATAACTGAAAGCAATCTTCCAATAAATAGCATTAGGTATTAAGCTCTTGCGCTATCGACTGGGGCATTTGTATTTACGTTGACTTCCTTTACCCATTTTTTGCACTCTTCAAACGAATTTATACTTAATCGTATCATTCAGGTTTCCAGTTGTCGGAGCAGTACAGCAAAAAAATCGTATTTTATACAGTCAAACATTATACGTTTAGATTACATTCTAGGAAGATTTAAACGCCAGATTTGTTTACTATCAGATGGCGGTACATCTACCATATACCGTATTTATCTTCTTTTCAAATCGCGCCAACATAGTAATTACGCCAAATTTTTTTCTGGGCATGCGCAGTATGCGACATTCATTTAACACTGTTCAACTCAATGTGCGGTCTGCCATTACGCTGCCCGGATCAGTTAAAAAATTATTATGACCGGAAAATGTGTGTGATTATGGCAAAGTCTCGAGGGCTATCTACCTAAGGGGAGGGATGCCTTCATGGAGGACTTGGTTTAATCCTAGTATCCGGTGCACACGGGATTTGGCTACTTTTGGCGACTTTTATGATGAGCAGTAAAAACGGGACATATACGATAAGTAGTAAACGGGTATTCAAAGAATATATATAGTTATACATAGTGTATACTATGTATATAGTGATAGTATACTATCACTATATATACATAGACGTTCTTTTGGTAATTTTTGGTGTTGGCGATAATTTTCAAAATCGCGCTAAGGCTGCACCGTATACTAGGATTTTACCCCGAAATCTAAAAATAAAAAGTCGTCTGAGATTTCCATGGCAACTTAAATAGTTTTCTTTCTCTTGATTTGAAATTATTGTAAGAAGAATTTTAAGAAAATGTTTAAGGCTTGAGTGTTTTGGAATCCAATTTACACCATCTTTATTACTAAAACTAACGTCAGTAACTCTCTGGAAAATCTAGATGTATGGAAACTATAAGTATTTACACTATGGTATAAATGCGACATAAAAAGCTTAGGTAAAATCCTAGTATACGGTGCAGCCTTGGCGCGATTTTGAAAATTATCGCCAACATCAAAAACGACTCAAAGAACGTCTATGTATATACTATCACTACATACATAGTATATACTATGTATAACTATATATATTCTTTGAATGACCCGTTTACTACTCATCGTATATGTTTCGTTTTTACTGCTCATCATAAAGTCGCCAAAAGTAGCCAAATCCCGTATGCACCGGATACTAGGATTAAACCAAGGATTTTTTAAGGAAAACTGGCTGGTATACACGTTACACATGGGGAAAACCACGAAAACGTCCATGCAGCCAGCCCGTTCGCGGGATTCGAACCTCGGACAGAACTACCAGTGTTCAGCGATTTTACCGCTCGGCCGCTGTGGGCCCATGACCGGAAAGATTTTTGATGTGTTGAATAGTTTTTTGCAGGATTTCGAGACAGAAGAGGCAGCAGTAACAACTGCGGTTTCAGTTCCAGCAGCGCTTCCACCCCCGGAGAAGAAGAGGAGAACAGATGAAGTAAGGCCGGAAGCAACTCGAAGTGTGCCACAGAAAAGAACGCTAAGACAGATGGAAGCTCCAGCAAGGAAGAAAGTTAAGAATACAGAGTCTGCCCGAAGAAAGGCTCCAGCCAAAAACAAAGATGGCCGTGCCAGGACAAGGTCTCGCAGCAGACAACAACGGAAGACAGCAAAGCCGTGGTTTACCGAAAGATCGGCAAGACCACCTCGGAGTAGAATAAAGAGACCTGCCGTGGCGCAAGGCTCGCAACACGGTCCGAAGCAACTAAGAATGTCCATGCAACAGTCTTCTGGTTTATTAGATTACGGCAAAGCACTCGAGGTCTATCTGCCTTAAGGGAGGGATGCCTTCGTGGAGGACTTTCTAAGGGAAACTGGCTCGTATACACATTACACATAGGGAAAACCACGAAAACACCCATGCAGCCAGCCCGTTCGGGGGATTCGAACCTCGGACCGAACTACCAGTGTTCAGCGACGTTACCGCTCGGCCGCTGCTGGGCTGAAGGAGAGAGAGTGAGTTGGGCTCGAGGAGCCGTTTCTGCCGTAGGTACAATAACTGATTCAAGTGGCTTAAATACATTTATCGGCTGCCACTAGTTATAGAGCGGGTCGAAGTTTCCTGTTACTCCTGTATCCAGCTAGAGGTTAAACCACCTGGACACTTCAATTTCTAAAAATTACATTTCTTCAACACCTTACAACCAGAGTCAGAAAATATTGATTTATAAAACTTTCCCAGAAAGAGGGTAGCCCACCAGCGGCCGAGCGGTAAAGTCGCTGAACACTGGTAGTTCGGTCCGAGGTTCGAATCCCGCGAACGTGCTGGCTGCATGGGTGTTTTCGTGGTTTTCCCCATGCGTAACGTGTATACGAGCCAGTTTCCCTTAGAAAGTCCTCCACGAAAGGCATCCCTCCTCTTAGGCAGATAGCCCTAGTGTGCTTTGCCATAAATAAATACACCAAACACCAAACCAAACCAGAAAGAGGGGTAAACTTTAAACAAAAACTTATTAAATTAACAAACCAAACTAGTGTAACAAACAGTACAAATATAACCAGATAACTAATTTCAAGTTTTTAGACAAAAAAAAAAAAAATAAATAAAATAAAATAAAAGTTAAAAGCCAAACTTCAAAGAAACAATAATACATAACAACTAATCCAAGATGTGGAAATATTCCTCAACTTGGTCAAGCGCTCTATCTCTCGCTATCCAACAGCAATACCACAGCTTTGAACTATAGAAGCCACAGCTATTAACCTTAGTTCCAGCGCATCACTTTTGTTTCTACCTACATAGCTCCCAGTCGTCGGCCACATTATGTTTCTTCCGACCTGGATGTTTTACTGTCTTTCAACAATGGGATGATCATATTTGGAGATGCAAAGGAGCGACACAGCGCATAAAACTGCTACAATTCCAACGCCTCAGAAAACAGAGTATTTAATTTAGCATAGTCTGCCAGAATAGGAAAAGCAACTCCGTCCACAGTAACACGGTATAATGCTGGTTCCACAAGAAATGTTGATTTGTTTTTGCTCAGAAATGCCAGTTCTACAGTGGATATTTCTCTCCTGGATGATTTATTATCAGACAAAAATTCGGTTTTGATCTACCTGAATATCAACTTTTATAGTCCGTCAGAAAATATAGCCGTTGTTACTAATTGGCAAAATTTTACCAAAGTTCTAATCAACACCCAGTACATGCTTCTAACAGTAAACTCGGGGGAATAATATTGATAGATTGGTTAAGGATTTCGCCGATGAAATGATCTGGGCTTATGAAAAATACTCTACCAAACTCCCCAGGCCTACAGTACGAAAGACAATTAACTAAAAAAACTCATTCAACAACAGAGGTTTTACGAGGTATTATATAGCCTTCTATCATTTTATGGCACACAAATTTAAGCCTAAAAAAAAATAACAGTAGGTACTATCCCGATAGACACTGGTTATCATAAATTAAGGAAAAATCACAAAAATGATGATTACTCAAAAAGTTACACGTAGAATTTAATGAAACTAATCCACAGTATGTAACACATAGTAAGGTATAAAATAACATGAAAAGAAATTACTATACAATTGTGGTCTTATAGAAATTAAGAATTTAGCATATGTACATAATGAACAAACCGGATGTGTCAGTCTGGTATAGAAAAAATGTTTTTAGTATGGAGAATTTCTCCTAGAAGCTATACAACAGCGATGTGCGATGCTGTCAATTATACAGTCTATCAGTTTGTAGGAAATGAAATCCATTGCTCTCGTAAAGCAGTTGCAAGCGGTCTGAAAAGGAAGCTTGAAAGCAGTTATGTGTCTTCCTAAAGCAGCCCAAACATGCTCGATAGGATTCAGGTCCGGTGACCGAGCTGGCCACTCCATGCGCTGAATTGTTTCCGGCTGAAGATAATCATCCACGATGCGAGCTCTGTGCGGTCTAGCGTTGTCATCCAATAGCAGGAAATTATCATCTATTGTCCAGCATAAGAGCGCGTACGACATCAAGCAAGTCATCTCCATACGCCTGAGTAATCATGTGGTTCCACGTGGAAAGACACGGAGGTCTGTACATCCATCTTAAGAGATACCACCCCAAACCCAGACACTGCCTCATCCCTATGCGTAACTTTCAAGTACGGTTTGATGGATGATAACAGGTTCCAGGTTCTCTCCGAACCAAATAAAACTTAGCATCGCTTGAATTCATCCGTAAAGAAAACAGTCCTCCATTAATCAGCTGTCCAATGGACATGTGTTGCGAAACGCCTGTAGAGGGTGACCCATCTTCCTTTTTCTTGGAGTTGGAATGTTTTGAAAGGAAGTCGCCGGTCCTAGTAATTACCGGCAAAAGAATGTTATGCTCTATTTCAGCAACTTGTAAATAAATTAGTTGTTTTTGTATTTTTTAGACTGAGCCTTTTATCTCCTTTACATAAAAACCTGAACCACCGAAAGAACTTAAAGTGACGTTGATAATAGTTACAAAAACTTATTGGATTAGTTTTACATGGTGCATTGTTAAGGGAATATCCGGGATTACTAGACCATAACGTTTTGGATTACTAAATCATGCCTGCGAGGAAATAAAAGGTAGGCCCTCATTTTGTATTTATTGTTGATGCTTGGGTGCAATTCTGTTGTATAGTATTAAACAAATGGCAGAGTTAGAACTTGCAAAGGCTAAACGAAAACAGTTCGAAAATTAACAACCCAGTTAATTAATCAAATTGACGCCAAATTAAAGTCAGGAGAAGAGCTTGATGAGCAGGATATAAGAGACGATTACAAACTCTTAATAGAAAGAAATAACCAACTGAACGCTCTACAGTGAAATCAAAACTTCCATTGCAGTTGATGAAATGAAAAAAAAAGGTTATGGCGAGTCAGTAATATAAAGCAAAATGTTTAAAATACTCAACTAGAATATTACGTTGTAATGTTGCGCGCTTCCAACCTGCACGCAACAATAGTGGTGACTGCTGAGAACTGGAAAGTAGACAAAGTCTTGAGAAGGGTTTAAATCCCTTTTTATTCAACTTTAGAAATTACAAATGCGTGCTCTTGACGCTCACAAACTACGCCGACCCGGCGGTAAAATAAAAAAAGAAACTGAAAAGAGATAATAACAAGTGACTAACTACGAGGCTCTCTAAACGTAACTAACCTCACCGCGTTCTAAGATACCGCTGATAATTCAGCAAACTTCTGAATATTACGTTGAAAGATTAACAAACTGCCGAGGCAAGCACACAGGCCGAAACGCGTGGTTCTTCAATTTCTAACTAGCCACCTCCACGCTCGTGAAGCAAGAAAGCACACTTTCGAACTCGTTTCCCTTCTATTTAACTCAGATTGCTTCCGCTGACAATTTGAATCCTTGCGCGTTCTACTAAAATTTACATACTCTGGCATTGGCAATTCCAGGGGAAAGTAAGGCTTGACAGGAAAGATAGTTTAAACTTAAAATAAATGTTTGTTAAAATAAATATAAACCCTACATTTGCCGCTGCCAGAATTTGGTAAACTTGGAAGCAGGTCCTAGAAACGACCTGTCGAAACGTTTCCACAATTCTGAACTAAATTTTAAGAGCCTCGTTTACTTAAAAAAAAATCTGTTATCTCACAAAAGGTAGAATAAATTTTTGTAGATGCTTATTTAATTCTCTCTTCTTACAGCAACTTTTCCTGGACATCAGCAATCAATCTGTTCTCTTCCTTCCAGCATCTGGAAGGAATAAGTATCAGTATCTTTCTAAATACATTATAATTTACACTTTCTTTACAATGAATAAGTTTTAGTTTTTGAAGGATTTATTTTCCTTAGTTACTGCTTAATTAACATTCATTCAAGTATTCAACCATGAATTTAACTTTACCCTGGCTCTCCACCATGTGTGGTGTCAAACGGGAATATTCGTGTTTTAGTATTGCAACACTTTCCCTAACCACAATGATTTGTTAGAATTCAACGACCAAATAGACACACCTTACTCGACATTTTACAACTCGATGAGCTACTTTAACATTCTTAAAATTCAAGTGTAGGTGGAGAACCCTACAAAACACATTCATTCTAAATTCCCCCTCATTCATCTTTAGACAATCAGGCTTTCGCTCTAAAGCATGATTTTACCTACAGTTTAATACTTAAATTTGAATTCATTGCTTTTGAGCATTTACTTTTAGCATCTAAAATTTTATGCTTCTAGACAAAATTCTACTTTTACATAACTTTCAAGTATTTACGTATATTTACAAAATTCTCATACATATGATTTTTACAATTTACCATAAAATGAATAAGAGAAAAATAAATTTTTACTTTACTCATTCTTCGCCAAGCTGGCGGCACTGAAACTAAAGTTCTTATTAATACAAGAATACGAAGTTATTTTTATCTTCGGCCAAATTTTGGCTTTAACATAACAGAATTAGTCTTTCGACCAAACAGAAACTGCTTGTTCTTAGATTTTATACTTAAAGAAAATAATACTTTTGCCTTAGCTAAATAAAGTAAAACAAAACTAAGTCTCAACCGAGACACATTGACTTCCGTCGAAACATAGAACTTCGTATTTACGCATAACATTTCGGAACAAAAGAAAAAAATGTTATAGAAGATTTTAACTTATCTTTGAGTTTTCGATGATTGGAACTCCGACATCCTCTAGTGGCAGAACTGCTCCCACGTTATAGGTTTCATCGACGTCAGTCTTCTCCTTAGAGTCCTCCGAGTGTCGTCCACGTTGCTTTTTCCTTTTCGCCCTCTGCATGCTGGCCTCTTGGAGTGGTAGTCGTCGGGTTGCTGTCTTTTCCGTTTTTCCCCTGGACGGCTGGTCTTGGCGTCCTCCGGTCTGGAGTCATTCTTGAATTTCTTCTGTTGTTGCTGGTCTTTTCGTTCCTCCTGCTGTCTTTTTATTTTCGGGAACGACGGCCTTGTTTGCACCTGACTCTCTGGCCCTCAGAGCGTTCTCCTTGATGTATAATTTCTACTGCGATACGTTGTAGGTGGTGTTTTCCTCTTTACCAAGGTTTCTTTACGCGGTGGCTTTGCGTTCTTGATTTTCTTAAATGCTGGAGTCTGAAAGTTTTCGTTTTTTCTTTTCGGTACCGTCGCCTGGGTTGTAGAAGGGCTAGGTCTCTCTTCAGTTCTCTGCTTCTTGGGTGGTGGAACGGGTGACGTTATTTCTGGACCTTCTACTTCTTTTACGCTTGAGTCCTGCAAGAAACTTTTAAGGATCTCAAAATCATTTTGATTATAGTATGTTTTCACCTGGTCTGGACTTTACAGATTTCCCCTCTCTCGTTCTTAAGGTACAATACGACTCCCTTGATTTCCTGAATTACATAGGGGCCTTCAAATTTTGGAGCTAACTTTGCAGTAAAATTGTCTGGGGCACTTGATAAAGAAAATTTCCGCTTTAACACTTTATCCTCATCTTTAAAATCTGCTTCACGGCGTTTTCTATCATAATATAACTTTTGTCTATTTCTTGCCGTATCCGAGCTTTTAACCTCCTGGTCAATAAGTGTTTGCACGCCTTTCTGTTTAAATTCTTGCTCTCTTTGTTGCACAAAGAATAATTTATCTAATGGCGTAATTAACTTTCGTCCTAAATAATTCTGCTGGGGTTTTTCCCGTAGTATCGTGATTTGCCGTTCTTAAAGCATAAGCTAACTCATTTATGTAGCCATCCCAGCGCTTGTAATGTGTGCTAACATAACTTCGAATTATTTTTACAATGTTTTTATTAACTCTTTCTGCTATGTTTGCCTGTGGTCTATACGGAACCATTTTGATATGGCGTATGCCAAGTCCAGTGCATATGTTTTCAAATATTTGGCTGACGAATTGTTTACCGTTATCGCTAATGACTTTTATCGGTGCACCGTATTTTAAAATGTATCCGTGTAAGAATGCTTCTGCGACTGTTTTGGCTGACTGTTTAAGTGGAACAATTTCTGTCCAGTTTGAAAAATGATCTACTATTACTAAAAGAAAACGATTTTTATTTAACTCGCTCTAGGAGAAGGGACCAAGAAGATCTATGCCTAAAATTTCATTCGGAAATGTAGCGCGAATGCTATTTAAGTACCCGGCCGGGCTGTAATTAATATCATTTATTAACTGACATTGATTGCAGGACCTGACATACGCAGTTACTATTTTGTATAATTGCGGGAAATATACCGCCTCGCGTAACCTTCTTAAAGTCTTTCTGACCCCTAAATGACCCGCTGTTTTCGCGTCGTGTAATTCCTTCAAAATGCTTAATAGAAGCGAGGCTGGGATGACTGGTTTGTACTCGAGATTTTCGTTTGTTGTTTTCGTATAAAATAATAAATTATATATTATTTCATAGTTTTCTGCTCTATCGATATCTGTGTGCTCAAAGCTTTCTGGGTCTTTCAAATATGCATAGATACTTCCAAATTCAGGATCAGCTTTCAATTCAGCAATAATTGTATCTCTAGAGTCTAAAACTTTTGAAGTCAACACAGCGCATTTAAGTTCATTGCCTTCATCGTCCAATTTTATACGAGAAAGTGCGTCAGCTACATTGTTTTCCTTACCCGGTTTATATTTGATTATTAGATTATATTCTTGGAGTTTTAAAGCCCATCTTATTAACCTGGGCGTTAGGTTTTTTCCCGAGTAAAGTTTACCAACAGCCGCATGATCCGAAAAGACTGTTACTGGCGCTTTGCCGAAATAAACTCGAAATTTGTGTACAGCCATTAATGCGGCTAATGTTTCTCTCTCTGTAGCTGTATAATTCCTTTGTGTATGATTCAACGTTTTACTAAAAAATGCCAAAGGATGGCCATTTTGCATAAGAACCGCACCCACAGCATAGTCCGACGCATCTGCTGCAATTTCCAGGTTTTCTTCCCCCTCCGGGAATTTCAAAACAGGGGCACTGATAAGCGCTTCTTTAACCTTTCGAATGCGGTATTTGCTTCTGCTGTCCACGTGAATTTACTTTTCTTTCTTTTAATTACTAACAAGGGTTCAACAATATTAGCAAAATCTTTTATGAATGACCGATAATAAGAACATAACCCAAGGAAAGAAGAAAGTTTCTTGGCGGTATTGGGAGGTGGGAAATTCTTGATTGCTTTTATTTTTGAATCTTGAGTTTCTATACCTTTTTGCGAAATTTTATAACCCAGATATTTACGTTCTTTAGTTGCGAACTTGCATTTTGAGGCGTTAATTGTAAGACCGGCCTCTTTTAATAATTTAAAAACATCTTCTAGATCTTTAATATGTTGTTCCAACGTACTATTCGTTATAATTATATCATCTAGATAGATTAAAGTCGATTTTCCTAGGACAGGCTTTAGAACAATGTCCATAGCTCTCTGGAATGTTATGGGGCCCACACAACCCAAAGGGCATGCGCAAAAATGCATAAGTGCCCGATTTTGTTATAAACGCGGTTTTATGTATGTCTTCGGGTCTCATAGCTATTTGATAGTAGCCAGACGTTAAGTTCAAAGTAGTCACGTATCTTGTAGATTTAATCTTTCTAATAATTTCCTCTATAACCGGCAAAGGGTAAACTGGGAATTTAGTAATACTATTCAGTTTTCTGTAATCGATAGCAAACATCCAAGCCCTTTTATTCGAAGGAGGAAACTCGTTCTTTTTCCTACATAGTACGACTGGACTCTCGTACTCACTATTTATGGGCGTTATTATTTTGTTCTTTAACATTTCCTGAATATGTTCTTCTATGATTAGCTCTTTCTGTTTATCATAGCGATAAGATTTAGTCCTACAGGGTTTGTCGGCAGTTAACTGTATCTCATGCGTAACTATTTGACAACTACCAGGCCGTTCTGAAAACAAGTTTGAAAAAGTACTCACCACTTACAGGATGGCTTGACTTTCATGGTCATTCAAATGGCTAAGGTCGACTTGCGGTTGTTCCACTGGTTCCACCAGCCTCCGGTCCATCTCCAGCACAATAGAACTGTCCTGAAAATTCAGTTTGGCCTTCGCGGCTTTTAAAAACTCCATACCTAAAATAAGTGGACTTTGCAAATGTTTTACTACAAAAATTAATACTTTAAGGCTTTCATTTTGGACCTATATCTTTAAAGATAGTTTTCCGATACATTGACAAGTTTGTCCTTGTGCTGCTATGATTTTTGTGTTTTTAATTTTAAATAATCGTAACCTATTAAAGTTCTACTTAAAAAAAATATCACTCATAAAATTACCTTCTGCTCCTGTATCGATGAGGGCCTCTACTGGTACATCGCCAACCAGGACTTGTATAGTTGGTAACTGTGAGTTCTTCACGATGACCGTATTTAAGTGTCTTCTTGAGGTTTTTTTTCAAACTTCCGGGGTCTGGACCCTCGCTTTCACAGGCCCCTCTACTCGTTTAACGCTTTCCTTTCAACTTCTGCCTTCTGGGTACGCAGACGGTTGTTTTCGAATTTCCTTTTTGGGCCTTGACCTTCGAGCTTCGATGAGTTAGCTTGATAGCTCTTTCCCCCATAAGAGCGATTTGCATTTCTGGTCTGCTCATTTGAAGATTGCCTTCGGATAATTTGAGAATACGATGCCCCTCTAGCTTTTTTCCGCTATTCTGCGATTTTGAAACTTGACCGCCAATTCGAAGAGCTCCTGCAATGTGCATGGGTTTTTAATTTCGAAGTAGTCTTGAACAGCAGGTAACAATCTTGGTAAGATTATTTCAATAATCTCCGCGTCGGGTTTCTTCCCATACAGCATATCCGTCAGCTTCATTTTTCGCAGAATAAAGTCCGTCAACTCTTCTATATTCCGTTGATAAAAACTATACAGTTCGGCTTCTAGCCTTGCTCGATCTTTCACTATGGGTAATGCCTTTAATAACGATTTTTTGAGATTTTCAAATGTATATGTCTGGCCTCCGAATTCCCCTAATAAAAATTTGCCTATATCCTTCCACCATATCACGGCCTGCCCCCCCAAAAGTCCTGCTATGCTGCCTCAACGTGGCGGGGGTGTCACTGGGCGGAACGGGCGAAGTACGTCGGGAGCATAGCTCCTGGTAGGGCCACCCAAGGCGTGAAGGCTGTTCCAACATGCCCAGCTACTGCATAGCAGGTGAAGAACCCTCAGGGGATTGCCGTCTTGGTGATCGGATATCACACTCCCGCCGCCCCAGTGACCTTCCCTCCTCTCTCTTTCCTATCCTCTTGTCTAGCTCTCTCTCTTATTTTTCTCCCTTGTGGTTTCCTCTACTGGAGGTTGGGGCTCACTGTGAGATGCAGCTACTACTCTTAGTTTCTGTTTCACCATGGTGAGAATACCGCCTATGCGTTTGCCGTGCATGGTGACCCGTAGGGTGGGAAAGGAGGATCCTGGCAGTTGAGGGGCTAGGTACTGTGCCCAACACACTGCTTTGGCCTCTGCTTCTACTTAAAACGGGAGGCACTTAGCTGTCCCCGCTAGTGTCAATCGGCTGGCCACTAGTCCTATTGGTCAGTGGCTAGGGGATAAGCTCTCGGAAGTCTCCGCTTTCGGGAAAGCAGACTGTGGGGCTTCAGTTTGCGTATAGGCCCGGATAGCCCTAACACAGGGATCTGTGTTCCCTTGTTGGGCTCCATGGTGGGTGGGGCGGTCGGGCCCGAAACCTTCTCTCTTTTCAATATGAAAACTTTTACTTCTCCTAACCATACGGATACGAAAAATTCTGGAGCTGCTAAAAGAATTTGTACTTCGACCTTAATTAGCACAAACAAATGTCCAAAGTTCTTAGTTATCACTGGTGAGCTAGAAAATCTATCACCATTCTTCATCCATAAGCATATTGTAGCCTCAGCAGGCGAACCAAAACACATAAAAAAGCTCCGTTCAGGATCTCTGCTCATCGAGACTACATCTGATGAACAATCTTCCTCTCTCCTAAAAATGACCAAATTGGGGGAACATTCTATTACTGTATCCCCACATAAGTCTTTGAACACGTCAAGAGGTGTCATTTCGGAAATAGACTTGATATCAGTCTCTGAGGATGAACTTTCAAAAGAACTCGCCGAGCAAAATGTATGTGGCGTCCGCCGAATAAAAGTCCGTAGAGACGGGCAATTCGTCAACACAAAACATCTTATTCTGACTTTCTCCTCTCCAGAGCTACCGAAAGCCATTAAGGCAGGTTACCTGAATTGCCCCATCAGACCTTACGTGCCGAACCCACTGCGCTGCTTCAAGTGTCAACGGTTTGGCCATGCGAAGGCCGCATGCCGGGGAAACCTGGCATGTGCTCGCTGTTCTGCAGGTGGTCACGAAAGTCAGGATTGTGTAGCTGATCCAAAATGTGCAAACTGCCATGCCAATCATCCAGCATACTCACGAAACTGCCCAAAGTGGAAAGAAGAGAAAGAAATACAGCATATTAAGACTACAAGAAAAATCTCCTATCCTGAGGCTAAGAAACTTTTTAGCACGGGTAAGTCAAAAGCAAATGTCTCCTATGCACAAGCCACTAAATCATATCGGTCAATAAGTACACAAACATCGCATAGCACACAGAAGAAGATACTTGAACCAAAAACAAATGACAAAGAAAAAGTCTTTCTTCTACCTCCTCCGAAGCAGACAATAGAAAGTCGAGAAATAAAAACACAAGAAACAGAGAGTTCAATAAAGAAAATCAAAAGCTCAAAAAAGAGAAGCTCTATTGAAGGGACCTTTTCAGATTTTATCGAATCTGAGATGGAAATAGATGGATGCAGAGATCTCTCGAAAAATGTTCTACCTCACAAAACAAAGAAACAGCATGGAAGCAATAAACATTCCTAATGGCTACTCTCATTTCGTGAAACTGCCGGGGCTTCTATCAGGGTATTGATGACATTAAGCAACTTATTAATAAATATCGACCTATTTGTATAGCGATACAAGAGACTTTCCTCAAACCTGGTAATTTTGCAAAGCTACGTAGATACTCGATGACAAGAAAGGATAAGACTTTCAATGAACGCGCAAGTGGTGGTGTCTGTCTACTCACCTCAATTAATTGCCCTTCGAGTGCTCTCCCTTTGGATACTCCTCTCCAAGCAGTTGCAGTACAGTTGAGCATTCGAACACTGACTACTGTCTGCAGTATTTACATCCCGCCTAATGAGAACATTAATTTAAGAGATTTAGAGGATCTAATTGCCCAACTACCAGCTCCGTTTATTCTAGTCGATGATTTCAATGGACACAATCCCTTGTGGGGTAGTAAAGACACAAACCCACGAGGAAAGCAAATTGAACAGCTACTCCACGACCACTGTCTCTGTATCCTTAACAACGCAGAAAGCACTTATTTTCATCAGCCAACAAGAACCTTCCATTCCATTGACCTTGCTATTGTTTCTCCACAGCTTTTGTCTTTTTGTTTCTTTAATGTCGAGAATTATCTATATAATAGCGATCATTTTCCTATTATCATAAGCATTACAGGAAATAGGAGTGTGTTTATACCTAGAACACCACGCTTTTTGTTGGACAAAGCCGACTGGGACTCTTTCTTACATTATGCTCTTTTTACTGAAGAAATAATAAAGAATGTGCACATTGATCAGGCTGTGAAGATCATTACAGATAAAATTATTCAAGCAGCTGATATATGTATACCAAAAACGTCGGTAAAACAGCCAAAATATCCAAAGCCCTGGTGGAATCCTGAATGCCAGGACGCCATCAGAAAACAAAGGAAAGCTTGGAGCATTTTTCGGCGATATCCTTCAGAATCAAATCTCATAATATTCAAAAGGGCTAAAGCAAAAGCTCGGCAGGTGCGAAAGAAAAGTCAGAAGAATTCTTGGATCTCGTATGTGTCTTCGATTAGCTCTTCAACTTCGAGTAAGAAGGTGTGGGAGAGAGTCCGGAAAGCGTCCGGTATCTACAAAGAGCACACACTTTCCATTTTAAAGACAAATGGTGAAACAGTTACTAGTAGGGAAGGAATTGCCAACGCTATTGGACAGAGTTTCTCAGCCGTCTCACACAGTAGTAACTACCCTCTTGAATTTCTTTCCGCAAAAAAATGCATTGAAAAACAACTAATTAATTTCAACTCTCCCAATACTGAACCATATAATCAGGATTTTACTGTGCTTGAACTGAAAAGAGCTCTGTTGCAGACAAAAAATTCATGTCCTGGTCCAGATGATATTGCCTATCCTATGCTGAAACATCTTCCTTCCAAGTCATTGGCAACCATCCTCTTTCTCTTTAATAGAGTATGGAAGGAACAAGTCTTTCCAAATGCCTGGAAAATAGCTTTTGTCATCTCCATTGTTAAACCGGGAAAAGACCCTACTAATCCGTCGAATTACCGTCCCATCGCCCTAACTAGCTGCCTCTGAAAAATCTTTGAAAAGATGGTCAACACTCGTCTGGTCTATTATTTAGAGACAAATAATTGTATCTCCCCCTTATCAGAACGGTTTTAGAAAAGGAAGAGCAACTATCGATAATATCCTACTCTTAGAAACAGGTATCCGTAGAGCGTTCGTTAGAAGAAATCATTATGTTTCCATTTTCTTTGATATAGAGAAAGCCCATGATACCACCTGGAGATACGGTATCCTTCGTGACCTATATAACAATGGTTTACGAGGAAACATGCCGATATTCATCAAACATTTCCTACAGAATCGGAAGTTTCATGTGAAGATGGGCGATACACTTTCTGACATGTTCCATCAAGAAGAGGACGTTCCGCAAGGAACTGTATTAAGTGTTACATTATTTAGTATAAAAATTAACTCTATTTTAAAACAACTGCCTCCAGAAGTCCAGGGTATGCTCTATGTCGATGACCTGCAAGTCAGTTGCCAGGGAGAAGACCTGAAAGACGTTGAATGTAAACTGCAGACTTCTCTCAATAGAATTGTTAAATGGCCACAGGAAAATGGTTTTAGATTTTCTACTCAAAAGACTGTGTGTGTACATTTCTGTCGAAAGAAAATTCCTCACCCTGACCCCGAACTTTATCTGCAAGACGTGCTGATTCCTGTAGAAAAGGAAATAAAATTCCTAGGAATGATATTTGACTATAAGCTTACGTTCCTCCCCCATATTACTTATCTAAAAAAGAAATGTTTAAAAACTATGAATATTTTGAAAGTACTGTCAAATACTTCTTGGGGTGCTGATCGAAGCTCAATGCTTCTTATATATAGAGCTCTCATTCGTTCGAAACTAGATTATGGATCAATCATTTATGGGTTGGCAAGGCCTTCAGTATTAGCCAAACTTGATCCGATACATCACCATGCACTTCGGATATGCACTGGTGCCTTTAGAACTTCTCCAGTGGAAAGCTTATATGTGGAACGTAACGAGACCTCACTGCGGTTAAGACGTGAAAATCTTTGTTTTAAGCATTATTTCAAAGTCTTATCACATACCGAAAATTCTACGCGGTCAAAATTGCTTAATGACCAATACTCCCGTTTATATCAGGCACGACCATCATGTGTCCCATCTTTCGGCTTGCGGATGAGTGCTTTGGTGGAGGAGTATAATTTGTCTAATATAGATATACAGATAGAGGATTTTTTTGGAATTCCTCCCTGGGAGGATTGGAGAATCCATTCTCTGGATACTTTTCGACACTGGAGTAAATCATAAACTAATGAAATCATCTACAAGCAGATATTTTTTCAACATAGAAACAAATATAGGAAATATATCCCTCTATATACAGACGGATCAAAATCCCAGGATCATGTTGGCGCTGCTTTCGTCACAGAAAAAACAATAGTAGGGGTTCGATTACATACAGTTTGCTCTGTGCTTACTTCTGAGCTTACTGCAATCCATCTGGCTTTGACTTACCTTTCAAAACAAAAGTACATAAAATTTATTATCTACACAGATTCCATGAGTGCCTTAATGTCATTGAAAAATCACGCTCAATGTACTCATCCAGTTGCAATCAGAATCCTGAAGTTGAATCATTCTTTAAAAATTCGGGGATACCAGATTCTATATTCGTGGATCCCTGGACACGTTGCCATTAAGGTCAATGAATTGGCGGATATTGCAGCTAAAACTGCAATCACAATGTACAATCTTCAGATTCCACTAGCAGACATCAAAGGGTTTGTCAAAAGCAAAATCCTCAGCAAATGGCAGAAACAATGGGATGACAAAGTATATAACAAGCTGAGAAATGTAAAACCCACCATTGGCTACTGGCCATGTATGGCTAATAGAAATGAAGATGTCCTCTTGACTCGACTGAGAATTGGCCATTGTCGCCTGACCCATGAGTATCTTCTGAAGGGAGAAGAGATTCCCAGCTGCCTAAACTGCAATGCAGATCTGACAGTCCATCATATCTTGGTGGAATGCCAGAGTTTTAATTATTTTCGCCAAAAACATTTTAATTGTTCAGAACTGGACTTAGGAAATTTAATTGGAAAAACACATCATCGTAATTTGTTTCTGTTTTTAAAAGATATTGGCTTTTATAATAGACTTTAACCTGTTTTTTAAAAGATATCAGCTCTTATCATAGACTGTAATCTGTTTCTTCTTACCTAAGCTGGAAGTTTTTACAAATGACAAATTGCATTGTTACCATTGGTCTGGCACAGATAACCTTGACAGGTTTGTTGCCAAATTACAATAATCCAATCCAATCCATAGCGCGGCCTGTCCTCTTAGTGCAGATGTGGCGATGGCAACTTTTTGTCTTTCAGGCACAGGGTAGAGCTGGAAGTGATTGTCGAGGCTTTCTAGAAATATCGCCACCGAATTTTTTCCGTCGAAATTGACGTTTGGCTTAATTGACGCTCTCATCATCTGGACCAGGTATCCAAATCCTTTCAATTGGCTTGCCATTTCTTGTTGTTGTCCAGCAACTTCCATCCAATTTTCGGCCATTTCAGTTCGACAAGTGTTCGGGCGCCAATGTAATGTTGCGCGCTTCCAACCTGCACGCAACAGTAGTGGTGACTGCTGAGAACTGGAAAGTAGACAAAGTCTTGAGAAGGGTTTAAATCCCTTTTTATTCAACTTTAGAAATTACAAATGCGTGCTCTTGACGCTCACAAACTACGCCGACCCGGCGGTAAAATAAAAAAAGAAACTGAAAAGAGATAATAACAAGTGACTAACTACGAGGCTCTCTAAACGTAACTAACCTCACCGCGTTCTAAGATACCGCTGATAATTCAGCAAACTTCTGAATATTACGTTGAAAGATTAACAAACTGCCGAGGCAAGCACACAGGCCGAAACGCGTGGTTCTTCAATTTCTAACTAGGTAACCTCCACGCTCGTGAAGCAAGAAAGCACACTTTCGAACTCGTTTCCCTTCTATTTAACTCAGATTGCTTCCGCTGACAATTTGAATCCTTGCGCGTTCTACTAAAATTTACATACTCTGGCATTGGCAATTCCAGGGGAAAGTAAGGCTTGACAGGAAAGTTAGTTTAAACTTAAAATAAATGTTAGTTAAAATAAATATAAACCCTACAACGTTATTTTGAAAGCAAATCTAGAATTGAGGCAGCTTCAAGTGATTCGCGTAATCAATGTATGAATGTCTCTTTAAGTGAAAATTTAAGAAACCAATGTTCAGTTAAATTACTAAAGTTAGTAACTGAGAAACTTTCCGGAGATCCAAAACATTGGCAAAATTTTTGGAATAGTTTCGAAAGTGTGATATATAAAAAAGAAAGCATTTCGAAAGCTGAAAAATTTGCGTATCTTTAAAACCTCTTCAACTGGTCAAGCTGCCAATGTTGTTTCAAGATTCGAATTATCTAACGTTAATTATGAAAATTGAATAAAAATTCTGGAAGATAGGTTTGGGAAACGAGATATCATTTTAAATTTCTCTATGAATACAGTACTAAATTTAGGAGAAGCAAAAATATCTTCTAATGTTTCCAGCGCTACGCAGAATATATGACGAACTTGAGATATCTATTCGAAATTTAGAATCAATAAATGTTACATTAGGCTCTTTCAGACATTTGTTAGTACCTGTTTTGCAAAAGATCTTGCCCCCACGATCTAATTTTAGAATCTAACATAAAAACGTCGAAGGTGACGTTGGCATTTCTAAATTCATTTCATTCTTAAAGAAGGAAGTCTAATGTCGTGAAAGTACTTTATTGGCTTGCGGTGAAAATAAAACGTTTGCTAATTATCATAGTCAGTAAACTGTAAATAAAAGACAATAGAAATACACGCATGTCTGGTGCATTTAACAATACCAGCGACACAGTGGCGTAGCTAGGGTGGGGCAAGGGGGGACATTTGTCCCCGAGTGCAGCTTTCAGGGGCCGCCAAATTGATATTGCGAAATTTTAGAATGAAATGTTTTTCAGAGAGAAAGGGGCGCTGAAAATCCTAGCTACGCCTCTGCAGCGATACTACAGTATTTAACACAGTATACATCTTCTGACAGAAACATCACGATTCTTATAAATGTTGTAAAGGGGTTAATTCAGAAAATAAACATTCTGAAAGCGCATACATAATCTATATTTTAAAAATGCTTTAAGAAATTTCATTTGAATCATTTTGCAGGGATAAAAATATATGTAGTAAATGTAACGGCAAAAATCACTATGAATCTATTTGTCGAATTGTGTAATTTTTCTGGAAATGAATCAATTGCCTCGAGTTCGAAGAAGGAACCTTTAGTTTCGTATGTTAATACTAACAGTTTGGTTTTTCTCAGTGTAATATTCCAGTTTCGATAATTACTTTATTACAAACACGTACTGTTTTGGCTTACGACAAAAACGAAACTAAAGTATTGTAATTCATATTCTTCTTGATCAAGGTATGGAAAGATCGTTTATTAAAGATACCTTAGCGAGATCTTTAAAATTAGAACCCATCCGAAGGCTCAGGTGCTGGGCACTTCAGCAGGCTCCTAGGCTGGGACAGCCATATCCTGTGCAGAATTCATTGTAGGTAGGCATATCTTTCCTGGCATAACATATTAGAGAGTATAACAGAGGAAGAATGATTTTTCCTCAAGAGATTTCAGTGGTTGTTGTATCATGGCATAGGTAAAGATAAGCAATTCCGTACGATAGTCAATTCATGAGCCTTGCGTACATACAAATCGTAAAGTCAGAACCTCCGTCAAGAGAGATAAGCGTAAAGGCTCGTTTCCACTACTGCGTAAGAACGCGTTGCGTCAATTGAAGACACGCCTACGGCATCCGTACAAGCGTTTCCACTGCTGCGTATCCGTAAAATATTTTCATTTTCCACCGCTAGGTGTCACTGTAATATTTTAGCGCCAAACAAGCAGTTCGCGAGTTAAGACGCTGAACATCTGAATTTTTCCCAGCTTAAGCGAGTATTGTTTGTTTTGGATTTGATATGGATCCTGACGTAAAACTCAGAAAAGTTTTGTTTACTAAATTCCATGTTATTGGAAATTTTTATTTCTGCTTATGAACTGCGAAAGTAAAGTACGCTAGCAATTTTTACATAAGTAAGGTTATAATGCATATTATGAACATCACTAATTCCATAGAAGCTTAAGTAAATTAAAAAAAAAAAAATTGTGTTTCTAGAAGCCTTAAATATTATGAAATAATATATATATTATTAAAACTAAAATGTACTGTTAGTGAAAAGTAAACAAATAAATAAATAAAATAAAAAAGTTAAAGGGATTAAAAAATAGTTGGTACTTTAAAAGTACACAGCAACTGTAAAGAAAGGTTCACGATATTTACGCAAAATTTGCTATGCTTGTATACCGCTGACTTCAGGGTCATAGCTGGATAATTTATTAGAAATCTCGTTTGTTTTAAAATGCACTATGGGCAGTTATATTTTATGCATAATCCATAAAATGTTATTTTTAATTTAAACATTTTAAATTCATATCTCTTTTTATAGAAGTTGTAAAAATAAGATTTTTCTCTTTATATATATATACACATTAGGTAAAGAAAATGGAAATATTTAATTAATTAATTCCTGTGCTTCTGCTGGAGAGGACTGAATTTAAAAGCAATTATTATAGTAATTTTTTGTTAAAAAAATGTTTAGGGCATTAATACTGTCTCATGTTAATTGAAATGAAAGTTTAGAGTCGTAAATATCCCAAAGTCTGAGCACATGTATATACATTCACATAAAAGTGAAACGAAAATATATATATATATATATATCTGCAGGGTTTCAAAATAAATTTAATTTAAATAATTCTCTTGCGCCATTGCTGCAAGGAATGAAATTTGAATTTAACAAACATTTTCTATTCGTAAAAAGCAATTAAAAGTTAATTAAATTTAAATGAAATTTAATGCAAACAAATAAAGGATTAATTATTACTGCGAACTAATATACAATATCATTTAAATTCTGAGAGCATATGTAAATCAAGTGCAAGTATCAAAATCCATGAATAAATATATAATTCCAAAAATTTATTTATCCTGTTATTCATTTATGCATTTTTATAATTTTTTTAGGATTAATAATCTATCCTATTATTCACTTATGCATTTTTATAATTTTTTTAGGATTAATAATCTATCCCATTATTCACTTATGCATTTTTATAATTTTTTTAGGATTAATACATTTTTGGAATTATATATTTATTCATGGATTTTGACACTTGCACTTGATTTACATATGCTCTCAGAATTTAAATGATATTGTAGATTAGTTCGCAGCAATAATTAATCATTTCTTTGTTTGCATTAAATTTCATTTAAATTTACTTCACTTTAAATTTGCTTTTTACGAATAGAGAATGCTTGTTAAATTCAAATATATATGTACAGGATATGCTTTAAATTAGTATTATATAATTTTCAAACTTTTTTGCAGGAAAAATTTAAACAAATAAGAGCATAAATAAAACAATATATTTAATGCATATAATAATAGAAATAAATTATAAAACACGAATATAGAATCAAATTGGAATAAAAAGGTAAGAAAGTTGCAGACAGGGTGCAAAAAGCGTATGGGATTCGAACTCACGACTCAAAAAAAAAAAAAAAAAAAAAAATATGAACATCCTTACCATCAGCTTTACCACTAAGCTAGGATCGTACGTGAGTTGCATGCATATTTTGGCTTATATACATCATCAACTAAGTCAATTCTTAAAACTTTAGTCTTTTGGTCCTATTTCAGCGTGCTATCGTCTGAAAAATTTACCAGAGTTTGTTCTTCAGCTTCTAACATTTTAAATAAAGTTTTCAGTACATTTTTTACAAAATGTACTGACAGTTTCTAGTACATTTTTTACAAAAATCATTATCTTTTAAAGTGGCGTTCCGATTGAAGTTAAACGGGCTGCTAAAAGTATATTTCATGTGCTTACAAATATATGTTATCCAAAAAGATATATTTATAAAGGGAAATACAAATTTAACATACTCTTCAATGAACTGGAGTATTTAAAAGGCTATCAAATTTAATTTATAATTAAAGTTTTTAGTTTTTACCTGTTTCAAAAGAAAAAAATAGCAAATCTTTTAATCATATCTAATTTGCTATAGCAGTTTGATATAATCAGACATTCATTTTCATTAAAGCTAAATGAGTATGCAGAATTAAAATATGATTATCAGAACAAATTTTGCTATTTCATGGACTTGGAATTATAATTTTTGCCGCTGATTTTCTTGAACTGAATTTCTTGAACGAACAAGTACTGTAGTTGCAGTTATCTTGTTTTTCTTATCTTTTTTTAACTAAATTGTCCTGATTGCTGTCTTTTTCAGCACGCAGATTTCTCGCTATAATGTTAATTCAGAAATAAGTATTTTTTAGCAAAACATTTTTTCCCATTAGCGAGCGTTCATCGCTACTTCTGCCGCCATTAATTTTTAGTGCCTGCACCTGATTGCTCCTTTTTTACCACGTGACCCCAACGCATCTGCAGACATACGGATAGAAGTTGAACATTGTTGAACTCCATCCGTATGTCACCCGTCACCACACACCGACCGGATTGCAGATGTCAATCAAAGTGAATTCGCTCGCTGATTGGAGAAACGCATACGCACCGCAACGCATACGCAGCAGTGGAGGCCCGTTTCTTTTCGGCCTTTAGTTAAGGCCCGTTTCTCTTCGTAGTAAATTTTGGGCTTTATTATGAAAAACAGTATATTGCTCATAATGTTCACGGCCTACTGCATATTTGCGAAGATGTAAAAATGTTTGGGCCGTTAGATAATTACAGTGCATTTAAATATGAAAGCTATATATCTTCTATTAAAAAAATTGATTAGAAAATCTTCCGCTCCATTACAGCAAATAGCAAGACGAACTCATGAACTGTTTAATCATATTGTAGCCATGAATAATGATTCAATCAACATAACCGACTTAAGTTCAGAATTTCAAAATTTACACACATCTGGTCCACTACTTAAAGGTTATTAAATGCTTAATTTTATTATTGAATTTTGAATACAAATTAACTGAAGTCAGAACTGAATTTGTAGAATAATTTAATTATGAATATATCGAAGAATTCAGTTTTGGGCTAGTAAATGGTTAAAAATGATCGAAAGATTTTTAATACTTTAAAGCAAAATTTTCTCTTATAATATTTTGTATTAATAATTCATTTCAAGTCTCTTGCTCAGTTTTAGATATATTTACAAATTATTAAATAAATTGAAATTTAAATTAGAAAATAAATTGTATAAATATTCTTAACATTTCTTATTTTTCCATAGTAACCACAGATGGAGGACCTGAGACTGTCTGTGAAAAATAAGCAAGTTTCAGGTTATCACAACACCTTCACACACTTTCACTGGAATATAAAGAAGATTTCTGGGGATATACTGGGATGTAACATTAAGCAGTTGAGAGTATGTATTTAAGAGGTTAAAGGGATATTGTAACTAGTATTTCAAATCCTGATAACATCCCATACGCTGTCGGTGGGACCTAGATAGGATGTCCTATGGATATACTGGGATGTGACATTAAGCACTAGGGAGGATGAGTTTAGGAGGAAACTGGGTTATTACGGGATGTCCTGAGGATGTAGTAAGTAGGACTTTAAATCCTAATAACATCCCATACCCTGTCGATGGGACATAGATAGGATGTTTTTAGGATATAATGGGATGTGTTTAGGAGGTTAGTGGGATATCCCGGGATGTCCTGAGGATGTAGTAAGTAGGAGTTCATATCCTAATGACATCCCGCACGCTGTCAATGGGACTTAGGATGTCCTGAGGATATCCCGGGATGTGACATTAAGCACTCGGGAGGAGGTGTTTAGGAGGTTCGCGGGATATTCCGGGATGTCCTGAGGATGTGCGCATATCCCGCGAGCAACATCCTCGGGATATCCCAAGGATGTTTTTGTGCTATGTGGGGCTGTGTGCTCACCTTTGCAGTTACCATACAGTAGTTGGCACTGCAACTATCGTTGTCATGTCCTTCCACAGAGCAACGAGCACATGTGAGTTTGCCACAACAGAACATTTTTGAGTGGTCGAGACCATGGAGGTAGGAAGTTAAATGAAGTGGCCCTAAACCGGTTTTCCCATACCCTGATTTGAAGCACTGGCGATCCCTTCTTTGGTGACCAAAGCATTGGCTAATTTACCATTGAGTTCAATAGGTTTTGACACGCTCGGATGTAAATATTTTGTAATTACGTCGTAAATATGCATATAAATGTATATATTTTCTTTTTCTACAATACTTCAAAGTCCTAAGTATATGAAAAGAATACATTTTTAAACAGCATTTCATTCTGAACGGAATTAAATGCTATACTTTTCACAGAACAGTTTGCTCAGAATGGTTTAATTTGAATGAAATATTTTCATAAGTTTTCGTTAATTACATTAGAAAAACATTTTAAGGTAATTCGATTTTATTCGGTTAAGGATTACAAAAATTAAGGTAAAAGTTTATTGTATTATTAATATTAAAATTATGTATTATTTCTTTTCTATTTATAGAGCTTCTTCCTAAAATACTTTCTCAAATATGACATGATTTTTTAGCTTCTGAGGCATCTTTTAAATGAAAAAGTATAAGTCAATTTATAATTAATGCTCTATTCGGTCCATTTCAAATTAGAGTACTGTGATGTAGCCGTTCCTCAATAGACACTAATGCCGGCTAGCTTTAAAAGGATTTATTAACAGAGCACACAGGAACGGTTACAAACAAAAGAAATATATATAAAATGAAACATAAACGAAATGGAACATCAAACATTGAGAATAACATAACATAGTAAGCTATCATCATGGCGGCTGGAGGTCGACTGACGTTTTTTCATATCGCCACGAGATGGCGTTTAAATAAAATAGTTCGGTTACAGTTCGTGAGTTCATGGCGTGAATAAAATAGTTCAATTACACTTAAATAGGTCTGTTACATCCTCCCCCTCTGACTTCGTAGACGTCTCGGCAAGAAGTCAGGAACTGACATTTGTCTACTTTGTGCAGCGGGCGGAGAATCAGATGAATGGGCTCCAGTTTGACGAGCAGTAGATTTTGCGTCACCAGCACCTTGTGCAACAGGTGCAGATTCGGGCGGTATTACACGTTTCGGGCGTCCTCTTTTCTTTAAGGGAACCACTGGAATTACACGAGCTGAGTTTTGAAACTTCTTTCGATCTTGATATGGATTCAAGGCTGAAACATGATACTTGCCGAGAATTTTGTCTGGTTCATGAGGATCGGCAATATCATAAGTGGTTGGAGATCTTGTAGTCACTATCACATAAGGACCATCTCTGTTGGGCATGAATTTAGCAGTTTTCTTCAGTGGACCTTTGCTGATTGGATGGAGGGTGACCCAAACTTTATCTCCAGGAACGAATTTCGGTGTTTCTCTTCGTTTTTTGTCAGCATATCGTTTCTGCTTATCTTGATGCATTTCGACTCTTTCTCGTACCTGTTGTACATTTCTTGCAAAACGTTTCAAATATGGAGTAATTTCGGGAACAAAATTATCGTTCTCAATTACGGCTCTTATATCATGCTTTACATCATCTAAGGTTCGTAACTCTCGTGCAAATTGAAGAAAAGCAGCAGAATGTCCAGTTGAATCACATTTGGCTGTATTCAAAGCAAACCTTATTAATGGCAGTTTATCCTTCCATGATTGATGGTCGTTACCAACAAGTATTGCTAAACGTGGTTTCAGATCTCTATTCTTCATTTCAACTGGGTTAGATTGTGGGTGATAGACAGGAGTAAGACTTTGATCAATGTTCAAGATATAGCATAGTTGTTGCATAACAGCACTAGTAAACTGGGTACCATTATCACTTATTATTTTCCTGGGTAACCCAAATCGAAGGGCGACTTCCTCCAAAAGAATAGTGGCACATTCTCTGGCCGTGGCTTCCTTTAAAGCAAATAGTTCTGTCCACTTCGTAGCACAGTCCTGCACAATAAAAATCCATTTTTCACCAGACGGTGTTTCAGGAAGGGGACCGAAAAGATCAATTGACAAGGTTTCAAAACGTTGAGCATAGACTGGAATTTGAAGTAAGCCAGATGGCTTTTGATTAGTGGCTTCTCCCCCTACTTTGAAGACAGTGTGATATTTGTTAAGCAATGCATCAGTTGCAAGCCGTTGGGCTGTAGTTAATTGTTGTCCTTCATTTTCTCGTAGTTGGCAGTTGTTTACAACAACTGGGGTTTCTTCCAGTACTTGGGATTGATGAGGTTTCACGAAGCTATATTTTCTTCGAGGTTCATCAGAAAAGTTCCACTTATTTTCAGCAAGATTTAAAACAATTTTAGCTTTTTGAAGAAAGTCAGTTCCTAACAGAGTCGAGTTATTTTTGGCATCAGGCAACACAAGGAGCGGAGTTTTGAACTCTCTGCCTTCGAGAAGAATGATTTGTTCGGTGCGAAGTACCTCTTTTTCAGATACCAAACCATCAGCGAAAGACACCTGTAGTGTTGTCTTTTCAAATACTGCATCTTGTTTTTGCAGAATATGATAGAGGGATTCACTTGCAATTGAGTGACTAGCACCACTGTCGGCGAAAGCTGTACCGGAAACACCACCAATACTAATTGGAAATACAGCAGTCCGAGTGGAAGATAAACAGGATCGGATTTGGATAGTGCCAAAATTTGATGAATTTGAAGTCTTTGGGGGGTTACAGTCTGGACATTTAGACTTGATAAAACTAGTTTTTCCGCACCCATAGCACGTTAAAGGAGGTCGCTTTTCCTCTGTTTGTTGCTGAACACGATTTGAAAAGGTTTTATGAGTTTCCTGTATGTCACTTGTTCGATTTTCTACTTTGTGTTTGGATGGATTAGTCGGTTTGTAAGAATAGTTTCGCCTGCCAGGAAGCTGAGTTTTATAGTTCGTATTTTTAACACGTACAGCTTCATAATCATCCAATTTCTGTACTAATTCAGATGAACTCTTTATTTTTCCCCAAGTATCAATAAAATGCTCCTTAACGTCACTACTGACTCTTCTTTTAAGCTGATCCGTCAGGACCAAGTCTTTCAGTGATTCAAAGTCTGTAACATCGAGACTATGAAGCCACTCTTCGAGATAATTGTTTAATTCGTAAGTAAAATCTTTCCATAAAGACCCAGGGTGTTTTTGGTGTGTAGTAAGTTTAATTCGAAATGATTCAGCATTTAATTTGAATCTTTGTAGCAGAATCTTCTTGATGTAAGAATAATCTTCTAATTTGTCTTTTGGTTCTCTTAAAATAATTTGCGAAATGTCTATAGGCAGAAGAGGTAGGAGATGAGTGATGTAATCTATTTGTTTTATATTAACTTTCTCACATTGTCTTTCAAAAATTTTCAGGTAGGTTGCAATGTCAGAAGTTCCTGTAAATTTAGGGATTAGGTGTTGAATATTTGTTCCAATAGCTGCATTTGAAGCAAAGGCGGCATAGTTAGGGTTTGAGCTAGCAGCTGCCAGGTTTAATTTTAAACGTTCCAATTCTAATAAAAGTTCTTGTTCTTTTCTTTGACGTGTCTCCAGATCGTTGCTTTCACGTTGTTTTTGTTGTCTAGTTTCGATTAAAGTTTCCAGAAGATTCCTGGTAAAAGCCTCATCATAAGTGTCAGAATTGACAATAAGATCTTTAAGATCTATTACTCGCATAGTGTCGTTTACAGTGAAACCCAGTTCTGCAGCGAGAGTTTTTAAATCCTCTTTTCGTGCTTTGGCAAGGTAAGCCATAATTATATGAGAGGTCAGGGGGGAGGGAAAAGATGAAGTTGAATTTGTTGTTATTTCGATTTTATTCACAATACAGTATTTTAGAATTAATAATTATACCTTTAAGTAAAATGTATATACCTCTATTAAACAGCACGTATGAATGTAAACAATGTTACTCGTACATTTATATACCACTATTAAACAGTATTTATAAATGTAAACAATAATACTCACAAAGTTTATTATTTCGAAGTCGTAAAAATATCATAAAATGCCCTCATAAATTCAACTTGTAACAAGAAAATAACATATTATAAATTGCTCAAAAATTGTTTACTACTTAGCAAAACATATAAAACATACATAAATGTCTTACCATAAGCTTTTATATTTAAGCTGAATTCTTCGAAATTTTAATCTTAACAAAATATTAAGCTGATTAAGCAACACACACTTAGTAACTCTTTTCGTTTATTTAAATAGTCATTCGATTTTATTCATAATTATTTTTTTTCGCTTCAAGAAATATTTTCAAGACATGCATTCATTAAAGGAAAACAATCGTATTTTCTTAAAATATTATACTATAATCATTTTCTCAAAATGTTCGTCGAAAGATAAATCAACAAGTACAATATTTTATTTTATGTAGAATAAAACATTTAATAAGGAACAACAGCACTCAAAGGAAATAAAAATAATAAAAGATTTGACGTAAACACATCATAAATCATCGCTAGTCTAAACATTTCCGCGGGGGGGAAACATTTGCTGCTGTATGTCAGAATCGAAACTAATAAATTCTAATGAACAAACGTCCATGAATATATTCAAACTTTAACATCAAAACATGTATTCAGTGAAACAATATTATTCACAAATTAATTTACTATGCGCATTAACATTTTAAAATAACAAATTACAATTCAAGAAATAATGTTTGGTTAACAGAAAGCCGTTTGCTTTCGTTTAATACTCTTATGTAGTATCAATAAATGAGATTTCAGTAAAGAATTTACATTTGCTTTAAGAAGCAGCTTATAATAAATAATCAGTTTAAAAGAACTTTAAACTCAGATTAAACGATAATGTAAACGAAACTTATCTTTTCCGTTGAAATTGTCCAGTTGATGATTCGATGTGCTAGCAGCACGGTATGACAATTTTAATTCCAGAATTGGTTTCCAGAATATTTGACCAGTAGTCCACACCTGAAAAGAAACTGAGCCGATCTCCAGCAACTAAAAGTTAAATTCGGGAGTAAGAGCTTGTTAAAGCCAAACAGAAATTCTAAACATTTTGTTGCGCCATTTCGGATTCAAATTTAGTTGGGCGCCAATGTGATGTAGCCGTTCCTCAATAGACACTAATGCCGGCTAGCTTTAAAAGGATTTATTAACAGAGCACACAGGAACGGTTACAAACAAAAGAAATATATATAAAATGAAACATAAACGAAATGGAACATCAAACATTGAGAATAACATAACATAGTAAGCTATCATCATGGCGGCTGGAGGTCGACTGACGTTTTTTCATATCGCCACGAGATGGCGTTTAAATAAAATAGTTCGGTTACAGTTCGTGAGTTCATGGCGTGAATAAAATAGTTCAATTACACTTAAATAGGTCTGTTACAGTACCTTTTAATTTAACAGCGAAATACTTTAAATAGTACTTAACTTTCCCTGAATATTTCTGAAAGGGAATAAAATAAAGATTATTTTTTAAATATTATTTAAAACTTATAACTGACTTATTATAAAATGTAAGGAAAATAATTCTTTTACTTATACTTATTAGATTTTTTTACCCTTAATTTCAACAATGCATATTCCAAAATTCTTCTTTATTACTTTCTTAAGTATGCATCTCATAGAAATTGCTTTATAATACCTTTTAACAGATTGCTTTCCAGTACGAACAATTCTTGCTTAAATGGTTTTATGACGTATTTGTCAACAGGATGTCAATTTATGTATAGAATTCAATGTTAAAGCTATTATATATTTAGAAAATATTTATAATCATTATAAATTTAAATAAATTTAATATTTAGATTTCTTCACAGTAATTTTCACAGTTATTTATGAACGAATAAATCCTTCATTTCAAATACATTTATAAATAATTTAATAAATATTTACGTAATTTGTAAAAGGCAGATATATGCTTTTTGGAAGCACATGCATAAATACCCATATATATTTCATATTTTTTATTTCCGGCATGTGGAAATCTTTAATTTCTGTGCATTCACTATACCTTTCGAGTAAAGTAATTTACATTAGTTTTAAAAAGTACATGTTACAATAATATGTGGATGTGAAAAAAAATAATTTTATTTAAAACATTTTGGCGTTTGGAACATAAAATAAAAGTAGCGAATACTATATCAAGGGTATCGAAAAATGTAGTACACAATTTTAAAGGTACGGTGAGGTATTTTTCTTTCTTTAAGCATAACGCTTTTGCTTAAATCTATATTTTTGTAGTTCAACAGCTTAAAATTTCATAAAACAAATTCATAATCAAAATCGCTGTTGTTAGTTATCGAAAAATAACCAAGATGTGATTTTTGCGTAAATGTCGCTAAACTATACAAATTGCTATTATCCATCATACTAGGAATGTTTCTTTTATGAGGAAGTGTCCCGTTTTTCGATTTGTATTGAACTGTTGTGTGTCGAAATACTATGAGAGTGCTGTCAAGCAAGCTACTGAATGTAAACAAAAAACACCCCATCTGGTGACCGAAGCTTCGGAGCAGTGCTTCACTTCTAATGCCGTTTAGCCACTCTTTCCTTTCTTACCTCCGCCCACCAGCGGCCGAGCGGTAAAGACGCTGAACACTGGTAGTTCGGTCTGAGGTTCGAATCCCGCGAACGGGCTGGCTGCATGGGCGTTTTCGTGGTTTTCCCCATGTGTAACGTGTATACGAGCCAGTTTCCCTTAGAAAGTCCTCCACGAAAGGCATCCCTCCCTTTAGGCAGATAGCCCTCGTGTGCTTTGCCATAATTAAATACACTACACTTTCTTACCTCCATGGTCGAAACGCTGACACTGAAAGGGATTTGGTATGTAAGGTCTTATGAAGCAGTGTAAATACCCGGCTTTAATACTTTCAGCAAATCAGGCTAACTAAAGTTCAGGATAACATCATGGAGGTAGGAAGTAAGATGGAGTAGCCCTAAACAGGTTTCTCCCGTACCCTGCTCTGAAGCACCGGCGATCCCTACGTGGTGACCAAAACATTGAGTCATTTACCATTAAGTTCAATGGGTTTTGACGCGATCGGATGTAAATATTGTGTAATTACGTCGTAAATATACAATGAACAACGATGAAGAATTACAACATGGGGGGATATTAATTGGCGCCGACCGATACTGGGATGTAGTGCAGACAAGTCGAAAACACATAAATTAACATCTCTAAGCGAAAATTCATTTTTGGATTGCTGTTAATGGGAAATGAAAAAAAACAAATGAAAGTAAGGTAATGATTCGAAGCACTTAGCAGTAGTGGTCGGGAGTGCCTCGGTGTCAGATGATTTAAGCGTGTTTTGGCAGCTTGATTGAACGAGAATAATAAATGAAGGATAAATGTATTTAATCAAACTGATAATGACCTAATTAGCCGTTCTGAAAGAGATATACGGTTTGAAAACGGGCAATACAAATATAAATTGCTCAGGAAATCTACTACGGAAGAACTAGGAAATAATTTTGATATTGCAAAAGGTAGGTCTGAATTTTTAAAACAAAAATTACATAAAACTTCACAAATATTGCAAAAATATAAGGAAATTATTGAAGAGCAGTTAAGGGGGAAAAATAGTTGAAGAATGCCCTAATGAAATCAGACATACACAGTATTATATGCCGCACCGTGCTGTAAATCGCGACTCTGAGACTACTAGTGTCCGTGTAGTTTTTGATGCTTCTTCGAAGACTGGAAAATTCAAAACTTTAAATGAATGTTTCGAAACCGGCCCAAATCTGAATCCAAAAGTTCTTGACGTAAACAACAATGAAGAATTACAACATGGGGGATATTAATTGGCGCCGACCGATACTGGGATGTAGTGCAGACAAGTCGAAAACACATAAAATGTATATATTTTCTTTTTCTACAACACTTCAGAGTCCTAAGTATATGAAAACAACATATTTTTAAACAACATTTCATTCTGATTGGAATTAAATGCTATACTTTTCGCAGAACAGTTTTCTCAGAATGGTTTAATTTGAATGAAATATTTTCACAAGTTTTTGTTAATTACATTAGAAAAAAAATTTAAGGTAATTCGATTTTATTCGGTTAAGGTACAAAAATTAAGATCAAAGTTTATTGTATTATTAATATTAAAATTATGCATTATTTCTTTTCTATTTATAGAGCTTCTTCCTAAAATACTTTCTTAAATATGACATGATATTTTGGCTTCTGAGGCATCTTTTAAATCGAAAAATATAAGTCAATTTATAATTAATGCTCTATTCGGTTCGTTTTAAATTAGAGAATTATTAGAAATTAGCGAAGTACTTTAAATAGTACTTAACTTTCTCTGAACATTTCTGAAAGGGAATAAAATAAGGATTTTTTTTTAAATATTATTTAAAACTTATAACTGACTTATTATAAAATGTAAGGAAAATAATTCTTTTAATTATATTTACCAGATTTTTTTTTACCCTTAATTTCAACAATGCATATTCCAAAATTCTTCTTTATTACTTTCTTAAATGCGCATCTCGTAGCATTTGCTTTACAATGCCTTTAACAGATTGCTTTCCAGTACGAACAATTCTTGCTTAAATAGTTTTATAACGTATTTGTCAACAGAATTTCAATTTATGTTTACAATTCAATATTAAGGTTATTATATATTTAGATAACATTTATAATCATTATAAATTAGATACATTTAATAATTAGATTTCTTCACAGTTGTTTATAAATGAATAAATTCTTCATTTCAAATACATTTATAAATAATTTAATGAATATTTATGTATTTTGTTAAAGGCAGATACATGCTTTTTGCAAGCACATGCATAAATACCCACATATATTTCATATTTTTCATTTCCGGCATGTGCAAATCTTTAATTTCTGTGCATTCACTATATTTTATTTTTAATTAACCCAAATAAGGAAAACGTGCAAGCCCAAAGGGATTATTTTTCAGATATATAAAATTAAAATGGGCAGCAGTAAAGCCTGTCCTCAAAAAAATTTTAAAAGGTACATGTTACAATAATATAATGTGAAAAAAATTTATTTTATTAAAAACATTTTGTCGTTTGAAACATAAAATAAAAGTAGCGAATACTCTATCAAGGTTATCGAAAGACGTATACAATTATAAAGGTACCGTAAGGTATTTTTCAGTCTGTAAGCATAACATTTTTATAATTAATGCTGTATTTTTGTAGTTCAACAGCTTAGAATTTTATAAAACAAATTCATAATCAAAATCGCTGTTGTTAGTTATCAAAAAATAACCAAGATGTGATTTTTGCGTAAATGTCACTAAACTATACAAATTGCTATTATCTATCACACTATGAATGTTTCTCTCATGTGAAAGTGTCCCTCTTTCGATTTGTACGGAACTGTCGTATGTCGAAATACTATCAGAACACTGTCAAGCGAGCTTCTGAATATAAACAAAGAACACCCCATCTAGTGACCAAAGCTTCGAAGCAGTGCTTCATTTCTAAAGCCGGTTGGCCACTCCTTCCTTTCTTACCTCTGGATAACATACTTCATATTTATCAATTGACCTTCTCTGCGCCTTTTGTTACGGGTAGCTGCTCAGACATTCTATTCGGACAGCTCAGAGATAATTTCCTCCTAGGATGTAAACAGGCCAATCTCCGAAATAATGTGTTGAGGAAAAGTTAAAGTTTTATGCTCTTAGACACTTACTTCAAATAAGTGTAAACTTTTTTAATCCAAGGAGTGTTATGGATTGATATGGAGAAGCTTTAACAAAATCATCAGACCTCAGCTGCATGACACCCCTACCCCCGGGGTCGATGCAGAACACTCTACAAAGTTACTGGCTAGGATCTGTATCTAGGCAGCCACGGGCCACGGGGGTATAAAAATTTTGAACCTAGCAGTTCCCAATGATTTGTGGGGAAGGGTTTATTCTGATCTTTTGCGGATGAAATGACGTACGTCCTTGTTAACTAGGGGTATCAGTAGCAGAAGAGCACTTGTACCATTCAGCGTCCAGCCAATACTGTCATCTGTATTCTGTGTAGAGCCTGGAGGGAGGGGCAGCCCATGTAGTACTGGCAGGCAGCATCTCTAACGATCAGTCAGAGCTTCAGGCAAATTCAGTCAGGCTTCAGGTCACCACCCCAGTTGTGTAGTTCAGCAGTAGGTAAGGAGTGCATTTTTTCGTTCCCTGATTCAAGAGATTGGACTCTTGTCTTCAGCAATGTGTTTGCACCACCTCCAAGGTGGCTTTTTCACTGGATTGCCCAGCCCCGTGGCGAATATCGGGGTTGCTCAGTTGGGACCCTGTCAGTGATATTGCATCGAGTTGCAGAGACCCATAGATATACAGTTAACAGTTAGGTTCACCTATACAAGACTATAAACTGTTCTGAATACGGAAAGATGATATTTTTAGCAGATCGCCCATTGAGTTGTTAATAACCAGAAATTTAGGTGCTTTTATATTATACTTGCATTCACACGATTTGACTTTTTTATTTGCAATATTACTTATAGAACTTTTGATGTTCAAAATGTTCACATTTGAAGATTAAGAAAGATACTGCAGTCCAACAAGGGAAAACAGATTCCTACGCCAGGGTTAACCAGGTTTATATGCAATCTGATACCCCACGGTCAGCTTTGTGAAAGGAGGAACTCGCAAAAGCTTGTCCCCAAGCCACCTAAGAGCAAGTGACCAGCTGATTGACACTAGTGGGGATAGCTAGGTGCCTCCTATTCTAATATGAAGCAAAGGCCAAAGCAATAGGTGGGGGACAGTACCCCATCCCTCAACTATCAGGATCCTGCTTTCCAGCATTATGGGTTGCAATGCACAGCAAATGCATATGCAGTTTTCTCTCCATGAGAAACTAGAAACAAAGGGATGTAACAGCATCTCACTTTGAGCCCCAACCTCCAGAAAGGAAAACCACATGGGAGGAAGAAACAGAAAAGGAACATTTGAAAAGGAAAGGAGAAAAGATCACTAGAGCTCCAGGACAGTGACTTCCATCTCACCAAGACCAAGATGGCATTCTCTTGAAGGGCTAGGGTATCTCAGGATTGTCACACCTGTACTCACAGAGTTGATCTACCACTGTTCAGCAGTTTCATCCACCCAGTCACAGGTGGATCTGCAGCAAAACAATATATTAATCATGAATCTTTCATATTTGTATAGGCTTACAAAAAACATTCTCAAATCAGTGTGTTAGTTACAATGGAAAACCAAAATAATGTTATGAAATAAAGTTACTCGCAACACAAAAAGGATACAAATTAGCATTTTATTATAATAGATGTTTCTACAACCAATAAAATTCAACAAGCACATTTTGTTCTTTTAAATGTAACATTCTTCTTTGAGAACATACCTTAAAGAGTAAAAATACACTATCCTAACTGAATTGAGTTATATAAAGCACAAGCTCTAGAAAATGACTGATAATAGAACCTTCTATTTATATCACTTAAGATTTCATTTAATATCTAAAATAAATTAAATGCTATTTCTTCTCTAAAAAAAAAACTGGAAACTACATTGCTCTTCTAAGACATGCATTACATTTCATCACCTCAAAAGTAACAAAAATAAATATTTTTGTAAAATGCAAATTGAATGATTTCATGCTAAAAATACAAAACACTATCTTTACAATAAAAATTAGTTTGTTGGCAAAAATTTTACAAATATACATAAATTATAAGTTATATAATTTTATTACATCCACAAATGTTCCACTTTCAAATATTTGAAGATAAAAAAATAATAATCACTTTGGGGGAACAATATAAAGTAAAATAAGTAGAATAAATTTTTTAATGAAATAAAATTTTCAGCTAATTAGAGCTGCACTTCAATAACCTTTTTAAAATATATCATATTATTAAGATGCTTTCCTTGCTGATATTTATATGATGTGTTATACAAACAACTTTCCATTAATGACAAAGTGTGATATGTGCATAGACAGATATTATGTTAGTTCACTTTTTGACATAAAACTGATGTAAATTTATTTTCTCCATACAGATATGGTGCTCAACATCAGATTTTAGAAAGAGTTCATCAAATACATTCCATGAAATATCATTTAAAAAACAGTGTTTTATATGTATAAGTATACAGTACTTTCAGATTGTAAATGTCTTATAGATAATTAAGAATGACATCAAAAGTTTTATTTTTACAAGTGCAATTAACAAGAATAAAACTTTAAAAACATAAATCAGCATTTTGCAGTTTAGTAAGCGTCATTTAAGGAATACATGACTCTCATACAGACACAGAAAGTATTTCTAATATAAAGAATTATGGATATAAAAAGCAAGCAATTATATCCTTTGATGGAATTCAAATTTAAATAAAGAAACGTTTGAAAAATACATATGAATAAAGCTTTCGTGTATATATAAAACCTGCCACATTAACACAACAATAAATACTAAAAGGAATTTATAACTGTTCCCTGTAATATTAGTTACAAAGCATTAAAAATAAATACTTTTAAATATCAGCTGAAATGCGATAAATACATGTATCAGATTCATAATGAAATAATGTGCATTTATTTAGAAATTCAGTTTCATAGCAGCTGCAAAATGAGTTTTTTTTTCCCCCTCTAAGTAAGCCTAATGCACACTAAAAGTCGAAAAATTTTCTTCTTTCTGATATATTATATCAGCAAATACGGAAAGGTGTAGATATGTGAAAAGGTTCAAAACATCTTAGCTAGACTTTTCAGTTACACACATTTAAGTAATAAAATACTTAAGTAGCAAAAATTAGATAATTAAATAACAAAGTTCCTGAGTGAGCACAATATTTAATTTTTACAAAGCACAGACATGCACGAAACCAATATTATTTTGCGGAAACACAGAATGCAGAAAATTTACAAGCTAGAATTTTAAGCTAAGTGCAAAATATTAACACGAGTAATGTTAACCTTTTCCTTTTTCATAATACTATGCAGACCAAAATCAGTTTCAAAGAATTAAAAAATATATTTGAAATAAAAGATGAAATTCCTATAATACTTATATATTTTTGCTGTAAAAAAATTCTTTTCAATTTTAATTAATTATTTTAAATTAATAAACCGCCTTCATTTATATGCAGTTTATTAATTTGAGACTACCCTAGATTTTTAAGAGAATTTCAAACACACATTTTTGTATTATTAGGCCTCTTTTACTAAAATCAGTTTTGAAGAAAAAGTAATACCTTCATAAGACAGGAGAAAAATTACTAAAATACTTAATATTAAGACTAAAAAAAATAGCTAAGCTTAACTGAACTCCAGATGCCTATCAAATATATTTCTGAATTTTTGAAGTAAAAATAATCAATAAGTCCATTTTTTATTATTACTGAATTAAGTTTCTCATAGCCATTCTAATGACCTAATTTTAGTTCAATTATCAGAGCAGCAAGTTTTAAAAAACATAACTTTTAGCGGCATTCCAGTATATCAGGCAAACGTATTCAAATGCAGATAAATATATTCAAATTTATCTATATCAGATAAATGTATACAAAATCTGAAACTGCGAGTATTTTTTTAGGATTAGTTTAGAATCTATTACAAAACATGTGGAACTGATGTCTTGATGATGATGGAAGAAAAAAAAAAAAAAAAAAAAAAAAAAAACTACTTTCTTAGTCAGACTCATTTCTAGACCTCTGGGAGGGAAGGGCGAATACTGTCTTTGAAAAGGAAAAGTAAAAAAAAGCAACTCTTTTATACACAGTAAAGAACAGATCAAAATGAATAAAATTTAGCATGTCAAAACATTGAATGGTAGGGGGGGACTTATTATTTGAGTTAATATTTAAAAATTTATGACCTGAGATTTAGCTCAAATGTTATGTATATATATACAGGGTGATTATAATTAAAGTTTAAGTTTCAAAACGCTGTAGAAAAAGAACCACTCATGAAAATGACGCCAAATTTGAAAGGAATGTTATTGAAGAAGGCGGAAAGCGTATGGCAGAAGAAAAAATTTAGTTTCAAAAGTTAGCAACAGATGACGCTGCAAGCGGAAGAAGACAAATTAAAATGTTAGTTAAATTTCAGTGTTATAAAGCCGTCAGGTACCAGGCTGTTCCTCATTTCGCGTCTCAGACGTTCGCCATGGGTGTTTCACTGCAGGACCGCGCTCTGCTGGTAAAGCTGTATTACAAGAATGATGATTGTGCAAGAGTAGCTCTGCAAAAATTCAGGACACTGAAGGGTATAAAAGAAAGCGTTGGTCCAATGAGTGTCGTAGGTCTAAAGAAAATGATGCAAAAATTCGAAACGACAGGTTCGTTTGATGTGCAATCTGGTAGAGGGAGAAAACGAGTGCATTCGACGGTAGTTGAAGAAGTGGCCACAGCATTACAGGAGGGGTCGGCCGGTGGTGTGCAACCGTGCAGTGCACGAGGAATTGCCCGAACATTGGACAGGCCTACGAGCACGGTGCTGAAAATTGTACGAAACATCCTGCAATGCTATCCGTACAAAATTGGCCATGTGCAGGAGTTGCTTCCGCCTGACCTGACAGCTAGGGAGACGTTTGCGTTAGAATTCCTGGCTCGCATGGAAGTGGATAATGAATGGCCGTGGAAAATTTTATGGAGAGACGAAGCCCATTTCCATCTGACAGGATACGTGAATACCCAGAATTGTCGAATATGGGCAACAGAAAATCCACTGGCAACGCACCCCGTACCACTTCATCCTGAAAAGGTCACGGTATGGTGTGGCTTTACGGCATCATTCATCCTAAAACCATATTTTTTCGAACAGACGGGTGCTTCCGGTCCTGCAACCGTCACTGGTCAGAGGTATGCGTCTCTTTTGCGCAACCACGTGATTCCAGCTCTGCAACAGCGTGGATGTGTGGATGAAATCATTTTTATGCAAGATGGCGCTCCTCCGCACATTGCACATCCCGTGAAGCAGCTGCTGAGGCGCCATTTCGGAAATGCTCGAATTATCAGCCGTCATTTCCCTACAGCCTGGCCGTCCCGATCGCCTGATCTTACTCCGTGTGATTTCTGGGTGTGGGGATATCTGAAGGATGCTGTGTTTCGTGCTCCAATTGCAAATTTAGCAGAATTAAAGGCACGCATTTCGCAACACATTCTGAACATCACCCCGGAGACACTGCGATCCGTTGTGGAACATGCTGTTTGTCGCTTTCAACTTGTTGCACACAACACCATATTGAACATGTTTTGTGCCAGTCTCGCGACAGTTCCGAACTTCTTTGATGAATGGTTCTTATGCGGTATGTCGCCGCAAAACTCTTGAAACCGATTTGTCCCTTTCGATGTGATATGTACAGTCATGCAAATAAAATTATTCAACAATTCTAATTTGTCAATGCGTTTTAATGTGTAACTTCCACCTTAGCCATTGTTTTAAGAATCGCTTCTCGTTTCTCGTCGTGATTCTGCCGCTTACAGCGCCATCTGTTGCTAACTTTTGAAACTAAATTTTTTCTTCTGCCATACGCTTTCCGCCTTCTTCAATAACATTCCTTTCAAATTTCACATCATTTTCATCAGTGGTTCTTTTTTTGTAGCGTTTTGAAACTTAAACTTTAATTATAATCACCCTGTATATAGTAGTTAAGAATTAAATATATTAAGAATTAAATATATATATATATATATATATATATATAATTCTTAACTACTTTAAACTATTAGTTATTACTTTAAAACTATTTCAAGTTTTTTAAGCACTGTTTGTCATTACCACCACAGTTCCCTTGTTCACATTACATTTCTGAAAACTGATAGTAGTTGTTCATTTTGGCACACAACTTCAATAAAAACAATGGGAATTTATGCATTTTAGTTCACTATAGAATATGCATAAATACTCTATTTCTTTATGAATTTTTAGCTCAAGACTTATTTTTAGCTCTGACTCTGTTGTTTTGTGAAAAATAGGTAATATTTCATTCCTTGCACAGATATATATTCAGCCCGTATTTTGGTTCAACAACAACAATACTGGCATTTCAACATTTTACTACAATGTGGTGCAGAATATTTCATAAAGAAATTAAAACACTGCATCTTTAAGTATTCGTAGATTGGATAGCTTTGCTTCAAGCAAATAATTCAACATTTTCTATTACAAATTCTTTTCAGACTTTAAACTTTAAAAGAAAGATCAGGTAATCAACAGTTATGCTTACCTATTTACTATATGTGTGAACTGTTATATTTTATTCTGTAAGTTTGCTCAGGTATTCTTGTATTACTATGAATGAATTTTGTTCAATTTCAGAACAGCTCTGCTCATTAGCATAAAATATATATAGCTAATCCGCATTAAAAAAAAGACTGCTTTATTTCATAACTGATCATTCAACCAGCAGCATTATAATATAGGCACAAAAGTCAATGAAAGAGACATCCAACATTTAAAGAAGAATTTCCTCAACAGTAAATTTTTACTGTTAATAGAACTAAAACATAACACATATTAAATTAAAAATTTCCTCTACATTGCTGTCTTGCACTCAGATCAGCAGTTATAAAACTAAACAAAATCATAACTTCAAAACATCAAGATTCTCATGATATATTCTTCTGTTGGATGACTATGTAAACAGTCAGTCTTCTTAAGGTCTACTTTTTTTCTAAGTTCTAGCCAATCTCTAATCTAAAATTCTCAATTATTACTTTTAAATGTTTTTATTGATGATAAATGGATTGATACCTGGCATGTCTCCTTTTATGATAGAAATATTTTAATTTACACAGGAATACAGATTAGTGCAGTGATTCTCAAACGGTGGTACACAACAGAAAAATAGGTGGTATGCAAAGAAACAAAGTATATTTAACTATTAAATTAAAAAATCTCGAGAAAAAAAAGAAAAATTGATAGAAATTTCCTGTCATTGAACTCTAACTGAAGATTTCAAAAATAACACACTTGTTAACTTTTGTCTGAACCCCCCAAAAAAGAATTTAAAGGCGTTTCACATAAAGCTATTAAAATTTTATTGCCTTTTTAAAGAACCTATTTGTGTGAACAATTATTTTCTTCCACATTTAATGCAGAACAAAATTAAAAGTGAATCCTAATTTACGGTTAAAGTTAAGTGAAATAACACTAGACGTATAGAATGAAGGTATAATAACTTAAATTTTGATAATTAAAAGGGTAACCAATTTTTAATTTCATATTTTTTATGTGTGCACATTTAATATAGCCAATAAGTTGTGCAAATGGCAAAATATATATACTTTTTAATATTTCTATTGAGAATTTGAAAAATAATCATTGTAAAATGTAGTGGTGGTACTCAAGTTTTCCAAATTTTTTTTAGATGGTACATGCTAGTCAAAAGGTTGAGAACGGTTGGCTTAGAGCGTTATTACAAGATAGCCAGTAATATTTTGTGAAAATCTGGGGGGGGGGGAGAACTACCACTGTCCAAAATCATACATATTATTCTAGTAATTTTTGGCTCTACTTCTATAATTTTTTTAAAAAATTTAAAGCATTTTTAACAATCACATTTAAAAACATACACAAAAATATAAGCCAAGCTTTATTTTCTTAAAAGCTTATTTTATGTATGTTAATTAGTTTCAAACTCTGTATAATATCATTAATGAATAAAGCAAATGAATTTCTAATTGAAAAAATTCTGTTGAACAGTAAAAAAAATGTAGAATAAAGCTTCTAACTAGTAAATTTCACGAAATTTGGAGATGTTAATGCACTGAAACCTTAATCAGTACTGTTATTAGAAATATAGGATACAATTTAAAACAATACATTACTTTACAATCATGTACTGTTTTAAATTACAATACAATTTATACAATTTAAAATGTTATAAAACATGAAATACAAGTATTAGTGAAAAGACTTCCAAGATGGCCATAGTGTTTTTTATGCAAGGATGAAGCATCATATATAAAAACTAGTTACACACAACCAGCTGTCAATTGCAATGATAAAAAACAATTTGATATTAGCATGTTCAAATGAGTAGTTTTCAGACATTCGAATTATAATTTATATTCATAAATTGAAGGAAAAACTGCCACTGACATTACTATATAAGTTCATTTAACTTTAACTAAAACAATGTCATTTTACCAGACTTGCAAAAAAGTAATTTACCCGATAAGAGAAAAAAAATTTATGTGGGCCATATGGTTTTCTTTCATACTAAGACTTGAGTCCATCCAAAAGCATCTAATGGGAGGTAGAATTGGGAGACATTCATTCAGTAATAGTCTGGCCAGGTTTTTTATGCCCAGACTGTAACTGAGTAAGACATACCAAGGAATTTTTATGTACTAATTTTGCTACTATAAGAAATAATCCACAGGTTTATGTGTAGTTACTATATTGCCTTCTTTGCACTACACAGACTATTTCCATATAGAAAAAGAGTGAAAATGCATCCATTCACATTTCAAACTACATAATGCAGGTCATCAGCAAGAAAATACAGGGTGTCACAAATAGAAGTGATAAAAAGAATGACACCTCTTTCTGAAATGAATGCATTTATTGCAATGTGGTTTACAAAGCTGGAAATAATTACTTGGACAGTTTTAAAACACATGTATGCGAACACCATTTGTAGGTTGGGTTATGTCTAGGTAATACTTTAGCTCATTTCACATATTTGAAAGCATCACTGGTGTGAGCAGCCCAATTGCTTCCATAATTCGGGCATGCAGATTTGCTATATTGGCTATAATTGATAAACACTTCCCTTTACACATCTGAACAGAAGGGGGAAAAAAAATCAAGGTCTGGCGAACACCAGAGAAAGAAATATAAAGGGTTCAAACGTCTGCCTCCACCCCAATCTTCTTAGGGAACAAAATTTTTTAGTTCTTTTTCTCAGCAGTGTAAACCACAAAGCAATAAACACTGATTTTGATTATATGAGTCCTTCTTTTTCATCACTTGTTTTCTGGACACACATTGCATTTTAGTTCCTCTGGATTATTCTCCATAATAAAACACCACTATGCATTTTTACATAATTCAAGGAACAAATTTTCTTATCATTTCCTCTCTGCTAAGTTAACAACAATATGCTGAACCCATATATGTCAATTTCCGAATCCCTACTCAATACTTAAGAAGTAGACATTTTTCACTGTAGCTGCCTGACAACAAATAAAAATAAAATTCCAAAAACCCCTAACTGTAATTCATAGCATTTTGATAGTATAACAAAAGACAAATTTCCAGATATTTATAACAGGACAATGGGAAATATGAGTCAGATCTTAACCCCTTTGCGCCGACTGTCACGTCTATGTGCCAGCAACGAACACACTCACTTCCCAGCCAGCACGCAGGCATGCCAAAGCGTTTTCCCATTCAGCCCCGACTGTCACGTATTTGTGCCAGTGTCCTGAAACGTTTTAAAAACTATAATTTCTGCCACAAGGTGGCACTGTATGTCCATATGATTTCAGATACATGTACATTAGACCTTCTACTCGAAATGAGAGAAGCATGACTCACATACACATGTTTTTGATTATATAAACAGAAGGGGGAATAAATGTTTGCGAATGGCGTGATTTATGACGTCTCTTTAAATTCGCACGTGGTAGTTGTTTATTGTAAGTAGAGAAGTTTTATTTTCGCTAAAGGGTTGGGTATTTCGGTTTGCAGTTCAGTTTTTAGAAAATAGTTAGATCTTGTTAGATGTGAATTCTTTCTGTTTTTGCCGTTGCAATGTCGAAGCGTCGAAAATGTTTAATAGAGCATGAAATAGCAGAAATGATGTAAAATATTTCAGATATTGATTCTAAATATATCACACCAAGATCAGCAGAATCATTAAATCCGCTCAGATTAACTGAAAGACATTTTCCAAAACTTTGTTCAGATGATACTGATAAGAAAATGAGACGACGATACTTCTTTTGTTCACATTCCAGGAAAAATCCTCCAAAACGGCAAATGAGTTATTACAAGTGCAAGGAATGTAACATAGGACTGTGTGTAGATCCCTGTTTTCAAATTATTCATACGAAAAGAGAATTTTAAGTAATATATTTAGTTTTCAGATGTATAATGTTAAAAGTCATAAAATGGTGAGTAATGATAATAAAATGTGTAAAATTTGCATTTAAACAAGAAATAAGGTAATTAAAGTATATATAAAAATATCTATAATGCATAAGCCGTTTAAATACTCTATAAAGCATTATTAAACAATGTGTTGATACTTCGGAAATTTCATGGATTTAGGCTTAATAGCAAAAATGCCCCTGGCCCTGGACAGACGCTCGCGTAAGACACTGCCAGCCTCTGCAATTAGCGCGTTTGCGCCAACCGGTGCGAAGGGGTTAAATGGATACCTGTAGTGGCTCTAAATTCTCATTATTAAAAAATGGAAAAATGTTTGAGCATTATGCCCCTCTAAATTCCCTTTTGCATAAATATACTAATAAATAACTTTTTGCACAAATATATAATAAGCTATCCTGAACTAAAAACTCGGAGAATATTCAGTAATTCAAGTACATATATCATCATAACTTTACAAATGTACAATTACATATTAAGTATAATGAGAATCCAACATTGTAAACACGTGTTAGCAAGAGAAAATACAATACACAAATTAACAAGTAAAATTTCAGGGAAAAATATCACTCAAATGGAAAAAAAAGAAAAAAAAAAAAAAAAAAAACTTGTCAAATTAAAGATGAAACTGCTTTTTAAGAGGACAAAAAATATTACATGAAGAAAAAATAAGATCTAATGTTATCAATCAATAATATGCTACAAGTGTTACTATTTCAAAAGAAATAGATTTATAAAACTAATAATTAAATCCCTTAAACTATGTAGTAGAAGTACTTTTATTCTCAGGAGTTGCTTCTTTTTTTGACTGGAAAAGAAGGGGAAACATGCCCAGTAAACAACCAATTGTCACTCCAAAGGCACGACCCTGAAATTAATGAATAAATTGTAATTAAATTCAATAGATTGATAAAATGCAAGAAAGGAATCCATAAAAAAGTTATAAAAGTATTATCATACAAATCTGAGAGTGAGCAATTAAGATAAAAAAGTGCTTTTTTTACTTACTAGATTTATGCACCATCTTGACCTGGACATCCCTGCTTGAGCTGGAGTTAAAGAAGGAGCCTTTACTCCAATTTTTGAAGCTATTATTTCAACATACCAAGCTGAGCTTTGAAGACGGAGAAGAAAAATATGTACAAGCATTTAAAATAAACGCAAAATATTTTATTTTGGAGACTTAGTAAAAATAAATTCATTCTAAACATGAATTTTTAATAATAATATATATAATTTAGGTAAAAGAAACACACTGAACAAATATTGATTTAGAAGTCAAACAACACAAATCAGCGTTATATTTGCAAATTTTCCCAGGACTAGTTTCGGTGCTATTACTGAACCATCATCCTCAGCTGCCAAATAGCAAATGAACAGAATAAAATATATTGATAAGATATTATAAGAATGGCTGGACAGGAGTTAAGCTACTGGCACCATCTATTGATGAAACAAGAAAACTAAAGCATATTTTCCTTAAAGGCTGAAGATAAAGATGGATTGGAATTATGCTCGTTAACAAGAATAGAGAGATTTTTTTTTTTTTAATGTTAAATGCCTTTAGAAAATCTAATTCAACAATGGAAGATGTTTCTTGAATAATTTTGGTTGCAGAAAAATGGAAAGTGTAATTTTTAGGCCCACAATGCTGGGCAATAAAAGACTTCTGTATTTCCTTTTTCCTAACATATGCCTCATATTCTTTAATGCAAAATTTTAAGGCTCTTTTAGTTTGATCAATGTTAATTAAACCACACTGGCAAGAAATCCTGTAAATACGACAGGAAATCATATCTGCAATGGGATGCAAATATGATTTCCTTAAGTATGGAACTCGGAATTTTATTGATAGGAGAATAAACGACCCAAGAGTTAAATTTCTGTAAAATACGTGCAATTTTATAGCAAATGGATGGAAAGAAAGGAATGAAAACAGAATTCTTATAATCTTCTAACACAAGAGTGTGCTTTTTGTTGTCTTGAGACGAGAATTTCTTAACTGCTTGGGTGAAAAGCCCCTATCAATACCTACTGCTTTAAAATTATTTAGTTCTTGATCAAGAGCCAGTTTGAAGGAGCAAACTTGTAGTAGACGGAAAACAAAGGAATAAATTGAAGCTAACTTTTGTTTGGTTGGATGACATGATTTGAAATGTGGTGAAAGGCAAACCGATGAAGGTTTACAGTAAACAGTTGTAGTGAAGTTGGAAGTGTTAGGTGTGACCAAAATTTCGAAGAACAGAAGAGAATTGCATGTCTCAAGTTCAAAAGTGAACTGAATATTATCAATGGAATTTATTACTGATAGAACTTTAATTTAAATTATCTTTATTACTGTCAAACAGGGTAAAAGTATAGTCTAAGTAGCAGAACCCCACCGGAAAGTTTAGTTTCAAATAATTTTGATTCATAATAATGCATGTAGATATCATCCAGGATAGGACTAAGAGGGCCTCCCATGGCTAATTCCTCAATTCGCTTGTAATACTTATTTTGGAAAACAAAATGCATTTGTTTCAAACAGAGTTTAAGGGAAATGAGCTCATCAATTTAGATGCTCTTTCGAGCTCATTGGCAGCTGAGGATGATGGTTCAGTAAAACAATCAAAACTAGTCCTATGAAAATTTGCAAATATAACACCGATTTTTGTTGTTTGACTTTATATATGTAATGATTATTAAATTATCATTACATATATATATCTGAAAATATTAATACTTTGAAGAGACATATAAATGCCCTTTAATCTATTTTTGACACTGATGATATTTTAATAAAATAAGGCAGAGAATAAAAAATATGCTATCAGAACAGCTTTTAAAATTCATTTTACTTAGTTTGATATGCATTATGATTCTAAATGCTTTGAAAATTTTTTAACTTTCTGCTGATATCTACATAAATGTTAAAGTACAATGGTTAAATTACACAGAAAAGGAAATGAATTTTTCTTTCAAGAAATGAGAAAACTGTATATTATTTTCACATTTCCATCTAAAAACAGCACTGAAAATAGTCTTCCGTCAACTATTACTGCCAACCTTCCAGTATTCAAGCTTTCACATCCGATACTGGCTGAGAAGATTTGAGAAGATGTGAACTCTAGTAGTTTGACACAGTTGTAATCTTAGCAAATGAGTTGGATGCATAGTTTTTTTATTTTTTTTCCTTTTTCCCTTTAACATAAATATTAGAAAGTCCTCTGTGAAGGCTTTTCCCACCTAAGACACACAACCCTCTCATGTTTTGTTGCATTCAACTAAACTAACAAAACTAGGTTTTTCAGGAAGTGCCATCTTAAAAGCATAACTGCACTTAGCCTAGAACAAGGCATTATAAATTAAATAAAACCATTTGCTAACATGTCAAAATAAACTATTATGCTAGAAGTGTATCATAGATTCTAGAAACTAATAAACATATTCCAAAGTATCATTTATATTCGAAAATGCATTTGAATCTTAAATAAAACATTTCCCTTGTACACAAAAGATATTTTTAATAAGCCTACTAAAGACATATATCTTTAGCTGATTCTTTTGTAGCCACTTCCATGAAACAAAACTACAATTATTAATGGCAGAAAAACATAGAGCACATTAACAAAAAAAAAAAAAAAAAAAAAAAAAAAAAAAAAAAAAAAAAAGGAAGAAGAAGAAAAAAAAGAAAAAGGAGAAGGAAGTACATACACAATACAAACTACATGTCATCCGAAATCCAACAAAAACATGAATTATAAAATCAGGGTTTCCAATGAATTCAGCTTTTAGGATCCTTATGGAAAAGTTTACTAAACTAGTTATTTAATTATATCCAAGTATGTGAACAATTTCATATGCAAAGTACAAAATACAATAGAAGCATAACAGCAATATAAAAATTAACTTGATTCATCAATGCAGAGTAAATTAAAGAAAATATATAGGAAATATTTAACTATTCAGAAATTGTTCTAACTGTTCTAATACCTAGACTATTCAGAAAGGTACGCAAGTTTTAAAAAAATATCAAAATGAAAAAATAGCTTTATTCTGAAAAAGAAATTTATACCAATATATCATTATTAATAATATTACTATTTTGGCTTTCAAAATAAAACTAGAAATTAATAATTACATTGGATTGAAAAAAGTTTTTAATGTAGTTGGGTACGTTGGGTTATATGTTCGAAATGCATTTTTTAATAGATCTTATATAAATATAGGATTTTGATTTTCAAGGTGATAACAAACAGAATGACAGTTTTAATAACTTTAGACTGGAAATTTCTTCTGTTCACCTGACTTTTCTACCAAGAATTGCATTTTTTTAATGCAAAAGTTTACAGAATTTCAGCATATCCTGAGCTTTCTAGACAGTCAAGCTTTTATCATATTATTTAATGGATTTTCAGACCCCAAGTAGCAAATGCTGATCATTGATAACAAAAGTGTGAAATAGCAAGCTGCTGCAATTCAACTGAAGGGTAGTAGTGACATAAATCCTGTCAAACAAACAATATAGCATACCACAGGTATAAGTTACACGTGCTCATGCCCTGCAAACAAGTATGCAACTGCTGACTGTATGTTCTCATATTTCTATAGTCCAGACAAAGACAGTAAAAATATACAGTAAAAATCTGCTAGATGTTATAGATTTATTACATAATATCAAGTTTTCCGTATATGTAGCAGTTTTGAAATTTTCAACACTATAAAAAGAAACAAATGTTGATTTTCTCACTGATTTTGAGCAAAATGTTTACTTGCTCCATCTTTGTTTTGACAGAGTCAGATAGCTATAACAATAATCTTAACTATACAAACTGCATTTGCATAAATTTTGACTCAAAGACCTATTAAACAGGCTAACATATAACAAACTCTCATTGTCAGATTTTTTAAGAAAACTTTCCATTGATTGCAGTATTGGAATGGCAACAACTTGCCACTTAAATTAGTAATTTTACATCTTATTTTTGGGAGATTTATCAACTGATTTTTTTTTAAAAAAACTTAATTGAAAACTACCTGTAAATTAGGATTGAAAGGAACCTGAAAGTTACATATGAAAAATTTTGTTACAGATGATAAAATACTAATAATTATGCTAATTTAATTGTGGCACTTATTTCTGAAAAGAATTTATTGAATGTTTTAGAGTTTCATCAGATTCTGCACCAGTTTGTTTCACCATTATTTTTCATTTTGTTTCATGGTAATTTCCATTATCTAGAATATTACTTACATCATTCTACATATTTATGTTAATTGAATTTATAAGAATACTTCCTTAGAAATTAAAAAAATTACATTGCAAAGAAACTTACTCCAAAATTCAGACAGAACCACTGAAACCTGAATCACTGACATTCAGCTAGAACTACTAAATGAGTTCTGTCTCACTGCGAAAAAATTAACACTTTTGTTTTAAACTCAAAAGTGGTGCAGATGCCAGCCAAGCACCAATTATTTCAAAACATGTAATATGTTCAATATTAATAAACATGAGTATAATATTGTAATACAAAAAAGAGTGAAAAAATTCCATGTTAAGCAAAGTTTGCTAGACTTCTGCAATGAAATAAATGCTTGCTTTCTTAAGTAACACAAAGCTATCTAGCAGCAGTCAGTACACGCAAACAGGAACAATGTCTAACAATCGTATCCTGAATTTAAAATGAGTCAAAGGACAACACACACTACTTTTAAATAGAAAAATATGTGTGTTACCAAAATACTGTCCACACAAATACAAAACTTAATCCCATATAATTGCAGAGATGATAATGAGAGAATCTTGATAAGTCCATTAAGTATCGAAATAAGAAACATGCTTTGTAATATTAATTACTGCTCTGTATTACATTAACACTCTAAGCTGAGTGAAATTCCTTAATTTTAATTAAATTATTAACATAAATACTAGGTCATGACAGTGGCAGCTGCAATAGTGTTCAGGCCAAAATCAAAGGCAAGGATGTTTGTGCATTTCCCTTTCTTGAGGATTTATTATTAGCCTATCCCCCCATGAAACACTCTTGGTGATAAGATAGCTGAATGATTCATTGATTTGGCCATTCTCAACCCTTCCTTAAAAGTGTCTTGACCATTGTGAAAAAAATTACTCTACAGTTACTTTCCTCCTGCACTACCAACAATCTATGCACAACAACTATAAATATACAAAAAGTCACATTTTGAATGGAAAAGTAATTCTTACTTTCTGAAGGAGAGATAATAAAACTCTAATTAAGCAATTTTCAGTATGGTGCAGGTCCAGATGAAATTTCTCAGTGCTTCAAGAATTAATAAAATGACCTAGTTATAATATGATAAGGGGAAGACATACCCAATTCCTGCTACATCAGACAAAGTATTCCCCATTCCAGCAGCTAAATAAAAAGAGTTTATGATTATTATAAACAAAAAAGTTATTTTATTAAACACTGATTTGCAAAATATATGCAACTGAATAATTGATGCTCAAAGTAAGTACTGATATTTAACAAGCTTTAAAAATAAAAATTTTGTTAATACAGTACGAAGTCCGAGATTTGGAATTGTCAGGACTTTGGCAATTCTGGAAATTTTTTAATTTTAGATAAAAGTTTAAATCTAGTAAGATGACACGTAGACATGTCAACATTGGGGTTTCCCTTACTGTTTAGGTCAGACAGAAAAATGCTAACCACTCAAATGCAGAAAATGTGATTTTGGCCTATATCAATATGCCAATCATTCTGTTGTCATTTGCCACAGTGTGATTCCCTAACCAGCAGATGCAAGAGAGAAATATGTAAGAATTTCAATTAGTCAAGAGAAAAATCACATTTATGACACACCTGCTTCTTTTTTTAAAGTACAGTCAAAAGTCTTTAATCCGGAATGATCTACAATCCGGACCTCAAAGCTACAAACTTCCTGCGCATGCGTCATATGCGCATATGTTTAATACGCATAATATGTTTACGCATGACTGTACAGTCAAAAGTCTTTAATCCAGACTCGTCGGGACTTCAGCAATTCCGGATTATCGATTTTTCCGGATTATAGCTCATCAGTTTAAATCTGTTAAGATGGTATGCAGAAATTATAAAATTAAAAATATGAAACCGTAATTTATGAAATAAAAGAGCAATTATGATATAAAGGGTATCAAAATTTACAAAAAAAAAAGCTTAATATTTATTTGTTTACTTTATTAAATATTTCTTTCAATGTGCGCATGCATAAAGCATACATTAAGCATAGTCAAAATTAGAAAATTGAAACCAGAAAACTATTTGATGTGTACTCGTGATATTTATAATGACGAGGAATTTGATTTAAATCATATCAAAGATGGAATACATCAAGATGAAATACTACATTTAGTAAGGAATTATAAGCTGAATAAAATAAAAACATCTGCCCTGAAGATAAGGATAGTGCTGACAGATCAACTTCCTGTTAATTGCGCACCGCGACGTCCCCCCCCCTCGGCAGAACAGCGTGAAATTGATAAACAGATTTCGGAATGGTTAGAGAAACAAAGGATATGCCTTTATCCATTTTTTGCAGCAACTCCACTTTTTGTTTGATGGACATTGAAACATACTTTCGCTTTGTAGATCCTTTGGCAGCTCCAGCATCCAAACGTATTGTGTGCATGCGTGAAAGCATTATGCGCAGAAAGTTTGTAGCTTTGAGGTCCGGATTATAGATTACTCCTAATTATGGGTGTCTGGATTAACGACTTTTGACTGTATTACATTCTCCATTCCTAGATTTTATAAGGGGATATTTTTATTTATTTATTGTGCTAGTGGTGTGGAGGTCTAAATATTAGACAATTCTGGATATTGCAGGTCTAAATTTGGGACTTTGTACTGTACATGATTAGTGGATGTTACACCTGAATGGATGATAATATGCATCCTTCTTTTTTACATGATTACAAAGTCAGTTTTGTGATACATGTCACAGTACATATTTTATATACAGCCATAGAATCAGCAGAAAAATAATTTTATATTAAATGTAAAACATTTTCCATACAACATGCTCACAGTCAAATTTCTTCAGTTTTATTTTCATTCCCTCTACAGTTATTTCAGTTTTCAGTCATAAAAGTTCAAAGGGAAAAAAGCAATAATTTATTTTTTGCATAGGAAGTACTTTTAACAATCAAAATTATGCTTTTAAAACATCAGTACTACTTATACTTTTAAAAATCAAAAGTATGATTTTAAGACAGTATTAATTGTACAACAGCAATATATATTTTAAAGCTTTAACTTCATCTTCTTTGGCTGCTAATAAGTGAATAAGAAATATGAATTAAAAAAAATACAGCAAATGCAGTGGTTACATAGCTTCAGAATAGCTTTACTTGAATTTGTCCAAAAACAAAATTAATTTGGAATCCTAGGAAAGGATTTATTTCGATTTTGATAAATATAAAACCCAGGTACCAGATGAGCAATCAATAACTGAAGAATCTGAATTCAAGTATTTTAATATGAAACTTCAACATCAAAATTTGTCAGATTCATTGAATACGGCCAATACAATAAATGTTCCAGAAACTTTTAGTGTTATTAATTTTAAGCTACTGAAATTAAATATTCCTATTTTTCAGGTAACTTTAATGACTGGATGAATTTTAAAGAACTGTCTGATGCAACAGTGCATAAGACGTCTTCACCAAATATTAAAAAATTTCAGTATTTGACTGCATAACTTCCTGATGAGACATTTTCTATCATTCTTAAGAAGCATGGGCGAAACTGGGTGCTAAGTATAATAAAAATAAACAAATCATACAGTCATTAATAAAAATATTCTAGATTAAATATGCAATTTACAAGCAGATAACGATAATTTACAGCAGTTCATCTGATACTTCAGATAAAATTATTAGAAGCATAAAGGCTTTTAATGAACAAGTAACATCTATGAATCCATGGTTAATTTTTACACTTCTCAAAAAAAAAAAAAAAAAAAAAGATTTGAAAACTCAAAATTTATGGATGTGAAAGACAGTCACGAAAATTTTTCTATGTTGGCATCTAGTTTGTTACATGGACATGTTAAAAGCCAATAACACTTTTAAATTCATTTGCTGAAAATGAAAGCATTTCATATCAGATTTCAAGTGAATCATGTAAGGATAATGGTCATGTTATCAAGTTTTACAGTGAGAAGTTCCACTGCACGATGCTGTAAAGCAATTGACATTAAAATATCAACAGACTGTGGAAATGAATCTTTGTTTATTCTGAACGAACTGTTTAAATACCAGGGTTCGAAAATCTATCTATATGTAACATAAAAATACATAAATCAAAATTATAAGTTTAATTAGCAATAGTCCTTAATTCTCCCTCTATTCTAAAAATCACAACTTTTCTGTGTCATTTCTAGATCAATTTATCTTGCATGGCTTGCATAACACTGATGACGTAGCTAATTCAGAACCTGAACTCAAAATTTTGAGAACTAAAACCTTTCTAACCTAATTCTTCTCTTCGCAAGCCTCTATAACTGCACACTTTTAGTTTCAGCTCTTTTGCAGTCAAAACACTACTTTGCTCCCTTTGCTGTCATGCAGCTAACTATGCTGTTATCTAAAATGTGATACTCTGTATAAAATCATGGGGTGCATAATGATCATGTGTAACGAAAAATGTGTTTTCAGTAATTAGTTCGTATTGAGCAATAAAAACTATATTCACTTCAGCCCCATCAGACTGCAAGTCTCTCCTTCAAGTGCCATCTTTCTAACTATGCAGTAGTCTTCCCAGGATTATAACACAGAGAACCATTGTCAGTCCACTGCATCTTATTACAAGTCATCTTATTACACATATACAGTCAAATATTGAAAATCCACCGACCTGAAATCCGCACTGCCTCTCAAAAATCCGGAAACCACAACATGGAGAACGAAATACCGAAGAAAAAATACTTTCCGAATAATAATGAGTCACAACAGAAATACAACTGCCGGAAATACCAAATTATTGAGATATCAGTAAAAGTCTTTTTCCCCCCTTCAATCTGCATAGAGATAAAAAAGTAGATGATTCACTCAACTTTTCTTTCAAGTTCACTATTCATATTGTATTTTCTGAGCTTTGTTACTTCACGAGATTGTTTAATGCTCCCTTTTTTATCTGGATATTTTGTGGATAAATTTAAAATATTTTAAATTTCAGCACTTTTTAATACAATGACAGATAAGAAATGCATTCATGATTTTACTGCTTATAGCGTTGAAAAACATTAACATGTTGCTTGACAGTAATATAAAAGTGGAAATTTTGCAGAAGATGGACAAGCATGCAATAGATGGATTGCATAAGTGTCAGATTTACATATAAGCTACACAAGCTATAGCTTAGGACTCCCACTTTCTTGAGGCCACCCCCCAAAATTGTACCATATTCCATATAAAAACATTGACTTATATCTCTCATAACGGGCCCCATATCTCAAACAGCTTAGCATCTCATCAAATCTAAATTTGGTCCTGAAGATGGGGACAGGTACTACTCCTCAGTTTATAGCAGAATCATATGCAATTGCAGCACAGACCACGTATGATATACGGAAAAATAAAGAAAAGCTGTTGAAATTTCACAGCAACAGTGATTCTAACATAGGAATCTGAAACCGGTAATCTTTGCATGAGGCGAAATCGGCAAACATCACATCTGTCTTGTACGAGTGGTTCCTGCAGCGGCGAAATGATGGGGTACCAATTTCAGGACTGCTCCTGAAAGAAAAGGGAAAACAGATTCATGCTGATTTAAAAATAGAGGAGCCATGCAACTTCAACAGCGGTTGGCTGAACAGATTTTAGAGGCATGGTATACATTATCTGAAAGTATGTTGGGGGGGGATTTTCAGCAAATAAAGATGGTGAAAAGGAATTTATTGATGAATTTTCTTTGTTAGTGGCAGAAGAAAATCTTAGCCCGAAAGTTTTCAATATGGACAAGACTGAACGTTTTTGGCTATGTTTGCCAAGAAAGACATTTGGGACAATTGAAAAAAGTGCACCGTCAGGGGTGAAAGAAGCTAAAAAGATTACTATTTTAGAATGCAGCAACCCAGCTGGAAATTACAAATGTAAACCAGTGGCAGTGGGTAAGAACACCAATCCCAGAGTTCTGAAAGGAGTAAAATCCTTACCTGCAATTTACAAGAATAATAAAAATAAATAATTCTTGGTTCACAAAACAACCTTTGACCAAATGGTTCATGGAGCATTTCGTTAAAGAGGTTAAAAGGCATTGTAACAGTGTGGGATTACCATCAAACTGCAAGATTTCACTACTGTTAAACAACTGCTCTGCACATCCAGATGCCACCATTTTAATATATGATAATGTCATGGCCTTTTGTTACCCCCAAATACTACATCACTGATCTAACCAATGGACCAGGACATAAAACACAATATTAAATACCACTATAAATCAGAGTTCCTGAAAAACAATCTTTCAAGTAACCATTCTATTTCACTTAGTGGTTATAAAAAAATTTCTCATTAAAGGCTGCATATATTTGTTAGCTGAATCATGGAATTCTGTTTCCCAAACAGCATTAGTTAATGCCTGGCATAACGTATAGCCACCTTCTCTGTTTACTGAAGCAGTGTGATGACAATGAATTTTATGGTTTTAGGGTCAGTGCAGCAAGGCTTAAAGCAAGAGAAGTGCTTTTCATATTCAAACGAACGAATAAATTAGGAGGCTTTGGAAGAGGAAGATATCACTGAATGGATGATGAGTTCAGATGAGCCAACACTGGCATATCAGATGACTGATTAAGAAATCATTGGCTTACTTTTGAACTTGCTACAGTAAGAAAATAATTCCAACACAGACAGTGAATTTGATAGAAGTGAGAAAATATTTTTTAATGAGGGTTTGGAACATAGTGAAAAATACCTCAACATTTTAGAACGATAGAATTATGTCACAGAGCAAGACATTATGATTCTATATAATTAAAAAAAAAACTGCCTCTGGAGCACGTTAGAGTTTTAAAACAAACCTCTATCATAAAAATGTTTGAAACATGTAAAAAAAATTAAATATTTTATGCTTTATTAATATTCCTTATTTTTATATATCTTTATTGTATGTCCTTAATGCATTTAAATGTCCCTGTAATCACTAATATAAATGAATAATAATAATATATATAATAATTTAACACATATAAATTAATGTAATAATGTATATAATAATTTAATTAAATGTATCTAATATGCCTTATTTATTTTGCATTTTTAGTCTGAAACAGTGAATTTGATAGAAGTGAGAAAATATTTTTTAATGAGGGTTTGGAACATAGTGAAAAATACCTCAACATTTTAGAACGATAGAATTATGTCACAGAGCAAGACATTATGATTCTATATAATTAAAAAAAAAACTGCCTCTGGAGCACGTTAGAGTTTTAAAACAAACCTCTATCATAAAAATGTTTGAAACATGTAAAAAAAAATTAAATATTTTATGCTTTATTAATATTCCTTATTTTTATATATCTTTATTGTATGTCCTTAATGCATTTAAATGTCCCTGTAATCACTAATATAAATGAATAATAATAATATATATAATAATTTAACACATATAAATTAATGTAATAATGTATATAATAATTTAATTAAATGTATCTAATATGCCTTATTTATTTTGCATTTTTAGTCTGAATATTATGATCTCTGCTCCTAAGCATTGCAGATTTCTGGATTTCTACTGTATTTATATATTACTAGTATGTGGACTGTAATGTTATCAACAGACCAAATATGAGGCTTGGTTTGTTTAAAATTTGATCATGTGTTAATACAAATATTTTAGGTAAGTTAATATTGCCATTACCAGAGGAATTTATTGATGTAAAGCACAGATTACATAAAAATTTCTCCCCTTTTCCAATTTAAATTTTGTGCACTTTGAGAAATTGATTTGATTTTTTAAGAGTTGATTATTTCCTTACTGTCCTGATGTATGCTCAGATATTTGGCTTGAAAAATAAAATGCTGGCTCAAAATACAATTTTCTGTTTGATGGTTATAGTAAAAATTAAAACTAATGGAGAAGGTCCAAAAACAGCTAACTGACACTTTATTAAATTGGAGAATAATTCAAATACTGATTGTTTTATAAAAATTTTGGGAACTAGCAGAAATGCCTACTAAAAAGGAATATTTTACAAAACAGAAGTTTGTGAAAATCATATTGAACATTACAAAATAATGATGAGAAAGGTTTGTAATTAAAACAACCAACTTATAAAGACATTGAAAATTATAACAATTATAAGGGAGAAAAACTGCGTATTTCTCGATTATTAGCAATGGAAAGGAAATTTGAGAATAATCTGGAATTTCAATGGGAATATAAATTATTCATGCAAGAGTATGAGGAAGTACTGTACTATCTGTACTTCATATGTCTTCATGAACTATGAGAGCAATTAAAATATCAAAAGCGAAACTGGTGTGGTTTTTTGGCTGACATACTGGACTACATCAAATTCAACCAAATACGTATCAAGACCATTTTGCTAAGTTTTCCTATATCACTGCAGGCTGAAAGAATTAAAGGACGTAAAGGAAAACATGCACAGTGCAAAATGCACAAGAATTATCTAAGGAAAGGGATGCCTTAATGGTAGACTTCAAGGAAACCGTGTCGTATTTACATCACATGATGAAAAATCATTAAAACCCTACTTAGTCAGCCTGTATAGTCACCAATTTATATAATACAGTCAAAAGTCGTTAATCCGGACTCCTCGGGACTTCGGCGATTCCGGATTATCGATTTTTCCGGATTATAGATCATCAGTTTAAATCTGGTAAGATGGCATGCAAAAATTACAAAATTAAAAATATGAAACCGTAATTTATGAAATAAAGAACAATTATGATCTAAAGGGTATCAAAATTTACAAAAAGAAAAAGCTTAATATTTATTTGTTTACTTTATTAAACATTTCCTTCAATGTAAGTTGCTTCGTTTCATGTGATAATACTTTCTCTTTAATTCTATTAAACAGACATAATTTCTTGTTTAGTTCGCTGTTCAAAGTTCCGCTGTTCAAGTCCTATAATTGCTGTGTTGAGAATACCGACTAATTTGTCAATCGAAATGTTTTTGTTTTCAATAACCTCTGGGTCACTTTCTTCCCTATCGGAAGCGAATTATAATGACGAGGAACTTGATTTAAATCATATCAAAGACGGAGTACATCGAGATAAAATACTACACTTAGTACGGAATTATAAACCAAATAAAATAAAAACATCTGCCCTGAAGATAAGGATAGTGCTGACAGATTAACTTCCAATCTGCCGCGTGAAATTGATAAACAGATTTCAGGTTTCAAAACATACTTTCGCTTTGTAGATACAAATTACATATTGGTAAATATATATCGGAAATTTTATTTGACATAATCTTTCTAATCTATCATAATCTAATAATGACGTTTCTGCCCCCCCCCTCTGCCGCAGAGCAGCGTGAAATTGATAAACAGATTTCGGATTTCAAAACATACTTTCACTTTGTAGTAAATATACATCGGAAATTCTATTTGACATAATCGAAAGTTCAAGCTTACTTTTATAAAACTGCTCTAATAGTCTGCAAAAATAATAAGCTGGATCCAATTCGAAGATTAAGGAACAGCGCAATCTGCAACATTAACTGAATTAGATAACTTTAGCTTAGCGTATAACTCCGTTACACAATAAACGCGCATGCGCACAAACATATTCGCAGCCGTAAGGGTCTTACGCGCTCTCGTAAACGCCTGTGCGCATGCGTGAATGCGACGCATGCGCAGAAAGTTTGTAGCTTTGAGGTCCGGATTATAGATCATTCCGGATTATGGGTGTCCGAATTAACGACTTTTGACTGTACTAATATTTTGCAGTCTTCGGCATTCCCTAATCGATAAGCTTTAAAAAGAGAAGGTAGTCAATACTGTTAAGGCAGAAGTGATCTGGCAACCACGATGGGAGAAAACGACAACGTGGTTAGCTAGCGGCCATTATTAGTGTGCTTGATTGCGTGCTGAGAGGTGCACCTATGCGATGGCAAGAGTGTCTATCCAAACAGAAGTTAAAAGAAATAAAGCTACAGTCCATTAAATCTTGGTGTTTGTGTTTCATGAGTATGTTTATTCTCAAACATAAATTTTGTGGTCCGTGCAACCCGGTAGGAAGATTAGTGCCTATGGATAAAGTGCTGGTTAAAAAGCTTAAAGGTGAAGAGTTAAATTGATAAAAAAGTGTGATATGTTACTTCGCATTCGACATAAAAATTAGTGTGTGTTTGGATTTACAAATTTCGGGTTCATTTGGATTACCTCAAACGGAGGTAAGTGAATTTGCTCATATGTTCGGTATTATTAATTAATGTTAATTATGGAAGCATTTTTAATTAAGAAAAGAATTTTAAAGTCAAATATAATGAAAGCGACATCAGACTTCGAAAAATATACTTGTGATGAATTTCAGTTACAACTTTTTGAAAATAAATGTGCAAAATTTAATAATGAATGTTCAGATATTTTTGATAAATTATTTGTAATAGTTGATGAAAAAGAGTTTGACAAATATGTAACTGAACAACAAACTGTTCAAGACAGTATTGATACTTTGTGGGTTAAGGTTAAACGACAAATGTCAAAATTTAGTGCTAAAGATGCAAGTAATGTAAAGATTGAAAATACCATTGCACAAGGTATGAAATTACCTAAATTAAACTTGCCGTCTTTTAGTGGAAATATTCAAGATTGGTTAAGCTTTCGGGATCTTTTCATTTCAAGCATTCATAATAATAATGTATTATCGGATTCCCAAAAGCTCTCGTATTTGAAGTTATCGCTTCATGGCGAAGCAGCTAGGATTATTCAATCAGTCACAATTTGTGACAATAACTATAAAATTGCTTGGGATTTTTTAGAAGAGAGATACTCCAATAAACGTGATCAGGTTTTCGCCCAGATAAAGCGATTCATGTCAATTTCTCCCATACAAAATGAAAGCCCGTCTTCTATTTTGAAATTAGTAGACACAGTGAATGAAAGTGTAAGGTCTCTGGAAATATTAGACCAAAAAATAGAGGGATTCGCAGAAACATTTCTTGCATATATTTTGCTGCAAAAATTGGATGTTTCCACTCGTCTTTGGTGGGAAAGAGATTCAAAAACAAGTGAGTTACCTAAATTATCTGAGCTTATTACATTTCTAAAAAATCATGCTAGAACTTTGCAGTCGTCAAAGTCATCTAATGTGTTTAATGCAAAAAAGGGTCAACCTATTCAAAAGGTGACTGCCTTAGTGTCAAATGTTAAAGGTCGAGATTTTAAATGTATTTGTTGTAAAAGTATCCATTTTCACAAGTTATATAAATGTAATTCTTTCTTGAAAATGACTGTAAGTGAACGTCTTGAATTTGTTAAGAAACATAAATTATGCTTTAATTGCTTGGGTTTTAATCCGACTCATACTGCAAAGAACTGTCGTTCAGAATTCAGTTGTTCAAAATGCATGAAAAAACACCATAGTTTACTGCATTTTCCCAATCAAGACATTTCGCATTCACCTGCTACTATAGCGAGTTGTGTGGGGAAGGAGGAAGCACCGGCTAATAATTCTGACCCTCCTTTAGTAGACAACTCGAATCTAAACCCTGATGCCAGATGTTTTGAAATGTTATCTAATTGCAGCCAAATAAACAATTCGGAATTTAGTGGTTCGTCTGTAACTGCTTCACAAGTGATTTCGAAGGAGGTATTACTATCTACTGCTATTACTTATGTTAAAGATTCTTGCGGGAATTTTATTGCTTGTCGAGCTTTACTTGACTGCGGAAGTCAGTGTTCGTGTTTCACCTATGATTTCGCTAATAGGCTTGGAATAAAAGGGAGTAAAATTAACATATCAATTTCATGTTTAAATGGAAAAGCTCTATCGGTAAAATCCAAGCTTACTGCTGTGATATCAAACAAGCGTGATTACCACCGTGCTCTCGAATTCTTTGTTGTACCTAAAATTAATGATTTGGTACCAGTGAATTATTTTAAATTTTCATTTTCACAGCTTCCGCAAAAGATCAAACTAGCGGATCCTCATTTTAACAAGCCCCAGAAAATAGATGCCTTGTTAGGTGCAGAATGCTTTTATGAACTATTGAAGGCTGATCAAATTCATCCACGAAATTCTAATTTAACTCTTCAGAATTCCGTATTTGGATACATTGCTACCGGTGTAAATGTTGGTTCAAATTCAGGCAATACGATTCAGTGCGGATTTATGAAAGTCGAAGAAGACTTAAATTCACTAATCAAGTCCTTTTGGGAAATTGAGGCTGTTACAGAATCACTCAAAATAAAAAATAAAGAAGTAGAATGTGAGGAACATTTTAGAAAAACCCATCAGAGGGATATTGAGGGTAGATATGTAGTGACGCTACCATTAAGGCAAGATGTTCATTTAGGTGATTCTTCGCAATTAGCCACACAGCGGTTAAATAATTTGTGGAAGAGACTAGACAAAACCCCTGACATGTCTAGGATGTATTGTGAGTTCATGAGTGCATATGAAGCGTTAGGGCATATGCAAAAAATGCAGAGTGTGACGGAAACTCCTAAATACATAATGCCTTATCATGGTGTTTATAAGGCAGACAGCAGTACAACTAAGTTACGAGTGGTATTCGACGCATCGGCTCCTTCATCGTCTGGTTTTTCATTAAATGACTGTTTGATGAATGGAGGTGTAGTTCAAGATGACCTGTTTGCTATCTTGCTACGATTTAGAAAACACAAGGTGGCTTTCACTGCTGATATATGCAAGATGTATCGGCAGATTCGTATAGATCCTGAGCAACGAAAACTTCAATGCATACTTTGGAAAAATACGTTGAATGATGCACCTAAACTTTATCAATTACTTACGGTAACATATGGAACAAAATCAGTGCCTTTTTTAGCAACAAGAGTTTTGAGGCAGTTAGCCTTAGATGAAAAAGATAAGTATCCATTGGCTTCTAAAACGACACTCAACGATTTTTATGTTGATGACATTTTGTCTGGTGCAGAAGATTACACCTCTGCTGTAGAATTGCAGCGGCAGTTAATAGACATGCTACAATCTGCGAAAATGGAATTGCACAAGTGGTGCTCAAACGAAAAAATTCTTTTAGAACAAGTTCCATTCGAAAAACAAGAGTATCGTTTTGGAGAATCTTCACAAAGCACCGTAAAGACTCTGGGTTTAAGATGGAATCCAGAAGAAGACTCTTTTAATTTTACTGTGTCTAGTTCGTCAAAAATCTGTACAAAACGCACGGTTTTGGCAGATATTGCTAAACTGTTTGATCCTTTAGGTTTCCTAGGGCCTGTAATCATGCGTGTTAAGATATTCCTGCAAAGGCTGTGGCTTTTACATCTAGAGTGGGATGATCCACTTCCTTTCAAAGAGCGACAAGAATGGGAGACATTTCAAAAGGCCCTACCAGAGTTGAAACAAATCAAAGTCCCTCGTTGCACTCTAATAGAATCAATTAAAGAAATTGAGCTCCACTGTTTTGCTGATGCTTCAAAGTTTGGATATGGTGGAGTAATTTACTTGCGCTGTGTCTCTAAAATTGGCGAAGTTAAAGTGACTTTACTTTGCAGCAAATCTCGAGTATCGCCTATCAAGGTAATAACCATTCCTCGTCTGGAGTTGTGTGCAGCAGAGCTCCTTTCCAAACTTGTGTGTAAGGTAATAACATCTTTGAGTTTATATGTTGACAAAGTTATTCTGTACACAGATTCAACAATTGTGTTAGCTTGGATTGCTACATCTCCTCATCTTCTAAAAGTGTTTGTGTCAAATAGAGTAGCTCGTATCCAAGAGCTAACTAAGGATTTCTGCTGGCAACATGTCAGAACAGCAGACAATCCCGCTGACCTAATTTCTCGCGGTCTGAGACCGGAAATTATTGCTGACAACTCTTTGTGGTTTCAAGGACCAAATTTTCTGCATCAACAGGTCATTAATTATAGTGTTAATAATAACTTTGAAAATTCAAATGAGAACTATGTGCGCGAACTGAAACTTATTTCTAATGTAAATTTGACCGTAACTGTTAAAAATTCTTTTTTTGGATTATGTTTTTAGTATTACTAATTGTTATGCTAAATTAATTAATGTTTTTGCTTATGTTTTAAGATTTATAAGAAATTGTAGATCCAAGGAAAAACAAGTAGGTCATCTGACAGTAAATGAGGTTTCGTTAAGCGAAAATAAATTACTTTCCTTAGTCCAATGTCAAAACTTTCCTGAAGAATTCAAGAACTTAAGTAAGAGAAAGAAAGTATGTAAAAATAGTCAGTTAAAATTTTTATGTCCCTTTTTAGATGAATCTCAAGTTATTAGAGTAGGTGGTAGACTGCAGGAAGCTAACTTATCCTTTAACACAAAGCACCCTGCTGTCCTGCCAAAAATTCATAAACTGACTCATTTAATTATGTTACACTACCATATTCGAAACTTTCATACTGGAGCACAAGCGCTCTTGCATAGTGTGAGACAAAAATTTTGGCCGATAAGTGGGCGTAATCTTGCTAGAAAGATAGTAAGAGAATGTGTTACGTGTGCCAAAGTAAAACCAGTATTGCTGGATCAAAAGATGGGAAATTTACCATTAGAGAGACTAAACCCATCCTTTCCCTTTAACCATACTGGTGTTGACTTTTGTGGTCCTTTTGGTATAAAGTATACAACTCAAAAGAAGAGCGTAGTGCACAAGATTTATGTTGCAATTTTTGTTTGCCTCTTGACTCGTGCAGTCCACCTCGAGATCATTTCAAATTTGTCTACAGAATCATTTATTGCTGCTTTGAGGCGATTTATTTCTAGAAGGGGTAAATGCGCAACCTTATTTAGCGATAACGCTCGAAATTTTGTTGGGGCTAGCAATGAATTGAAGCGACTCTACAATTTGTTACCCTGACAAATACCCTGATGAATTCTTAACCAAATATCTGACATCTGAAAGAATTCTTTGGAAGTTTATCCCTCCCAAGGCTCCTCACTTTGGAGGTATCTGGGAGGCAGGTGTTAAGTCGTTTAGGTTTTATCTTAAGCGTGCAGTTGATAGATTGATTTTTACATTTGAGGAGTTTCTTACAATTTTGAACCAGATTGAAGGAATTTTAAATTCACGTCCAATATCCCCTTTGTCAAATGACACCAATGATTTAGAAGCTCTTACGCCCGCACACTTTCTAGTCAGGCGACCTTTAACTTCAATAACAGAGCCTGATTTAACTGATTTTTCTGATAGTTCTTTAAAGCGCTGGCAGCGCACTACTAAAGTAACGCAATATTTGTGGAAAAGATGGCAAAATGATTACATCAGTCATTTACAGCAACGATTTAAGTGGTATTTCTCTAAGGATAACGTTAAAAAGGGCACTATAATTTTAATAAAGGAAGACAACATGCCCACTTCGACTTGGTTATTGGGTAAAATAGAAGAGGTAATTTATGGTAAGGATAAAAAGGTTAGAGTTTGTATTGTAAGAACCAAGTCAGGTTTTTTAAAAAGACCAATAACTAAATTAGCTGTACTACCAGTAGATGTTACATAATTTCATGTATATTTCCTGAGTTCAAAAAATTGTTATATATATGCATTGTATTTTAATTTAGATGTTGTGCATTTCATGTTCTGTGGTTAATTATGCTTATTGCTTTTGTTCATGTGTATCAATTTAAATTTTGTGATATATGATTTGGACTGTATGGTGATTTAAAACTGTTTAATTTTGGTCATTGTTAACTATGTAACAAATGCCCAACCCAGGCGGTATGTTAAGGCAGAAGTGATCTGGCAACCACGATGGGAGAAAACGACAACGTGGTTAGCTAGCGGCCATTATTAGTGTGCTTGATTGCGTGCTGAGAGGTGCACCTATGCGATGGCAAGAGTGTCCATCCAAACAGAAGTTAAAAGAAATAAAGCTACAGTCCATTAAATCTTGGTGTTTGTGTTTCATGAGTATGTTTATTCTCGAACAAATACTATGAATTACCAAACATTAAATCTATTCAACCTTGCATACAGTTTCAAAACCAAATCTTGAAACAAGATAACAAGTTAATAACTATTTCTCAGTAACATTCAGCAATAAATATTCACCTTTTGTACATGAAATATACGGTGAAGATTTGGTATCATTATATATTTATTCACTTGGATATTGAAAACAATATCTAATATCAATCTTCCATTATACTAAGCAAAGCTTATTTCATATCATTAAAAGTTTTTGTTTTCAACCTGAAAAAAAATCCTAAAGACTGCTCATGAATATAAGTATAACTAATCTATTTCCTTTCCATTGCTAATAATTCAGAAAAGCCAATTAAAAAAAAAAAAAAAAAAAAACTAAGCATACTGTTATAATTTCAATCCATTTTAAATTTAATTCATGTTTCTAAAAATTTATTAGAAAAAGGTAAATTTAAATTGTACTAAAATAAACTGTATAATTTACTGCAAATAAAATACAGATATCCGTAGAAGAAAGACATACCAGCCATAGTTGAAATCCCTAAGGTAACTCCAATTGTAGCATCAATGTAGTCGCCCTAAAACATTTTGCACAATTAATGTTACCTAGTAAAAAACATAAAATGCATGCTTTTCTGAATGTAATTAAAATACAAGATACATTTTAATTTTACAAATGTGCCTAAATTTTCAAAGTAACCAAACAGAAAAGTAGCCTAAAATTAAATCAAGTTTTCTGACAATCTTGAGCTAGATCATTTAATTAAAATGCACACAAGGTTAGCTTCCTAAGCTATATCTCATTTTGACTAAAAGCATCTAGAGGGATGAAACTCAACAAACTTGAAGTCCTGTTTTTCTACCATTAACATCTCAAAAGCACTTTTATTGCGAGATTTTAAATGCTCTTATTCTGCTATGACATTGTATTCATATACCTTGTATAAGATTCAAGCTTCATGAAGCATAAAATGATTTTCAATGACATTCCACTAAATATTATACCATCTGAAGTGGCCTCACTTACTTATCATAGCACACCATATTAATAAAGCATAAAACACAGTACAATTTATGATATCAGATATCAAAATACTCTTTAAAAGGTTTTCATTAAATATTTATTAGTCTTAGTACAAATAAAAAGCAATAAATAAACTAAACATCTCTTCATCAGAAACAGTGTTATATTCCCATTATGTTATGACATTTACTCTGACAGGAAATCCTTGTAAGTATTCCATTGACCAAAATCTTATGTCTCATCATGGTTATCCTTTACAGCAGCATTTCTCAAACTGTGGACCTCAGTGTCCTCCCTTATGGTCTGCCTGGATATGCAAAAATGTCCTGTTATCAGCAAATACAATCGATGAGATATTCACCATTTCTTAGCCATGTCATGTGGTTATGTACACTAGCATATTTTTTTCAAAACTCAATGTATTCTCAAAATTAAGTTAAATAAATCTCTGTCGATAAAGTAATTCTTAGACTATTCTCATGCTTAAGGGAAATTAAAGAAATTTTAAAAGAAACTTTGTGGATTAGTAGTGTAAAGCAGAAAATTTTTTTATCATTTCCAACCTTAGAATCTTTTTTAGTGCGGAAAATTGCATCTTTATTCAAAAAAAAAAAAAAAAAAAAAAAAAAAAAAAAATTCAAGTGATATATGCTTGCATCACAAAACTTTGAGATCGCAATTCAAAATTTATTTACAAATGGTAAATATAATGAAATTTTCCTAGGCTCTTGATCCTTTCCACTGCAATTTTGAAAATAACAAACTATCATTGAATGATAAAGGATAACTAAACTCATGAATGACACTAAACTTAAAATGCAGATTTTAATGCTAATTTTTGGACTTTATTCTGAATAAAACCAGATTATAATGAACTAAAAACGATGCTTTAAAAATTCAATTTTTTTTAATTCAATTTCCTCTTAGTATCTGTGTAAGAAAGGATTTTCATCATTAACTTTCTTAAGACAGCGGTAGAACTGTAGTACCGCAAAATTTACTTGCTCTTAAGCCGGCTATGGTACAACTGCTATACCAAGCTTTCCCTTCCCCCTTAGAGTAATTGCCTATCTTTAGATTCTCTAGGTGGTTTAGTTTTCTCTTCAGAGCAGCCTCTGGCTATGTAATGTTTCCCACTTCTTATCTCTTTGGCTAGGTTTTGGCGAAGACCGTAGGTTTCGTCTCGCGCCAATGTGCTTGACAATATAACAGATGCTATCTCTCTTTCAATCATTGGAGCTTTTTCTCGTAATTTCTGTGTAACTTGCGCTCTTATTCACTTCTTATAATGGCACCTCGATTTAAAGGTCTCAGTCAAGACGAAATTAATAAGTTGCTAAGAGATTTAGAAGAGGAAACTTTTGCTGATACAGATTCGGACTGTTCAGATACAGAAGAAATATGTTTTAATCAATCTTTTAAGGAAGATAAAGTTGCCGATAACTTCAAAAGCAACGCTAATAATTTATTTGAATGGAGACAGCCAAGTGATCATGACAAAGCAAACATATTGACCTTTATTGGTGAACCTGGCATAAAAACTGAATTTTCAGGAATTCATCTTGCTGTCGATTTTTTTTAAGTTATACTTTTCAGATGAATTGTTTAAAATGTTAACCATAGAAACTAATCGATATGCTTCTAAAATCTTAGAGTTTCACCCAGATATAAGCGGAAAAAGAAAGCATGACACCAACTGGACGGCAATTACATCTGATGAGCTTCAGAAATTTTTTGGATTAGTCTTACTCATGGGACATGTTGAAAAAGACAGCATTCGAGATTATTTTTCCCACGGATGATTTAATTGACACACCAATTTTTCGTAAGGTAATTAATGTCAAGAGACAGATTTTTAATGATTTAAAAATTTTTGCATTGAAAACAATAAAGAAAAACCTGATAAAATTATGAATTATGACAGACTGGAAAATTCAAAAAGTTTTTTATCATTTAAAAACAGCTTATAAACAGATTTACAGCCCCACAGAAGAACTCGCGACAGATGAAATTATCGTCAAACTTAAAGGGCAAGTAATATTTAGACAGTATATCCCAAAGAAACGCAAGCAGTGGGGTATAAAATTACACAAGATCGGTGATAAGGAAGGGTACACCTATGATATCGAAGTTTACCTTGGGAAAGATAAATCTAAGGATCCCAACTTCTCAGCGTCTTATAATGTCGTTAAAGAAATGAGTGGGCACTATTAGAGACAAAGGTCATAAATTATTTATGGACAATTTCTTTTCCTCGCCAGAACCTTTCGTTTATTTATTAAATGAAAATAAAATAAATTCATGTGGAACTATTCGTCCGAATAGGAAGCATTTCCCCAAAGATGTAAGCAAAGGAAAATTGAATAGAGGAGAAACCACTGCGCGTTTCACAAATGGGATGCCAGCTCTACGCTGGAAAGATAAGTGTGACGTTTTCATGCTGTCAAATATGCACAATCCAATGGTTGTAGCCGATGAGCAGACAAAACCCGAGATCATAACATGTTACAACAAAAATATGGGCTATGTTGATTCAAGCGATTGCATGGCCAATAGTTATACTTTTGGCAGAAGAACTTTGAAGTGGATGAAAACACTATTTTTTCATCTACTTGACCTAACAGTGCTAAACATCTGCATTCTAAGCAAAATAAGCAATATTGAAAAGAATCACAAAGTTTTTCGCATGAATTTGATTAGAGAGCTGATTCATTATTCTGATCTTCAAGCTCATACACTGTCTCCATCAAGTTGAAAAAAACAATGCAAGTATCTATGCTCCCATTTCCCTTTTGATGCAAAGAAAAGACGAAGATGTGATGTTTGTTCTGCAAATGGTTTACAGTGGAGATCAACTGTCATATGTAAAGCATGTGATGTAGCATTCTGCATAAACTGTTTTGAAGCTTATCACACGTCATTTCAGAAAAACAGTTAACTCAAAAAAAAAAAAAAATAGTTAATTAAATGAAAGAACCTTCCTATAATAGCAAAAACAAAACAAAAATTACTAATCTTACATCAGAAAACAAAATCAGAATTTAATAGAGCATGTCTCTATTAAAGGCCTTTTTATAAGGGCCAAAAAAAGAAAAAAAAGAAAAAGAAACTACACTCAGATGATCACAACGAACGTAACATTGAATATATAACTCTGAATTTTTCATGTGAAAACAACTTGGTTTAGATACCGGTGAATGAGCTATCTGTATGATCCTTTTCGTAGTTTTCCCGTTAAAAACATGAATGTGAGCCAGTTCTGTCAGTCTTTCACAAAACATCACTTTTCAGCAAATAGTACTATTATACTAAATTAAATAATCCGTCTGACGTTTAAGCTTCTTCCCTTACACCAGTAAATATGGGATTTAGTTACATCGCTACACTCGGTTGTTATGTAGATTTCGTTTTGACAATTTCGTTTGGTAACAGATAGTTCAATATAGGTTCAATACAAGCGAATAAACAGGCTCCATAGGATCCCCCCCATGTGTAACGTGATTATAAACCGCTTTCTCTCCAAATGTCCTCGATTAAGGTTACATTAACCCCTTGGGTACATTTGATGTCTCAGACACGTCATTCACTTCCCCCCCCCTAGGAGCGGATGACGTGTCTAAAACGTTATTTGAGGTTAGGCACAATTCTGTTCATTTCATTGTAGCTTGTATCAGTCATAATAGAAGAAGCAATTACAGTATTTCGGTGAACATTATTTGCAATACACTGCCCCATTATGTCAAAAACAAGGAATATATTGTATGATAGTGATAGCGAAAGTGACTTTGAGAAATCTAAAGAATTGTTTAGTGATCCTGAAATTGACAATTACAATGAAATACAAAGCGAAGGTGATGAAGATGATATTGAACTAGAAAACGATGACAATTGTAATATAATTGTAATATAATATAATATAATTGTAATATAAGATTTGAAGACGCACAAGACGTCTATCGAGCAGTGATAGTGAATCTTCTCATGACCAGTATCAGAAGAATGGATTTGGGAAGAAGAAAATGTAGCCGATATAAAAAAATTTTCTGAAATATCTGGAATTAATCCTTTGAGCCTGCGTAGGCTAGGGGGTAATCCTACGCCTTTAGAGGTTTTGAAAGAAGTCTTGAATGAAGATTTTTGGGACACTACAGTAGAAGAGACGAATAGATATGCCAGACAAGTGATAGAAAAAGAAAGGTTGAGTAAAAAAAAAAAAAAAAAAAAGGTGGTTTTCTGTAAGTTCTGATGAAATGAAAGCTTATATTGCATTATGCATCTTGATGTTGCAAATGAAGAAGCCAAAAATGCATATGTATTGGTCAAAAAGGTATGCAATAAGTACTCCAATTTTTGGCAGCACTATGCCATGCGATAGGTTTTTTGATATTTCAAGCTTTCTACATTTTACGGATAATGAAAAGGAAAATAAAGATCGACAGAATAAGAAATATTAGAAATATAGTGGATTACCTAATATCCATTCCACATGAAAATATTATATAATTTCATATTTGATATTATATAATTATCAAATAAATCTGTACCCAAGGGGTTAATTAATTAAGAAAAGCAACTCAAGGGCTATCTCTCTATGGGTAGAGATGTTATCGTGGAAGACTTTCTAAGGGAAACTCTCTCGCATTCAAATTATATATTAAGAAAGCCACAAAATCTCTCATGTTCGTCTAGATTTTAATCCAGGTCGAACTACCAGTGTTTAGTGATTTTACTGCTCTTTCATCTGGTGGATTTCTCCACGAAGGCATTCATATTTTGAGTCAACTTATAAGATATTTTCTCCCTCCTTTCTGCATGCCTTCGTGGTGTAACGGTTAGCAGACTTGGCGAGTATTTCGAGAGATCCAGATTCCTGTCCTGATGAAGGCATTGCACAATTTTTTCATGTCTTCTGCTTCAAAAAATAGCCTAATGACTCTATAGTGGTGCACGAACTAAAAGGTGATGGATGGTGATTCCTCACCACCACGATTTAGCTATTGGGTCTCCTAATCCCCTGTCACCCTTTAAAAGGGCAAGTATATAAGGTATTTTCTCCCTCCTTCCAGCATGCCTTCGCGGTGTAATGATTAGCACACTCGGCGCATATTTCGAGAGGTCCAAGTTCGAGACCTGAGGAGGGCATTGCTAATTTTTTACGTCTCCAGTATCAAAATAACCTAATGACTCTAAAAATTAATCTTAGCTTGCTTTGTCAACCTCGAGTAAGCAATAAGCATTTCTTTGTTATGATAAACTCCATAAAATAAATAAAAAGGTTTCTCACTTGGCTAACATTTGCTAAAGATGCATATATTTTTATATTATGTTTCAAATTTCAGCGATCTTGCACTCTGTTCGAGATTTAATGTTTCTAAAGCTCCTTTTACAAAGTAGGCAAAACTACTTTTTTAGGGCCTGCTTTACACTTGAGGCTTAAATCTAATAAGATGTTACTTTGGCCTTTCTTGCTGCCAAAGTCATTAAAACTGTTCCGTAATGTTAACTTCGTTCGAACTTCTACTATTATGCATGCAACATTCTCTCATTTATCCTTTTGTGATTTTCATTCATTCTTAAGTAAATAAAATGGAAAAATCCACATGTAACCAACCTGTTCTCTGGGATTTGATTGGCCTGATTTGGTTTGTTCACTGGATTACACTGAAGCACTCAACAGTTATCTATATAAGGGGAGGGATGCCTTCATCAAGGACTTGCTCAGTAAAGCTGGCTTATAGCGACGTTACGAACCATGAAAGCGCCCATGAAGCCTGTGATTCGAACCCGAGAAAACTACCAGTGTTCAGCCACTTTAACGCTCTCCGCTGGAGGGCCCATAAAAAATAGACCAAGAAAAATGATCGAAATAACCGATTTAATTTTCTAACCTATGTTTATCATTCGGCAATACATAAATTAAAAATTTTAGGTGATTGTGCATAAACTATATAGCAGTTTTCTCCAATGTTTCATATTTCAGTTTTACATGGATTTTTCAATGTTTCATTTTACGATTTTACATGGAATTGCAGCACTATGGAATTATTTCTCATGCATTTATTTCGCTCCGTTCATCATTCCGATTCTTTATTCGGCCAAAGAGAAGATTTCGCATTTCAACTAAAAGACACACAAGAGGATACTTTATGAAAAATTTGTCGGAAACAACTTTCTTAATTTTGCTTTGAAAATATTCATGGGTAATCATTTCGATCATTGAAAGAAATATGAAAAACATATTTCCTACACTGTAAATGTCAATACCCTGCATGCCCTTATTCTTTTAACAATATGAAAGATTAATCTTTTTAAAATAAATTAGAAAATTTATTATGTTTATTTATTTTGTATTTATTATTTTATTATGTATATGTATATCCATTTCATTTAAAATCAAGGAAAAATCAAGCTTTGGATATAACGATGGTTTTGAACGAAATCCGCCTACTAAAGAAAATTGACGTAGAATTCTTTATAGACATTTAAAACTGTTCTGAAAAATATTTTTGATAAATTTATATTTTCTAAAATTTTAAATTATACATTAAAATTCTACTTAACAAGTATTAAAAAGAAGCCTAAAAGTGCTTTCTCTCTCTCTTTCTATGGATACCACGAAAATGCAAAGATTTAAGAAATTATCTCATCAGACTTCACATTGCAGCTATAAAATGGATTGCATATATGGGTATTCGGAGAACTTTTTAACTGCTAACGTAAACAAAATCCAGTTTTATAAAGAAAATTCTCTGTACAGATCTCTTTTGCCCGATAGTCCGAAGTAATATTTGTTAAAATTATATAATCAAACGCAACTAATATATCTCTGATTTTCTTTTTTATATTACAATAACGTAATTATGAAAAAAAAGTTTTAATGCTTTATTATTGGTATAAGTTCATCTCAAAATCTAATAGTAATGAATCATATTCTAAACATCTAACAGTAATGAATATTATTAATGAATTCATTATTATTATTTCATTAAATTATTCATTACTGTTATTTTATTAATGAAAATAAATTATCAAATATTGCATTCCGACCTGCAGGCATACAAAGCTAGTTCATATTTGTTATATTTTGTCATGTTCTGTTCTCTTTTCTTAATTTCTAGTAAAAACAAAGAATTAACATAAAATTCACAAATTATTACCGAGATTGATCAGAATTAGTAAATGCTATATAAACATTGTACACATTTTGTTCTTAATAAATAAATGCAGTTTAGTTTAAATTAAATCAAAATAAACCTCAAAAAAGTCGCAAATATAGTAACCTATTCCAGACTATTGTCCAGCGTGCGACAAACATGTAAATTTTACTGCATCTATGGAGGGGACAAATGACCACCCTAATGACTTTTCTCATTAGGGAACAGTAAAGGAGGGGGAAACAGTTTTTTGGATCGCGCCGTCCTAAAGGTTATATTATGAGAATTTAAGCCCGGCTTTAGAAGGTTAACTAAAAAAAAAAAAAAAGGTACTGAAATCAACTTGATATGTGAACAGATTTCAGACTCAAGTTTACCAGCATATCCAGACATGGAACAACTGTGAGAGAACTGGCAGATTCATCCATGCCATAAATGTGAATACCTACATTTATTTAATTTTTAGTTAATCAGATAAAGATTATCTAAATTCTAATAGCCTTGAAGTATTAAAAACAAATAAATTGTTCATAATAATGAATCAACAAATATATTGTTCAGAATAATGAATTTTAATTGCCCTCCAAAAGTTAAGGAACAGCATGTTTTTCAAAGCTCACCATTACAAAAATGTCAGTAACGCTTAAAACAGTAATGAAGTTTAAGAAAATTTATACAAAAACAATAGGTACCACTTTCATTTTACAGAAATGAATACTTATATAGGAGTTGGAGCAAAAATGCAAAATTTGCGATTTTTGTTCCCGAGTTGATTTTTAGCTGTTATTACAAGTTTAGTGGACAATATCCAAGAGAAGTCATTTGCCTAATTTATTGAGGTGGTGGGCGATAAGATGGATGGAAATGGGGATGTCACAAGCTGATGCTGCTAAATATCTCAATGTCTCTCGTAGTGTGGTCCACCAAGTATGGAATCAGTTTGAATCCGAGGGTTCTGCATCCAGAAGACATGTTCCAGGCAGACCTAGAGTTACAATACCTGTGGAAGACCATTATTTAGCTCTTTTGCCCCGAAGGAGGAGTAACATTACTGTGCCTCAGGTCATGACAGATCATTTATTGGCAACAGGAACAAGAATATCAGCTACTAAAATGCACAGATACCTGCACACTACAGGTCTGTATGCAAGACAACCAGCTGCTTGTCCCCCCTTGACTCAAAGACACAGAGATAGCCATTTAAATTAGGCAAGTGAACACCTCTCCTGGATCAGTAAACAACAGGTGTCTGTTCTCTTAACAGACGAGTCCAGGTTCACACTGGAGAGTCATTCAGATTGTCAGCTGATCTGGAGGGAACAACGCACCAAATACAACCAATCCCACATTGTGGAAAGACACAGTTACAGAAGTCATGGAATAATGGTTTGGGCCGGGATCTCTCTCGGTGGTCACACTGACCTGCATGTGCTCCATTGAGGAACTTTGCCAGTGTGAGATATCGAGACGAAATCCTCGATCAATATGTCCTTCCATATGATGTTGCTATTGGCCCTGGATTTCTTCTGATGGACACAATGTGCGACTGCATTGAGCTCGGGTTGCTGAAGAATATTTTGAGGGTCACGGTATAGAGCGGTTGGAATGGCCAGCTCAATCAAATCTGAATCCGAAAGAGCATCTTTGGGATTTGAGAGACAGGTTGCAGTGACATTCCATGTTGTCAGTTAAGTTGCCGGTCAGTGAAATGGGAAGCATTGACCAGACATGGAGAAATCCTTGTTCAGGCTCTTCTAATGACCTTGGAGGAGGACTTAAAGCAGCAACCTGTCTCTCAAGGTAGTCCCAAAGATGCTCTTTCGGATTCAGATCTGAGTATTACAACCCATTTTTGTAGTGTTACCACCCCATTTTTCCTCAAAAAACTGTGATATACTGTTTCTCCAAGACTGGATTTCTCTGCCAAGAGTGCAATTTTTTGTTGTAATTCATGTTTGCGTTGAACTTTAGATATATTCTATGTCACAATTAAAGAACTGTTTAGTGAGCATGTCCAGTAAATTTCTTGTTTCTATGTTGCTTCATTCTCAAATTAAACAGAAAAAACATGCTGTTCCTTAACTTTTGGAGGCCACTTTATAACATTGAATGAATTTTACTATAAAAGTATAATACTGAATGAATTTTTAATATAAAAGTATAATATTAAATAAATTTTAATATAAAAGTATAATATTTAATAAATTTTAATTTATTATATTTAAAAGAGCCAAGTATATTGACAATAAACTATGGTAAAAAATTATTTTCCAAGAGGGCAAGAGTAAGGTAGTTCTTTAGAGCATCCTAATTTATGAAAGTGGTCCTCACTTGAAAAATGCTGCTCTAGAAGATGCCATGATCAATTACAAAATTCTGCAAGGACAAAAAAAAAAAAAAAAAAAAAAAAAAAAGGTGCACTATGTACATATTAGCAGGTAACTAATACATCTTTGAGATTTTCTTAAACACAAACTAGCAAGTGATTTTCAGAAGAAGGATATAGTTTCAAAGTTTACAAAACTTTTCAAATGCTGCTAGATAAAAGACATGATTCACTTTAACTGTTATGTAAGTATGTATATTACTTAATGTTACATATGAATCATACCATAAGATTAATTTTGATATATTTCAAAAAGAGTTATTACAAGCATTTTAGAATTTTTAGAACAGCAAGAAAAAATAACCAAATTAAAAAAGATTTTACAGACCATTATGAATTAAAATATTATCTTACCTATGACCCCCCCCCTCTTCAAAACAATAAAGGCTTGGCAACAGAAAAGCCTTATTAGGAAAAATCATCTAAGCAGCAGGAAAATGAAAAAAGCATTTTGAATGAAAACTGTAATAATTAAAATTATACCTAAATCTTAAAATGACTATGATATAGCTTAAAAAATACATAACAAATTTTAAGGATTATAATTTTTTAGAACAGATGGAACTTTAGAGCGCAACTAAAATATCGAACATTCAGTCCAATTAATTTGAAAAAATGTTTGTTTTTGCAAATTCCAAATGACAAGATACTTCTTCAGGGAAAGCTTACCATTCACATCTATTTTTATTCCACAAACTTTTATTTCAGACCTAGCAGCAAAATGTACGATTTTTTTAAGTTCATATACAGAAAGTAGTTTTATTGATGCATGTCAACTTTTAATTTGTCTTTGAATGTAATAAGGCATCTTAAAACGAGTTTCCACTATTAAGTGCTATATTGCTTGTAACACATAAAATTCACAAGAATGTTAATGAAAAAGAAGAATGAATGTATTTTTTTATTATAACTCAAATTTCAAATGTTGAATAATTAGTTAGCTAGGGAAGTTACACTTAATTAATTTACCTAATGAATCCAAAACAACAAAAATACATGTTAACATTTAAACCCCACCAAGACTGATTTCTTGAAAATCTTATACCTGCATTACGACTGCAAACAGATTTGAATAAGTCATCAGCAACTGCTAGTCTATTACTCTAAACATTCAAAATTTTAAATCCAAAAAAGGATTTATTCAAGTACTGTAACAATACTTTGAAAATTTTCTAGACAGGAAGAAAACCATTCAAACATTCAAAATTTTAAATACAACAAAGGAATCATTTGGGAACTATTAACAATATTATGAAATTTTTCTAGACAGGGAAAAAATAACTCTGAATAAGGAATTATCTGTATATGTGCTTCATAATTCTACAGAAGTTTCAAATTATAATATGTTGGCATCATTAATGCCACCTAAAAGTTCATTAAAATTCACATACCGGGGGAAAAAAAAAAAAAAAAAGGATGCTTTAAAAAAAATCTGTGCCTTCCCCATAAAATATTCTAGTGTTACAACATAAACTTACTTCAACATATCAAATCAGGTTAGGTCATTTGAATAGGACAAGGTTCGTAAGGACTATTTGCCTAAGTGAAGGGCTGCCTTTAGACTTTGTAAGGGAAACTGACTCATATTCATATTTACATATGGGAAAACAATAAAAACTAACCAAGCAGACATCCTGTTTGCCAGATTTTGAACCAGGGTTAAACGACGAGTACTCAGGTTTTTAATTACTCGGCCAGTGGTAAGACAACATACCAAACTAAAAATAGACTTCAATAGATTACACTGCTATTTCAAGGCATATTATTTACTACTAACTTGTTTTTTCATCTAAATGCAAGATATTTATGGCAGAAATTCTTACTGCAGCGAGTGGCAACATTCATCTTTGCTGCACAATTTGCATATGTGCTCACCACAACAGGAGAATAAAAACTTGGAACTTTATCACAGAGACTTACTACTTACTTCTCACCTTCTTTGCCTGTTCATCACCTATATCTGGCATCAACTTGTGTGTATTAATGTTTAAATATTTAGCCTCTTACAAGATATGTTTTCCTTTATTAAATGTAAAATAAAGTTGGTTTTAACCGTTAGCTGAAGTTTGTGATTTTAGGGCCTTTCTAATAGCCTTCTGATGGAGTCTACTGGCAATTAAACATCGCCATATTTGGTAACCTAAATTAAGAACTGCATTAGTGCACCATACATAGCAGTTATGCCTGCCTTGGAAAGTAGTCATCATTTCGCCCATGTACTTTGTACGGAAGACACTTCTCCAGTTATCAAATCTTGTGGTCCAGAAGTTATCCGAATGAAGGATGCTTCAGTTTTATGTGCTGCTGGAGGAAGTTTCTGAGCAACCTGAATGGATTTTGTGATTTCACTGTGATATTACGTCAGTACAAATGATTCTCAAGAATATTTTGTTCAAGGATTTTCATTAATTTGTATGTCAATGCTGAAACAGGGTTACGTTTTTAAATTATCGGTTTTTTAAATGCAGGCAGGATTAAATTTTTTTGTAAATTTTTTTTTTTTTTTTTGAATTTAAGAGTAAATGTTTTTTTTCAAAGATTTTTAACTGATTTTACTGGGCTTTTGAAAGTTTTCTAAAATATTTTTTAAAGATAATATTTTTTATCGTATATTCTTGGCATTCAGTGGAGTTCGTGTTTTCTTACTGATAATGTGTAATGTAAATTTTTATGCTGTGAATATTTTACATTTTGTTAATATTCATGTTTTCCCCCCATTCTCGTATGCATCCCTAACGGTTATAGATGTGTGGTAAGGTCTTTTATCCTTTTAATCCATGATTTAGTATCGACATTTTTCTCGTGTGTGCAATTAAAATCATATACCTTTTCTAAATTTAACAATCATGTCATGTAATATATATGAAAGTACAGCAGCTACGCAGGTATCACATGTTTCAGTAAAATTACTGCCTTTTTGGAAAACAAGCTCTGCAACCACATTATTGCTGCTGTGGATTCTAATATAAATTCTGTTAGCGATATCATTTCAAAACCTCCTGCTACCAGAAAATATGATATCCTAAAACAAAGATTCATTGTAAAACATTCATCAAAGCATCAAAAATTTGCACTCTGTTGCAAGGTGTTCAGCTTGGCAACCAGTGCCCTTCTCAGTTATTGACTCATATGCGGGCTTTAGCAAGTGATATTGCACATGAACCCTTGCTAAGATCTTTGTTGCTTGCAAGGCTCCCGAATAATACACAATCTATTTTGGCTGCTCTTGGTGAAGATGACTTGAATAAATTCGATACGATTGCTGATAAGATTACCGAGTTCAGGTCTCACTCTTATGTGAATATGGCTATCGTGACCTATGAGCCAAATGAAGCTCCTTCAACTCGCTTGGAAGTTCAGGTATTGCAACTGATAAAGCAAGGTGGTGAGCTAACCCCTACCTTGGGACATAATTCTCACAGTCCTAAGTGCAATTTTCAGCATTCATTCCGCTGCAGTAGGTCACACAAACGCACTAATCACTATAAACAGCAAACAGATGACCTTTGTTTCTTCTATCATGTAAATTTTGGCGAGTATGCAAGGAAAGAGCAGTCTCCGTGATTTTTTTGGAAAATGGGTAATGTCAAATTGCTTGCTGACCAGGTGGCAATCACCAGCTGAACTGAATATTTTTGGACCACCTCTTCTCAAAGTTCAAATATTTAACTGCTACCGGAAGGAATGTGTCAGTACTACAAAAAAGCATGTCCAGTAGTCTAGGCTTTTTCAGGATTTGGTTTTGTTCACTTTGAATGGAACTAAGATTCCCATGTATGGCACTAAATGTCTTAGTTTGGATTTAAATTTACATTGCCCTTTTACTTGGTTGTTTGTTGTTGCCGTAAATCAGCCAATTTTGAGTGTTGATTTCCTTAAGAAATATGGATTGTTTGTTGATGTTGATAATAATTGCCTTATCACTTCCAGGACTAGTTTGTCATCGTGTGGCAAACTTTTAAGAATTAATTTGATTTAGGCATATCGGTACCTCTTGGTAACTCAATTTGATAAATTACTAGCTGAGTATCCTGAGTGCACTATCTCTTCTTATGTAACCAACAATAATCAGTCTTCAATAATTTTCCATTATATATTGCTACTAAAACTTCTTTGTGCTTCCTAAACTTTCTCGTTTGTTGCTGGATCTCCTTTAAGCAGTATGACAGGAGTTTGAGTACCTCATGTTGCAAGGAATCATTCTGCCGTCCAAAAGTGTTTGGGCCAACCCTTCTTCACATGGTCTGTAAGTCTAATGATGACTGCCATCTTTATGATGAATATTGAAACTTGAATGCTGTGACTATTCCTGACCCGTATCCCGTACCATATATTTTTGGGGAAAAAAATATTTTTCAACACTTGATTTAGCTACGGCATATCATAAAATTCCTGTTAACCCAGAGGATGTGCCTAAAACAGCTATGACTTTTCCCTTTGGATTATACTAGTTCCTTAAAACCCTGTCTGGTTTGTGAAATGTAGGCCAACCATTCCAAAGATTTATTCATCAAGCATTTTCTGGCTTCGACTTTTGTGTTCCTTACTTTAGTGATTTGCTCATGCTTTCAGCAAATAAAGACAAGCACAACAGCCACCTCTGTTTGATTTTTTATAGACTGCAAAAATAGAGGTTAAAACTGAAAACTTCTAAATATATTCTGGGAAAGCCATTGGTATTATTTCTTGGCTGTTTAATTACATCTTCCGGGGCCGGCCTCTTCTTGAAAAAAACAGCAATAATTATCAACTTCCCAAAACCTGTAATAATGTCTGAATTAAAGAGGTTTTTAGCAATGTTGAAGTTTCATTAATGATTTTTGCCTAAGGCAGTTACTATTCAAGCTCCAACTCATTCTCTTTTAAAAGATTCTAAGAAGAATGATAAGCATCCTGTTTTTTGGACAGCATAAACAACTGCAGCCTTTGAAAAATGTAAAACTTGCCTAACAAATTCAGTGACACTTTGTTACCATGCCCATGATCAGCAGTTGTCATTGATGGTTGATGCCTCAGATGTGGCTGTTGGAACCCTTTTGCACTCACAACCCAATAATGGCCTTCAACCACTGGCTTTTTTTTCCCAAAAATTGACTTCAGCTGAAACTAAGTATAGCACATACGATAGAGAACTACTCACTATCTACTGCACAGTAATGCATTTTCAAAATAATCTTGAGGGATAACTTTTTTTTAATAAATTCATGTCTAAAATTTTGTTTAGAAAAAAATCAGATTCTGCATCACCCAGGCACACTGGGCATATGAATTACCTTGGCCAATTCAGTACCAACATGCAGTATTTTCCTGGACCAGAAAATATTGTGGCAGATACATTGTCATGAATTACTGCTATTAACAAGATGTATGTATTAAGTTTTGCACAGACTGCTGAATTTTAACGTAATGATCCCAAACTGAATCATCTGTTGTCCACTGAAAGTAGCTGATTAAAACTACAAAAGATGGAATTGTCTCCTAGGCTAAATATAGTGACATAAGTGGTGACAAGATATTCCCCTCTGTTACATCAGCCAACTCTGGAGAGCAGTATTTGATTCACTCCATGGACTTTCTCATCCAGGCATATTTCCCACCAAAAGACTGTTTCTTTCTTGTTTTGTCTGGCCTTCTGTGTCAAAGCATTGTGTTGCCCGAACTCAACTATTCATGATAACTTGAAAACATTTCAATGACATCTTACAAAAAGCAAGAGCTTCAGAAAGCAAAGAAATCGATAGTTAAAAAGGTAACCAGTAAAAACATGAACAAAATCACATAATGATTAGTTAAGCAAAGAAATCGATAGTTAAAAAGGTAACCAGTAAAAACATGAACAAAATCACAAAATGATTAGTTAAGCAAAGACTCCAAATATCTGTGAAACCCATAATGCTGTATATATATATAAATTGTAATTATCCCAATATACACAGCGACCTGCTTTCGCTTAAGAAGCATCAGAGAATTTCATAAATTTTGCATAAGGTCTAAATTCAGTGGCAAATGGCTATCTGCACTTCAACACAAACAACTGAAAATCTACGGTAGTTCTTAGATTATGTTCATTCTTCCCGCTTGTTCTCAATGACATCATTGCACAGCTATTGCTGACATGATATAAACAGGCTACAACATCTGACAACAAATTGTTACTTCAACAGGACACTAAATAACTGGATTAACTGGGGCTACAGCTCATATGTACAAATGGAAAATCCAGATAATTGACCCATCTTTTTCTTGTAGATCAAATATATGAGTACTATTCCGTTTTGAAGACCGTAAAAAAATTGCAGCGAAAATGTATGTGCAAAAGCGCTAAATCTAGCAAATGCGCCCATTTAAACAGTGCACCAAATCTAGCGTACGCGCTGATTTCAGATTGTGTAAGTTTATACAGTTCTATATTTCTTAAGACGCCACTGAAATACTAGTTCAATTTTTAAATCCTTTTTTGATATCCTATGGATTTAAACAATTTGGGAATTGCCCATGACAAAAAGTCTGCAATAGAATTTTGGGGAAAGTGCAGAATCAACCACTGCTTGACGCATTTTTAAGAATTGCACATACTCGGTATCCATGTACACATCGACCTATTTTCACTTTAAAAAAAATCCCAGAACTGCACAAAAATGGCACTGCGCACACCCTTGACTTTATCGACCTATTTTCACTTAAAAAAGTAAAAGAAAATTGACAAAAATCCAATTGTTTTTACCCTTGTAAAAAGCGGCAAACAAATAAGTGGGCACTTCTGCACTTTAAACCGAGAATTTTTTTCAAAGAAAAAGCATTATTCATTATAGAAAATTATGTTTGAACAACCAACGAGATGAAACTATGCTTTAGCGATAACTCGATAGCGAAATAGCGATGCAGGCATCCATTCAGTTATGTTTAGAAATTTTTATATAAATTATAATAATGATCTAAAATAGTTATTTACTCTTATCTTTCTATTCAGTCATGTTTAGTCTTTTTTATGCAAATTATAATAATAAAAAAGTATTATATGAAATTAACCTTTCATCTAAATTAAAACATCAATCTTAAATAGTTATTTACTATTATACTTCCTTTCTTGCATTAGGGTTGCCGCAATTATTTTTGGCATCACTGGCATCAACAATAGTTTGGCGAATTTTTATGGCCCTCAAAACCGAATACAGTCAAATACCGAAAATCCGCCGACCTGAAATCCGCGTTGCCTCTCAGAATATAAACCATCAGTTTATAGGTTCCGGAAACCGCAACACTGAGTACGAAATATCGAAGAAAAAAATACTTACTGAATAATGATATCATAATTACCAAATAATAATGAGGGTTTTTTTTCTGCATTGAGGTAAAAAAGCAGACGATTCACTCAACTCTTTGTTCAAGTTCACGATTCCCGTTGTTGTATTTACTGAGCTTTGTTATTTCATTTCAAGAGATTGTTTAGTGCTCCCTTTTTTTTATCTGGATATTTTGTGGATAAATTAAGAATATTTTAAATTTCAGCTTTTTTTTAATACAATGACAGATAAGAAACACACTCGTGATTTTACTGCTTGCAACATTGAAAAACGTAAACACGTTGCATTGACGGTAACGCAAAACCTGCAAATTCTACAAAAGATGGAAGCAGGTGCTACTCCTCGATCATACTACAATCATGTCGCAATTCCATGCCATTATAGCAGAATGGTATGGAATTGCAACATGATTGTGTATGATATATGGAAAAATAAAGAAAAGCCGTTGAAATTTTACAGCAACAATGATTCTAACACCAGAAACCGAAACCGGAAATCTTTGCATGGGGCGAAATCGGCAAACCTCAATGCTGTGTACATATATAATACAATGAATAATATAATCAATTTATATATGTAATAGTAATTTAATGCATATAATAAATTATTGCAATAATGTATATAATAATTAAATTAAATGTATATAATACGGCTTATTCATTTTTCACTTTTAGTCCGAATATTATGCTTTATCTTTTCTGTCCTGAAATGCGCAAAATCCTAAAATCCGCACAACCTCTGGTCCCAAGCTTTGCGGATTTCTGGAATTCTACTATAGTACCAATATATGTAGTTAATCTCAAATAAGTACGAGAATTACATTCTTCCATTCATTCCTTTTTATTTTAAAAAAGATGACACAGTTAAAATGTGCGTATATATATATATATATATATATATATATATATATATATATATATATATATATATATTTCCATCGAACAAAATGAAAAATTTACTTATTATGGTAAGACTGAGCAAAGAGAAAATGAATTTTTATTTACTTATGTCCTAAAACTAAATATAAAATTTTGCTTTTATTCTTATATGAAAATTAAACAGATATGAGATCTCATTTGCATAAAATTAAAAAAAATTCAACTGAATGTTGTTCATGTTAATTTAGTCTGATTTTAGGAAGTAAGCATTTATTTATGCTTCAGATAGGATCCATACAGTACAGAATGAAGAGTAAACCTATATATATATATATAGTATATAATTGCTTTTCAAGAAATGATTACGAGTTGCCAATGATACACAATGACATGTTATTGAATTAAATGAAATGTATGTGCAAGCACATTTATTAGCTTACAATCAATTACTTTTTATTGTGGGGTAATATATATGCCATACACATATATCTAAATTAATTCAAAAGCATCATAAAAAATAAAATAATATTATACTCTTTTGTAGAACTTTAAAAAAAATGTTAAAACATAAAATAAATAAATGGACGACTTAAATTACATCAAAATTAGTACTTGGGGGGGGGGGAGTGATCCAGATAACCAAAGTTCTGAATAACTGGCATTCTCCTGTGTAACATTAAACAATACTGATTTCAAATAGTTACGATGAAATTGCACAAATTCTGTAAGCCTTATTTATCAAGTTTGATTAATAAAGAAATTTTTATTTGAGATCCAGCTTATAAAACTCATTAAATCACATCAGATAAATGTTTAAAATAACCTACCGCAAGAATCATTATCAAGTTATCAAGAAATCCAAATCCAATGAATGGCATAGCACTATGGGCAGCAAGACCTCGTAACTGAGCAGCAGTTGGAGGATCAGGCTTAACATCTGTATGAAACAAATTGCATGCATTAAATAAATGTTTATATAACCAAGTTAAAAGGCAACCTCAAGGCTGCTTCTTTCCTCTTGACAAAGGCAAAAGTTATAGCACAAACTCTTCAATAAACTTTTAAAATATGATTGCAATATATGAATAAAAATATCATGTAGTAATAATAATAAGCTTTCTTAAAATTTGCCAAAATTTTCCATAAGATAGATGCAGCACATTAATTATAATGCAAGTCCAGTAAAACCTTAATTATACGAGCTAATGTGGACTGGGGCTAACTTGGATAAGCAAAAACTCAGATAACACAGATACAAAGAAAATTTTAATACAGTCTTACTATGCATAATATACAGAATTTGCTAATGCACAAGATTCATATCAGTACGTACACATACAAGACACATGTATGTTCAAATGTACAGATATACATGTAGTACTAAATATGATGCATACTATAAACTTGAAAACATGTATCTACAATATAAATGAGGTGCTGTACAGCATACATAACATACCACAAATTAAACAAAAAACAGTAATAACCCGTTTCATTATGCTGCCTCATTTTCTTGCCATTATATTGTATAGACATAGCAACATTATATTGTCAACTCATGATTACATCATCTCACTGTTTAGCCTAAAATGCTGCCGCTTCAATCATGTTCAAGCCATCTGAGTGACCATTTGTTTTGAGCAATTCCCACATACGTTCTCAAACATCATCAGAACTTTCATTGCGTATGACTAAATTTACGTCTTCATCAGAAGTTGAATTGTTCATCACCTTACATCCAGTCATTCATATCTTCATTTGCCATTGCCTCTGTAACTGTGAAAACTAAAAACCAATGAATTTTTCACTCAAAGTACACAAGAATCAAGGCTACCAAACTCAAATGTGGTAACGATTGGGCCCTTATAATTGCGGTTTAAATTATTGCTTAACCCAAGTCTACAGATCGTTTACCTTTTCAACGAGGTTATTTTAATAATTTTTTTTGTTTGTTTATTGCAATGGCCTCAGATAATACACAGCCTTAGTTAATCAAAACTCGAATAATTGGTATTCTACTATACTATGTACTGAAGGAAGATTCAACTGCACTTCAGTAACTAGCATTAGCATTAATGACTGTAAATACATTACTTTCTGCTCCATACATAATGCTAAATATCTTTTCCATGGACACAGACCATAGCATGTATAGCAAATACAATAAGACTAACACAGATCTATATTGTTGAACTTCAACTAGTATGTGCAGATTGTTTGCATATGTTGTCTCCTTCAGTATTTTCCATAAAAAAATAGGAAGTGGATTCCCCAAAGTAAAGAGAGATTCAGGAAGTGGAATGAACCACATTTCTTGAATGCATCAGACATCATGTCATCCATCTGGGAAGATAACAACATGCCACTAGGTGACATTTTTTAGTATATTGCTCTAGTTTAATCAAGTTATAAACTGCATTTTCATAATAATTAATTTATTAGAATTAACAGAGTAATGAAACACTCTGCATACTGCTAATGACTTTAAAAATACACTGCTCATCAAAACTGAAGATCATTTGAATATTTCTGGAGGCATCCATCTTCTTACGCAGATGACCCTTGTGAGCTTTACCATATTTATATATTCAAATTATTTATGCCATTGCCCTTCTTTGTTTTGGTGTTGTATTCATGTTATACATGGAAAAAACCATGAACCAAACCAAGCAGCCAGCCCCTTTCCCTAGGTTTCAGCTATCAGTACTTAGTGGTCTTAACCACTTGGCCACTGGTGGAAACCTCAAAATTAAAGGATATCAGCATAAAACTTAAATGTTACTAAAAAATGATTACAAATAATTTTACAGAGTTTTATTAAACACTAAATGCTATACTTTCTATTTGAATAATTTCGAAATATTTGGATCTGTGGAAATTTAAACATGATGGCAAAATTATCACGATTTTGCTACAAATCTTTTTGAACATGGTATACAGTTGCCTCTGACAAAAATGGAAATCTTAGATCACAGTTTAATAGAATACATCAAACTGTTCATCAAGTCTTGCAGAATTACATGCCATTCTTTAAAAATTGCACTTTTCAGATAATGATGTGTCAAGTGAGGCGTTTAATGAGCAGCAATTCATCAGCCTAGGGCACTCCACACAAGCTCAACTGAATTCAGTGAGTAAGCTGGCCAATCCATTCGAGTGACATCTTCAGTTCCCAAAGTATTCTGACAGAGATTCTTGATGCAAATGAGCACTTAATTGATGAGCAAAAACTCTGAGCCAATAGCATCAACAATTCATCTATGTAGAAACTTCACCAAAGACATATACCATGATGTGGCCATTTTTGATGATGCCATCATAAAACCTGAAACTGATTCCCTGGAAATGGGGTCTTTCATGAACAAGGGAAAGCATGTACATGTTTTTCAACCCCCCATATCAAAACATGTCTTGAATCACAGTTCAGGACATATCAGAACTCATGTGTAAGATCCCATTCCTCTTGGACCCACGTGAACATTATGGTGACACCATATTAAACAAACCCCTTTAGAAGATGGAGACAGTGAGGAACAAAACAACGACTGCTTTGCATAGTTCAAATTAGTCTTTGTGCAGCAGTAGGTAGCTAATTCACGTGCCTGTAGCAGCCTGAAAGTATAAAACGAACTCTCTTGTCATCACTTTATGGATTCCTTGAGATGACAAAGACAGAAACTGGTCTTCAGACGCAGCTGTTGCTCTTAGCTGTCCTTCACCATGCGTTTACTGATTCACTGTTTCAAAAACAGGCTCAAGTTTTTTATATTCCATTTTAGGAGATATTTAGATCTTGTGCAACTTTCATTTGCTTCTTCCGCTTCCCTTGAGCATATCAACTGACCATCACATTTGCCCTACATTTAAATAATGGTGCTCCAAATCATAACTAATGAATACTGATGACTCTTGGAAAACACATTAACTTTAAACAACAATATTTACTCAAATTCTAACATCCATCCTTTGGACAACCCTAATCTGCATATTTCATCAGCTAACTTATACACAGATGTCTAATAACTAACAGATAATTAACATAAATAATTATACAACTCGACATTAACTGAATACTAATTCAGAAGTCAAACAACAAAAATCAGCGTTATATTTACAAAATTTTTACAGGACTAGTTTCGATGGTTTTTTCGAACCACCATCTTCAGCTGCAAAACCGCAAATGAACAAGATAGGAAATAATGATTAGATAAGATAAGAAAGCCTGGACAAGAATAAGCAAGTGGCGCCATCTGTTGGTGAAACCAGAACTAAAACATAATTTCTCTAAAAGCCGAAGGCAAATTTGGATTGGAATTAGGATCGTTAACTAGAACAGAAAGATTTTTATGAATGTGAAATGCCTCTAGAAAATCCAGGTATCCAATGGAAGATGTTTTTTGAATAATTTTAGCAGCAGAAAAATTGAAAGTGTGATTTTCGGACCAACAATGTTGAGCAACAGAAGACTTCTGTGTTTCCTTTTTTCTAACATATGCCTCATGTTCTTTGACGCAAAATTTTAAGGCTCTCTTAGTTTGGCCAATGTAAATTAAACCACACTGGCAAGGAATCCTATAAATACCCCAGGAATTCATATCCGGAATGGGGTCCTCGAGTATAGAAGTCCGAATTTTATTGATGGGAGAATAAACAACCCGAAAGTTAAAGTTCTGCAAAATATGTGCAACATTATAGCTAATTGAGGGAAAGAAGGGAATGACAACAGAATTTTTATAATCTCCTAAAACAAGAGTGTGCCTTTTAGTGCGTTGAGATGAGAATTTTTTAACTGCTTGATTAATAATGTTGGGTGAAAAGCCCTTGTCAATAGCTATTGCTTTTAAATAATTTAGTTCTTCATCAAGGGCTAGTTTGGAGGAGCAAACTTGAAGAGCACGGAAAACATAGGAATAAAATGAAGCTAACTTTTGTTTAGTCGGATGACATGATTTAAAGTGTGGCGGAAGGCAAACCGATGAAGGTTTACGGTAAACTGTAGTACTGAAGTTGGATGTGTTACTTGTGACCAGAATGTCGAGAAACGGAAGAGAATTGCAAATCTCAAGTTCAAAAGTGAACTGAATAGCAGGATCAATAGAATTCATTGTTGAAAGAACTTTATTTAAATCATCTTTATTACCTTCAAACAGGGTAAAAGTATCGTCTACGTAGCGGAACCATGCCGGGAATTTTAAAGTTTCAAACAATTTTGATTCATAATAATGCATGTAGATATCAGCCAGGATGGGACTGAGGGGGCTTCCCATGGCTAATCCCTCAGTTTGCTTGTAATATTTATTTTGGAAAACAAAATGTGTTTGTTTCAAACAGAGTTGAGTGAGAGAAATTAGCTCATCAATTTCGATGCAAGAGAAATGAAATTCGCGAAGTCTGGTTTCTAGACATCTTAATGCACCCTCCACTGGGACATCGGTGAATAATGATTCTACATCAAAAGAAACCATGTGTAAATTACTAGAAGAAATGTTTTTGACCTTTTTAACAAACTCTATTAAATTTTTTATGGTGTAAATGTTATTGTCTAATAGAGTTGAAGATCTAGAAACTAAATATTTAGCTAATGGATACGAGGCAGTACCTAAATTTGATACAATAGGGCGGAAAGGAATACCACTTTTATGAATTTTGGGAAGAGCATATAATCTGGCACAATTCGCAACAGATGGGATAAGCGAATGTTTTAAGTTGCTTGAAATGATATGCGAAGATTTGATCGCAGTTTTTATTTTGGACAAGTCCGAAGGTGAAGGATCTTTAGGGATCGGATTATATGGTCCTTCGTTTAAGAATTTAGTGACACCATCGATGTAAGTGTTCTTATACATGACGACTATCTGGCCACCTTTGTCGGCCTTTGAAATGATAATATCTGGGTTAGAATGAATTTCGCGCATTGTAGCTCTTTCTCTCGCAGTTAGATTTGGTTTCAAAGGTTTATTATTGAATTTCACATTATGAGCGATAAGATGCCTAATCATTTCTTTCTGTGAATCTGAAACTTTACTGAACTTGAAAGCTTTTTCGATAGGAGCCAAAATCTTTGGAATTGAGGGTTTACAGGTTTGTGAGAAGTTAAAATTATATTTTAGAATTCTCTCTTGTTCTTCTGAAAGACTAACATTAGAAATATTAACTATTGGCTTGATGTTTACAATGGGAAGATTTTTTGAACTACTTGAACTGGAAGACTGTAAAAGAAGTTTTTCGAATTTAACTGCAAGGGTGTTTTTATGACGGTTAACTGCATTCTCCATTCTAGACCAAGACTTTTGTTCAAGGGCAGTGAATTTTGGATATGATTTAGCGAGTTCCAGATGAAGCTTATAGAGTTCATGTTCAATTTTGGACAATTGTTGACGTGTATCCCTTATCACGGACCGAAGTAAGGCAAGCTTGCAATTTAACAGAATTCTTGAAAAGTGACTCGAAGGTTTTTGATTAGATTTGATTTGAATAAAATTGGGGATCAACTGGATTAACTGAATATTTTAATTAGCACATTTTTCTAATTAATCTTTAGTTTTGATGAGCAGCATATTTGTGGGTTTCTTTTACTATGTAAAAGTAGCTTCCCTTTGGAATCTTTCATAAGGTGATATTATATAAAGGTGAAGACAAAATTTCCTTAAATTTACACCAGAGAATATTCTGTTGCCTTAGTCTTCTCTTTGTCATCCCCCCCCAAAAAATCAACTCATATCAAAAACCATATGAAATCTATAATATTAAAGGCATGAGACCAATATGACTAGAACTAAAAACAATTTCACCTTAAAAAACTAAAACAATAGCAGGAATACTATAGAAAGCTTACAGGTGGAGGCAGGATATAGTACTTCAGCTGAACTGTCACAGATTAGTTAGTGGAAGATAAAAGAAACTGTGGTGCTAAAAACTGAATATGAAGACCAGTATTTAATTATAGATTGTATTCATCGGGTCCAACTGCCTATTTTTTTTTTAAGTCTGCCTTCCTCAATGTACAAAGTCGAGGTTTATCTTTACTGCTTGATATAAAATGCCGTTAAATGAAAGAGTATGTGTCTTGCATAGACTAAAACATTCTTTCTATCCTATTGTATTTCTATACAGTCAATATTTACATTTTTATATTTTTTATATTTATACTGTTAAGTGAAATGACTGTTAAATATAAATAATGCAGATGTATGGATGTTGTGCACATACTTGAAAATATGCCAAAAATTAGGCAATTGTCCCAGCAGTTGAAACTGAGGATGAAAATAATCAGAAAGTACCTTGTAAATATTTAATGAGTTTGATACCACACATTCTGTTAATAAAGAAGTACATGTGCTGAAAATTAAAAAAAAATTAAATATGATTTTAAAACAATTATTAATGGCAAAATTGATTTCTGATACAGATACACTGATGGCCATTAAAATTGCAACACCATGAAGGAAATACAAAAAAGATATTTACAGCATGAATACAGTATGGCACGAAGACAAAGTGATTAAATTTGCAAGCATTTTGGAGGTTTACAGGGGTGCAAAATTAGTAGAAACAGCTGTAACCCCTGGCAGCTACAACGGCCCTTACCCCATTAGGCATGGAGTCAAACTGGGCTTGGATGACAGAAATGGGCAACTCATTCCACACTTCTTCAAATCTATGCCACACTTCATCAACTGTATTAGCTGGAAAGATATGGCGGGCCAAACTCTCAGCAACTCATGACCAGATGTTTTCAATGGGTGACAGTTCTGGAGACTGCAGGCCAGGGCAGCAATTGAATATCCTGCACTTCGAGGAAGGTCAGAACACGAAGTGCAACATGTGGTCTTGCATTATCTTGTTGGAACATGGTGTTTGGGACCTCAAAGATAGAGCACAACCACTGGATGTAAGATGTCAGCCATCCGAATACTGTACATAGAACCAGGACTTGTTTGAAAAGGTGACATTGTGCCACTCCTGTACCCAGCATTGTCACTTGGCACAACAGAGTTGCCACTTCTCTCTATGCTGTATTGTCAATGGAAGCCGAAGTAATGGTCACCCGCATGACCTCACAATATATCTATTCTCTCTGGCTTTAGTCATGGGACAGCGCTGAGATCCTGCATGCCATTCGGTATGACCCTCAACAATCCATTTATTCTACATTCACATGACAGTGCGACCAGCAATATCATGGAATGATAATCTACACTTTCAATAGGTAACGATACTGCCTCTATCGAATTTTAAAACTTGCTGGTAAGCATGTTCTCTTCTTATTTGAGGCAAATGATTATTATTCGAGACATGATATTCAATACACGATTATTCGAGACACGGTATTCTGAGCAAACTCCAATCTTACAAAGCACTTTCCGAATGAGAAATCCACTACACAACTTTTCTTTTATGCAGTGCTTCAGATGTCGTTTCTCCCTCCTGCGTCGTGTAAATGCACACATACTAATCATTTCCATATCCCAACTTCTTCTTCCTTTGCTGTGATTTTGACGTTCGTCAGATCATTCCTTCCTGATGCTGCAATTTTAATGACCAGCCGTGTTCATTGATGCAGTATTTTCCAACTCTGAACCTTATTAGTGATATGCAGGCTTAGCTAGCGACATATTTGACCATTCACACTTTTAAATTTGAGAGTAAATAATATAGAAAATATATGCATTATTTTTTAATAAATTTAAAAGAAGGAATGAAAACAGCAAATGACAAATCAAATTAGATAGGGAAAGGGACAGGAAAAATGAGCAAAAGATATTCCTGTTCTCCAGTTTTGTCATTATGATAAACAAGCACTAGTCAATAAAATCCTTATGAAAGAAAAGTATCCAATAACATATTTAAAGACAAAAAGCAGTGAACTAATTAATCAGGCTAATAAAGGGATGGTGTCTACATTTAACTCAAAAATCATAATTAAACTAATGTCAATTAAAAAAATACAGGAAAGAGGAATAACAGAGATTAATATTAACACGAAAATAGTATCAACAATTTATCTGTAATTTCAAGCAGTTTAATCTGGAGAATAAATTCAGTTATATGAATTAAATTAACACTCAAAACAAAAAGAACACACAACATTATAAACATCATTAGAAATGAATAAACTACATTATAAATGTTACTTTTTGCTTACTCTTGTATTTTGATATTAACCAATGTGAAAAAGAAGATTAACGGCTCTCTACTATATTTATTTATAAGACTGAACATTTTACTTTTCACAATTAGAAAGAGATGCATTATTTCCCAGCAAAAACTCATAAAACAGTAAATAAAATTTAAAATAATTGCTGAAAAGCTACTATACAACATGGAAAAAAATTTTAAGTGCTCGTGACGTATTTAACTAACAAGGCCATCCTTCCCAAAGCAGCCACGGGAAAAAAATTAGATTGGCATATTCGGATTATGGCAAAGCAGGCAAGGTCTACTATCTAATGGAAGGGGTGCTTTCATGGAGGACATTTTAAGAGAAACTGAATCATATTCGCGCTACAAGTGGAAAAACCACAAAAACAAAAGAAGAAGAGATATCAATTACATAATTACTTTTATTATTCATACAGCTTTTGTAAACAAAATATTGCAAAAACATTTGAGAAAGCACACTAAAGGTATAGGTGCATGTCAGATGCAAGTGTTTCATAAAAACGACTAGATATTTTTAATTTCCAAAAATAACAAAAAAAAAAAAAAAAATCCAAGCATTAAACTGAAACTATTTCTGTTAGTGAAAATAAAACTAAATATATGCCTTGTTTAAAATCTGACTTACCACTTAGTCATTTAGAAATTAGTTCTCTATAGATTCGAAATAGTCTACAGTTTTACTTATCTGGGAGCAGTGGCATAGCTAGAGAGGGGCAAGGGGGGCATGTGTCTCTGGGCGCAGCATGCAGGGGTGCCGAATTGATGCTATGAAATTTTAGAATGAAATTGTTTTCATTCTTGGCACATAGAAAGGGGCGCAAGATCTCTAGTTCTGAAAACCCTAGCTACGCCTCTGTCTGGGAGTGGAGATGAATTGTAAAAATGAAAAAATTTCTGAAATACTTAAAAGAATCTCTCCTGTAAATAGATGTTTTCATGGCCCGAAGAGCTATTTAAAATCCAGCTTTCGCAAGATAAGAAATAAATTACTTGTGGAGTTTATAAAATCTGTTCTTGATACATCGGAAGCTTGGTTGCTGACTTTATGTGATGAGGAAGGTTTGGGGATTTTTGAGAGGATATTGTGATGCATACTTTGTAGAGTCCATGTGAATGGATCGTGGAGAACAAGACCTAATTTAGAGCTATACATGATATGTAGACAACCTATAGTAAAATTCTTCAAACAACAGAGACTTGAATGGGCTGGTCATCTGGACAGAATGCATAAAGAAATGATGTTGTAAGAAAATTTGTATAGCAATACCCATGGGAACCAGATCTCAGGGAAGACCTCCAGTGAGACGGATGGATTGTGTTGAAAATGACCTAAACATACTTAAGGTTAAAAAATGGAAAACAATTGCTAAAAACAGAAATGCATGGAGAAGGCCAGGGCCCACACTGGGCTGTTGAGCCAATAAAGAAGAGGAAACCGAAACTGTGTGAAATCATTTTGCATTAAACTATAAGCAACATCTAAAAAACAATCTTCTTGAATTCTTAAAGTTTTTTTTGGAATTTATATCATTTCAATGTTTTGCTACTTTATCTGCTTCAAGAAAGCATACAGAGTGAGACAGTTGCATAAATTCTTGATTTGCAATTAGAAAGCAAAATCTATTAAAAAGTTGCAGTATTTAAGAGCTCCAATATATAATGAAATATTATTCAAAGCATGATGGAATTCAAAATAAAAGAAGAGGGATCAACATGACTGCCCTATAAAGCACAATGCAATATTGTCCAAATTTTTTAAATCAAAGACCAAATGCTTCCATACTTACAGCAGAATTTTATTAATCATGTGGAGTATTCGTTAATAGTTTTCTGAAAGCAATCCAGTCTCCTGAGCAGAAATAGCGAGATAGCAACAAAAAATCTACCTCGGTGAAGGAACAAAAAACTTACAACTTTCAACTTAAAAAATCTGGAAGTAATAAAAATTATAAACATTTGAACACATACAATATTTACCAGAAGAAGCTAATTTAACATCACTGGTTAAGATGGTCAATTTTTTACGTAAAAACTGAAAGGAAAAATTCTGAAATTGAACTTAATTGCAAAAGCAGAATATGGCTAATGAGCAGTTATAACATGTAAATTGACACTGCCCATTAAAACCGTCATCTTTCTTTCATACTTTTCTAATAAGGATTTCCCCCCCCCCTTAAGATTGGGATATGTCTTAAGCACTAGTTTTGGTAGGCTTCTTTCCTGGCAATAAATGTATTCAACCATCACTCACACAACTATGCTTTTCATCTAATATTTTTTATCTTTTCTCCGACTAGGGATATGTCAAGTGATTAATACAAGCAGTTACCCTGTTCTTCAAGAAAGACATATTCTTTAAAAAGAAAGTCTTTGTTCAAATTACTACCTCATGAAATTAAAATGCGATTCAAAAGCAAAATATCTATGTAGCCTTTATGCTGGAATATCCAGACACAAACCTGGTTTCTCAGATCATTCATTTACTTATGGTAACAGGAGTTAAGTGTTGAGTTTTGTAAATTAAAGCTACAACAAAACAGTTGTTTGAAAAAATTACAATGAAGAGGTATGTGCCAAATCCTTTTTATCTTGTCTTAACAGTAAAACTGATAAATGCTACAGAACTGTTGAAAGCTTATTCACAAAAATAAATAAATAAAAAATAACACAGGCCTGCTCTCTCTCACACATTAGATTTTTGGAAAATTCTGTTGTGAAATTACAAAATGTTTTCTTGTTGCTATTCTTGATCATTCTTTTTTACCTAGTAGTCAGGAAAAGGCACAAGGAAAGAAATAAACTAAAATTGGCCATTAAAGGAAATGTGTGATATCAATGGCGTAGCTAGGATGGGGAAAGGAGAGACATCTGTTCTCGGGCGCAGCATCCAAGGGGCGCCAAACAAATTGATGCTTTTTAATAAACGTTTTAATGAAATGTTTTCCATTCTTGGCACACAGAAAGGGGCACAAATTCTTCAGCTGTCCCCGGGCGCTGGAAACTCTAGCTACGCCCCTATGTGATATACCTTTAATAAAAATAAAAAATAAAAAAATACCATTATTTTATTAATAAAAAAAGTTTATATCTTTTTTTAGGGGGTAGAATAGCTGAGCTTTGGGATGAGATGCAATACAGAGAGTAATAAGAAGAAAATAGATAGTCATGTAACCAAGAAATAATACAAAAATTATGAAGTAGAAACAGGAAGGGGAAATGACAGAAGTGGAAATTAAAACAGTTAAGTGTTAAATAGATTATTAATTTTTTAAAGAAATGGAAAACATTAAAAACTACAAATAAAAAACATGTTACAGGAAAATCTGCCAAATGATCTGAAAAAAAAAAGTCTTACAAAATCTGAAGTAAAGATAATTCCAAATGAGAAAAAAATATTTTATACATCTTTAATTCCACTTTTCACCTGTATTACTTTTCTCATTTATTAACCTTTTGTTGGTTGTAACACATTAGACTATAATTAAATATTATTTTTAAATTAACCTTCTTCTGAATAAAGTAGAATTCTGCCTAGGTATACCATACTTACGTTCTCCGACATTTAACAAAATCTTGGCCTTTTAATTAAAAAAATTGGTTTAATCCTAGTATCCGGTGCACACGGGATTTGGCTACTTTATGATGAGCAGTAAAAACAGAACATATACGATGAAGTAGTAAACGGGTCATTCAAAGAATATATATAGTTATACATAGCGTGTACTATGTATATAGTGTATAGTAAGACGTTCTTTGGGTCATTTTTGGTGTTAACAATAATTTTCAAAATCGTGCCGAGGCTGCACCATATTCTCGGATTTTACCCAAAAATTTACTGCCTTGATTTTTGTCTTTACCAGCACTGCTGCGATTCCAACAATGAAAGTGATACTGATGTCTAATCTCTTTGACTTAAAAATAATATGTTGATATGTATGTTATATCCCATTAATGATGCTAATTACTTTTGCATATACCTGAAAAGCTTTAACTGATATTTTGAATTTATGCATAAATCTGAAAATAATTGCTGTTTACCCTGTTAAATAACATCTATTTTATTTACACCTACTTACAGACCACTAACTTAAAACTATTGCGACAAGATTCTTCTAGACCATTTTCTCAAAAACCTGTTAAAAGTTAACACTCCATAATCATTTGCAAAACAGAAAACAATACCCATGTAACTATAATTGATCAAGTTCATATTCTTTTTAGCTAATGTAACAATCCAGTTCTAGTCATAATAACTTTGATAAATCCCACCACTAACATAAAATAAGAAGATATAATTATACTAATATCAGATATTATTACAAATTCTTTTCTGCCTTTAAGAAGCAACTAATGAATGTGTTCTCATAAAAAATGTTTTGCCCAAAGTCCTGTAAAGACTGCAACAATATTTTATGCATATTTAACCCATCCTTTTTTTTTTTTTTTTTTTTTTTTTTCATAGCAGGTACAAGAACTTATTTTCAATAAAGTATTTTTCAGCTGAATGATAACTAAAACAAAACATTTTTTTTAACGTTAAAATAATATGCACACCAAAGACCATCAGTTTCCAATTCTCAAAGTGCACTAATAATTATTAAATCAATGGAATATTGTTTCCACTTCAAAATGATTACGGCTTATAAATTTAATTCTTATAAACATTCCTTCTTCTTCTTTTTTTTTTATCTCAAATTTTCAGACATAGCTTTCAGTCTAAAAATTCTCTCACTACTTCTGATTCCATCCCCCCTTCAGCCTTCCCGGCATCGTTTTTATATAAAAGTTCCCTTTAACCATTTCCCCTTTATATTGTAGGAAATACATTCGCAGATAACTAACAGGGGTCATTTTACCCTTAAAAGCTTATTTTAATGTCTAAAGTAAATGTACCATGACAAGAAAGCTGCTTGTAAATTGCCATACAAAACTACATTTCGGTAGTTAAATAGTCGCCTTCAAGACACGAAAAGCAGATTTTATATCTGTGCATTAATGAAACATTTTCCTAGCAACATTAGAAACTCTGATAATTTATGACGTAAACAAACACCTTGAATTGCGTTTGCTTGCATTCGAAATCTAAGTAGTTCTTCTAAAAGAATTGTTCTTTCCCTTTGTCCAAGTCTAAATATGAAATCCTGAACTTGTTGCCGTGAATGTAATTTGTCTGAAATTTTAAAACCCGTGAAACCACACCTAAATGCTGAGGTGGAAAACTGCGATGAGACGAAATTATTCCACGAATTCTTAACGAAAGTCAAACGTCTGATAACCGCCATTTGTTGAAATGCGATGATTACGATTAAATATATTTAGCGATTAAATATTCAGCGAAAAACTACTACTAAGAACATATAGTGAATTTGACTTTCAGAAAGCAGTCCCTCCTTTTACTCTGTATCACGTGAAGAACATCAGTAAAACAAAAAGAGGAAAGTTAAAGTCAGGTGGCCGCCATCACTCGACGAAAAACGTGACTTTCTGGTCGAACGTCCAAATCAGTGAAACAGCGAAAAAAAAAAAGGATGTAACAAAAAAAAAAGTTTTGTTACTATAAGTTGAAAAAGTGTAATCTTATTCCAAGAAAACAAAGTTACCAAACTTACATACTTTCCGGGCATGCAAGAAATAATTTTTCTCCCTGAACAGCAGGCACTGTTTTGCCTTTTTTCGGCATTGGCCACTCCTAAGGACAAAAGTTGTGGCCATTTTATTGTGGAGGCACCTAATAGGCGGACACCGTTACCTGCTAAGAAGGAACAGACAGTTACAACCATGCCTTCTCCAGGATTCGAACCCGGGCCTTTCGGTATCGTAGTTGGCTCCCCTAACCACTACGCCATCTGGGCGGCATGCAAGAATTCATACATACCAAAGTGCAAAATCATATGCAAATAACCAAAGTGCATTGTGTGGGCATAAGGAGGGGAGGAGGTGCTAAGTTCGGTTAATTGATTAAGCAACTCGAGGGCCGTCTGCCTAGGGTACAGATGCCTTAGTGGAGGACATTGTAAAGCCAGCAGGCTTGTCTGCACGTTACACATTAGAAAATACACAAGAACTCTTATGCAGCCAGCCCATTTGCCAGGATACTAACCGGGATGAAATTACCACTCTTCAGCAAATTTACCGTACGGCCACTGGTAGCGCAAATAAAGCTGCTAAGAGAAGAGTCTTTCAAGAACCATAACTGAAAAAATGCAAGTAATAAAGTGAGCAATAAAGAAAATCGCATGTATATCACAAAAAGCCTCCACAGAAGCAGCCGCAAGATCATGACAGGAAATCTGCAGTTCGCTTCTTCATCACAGTCATTTTCAATAATACTGTAGAGTTTCACTCACCACAGAAAGCCTTCGCTGAAAACCCTTACGAGAAGTTTTTCTACAAAATGCTACAGGAATTTCTATACAGCTCTGTCAGCTTCTATAAAAATGCTTCTTTAGGGGCACATAGCCGAACTTAGCTTACTTTGATTAAACTGGATTTGGGGTTAGAACCAATAATGAATCAGTAAAGCTGCCAGACATCTCCATTTTTTCTTGAATCAACATTTTTGGTTTCTCATTGCTCAAAAGAAAATGCATGTTTTATAATGAAACAAAAAAAAAAAAAATTGCAACCTATTTCATGCAAAAATATTGTTTTGTGAAATCTTTCTTTAAAAGATTATATGCACAGGAGTTATTCAATGTTTAGGGATCCTCACTTTTATCTATTAACTAAATGTTGACGAACCTAATGAACTACTAAGCGAATAATCGCTTAAGTCCAAAAATAGAAACATAAACTCAAGAATTACCCTGTATTGATCAAAATAAAGTTGACAGATGGTCCCTTTCTCAGAACGTACAACAAAGCCTCCACTTGCGCTTAAACTCAAAAATGTAAGAAATAATAACTTAACTAATGAATAACTAAAGAGATTTAGAAGAAGCTAACACAATTTCGATTTCTAAACTAGTTGGCACCTAATATTAAAATAGCCAGCGAAGCTATCAAGGGCACGTAATACGGCCGAGCGTAGTAACAGCTTAGAAAGACGTAGCCAAAAGGCAAACGCTCCCTATCCAAGAAACCTAATTCTCTCTCTCGAAGTTAGTGGAATGTCAACTTAAATACTTTCTACTACTCATTTACATTTAACGCTATTGTTTATGTACGCACTAATGTACACTATTCGAATCACGAATGTCGCTGCCTACGCATCTAACTATCTAACGACGTATCTAAATGCCACATCTAAATTTCTGCAAGCGGTGGTTCAGCTATAATTCTATGATCAAATACTCAATCTAGTTTTAAGAGATTTATGAAAATACTAAAATTAATCTAATCTAGAATCTAGAATCGAATCTAATGTTAGATCTCAGGAGCAGCGTTCTAGCTGCGTCATAACAAATCGAAAGTCAAGTTCTCACTGTTGCCATTCTGAGGCAGAGAAAAGTTTGTTTCTAATCAAACCGGAACTTCGGCATAGTGAAAGTTTCTAGTCAAACCGGAACATCCCGGCCCCCCTTGGACAATTGTCCAACATCATTTGGGTATGGGAGTGGACTGATATTAGAGACGGCTCGGCGACAGATTCCATCTGAAGTTCTGACGTCTACGACTCGCAGTGGCCAATCGCACCGTCAGTGCAAGAGCTAAGAGGCTATTCGCACCACCTACGTTCGCGCATGCGCACAATCAGCCCAGGTACTAGCATTTTACGCCGATTTCCGTAAGGCAGCGGGTAGCGAGAGCGAAGGTTGGTAACCCTAACTCAGCAATAGAAAGGGTTGTTAATAGTTCACTAGCATGAGGATAATTTGCAAGTAATAATTATCAGTTACATAGACGAGGTCAATCTATATATATAATAAAGTTCAGAAAATGATTAGATAAAATAGGAATTAATGATGGTTCTAATTGCAAGCGAGGACGTGTAATTAGTTAAAAAATCTTTAATGTATTGACAAAAAGGCTACAGAAATTACTTAAATTCTTGTATTTAAGAGAGGAATTTTTATGCAAACTTAAACCCTAGTCTTATAGCATAGGAGTGTCAGAATTTATTATTCAGTAAGAAAATTTACTGAACATTATAATATTCTTATATATTCATCACTTTTTCAGTATCCACACATGTTTATAGGTTCAAATGCCATATTTCAAAATCAAAGTTATTTATGAAATAAAACCTTATAAAATCTGATAAATCATTTGTGTGTGCATATTTTTAAATCTAAATCTCTTTCATTAAATTATTTTTGTTTTTTAAATTACATCCCATTATTTATTTAAATGTAATTTATTAATGTGTTTGTACTAATATTTCAAAGTTCTTTGAAATACTTTTGTGTCCTGAAAATGCCAAGTATTTCCATAAAAAAATAAACAGGCATAAAATATTGTTAATAACCAGTATTATATGATTAATTATTCATTTAATAGTTGGTTTAAACGCTTTTAACTTATTTCATGTCTAAATTTTCTACATAGAAATCCTCTGTGTAATTTTTATTATCTTTTCTCAGACGAAAATTTTCAAAGAGGAATGAATGAAGTTTTCATTGTGCAAAACGCATCTTTGAAGCTAAATTTATTCTAAGAAGTACAAAAAATGTAAACAAGCTTTCCTTTCCCCCCAAATCAGTCATATACACTATTCCAACCGTTCAGAAAAACGATAAAGATTGCGAACATAAAAATGTGCCTTTTTATTTTTATATATATATTTTAATAAAAGGAAATGTGTTTCTTCTGTATATATATATATATATATATAAGAAAAGTTACCTATTTTCCTTTCCAATCTTTTGAAAGTCGCCAACACTTAAAGAATGATAAACTACGCCAAGGTAGTAACCCGCCTTTAAAAAAAAAAGATTCACTCTAAAACGTATTGTCTGTTCTCTTCGAATGGGTTCAAATGAAGGATCCGACAACTCAATGCGCATGCGTGATTGATGTTAGTGCGGCTAATCGCACCACCGGTGCGAATAGCATCGGCCTCTACGACTCGTACTGGTCCATCTGGACCAGGAAATATCTCATCGATGCGAGCTAGTGTCCACTTCATGAGTGTCTTGTTTTTATCCTTTAACTTTCTGAAGCCGGCTGGTACAGCAGTTGTACCAGAAGAATGACTTTCTCAGACGCCGGCATTGGTACAACTGTCGTACCATCCCTGCCCTCCCCATTTTAGAGAATTGCCTATCTGTAGATGTCTGGGTGGTCCATTGTCGCTGCTCAGAGTAGCCGCTGGCTACGCATTATTTCCCTATTCTTATCAGTTTGGCTACATTTTGGCAAAAACCACAGGTTTCGTCTCGCGCCAATATATTTGAAAATCAAATAGAGGCCATCTCTTTCTCAATCTGTCTCAGCTATGATTAAAACGTCAGCGATTTTGCACGCTCTATAAGCTTACTTTGGTGGTCGTGTGTGCTTAATGCATGATATAATTAAAGAAAATAAGAGTAGACAATCTCCTATAACAAAAGAATATATTAAGTACTAAATTACAATTTAAATTACATTGCAGAGATCAACACAGAGCTCGGAACACAGTTCGTGCTACCTTCGCGTACCGTTGTGTCACGAGAAGTCTGAGTGAGTAAAGATGTCGCTTTGCTGCTCCGATTAAGAACTGGATTTTACACGTGGCGCCATCTCATGAATAGAAGTTGAAGTATCTGTCGGAACGCCACAGTACTCCCCCCCAAGTACCATCGGTACGTTATAAGTACTTTGGGTTAAATTTAACCTTTCTTCCAGATCTGGTAGTTTTAGGTTGCTCTTTAACGGGATGTAAGATTTCTTCCGGGAGTGATGTTGATGAGGAAGTTGTTGGATCTTGCATTAGAAATGCTGGTTTGAGACGATCGATTCCAATCACTGATTGTTTGCCATTGCAGATGATGGTGAAATGTTTCGGTGTTCGTTTGACAACTTTGAATGGACCATCGTATGAAGGTGTTAAAGTTGGCTTGATTGCATCGCTGCGCACAAATACGTGCGAAGATGTCTCAAGCGCAGGATGTACAAAATAGCTTGGCTGGTTATGCGAAGATGCTGGGGTTGGCGAGATATTGCTCATGGTCTCACGTAAACGTTGAAGGAATGTTGGAGGGTCGATTACTGGAGTAGATTCCGGGTGAAAGATTTCACCTGGCAGACGGAGGGTTGCACCATATAACATTTCAGCACAAGTGCTACCAATGTCTTCTTTGAATGCTGCGCGAAGACCAAGCAAGACTAGGGGTAAGGCTTCTGTCCAGTGTGTGCTACTGTGGCACTTCAGACCTTGTTTGAGAGATCGGTGAAAGCGTTCCACCATCCCATTTCCAGATGGATGGTATGGTGTTGTGCGAATATGGCGAATGCCAAGAAGAGAAGTGAGGGATGCGAACAAGTGACATTGAAATTGTCGGCCTTGGTCAGTAGTGATGGTGGTAGGCATGCCAAATCTTGAAAGCCACTGGGAGATGAATGCTCGAGCTACAGTTTCAGCGGATATATTTTCAATAGGAATGGCTTCAGGCCATCTTGTGTACCGATCAATACAAGTGAGGAGGTAAGTGTAACCATTTGAAGGAGGCAATGGGCCAACCAAGTCTAAGTGCACATGATCAAAGCGTCTTGCTGGAAGGTTAAATTATTGAATGGGGCTGTGAGTGTGACGGGATACTTTACACCGTTGACATCTAATACATGAACGAGTCCATTCTGTGATGTCTTGATTCATTGCTGGCCAGACAAATCTGTCTGCGATCAGCTTTTTGATGGCACGGATTCCAGGATGTGCCAAATTGTGCAAGGCATTAAACACTTCACGTCTAAAATTGACAGGAATATAGGGACGTATTCTATTGTTCTCTATGTCACAGTAAATTTTAAGCGTTGGATCAATGTGCAGCGGTTGTAACTGAAGGGAGGTTTGTGGATTTGAGATTAGGTTCTTGAGTTCCTCATCATGCAATTGAGCTTTTGCAATTTCAGAGAAATCTGGGGTAGTGAGGTTGATATTGTTTACTCGAGACAAGGCATCAGCGACACAATTATCAGTACCAGAGACATATCTGATATCTGTACTAAACTGGGCAATGAAATCCAGATGTCGAAGCTGACGAGGAGAACATGAGTCAGAGTTTTTTTCTAAAAGCGAAGGTTAATGGTCGATGATCGGTGAAGATGATGAAGTCGTGTCCTTCCAAGTTGTGCCGGAAGTATTTAACAGCACAGTACACAGCAAGTAGCTCTCTGTCATATGTGCTGTATTTCCTTTCTGCAGTAGTAAGTTTTCTGGAAAAGAATGCCATTGGCGAAAGTCCTTTAGTGGTATGGGTTTGAAGCACTGCTCCTATGGCCGTGTCAGATGCATCTACCATTATAGAGAGCTGATCACTAGGTGAGTGATAAGAAAGTGTGGCTGCATTTGCCAGATTGTGTTTGCATTGCACGAATGCTGCAGATGCAGATTCAGTCCAAGGGACAGCTCGTTGATCGTTTTTTTGCTATTCTTCAGAAACTCATGTAGGCAGGCTTGTGTTTTTGCGGCATTTGGCAGAAAGAGTCGGTAGAAATTTAACATTGCTAGAAAACGCTTCAGTTCAGAGATGGTTTTGGGCTGAGGTAGGTTGTTAATTGCTTTGACTCTTTCCGGTAAAGGTTTAACTCCGTTCTGGGTGATAAGACATCCAAGAAAGGAAACTGAGGGTTGACCAAGTACACATTTGGATGGATTTAGTTTTAATCCATGATCTTTAAGGCGAGTGAAAATCTGACGCAGATGTTGAAAATGTTCTTCCGCATCTGTAGATGCAACCAGGATATCATCAAAATATGGAATGCAGAAATCGAGGCCAGACAGTACTTGGTGTAAGAAACGCTGAAATGTTTGGCCAGCATTGCGAAGGCCAAATGGCATATATAAGTACTCAAAGAGACCAAATGGTGTAGTCACTGCGGTCTTGGGCACATCTTCAGCATGCACTGGGATCTGATGATATGCTCTGGCAAGATCGAGGGTAGAAAATATGTTTGTTCCATGAAAAAGATGGGTACAGTCTTGGATATGTGGGACTGGATATCTGTCAGGGACTGTGACGGCATTAAGTCGACGATAATCTCCACAAGGCTGCCAGTCACCATTAGACTTTTTAACCATGTGAAGTGGACTGGCCCATGGACTTTTAGATGGGCGAATGGTTCCCTGTGCTAGCATGAATTCAAATTCTTTGCGAGCAGCTTTTAGCATCTCTGGAGAAAGACGACGAGGCTTGGAAAATACAGGTGGGCCATGTGTTTCAATGTGATGATACACTTCTGGCTGATGAGTATGCTGCCCTGATTTGGATGGGTTTAAAATGTCAGGGAATTCTGCTAATAACCGATGAAACCGTGTGCTGCCCGATAAAACACTTATGTTGGTAGGTACGTTTGATATGTGAGCAGCTTGGCCCTGTGATGTCAGCTGAGTTGTAGCATCAATTAAGCAATTATTCTTGACATCTACTAGAAGGTGGAAATGTGTCAAGAAGTCGACACCAATAATTGCTTGAGTTACATCCGCAATAATAAAAGGCCAGTTGAAAGTCCGGCGCAAGTTTAAATCAAGTGTCAATAGTTTTATGCCGTAGGTTGCAATTTGGGTACCATTGGCTGCATACAGTACAAGTTTATTAAGTTGGTGAGCATTTGTTTTAGTTCTCGGGAGCACTGATATGTCAGCTCCAGTATCTACTAGAAAACATAACTGAGTTGAACGATCAGCCAGTACTATTCTGTCGATGTGGCGGACATTCTGTTGGCCAGCAGAAGACCGCCCATTTAGTTTCCCGCTTGTACAAAAGTGCATGGAGGGGCACACTTGCGAGCTTGCGCGCCAAAATTTACATGATAAAAACATATGCCACTTGTGGGTTCTTTGTACTGCGTTCGAGTATTGTGACGAGATTGACACCTGCTTCGGGCACGAAATTTATTACGTGGGCCCTGATTTGATCGATTGTATCTCCGTGAAGCATGAAGACTTGTAGAGAGTTCAGATACTTTTTTGGTCAATTCAGCCACTTTTTGTTCGAGGGATGAACTGGAAGGTGCAGCATTAGCAGCACTGACATAAGCTGGAGTAACAAGTTCATTAATTTTGTCAGCCATTGCTGCTAAACGGGTTAGATCTTCATTGGAAGCAGCGAGAATTATTTGTATGTTATTAGGGAGACGCGAAAGCCATAGTGACTTCAACAAGTCGTCACTAAAATGGCTTCCTGCCAGATCACGCATTCGTGACAGCAAGTATGAAGGTCGCTGATCTCCAAGTTCAAGTCCTTGTAGTAAAGTACGTATTTTTGAAGATTCACTTTCTGAATAGATTTCAATGAGCCGCTGTTTCAGTTTGGAGTATTTATCACAATCAGGTGGTTTGAGAATTAAGTCATGCACTGAATTCAGAATATCAGACTCAATTGCTGCAACTACGTAGTTGAATTTTGTAGAATCGTCACTAATGCGAGCGATAGAAAATTGTGCTTCGATCTGAGCGAACAACAATGAAGGATTATTTTTCCAGATAGGCGGTGGCTTCACCGCAACGCGTGTGATTTGTGGCTCTGGTGGAATATCGTCGGGCATACTGATAGATAATTTTCACTTTAATTAATAAACACTTATCAGCACAAATATTGTAGCATGAGGATACACTATTGATATTTTACCATGATAACAATAAATATTTTAACCATGCAGAAAAAATTTACGTAACGATACACACACAAATAAGACAGGGTCAGCAATTACACACACAAATAATATTTTACCGAAATGCATTTGAAAAGAAACCCTTATTTGAGAAAAAAAATGATGCGTTAATTTTGTATTGAGCACGCACAAAATCACCACTTCACACTGCTAAGGCACTTTCGAAGGAAAAAGGAAATCACTCCTGTAGCACATGGGAAAACACTTCACTACTTTCGAACACTGAGAAAAGAATTTTGCCGTAGCACGTTGCACAAAAGTTACTGATGTGGCACATTTAGCGAAAATCACTGTTGTAGCACATTTGTCGTTGAATGATCGAAGAATTATTGCACGACTGGCGAAGTCAGCGGAACGGAACAGATCACACTGATGATTTGCTGAAGCTCCTTGCGATGATATGCACGACTTTGAAAAAACATAAGCAATATATATCAATACATCTAGAAATAATTGAAGGGGTACGTTGTAGCATACGTTTAATGTCCATATTCGTTGTTATTTTTAGTCAGTTCTTCAGAATGCCTTGGATGCACGTGGCTTAGGGTCGTTGAAAATCCATTGTCAGTAGCGTGCTCAGTCAAAAGGTCACCACTTTTGGTGGTCGTGTGTGCTTAATGCATGATATAATTAAAGAAAATAAGAGTAGACAATCTCCTATAACAAAAGAATATATTAAGTACTAAATTACAATTTAAATTACATTGCAGAGATCAACACAGAGCTCGGAACACAGTTCGTGCTACCTTCGCGTACCGTTGTGTCACGAGAAGTCTGAGTGAGTAAAGATGTCGCTTTGCTGCTCCGATTAAGAACTGGATTTTACACGTGGCGCCATCTCATGAATAGAAGTTGAAGTATCTGTCGGAACGCCACATTACCATATTCAATGTTTTTTAATCATAACAAATAAGAATAGATTAATATTTTAGATTTAATGCCCTTCTAGAAAATAGGTAAAACCGCTTTTATCGTTTACTTCCTTTTCATACTTATGAATAATAAGATTTTATTTTGACATTTTTTTTGTAGAGTGCATAAAACCCTTAAGAACTGTTAACTCTTTCAAAGTGCTTCTATTATGTAGGCAATTTTGTCTGATTTATCAGGAGATAAATAAGAGACAATTGTATGCATAATAGTTTTTGTGATTTTCATTCATTCAGTGATTGCTTTCAATGATTTCCATTGATTGTAAATTAAATAAAATCAATTTATCTTTAGACCCTCTTTTAGGATGAGATCTGCCAAAAAGTATTTAAATATCAGTAAAGCTCACGTTACTTCTAAATTGAATCAGAACTTCAGTTACATTGTATAAAATTTCGGCCAGTTTTATTTGCTGAAATTCTTATACTCCTCAAGAGATAAAGGTAATTCAGACAAGTTAATAAAAAAAATATCTTTAAAAAAGGTTGTTATTTTGTCTGTAATAAGGTGAATGTCAACTTACTATTAAATGTATGAAAATTAGGATTGGATTACGAAAAAGCACGCGAACGCTATCTACTTAAGGGGATGGATGCTTTCGTATAAACCTTTTAAAGAGAAAATTGCTCGCATTTACGTTCCTGGTGGAAAACTCCACATGTAACCAACCCGTTCTTCGGGTTTGATTGGATTAATTTTGTTCGCTTACTGAATTGCATCAAAGCACACAACAACTACCTCTATAAGGGGAGTTATGCCTTCGCGGAGGACTTTCTAAGAGAAGCTGGCTTGCATTTACGTTACACAAAAACTGTGAATCCAACTATTTAGCCGGGATTCAAACCCAAGCGAGCTACAAGTGTTCAGCCACCTTTACCGCTCTACTGAAGAGCCCGTAAAAATATTGATAAAGGAAAAGTATTGAAATAACCGGTTTAATTTAATAACCTATATTTCTCAATCGACAGTACCGGGTGATCAAAAAGTCAGTATAAATTTGAAAACTTAATAAATCACGGAATAATGTAGATAGAGAGGTAAAAATTGACACACATACTTAGAATGACATGGTTTTTTATTAGAACCAAAAAAAAAAAAGTTGTTATCGGGCCTTTTTTCGTCGAGGAAATGCGTGATTCTGGTTTTGTAACTGCTACCGTGACGGGTGAGAGGTATGCCGATATGTTACAGAATCGCATCGTCCCCAGCGTGGCTGATAAACACCTGGTGGAACGTACGATATTTATGCAGGATGGCGCTCCACCCATATTGCTAGACGCGTGAAAGATCTCTTGCGCGCGTCGTTTGGAGATGATCGTGTGCTCAGCCTCCACTTTCGTCATGCTTGGCCTCCCAGGTCCCCAGACCTCAGTCCGTGCGATTATTGGCTTTGGGGTTACCTGAAGGCGCAAGTGTATCGTGATCGACCGACATGTCTAGGGATGCTGAAAGACAACATCCGACGCCAATGCCTCACCATAACTCCGGACATGCTTTACAGTGCTGTTCACAACATTATTCCTCGACTACAGCTATTGTTGAGGAATGATGGTGAACATATTGAGCATTTCCTTTAAAGAACATCATCTTTGCTTTGTCTTAATTTGTTATGCTAATTATTGCTTTTCTGATCAGATTATTGCTTTTCTAATAAAACCCCATGTTATTCTAAGTATGGGTGTCAATTTTTACCTCTCTATCTACATTATTCCGTGATTTATTAAGTTTTCAAATTTATACTGACTTTTTGATCACCCGGTACATTAATTACGCATATGAGGGAGATTATTTGTGAATAAATAAACTGTATTGCACTTTTCTCCACTATTTCATATTACGATGGAATTATTGCATTCCAAAGTTATTTTCCATGAATAAATTTTGCTCCGGTCATGATTTTTGATATTTTCAAAGAGAAAATTCCACACTTTAAATAAAAAAATACACGAGAAGATACTTTATGCAAAATTTGACGTAAACGGTTTTCTTAATTTTGCTTTGAAAATATTCTAGGGTAATCGTTTTCACTACTGGAAGAAATATGAAAAACAGATTTACTACATTGTGTCAACACCCAGTATGTCCTTATTCTTTTGAAAACGTGAAAGATTACTCTTTCTAAAATAAATTAGAAAATATATTATGTGCAGATAGAATATTCGTTGAAAATGAAATAGACTTCAACCTTTGGATATAACGATGGTTTTAGATGAAATTTCTACCTATGAAAAGAAATTGACGTATAATTAATTCTTCATGAACGTTTAAAACTGTTGTCAAAATTCCTTTGATGATTGCATGTATAGGTCCCGGATTTTTTTCTCTGCTAACATAAACAAAAGCCAATTTTACAAAGAAAAATTCTCGTTAAAGCTATACCTTCTTTGCCTGATAGTCCAATGTAATATTTGTTAAAGTTAAATGATTAAACGCAACCAATGTATCTCGGATTTTGATTTTTATATTATAATAACAAAATTATCGAAAAAAGCAGATTTAAATCTCTGTTATTGTTATGTAAAGCTTTATTATTGCTGTAAGTTCATCTCAAAATCAAATTGTATTGAATCTCATTCTAATCATCTAATGGTAATAAATATTATTATTATTATTTCATTAAATTAGTCATTACCATTATTTTATTAATGAAAATATGTTATTAAAAATCGCATTCCAGCCTGCAGACTTACAAATCTAGTTCGTATTTACTATATTTTGTTAAATTTTGTTCTCGCTTTCTAATTTCTAATACGAAAATACGCGAATATAAATGGAGAGTGAAAAAAAAGTTAAAAAATTCACAAATTATTTACGAGATTGATTAGAAATAGTGAGTGAAATATAAACATTGCATACATTTTGTTCTAAATAAATTGTGCACTAGATATGCATCCAGTACTGCATATTTATTTATGCACTATTTATTTAGAACTTTATTTAAATGAAAGCAAAATAATCATCGAAAAAATTGCAAATCTAGCAACCCCTCTACTGTGGGACGTAAGCGTCCGACAAACATGTAAATTTTACGTCATCCATGGAGGGGGACTAACGACTTTTCTCATTAGGAAAATGTCAAAGAGGGGACAAAACTGTTTCGGATCGCGCCGGTCTGAAGGCTATATTATGAGAATTTCGGCCCGGTTTTAGAAAGTTAACAAGACTAATTGTCCTGCCTTGAGATTGGATCTCACTTGATTCCATTTTGAGCGGTTCTGCAAATGATTAAGATATTTTACGCTCCAACGGTTCCAGAAATTAGCTCTAAGTTTTTGAATTAAAGTTCATCTAGAAGACAGGGTCAAAGAATCTACAGAATCATTCGGTTCTGGTATCGACAAAAGTGGAGCTCCTATTAGGAAATGACCTGGAGTCAAAGGCTGAAGATCTGTTGGATCAGCCGAAATAGGTGACAGAGGTCGAGAGTTCAAGCAGGCTTCTATTTGTGTAATTAATGTATACAGCTGTTCAAAGTTTAAAATTGTCGTTTTCCCTACCTTTGTCAAAATTCTCTTCATTGATTTTATATTAACCTCCCATAACCTGCCAAAATGCGGGGAAAGAAGGAGGAATAAATCTCCATGTTATACCTTCTTCGGAACTAAAGCGCTGAATAGGATCCGATCTACAAATTTTAAAGAGTTTATCAAGAATATTCTTCGTTCCCTTGAAGTTAGTAGCGTTATCACTCCAAACAATGGATGGTTTAGATCGTCTGGCAATAAACTTTCTAAGACATGCTAGAAATGCTTCAGTAGACAAATTCGATACTACTTCTAGATGAATAGCCTTTGTACTAAAGCAAATAAATATCGCGATGTATGATTTAAACGTAACTCTAGATCTTTTCAAATTAGGCTTGATGATAACTGGACCTGCAAAGTCCAGTCCTATTTTTCGAATGGTCTAGTTATTACAACTCTATCTCTAGGTAAGTCTCCCATCATTTGGTTTATGGTTTGGTTCCTTGTTCGAAAGCACGTCATGCACTTACTTATAACACGTCTAACTCTATCTTGTCCGGAAGGTATCCAGTATAATTGTCTAATAAGAGAAAGTGTTGTTTGAACGCCCGAATGAAGAGATTTTTTGTGATAATAATCTATGAGTAATCCAGAGAAATGATGTCTTTTGGGTAAAAGAAGTTGATGTTTGTGGTCTTCTGAAAGATTGGAGTAACGTAGTCTCCCACCAACTCGTGAAATTTCATCTTCATCCAGAAATACATTTAAGGATAAAACCTTACTATTACTTGGAACTGATCGTTTCGACTGCAGGCACTTAATTTCAGGTTGAAATTCAGAATGTTGTACACATTTGACTAGCACCTTTGTTGCATTTTGTAGTTCAGAAGCACTCAAAAAACTTTCTTTTCTTAATGGTGTATTGGTTCTACAGTTGTTCGCAAACCTTAAACACCACGCAGTAGTTCTAATCAATTTGCTAAATGACGAATACCTTTTAATGAATTCGTTCTCAATGGAATTTTCACCTGTAACTGTTGAGTTCACTACAGCTCCCCTTCGAAGTTCAAGCTCTTCATGATCCTTGAAATCTCTTACTGATTCTGCAAGTTTAGGCCACGAATGGATGCTCTGTAATATCCACTTAGGTCCATGCCACCACATGTCACTATTTTGTAGTTCAGACAACGTCATTCCTTTCGTGGAATTTGTCTTTGTTCCTCTGGTCAGCATATCAGCCGGATTTTCATCTCCAGGGCAATAATTCCAGGACTCAGGTGATGTTTTCTCTCGTATTTCCATTACTCGATGTTGGATGAATGGTTTCCATTTATTTAAATCGCCCTTTATCCAATGTAACGTAACAGAAGAGTCTGACCAAAAATATACATTCATCTGGAGTCTTTTCTCTAACTGTTCTTTGACATTCGAGGCTAATCTTGCTCCGATGAGCGCCCCCATCAGCTCTAATCTTGGAAGGGACATCTTCTTCAGTGGAGTTACTCTGGTTTAGGAAATGACAAAACTACTTCCTATTTCACTGTCCGTCGTGACGTATCGCAGGTATATCACAGCTCCATATGCCTTCTGACTTGCGTCGGTAAAGCAATGCATTTGAATATCTCTGAATTCAGACTTGTTAGTCTTTCGGAAGTAATGTCGCGGAATTTTTAGATCCTGAATCGCTGACAGTTCATTAATCCATTTTTTTCATTCTGTTTTCAAAGTCCAATGGTAACGGATCATCCCAATCTACCCCAAATTGCCAAATTTCCTGCATTAGTATTGTTGCCCTAATAGTGAATGGACTTTTAAATCCAATGGGATCGTAAAGCTTTCCAATGGTTTTAAGAACTTCTCTTTTTGTCATTAGATTTGTTTCCCCTTGAGCTTGATTAGTTAGATTTTGTGATTCTATCTTCAGAAGGTCTTCCTTGTAATTCCATTTATATCCCAATACCTCTTGTTCCAGAACTTTCTGGATTTCACCATTTTCGTATTCGTCAAAAACTTCCTGCAGATTCCCACAATTTGTTTTCCATTTTCGCATGTTGAAACCAGCAGCCTTCAATATATATCTAATATCTTCATATATGAGTTTAGCTTCATTTCCGTCTTCATCCCCACCTATTAAATCGTCTACGTATAAACATTCGTTCAATAGCTTAACTGCTTTCTGATTTGTTTCTTTAAAGGTATTTATGTGATGTTTGATAGTAGCGGCAAGCAAAAATGGGCTGGATGTAGCTCCAAACAAAACGCGAGTCATCCTAAGTATTTCTGCGTTAGGTTTCCCATCCTTATCTGTAAGGTTATTTGCCCACAAAAATCTTACAGCATCCCTATCTTCAGGTGACAGAGAAATCTGGAGAAAGGCTTGTTCAATATCGGCAGTAAATGCTATGCTATGTGTACGAAATTGTATTAATATCTCTAACAATGGTGGATTTAAATTAGGACCGGAATAGAGACAATCGTTTAAAGAATATTCATTTTTCGAATGGCTGGATGCACCAAATACAACTCTCACGGGTTTATCAGGTCGAATAACTGGCTGGTGAGGCATGTAATAAATTCTTCCTGTTTCTTCAGAACTTGGATCAATTTCCTCAGCTATACCCATTTTTAAATGTTGTTCTATAACTGACTGATACTGCTGATGAAGCAATGGATCATTTCTCAACCTTTTAACCAGTTTATTAAAGCGAACTTCTGCATTTACGTAATTCGTTTTTAATTCAGACGAATATTCATTCCAAGGGAGTTTAACCTCATATCGCTTTTCTTTAAATTTGATAGTTCTGTTAAAATTCTCTAAAATGTCATTATCTGTTTTACTAATTTCCTTCACTTGTTCTATTCCCATTGTTTCTAATTCCCAAAACTGCTTTAACTGTGTTGAGACCAATTTGTCGTCAACGATAATGTCCATGTTTAACAATTTACCGTTAGAATCAGTACGGCCTTGAAGGCACCATCCAAATATTATTTCGGAGGCTATAAGTTTATTTTTAAAACGTTTAAGTCTACCAGTTATACTTCATGATAGTAATCTGCTCCGATCAAAACAGCAATATTTTTATCACTGAATTGACAAGAATCAGCTAATTTAATCCTATTAACTCTTTGTTAATTTTGGAAACTGGGATATCAGGGAAAGGCAAATTACTTGCACATATTTGGTTAGTTTCTAAAGCTTCAATTTCTATATTTAGGGATGGATTACTTCTGTTTTCTAGTTTAACTTTAACAACATTGTAAGTTTGTTCTGTTGCCTGGTTAACCCCAAAGACAAATACGGACAAAGTCTCCTTTCGAATAACAGGTAATTTACACTTGTCTGAAATGTCCCGAATTATAAAACTTTTCATCAATCCATTGTCTAATAGAATACGAATTGGTTCTAAATTATCCTTCTCAGAAAATGGACGTATCATCACAGCACACGTTTATAGCAATGCACTGCGGAAAGTTTCGGTTTTTAATTGACTAATCTGAACATCTTCTTTATTCGATGGAATTGTCGAGACGACCTTGTTTTTCTCCGATTTGGTTTCGAGTTGGAAACAAAAAGACCTATTGTGTTTTTTATTACATATTTCTCACATTTTTCTTTCCTTACACTGCTTAATTTTATGCTGAGATTTTAGACACAAAAAACATCGGGCTTGAGATTTTAAAATATTTCTTTTCTCCTCCACGGTTTTAATTTCGCAGCGCTCCGAATCGTGTAGTTCGTCGCAATATATGCATTTACTGCTAGCGACTGGAGCAACATATTCATACGTACTAATTCAGAAGTCAAACAACAAAAATCAGCGTTATATTTACAAAATTTTTCACAGGACTAGTTTCGATGGTTTTACCGAACCACCATCCTCAGCTGCAAAACCGCAAATGAACAAGATAGGAAATAATGATTAGATAAGATAAGAAAGCCTGGACAAGAATAAGCAAGTGGCGCCATCTGTTGGTTAAACCAGAACTAAAACATAATTTCTTTAAAGGCCGAAGGCAAATTTGGATTGGAATTAGGATCGTTAACTAGAACAGAAAGATTTTTATGAATGTGAAATGCCTCTAGAAAATCCAGTTCTCCAATGGAAGGTGCTTTTGAATAATTTTGGCAGCAGAAAATTTGAAAGTGTGATTTTCGGACCAACAATGTTGAGCAACAGAAGACTTCTGTGTTTCCTTTTTTTAACATATGCCTCATGTTCCTTGACGCGAAATTTTAAGGCTCTCTTAGTTTGGCCAATGTAAATTAAACCGCACTGGCAAGGAATCCTATAAATACCCCAGGAATTCATATCCGGAATGGGGTCCTTGAGTATGGAACTCGGAATTTTATTGATGGGAGAATAACCAAACCGAAAGTTAAATTTCTGCAAAATATGTGCAACTTTGTAGCTAATTGATGGAAAGAAGGGAATGACAACAGAATTTTTATAATCTCCTAAAACAAGAGTGTGCCTTTTAGTGTGTTGAGATGAGAATTTTTTAACTGCTTGATTAATAATGTTGGGTGGAAAGCCCCTGTCAATAGCTATCGCTTTTAAATACTTTAGTTCTTCATCAAGGGCTAGTTTGGAGGAGAAAACTTGAAGAGCACGGAAAACATAGGAATAAAATGAAGCTAACTTTTGTTTAGTTGGATGACATGATTTAAAGTGTGGTGGAAGGCAAACCGATGAAGGTTTACGGTAAACCGTAGTACTGAAGTTGAATGTGTTACGTGTGACCAGAACGTCGAGAAACGGAAGAGAATTGCAAGTCTCAAGTTCAAAAGTGAACTGAATAGCAGGATCAATAGAATTCATTGTTGAAAGAACTTTATTTAAATCATCTTTATTACCGTCAAACAGGGTAAAAGTATCGTCTACGTAGCGGAACCATTCCGGGATTTTTAAAGTTTCAAACAATTTTGATTCATAATAATGCATGTAGATATCAGCCAGGATGGGACTGAGGGGGCTTCCCATGGCTAATCCCTCAGTTTGCTTGTAATATTTATTTTGGAAAACAAAATGTGTTTGTTTCAAACAGAGTTGAGTGAGAGAAATTAGCTCATCAATTTCGATGCAAGAGAAATGAAATTCGCGAAGTCTGGTTTCTAGACATCTTAATGCACCCTCCACTGGGACATCGGTGAATAATGATTCTACATCAAAAGAAACCATGTGTAAATTACTAGAAGAAATGTTTTTGACCTTTTTAACAAACTCTATTAAATTTTTTATGGTGTAAATGTTATTGTCTAATAGAGTTGAAGATCTAGAAACTAAATATTTAGCTAATGGATACGAGGCAGTACCTAAATTTGATACAATAGGGCGGAAAGGAATACCACTTTTATGAATTTTGGGAAGAGCATAATAATTTTGGGAAGAGCATAAAATTTCGCATCAAGGAACATGAGGCATATGTTAGAAAAAAGGAAACGCAGAAGTCTTCTGTTCCTCAACATTGTTGGTCCGAAAATCACACTTTCAATTTTTCTGCTGCCAATATTATTCAAAATACATCTTCCATTGGAGAACTGCATTTTCTAGAGGCATTTCACATTCATAAAAATCTTTCTGTTCTAGTTAACGATCCTAATTCCAATCCAAATTTGCCTTCGGCCTTTAAAGAAATTATGTTTTAGTTCTGGTTTCACCAACAGATGGCGCCACTTGCTTATTCTTGTCCAGGCTTTCTTATCTTATCTAATCATTATTTCCTATCTTGTTCATTTGCGGTTTTGCAGCTGAGGATGGTGTTTCGGTAAAACCATCGAAACTAGTCCTGTTAAAAATTTTGTAAATATAACGCTGATTTTTGTTGTTTGACTTCTAAATTAGTATTTATTCGGCGAGTTATTGTGTCTTAATTATAGAAGCCCCAAACAGGTTTATTTTTTGCTTTCTTTTTCGCACGTGGTGTGGCCGCCATTTTGTGATTGCATGAGTTTCGGTAAGTACTTTTTTGCAATTTTCAAGTTATATTTATGTTTTGTATATTTGGATATTGTGCTTTGCTTGTCTGCTTTCATGCATTTTGCTTACATACATTTTGTTTTCTATTCATTTAATTTTCTATTCATTCAAAACGTTTTGTTTTCTATTCAGTTTTTTCTGATGTTTTGTGTGTGCTTTATTATTGCTTAGTTAATTTAGTTTGTATATCATGCCTTTATTCGTTAATCGTTTCACTAAATTACGCCTGAAACGACAAAAATTCCTGAATCATCTTGACTTTTTACTTAAATGTAAATGTAAAAAATTGATCCCCAATTTTATTCAAATCAAATCAAATCAAAAACCTTCGAGTCGCGTTTCAAGAATTCTGTTAAATTGCAAGCTTGCCTTACTTCGGTCCGTCATAAGGGATACACGTCAACAATTGTCCAAAATTGAACATGAACTCTATAAGCTTCATCTGGAACTCGCTAAATCATATCCAAAATTCACTGACCTTGAACAAAAGTCTTGGTCTAGAACGGAGAATGTAGTTAACCGTCATAAAAACACCCTTGCAGTTAAATTCGAAAAACTTCTTTTACAGTCTTCCAGTTTAAGTAGTTCAAAAAATCTCCCCATTGTAAACATCAAGCCAATAGTTAATAGTTCTAATGTTAGTCTTTCAGAAGAACAAGAGAGAATTCTAAAATATAATTTTAACTTCTCACAAACCTGTAAACCCTCGATTTCAAAGATTTTGGCTCCTATCGAAAAAGCTTTCAAGTTCAGTAAAGTTTCAGATTCACAGAAAGAAATTATTAGGCATCTTATCGCTCATAATGTGAAATTCAATAACAAACCTTTGAAACCAAATCTAACTGCGACAGAAAGAGCTACAATGCGCAAAATTCATTCTAACCCGGATATTATCATTTCAAAGGCCGACAAAGGTGGCCTGATAGTCGTCATGGATAAGAACACTTACATCGATGGTGTCACTAAACTCTTAAACGAAGGACCATATAATCCGATCCCTAAAGATACTACACCTTCGGACTTGTCAAAAATAAAAACTGAGATCAAATCTTCGCAAATCATTTCAAGCAACTTAAAACATTCGCTTATCCCATCTGTTGCGAATTGTGCCAGATTATATGCTCTTCCCAAAATTCATAAAAGTGGTATTCCTTTCCGCCCTATTGTATCAAATTTAGGTACTGCCTCGTATCCATTAGCTAAATATTTAGTTTCTAGATCTTCAACTCTATTAGACAATAACATTTACACCATAAAAAATTTAATAGAGTTTGTTAAAAAGGTCAAAAACATTTCTTCTAGTAATTTACACATGGTTTCTTTTGATGTAGAATCATTATTCACCGATGTCCCAGTGGAGGGTGCATTAAGATGTCTAGAAACCAGACTTCGCGAATTTCATTTCTCTTGCATCGAAATTGATGAGCTAATTTCTCTCACTCAACTCTGTTTGAAACAAACACATTTTGTTTTCCAAAATAAATATTACAAGCAAACTGAGGGATTAGCCATGGGAAGCCCCCTCAGTCCCATCCTGGCTGATATCTACATGCATTATTATGAATCAAAATTGTTTGAAACTTTAAAATTCCCGGAATGGTTCCGCTACGTAGACGATACTTTTACCCTGTTTGAAGGCAATAAAGATGATTTAAATAAAGTTCTTTCAACAATGAATTCTATTGATCCTGCTATTCAGTTCACTTTTGAACTTGAGACTTGCAATTCTCTTCCGTTTCTCGACGTTCTGGTCACACGTAACACATCCAACTTCAGTACTACGGTTTACCGTAAACCTTCATCGGTTTGCCTTCCACCACATTTTAAATCATGTCATCCAACTAAACAAAAGTTAGCTTCATTTTATTCCTATGTTTTCCGTGCTCTTCAAGTTTTCTCCTCCAAATTAGCCCTTGATGAAGAACTAAATTATTTAAAAGCAATAGCTATTGACAGGGGCTTTTCACCCAACATTATTAATCAAGCAGTTAAAAAATTCTCATCTCAATACACTAAAAGGCACACTCTTGTTTTAGGAGATTATAAAATTTCTGTTGTCATTTCCTTCTTTCCATCAATTAGCTACAAAGTTGCACATATTTTGCAGAAATTTAACTTTTGGGTTGTTTATTCTCCCATCAATAAAATTCCAACTTCTATACTCAAGGACCCCATTCCGGATATGAATTCCTGGGGTATTTATAGGATTCCTCGCCAGTGTGGTTTAATTTACATTAGCCAAACTAAGAGAGCCTTGAAGTTTCGCGTCAAGGAACATGAGGCATATGTTAGAAAAAAGGAAACACAGAAGTCTTCTGTTGCTCAACATTGTTGGTCCGAAAACCACACTTTCAGTTTTTCTGCTGCCAAAATTATTCAAAAAACATCTTCCATTGGAGAACTGGATTTTCTAAAGGCATTTCACATTCATAAAAATCTTTCTGTTCTAGTTAACGATCCTAATTCCAATCCAAATTTGCCTTCGGCCTTTAAAGAAATTATGTTTTAGTTCTGGTTTCACCAACAGATTGCGCCACTTGCTTATTCTTGTCCAGGCTTTCTTATCTTATCTAATCATTATTTCCTATCTTGTTCATTTGCGGTTTTGCAGCTGAGGATGGTGGTTCGGTTAACCATCGAAACTAGTCCTGTGAAAACTTTTGTAAATATAACGCTGATTTTTGTTGTTTGACTTCTGAATTAGTATTTATTCGGCGTGTTATTGTGTCTTAATATTCATACGTTTTAGGCGAACTTCTCTCAAACTGTTTACTGCGCTTGTTGTTTACATTATCGTGAGCGGAGTGGAGACGATCGTTTGATTTATGCCTCCAGTTATGAATCATTCCCGCTCGGTGTTTTGTTTTTGTTTCTCTACTCTCATTTAACTGCGTAGCTCTTTCGCGGCTTTCTATTTCTTTACGAATAAATGCCATTAATTCGTTAACGTTCCATGTTTGGTCACTGTTCCTACTGCGACTGTATTCTAATGTTAGCTCTGATGGAATTAATTTTAGCAATATCGGGGAAAGTAAACTACCGTACGTTTCTGATACGACGTTCATTGACTTTAAGCATATAATTTGAGTTTCACACTGATCATATAAATTCCTAAGATTTTCTATATCCCTTACATTTCTAACAGGAGAAAGATTTAACACTTTATTCATGTGAGCATTTATTACCAAATCCTTTCTCCCAAACCTGTTAATTAACAGTTCCATAGCTGAATCGTAGTTCTCATTTGTAAGCGAGAGTCCGGAAACGGCATTATAAGCTACCCCACCTAGTAATGACTTTAAGTAACTGAACTTATTTACTTTCGATAATGAGTCATTCTTATGGATAGCTGCCTCGAATTGACTCCAAAATTCCTGCCAATTGCTAGAACCACCAAAAAATTTAGCGATAGTCAATTTTGGAAGGCGAATAATTTTATTATTTTCAGGTTTGGAATCTATAGCGGTTTCATTAGGAATGTTCATACTTTCCTTATCCGAATTTTCGAGTTTGTGTAATTCCCTCAATTTTTTTCTTGCTCTAAATTGCCACAGTTGGATTTTTTCTTCATATTCTAGAGCGGATGAAACTTCAAGTTCAAATTCATCCTCTGGGATCTTCAAATCCTGTTCTATTTGAGTGTTTAAATCACTCAGAGGCTTTTGCCTTTTCGTTTAATATGTCTAAAATTTCTTCTATTACACTTATACTAACGTCATCTTTGCTTTATTCTGTCTCAATTTTCTTTAGTACCTTGGACACTGCGGTCCTTAATACTTTGCGTTTCGATTTAAGCTTAGCGACAGGATCTTCCATAATTACTTTGTAGCGTTGCGCGCCTCCAACTTGCACGCAACCAAGAGGTGACTGTTGAAACTGGATAAATGGCAGAGTCTTGTTAATGGTTTAAGTCCCTTTTTATTCAAAGTAATAAATTATAAGTGCGTGCTCTTGACGCTCACAAACTACGCCAACTCGGCGGTAAAATAAAAATAATAACCTGAAAAGAAACTAAAGACAAGACTCTAAATACGATGCTCTCTAAAAGTAACTAACCTCACCGCGTTTTACAATACCACTGCTAATTCAGCAAACTTGAAGATCACTTGAACGATTAACAATTCTTCCAGGCAAGCACACAGGCCGAAACGCAGGGTTCTTCAATTTCTGGATAACTACCTCCGCGCTCGTGAAGTAAGAACAGCACACCTCGAACTCGTTTCCTTTCTATTTAACTCAGAATACTTCCGCTGATAATTTGAATCCTTGCGCGTTCTACTAAAATTTACATACTCTGGCATTGGCAGTTCCAGGGGAAAGTAAGGCTTGACAGGAAAGGTAGTTTAAACTTAAAATAAATGTTAGTTAAAATAAATATAAACCCTACATTTGCCGCTGCCAGAATTTGGAAAACTTGGAAGCAGGTCCTACAAACGACCTGTTGTAAGTTTCTATAATTCTGAACTAACTCTCGAGAACCTCGTTTACACAAAAAAAAAATCTTATGTAACAAATTGTATACTAAATTTCTGTGTATACTTATAACTCTCTCTTCTTACAGCAACTTTTCCTGGACTTCATCAATCAATCTTGGTCTTTTCCTTCCAGCATCTGGAAGGAATAAGTATCAGTATCTTTCTAAATACATTATAATTTACACTTTCTTGACACAATAAATTTTTGTTTTTAAACGATTCGTTTTCCTTAGTTATTGCTTAATTCACATTCATTCAATTTTTCAAGCATTAATTTAACTTTACCCTGGCTCTCCACCATGTGTGGTGTCAAACGGGAATATTCGTGTTTTAGTCTTACAACACTTCCCCTAACCACCATGATTTGTTAGAATTCAACGACCAAATAGACACACCTTACTCGACATTCTACAACTCGATGAGCTACTTTAACATTCTTAAATTTCAAGTGTAGGTGGAGAACCCTACAAAACACATTCATTCTAACTTCCCCCTCATTCATCTTTAAACATGCAGGCTTTCGCTCTAAAGCATGACTTTATCTACAGTTTAATACTTAAATTTTGAATTCATTGCTTTTGAGCATTTTACTTTTAGCATCTAAAATTTTATGCTTCTAGACTAAATTCTACTTTTACATAACATTCAAGTATTTACGTACATTTACAAAATTTTAATACATATGATTTTTACAATTTACCATAAAATGAATAAGAGAAAAATAAATTTTTACTTTACTCATTCTTCGCCAAGCTGGCGGCACTGAAACTAAAGTTCTTATTAATACAAGAATACGAAGTTATTTTTATCTTCGGCCAAATTTTGGCTTTAACATAACAGAATTAGTCTTTCGACCAAACAGAAACTGCTTGTTCTTAGATTTTATACTTAAAGAAAATGATACTTTTGCCTTAGCTAAATAAAGTAAAACAAAACTAAGTCTCAACCGAGACATACTGACTTTCGTCAAAACATAGAACTTCGTACTTATGCATAACATTTCGGAACAAAAGAGAAAAAAAAATATATAGAAGATTTTAACTTATCTTTGAGTTTTCGATGATTGAAACTCCGTCATTCTTTTCTGGCAATATTGTTCCAGAAAGTTATAGGTTTCATGGACGTCAATCTTCTTCTTACTGACCTCCGAGTGTCGTCCACATTAGTTTTTCTTTTGCGTCCTCTGCATGCTGGCCTCTTGGCGGAGTAATCGTCGGGCTGTTGTCGTTTCCGTTTTTCCATGGGACGGCTGGTCTTGACGTCCTCCGGCCTGGAGTCCTTCTTGAATTTCTTCTGTTGTTCCTGGTATTTTTGTTCCTCCTGTTGCTGTTTCAGTTTCCGGAACGGCGGCCTTGCTGGCACCTGACTCTCTGGCCCTGGGCGCGTTCTCCTTGATGTATAATTTCTCCTGCGTTCCGTTGTAGGTGGTGTTTTGCTCTTTACCACGGTTTCTTTACGCGGTGCATTTGTATTCTTGTTTTTCTTAAATGCTGGAGTTTGAAAGTTTTTATTATTTCTTTTTGGTACCGTCGTCCGGGTTGTAGAAGGGCTAGGTCTCTCTTCAGTTCTCTGCTTCTTGGGTGGTGGAACAGTTGTTGTTATTTCTGGACCTTCTACTTCGTTTAGACTTGAGTCCTGCAAGAAACTTTTAAGGATTTCAAAATCATTTGGATTAGAGTATTTTTTCACCTGGTCGGGACTTGCTTTACAGATCTCCCCTCTCTCGTTCTTAAGATATAATATGACTCCTTTGATTTCCTGAATTACATAGGGGCCTTCAAATTTTGGCGCTAGCTTTGCCGTAAAATTGTCTGGCGCACTTGATAAAGAAAATTTCCGCTTCAATACTTTATCCCCAACTTTAAAATCTGCTTCACGGCGTTTTCTATCATAATATGCTTTTTGCTTATTTCTTGCAGTATCCGAGCTTTTAAGCGCCTGATCAATAAGTTTTTGCACATCTTTCTGTTTAAACTCTTGCTCTCTTTGTTGCACAAAGAATAATTTATCTAAAGGCGTAATTAACTTTCTGCCTAAAAATAATTCTGCTGGGGTTTTTCCCGTAGTATCGTGATTTGCCGTTCTTAAAGCATAAGCTAATCCATTTATGTAGCCATCCCAGCGCTTGTGATGTGTGCTCACGTAACTGCGAATTATTTTTACTATGTTTTTATTCACTCTTTCTGCTATGTTTGCCTGTGGTCTATACGGAACCATTTTGATATGGCGTATGCTAAGTCCATTGCATATGTTTTCAAATATTTGACTAATGAATTGTTTTCCGTTATCGCTAATGACTTTTATCGGTGCACCGTATTTTAAAATGTATCTGTGTAAGAATGCATCTGCCACTGTTTTGGCTGACGCGCGTTTAAGTGGAACAATTTCTGTCCATTTTGAAAAATGATCTACTATTACTAAAAGAAAACGATTTTTATTTAACTCGCTCTAGGAGAAGGGACCAAGAAGATCTATGCCTAAAATTTCATTCGGAAATGTAGCGCGAATGCTATTTAAGTACCCGGCCGGGCTGTAATTAATATCATTTATTAACTGACATTGATTGCAGGACCTGACATACGCCGTTACTATTTTGTATAATTGCGGGAAATATACCGCCTCGCGTACCCTTCTTAAAGTCTTTCTGACCCCTAAATGACCCGCTGTTTTCGCGTCGTGTAATTCCTTCAAAATGCTTAATCGAAGCGAGGCTGGGATGACTGGTTTGTACTCAAGATTTTCGTTTGTTGTTTTCGTATAAAAAAATAAATTATCTATTATTTCATAGTTTTCTGCTCTATTTCTTATCGCATCGATATCTGTGTGCTCAAAGCTTTCGGGGTCTTTCAAATATGCATAGATATTTCCAAATTCAGGATCAGCTTTCAGTTCAATGATAATCGTATCTCTAGAATCTAAAATTTTTGAAGTCAACACAGCGCATTTAAGTTCATTTCCTTCATCGTCCAGTTTTATACGAGAAAGTGCGTCAGCTACATTGTTTTCCTTACCCGGTTTATATTTTATTCTGATAATATATTCTTGGAGTTTTAAAGCCCATCTTATTAACCTGGGCGTTAGGTTTTTCCCCGAGTAAAGTCTACCAACAACCGCATGATCCGAAAAGACTGTTACTGGCGCTTTGCCGAAATAAACTCGAAATTTGTGTACAGCCATTAATACGGCTAATGTTTCTCTTTCTGTAGCTGTATAATTCCTTTGTGTCTGATTCAACGTTTTACTAAAAAATGTCAGAGGATTTCTATTTTGCATAAGAATCGCACCCACCGCATAGTCTGACGCATCTGCTGCAATTTCCAGGTTTTCGTCCCCCTCCGGGAATTTTAAAACAGGGGCATTGATGAGCGCTTCTTTTAATCTTTCAAAAGCTGTATTTGCTTCCGCTGTCCACGTAAATTTAAATCTCTTTTTTTTATTACTAAGAGTGGTTCAACAATATTAGCGAAATCTTTTATGAAAGACCGATAGTAAGAACATAACCCAAGAAAAGAAGAAAGTTTCTTGGCGGTGTTGGGAGGTGAGAAATCCTTGATTGCTTTTATTTTTGAATCTTGCGTTTCTATACCCTTTTGCGAAATTTTATAACCGAGATATTTAAGTTCTTTAGTTGCGAACTTGCATTTTGAGGCGTTAATTGTAAGACCGGCCTCTTTTAATAATTTAAAATCTTGTTCTAGATCATTAATGTGTTGTTCCAACGTACTACTCGTTATAATTATATCATCTAGATAAATTAAAGTTGATTTTCCTAGGACAGGCTTTAGAACAATGTCCATAGCTCTCTGGAATGTTGATGGGGCCCCACACAACCCAAAGGGCATGCGTAAAAATGCATAAGTGCCCGATTTTGTTATAAACGCGGTTTTATGTACGTCTTCGGGTCTCATAGCTATTTGATAGTAGCCAGACGTTAAGTCCAAAGTAGACATGTATCTTGTCGATATGATCTGTCTAATAATTTCCTCTATAACCGGCAAAGGGTAAACTGGAAATTTAGTAATACTATTTAGTTTTCTGTAATCGATAGCAAACCTCCAAGCTCTTTTATCCGAAGGAGGAAACTCGTTTTTTTCCTACATAGTACGACTGGACTCGCGTACTCACTATTTATGGGCGTTATTATTTTATTCTTTAACATCTCCTGAATATGTTCTTCGATGATTACGTCTTTTTGTTTGTCGTACCGATAAGGTTTAGTCCTACACGGTTTTTCGGCAGTTAATTGCATCTTATGCGTAACTATTTGACAATTTCCCGGCTTTTCTGAAAACAATTTAGAAAAATTACTCACCACTTGCTGTATTGCTTGCCTTTCATGGTCATCCAGATGGCTAAGGTCCACTTGCGGTGTCTCCACTGGTTCCACCACCCTTTGGTCCATCTCCAGCACCACGGAACTGTCTTGAAAATTGAATTTGGCCCTCGCGGCCCTTAAAAACTTTATACCTAAAATAAGAGGATTTTGCGGATTCTTCACTACAAAAATTAATACTTTGAGGCTCTCCTCTTTTACCTGTATGTTTAATGATAATTTCCCGATGCAGTGACATGTTTTTCCTTGCGCCGCTATAATTTCCGTATTTTTGGTTTTAAATAATCGTACCCTATAAAAATTCTTTTTGAAGAAATTTTCGCTCATAAAATTTCCTTCTGCTCCTGTATCGATGAGGGCTTCTACTGGTACATCGCCAACCAGGACTTGTATAATTGGTAGATGTGAGTTTTTTACGATGACCGTATGTAAATGTCTTGTTGAGGGTTTTTTTAAAACTTCCGGGGTCTGGACCCTCCCTTTCACAGGCCCCTCTACTCGTTTAAAGCTTTCCTTTCAATTTGTGCCTTCTGGGTACGCGGATGTTTATTTTCGAATTTTCTTTTTGGGTCTTGACCTTCGAGTTTCGATGAGTTAGCTTGATAGCTCTTTCCCAAGGAAACTAAGAGCGATTTCCATTTCTGGTTTTCTCATTTGAAGATTTCCTTCGGGTACTTTGGGAATACGTTGCCCCTCTAGCTTTTTCCGCTATTCTGCGATTTTGAAACTTCACCGCCAATTTGAAGAGCTCCTGCAATGTGCTAGGGTTTCTAATTTCGAAGTAGTCTTGAACAGCGGGTAACAATCTTGGTAAGATTATTTCAATAATCTCCGCATCGGGTTTCTTCCCATACAGCATATCCGTCAGCTTAATTTTTCGTAGAATAAACTCCGTCAATTCTTCAATATCCCGTTGATAAAAACTATATAGTTCGGCTTCCAGCCTTGCTCGATCTTTCGCTATGGGGAAGGCCTTTACTAACGATTTTTTGAAATTTTCAAATGTATATGTCTGGCTTCCAAATTCCCCTAATAAAAATTTGCCTATATTCTTCCACCATAGCGCGGCCTGTCCTCTTAGTGCGGATGTGGCGATGGCAACGATTTGTCTTTCAGGCACAGGGTAGAGCTGAAAGTGATTTTCTAGGCCTTCTAGAAATATCGCCACCGAATGTTTTCCGTCGAAATTGACGTTTGGCTTGATTGAAGCTCTCAAAGTCTGGACCAGGTATCCAAATTCTTCCAATTGGCTTGTCATTTCTTGGTGTTGTCCAGCGGCTTCCATCCGATTTTCGGCCATTTCAGTTCGATAAGTGTTCGGGCGCCAATGTAGCGTTGCGCGCCTCCAACTTGCACGCAACCAAGAGGTGACTGTTGAAACTGGATAAATGACTGAGTCTTGTTAAGGGTTTAATTCCCTTTATATTCAACGTAATAAATTATAAGTGCATGCTCTTGACGCTCACAAACTACGCCAACTCGGCGGTAAAATAAAAATAATAACCTGAAAAGAAACTAAAGACAAGACTCTAACTTCGAGGCTCTCTAAAAGTAACTAACCTCACCGCGTTTTACAATACCACTGCTAATTCAGCAAACTTGAAGATCACTTGAACGATTAACAATTCTTCCAGGCAAGCACACAGGCCGAAACGCGGGGTTCTTCAATTTCTGGATAACTACCTCTGCGCTCGTGAAGTAAGAACAGCACACCTCGAACTCGTTTCCTTTCTATTTAACTCAGAATACTTCCGCTGATAATTTGAATCCTTGCGCGTTCTACTAAAATTTACATACTCTGGCATTGGCAGTTCCAGGGGAAAGTAAGGCTTGACAGGAAAGGTAGTTTAAACTTAAAATAAATGTTAGTTAAAATAAATATAATACAACAACTACAACTTCAAAATAGAAAACTTATCCTACCTGTTTGCAGGCTTCGCACATTTCACACCGTGCAATCCATACTACGAATATTAGCCGGCCTCCCGGCCGACGCACCAAAACATTTTTATGTACGCACTAATGTACACTATTCGAATCACGAATGTCGCTGCCTAGGCATCTAACTATCTAACGACGTATCTAAATGCCACATCTAAATTTCTGCAAGCGGTGGTTCAGCTATAATTCTATGATCAAATACTCAATCTAGTTTTAAGAGATTTATTAAAATACTAAAATTAATCTAATCTAGAATCTAGAATCGAATCTAATGTTACATCTCAGGAGCAGCGTTCTAGCTGCGTTATAACAAATCGAAAGTCAAGTTCTCATTGTTGCCATTCTGAAGCAGAGAAAAGTTTGTTTCTAATCAAACCGGAACTTCGGCATAGTGAAAGTTTCTAGTCAAATCGGAACAGCTATTCTAAAACCTCATTCTAGTAAGGAATTGTAAGCTGAAGCTAGAAGAGACAGGAAAGGAGCTTTAACTTAAAAGTAACTGTTATAAAATTAGGATATACCTTACAAATGGATATTGATTATATACTGTGTTTGTATATGACGTGTACCCAACCCATTATATTATTCAGAAACATCCAGATAAACTCCAGTGGATATCTCCTTTTACTGCAAGAAACTTTGTCATTTTCAGTGGAGCAAGAAGAATGGAACCGTCTGCTATTTACTGAACAGGGCAGATATAACCTAAAGTGTTATTCTACAAATGCTTGGATCAGAAAGGAGCGAAGAACACGCAGCTTGCTTTCCATTAGTCATGAAAGATACCGATTTCATTGAAACGGTTGAAAGTTTGGAATAGAATCGCCATAAATGGCTACACGCAGTTACAAGGAACTATGTAGCATTGATGAAGGTTCTGTAACAGTTACAGATATGTGAACAAGGCTTTAAATTCCTAAGGCTAATTTGGAGTGCTATTAGCTAAGATATTTATTTCCGAGAGATGACAAGGCCCGTTCCCATCGAACCTTTCTGGTATCTGAATACTAGGAAACAGAAGATATCATTCCGAACGGATTTACCAGCTTTCTCTGCAAATTTGGGAATATAGTCTGAACACCGGTCGAGTTCAATGTCGGAAAATCAGTCGGGACTCTCTTTCCACTCAATAGAAGACGGGTGAGCGAGTTTGACCAACACCTCCTAACATGAGAGGTGTTGGTTTGACCCCTTCAAATTCCGTCAGCGGAAAATGAAGTGGAAAGGGGGAAGGGGGTAGTTTGTTGTCAAAGTACTGTTTCGCACGTGCTTATCACTTAGGATAGCGGTAGCCGGAAAAATTAGCAACCACTTCTAGTTAATGGTAAATTTTTCCGAAAAATACCAGCACCTGTTAAGCGGTAAAATCGGCAGCACATTTAATAAAGAGAACAGAAAAAAGAAATGGGAACAGTTAATGGATATTTAAAAAGGCAGAACTATCCTTTGGAAAACTGCAGCTATGTGAAGAAACGTAAATACAGTACAAAGTTTTTAATCCGGACGTCCATAATCCGGAATGATCTATAAACCGGACTTCAAAGTTATAAACTTTCTGCGCATGCATAGCTTTTACGCATGCGCATAATAACTTTACATATGCGCATATGCGTTTACGCATGCGCATAATACGTTTACGCATGCGCGTTTAATGTATAACAGATGGTATAAGCTAGGCTAAAATTATCTAATTATCTATTTCAGTTAATGTTGGAGATTGCGTCGTTCCTTAATCTTCTAGTTGGATCCGGCTCAGTATTTTTTGCAGACTGTTAGAGCAATTTCATAAAAAGTAAGCTTGAACTTTCGATTATGTCAAAAATAGTTTCCGATACTGGAGCTGCCAAAGGATCTACAAAGCGAAAGCATGTTTCGATGTCCATCAAACAAAAGTGGAATTGCTGCAAAAAATGGATAAAGGCATGAAGAAGGTAACAGAGAGGTTAGTGAAAACGAAAAAATTTCATTTGATAAGTTATCGGTATTCTCGGCACAGCAATTACTGGACTTGAACAGCGGAACTTTGTAAGTGAACAAGAAATTATGTCTGTTTATAGAATTAAAGAGAAAGTATTAGCACATAAAATGAAGCAACTTAAACAACTTACATTGAAAGAAATGTTTAATAAAGTAAACAAATAAATATATCAAGCTTTTTTTTTTTTCCTTTCTGTAAATTTTGATACCCTTTAGATCATAATTGCTCTTTATTTCATAAATTACGGTTTCATATTTTTAATTTTATAATTTCTAAATGCCATCTTACCAGATTTAAATTGATGATCTATAATCCAGAAAAAAACCCAATCTGGAATCGCCGAAGTCCCGACGAGTCCGGATTAAAGACTTTGTACTGTATAATTTTACGTATGATCTTTTGTAAAATGGAAATTTTCTAACAGGTTACATGTTTTTAAACTATTCGCTAACAGGAATTTTATATTAAATATAGTTTTTGGTCTTAAAAGATTATGCAATAATGTCATAAATCAAATAATTGAAGTATAGCATCGTGTAAGCGTGTTTAATATTCCTTATGAATGTAAATCAAAAAGATTTTTTTAAATTTTTAGCAACTGATGATTGTATCAATAATTTTATTTATTCATGAATTGTCCCTATCACGTAACTACAGGTAAATTATATATTGTAGATATCATTAAGCAGCAAACTTTTGAAATGATATATTAAAAAAGATTTACTAGTGAGTAAAAATGTAACAAATTGTTAACAAAATTAATAGAAAGGAAAATTTTAAAAAAATTTGTAACTGTTGGTTAAACCATAAAACATATCATCTTGCATGTAAATGCACACGCGCGCACACACACCCGCATCTCTCTCTCTCTCTCTATATATATATATACGTATATATGAAAGAAAAGTCATATACCAACTGCACATTAAGCGAATAAAAGGATTTTCTGTTTATATAAATGAACCTTTGGCATTCTTCCGTGTCATTAGGTGCAATTATAGACACGTGGGTACCACCTACAGCGAGGCCGAACGGTTAAATCGCTGAACACTCGTAGTTCGGTCCGAGGTTCGAATCCCGTGAACGGGCTGGCTGCATGAACGTTTTCGTGGTTTTACTCGTATTAAAGTGTATACAAGTCAGTTTCCCTTAGAGAGTCCTCCACGAAGGTATTCCTTCCTTTAGGCAGGTACCCCTCGAGCGCTTTGCCATAACCGAATGAACTAACCATCTACAGCACCGATGACAGCAGGAAATTCAAACTTTCGATTGAATCCTAAATTGATTTTTTTTTCTGTTGTTGAAAACTATTTTCTGGAAATTTTATTCATTTGGTGAAATGACCAGAACAAATATCATATATCTGTAACAGCAATATGAATATATAAGCATATGGAGTGAAGGAAATTGCAGTACATTTTCCTATTTATGCGCTTTTTAAATCTGAATAAAAAATACACAGAACCTATGTACTATCTTAAAGTATATAAAAAATCTGGTAACTAATTATAAGTAATGCTTAAAAAATTTACAAGAACTTAATTTAACTGAATATTATACAGGATACAGAAATTTAACTTGAATTACACGGTAGATTCTGAAAACAACTGGATATTGACATTTATATCGATACTTAAATAATTTTTTTCTAAAATTAAACTACTTAAATAATTTTTTAACTCAAAGCAGTTTAATATGAACGTTGAATTTAAGATGTAAATAATTTGTATATATACTGTATATTCTTTAATTCATTTGTTAATGTATTACATTTTCATACACAATAAATTAAAATAAAAGTAGCAAAGAATACATTTTAATTTAAAACATAAAATTTAAAAATTACTCATCAAACCATGAAATTAAACATTAATATAGGTATTAGTTTAAAATTAAAAATATGAACTCCTACTTCATATGTGAAAGAGGAAAACCCCAAATAGATTATTTTCACTAAAATTAAATCAAGGATTTGCTTATCTGATAAATGAATAGCCAGAAGTCTACATCATGCAAATATGAAAACAAACGAATTATTCCTTACCTTTAATTCAGAAGTTATTGCTGTGTTTGATATGGATGCTTCGGTAAAGTATGGCCTTAATTCATTGATCGTGAGATATTAAAATCCATTAAGTAAACTTGCCAAAAAGTATGCATGACCCCCCACCACCACCTTCAATTTAGCTCTAAAAGCGACAATCAGAAAGTTAAGCCTCAGCTACACGGCTGACGGAAATTTCCCGAAGCGTCAATCTCTGTAATCATCGAAACGATGACCCGAGACTCGCTCTTTGTTGAATAGATCGGAAAAATGATCCGTTTTTTTCGTCTGGACGGCGTCCAGCCTTAGGACTCTTGAACCGGTTTGAGATCCTTTAAAGCCCATTTACACTATGAGAACTTTGAACCTAAGAAGTGTACGCGAACTTGACTCTTCGCTAAAGGCTTTTTTGAGATAATGTTGAATATATCTACATTTCCTGCATTTATCTACATTTCCTGCATATTTTGGAAGCATATGAAGCAAAATCCGTTATTGAGCTGTTGAACGGAACCGTCAAATCCACGCGCGTTTATTGGGCTCATAGTTCTGCTAGTATAAAGGGGTTTTTCAGGGTTTTTTTTTTTTTTTTTTTCAGGATTCCGAGGATGGACACTAATGAGTTCGGACGTGTCACAGACACGCTTCTGCCGGCTTAGGCAAATTCGACGGAATTTTGTGATTTGAACGAAACTTCAATAGATATTTCGGTCAAAATTGATGTTATTAATGATCAAAAACAGGACGAAGTTCCCCGCTGTGCAATGTGACGACAGATCTGGATTAATTGCGACGTTCTAGGAACTGAAACAACGATATGAGGAGATACAACGACAAAAGCGATGGATGAATCGGGCCTCAACGCCACTGGACGCTGCCGGCTACGAGCAACTCGACCGTTCTGGTAAAACTCTTTTCTTTAAAATAAACGAAATTGCAAATGATCTTGATGTTCAGATATTTCACATTCCCCCAACCAGAGATGATTTTCTAAATGTTATCGAGAAAGAAAGATTAACTAAAGAGCTTCAGTTGAAAGAGAAAGAAGCAGCGAGCCTTGAGAGACTTAAACAGAGCATTTCTGTTGGTAAGCCAAATTCCGCGCGAAAGCGCAAAGGCCAGCAAATTGATAATGAGGGATTTATTACCCCAGCTTCGAGGAAGCTAGGTAAAACTCTGATTATAGACCTAAGTAAAGATATTGAACTTGTAAATGATTGTGAAAATGTAACTTCAAATACTAGTAATATAAATGTATCCAGTACGGCCGCTAAATCTACTCCTTCAAAAGTATTTAGTGAAAGGTCAAAGGTGAATCCTGCTACTGGCCAAAGTTCAAAGGTGAAACCTTAGTAGAAACAAGTTCGAGGCAATAAAAGTCTTTGTTAAACTCTGACAAAGAGTCAAATTCCAACGCTGGAGTTTCGGTTTCCCCTGGCAACCAGAAGGTAAACAAAGGAGAAACGAGGCGCGTATCCACTGCTGCGTATGCGTTGCGGTGTCAGTGCGTTTCTCCAATCAGCGAGCGAATTCACTTTGATTGACATCTGCAATCTGGTCGATGTGCGGTGACGGATGACGTACGGATGGAGTTCAATAATATTCAACTTCTATCCGTATGTCTGCAGATGCGTTGGGTGTCACGTGGTAAAAAGGAGCAGATTCCTGCTACTTGCTGCAATTGCGGAGGCGATCATCCAGCCAACTATAGATCTTGTCCTCGTTTCCCAGGAAATAAACGGACTCGGGCAAGAAAACCACATCTAAGGATAGGGCCGCTGTCTCTGCAGTTCCAACTCAGGTCACTTTAACTCCCTCGGCAAACGCTGTTCCAAGGCATCCCACACATGTTCTCCTTAAGTGGTGTTAACCCGCTGAATTATGCAAGGGCGGTAGGGAACGAAACTAAGGTGCTCGGATGTGATTCCAGACATCCAACATTGCCTGTCACAGAAAAAAAAAAAAAAAAAAAAACTGTAATCCCGGCAGTCACCTCAGCAGAGAGTGCAGGCTCGGAAAATATTTTCTCCTCTAAAATGGTTGCTTGACATCTCCCGCAACCCTGCGGTAGACAAGCATATTCTGCTACTGGCTTTCAAAAAGGCTATGCCTAAGCTTAGGCAAGCAAATACCTTAACGAGAGCTTTTTACCTTTATGAAAGTTATATTGAGCTTTCAGACTAATTCGGCTAATCTTTCTGCCTATGTCTCCTGTTATCATTGCAGAACCTATCATCAACGGCCTAAAATTCAACTCACAAAATTTATATTGCCAAAAGATCTTTATCCACTTGTACATGGCATGCAATGGAAGGCTTGTACAATAAAATCCATAAAGTACGGGATTTTATAGCAGAGCACGATCGTGACGTGTTTTTTAGTCCGAGAGACTCACTTTCCCAAGTAACAGACGACGTTACAAACTGGTCCGAGAGGTTGCAAAGTAGTCGTGGTACTTTTACGACGTCTTTACAACATTGCAAAGACGCAAAATATTTGCCGTTGCATCTTGGCAATTTGTCGACGTCGCTGAAACGTCATGATATGACCGCTTTTATACGTCGTCGTTTTAGCATTTTTTTCAGAGTTCATCAGCGTTACTTTTAGAATGAAAAGAGACTAAATTTGCCCTTTCAAGAATCTGAATTCTGCATAAAATTTACTTTGCAATGTTTCATTACTTTATTTCATCTAAATGATGAATCTAAGGAAGATTCATCTAATGAAATATAAATTTAATATAAAGACTTTTGATTTATTAAATTTAATTAGTATTAAAAATACGTGGTAAATTATTGTTTAAAATAATTAATACTTAAAATATTTTTTTATAAATATTATAGCAAAATATTTAAAAATGAAACTAATCTATAAAGTAAGTTATTAAGTTATGCATTTTATATATTTAAAAAAATAATATTTCCGAAATCAATGCAAATCACATGTTAGAAATTATTTCACTACTGAAATATGACTTTATTTATTATTTTTAAAGTAAGGACGAATTTATTTGAATTAATATGGTGACATAATCTGAAACATTTTACCGCATACAGTGCAAAAAGTACAATTTTCGCGAAGATATGATTGTGCGTGAAGATTTTTCACGGATAAAAATGAGGCGATTTTAAGAATCCCGAGAAAACGTTCAATGTTAAAAGACGATGCATATCCATGCATATTTAACGGCTGTCCAATTTATATGACGGAAAACTCACCGACAGTCAGGAGAAGCAGAATGGAAAAATTAATGGAAAAAGACAAAGAAATATTAACACTTTTCATGGAAAACGACAAAATTAATGGATTTAATAAATTACTAATAAATGTTGACATAAAAATTAGAGAAATTGGAAACAAAATACAAACTTTATTACCTATAAAAATTCCGATGAACTATTTGTTATGTTTTTACGTTTTTGTCCATCTCCATGCATTCAAAAATGCTTGGTTTAATCTTATACGGTATACTCGGGATTTGGCGACATTGACATCGCAAATGTTTTAGCGAGCCCGATAAATATTTTTATACTATAATCTTGTGAACATTGTTCGTAATTCTATTCAGTTGAAATAATTCTTCTAGGCCATTTAAGAAAGATTCTGTTAAATTATCAGAAGAACTGTCGAAAAGTTTAATGCAATCGTATAAATCGCTGAAAGTTACACTGCATTGCTCTTCAACCGATGACATTCCATGTACGCTATTTACTGCATGCTTATATAAACGAACATCTCAGGGTTTTGCGCGCTTTGGCTAGCTGCCAAATTCCAAGTTGTTAAATGCGTAATTACTTGAGATTCCAGCAGTTCTGTCAAATAATTTGGTAAAGATGCCATCTGGAAGGCATTTGAAAAGACTGACTTCATGTTTGAAATTGAATCAAGCAATGACTGATATAAATAATATTGCTTATATTGAAAGTAAATGTGATGCAGTGTCAGTCAAAGAACGCACTGTGAATCTTCTCTTTGTTCTGACCCTATCTACGTACTTCAACTGCCTTCAGCGAGTGAAGATGCATTGCTGTTAGCTCCTGTTTAGAAGCCTCTGAACTGAGGAAAATCAAATTGTGAGAAAGCGGAATTTGTGCTTATTTTGTTTGTGAATTTCTGCCCTACCAGAAGACACCAAAATTTTGGATACATCATTTAGAATATATCGGATGCAATGTGCTACAATGCTAATCGTGAATATAGTGTTCTGTTTTGGTGTTTTATGTGTTTCCGGTGATTAAAAACTTACATGGTGTTGTTCTCTAATCTTCTGTGGTTCCAGCGGTGCAATATTTGGATACCCTGATGAGCGTTGTGCTTTGGTTACAAGGTCCCAAGTGCTGTATCGTATGTCATTCATATTAATCGATTATTGTGTTCATCGTGGAAGGTTGGTACTCAGAATTAAGTCATATAAAACCAAAAATAACATACAACGGTAAGGCACTTTCTGATTTTGCTGAAAATGCAGTGAATGCAGAAACAACAACAATTCAAGCTGTTATGGTATGTTCATTTTTCCAAAATACAAAGAAATTATTGCACTGATACCAGTACTTAATATGACTGCTGAAGATGAATTAGATATATGTAATAACAAGAAGAAATACAGTACTACAGTATGTTGTCTTTTGTATAGTATGCAGAAAAGGTTAATTATTTTAAACAGTGTATGAAATGTACGATCGAAAAAATAGTGTTACGGAAACATTAGCACTTCTATAGAAATATTGTAATCTATAATTATGTAATATTTAATTGTCTAATATTAAAAAACATTAGTGTGTAATATTAAAATATTTTTTATTGATGGCAAATTGCAGTTTTATTACTTTTCGTTTGGTATCTATTCTTCCAAACACTGTGTAACTCGCGTTTTTTAAATATTGCCGTTATGTTTGTTTATTATATTATCTCAATGAATGAATGTTGGAAATTCGGTTTTTATTTTTTATTAAATTTAAGTATGTTCAATTGCCGTTATGAATGTTTATTATATTATATCAATAAATGAATGTTGGAAATTAGGCTTTATTTTTTATTAAATTTAAGTATATTCTATTTTCTTCGCTTACTTTTTATGTGCTTGTGATAAGATATTCATAACAAATACAAATAAAAAGTTTCATCGTGTGCTATTTAACGAAGAGCTTAGTTTAACGTACTTAGCTTACTATCGTATACTATATTATTTAAATTATTTCTGTACAGTAACAAAAGGAAAGTTATCGATTATAAAAAGTGCATGGAATAATCATTGTAATCTACCACTATTCTAAAATGTAAGAAACTAAAAATAAGTAAATACATTAACATATGATCGAAAAATTTGTGTCAAGAAACATCAGCATTAACAGTAAATACTACAATCTATAATTATTGCACTTTTAATTGCTTACTATTGAAAAACAAATAAATTTTTATTAATTGGAAATTTTAGTTCTGTTACCTTCCTTCTGCTATTTATACTTACAAACACTGCTAGTTTATGTTTTTGCTTAAATAGCGCTGTCATGTATGTTGTTTGTTAGGTTATTATTTCATTTTAGATATGAATATGGGAAATTTTTGGGGTTATTAGATTTAGGTATATTTTTGTATGAAATATTTTCGATCACATTTATTAAATACTTTATACAGTCTTTCATTTGCATATCTTAGAGATATAGAAGTTAATGGTTATATTTTTTACTATGAAACGTGAATAAATTGATACTTGAGGTCAGGTAAAATACTCATTATGTTACCTTAAGAACCGCTTCCAAATTTATCATGACAGAGGCAATTTTCAGTGCCTCTGAGATATAAGAAAAATAAATGTGATAATGCTGTTATAATCAGAAACGCTCCTTTTTTACCGACATATATATCTTTACTTTTATTTATGTCTAATTGAGTTTTATTTACTTAAAACCTACTATTAATGTTATATATTTATAATAACCTTCTTCTTCAATAGCCAGACACCTCAGGATGGGCCCTTGCCTTCCTCAGAATCGAATTCCAAACTCTTCTATCCCTGGCCATGGACATCCAATTGGTTATTTTTTAAATTTTTAAGTCTGTTTCCCAACAGTCGAGCAACCTAAGTTTAGGTCTCCCTCTTTTTCCGGGTGCCGAATGGTCTGGCTGAGAAGATCTTTTTAGTTACTCAATTTTCCTCCATTCTGCACAGGTGTCCTGGCCATTTAATTCTCTGAATCCTTATAAATTTTACTATATCTATTTCTTTAAAAGATTCTTAGAGTTCAGAGTTAGTTGTTCTACTCCAGATATTGTTGCATTTTATGCCACCAAAAATACTTCTCAAAATTTTTCTTTCAAAGACAGAAATGATGCTTTTAGCTTTTTCTGTTATTGCCCAGGTCTCAGAAGAGGATGTAAGAATGAGTCTGATTAAGCTTTTGTAAATTAAAATTTTCGTTTTTCTGCTAGTGAAGTTAGACTTCAAGTATATTTTGACACCGAAAAAACGTCGGTTAGCATCTGTGACTCTACTACGGATCTCAGGCATTAAATCATTCTGATCCTAAATATTTAAATTTGATAACAGTTTAAATTTGTAATTCGCAATTTCAAAATAGGGGCTGCTGTTATTACCACATGGCATGCATTTAGTTTTACTTTGGTTGATTGCTAGATGCATTTTGCTGGCTGCAGCCTCTAAAGATATAAAAGCCTCTCTAACTGACTCGGGAAAGCATGCGACTATGTCGATATCGTCAGCAAACGCACAAATCTAAACAGACTTGTTAAAGATAGTTCCACGAGTATTAACCCTTTGCAATGTTCAGGACGCTCGTGCGGGACGGAAGGGAATTGAAGGCAGTCACCGTACAGGACGGAGGTTTTGCATCGCTAAGCCTAATCTTATAAAAAAAATCAGGAAAAAAAAAGTTTCACTTCTAGCATCGCAATTTTTGGTATCATTTTAGATTATTACTTGAGCTCTTATATACGTTAAAATCAGCACTTAATAATCTTTTTTCTTTATTTTACATGAAAATATACTTAAAAAATTGCTTATATTGTAAAATAATTTTCAGAAGCGCTATTCAAATTACTCCAAAGTTTTAATTGATAAAACCCATCAATAAAGTTTAAAATTAATAAAACAACACAATAAAGGCTATTTAAAGTAAGAAGTAACAAAATTTTAAGTGAAGACTGAGTGTGGTAAATCTCGAAGCACGGAGAAGTATCGCTTTCAGTAGCGTAGCTAGGGTGGTGCAAGGGGGGACATCTGTCCCCGGTCGCAGCATCCAGGCGGCGCCAAATTGATGCTAAGAAATTTTTTAATTAAATGTTTTCCATTCATGGCACACAGAAAGAGGCGCAAATTCTTCAGTTGTCCCCGGGCGCTGGAATCCTAGCTACCCCACTGATCGCTTTCTAACGCTTAGAAAAAGTATCACTTTACTCCTTAGAAACTCCTTAGAAAATGAATCATCATTCTCATCTGCGTTAGTAAATGGTCCATTAACCATATGAGAGTATTCTTCCTCTGATAAATAGTGCCTTCCCGCCATAATAGACTGGAGGCTTTCCGATATAAAAAGAGAAGAAACGGAAATATAGCTGAAGGCAATGCAAAACGCAACGAAACTACACATAGTAACCCTAAAAGACCGTATATAGTAAAGGGAAAAAATAGAATAAAAAAGAAATTCAATATAAATCAAACACGCGAATGTTTATACTAGCATGCGGTGATTTAAAGAGCCCACCTATATTTACGCTTTCTCTCCCCCCTCTCAACAGTTGATGAGTAACATAGTCAGGCAGAATACATCAAACTCAAGGTCAGAAACCTAAACCTGTGTTCATTTCAAAAGTAAAGGACATAGGATGCCATCTAGTGGCTTTCAGAAAAACGTTCCAACTTAAAATGCGTATACGCATCACCCGTCTTCTGAATGCAATCCGATGCGTGGATGGGACGTCCGTCTGTAAGAGACGTTCTTAGGGAATGCGTATATGGGACGCCCGTCCTGAAAGGGTTAATGTTGGAGTCGTTTATGATTTTTGAGGGCAAGGTTAAAAAGCAAGCAGGCCAGTGCATTACCCTGTCTGAGCCCATTTGAAACAACAATAGGCTCAGAAAGATTATCCTGGATTTTAACCCTAAGTTTTGTCTCAGTAAGAGTAATGGTGACAAAATTTATAAGTTTTTCTGGTATTTCAAATTCTCTCATAGCTTCAATTAAATATGTTCTGTTTATTGAATTCAATAAACATAATCTTAAAATCAACATAAAGGTGGTGTGTTGCAATGCCATTTTCATTAGTTTTTTCCAAAATTTGCCTAATGTTAAAGATTTGTTCTGCTGTAGATCTTCCTTTGCGGAAACCACATTGATAATCACCTACAATATTTTCTGTATAAGTTACTAATCTACTAAAAAGTATATTGAAAAATAGTTTGTAAAAAACACAAAGGAACACTGATTCCCCTGTAGTTGGTACATTCCAAAATGTCTCCTTTTTTCTGTATACGACAGATGATGCTCAGTTTCTAATCTTTGGGTAAAACTTCTTGGTTCCAAACTGATTCGATGAGGTGATGTATATCCTCAATCCTGTTCGACCTGCAGCACTTTTATTAAGTTCTGAAGTAATCGAGTTAGGGCCTGGGGCCTTGTTATTTTTGAGCTTTTTAATTTCTTTTCTAACTTCTGCCAAAGATGCTGCCGGGATACTGTCAGTGTTTACAGAGGTAGTTGGGTAGGTTGAAGACCCATCCCGCATATGGTCATTCAACAAGTTACTAAAGTGTTAATTCGACCTGTGAAGTACCTCTTTTCTATCATTTAGGATGATGTTGCTTTTGTCTCTACAGGCAGTGGTTCTAGGCTTAGAATCTTTGCGGCCAAGAATAATTTCACGATAGAAAGCACGGCTTTCATTGGACCCCCTCAGATGGTCATCATCCTTAAATAGGTCGTCGTGAAAAAGTCTTTTCTTAAGCCGATGGATCTTCTTCTCCTGTATTCTAGATCTCTTATATTCCTCAACAGAGAGTCTTGAATATCGCTTTTGGGCCATATTTTTATAAGCAGCTCTTTTTGCCTGTGTTACAAGGAAGCATTCATTATTAACCCAATCCCTTGGTTTGGGTTTTTCCATATATCCCAGTGTGTTGTCAGCTGAGCGTATGATCGAGTCTTTGAGCAAATTCCACTTATTTTCCACGGTTTCCAGTTCGGCCATGTTTTTAGTTCTTACTTCTCCCTTGAGGACTGGAAATTGCGTTCAATTGCCTTATTTTTCAGCTTTTTACAATCAATTTTTTCGCTTCTCTCCCTGTATCTTTCGGGCGTTTGAAATTTTAGCAATTAGTTTAGCAATAACCGAAAAAGTGGTCGGAATCACAGGCGGCTCGATAAGTTCTAACATCCTGGATATCCGAAGAATGCCTAGAATCGATGAGTACGTGATCAATTTGATTCCAGGTTTCTCCATCAGGAGAACGCCAAGTCATCTTATGTATTCTCTTGTGGCTGAACACAGTGCTTGAAATTATCATGTTGTGTTCAGCAGCAAAAAGTACTAGTCGCTGTCCATTGTCATTAGCACTATCATGTAAGCCATGCTCTCTAATTGTTGGTCAAAATTCCTCCTCTTTACCCAATTTAGCATTCATATCTCCCATAACAATTTTAATGTCATGCTTGGGACAAGATCTGTATAACATAGAAAGCTCCTCATAAAAAATTTCCTTCGCTTCCTCTTCCTTGTTCTCTGTAGGTGCATGTCCATTGATAATACTATAATTTAAAAACTTTCCCCTTAGCTGAATTTTGCAATGTCGGGGTGATTTAGGAACAAAATCAATCACTAAGTGTCTTAAACTTTTGTTCAATAAGAAACCAGTACCAAAAATATGTTTTTTCACATCACAGCTATAGTAAACCGTGTGCTTCTTTTCTCAATAGTACCTTCCCCAAGCCATCGCATTTTCTGAATGGCAAATAGATCCATAGTGTATTTGTCAAATTCTTCTATAAGAAATTGCAGTCCTCTACTGAAGTTCAGTGTTCGGAAATTCCAGGTTCCAAAACGAAAAATCCTTAAGCCATTTCCTAGTCGTTTTCCAGTAGAAGCAGTCCGACTAATTCTATCTTTGGATTTCTTAACAGTTAGATTTTTTACGGGGTGGGGTAGTTGGCCCCTCGCCCCACCCCCGCAACCTGGAGGACCAGTCTCCTGATATAATCCCCAGGGGCAGGGTGCCTGGCTATACCCCCAGACGCTGAGTACCAATTTTAGTCACCTTTTACGACATGCATGAGCTACATTGGGACTATTTTTTCACACCCGGTCACCACACGGGGGATTTATAATAACCACTTTCATAATTACTCTCACATACATACTAAAGGATTAAGAAAAAAATGATGAAAACTTAAATAATCTTAACTTGAAAATAAATAGTGCAAGAACGCACTTCAATTTACGTTTAAGAGGTGGACTCATAGAAATCTAACCGGCGTGATACTAAACTGAGAAGGCCAAGAGGCTTACTAGCGTGACCGCGAAATAATAACGTGTAGAGACATTAGGATTTTTTGGAAGCAAGATAGATGAAAGATTAGCAACCGCCTTCGCCGGGAATCGAACAACGGACCTCTGGAATACCGGCCCCCATTGTGCAGAACCACTACACCACGAAGGCACGCTAGGAAGGGAGAGAAATGCCTTATATACTCCCCCTTTTAAAGGGCGACTGGGGTTTGGGGGGACCAAATCCTGAGTGTGGAGAGTCATCATCCACAACTCTTTTAGTTCGGCCGCCACTGTAGAGTCATTAGGTATTTTGGAAGCAGGAGAGATTGAAAAATATGCAAACCGCCTTCGCCAGGAATCGAACCACGGACCTCAGAAATAGCGGCCCAGTGTGCAGAACCACTACACCACGAAGGCACGCTAGGAAGGCGGGAGAAATGACTTATAAACGAAACGTGCGCTTGGCTAGGGAAACACGCTCTGAATAAACCGAGGTAATCACATGTTTACATAGCACTTCACTTAACTTTAAATTAACATTCTGCCGAGAGAATGTGAAGGGAAGTTGAGAACTTTAGAACAGGAAAACTTAAAATAAATTTGTTATACAAAATAAGGGAAACCCTACAATTTCCCCCCCCCCAGAATTAAACTATCGCATAACAAGGCCCTAAAAGCCTGGGTAAGATAGCTAAATTTTAAATGTACATGCGAGTTCACCTTTACAATCTTAATCTGTATCTTAACTAAATTTAAGGGTTTTTACTGATGGAGAAATGGGGCACATAATTACAATATCTTCTTTCTTTAGCAATTCTTGATCTGGAAAAAAGTTTAGTACGTGCTTCACATATCTTACACTTTCCACTCTTTCAATATAGTATATATATATTAACAGTTTAACCTCTCCTACATTTACTCAATTCAATCTTTCTAAATAACATTAAAACTCCCCCTTGCTCTCCAGCATTGTGTACCGTAAAATGCGAGCGTGCTTTATGAAAAACGAGTACGACACTTACCGACTACCCCACATTTACTTATTAGAACTAAACCAACTAGACCTAGACAGACAATTTACAATCAAATCTCAGCCTGAGGTGCTAACGCTAGTGAAAATTAACTTAGTGTTGTCTGGAGAGCCTAACCTTTTAATTTACATTCATTCCCCAATTATCTTCATTCTTTTTAGTACTTATCATCAGTAACATAGACTACTCCTTCATTCGAAACACTATTTCAAGCATACAAAATACGGTAAAATCCTAGTATACGGTGCAGCCTTGGCGCGATTTTGAAAATTATCGCCAACACCAAAAATGACCCAAAGAACGTCTATGTATATACTATACATTATATATTATCACTATATACATAGTATATAATATGTATAACTATATATATTCTTTGAATGACCCATAATTATATATATTCTTTGAATGACCCGTTTACTACTCATCGTATATGTCCCGTTTTTACTGCTAATCATAAAAGTCGCCAAAAGTCGCCAAATCCCGTGTGCACCGAATGCTAGGATTAAACCCAAAATTCCTTCAGAATTCAAACATTAAATAAGTATTTCATAATTCAAACATTTTTACATAATCAATTCCTTACTTTACTCTGCTGAAAAATAAACATAGATTAACTACATGCACGGATTTCTAACACTTTGAGTAACGAAGTTTGTTTTCTTGATACCATACAAACATTTTCCTACCACAGTCTCTACAACAAAAGTTAACATTTCATTCTAACATGGCGAAGATTAGTTGCTAAACTTTCTTACTACTTATAAGCATTTAAAGCTACTTGCTTAATACACAATTCTAAATTACTTGCATAATGCAAAAACAACTTTTTTTAGCTTTTTTTCCAAACACAAAATTGTAAATACAAAATTTTAATCTTTTGCTAAATACAAAATTTTAAACTCTTAATAACTACAAAATTGTAAGCTTCTTGCTAAATTAAACAAATATTGTCCTCGTCCCGAGGCAAAACTGAAATAAATATTTTCAACCAACTTCGTACTAGATTTTAAAATAAATTTAAGTAGAATAATTTTGACTTATCTTTTGTTTGGCGTACTCTGTCATTCTCTTTACGACGAAGTCTTCCCACGGTGGAACTTGATTCAGGTGTCTTACGCGGATCCTCTGCCGAAGCTGGCCGTTTTCTTTTGATACCTCTGTCCCAAGCTGGTTTCTTTCGGCTATATTCTACTTCTGCGTGCGCTGGACGCTTTCCGGCTGTGGTCGAAGAACCTCCTTGGACTGGCCGGGGAATTTTTTGCTAGACCTCAGTGAGATCTCCTCCGTTTCTTAGGTATTTCCTTCTGTCCAACGGCTTCTCGTCTAATAGACGTTTCCTATATGGAACTTGAGATGCTAACTTATTCTTGCTTTCCTTCCTTAGTGGCTGGTGTCGTGAGTTCTGATGTCTCAGGTGCTTTTTCCTCTTCATTTGCCTGCTTGTCGATCTTGTGCGGAGTCTAGTTCCCCCTTCTTTTCTGAGGACCTTATTTCTCTTATGGGGCGTTTCTCTTTTCCGCTTGTTCATACATTTAGAATCTTGAAGTCAAAGCTTCTTCCCATACGGCTCCAATACTCTATCTTCTTTCCTTTTGGTTCCTGGAAGAACGATTTCTGCTGTTGAGAGCCCTTTTATGTTTAAAAATAGGCATCTCGTTACGATATTTTTTCACTTGATCCACACTGGCAGTGATATTGCCTTCTTTGCTTCCTTTTAAATCTAAAACTGATTCACAGATACGTTGAATCACGTAGGAGCCTTCAAATTTGGGGGAACATTTTGCCACTTTTTCGAGTGGGGGGCAAGACAATGCATGTTTTCTTTTCAGTACTTTGTCAACAGGTTTAAAGTTAAAATATCTTCTTTTCTTATTATAGTAGAGCGATTGTTTTTCTCTGGCTACATCTGAATTTTTGATTGCATCATTAATTAACTTTTGGATGATGCCTTTTTGTTTAAATTCTGCCTCCCTTTTCTGGACAAAAAATAATTTATCTAAAGGGGCAATTATCTTCCTCCCCAGAAAGACTTCACAAGGGGGTCTTTTCCGTGGTATATCATGCTTGGCCGTTCTGAGGGCATACGCCAATTCATTTACACAGTCATCCCAGCGTCGGTGATACGTTTTTACATAGCTCCGAATGAGTTTAACTATGTTTCTGTTAAGTGCTCGGCAATATTTGACTGCGGTCTGTACGCGACCATCTTAAGGTGGCGGATGGCACATAGCTCCTAGAACATTTGACTAACGAATTGGGGGCCGTTATCTAATATTACCCTAAGTGCTGCACCATATTTTAAAACGTATTTATTTAGAAAAGAATCAGCTACGATATTCGCTGAGGCTCTTTTAAGGGCGACTATTTCTGACCATTTTGAGAAATGGTCTATTAGTAAATATCTATTTTTATTACTTTCACTTTTTGGAAATGGGCCCAGTACATCTCTTCCAATTAACTCATTAGGAAAAGTAGCTCTTATACTATTTAGATTCCAGGCCGGGCTATAATTTACATCGTTAACTAACTGGCATGTATAGCAGGACCTGACATACTCGGTTACCACTCTTTGAAGTTGCGGGGAAAAAATCGCCTCGCGCACTCTTTGTACTGTTTTTCGAATACCTTGGTGACCAGCCGTAACCGTGTCAGGCAATTCGTGTAAAATACTGAGTCGCAACCCGGCTGGAATGACTGGCCTTATTTCACTATTCTCATTTGTTTAGTATAAAATAATAGTTTATCGACTACTAATTTACTTTCACAGTTTGCTGCTCTATTTCTTATAGCCACGGTATCCGGATGTTCGAAGTTATCTGGGTCTTGCAACTATGCATAAATCATAAATATGCCTATATTCTGGATTATTTTTAACTCAGAAATAATTGTTTCCCTGGAAGCTAATACTTTTAACACGGTTAAACACGAAGCATTTTATTTGTTTTCCTTCTTCGTCCAATTTTGTTCGAGATAATGCGCCTGCCACGATATTTTCCTTTCCCAGTGTGTGTTTAACTATTAAGTTGAATTCTTGCAGTTTGAATGCACATTTTATGAATCGTGGACTTAAGTTTTTGCCGGAGTATAGTCGTCCCATGCCGGCGTGATCTGAATACACGACTATCGGTGCCTTACAAAAATAAACTCTGAATTTCTGCACCGCTAAAAGTACGGCCAAAGTTTCTTTCTGTTGCAATATCATTTCTTTGAGTCAGGGGTTTTGAAAAATACGCCACGGGCTGCTTATTCTGTGCCAAAACCGCACCTACAGCGTAGCATCAGCCGAAATTTCGAGACTTTCATCCCCCTCCAGGAATTTTAAGACCGGTGCTTGCATTAGCGCAGTTTTTGTCTTTGAAACGCAATGTTTGCCTCATCTGACCACGAAAATCTGGCTTTTTTTCTACTCAATTGTAAGAGTGGCTCGGCTATTTGTGCAAAATCCTTTACAAATATTCTATAATAGCTACACATGCCTAAGAAAGAAGAGAGCTTTTTCGCAGTGTTGGGCGCTGAATAATTCTTTATCGCAGTTACTTTTGAGTCTTGAGTTTCAATTCCGCGTTTTGAAATCTTATATCCTAAGTATTTTAGTTCTTTTGCCACGAACATACACTTAACTCGCATTTATTTTTAGGCCTACGTCTCTTAATAATGTAAAAACTTCGTTTAAATCTTTTACGTGTTCGTCAATATTTTTACTTAAAACAATTATATCGTCGATATAAATAAACGTTGATTGGCATTCTCAGGAAAGCATAGGTTCCTGATTTCGAGATGAAAGCCGTTTTCGGCATATCCCCTGGTTTCATTGCTATTTGAAAATACCCTGAAGTAAGGTCTATGGTGGTTATGTACTTGGTGGACCTAATGTTTCTGATCACTTCTTCAATTATAGGTAGAGGATAAACGGGGTATTTGGTTAAGCTATTTAGCTTCCTGTAGTCGATAGCTAGCCTCCAGGCTTTAAAATTTGAAGGAGGCAGATAATTTTTCTTTCTACACAGCACGACGGGATTCGCATAAGGGCTACTTATCGGCTTGATTATTTTATTTTCGAGCATGTGCTTAATATGCACCTCAATTATTTTTTCTTTAACTTACCATATCTGTATGGCCTGGCCTTCACGGGCTCTTCATTTTTTCACTTAATTTCTTGCTGAACTATCTGAGTGAGGCCAGGTGTTTCAGAAAATAAATGAGAAAACTTTTTTACCAGTTCTTGTAGTTTTCTGCTGTCTTCAGATTTCACATGCTCCAGATTGAGGTCCAGAGGTTCCGCAGCTTCTACTTTCCCCGGCTTCATGTGAAGTTGCAAAGTTTCATTCTGAAAATTAATTTAGGCTTCCGCTGTTTTTAAAATATCTTTGCCCAAAATTACCGAAGCTTGTAGATTTCGCACTACAAAAAATATAGATTTTTGAAATTCATTCTTTATCTCCATATTAAACGTCGTTTTACCTATACATGAACAATGTTTGCCCTGCGCTGCAATAACTTTGGTATTTTGCGTTTTAAATAATCTATAATTCTTAAAATTATTTCGAAAGAAATGTTCTGACAGAAAATTTGCTTGCGCTCTTGTCTCCACTAGGCATCTTATTTATTCGAATGTGAATTACAGGTAAGGACAAATTTTTTATTATCACCGTATTCAATTGAACTTTTGAGGGATTTTTTATTCGAATGGGGTGACTGTGCCCCCTTTTCAGCAGCCATACATCCTAGTTTAAATCCTTCTTAACTGCCCCCTTTTTTTTAATCTTGCGGCCTATTTTTGAGATCGCCTTTCTTTTTATCTTGAAATTTATTCCGGTTATAAAATGTTTTCGCTTTTTCCGCATATAGCCTCGAAAACTGTCCGTTTGGTCTTTGGCCAAAACTTCTGGTAGGCGCTCTTTCTGCTACCCTCCTACTTTCGAATTTCACCGCTAGCTCGAACAATTGTTCTAAGGTGTTGGGGTTTCTTACTTCAATATAATCCTGAACCTGCGGCAATAGTCGAGGCAAGATAATTTGGATTAGTTCTACGTCGGGCTTTTTACCATATAATAAATTAGCGACTTGGACCTTGCGTAAGATGAAATTAGACAACTCTTCAATTTTAAGTTGGTACTTGCCGTACAATTCAGCTTCAAGCCTAGCTCTATCTTTCACCACGGGAAAAGCTTTTACTAGCGCCGCTTTAAAATTGTCAAACGTATAAGTGGGGCTTCCAATTTCTACCAATCGAAATGTTCCAATTCTTTTAAAATAAAAAATAAACTTAATGCCTGTCCTCGCAAGACGATCGTGATTAGGAACCGGATAAAGTAAAAAATGATTATCTAAAGTTTCTAGGAAGCTAGTGACCACCGTTCTTCCGTTAAATGTTACTGAGGGTTTCACGGAGGCCTTCATAATGTCCACCAGATAACCAAATTGTTCCATCATATTGCTATTAACCAGTGGAGTTTCAGATACGTCGATGGAGCTAACTCAGCTGCAGCTTCATTGTTAGCCATGAGTTCGGAAAAATTCGGGCGCCACTGTAGAGAAATTAGGTATTTTTTGGAGGCAGGCAAGATGAAAAATTAGCAATCATCTTCTCCGGGAATCGTACCGTGGACCTCTGGAATAACGGCACCCTAGGAAGGCGGGAGAAATACATTAAATACTCCCCCTTTTAAAGGGCGACTGGAGATTTTAGGGGACCCAATCGCCAAATCCTGTGTCAGGAGAATATCCAACACCCTTTTTAGTTCGGGTGCCACTTGTAAGATCTATTTCTGTTATTCTACATAAACTAAATTAGATCCTACAATGAACCTGGCGAATTCTCGCACAGGCGTTAATAAATTACCAACACAGAAGAAAGGGTGGAAAACAACCCTTTATTAATTCAAACTAATTTAACAGAAAGACACGGACTTCGTGTGTTACAAAAACACCGTTCACTTGCGGGGGTAACTAAACGTAGACTATAATACAAGTCAAACCTGAAAATAAGTAGTGCAAATAAATAGTGCAAGAACGCACTTCTATTTACGCCTATAAGGTGGACTTACAGAAATCTAGCTGGCGTGATACTAAACTGACAAGGCCAAGAGGCTTACTAGCGTGACCGCGAAATAACAACGAAACGTGCGCTTGGCTAGCGAAACACGCTCTGAATAAACTGAGAAAATCACACGTTTAAATAGCTAAATCCAAAATTAAACAGCGAAACTACCTGCGGAAACTTTGGCAAAGAACATGTGTTGCCAGTATCCGTGTTCAATTTCGCAGACTACTGAACGAGATTAGGTCTGAAACCCGCTTGCTAAAACAAGCGGAGTGGAAACACTACATTGAGTCCTTAACGACTGACGACGGATTGGTTTGGCACGCTGCCGCCCAATTACGCCAACAATTTAAACACATTCGAACCCTTGAAAAACGGCCAATGCTATTGAGATGGCGTTTACAGACACTGAAAAGGCTGAAGCTATCGCTGACAGCCTTGCTACACAATTCAGTCCAAATAACGACGCCTACTGTAACCGCCCGGTTACACAGGGATCCATACACTCACGTGTTGAACATTTTCTAACACAACCTATCACGCCTGATCTCAGGCCTACTGACCCAACTAAGGTGTTAGAATTCATTGATAAAATGAAACCCAAGAAGACACCAAACATAGATTCAGTTTCGAATCGCATGATCAAAAACTTCCACGTAATGTATATAGTGTGGATTACGGTCCTGATTAATCTAATGCTTAAAAAGTATTACTTTCCTGACTGTTGGAAAATTGCCGCAATCATGCCTATTCCACAACCGGGTCAAAATTTAAGTCTTCCCGTCAACTACAAGTCAATTAGCCTATTATAATCTCTTTCAAAAATTTATGAATTTGCTTTACTTAAACGCCTGAATGGAATTCTGTCATTCACGCCATTCTGCCGTGATAGGAATTTAGTAATCCCGGAACAATTTGGCTTCTGGCCTGAATACTCCACGGTACACCAGTTACTCCGTGTATTAGAATTCATTCACGAGGGCTTTCATAAACGAGAGAAAACTGGAATTGTCTATCTTGACATTGCCAAAGCTTTTGACAGAACCTGGTATGACGGACTTATTTACAAGTTCATGCGGCTTGTTTTTTTTCGGCACAATTCCTTAAAATTCTTAACTCGTACTTGACAGGTGTGAGTCACCTTTCGAGTGTGAGTTAGCCACAAATATTCCTATCCCCGCCCAAGCTATGTCGGCGCCAATCAGGGAAGTTTACTTTCGCCTCAAATGTTCAACATATTTGTAAATGATATTCTTAAATCATCTAATGTTGATCTAGCTTTATATGCAGACGACACAGCCATCATCTCTCAACATTCCAACACCACAACAACCTCTGAACTTCAGAATTATCTTTCAAGCCTAGAGCTCTGGCTCGGACTGTGGAAAATCGAAATTATTGACGCAAAATGTGCCGCCACTTTATTTATCCGAAGAACTCACCCCAATTTACATAACTTGCAAGTCTTCGAAAAACAATTCCCTGAGTTCTCACGTATAAGTATCTAGGAGTGATACTTGATTCAAAATTAACTTGGCAAACTCACATTCGAAAAACATTTTCCAATGCGAAGGTTATCAAATCCCAATTACTGCTTTTTTTCGATAGAAAAATCGAACTGTCCACGATAAACAAGATCTTGTTCTATAAATCAATGATAAGGCCTATTCTGACTTACGCAAGTCCCGTGTGGGGCGCAGCAGCAATTACTAACAGGAAACATATCCAAATTTTCCAAAATATTATGCTTCGGCAAATCTACAAAGCTCCTTTGTTCATAATGCCAGGACATTCATAATGCAGCCAAAATTCTTCCCTTAAATCGCTTAATACAGAGACTTTCGGTTAACTTTTTCAAAAAGATTCCTTCGATTGGTAACTCCGTTCTCCATTCACTGCCTATTTATCATACATGAACTGCGTCATCTAGAAAAAGAACCACAGCCACACTGCAAAGCAACAGAACATTCTTTTCTCAGCAACAGAACATTCAGAATCAAAATTGGAACTTCTTACTATACCACTAGAGTAATCAAAGCCGGTGTCCCACAGGGGTCGGCACTTTCGTCGTATCTTTTTAATATTTATACGCATGACATCCCTAAAGATTCTTTTGTTCATCTTGCACTCTTTGACGATTACACCGCCATCCTTACTAAATCCTTCACAGCAATCGCCGTAAGAAACCAACTCCAACACTATCTCATAAAACTGGAAAAATGGCTCACCCTTCGGAGGATTAAAATTAACAGTGCTAAAACCAAGGCAATAATTTTCCTTAAGGGAAACATGAAATACTATCCTCCACCCCCTGAAATATTTGACGAAGAAATAGACTGGATTAATGAAACCAAATACTTGGAGTCACCCTTGATCAAAAATTTACCTTCAGAACCCACTTCCGCTCCGTAGTACAAAAATTTAAAATCACCCCAGCTACTATGCGACCTCTTCTTTGTAGAAAAAGCAACTTATCTACAGCTAATAATTAATTTTATACCGCTCCATACTTGGAGGAGGTTTGACCAATTTTTAATCATATGGTCCCGCTGGGACAAGGCGGATTAGGTCTCCCTGGAATAGTTCACCGCTCCATACTTCGTCCAGCTGTTATTTATGCAGCTCCGATGTGGGTACATGCAAGTAAAATCAATATTAAACAATTACAAGTTCTACAAAATAAAATCTTACGAGAAATTATCAATGCTCCTTGGTATATTCCAAACACTTACATTCACAGAGACCTTCAAATTGAACCTATACAAGACTATATTCAAAGATTAGCTGTCAACTTCTTTCACTCAGTACAATCCCACTGTAATAGCCACTCTCAGACACTCCCCGCACCCCAAGGAGAAACATCGTTACCCCTGTGTTATCCTCCCTACTTAACAATTATGACCATAATTGAATCATTCACCCTAATTGACTCTGCGGTTTACACCCGCTTCATTTCGTAACGTCACTGACCTCACCGCCTATTCACCGCCGCTAGCGCGGACCAGATTTCTTCTCACCCCCTCCTACACTGTTCTCCTTAGTTTTTTCTCTGATCGCTTATCAGAAGCCGAGTAAAATGTTTCTTCATCTTGACGCTCGAGAATAAAATACGATCTTCATCATCCTTGATCCTAAACGGGATTTTAGGCTACGGAATTGCAAGGGGCCAAATGCAATCCATATTCTCAATACTGATGTGCAGTATATACTGCTGCCTTCAGCAGGATACATCAGGTACTCTTTCGCGCTGCGTACCCAGCAGGATACCCCAAGACGCCTTCGGGCTGCGTATTTCCAAACCCTACCCCACTTTCGACTAGTTTCACCTGGCAAATAGAACACGAAGTACCACACTTTTGATTACTACGGCGCGCTTTTGAAAGATTGGTGGTTCTGGAATGGTGTGTTTAGGCAAAGAATATTCTTTGGTTTAGGTACTAATTGTGAGATTTTCGCAATTAAAATTATTATGAGTAGAAATTTACCCAAAATCCACTCATAATTTACGTTATTGTTTATCGCTGTAGTGTATTTTCGGAAAGAGAAGAATAATTCACTGCTGATGTATACATTAACAGTATGAAAAATCTGGAAGGTGATACTCAGCAATAAATGTGATGCATTCATCGACGACAGTAAAACAAACGAGATTGAAACTTATCCACATCTGAAGTCATTATACAAAAACTGTATGTGTGTCAATACAGCAATTTTAATAAAAAAACACTTGCAGAAATCTCAGATCAAGGAATAAGAAAGAATTGCAGTGCCTCTGTGTGCAGGGCCGGATAAAGGGCGATTGAAGCGATTGGGCCCAATAGGGCTCCGCATTTGTAAGGTTCCCGCGTTGTAAGGATCTTAAGTTTTACTAACGTTTATTTTATTTTAAATCTTTACTATCACTTCTTATTTTCTACTTCCGGCCAGAATTATAAGCGTTAATGTATTTATGCAAAGTTTGTCTGGCGAACGCCAAGTATTTAAGTTGTGGCTTTTTGCCAAGCGAGAGAGAGGAAGCAGTTAGTCGAAGCAGGCCGCTTACCTTAGAAGTTTTACTCAGTTGCTGGTTGCCTTCCAGGCCAGAGGTTTAATCCTCTTGATAACTTTAAACGTATTGTAGTGTTCACAGTTCTCTGTACTACATACGGCTTCCTGTTAATATACGGCCAATCTTTCACGTAGGCCCTTGTTTATTATTCCAAAGTTAAGTTAGAGTTTAGTTAATATTTTTATATTCTTACGTTCAGACCACAAGTGGTTGGTCTCTGTATTCCGAAGTTCGGAAATTATTGTAAAGAGTGAAAAATAAAGGGTTTTGTATACCCTTCTTGTGTATCCTGTCTACTTCCCACAGTTATTGAACATAGCTTTAGTAAGCTCTCTGTTCCGAGTCAGGTCCTTACATGTTCCCGAAGAAAGGAAGACGGAACATTGAACCTGATAGTGGTGCCAAACGAAGAAGAATAACCATAGCCGAGTTTCAAGAATAACCTGTGCTGCCTGCAGAAGCGGCTCAGAATCCAGAAATGCCAGCTGCCGCCCTGGAAGGATTTGGTTACATCGTCCAGACCATGCACGCTTCGATGAAACCAGAAGCAACATTTAATGGAAACTCACCGGTAACCAGTTTTTTGGAAAAATTGGATGACCACTTCATGCTCTACACGTGCACGAATTTCAAAAAGTTACCTTTGCTACCAGCGCTTTGAGGGGCCAAGCGCTTAACTGGTTCAAGTGTATAGGCAGAAGTCTCTTGGGTCAAGCAGGAAGTCCCACCTTTACTTACGAGAATTTCAAGACTGCCCTAGTAAAAGCCTTCCCTGTTGTAAGGGATCGTGCGAAATTAGAAACGGAACTTTTTAGTATATATCAGCAAAGAATCGAAAATCTCTCAAGCTTTATTTTAAGAAAAATTCACGTCTTCAAACTCTTGTATGGAAACCATCCGGATCCTGAGATAATTCAAGTCATTTTGCCGAGGTTACTGCCCCAAGTGCAAGACTTTATTGAATTAAGAAATCCGACTACACTGGAAAAGTTATTTGAGCTAGCAATCCAGTTTGAAAGTAGAAGAACGGCGGACATTGAAAGAAGACGCCAATATCAACAGCGAAAGCAATTTGGTGCGCCAAGACTACAGCAAACTCAAGCACACGGCTAAGGAAGCAAAGCGAATTAGTGGGCAAGGAAACCCGAGCATTCAAAAACAGCCGGCGAACGTCGACAGTTCAATAGCAATCCAGGAAAAAAGTCTCAAGGCCAGTGGAAAAAGAAGGAAAGCACGGAAATGAAAAATAATTTAAACTAAAACGGATTTCTGCTGACGGGAGGGTGCGGAAATCCGAAGGCCACGAAAACCCCTCTTCCTTCAAGTTAAATACAGTAATGGTGAAAAATTTGACTCTTCCGAAGATTTAAGTGTTGGTGAATAATATCCCAGCCACCGCACTCCTGGATACAGGCGAGCAGTGTTCCTGTGTGGCAGAAGATTTTTTTAGGAAGTATTTTCGTAAATATCGTATATATAATTCGGATAATACGACAGTGTTAGCGGCGCAAGGAGAAAAATGTAAGTGTATAGGTAAATTACCGCTGTATGTACGTATCAAGGACGAACAAGTAAAGGTTATGTTTATCATAGTAAAGAATCTGCAAGCACATATTATTTTAGGAATAGATTTTCTTTCAGAGGCACAAGCAACGCTGGATTTTAATGAAGCGTCCCTTAAGCTGACGATGAAACCAGTTCGTGGAGAAAAGGCTGAACCGCCGATGTTAAATCTTGATCACCTGCCTAATGACGAGCAACGAAGAATCCAACAAGTGGTAAGTGAATTTGCTTCGTTATTTAGTGATATTCCGGGATTTACTCAGGTTACTAACCATAGTATTGACACCGGAGATTCAATGCCAGTTCGCCACAAAGCATACCGGTATGATAAGAATAAGGAAAAAATTATAGAATGACATATCACCGATATGCTACGTAAAAAGATCATAACGCCCATCTCAAGTAGTTATGCTAGCCCGGTGGTTTTATGTAAGAAAAATAATGACTATCCTTTGACACATCCAAAAAGGTGGAGATTCGCAATTGACTACCGTAAATTAAACTCCATAACTAAATATCCGGTATATCCGTTACCTATTATTGAAGAAATTCTAAGGAACATAACATCCACCAAATATATGACGACTTTAGACTTAACGACTGGTTATTTTCAAATAGGGGTTAGGCCTGAGGACGTGCCTAAGACTGCTTTTATAACCAAGTCTGGCACTTATGCATTTTTGCGTATGCCGTTTGGCCTTTCAGGGGCACCGGCAACATTTCAGCGATGTATGGACATTGTGTTAAGGCCTGTTCTTGGAAAATCCATATTTATCTATTTAGACGATATCATTATTACTAGTGATAATCTCGACCAACATGTACAGGATTTAAGACAGGTGTTTGCTTTATTAAATGAGGCCGGTCTAAAAGTTAATGTCGAAAAGTGCAAATTTGCAGCCCCTGAATTAAAATATTTAGGTTACAAAATATCTCAGAAAGGAATCGAGACAGACGAATCAAAAATTATCGCTGTAGAAAAGTATCCGACTCCGAACACGGCAAAGAAGCTCTCTTCTTTTCTAGGACTTTGTTCATATTATAGGTCCTTTATAAAAGATTTTGCAGCTATTGCTGAGCCATTGTTAAAATTAAAAAGGAAAAAGGCAAGATTCTCGTGGACGGCCGAAGCCAAAAGTGCTTTCGAAAAATTAAAACAAGCATTAACGCAAGCCCCTGTGTTGAAATTTCCTGAAAAGGATGAGAATTTAGAAATTTCAGCAGATGCTTCGGATTATGCGGTAGGAGCGGTACTTTCGCAAAATCAACAGCCCGTGGCATTTTTTAGCCGAACTTTAAATCAAACACAAAGAAACTATTCCGCGACCGAGAGAGAGACACTTGCAGTTCTGTTAGCAGTGCAAAAGTTCCGAGTCTATATTGGAAAGGCGCCAATAACAGTGTACTCTGATCATGCGGCAGTAACTAGATTGTACTCAGGGGAAAACTTATCCCCAAGGTTAATAAGATGGGCACTCAAGCTACAAGAATATAATCTGGTAATCAAGCATACCCCTGGAAAGGAAAATATCGTAGCAGATGCCCTATCCAGAATTAAAATAGATGAAGAAGGTAATACCGTAAAGGTGGCAATGCTCACAGCATGTACAATAAATTCCCGAGAAACTGTAATAACCGAACTGGGTAAGGATCCTGAGTTTGGAAGCATTTATGAGTATTTAAAGGATCCTGAAAATTTTAGCCACCAAGATATAGTGGCGATAAGAAATAGGGCGGCCCATTACGAACTAATAGATGGTCTATTATTCTATACAAAAACTACGAATTCCAACAACGAATTTCGACCTGTTATCCCAGCTAGTCTTAGATTAAATATCCTGCAGGAGCTCCATGACAGCCCTTTAGCTTCTCATGCTGGTATTCGAAAAACTATCCAACGCGTACGCGAGGCAGTCTATTTTCCTGAACTGCAAAAGTTAACAAGGGTGTATGTCCAGTTCTGCCCAACATGTCAAGCAGTTAATTATATTAATTTCCGCCCGGCCGGGTTTCTAAATAGTATTAAATCCGAATTTCCAAATGAAATAATTGGCATCGATTTATTGGGCCCTTTCCCAAAAAGTCAGTTAAATAAAAGTCGCTATCTCCTTGTTATGGTTGATCATTTTAGTAAATGGACCGAAATTGTTCCCTTAAAACGAGCCTCCGCGAAATTAGTTACTGATTCTATTTTAAATAAATATATTTTAAAATACGGGGCGTCCCTAAAAGTTATATCGGATAATGGTCCTCAATTTGTAAGTAATGTATTTGAAGACATGTGCAAAAAACTGGGCATACGTCATTTAAAAATGGTCCCGTATTGGCCGCAATCAAATATAGCGGAACGGGTCAATAGAAATATAGTGAAAATTATCCGTAGTTATGTTAAAAATTTTCCTAAAAGCTGGGATAACTATGTCAATGAATTAGCTTTCGCCCTTAGGACCGCAAAACATGATACAACGGGCAAAACTCCTGCTGAGATATTTTTAGGCAGAAAGATTATAACGCCGTTAGATAAATTATTTTATGTTTAACCCAGAATTTAAAATGGGTGATATAGAAAAATTAATTAAAGAAGCAAAAAAGAATACGGAAGTAGCACAGAGAAAACAAAAGCTGTATTACGACTTGAAAAGACGGGGAGTAACTTATAAAGTAGGGGATGAAGTATTAAAAATTAAGCATTCACTTTCTTCAGCACCAGAAGATAAAACTGCCAAATTTTTTCCACGATTTGAAGGACCATATGTCATAGAAAAAATAACTCACGCTGTAGTAGTGTTAAAAGCCAGGAATGGTGAAACCTGCTCCGCAAACATTTATCAAATCAAACCCTACTATGATCGTAATAAAATGCAAATATTTACAGATCTTTTGAAGGATCCGGCACGGCAGACACCGCAGGCACAAGCTCCAGAGGTGGAACAACGACAAGTACAAGGGCAAGCCATTAAGAGGCAGGAGCAAGTGAAAAGAAAGTTTCCCCGCGGGAAAATTGAAGGTAGCAAGAAAAAGAAGCCGTTCCACGGTCCAGAAAAGAGAGCTCACGAACACCCCCAGAATGAAGAAGGGAGAAGGACGACGTATGCAAAGAGAGCCAGGAGAAATGACGGCAACTATAACCCGGCTCTAAAACGGAAGATCTACTCATCCGACAGGACTCTCCGCAGCAAATGTCGCCGAACTGCGGAAGGGCCACCAGCGGCGGAGGAAAAGTTACAAGGAAAATTTGAACGGCCAGCAACGAGGTCCAAGCAGGAACACGAAAGAAGTTTCCCGGTTCCGCCAAGACCAGCTGCCATCAAACGGCCAAGACCACAGGCAGAGGCGAAAAAGAAGGTATTCAAGGGTGACCGAACTGGAAAAAAAAGAAAGCTTCTCGAGGAAGGCACTGAAGGGCGAGCCCGCACACGAAGGAGGATAAATCAAACAAAAATCTACGCTACTTTCCAGGACTGGGCTCAGAAAAGAATGTCCGAATATCACAAAGAAAAGTAAAATTTTATGTTACTTTGCAAACTTAAGTTAATCTTTCATTCTTACTGCAAGTGGCAGATTTCAAGAAGTTTTACGTCATGCGAGGTTTACCTTTATCGCCAAAAGGGCGAGAAATGAGTTGTTACCGATTTTGGTATTATGTTTTTCAATTACTCGCGTGTAAAACTAAAGTTGATGTATAATAGCGATGTGTAAAGACTTAAATATTGTAAAAGTTATTGTATAAATTTTATTTAAAACTTTCTGGCAAGAAAGAAGTTTTAGTCTGAAAGACTTTTTGAAATGTAATATTTCAATGTAGAAAGAATTGGCACTTGCTTTGAAAAGAATAGAAGTTAACAATGTACTACTAATGTATGTTGTCAAATGCGTAAAATTAACGGCATGGTAATATGTTCTTATATACAATGTGAACTGTTATTTCAAATGTTAAGAAATACCGTGATATGGTAAAAGTGAAAGTAATGTTAAAAATTTGTTATTCGTGTGACTGTAAAAAGACCAAATCATGGTGAATATGTGTTAAAGGTTGAATGAATGTAGTTAGGCTCTCTGACGCTACACTTCAGAGTTAGCCACTTTCAGAATAGTACCTCAGGGTTTAGAGTTGAAGTTAGGGTGTGTTACGAGGTCTTGGTATGTTGAATTTTTAACACGTTAGTGCTTTGATTGTAGGCGGAAGTGTTGAACACGTAGACATAAACACATTCGTGTTTGGGGTTCTTTTACAACACATGTCAGAGAGCACGGGGAGAGATAATTAAAATAGTCATGAATGAAATAAGAATGTTAAGAGAAATATAATTATACATGTTACTTGCCATTTCATTGTGTAACATTTCATTAAACTAGTTTTCCTTCCAGATCTCTGGAAGGAACCAGATTTGAATAAAAGCTCCTGTTTAGATGCAATACAGAGGAAAAAATTGCGTGTCCTGGGAGCTGCTATTGTAAAAACAAATTTCTTTCTTTTAAATTTATAGTTTCTAGCGAAAAATGTTTGTAAAAGATTGGCCTCGCGTTAGATTCTAGAGCTAAAAGTTATCAACAAGGTCGTTTTAGACCTCAGTTTCAAACTAATTAACTCTGGCGGGAAGTATGTAAGGATCTTAAGTTTTACTAACGTTTATTTTATTTTAAATCTTTACTATCATTTCTTATTTTCTACTTCCGGGCAGAATTATAAGCGTTAACGTATTTATGCAAAGTTTGTCTGGCGAACGCCAAGTATTTAAGTTGTGGCTTTTTGCCAAGCGAGAGAGAGGAAGCAGTTAGTCGAAGCAGGCCGCTTACCTTAGAAGTTTTACTCAGTTGCTGGTTGCCTTCCAGGCCAGAGGTTTAATCCTCTTGATAACTTTAAACGTATTGTAGTGTTCACAGTTCTCTGTACTACATACGGCTTCCTGTTAATATAAGGCCAATCTTCCACGTTTATTATTTTAAAGTTAAATTAGAGTTTAGTTTTATTTTTATATTTTTACGTTTAGACCACAAGTAGTGGGTCTTTGTATTCCGAAGTACGGAAGTTATTGTAAATAGAGAAAAATAAAGGGTTTTGTATACCCTTCTTGTGTATCCTGTCTACTTCCCACAGTTATTGAACATAGCTTTAGTAAGCTCTCTGTTCCGAGTCAGGTCCTTGCATGTTCCCGAAGAAAGTAAGACGGGACATTGAACCTGATAGCGTTACCATCAAAATGAACAAAAAAAAAAAATCCAAATTTAATCAAATTGCTTTTGACGATAATGGATAAATTATGAATTATTCAAATAATTTAAAATTTATTTATTTTAAGTTCGTATTGCTGGATGAGATTTATTAATGTGTTTATTATTATATAATATATACTTTAAAATATAGAAAACTGATACCCCTAAAAGTTCATGTAAAATGTATTGAATTTAATCGGGATAGTCCTATATTAGAGAGATTTTGCACTACGTACGTGAACTACTTTTGTAAGGATCTTAAGTTTTACTAACGTTTATTTTATTTTAAATCTTTACTATCACTTCTTATTTTCTACTTCCGGCCAGAATTATAAGCGTGAAGGAGTTTATGCAAAGTTGTCTGGCGAACGCCAAGTATTTAAGTGTGGCCTTTTTGCCAAGCAGGAGAGAGGAAGCCGTGAGTTCGAAGCAGGCCGCTTACCTTAGAAGTTACGCAGTTGCTACTTTGCCTTCCAGGCCAGAGGTTTTAATCCTCTTGATAAATTAAACGTATTGTAGTGTTCACAGTCTCTGTGCTACATACGCTTCCTGTTATTATAAGGCCAATCTTATTCTAAAGTTAAATTAGAGTTTAGTTTTATTTTGATATCTTTTAAGTTAGACCCCGAGTGGAGGGTCATTGTATTCCGAAGTACGGAAGTCATTGTATATAAAGAAAAAATAAAGGGTTTTGTATACCCTTCGTCTGTATCCTGTCTACTTACTACAATTAGTGAACATAGCTTTAGTAAGCTCTCTGTTCTAGTCAGGTCATTGTATGTTTCCGAAGAAGGTAAGAAGAAATATTGAACCTAATAGTGGCGCCCGACGAAGAATAACCATGGCCGAGTTTCAAGAAGAACGTGTGCTGCCTGCAGAAACAGCTCAGAATCCAGAAATGCCAGCTGCCGCCCTGGAAGGATTTGGGTATATTGTCCAGACCATGCGCGCTTCGATGAAACCAGAAGCAACGTTTAATGGAAACTCACAGGTAACCAGTTTTTTGGAAAAATTGGATGACCACTTCATGCTCTACCCCGTGCACGAGTTTCAAAAAGTTACCTTAGCTACCAGCGCTTTGAGGGGCCAAGCGCTTAACTGGTTCAAATGTATCGGCAGAAGTCTCTTGGGTCAAGCAGGAAGTCCCACCTATACCTACGAAAATTTCAAGACTGCCCTACTAAAAGCCTTCCCTGTTGTAAGGGATCGTGCGAAATTAGAAACAGAACTTTTCAGTATATATCAACAAAGAATGGAAGACCTCTCCAGGTTTATTTTAAGAAAAATTCACGTTTTCAAGCTCTTGTATGGAAACCGTCCGGATCCTGAAATAATTCAAGTGATTTTGCCGAGGTTACTACCCCAAGTGCAAGACTTTATTGAATTGAGAAATCCGACTACACTGGAAAAATTATTTGAGCTAGCAATCCAGTTTGAAAGTAGAAGAACGGCGGACGTCGAAAGAAGACGCCAATATCAACAGCGAAACTAATTTGGTACGCCAAGACTACAGCAAACTCAAGCACATGGCTACGGAGAAAAAGCGAATCAGTGGGCAAGGAAACCCGAGCATTCAAAAACAGCCGGCGAACGTCGACAGTTCAATAGCAACCCAGAAAAAAAGTCTCAAGGCCAGTGGAGAAAGAAGGAAAGCACCGAAAGAAAAAATAATTTAAACTAAAACGGATTTCTGCTGACGAGAGGGTGCGGAAATCCGAAGGCCACGAAAACCCCTCTTCCTACAAGTTAAATACAGTAATGGTGAAAAATTTAACTCTTCCGAAGATTGAAGTCTTGGTAAATAATATCCCGGCCACCGCACTCCTGGATACCGGCGCGCAGTGTTCCTGTGTGGCAGAAGTCTTTTTTAGAAAGTATTTTCGCAAATACCGCATATATAATGCGGATAATACAACAGTATTAGCGGCGCAAGGAGAACAATGTAAGTGCGTAGGTAAAGTACCTTTGTACATCCGTATCAAGGACGAACAAGTAAAGGTGATGTTTTTTATAGTAAAGAATTTGCAAGCACACTTAATACTAGGAATAGACTTTCTTTCAGACGCACAAGCTACACTGGATTTTAATGAAGCGTCTCTTAAGCTGACGATGAAACCAGTGCGTGTAGAAAAGGTTGAACCGCCAAGGGTAAATCTCGACCACCTGCCTAATGACGAGCAAGATAGAATCCGACAAGTGGTAAGTGAATTTGCTTCCTTATTTAGTGATATTCCAGGATTTACCCAGGTTACTAACCATAGTATTGACACCGGAGATGCATTGCCGGTTCGTCAAAAACCATACCGGTATGATAAGAATAAGGAAAAAATTATAGAATGGCATATTACCGATATGCTACGTAAAAAGATCGTAACGCCTATCTCAAGTAGTTATGCTAGTCCGGTGGTTTTATGTAAGAAAAATAATGATTATCCTTTGGAGCATCCAAAAAGGTGGAGATTCGCTGTTGATTACCGTAAATTAAATTCCATAACGAAATATCCGGTATATCCGTTACCGATTATAGAAGAAATTTTAAGGAACATAAAATCAACCAAATTTATGACAACTTTAGACTTAACGAATGGTTATTTTCAAATAGGGATCAGGCCTGAGGACGTGCCTAAGACTGCTTTTATAACCAAGTCTGGCACTTATGCATTTTTGCGAATGCCGTTTGGCCTTTCAGGCGCCCCAGCAACATTTCAGCGATGCATGGACATTGTGTTAAGACCTGTTCTCGGAAAGTCCACATTTATCTATTTAGACGATATCATTATTACTAGTGATAATCTAGACCAACATGTACAGGATTTAAGACAGGTGTTTTCTTTATTAAATGAGGCCGGTCTAAAAGTTAATGTCGAAAAATGCAAATTTGCAGCCCCTGAATTAAAATATTTAGGTTACAAAATATCGCAAAAAGGGATCGAGACAGATGAATCAAAAATAATCGCTGTACAAAAGTATCCGACTCCAAACACGGCAAAGAAGCTCTCTTCTTTTCTAGGACTTTGTTCATATTATAGGTCCTTTATAAAAGATTTTGCGGCTATCGCTGAGCCATTGTTAAAATTAAAAAGGAAAAAGGCAAGATTCTCGTGGACGGCCGAAGCCAATAGTGCTTTCGAAAAATTAAAACAAGCATTAACGCAAGCCCCTGTGTTGAAATTTCCTGAAAAGGATGAAAATTTAGAAATTTCAGCGGATGCTTCGGATTATGCGGTAGGAGCGGTACTTTCGCAAAATCAGCAGCCAGTAGCATTTTTTAGCCGAACTTTAAATCAAACACAAAGAAACTATTCCGCGACCGAGAGAGAGGCACTTGCAGTTCTGTTAGCAGTGCAAAAGTTCCGAGTCTATTTTGGAAAGGCGCCGATAACAGTATATTCTGATCATGCGGCGGTAACTAGATTGTACTCTGGAAAAAATTTATCCCCAAGGTTAATAAGATGGGCACTCAAGCTGCAAGAATATAATCTGGTAATCAAGCATACCCCCGGAAAGGAAAATATCGTAGCAGATGCCCTGTCACGAATTAAATTAGACGAACAGGGTAATACCGTAAAAGTTGCAATGCTGACAGCGTGTACAATAAATTCCCGAGAAACTGTAATAACCGAACTGGGTAAGGATCCTGAGTTTGGAAGTATTTATGAGTATTTGAAGGATCCTGAAAATTTTAGCCACCAAGATATTGTGGCGATAAGAAATAGGGCGGCCCATTACGAACTAATAGATGGTCTATTATTTTATACAAAAACTACGAATTCCAACAACGAATTTCGACCTGTTATCCCAGCTAGTCTTAGATTAAATATCCTGCAAGAGCTCCATGACAGCCCTTTAGCTTCTCATGCTGGTATTCGAAAAACTACTCAACGCGTACGCGAGGCAGTCTACTTTCCTGAACTGCAAAAGTTGACAAGGGCGTATGTCCAGTCCTGCCCAACATGTCAAGCCGTTAATTATATTAATTTCCGCCCGGCCGGGTTTCTAAATAGTATTAAATCCGAATTTCCAAATGAAATAATCGGTATCGATTTATTGGGCCCTTTCCCAAAAAGTCAGTTAAACAAAAGTCGCTATCTCCTTGTTATAGTTGATCATTTTAGTAAATGGACCGAAATTGTTCCCTTAAAACGAGCCTCCGCGAAATTAGTTACCGATTCTATTTTAAATAAATATATTTTAAAATACGGGGCGCCCCTAAAAGTTATATCGGATAATGGTCCTCAATTTGTAAGTAATATATTTGAAGACATGTGCCAAAAACTGGGCATACGTCATTTAAAAATGGTCCCGTATCGGCCGCAATCAAATATAGCGGAACGGGTCAACAGAAATATAGTGAAAATTATCCGTAGTTATGTTAAAAATTTTCATAAAAGCTGGGATAACTATGTGAATGAATTTGCTTTCGCCCTTAGGACCGCAAAACATGATACAACGGGAAAAACTCCTGCTGAGTTATTTCTAGGCAGAAAGATTATAACACCGTTAGATAAACTATTTTATGTGCAACAAAGAGCCCCAGAATTTAAAATGGGTGATATAGAAAAACTAATAAAAGAAGCAAAAAAGAATACAGAAGTAGCACAAAGAAAACAAAAATTGTATTATGACTTGAAACGACGGGGAGTAACTTATAAAGTAGGGGATGAAGTACTAAAAATTAAGCATTCACTTTCTTCAGCACCAGAAGATAAAACTGCCAAATTTTTCCCACGCTTTGAAGGACCATATGTTATAGAAAAAATAACTCACGCTGTTGTAGTATTAAAGGCAAGAAATGGTGAAACCTGTTCCGCAAACATTGACCAGATAAAACCATTCTATGACCGTAATAAAATGCAAATCTTTTCAGATCTTTTGCAGGATCCGGGACGGCAGACACCGCAGGTACAAGTTCCAGAGGTGGGAAAACGACAAGTACAAGGGCAAGCCAATGAGAGACAGAAGCAAGTGAAAAGAAAATTGCCCCGCGGAAAAATTGAAGGTACAAAGAAAAAGAAGCCGTTCCACCGTCCAAAAAACAGAGTTCACGAACACCCCCAGAATGAAGAAGGGAGAAGGGCGACGTATGTGGAAAAGACCGGGAGAAAGGACGGCAACTATAACCCGGCTGTGAAACGGAAGATTGACTCATCCGACAGAACTCTCCGCAGCAAAAGTCGCCGAACTGCGGAAGGGCCATCAGCGGCGGAGGAAAAAGTACAAGAAAAATTTGAACGGCCAACAACGAGGTCCAAGCAGGATCACGACAGAAGTTTCCCGGTTCCACCAAGACCAGCTGCCTTCAAACGGCCAAGACCACAAGCAGAGGACAGAAGGAAGATGTTCAAGGGTGGCCGTAGTGGTGAAAAACGGAAGCTTCCAGAGGAAAGCACTGAAGGGCGAGCCCGTACAAGAAGGAGGATCAACCAAGCTACGGTCTGCAGCACCTTTAAAGACTGGGCCCAGAAAAGGATGTCTGAATATTACAAAGATAAGTAAAATTTTGTGTTACTTTACAAACTTAAGTTAATCTTTCATTCTTACTGCAAGTGGCAGATATCAAGAAGTTTTACCTCATGCGAGGTCTACCTTTATCGCCAAAAGGGCGAGAAATGAGTTGTGACCGATTTTCTTATTATGTTTTTCAATTACTCGCGCGTAAAACTAAAGTTGATGTATAATAGCGTTGTATAAAGACTTAAATATTGTAAAAAGTTATTGTATAAATTTTATTTAAAACATTCTAACAAGAAAGAAGTTTTAGTTTGAAAGACTTTTTGAAATGTAGTATTATTTCAATGTAGAAAGAATTGGCACTTGCTTTGAAAAGAATAGAAGTTAACAATGTACTACTAATGTATGTTTTCAAATGTGTAAAATTAACGGCATCTTGATATGTTCTTGTATACATGTGAACTGTTATTTTGAATGTTTAGAAATAACGTGATATGGTAAAACTGAAAGTAATGTTAAAAAATTTGTTATTCGTGTGACTGTAAAGATTAAATCATGGTGAATATGTGTTAAAGGTTGAATGATGTAGTTAGGCTCTCTGACGCTACACTTTAGAGTTAGCCACTTTCAGAATAGTACCTCAGGGTCTAGAGTTGAAATTAGGGTGTGTTAAGAGGTCTCGTATGTTGAATTTTAACACGTTAGTGTTTTGATTGTAGGAGGAAGTGTTGAACACATAGACAGAAACACATTCGTGTTTGGTGTTTTTACAACACATGTCAGAGAGCACGGGGAGAGATAATTAAAATAGTCATGAATGAAATAAGAATGTTAAGAAAAGTATATTCTATATGTTATTTGCAATGTCATTCTGTAACATTTCATTAAACTAGTTTTCCTTCCAGATCTCTGGAAGGAACCAGAATTGAATAAAGCTCCTGTTTTGATGCAGTACAGATGAAAAAGAAAAAAGATTGTTGTATATTCCGGGAGCTGCTATTGTAACAAATTTCTTTCTTTTAAAATTTTCTAGTTTCTAGCTAAGTTATGTTTGTAAAAGTTTGGCCTCGCGTTAGTTTCTAGAGCTAAAAGTTTTCAACAAGGTCGTTTTAGACCTCAGTTTCAAACTAATTAACTCTGGCGGGAAGTATGTAAGGATCTTAAGTTTTACTAACGTTTATTTTATTTTAAATCTTTACTATCACTTCTTATTTTCTACTTCCGGCCAGAATTATAAGCGTGAAGGAGTTTATGCAAAGTTGTCTGGCGAACGCCAAGTATTTAAGTGTGGCCTTTTTGCCAAGCAGGAGAGAGGAAGCCGTGAGTTCGAAGCAGGCCGCTTACCTTAGAAGTTACGCAGTTGCTACTTTGCCTTCCAGGCCAGAGGTTTTAATCCTCTTGATAAATTAAACGTATTGTAGTGTTCACAGTCTCTGTGCTACATACGCTTCCTGTTATTATAAGGCCAATCTTATTCTAAAGTTAAATTAGAGTTTAGTTTTATTTTGATATCTTTTAAGTTAGACCCCGAGTGGAGGGTCATTGTATTCCGAAGTACGGAAGTCATTGTATATAAAGAAAAAATAAAGGGTTTTGTATACCCTTCGTCTGTATCCTGTCTACTTACTACAATTAGTGAACATAGCTTTAGTAAGCTCTCTGTTCTAGTCAGGTCATTGTATGTTTCCGAAGAAGGTAAGAAGAAATATTGAACCTGATACTTTACGTACGTAAACTACTATGCAGGTATATGCACACGCAACTAGTTCGACTTATCAACAGAATTTCGAAATAAAATCCTTCGGAAAAGAAAGAAACATTTCAATTATGAAGGCGATGATGAACCTATTGAAGACCCGATACATGCATACAAGATATCTTTTTTTAATATTGTTTTAGATAAAGCTACAGAATCACTAAAAGATCGTTTTGAACAATTAAAAAATCATAATGAATTATTTGGGTTTCTGGGAAAATTTCAAAATATGGAAAAATAAGTACTTCAAAAACATGCATCTGAACTAGAAATTTCTCTAACAGATTCTAAGTTAACAGAAAATGATGTACCGAAGATGAAAGAAGCTGATACAGACGGAAAAATGTTAGTCGAAGAAATGGAAGCTTTGAGATCTATTTTTTCTTCAGAATTTTTTGAAAATCCGTTTAAAATGTTGAAATTTTTATCGGATAGTGATAGAGCAACAGCATTTCCAAACTTGTTTATTGCTCTCCGAATATTCTTAACAATTCCAGTAAGCGTTGCTTCTGAAGAGAGATCATTTTTCAGGCTAAAATTAATAAAAACTATCTGAGATCGACAATGAAGAGGATAGATTAAATAGTTTAGCAATTATGTCGATTGAAAGTGAAGACGCAAGGAAATTAGATTTTAGAACAATTTTAGAAGAATTTACAGAACAAAAACTTAGAAATATGTAAATTCATGTATTCATATTCGGTGATGTAAATTTATATTCAATAAATATTTCTGCATTTTGAACATTTTTATTTTTTAATTTATGTAGAAGTTTACCTGTCTGATGATCCATGACATTTGCTATATATATATATATATATATATATATATATATATATATATGTATATATATATATATACTAAATTTGAATTTTATTTAAATATTTAATACATTGAGAGGTCCCCGAGAAAAAAAAAATCCAATCGGGCCCCGCACCTATTCGATCCGGGCCTGTCTGTGTGCTTAAACTACGAAGCATTGTGCAGACTTTTGTGCCAAAATCAGCGTTGACAAATGGATTAATAAATTGTGATGTTTCGTTTAGTGTATATTTCGTTTATTGTCTAAATTATAAAAATAACTTGCACACTTGTTTAGCTGCTTGAACCCTTGAACCAGTAATAAGGTTCATCTATAAAGATATACAAGGAACTTCATAATTATCAAAATACTTCATTGCTTTGGTGAAAAACTGAAATTTACTAAATTACCTAACTTTATAACATTAAATATCTTCGTAACTGTAGTATTATGTTCTGTTTGATAAAAGTTTAAGTACGTTATTCATTTGTTATACTTTAAAATATTTTCTGATTTGTTTAACATAATTATCAGGTTTACTAAATGTGTTAAGAATTTCCATACATGCTTGTGCAGTGTGCTTGCATGTTTATGTAATGATGTACACATCGATCTGTTTTCATTTAAAAAAAATCCCAGAATTGCACAAATTAGGCATTCTGCCCTGCCTTAAATTTGCCTATGTACACATCAATCTATTTTCATTAAAAAAAATCTGAAAGCTAAAACAAATCATGGTAACGAGATATGAGGTTTCATCACGAAAATTTAAAAAAAAAAAAAAAAAAAAAAATTGTCACTAATCGAAAGAGGCACCCAATTCTACACTAGAGCCCTTTTTAGCCCTTTTTTGTTTTCCGGTTCCTGTGTTTAGCTGTAAAAGTAAATTCACTTCAAGTATGTGTCTGTGCACTTTTGACGATGTAAATATTGAAATGTGTGTACAGTACAAATACAACTAACTAAAAAAAATATTCGGAAAGCTCTTGAAATTTTGGATTGACTAGTAAAAGTTTTTTAATTCGGAAGATATTTTTAATGATTTTACTTTCAAAGATTTTTCACTGTAGGATTTAATTTTTCCTACATTTTTAAGGGCATGTTTTCATTTTTTTAAATTTCTCTTTAGATTAGAAAAATATTTTTAAATTGGAAGATATTATTAATGATTTTACTTTGCATTTTTGCCATTTTCCTTCACTTTGAGGAGGACCAGAACTTTAGAGTGAACTTAAGATATAAAATATATTGAAATGTTTCATCAGCTGATTCTGGGTACAGAAAAGCAAGGATTCGTTTTAGAAGGGAAAATGTAATTAAATTCGACATACCTCCTCTTGACGATGTTATGGTGAAGTTGGTTGGATTCCACGTCTTTCTTGTTCCTTTATACTCTTTTTCTGGTTTTTCTTGTGATGGTGCGTTCTAATTTTTACATTTTAAAATATTCTTACTCTACATTTATAAGATTTTATGAAGTACTTTTGAATTTCAATTTTTTAGAAAATTGGTTCTAAATTTCTTTCTATATATATATATATATATATCAAGCAAGGTAGTAATTACAATTTTGAAAAACTAATTTTGGTCTAGAAAACATCTTGCGCAATATGCTGCAAAATAAGTAAAATATAAAAAAATGTAGTAAGCTCGCCTAAAAGTTACCAAGAGCTGCTGCTCCAAAAAGTTCAACACGTTTTAAAATAATTAATACATATGAAAATCAAACCATTAAACAGGTAAAACATTAAAAAACAGAATCAGATAAAAAGGTAAGCGGAAAATGGTAAATTAGCCTAATTCGACTTCCAAACTGGCTTTTCAAGGAAAATTTAATTTATTTGAACGTCGAATCAAGCTAACCCCATTACGCGTTTCGCCGAAACAGACAATTGAAACTTTTTCGCTACAAAAATTTTTTAAAATTTAGACAAAGTGTCTTGGAAATTTTAATAGTCTCAATTCTCTGTTCCAATTTCCCGACGCGTCCGCGCAGAATGACACATTAAGGTGTTAAAATATGTTAAACAATACCTAAACATCTTAAATCTAGACTAAAATCAAAATTAAAATCAAAAATAAAATCAAAATAAAAACGAAAATAAATAGCGGTCAGCTATTAGTCATTAAATATACAAAAAACATACGGGCTGGGCCTGCAAGCTTAAAGATTAACAATTTAATTTTTTTATATATTTTAGAAATCTGTAATGAAAAACTGTAATTAAAATAACATAAAAGAAAAGAAAATTAAGATGGTAACAAACTAAGTTTGTCTTGCTAAGACCAAGAAAAAGTTGTAACAAAAGAAACAAAAAACTGACCTGTGGCGATGCAAAGCTCTCCCTCTTAAAACTAGTTGAAAAGTGGTTGCAATTCCCTTCTGTGAACTACATCCGAATGACGTATGTAGGGGGGGAACGAAGTTCTGTAAGCATTAGCCAATACAAAGATCAAGGATCAAGGAAGTGCAATTTACGGAGTTCATAGGCAATTACGCCTTTACCTCCACATCTTCAAAGGAAATTAAATCATCCAAAAGAGGGGATTGTCAAATAGGGTAAAATTTTGATAAGCCGAATGACTTGGAGTAAGTGCCTTCACACTGAGTCAAAAAAAGGCAAAAAACTCCGAAGGTCTTTATTTTGCGCCGAAAAAGGGCCTGAATAATTTAGATATGTGCAGCCATAAAAATGTTGACTAGAAAATTAAAAGGTGATGTTTCCTTGAACCTTGATAATCATTTTCTTTGCATACGTCAGATGAAGAATACGCAAGGGAATTCCGATGCGCGTTCTTCGAGGTGGGAGGGAGGGGGAACCTGTTTACAGGTCGAAAAAGTAGTTCTGCCAGTGATCAGCTGGGAGGGAGAAGTTTCATTTTTGACCGCTATTCGATGCGGTTTTTAAAGGCCAAAAAGGACGCTGTTTAGCGCCTAAGAAAGTTCCTTTTTAAAGGAAGAGAGAAGCTATAATTTAAAAATCTTTTTCAGTTTTATTTCATTTGATAGGTTAAAGTATTTTAAGTCAGTCCTATTTGACTGTGATGTTTCTTATTAAAGAAACGTTAAAGGAGGTTCCTCGAGTTAATGCCGTGTGCATTAAAGAACTTTAGAGGCGGGGGGGGGGGGGTTAAGGAACGAGAGGTAGTTATTCACGTGGCTATCAGTGTGCTCATATCTAGCCCGTTTAAATGGCAGAGCTGAATATTCCCTGTTAAGAACCGCTCTGGGTCTTTTCCGGGAAGAAGCAACAGCAGGATCGTATACGGGTAGCATATGAAGCACAGGATTTGCAACACGTTGAATATTTTTGAAAAATTTTTCCGAAAGTTGCTGTATATAGCGATTAATGGGCATAATTTTGAGGTCGTTATGAATCTCTTCGTTCCGTACAAACCACGGAGCTTTTAGAATTTGCCGAAGCATTTTGGATTGAAAAATTTGGACATGTTTTCTGTTAGTCAGTGCACATGGGCCCCATACGGGACACGCATACGTAAGAACTGGCCTAATCATTGATTTGTAGAGCAAAATTTTGTTATCAGTTGACAGGTCGCTATGACTAGCTAAAAGGGGGCGTAGGGCGGTTTTGACAGCTGTCGCACCCGCTATAATTTTGCGGATGTGAGGCTGCCAAGTTAATTTTGAGTCTAGTAAAACACCTAGATATTTGTAAGAAGAGACCCAGGGAATGGGTTCACCGAAGAGCATTAAATTAGGTAAACTTGGGATGTTTCTTCGGATGAACATAGTGGCAGCACATTTTGCGACATTAATTTTGATTTTATCCAGACCGAGCCAGAGTTCTAAGGTCGAAAGGTAACTCTGCAATTGTGAGATTACCTGGAGGGTGTTGGAGTGTTGTGAAATGATGGCTGTATCGTCTGGGTATAACGCAAGATCGATATTTGGGGCCTTAGGAATATCATTTACATAAAGGTTAAAGATTGCAGGGGCGAGGAGGCTACCTTGAGCCACCCCAGCATAGATTGGTCAGGGAGAGGAGAATTCGTGGTTAACTCGCACGCGGAAACTGCGTCCGATCAAGTACGAGTTAATAATTTTAATGAGATGGGCCGAAAAACCAAGCCGCATGAACTTGTAAATAATCCCGTCATGCCAAGTCCTGTCAAAGGCTTTGGCAACGTCTAGATAGACAATTCCAGTTTTCTCTCGCTTACGAAAGCCTTCATGAATGAATTCCACTACACGGAGTAACTGGTGTACCGTGGAGTGTTTAGGTCGGAAGCCGAATTGTTCCGGGATTAGTAAATTTTGATCTCGACAGAATTCATTCAGGCGATTAAGTAAGACAAATTCATAGATCTTAGAGAGAGAAGATAACAGACTTATGGGTCTGTAACTGACGGGCAGGTTTAGATTTTGTCCCGGTTTTGGAATGGGGACGACTGCTGCAATTTTCCAGCAGTCGGGGAAATAGCTTCTCCTGAGCATTAAATTTATGAGTACCGTGATCCATACGATAAACATAGGGGGGAAGTTTTTGATCATGCGATTCGAAATAGAATCTATGCCAGGTGCCTTGTCAGGTTTCAATTTATCTATGAAAACCATGACTTCAGTAGGGTCCGTTGGCCTGAGTTCAGTTGTGATAGGTTGTGTTAAAAAATCTTTAACCCGTGCTTGTAGGCGCCCCTGTGTAACTGGGCGGTTACAGTAGGAGTCGTGGTTTGGTGTGAATTGAGTTGCAAGGCTGTCAGCTATGACATTCGCCTTTTCTGAGTCAGTGTAGGCCATCTGTGCGCCATCGGCCGTTTGAAGGGGCGGAATGTATGTTTTATGTTTGCGTAATCGGGCGGCTGCGCGCCAAATCGATTTGTCTTCAGTCGTTAGGGACTCAATGTATGTTTTCCACCCCGCTTGTTTTAATAAGCGGGTTTCGGTCCTTATCTCGTTCTGTATCTTGCGAAATTGGGCACGGATATTGGGATCTCGTGACCTTTGCCAAATTCTTCGCAAGTAATTTCGCTGCTTAATTTTGAATTTAGTCTCAGGTGGGAGCCTAGCACCTGGGTGTTTGCGTGGTTTTGCAGCCGCAGCTCTCGCTTCTTTCAGTAAAGACTCCAGACTTTTGATATGCCTGTCAAAGTTCGAATTGCTGGAAATTTTGATGGGAGGGAGTGAAGTTTTTTCCAAAATAAATCTAAAGTCGTCCCAATTTGTTGAGACTTGCTCCTCTAATTTCGAGTATCGATTTTGAATATCTAGGGTTATCAAAATGGGGTAGTGATCAGAGTCCAATTCCTGAATCACTTTTATCTCATGCCGAAAAAATATATTATAAAAGGCAGCCAGATCAAGAACTGCAGGGGACCCTCTAACATGGTAAAAAGTCGAGAGGGTAGGAGCTATGATCTGTATATGGTTACTCTGGCACCATGAATTTAGACTAATACCATACCTGTTCCTATTAGAACAAAACCATGCGGTATGGCGTGAATTTAGATCACCAGCAATTATTAGGTGATTTGAAATATTCAAAAGTTTATCAAAATCACTGACAGGAAATGCTGGCCTTCCACGTGCTCTAGACAGTGGAGGTAGATAAGCTGAGACAATTGTCAGCGGGGAGGAATTTTGAAAGAAAATTTTGATGATTGTCGCTTCCAAAAAATTTAAATCAGGGGACGGTATCATGTGGTGCTTTAACGAACGCTTCACATAGATACAAGTGCCACCACAGGGATTTCTGCCCTGTGACACCCTGTCAGTACAATAAATGTCATAATTCCCAATTTTGGGAGTATTCCCTGGGGTAAGGTGAGTCTCTTGGACTAAAAACACGTCAATATCGTGCTCTACTACAAAATCACGAACTTCGTGAATTTTAGATGTTAATCCATTGGCATTCCACGTGCAAATGGTCAGTTCTCTGGTGGTGTTTGAACTGTTGTTAATAAAATTGAATTTTAGGCCGTTATTAGAGGTTCATCACTGAAAAACAGAAGACATGGGTCTAAAAAAAGGCCAAATTAGGTTGAAAGCTCAACATAGCTTTCATAAATATAAAATGCCCTCATTAAAGCATCTGCTTGCCTGAGTTTAGGCATTGCTTTTTTTGAAGGCAAGGAGCAGAATATGCTTGTCTACCGCTGGGTCGCGGGAGATTTCAATTAAGCATTTTAGTGTAGATGAAAAGACATCGTCGGAATCATTGCTACACTCTGCTGTGGCTGACACTGCTGGGGCTGCAGGGGCTTCTGCAACCGGCAGTCTTGGATTCGTGGATTTGAATCCGTGCTCGATGGTGTTCTTCACCATCTGTGCATAAGATGGTGAACTGACGTTGCTTGGGGGAGCAGGCATGGGACGTCTTGTCTCAGCAGTTGCTGGGGGCTTAGAAGAACCCTGCGGGGGGCTGTCTGAGCAGCTGCCCTAGTCTTAGGCGCGGAATTTTTACCACGAGCCCGTTTGTTACCTGGGTAGCGGGGACAAGATTTATAAGAAGCAGGATGGTCTCTACCGCAGTTGCAGCAAGTGGCAGGTACATCTAATCCTTTGGTACACTCACGTGCCCAATGGGGTCCAGAGCATCTGACACAACGGATTGGAAGGGTGCAGAGTTCCGAAGAATGGAAAAAGCCCTGGCACCGAAAGCACTGAGTAGGGCCCTTGCGGCCGCGGTAACGCTCAATGCTGATCTCTGTGCCCCACATGTCAGTGACGGCAAACAGATGATCGAGGAAGGGGTGTGGGATGAATGTAAATAAACAAGTGGCATTGGGTGTCTGGAGCCAGGCTGAGTAAGCCGAACGATGCGATGCACTTTAAATCCCATCGCCTCAACTTCCTCTTTGATGTCCCCGACGTCTGTTTCAACAGGGAGGCCTCTGATGACAATTTTGACTGGCCGGTCCTGCTTGAGATCAAAAGTTTTGAACTGGATGCCGGCTTGCTTCATCCAGCGGGTGACCTCCCTGAACTCCAGCTCTGTTTGAACAAAAATTTTTAGATAGGGTCCAGTCTGGATGCTCCGTAAATTAGGGGCAATTTCTCTCATGAAAGACACTTGTGTCTTCCAGTTCTTGCTGCTTTTGAGATGTATTGCCGGAATCTCAGACTGCGATGGGTGCCTGCTCGGAATTAGCTCCCTCAGTAGTACTTTCAGTAGCCATTTCTGCGTCATTGGTTTGATCGCTGATTAAAGAATTTTTAATTTTTTCGTACTTATTAGTACTCCTCTCCTTTTTAGGAGTAGCATTTTTTGAATTGGTTAGCAATTTAAAATTTGGAATAGTAGCATTTGTTTCTTTAGCGTTTTGTGCCAAATCATCTATTGTGAGATCCACAATAGGCGCCTTCCCTTGCTTTCGAGCCGCGGGGCTGATAAACCCGTCAGAGTCGATTGTCTGCGTCTTTCGCTTCCGCGATGACGTCGACTGGACCGGTTTCCCCCGCACCTCGTGCATGGGAATGATGCCTCTTGCTTTCTAGGATCTTCTGTGGATTGAGCGGCAGCCATCTTGGCTAAGTGCTCGCTCTCCAGAATATTAAGAAATTCTTCTCTGGTCGAGGGAAGGTGGAAAAATTGGGACATCTAAGATATTGGCAATGTCGTTGATTTTATGAAAAAAGGTCTTACCCGCTTGCTCCAGTTGCTCATATCCAGCTGAGTCCAGGGGCGAAGGCGTTTTTTTCATGAAGCTCTTCTAGCGTTGGATTGCCTCGAACTGATTCTTTAGATCGTAGAATTGGATAATCAACTGCATGCGTTCATCATCTGGAGACGCAGATTGCACAGGGGGAGCCTGATCCCTAATATCACACATATTCGTATCAATAATATCGTTATCGACATTAAAATTCCCCGAATTAAGCTGAGTTGGCGGGAGCTCGTCACACGAGCGACCGTCACTCTTGCCGTCCATCCTCGCCAATACAAAGAGATTTTCGTTATCTGCAACTCGTCTCCTATTATCGGAGGGGGCCGGAAACCTCGGAAATACGTGAAAAGATCTAAAAAATGGCGCCTGGTATGTAGTTGGATGGAAAAAATTTTGTCTCGAAGTGAAAATGGCTAATTCAGCGAAAACTACAAAAACTTGGCCATTAAAGCAAGAGTAAAAGGAAAAAACAGTCATTTGTTAAAAAAGTCGTAATTCTTCAAGCTAGCGGGCGATCAAGCTACTATGAAAAACGAAAAGGCCCGATTTGTTAATAAAAGCAGTAAAATTGGCCATTATAGAATTATAAAACTATGTACACAATAGTATTTAAAAGTAAAGTGCCAAAATTTTGGAGGAAAGAGAATGAATAAACAAGAATTATCTGTACATTTTTACATTAGATTCTCCGAATTAGTCATCCATCTTAAACCGTCCGTGGCTTTAGGCATAAGATATCATTATCTAATTCAAAAAATCTAAAGTAGGTAAGGCTAATGCCAGCTTTTGTAAGGGTATTTTTAATTATTTTATGAGGAATTAGGTTACTTTTTAAAATAGTAACGAAGTAAAGTATTCCTTCTTGTAAGTGTTTCGCAGTATTGCATATTCTTTTTATTCTAAGTAGCTGTGAATAAATTGTGTTGAGTATGATTCTTTTGGAAATATTTGAATTCCAGTTAGTTAATTTAAGTGTGGAAAAAATTAAATTCTCTTCTTTTGTCGTAAACTTTAATAAAATTGTAATCTATAATATGTAAATCAAGGTAGACTACATTATGCTGTTCTGTATTTGTTTTATTTAGTCTTAAGCATGCAGGGTAGATATTAGCTATGTCTATTTTGTTGTAGTTATTAAATGCAATGACATCATCAATATATCTATAGATGTGTTGGTAAAAGAGACGTTCTTCTGTACTGAGTGAACGGACATAGGTCAATTCTTTAGTAAACAGGAATAATTCACAGACAGAGGTTGAAAAATTACCGCCCATAGGGATACCCTGTACTTGTTTATAGATGTTATTGTCAAATTGAATAAAATTATTGAAGAGCTAGCTGGTAAGGAAAAATTGCCATTTTTCGTTGCTGAGAATGGTAGAAATTTGCGGAAATAAATCTGGAAGAGCAAGTAAACTTGTAAAAATTTCTTCGAGCGGTAGAGATGTATAAAGGTTTTCAAAGTCGTAGCATTGGATATGGTCTATTTTAAATGAATTCATTTTCACTTAAAATATGGTCTATTTTAAGTGTCTTCATATGGTCTATTTTAAGTGAATTTTTGAGATCTTTTCACGAATTTCCGATTTTTCCGGCCCCCTTCGATAATAGGAGACGAGTTGTAGATAACGAAAATCTCTTCGTATTGGCTAATGCCCACAGAACTTCGTTCCCCCCTACATACGTCATTCGGATGTAGTTCACAGAAAGGAATTGCAACCACTTTTCAACTAGTTTTAAGAGGGAGAGCTTTGCATCGCCACAGGTCAGTTTTTTGTTTCTTTTGTTACAACTTTTTCTTGGTCTTAGCAAGACCCACTTAGTTTGTTATCATCTTAATTTTCTTTTCTTTTCTTTTATTTTAATTACAGTTTTTCATTACAGATTTCTAAAATATATAAAAAATTAAATTGTTAATCTTTAAGCTTGCAGGCCCAGCCCGTATGTTCTTTGTATATTTAGGACTAATAGCTGACCGCTATTTATTTTCGTTTTTATTTTGATTTTATTTTTGATTTTAATTTTGATTTTAGTCTAGATTTAAGATGTTTAGGTATTGTTTAACATATTTTAACACCTTAATGTGTCATTCTGTGCGGACGCGTCGGGAAACTGGAACAGAGAATTGAGACTATTAAAATTTCCAAGACACTTTGTCTAAATTTTAAAAAATTTTTGTAGCGAAAAAGTTTCAATTGTCTGTTTCGGCGAAACGCGTAATGGGGTTAGCTTGATTCGACGTTCAAATAAATTAAATTTCCCTTGAAAAGCCAGTTTGGAAGTCGAATTAGGCTAATTTACCATTTTCCGCTTACCTTTTTATCTGATTCTGTTTTTTTAATGTTTTACCTGTTTAATGGTTTGATTTTCATATGTATTAATTTTTTAAAACGTGTTGAACTTTTTGGAGCAGCAGCTCTTGGTAACTTTTAGGAGAGCTTACTACATTATATATATATATATATATATATATATATATATATATATATATGGGATTTTAAATCCATAGGTTAATATTTTTCCTCGCGCGCTGTCTAAATTTTAGCTGTTGACTGCACGAGTGAAATTGATAGAACTCTCGCCACTTTGTTTTATGAGAAGAGATATAAGATGTTGTTTTATAGATGTAAGATGATATAGATGTATTAATAGATGTAAGATGATATAGATATTGTTTTATAGATATAACATGATATATATGTTGTATTAATAGATGCAAAATATTATAGATGTATTAATATTTTATTAAATGTGTTTTGTTTGAACATGAATTGTGATTTTGAACCTAAAGAACCCACAAAATTGGTGTCAGAATCGGGATCAAATTACAAACAGCAAATAGATGAATATGAAGCAATATTGGATGAAAGAAGGAATACTTCTGTTAATAGTGAAATCGATGCATCAACTGCTCGAATTTTCAACGACTCTTCTTTTGCTGCTGTTGATGAAGATCATGAGCTAAAACAAAATATTAATAAGTCATCAGTTGAATTTCCATTTCCACAATTTTCAAATGCGTATATAAATTTTATTGATATTGAAAGCTTGATTTCTAAATTTGATGGTAATCCGTATAATTCGGTTGACAAATTTATTGAAAACTTTGAGGATGTATCTAATTTGTTAAAACTAAATGAATTACAGAAACTGATATTCGCCAAAAGATCTTTAACTGGTAAAGCAAAATTATTTATTGAAAGCGAAACGAAAATTAATTCGTGAAATGCACTTAAGGCTTTATTAGTAAATGAATATGGTGTTCAGTATAACTCTGCTCAGTTGTGCCTCAAGAAACAATGAAAGAAAATGCTGTTATTGGAAATGAATTGCTTTCGCAAATGGAAAATATTATAAGCAAGAAAGGCATATCCATGAAAGTAGTAGAAGATGAAAATGAAGACGAAAATGAATCGAATTTAATGTATATAAGTGTTGATCAAGAAAGTAGATTAGATAATTGTTCGGATATTAATAAAGCATGTAAGTCCAAATTAAAACACTTAAATGAAAATCATATTCCTGATAATACTTAAAACCCTATAGAAGAAACACGTGTAGTTGATGATGAATTAAAGGTAGAGGAGTCTCAGGAAGAGAAAAGTGATGTTGAACGTGGACAAGGAAAATTGCAAAATGTAGAGGAACAGAAGAACTCCATTTCTAAACGAAGAAGAAAAAATCCACCTAAGAAACTTCAGGAAATGAAAGAAAGTAATGAAAACATTAACGATTCCAAAACCCCCACTTCAGAGCCAAGAAGTTCTAGAAAAAGAAAGAATTCAGAATTTAAGAAATTGGTTGAAGATAATTCTGGTGAAACAGGAATATCAACAGTAAGAAAGAGTAAACAGCAAGTGAAACTTCCAGCTAAAGAACTGGATCCTGGCATATTATTATCAAAACGTAAAATTATTATCAAAACGTAAAATGCAGGAAAAAGAATCGCTATATGAATATTTTTTGGTAATTAAAAATATGTGTTCTAAAGGTAATATTGAAAACGCCGCTTTAATGGAATATGTTATTAATGGTATAAATGATTCAACATTTAATAAAGCTATTCTTTATGATTGTAAAACGTTGACAGAATTTCAGGAAAAACTTAAGCTATATGAAAAAATTAAATCAGATAATGATAAACTAAAATAAAAACAAATATTCGTTGCTATAACTGCAGAAATCTTGGTCACGTGGAGAATTTCTGCAAAAATAAGCTCAAGGGAAAAAAATGCTTTCTTTGTAATTTATTTGGAGACGTAGCTGCAGAATGTATAAAAAATAAGACAAATATAAAAGACCTTGCCAGAGTGAATCATATATTTGTAAAGAAGCAGTTGAATGATATGCATAAAATTGTATCGATAGATAATGTAGAAGTAAAAGCTCTCATTAATACAGGAAGTGATATAAATATAAGTATCGGAAAATATTTATAAAGTAATTGGTTCACCTAGTATTAATTCTTCCGATTTGATTTTAGTAGGCTTTGGTAGTAATAAAGTAAAACCTACTGGTTATTTTAAAGGTTCCATACGAATTGATGACTCCGAAATTAAATCGAATATTTATGTTGTGCCTCAAGAAACAATGAAAGAAAATGCTGTTATTGGAAATGAATTGCTTTCGCAAATGGAAAATATTATAAGCAAGAAAGGCATATCCATGAAAGTAGTAGAAGATGAAAATGAAGACGAAAATGAATCGAATTTAATGTATATAAGTGTTGATCAAGAAAGTAGATTAGATAATTGTTCGGATATTAATAAAGCATGTAAGTCCAAATTAAAACACTTAAATGAAAATCATATTCCTGATAATACTTAAAACCCTATAGAAGAAACACGTGTAGTTGATGATGAATTAAAGGTAGAGGAGTCTCAGGAAGAGAAAAGTGATGTTGAACGTGGACAAGGAAAATTGCAAAATGTAGAGGAACAGAAGAACTCCATTTCTAAACGAAGAAGAAAAAATCCACCTAAGAAACTTCAGGAAATGAAAGAAAGTAATGAAAACATTAACGATTCCAAAACCCCCACTTCAGAGCCAAGAAGTTCTAGAAAAAGAAAGAATTCAGAATTTAAGAAATTGGTTGAAGATAATTCTGGTGAAACAGGAATATCAACAGTAAGAAAGAGTAAACAGCAAGTGAAACTTCCAGCTAAAGAACTGGATCCTGGCATATCTGAAAATCTTAACGGAAGACAAAGCAAAGGAAAATCTACTAATATTGAAATGCGTAGTATTTCAAAAGATGACCAACCTATTTCTTTGAGACCCAGACGTTTACCAATTATAGGTAAAGAACAATTAAAACAAGAAAAATCTAAACAAAAATCAGCGTTATATTCACAAAATTTTCACAGGACTAGTTTCGATGGTTTTACCGAACCATCATCTTCAGCTGCAAAACCGCAAATGAACAAGATAGGAAATAATGTTTAGATAAGATAAGAAAGCCTGGACAAGAATAAGCAAGTGGCGCCATCTGTTGGCGAAACCAGAACTAAAATATAATTTCCATAAAAGCCGAAGGCAAATTTGGATTGGAATTAGGATCGTTAACTAGAACAGAAAGATTTTTATGAATGTGAAATGCCTCTAGAAAATCCAGTTCTCCAATGGAAGATGTTTTTTGAATAATTTTGGCAGCAGAAAAATTGAAAGTGTGATTTTCGGACCAACAATGTTGAGCAACAGAAGACTTCTGTGTTTCCTTTTTTCTAACATATGCCTTATGTTCTTTGACGCGAAATTTTAAGGCTCTCTTAGTTTGGCCAATGTAAATTAAACCACACTGGCAAGGAATCCTATAAATACCCCAGGAATTCATATCCGGAATGGGGTCCTTGAGTATAGAAGTTGGAATTTTATTGATGGGAGAGTAAACAACCCGAAAGTTAAATTTCTGCAAAATATGTGCAACTTTATAGCTAATTGATGGAAAGAAGGGAATGACAACAGAATTTTTATAATCTCCTAAAATAAGAGTGTGGCTTTTAGTGTGTTGAGATGAGAATTTTTTAACTGCTTGATTAATAATGTTGGGTGAAAAGCCCCTGTCAATAGCTATTGCTTTTAAATAATTTAGTTCTTCATCAAGGGCTAGTTTGGAGGAGCAAACTTGAAGAGCACGGAAAACATAGGAATAAAATGAAGCTAACTTTTGTTTAGTCGGATGACATGATTTAAAGTGTGGTGGAAGGCAAACCGATGAAGGTTTACGGTAAACTGTAGTACTGAAGTTGGATGTGTTACGTGTGACCAGAATGTCGAGAAACGGAAGAGAATTGCAAGTCTCAAGTTCAAAAGTGAACTGAATAGCAGGATCAATAGAATTCATTGTTGAAAGAACTTTATTTATATCATCTTTATTACCTTCAAACAGGGTAAAAGTATCGTCTACGTAGCGGAACCATGCCGGGAAGTTTAAAGTTTCAAACAATTTTGATTCATAATAATGCATGTAGATATCAGCCAGGATGGCACTGAGGGGGTCGCGTTTCAAGAATTCTGTTAAATTGCAAGCTTGCCTTACTTCGGTCCGTGATAAGGGATACACGTCAACAATTGTCCAAAATTGAACATGAACTCTATAAGCTTCATCTGGAACTCGATAAATCATATCCAAAATTCACTGCCCTTGAACAAAAGTCTTGGTCTAGAACGGAGAATGCAGTTAACCGTCATAAAAACACCCTTGCAGTTAAATTCGAAAAACTTCTTTTACAGTCTTCCAGTTCAAGTAGTTCAAAAAATCTTCCCATTGTAAACATCAAGCCAATAGTTAATATTTCTAATGTTAGTCTTTCAGAAGAACAAGAGAGAATTCTAAAATATAATTTTAACTTCTCACAAACCTGTAAACCCTCAATTCCAAAGATTTTGGCTCCTATCGAAAAAGCTTTCAAGTTCAGTAAAGTTTCAGATTCACAGAAAGAAATGATTAGGCATCTTATCGCTCATAATGTGAAATTCAATAATAAACCTTTGAAACCAAATCTAACTGCGAGAGAAAGAGCTACAATGCGCGAAATTCATTCTAACCCAGATATTATCATTTCAAAGGCCGACAAAGGTGGCCAGATAGTCGTCATGTATAAGAACACTTACATCGATGGTGTCACTAAACTCTTAAACGAAGGACCATATAATCCGATCCCTAAAGATCCTTCACCTTCGGACTTATCCAAAATAAAAACTGCGATCAAATCTTCGCAAATCATTTCAAGCAACTTAAAACATTCGCTTATCCCATCTGTTGCGAATTGTGCCAGATTATATGCTCTTCCCAAAATTCATAAAAGTGGTATTCCTTTCCGCCCTATTGTATCAAATTTAGGTACTGCCTCGTATCCATTAGCTAAATATTTAGTTTCTAGATCTTCAACTCTATTAGACAATAACATTTACACCATAAAAAATTTAATAGAGTTTGTTAAAAAGGTCAAAAACATTTCTTCTAGTAATTTACACATGGTTTCTTTTGATGTAGAATCATTATTCACCGATGTCCCAGTGGAGGGTGCATTAAGATGTCTAGAAACCAGACTTCGCGAATTTCATTTCTCTTGCATCGAAATTGATGAGCTAATTTCTCTCACTCAACTCTGTTTGAAACAAACACATTTTGTTTTTCAAAATAAATATTACAAGCAAACTGAGGGATTAGCCATGGGAAGCTCCCTCAGTCCCATCCTGGCTGATATCTACATGCATTATTATGAATCAAAATTGTTTGAAACATTAAACTTCCCGGCATGGTTTCGCTACGTAGACGATACTTTTACCCTGTTTGAAGGTAATAAAGATGATTTAAATAAAGTTCTTTCAACAATGAATTCTATTGATCCTGCTATTCAGTTCACTTTTGAACTTGAGACTTGCAATTCTCTTCCGTTTCTCGACGTTCTGGTCACACGTAACACATTCAACTTCAGTACTACGGTTTACCGTAAACCTTCATCGGTTTGCCTTCCACCACACTTTAAATCATGTCATCCGACTAAACAAAAGTTAGCTTCATTTTATTCCTATGTTTTCCGTGCTCTTCAAGTTTGCTCCTCCAAACTAGCCCTTGATGAAGAACTAAATTATTTAAAAGCAATAGCTATTGACAGGGGCTTTTCACCCAACATTATTAATCAAGCAGTTAAAAAATTCTCATCTCAACACACTAAAAGCCACACTCTTATTTTAGGAGATTATAAAAATTCTGTTGTCATTCCCTTCTTTCCATCAATTAGCTATAAAGTTGCACATATTTTGCAGAAATTTAACTTTCGGGTTGTTTACTCTCCCATCAATAAAATTCCAACTTCTATACTCAAGGACCCCATTCCGGATATGAATTCCTGGGGTATTTATAGGATTCCTTGCCAGTGTGGTTTAATTTACATTGGCCAAACTAAGAGAGCCTTAAAATTTCGCGTCAAAGAACATGAGGCATATGTTAGAAAAAAGGAAACACAGAAGTCTTCTGTTGCTCAACATTGTTGGTCCGAAAATCACACTTTCAATTTTTCTGCTGCCAAAATTATTCAAAAAACATCTTCCATTGGAGAACTGGATTTTCTAGAGGCATTTCACATTCATAAAAATCTTTCTGTTCTAGTTAACGATCCTAATTCCAATCCAAATTTGCCTTCGGCTTTTATGGAAATTATATTTTAGTTCTGGTTTCGCCAACAGATGGCGCCACTTGCTTATTCTTGTCCAGGCTTTCTTATCTTATCTAAACATTATTTCCTATCTTGTTCATTTGCGGTTTTGCAGCTGAAGATGATGGTTCGGTAAAACCATCGAAACTAGTCCTGTGAAAATTTTGTGAATATAACGCTGATTTTTGTTGTTTGACTTCTGATTTAGTATTTATTCGGCGTGTTATTGTGTCTTAAGAAAAATCTAGTTTACAAATGGATTTGGATGCTCATAAACGACAAGTTAGATTTTTGGAAAGAAAACTTTCTGTATCAGAACAGACTGTAGAAATGTTACAGAAGCAACTATCAGAAGCAAAGAAGGAAGTAGAAGCTGCAAACTTTCAGATGAGAACCCAAGATAAAATCCTATCTGAGAAAGAAAAAGAAATTCAACATGTTAAACTGAAAATGCAAGAAAAGCTACCTTTTGAAAAGGATCGCATGAGAAAAATTATGGAGAAGAGATTATTTTGCAAACAAGAAGAACTTGGAAAAGACGCGAAGAAACAAATATTTAAAGTGCAAGAACGAAATAAGAAAGCGTATAACACATATAACCTTCGAAGACGTTCTCCAAAATGTTATGAAATTAAAGATTTAGTAGCAATCAAAAGAACGCAATTTCGATCAAACGTTAAGTTAAAATCAAAGTATTTAGGCCCGTATAAGATTATCAAAGTAAAGAATAAGGTTACTATGATGTTGTAAAAGAAGGAGATTATGAAGGACCCACTAAAGCAAGTACATGCTCTGACTCAAGCAGAAGAAGATGCATAAAATAATACTGATTATGACATTTAAACCTGGAGTGATACAACTGATAACCGAACTGTGATTTTTCATCTAATAATGACTTTTATTTCAGTTAATGCTATTTTTAAGATGAAATAAACTTTTCCAAAAATGTTAAAGATTGAAGATACTGTTCGATTTAGATGAAGTTTCTGAAAAATAGAAGGGACTGTTGACGAGGTTATAGTTGCAAAGATGAAGGACAATTAAGATGTTTCCTTTCAATATTGTCCTTAGCGCACACAATCTCCCCCTCTCCCTTCGTATTTTTCTTTTCAGGTTTCCGCTTATTCTTGATGATGGTTCTTTTACCGAAGACGACGATGATGTAAGATGACCAATGATTTATGATATCAAGAGTAGAATAATGTCGTCGAGGGCGACGCATAGCAGGAAAGCCGAATGTGTGATTTTAAATCCATAGGTTAATATTTTTCCTCGCGCGCTGTCTAAATTTTAGCTGTTGACTGCACGAGTGAAATTGATAGAACTCTCGCCACTTTGTTTTATGAGAAGAGATATAAGACGTTGTTTTATAGATGTAAGATGATATAGATGTATTAATAGATGTAAGATGATATAGATGTATTAATAGATGTAAGATGATATAGATATTGTTTTATAGATATAAGATGATATATATGCAAAATATTATAGATGTATTGATATTTTATTAAATGTGTTTTGTTAGAACATGAATTGTGATTTTTAATTCTTGACTTTACTTGCTTGTTACTCAAAAGACTTCATTAGTATTTTCCTTTTTGAACTTTAATTCTTAAATGTTAATACTTAAATGTTAATTTCTAAGGGTACCACTTTATTGGAATTACTTTTGGTTTTGACTTTTACCCTTGCCTGCATGAATGACGAAACACGAATTGAATGATTGGAGAGTTAGCTTTGGAGGCAACTTCCCCTTGATAAGTCTGTCTCCTGCCTACTCTACGGTCATTCACATATGCATTTTTTATAAAAAAATGTTTAATTTAATTTTAATTTACTAAATTAGTAGATTTATTTTCATGGATAGATTTTGCACTTGATTTGCTTATGCTTCTGAATTTAAATGATATTGTAGATTAGTTCGAGAGTTAAATCTTTTACATGTGTGCACATTTTTTTTTAAAATTATTTTAAATTATTTTGGCTTTTTTTTTTAGAATTTAAATTTTCTTTTTTACTTTTATACGTATTTGTTAAGAATTTAAATTTGTTTAAATTTATATATATATATATAATTGTAATTACTACCTTGCTTGATATATTATATATATATATAATTTATTTCCTAAACAGTATTGATTATATATAAGAACTCCTACAGTCCTAGAAAAAACTAATTTATGTATTTATTTATCCAAAATTTTCATTTTGAAACATTTTAGTACATGCTTTTCCTCAGTATTTTAAGAGCTGATTTTTTTTTTTTTTTTTTTTTTTTTTTTTTTTTTTTGTTGAACTCTGAAATATGTAATATGGAAAAATTCTATAAAAAACATAATTCAACCCAGAATTGAAACAGGAGATAAATAGAGATAATAATAATAATGTGGGGTATTTGATCCTCTTCCTCTAATAGTCATTTGAAACATTTTAATGTGTTTTTCCATTCAGCTGAAACAGTAAAAATATAGAAAAACTCCCACAGAAACATAATTCAGCTGAGAAGCAAAACAGGAAGAAAATGGGTTTGTGTCAGAAAATTGATTGGTCTAAAACGGGGCTTCTTAAGTTTCTTTTCAGTCTCGAGCCTTTTTTATCACAAATTTTTTTTTTTGCGACCCCAGGACCCCAAAATATTTACACAAATTTTGTGGGACCCCATAAGTATTGCGAAAATCCGACACACGCATCAGTAAAACTGTCAATTTTTTCACTATTGCAGTTTTAGGTCATTAACTTTAATTTCTAATTTTAAGACGTGGAACAATGTGAAAAGTTTTATCAAGTAACAGACGAAATGACAGCGTCACGTGCAAAGCAAGTAAAAATGAACATTTATATTATAAAAAGAATGCGTCGAAACGCTTTTGTTTTTCTCTTTGTCTGTATTGCCTTATCTTTATCTATTTTCAGATACATTGTGTAAAACTATTTGGTAATTGTAAAATTATTATATTAAGTTAAAGAAATACTAAAACTGCTAAAAGTTTTGCGACCCCCTGCTGTAGATGGAGGTCGCGATCCACAGTTTAAGAAACTCTGGTCTAAAATAACATTACAATATTTGATTTTGTTAGAACATTGGATAACTGAGGCTACAGCCAGTGCGGTTATGACAGGTGTGCAAAATTTTGGAATTTACAGAAACATCAAGTAGCAAAATTTTTTGAATTTAGGAGAGGAAAAGTTTTAGAATTTAGGACCCACAGAGATTTCATAGCATAGCAAAATGTACCTGCTGAAGCTAGGACTCCAGTGCATGGTTATATTCTTGTAAGGAGTGTATGCCTGAACGCAGAGATGCATTTTAAGTCATCATTGCTAGGTCACCAGCCTACACAGCATTGTGTGATATGTCATTCATGTAAATAGGGATATACATTAGTTAAATAACCTAACTCATTCCTTGTATTATGCGAGAGTACTGTAATTGTTGAATAAGAATACAACACTGTTTCTGTTCATCTGAAATGGGATAGATCTTCTAGAAGTTATTCCAGCAGAAGTTTGAAGGAACGGATCATTCTGTATTTAGTTAGATAATCGAAATACACAAGCTATGGACATAATATATTAAACCGCAATTCACTTTTCACATTGGACAGCAAATGTTTATCCATTTTCACATAAGTTGTACTAACCCGTAATTTTTAAAATACTCTATTATAGGGCTTCTTAAACTGTGGGTCGCAACCCCCAAGGGGGTCGCCCCAAAATTTTAGCGGTTTTGATATTTCTTTAACTTATTATACTAATTTTACAATTCCCAAATATTTTTACACAATGTATCTGAAAATAGATAAAGATAAGACAAAACAGACAAAGAAAAAAACGAAAATATTTCGACGCGTTCTTTTTGTAATATAAACGTTCATTTTACTTGCTTTGCACATGACGCTGTCATCCCGTCTGTTACTTATTTAAAATTTTCACGTTATTCTATGTCTTAAAATTAGAAATATGTCTAAAACTGCAATAGTATATTACAGTACAAGTGAAAAAATCGACAGTTTCGCTCACGCGTGTGTCGGATTTGCGCAATACTTATGGGGGTCCAACAAAATTTTTGTAAATATTATGGGGTCCTGAGGGGTCGCGACTGAAAAAATTTTAAGAAACCCTGCTCTATTGCATGCTGTTCTGTTGAAGAAAAGTCTGAAATCTTTTTTTTTGTTAATGAAATTGATAACTTGTATTGTTTTTTACAAAATTTAAACTTGGCAGTCATGAACAAATTTGTGGGGGGTCACCAAATTAAAAGAAATTTATTTAACAATAAAAGATATACGAAATTTGAAGAGAATTTTAGATGTTTTTTAACATTTGCCAGGAATTTTAAATTAAACATTTTCATATTTTGATTTTATTATTTTCCACTTGATTTGTGTGTTATGCTTGATGGTTTCCAAACAGCTATGCAGGTTCTGATCCATGTTTGCTTAGTGATAGAAGTATTCAATGAATTTAATGTTGATATGAATTGAATTGAATGATATATCGTATTTTTCTTCTGTTTATTGAATAATATCCTAGTTTCTGCTTTCGAAACTGTGAAAATACTGATGTCAAGTATTAATAAAGTTGTTTATTCGTCAAGAAGCATGTGCAGAATCCAAGTAGATAAGATTTATTTCTTTTTCTATAAATATTGAAATTGTAAACAGATATTCTAATAGTAGACTCACTGTGTCTAATTATTATTAAGGTTTATATACGTATATTAAGAACCTGTGCAGAACAACCGTTGACGGGTAGTCTCGGCGTAGTTCTTATTTTTTTGTATTTTCGTTACAGTAGTGTCTTGCATACAATTTGTAATTGTAATATGCATCCTTTATAAACTATGTTGCTTATTTCTAATCAAATTTGTTGTCAAGTAAGCACATAACATTTCCTAAGTATTGGAAAATTCAGTAGCGTCTCGAAGAATAATAAAAACAATTTTGTTTTAGTTGCAATTTCTCTCATGATGGTTAAATGGCCCAAAATAGATACCCAATGTTCACAAGAGAAACGGGATGGATGGACCAACATAAATAAACTTCGAGAAAAACTATTAATGAAAATGCAAACAAAAATGAATCCACTGGCTCTCTTTCTACTTCTAACAAAAAATTGAATAAATATCAAGAAAAGTTTATTTTATACTGTTTTTCATGTTGCATTATCAATGGAAAATAAATATCCATTGTGTGTTAAATACAGTGAAAACTTGGCACATGGAAAGCATGAAACCTGCGAAATTAAAAACACATTTAGAAATTAAACATAAAGATTTAGTAAATAAATCTGAAGAATTTTTTTAAGGAATGAACTGAGAGCATTAAAAATTAAAATGTATTTTTGAAAAATATACAACAGTTCCCGAGAATGCTTCATGGGCATCCTTAAAAGTTTCATATTTAATTGCAAAAAATTTAAAACCTCATACAATTGGAGAGTCCCTCATTCTTCCTTCAGCAATTAAAAGGACATTTATCCATTGAGAAAGATATAGTAATGATTTAAAAACAATAGCATCATCAAAAGATACCGTTTCTCGCTAAATTTCTGTCATATCAGACACTATAGAATACAAAATCCTGTCTTTACTATAAAACTTGATGAAACTACCGATATTAATAAAATGTCTCAATTCATTGTTTATCTGAGATACGTTTTTGAAGACGATGCAGTAGAATATTTTTTGGGAAGGAAAAGCAACTGGAGAGAAAATATTTGAAATTATTAACAGATATTTTGAAACGAATAATCTTACCTAGACACACTGTGTCGCAGTTTGTACTGATGATGCTGCAGCATTAACAGGTAATTATAAAAGACTAAGAGGGTTAATAATGAAAATTGCTACCTATATAATATTCCATCATTGTATGACACATAGACAAGCTCTTGTTGCAAAAGACATTGATGAAGAATTGCGCAAGATATTGCAGGGTTATTACTGCAATTAGTTGCATTAAAAGGCAAGATCCTAGACAGTTATCTCTTTTTAATACTCTGTAATGAGATAAGTTCTGTGTATGAAACATTATTACCAAAATCAGTTGGCTTTCACGCAGAAAAATACTGCGACATATTTTCTATTTGAGAAATACAGTTTAAATATTTTTGGAAGAAAAGAATCATACATCAGCAAGTTCATTCATTAATAATGATTGGTTACAAAAATTCAGTTACACAGTATACATTTTCTAAAAACCTAAACATTTTAATACTGAGCACCAATATTGAAGCTTTTAAAACTAATACTTTGGCAAGGAGAATTGAACAAAAACAACAGAAATATGTTTTTCAGAATTTACTTAAGAAAATAATACAGATTTCTTGTTTAAAACAAAATATGATAAAATTGACTGACAACGTTTTGAAAAATTTCCAAATAAGGAATTAGGTTGGATCCATGACCCATTTTTCTTTGGTATTTTCAATTCCAATGTATCTCTAAATGAAAAAGAACAATTAATTCATATTTTAAGTGATGGAATACTGTGTATTCAAGTTAAGTCTCTAACTTGTCAAAAAGTTTAGTTATCTATTGGAAACGAATATGCCGATTTAAAAGGAATGAAAGTAAATTATTACGTTTCTTACTTAAAATTGCATAGTAAACCCTTAGCTTATATTTCAAAGCTTCCAAAATGCTTATGTTACTTTTCTCTATTATATAAGCATTGAAAGTGGATTTCTCACTGAAACAGAAATAATTTTGCTATTGAATTAACATGGAGTACTTTTTTATTAACATATTTTTTCTCTGTGCCATTTAGTTGCATCTACTACAAAGATTAAAGAACTGTTTTTAAAACATTTTGAATTCGTTGTCATATTGATCTATGAAGCACTAGATTAGTGAGTTTTAATTACATAATTGACAAGTATAGTTTGTAAAGTTGCGCGCTTCCAACCTGCACGCAACAAGATGGTGACTGCAGAAAACTGGAAATTAGACAGAGTCTTGAGAAGGGTTTAAGTCCCTTTTTATTCAACTTTAGAAATTACAATTGCGTGCTCTTGACGCTCACAAACTACGCCGACCCGGCGGTAAAAATAAAAATAAGAAACTAAAAAGATAATAACGAGTGATAAACTACGAGGCTCTCTAAACGTAACTAACCTCACCGTGTTCTAAAATACCGCTGATAATTCAGCAAACTCTGAATACCACGTTGAAAGATTAACAATTTACCGAGGCAAGCACACAGGCCGAAACGCGTGGTTCTTCAATTTTTAACTAACTAAGTAGCTCGTGAAGTAAGAAAGCACACTTCAAACTCGTTTCCTTTCTATTTAACTCAGAATACTTCCGCTGATAATTTGAATCCTTGCGCGTTCTACTAAAATTTACATACTCTGGCATTGGCAGTTCCAGGGGAAAGTAAGGCTTGACAGGAAAGATAGTTTAAACTTAAAATAAATATAAACCCTACATTTGCCGCTGCCAGAATTTGGAAAACTTGGAAGCAGATCCTACAAACGACCTGTTGAAAGGTTTCTACAATTCTGAACTAACTTTTAAGAGCCTCGTTTACATAAAAAAAAATCTTATCTCACAAAAGGATAATAAAATTTCTGAGTATACTTAATTAAATCTCTCTTCTTACAGCAACTTTTCCTGGACTTCAGCAATCAATCTTGTTCTTTTCCTTCCAGCATCTGGAAGGAATAAGTATCAGTATCTTTCTAAATACATTATAATTTACACTTTCTTGACACTGAATAAATTTTTGTTTTTTTTAACGATTTATTTTCCTTAGTTACTGCTTAATTCACATTCATTCAAATATTCAAACATTAATTTAACTTTACCGTGGCTCTCCACCATGTGTGGTGTCAAATGGGAATATTCGTGTTTTACTATTGCAACACTTTCCCTAACCACCATGATTTGTTGGAATTCAACGACCAAATAGACACACCTTACTCGACATTCTACAACTCGATGAGCTACTTTAACATTCTTAAAATTCAAGTGTAGGTGGAGAACCCTACAAAACACATTCATTCTAACTTCCCCCTCATTCATCTTTAGACATGCAGGCTTTCGCTCTAAAGCATGATTTTATCTACAGTTTAATACTTAAATTTGAATCCATTGCTTTTGAGCATTTACTTTTAGCATTTAAAATTTTATGCTTCTAGACTAAATTCTACTTTTACATAACTTTCAAGTATTTACGTATATTTACAAAATTCTAATACATATGATTTTTACAATTTACCATAAAATGAATAAGAGAAAAATAAATTTTTACTCATTCTTCGCCAAGCTGGCGGCACTGAAACTAAAATTCTTATGAATACAAGAATACGAAGTTATTTTTATCTTCGGCCAAATTTAGGTTTAACATAACAAAATTAGTCTTTCGACCAACAGAAACTGCTTGTTCTTAGATTTTATACTGAAAGAAAATACTACTTTTGCCTTAGCTAAATAAAGTAAAACAAAACTAAGTCTCAACCGAGACACATTGACTTTCGTCAAAACATAGAACTTCGTATTTACGCATAACATTTCGGAACAAAAGAAAAAAATTTTATAGAAGATTTTAACTTATCTTTGAGTTTTCGATGATTGGAACTCCGTCATTCTTTTCCGGCAGAACTGTTCCCACGTTATAGGTTTCATCGACGTCAGTCTTCTCCTTACTGACCTCCGAGTGTCGTCCACGCTAATTTGTCTTTTTCGTCCTCTGCATGCTGGCCTCTTGGAGTAGTAGTCGTCGGGTTGCTGTCTTTTTCGTTTTCCCCCTGGACGGCTGGTCTTGGCGTCCTCCGGTCTGGAGTCATTCTTGAATTTCTTCTGTTGTTGCTGGTCTTTTCGTTCCTCCTGCTGTCTTTTTATTTTCGGGGACGACGGCCTTGTTTGCACCTGACTCTCTGGCCCTGGGAGCGTTCTCCTTGATGTATAATTTCTACTGCGATACGTTGTAGGTGGTGTTTTCCTCTTTACCAAGGTTTCTTTACGCGGTGGCTTTGCGTTCTTGTTTTTCTTAAATGCTGGAGTCTGAAAGTTTTCGTTTTTTCTTTTCGGTACCGTCGTCTGGGTTGTAGAAGGGCTAGGTCTCTCTTCAGTTCTCTGCTTCTTGGGTGGTGGAACGGGTGACGTTATTTCTGGACCTTCTACTTCTTTTACGCTTGAGTCCTGCAAGAAACTTTTAAGGATTTCAAAATCATTTTGATTATAGTATTTTTCCACCTGGTCTGGACTTGCTTTACAGATTTCCCCTCTCTCGTTCTTAAGGTACAATACGACTCCCTTGATTTCCTGAATTACATAGGGGCCTTCAAATTTTGGCGCTAACTTTGCAGTAAAATTGTCTGGGGCACTTGATAAAGAAAATTTCCGCTTCAACACTTTATCCCCAACTTTAAAATCTGCTTCACGGCGTTTTCTATCATAATATAACTTTTGTCTATTTCTTGCCGTATCCGAGCTTTTAACCTTCTGGTCAATAAGTGTTTGCACGTCTTTCTGTTTAAATTCTTGCTCTCTTTGTTGCACAAAGAATAATTTATCTAATGGCGTAATTAACTTTCGTCCTAAAAATAATTCTGCTGAGGTTTTTCCCGTAGTATCGTGATTTGCCGTTCTTAAAGCATAAGCTAACTCATTTATGTAGCCATCCCAGCGCTTGTGATGTGTGCTTACATAACTTCGAATTATTTTTACAATGTTTTTATTAACTCTTTCTGCTATGTTTGCCTGTGGTCTATACGGAACCATTTTGATATGGCGTATGCCAAGTCCAGTGCATATGTTTTCAAATATTTGGCTGACGATTTGTTTACAGTTATCGCTAATGACTTTCATCGGTGCACCGTATTTTAAAATGTATCTGTGTAAGAATGCATCTGCGACTATTTTGGCTGACGCGCGTTTAAGTGGAACAATTTCTGTCCATTTTGAAAAATGATCTACAATTACCAAAAGAAAACGATTTTTATTTAACTCACTCTGGGGGAAAGGACCAAGAAGATCTATGCCTAAAATTTCATTCGGAAATGTAGCGCGAATGCTATTTAAGTACCCGGCCGGGCTGTAATTAATATCATTTATTAACTGACATTGATTGCAGGACCTGACATACGCAGTTACTATTTTGTATAATTGCGGGAAATATACCGCCTCGCGTACCCTTTTTAAAGTCTTTCTGACCCCTAAATGACCCGCTGTTTTCGCGTCGTGTAATTCCTTCAAAATGCTTAATCGAAGCGAGGCTGGGATGACTGGTTTATACTGGAGATTTTCGTTTGTTGTTTTCGTATAAAATAATAAATTATCTATTATTTCATAGTTTTCTGCTCTATTTTTTATCACATCGATATCTGTATGTTCAAAGCTTTCGGGGTCTTTCAAATATGCATAGATACTTCCAAATTCAGGATCAGCTTTCAGTTCAGCGATAATTGTATCTCTAGAATCTAAAATTTTTGAAGTCAACACAGCGCATTTAAGTTCATTACCTTCATCGTTCAGTTTCATACGAGAAAGTGCGTCATCTACATTGTTTTCCTTACCGTGTTTATATTTTATTATTAGATTATATTCTAGGAGTTTTAAAGCCCATCTTATTAACCTGGGCGTTAGGGTTTTCCCCGAGTAAAGTCTACCAACAGCCGCATGATCCGAAAAGACTGTTACTGGCGTTTTGCCGAAATAAACTCGAAATTTGTGTACAGCCATTAATACGGCTAATGTTTCTGTCTCTGTAGCTGTATTATTCCTTTGTCTGTGATTCAACGTTTTACTAAAAATTGCCAGAGAATGGCTATTTTGCATAAGAACCGCACCCACAGCATAGTCCGACGCATCTGCTGCAATTTGCAGGTTTTCGTCCCCCTCCGGGAATTTTAAAACAGGGACATTGATGAGCGCTTCTTTTAATCTTTCAAATGCGGTATTTGCTTCCGCTGTCCACGTGAATTTACTTTTCTTTCTTTTAATTACTAACAGGGGTTAAACAATATTAGCGAAATCTTTTATGAATAACCGATAATAAGAACATAACCCAAGGAAAGAAGAAAGTTTCTTGGCGGTGATGGGAGGTGAGAAATTCTTGATTGCTTTTATTTTTGAATCTTGAGTTTCTATACCCTTTTGCGAAATTTTATAACCCAGATATTTAAGTTCTTTAGTTGCGAACTTGCATTTTGAGGCGTTAATTATAAGACCGGCCTCTTTTAATAATTTAAAAACTTCTTCTACATCTTTAATATGTTGTTCCAACGTACTACTCGTTATAATTATATCATCTAGATAGATTAAAGTTGATTTTCCTAGGACAGGCTTTAGAACAACGTCCATAGCTCTCTGGGATGTTGATGTGGCCCCACACAACCCAAAGGGCATGCGTAAAAATGCATAAGTGCCCGAATTTGTTATAAACGCGGTTTTATGTATGTCTTCGGGTCTCATAGCTATTTGATAGTAGCCAGACGTTAAGTTCAAAGTAGTCATGTATCTAGTAGATTTAATCTTTCTAATAATTTCCTCTATAACCGGCAAAGGGTAAACTGGGAATTTAGTAATACTATTCAGTTTTCTGTAATCGATAGCAAACCTCCAAGCCCTTTTATCCGAAGGAGGAAACTCTTTCTTTTTCCTACATAGTACGACTGGACTTGCGTACTGACTATTTATGGGTGTTACTATTTTGTTCTTTAACATTTCCTGAATATGTTCTTCGATGATTAGTTCTTTCTGTTTACCATAGCGATACGGTTTAGTCCTACAAGGTTTGTCGGCAATTAACTGTATCTGATGCGTAACTATTTGACAGCTACCAGGCCTTTCTGAAAACAAGTTTGAAAAATTACTCACCACTTGCTGGATCGCTTGACTTTCATGGTCATTCAAATGGCTAAGGTCAACTTGCGGTTGATCCACAGGTTCCACCACCCTCTGTTCCATCTCCAGCACAATAGAACTGTCCTGAAAATTCAATTTGGCCCTCGCGGCCCTTAAAAACTCCATACCTAAAATAAGAGGATTTTGCAAATGTTTTACTACAAAATTTAATACTTTGAGGCTTTCCTCTTTTACCTGTATGTTTAATGATAATTTCCCGATGCAGTGACATGTTTTTCCTTGCGCCGCTATAATTTCCGTATTTTTGGTTTTAAATAATCGTACCCTATAAAAATTCTTTTTGAAGAAATTTTCGCTCATAAAATTTCCTTCTGCTCCTGTATCGATGAGGGCTTCTACTGGTACATCGCCAACCAGGACTTGTATAATTGGTAGATGTGAGTTTTTTACGATGACCGTATGTAAATGTCTTTTTGAGGGTTTTTTTAAAACTTCCGGGGTCTGGACCCTCGCTTTCACAGGTCCCTCTACTCGTTTAAAGCTTTCCTTTCAACTTCTGCCTTCTGGGTACGCGGGCGTTTGTTTTCAAATTTCCTTTTTGGGCTTTGACCTTCGAGGTTCGATGAGTTAGCTTGATAGCTCTTTCCCCCATAAGAGCGGTTTGCATTTCTGGTCTGCTCATTTGAAGATTGCCTTCGGGTACTTTGAGAATCATGCCCCTCTAGCTTTTTCCGCTATTCTGCGATTTTGAAACTTAACGGCCAATTCGAAGAGCTCCTGCAATGTGCTTGGGTTTCTAATTTCAAAGTAATCTTGAACGGCAGGTAACAATCTTGGCAAGATTATTTCAATAATCTCCGCGTCGGGTTTCTTCCCATACAGCATATCCGTCAGCTTAATTTTTCGCAGAATAAAGTCCGTTAACTCTTCTATATCCCGTTGGTAGAAACTATATAGTTGGGCTTCTAGCCTTGCTCGATCTTTCACTATGGGGAAGGCCTTTAATAACGATTTTTTGAAATTTTCAAATGTATATGTCTGGCCTCCAAAAGCCTCCAAATCCTAATAAAAATTTGCCTATATTCTTCCACCATAGCGCGGCCTGTCCTCTTAGTGCAGGTGGGGCGATGGCAACTTTTTGTCTTTCAGGCACAGGGTAGAGCTGAAAGTGATTGTCGAGGCTTTCTAGAAATATTGCCACCGAATTTTTTCCGTCGAAATTGACGTTTGGCTTGATTGACGCTCTCAACGTCTGGACCAGGTATCCAAACCCTTCCAATTGACTTGCCATTTCTTGTTGTTGTCCCGCGGCTTCCATCCGATTTTCGGCTATTTCAGTTCGACAAGTGTTCGGGCGCCAATGTAAAGTTGCGCGCTTCCAACCTGCACGCAACAAGGTGGTGACTGCAGAAAACTGGAAATTAGACAGATTCTTGAGAAGAGTTTAAGTCCCTTTTTATCCAACTTTAGAAATTACAATTGCGTGCTCTCACAAACTACGCCGACCCGGCGGTAAAATTAAAAATAAGAAACAAAAAGATAATAACGAGTGACAAACTACGAGGCTCTCTAAACGTAACTAACCTCACCGCGTTCTAAAATACCGCTGATAATTCAGGAAACTCTGAATACCACGTTGAAAGATTAACAATTTACCGAGGCAAGCACACAGGCCGAAACGCGTGGTTCTTCAATTTTTAACTAAGTAGCTCGTGAAGTAAGAAAGCACACTTCGAACTCGTTTCCTTTCTATTTAACTCAGAATACTTCCGCTGATAATTTGAATCCTTGCGCGTTCTACTAAAATTTACATACTCTGGCATTGGCAGTTCCAGGGGAAAGTAAGGCTTGACAGGAAAGATAGTTTAAACTTAAAATAAATGTTAGTTAAAATAAATATAAACCCTACAAGTTTTTAAACAAACAATTTCCAGCGGAGATAATTATTTGTCAAATATGAATGTGTTTTCAAAGCGGAAATAAATAATAAGTGATAAAAGGAAAATTCATGTAGAACATTCACATCTCTAACAAAGTAATTTGCTTTGTTTTAATCTTTATAATACAATATATTTTACAATGATAAGGCAAAATCCAATATGAAAGGTTATGTGAAGATTACGATAGTACCTACAGTATTCAGCTTTCGTATAATCTTATTACCAGATAATAATATTAAAATTAATTTTATCTGAATGAAGTTTTCTTATTGCAGACACAGTCAAATTATGCAATTGCATAAATGAATGCACTTTCAGACTATATACGTAATACTGTTTACAAGTGCAAGCCGAAGTTCTGTTTATGTGAATTCTCGCCCTTCAGCTCATGCTCAAGAATTACATCCAGGCGAAACTAGTCGATTTTTCCATGACATCAAAATTTCGTAATATGGGGGTAGGGTTTAGAAATACGCCTTCGGGCTCTATGCAGCAACATACTCCGCAATCCTCCGTTTATGCCCTAAGTGAGTTTTAAATTCCTATCAAGAAATGATGACGATTGGAGTTTGGTCCTTATATTGGTACACTGGTCCTTCTTATATGCTTTATTTCCACTGCTCCTTTCATTCTTACATATCCACTGCTCCTTATATTCTCAGATGTCTTAATTAAGCTATCGTTTCAAACGTGAGGACCTGCTAACAAAAAAGGAAATGACATATTTAAACTCATTCAATCAAATAATTATAACATTCATGCCCCAGATGAGCCACCCATTACGGGTACAATAGCGCCACCACAATTGACTTCTTCATCTCAAATAACATTACTAACAGATGCAATATCTCTGTAATTCCAGCCCTCTCTTCCGACCACAACCCCATTGTATTTGAAATCCCCATTAATAAATACCTCCCCTCACTTGACAGAAGTATAGGAGTTACGAATTGGATCAAATACTCCGAAATTCTGAATAACTCCATACAAGGAAACCCTTGCATCAACAACAAAAAAGAATTAGAACAAGAAGTCTCAAAATTTACCAACTGCATCAATTCTGCTTTAAAGGAAACCACCAATACTTTTTATGTGAACAAGCCTTTCCTCCCCCTACTTGCCGATATAAGAAATAGTATTAAAGAGTAAAATTGGATCCGTAAAAGATGGCTAACCATCAGGAATCCACAACTCAAACGCGAACTACATGCAAAAAGAAAAAAGAAATCAACAGAAGAATCAAAAACTTCAAAAACCAAAAATGGACCAGTTACCTAAATAACCTAGTTATAGAGGACAATTCCCTATTTGACATTTCCCCGCAAATTCAAGAAACCTTATAAACCTATCCCACCTATCCATGGACCTAGTGCAATTTCATATACAGAAGAAGATAAAGCTAAATCGTTTTCGGATTATATGGAAGACACATTCACTCTTAATATCTCTCCGTACGACAATAACCATATTCAACGGGTCAGCCTGGTGGTCAATAACTTCCTTAATACCCCTGCTCCATACAACTTCAATTTCCTGACAACCCTAACAGTCGTTGCCAACACCATCAGCTTCTTACAGACGAAGAAAGCCCCAGGGCACAATGGCATCTCGAACAAAGCACTGAAACATTTTCCGATCAACACTCTTACCTCCCTAACTAAGATAATCAACAACTTCATCAAATTTGCTCATTTTCCTAAGTCATGGAAGCAAGATATGATAATTGTTTTTGCTCAACCGCAACAAAATCCCACCTTCCCACAGAACTGTCGCCTTATCAGTTTACTTAGCCATCTGTCTAAAGTTACTGAGAAAATTCTACTTTTCCACATCCAAAAAATTCACCCTTCCATGAATTTTCTCTCAGAAGAACAATTCGGTTTTCGCGATCATCATAGCACTTGCCACCAACTTCTTAGAGTTACCAACATTATCACTGAAGGCTACAGCTGCAAGCTTCCGACCGCTGCCATATTCCTCGATATCGCGAAAGCTTTTGACAGGGTAGGACATCGCGGCCTTATTTACAAACTAATCACTCTCAATTTTTCAGATAATTTTATTCGCTTAATAGCCTCTTTTCTCAGCAACAGAACATTCAGAAATAAAATCGGTACTGCGCACTCAACCACCAGAGCAATTAAAGCTGCTGTCCCACAGGGGTCGGCACTTTCGCCGTACCATTTTAATATTTATATACAAGACATTCCTAAAGACCCTTCTGTTCATCTTGCACTCTTTGCCGATTACACCGCCATACTTACTAAAGCCTACACAGCAATCGCCGTAAGAAACCAACTCCAAAACTATCTCACAAAACTGGAAAAATGGCTCACCCTTTGGAGGATTAAAATTAACACTGATAAAGACCAAGGCAATAATTTTCCTTAAGGAAAACATGAAATACTATCCTCCACCCCTGAAATATTTGACGAAGAAATAGACTGGATTAATGAAACCAAGTACTTGGAGTCACCCTTGATCAAAAACTTACCTTCAGAACCCTCTTCCGCTCCGTAGTACAAAAATTTTAAATCCCCCCAGCTACTATGCGACCACTTCTTGGTAGAAGAAGCAAATTATCTGCTACAAACAAATTAATTTTATATCGCTGCATACTTCGTCCAGCCCTCCTTTATGCAGCTCCAATCTGGGGACATGCAGCTAAAACCAATATTAAACAATTACAAATTCTGCAAAATAATATTCTACGAGAAGCTATCAATGCTCCTTGGTATATTCCAAACATCTACATTCACAGAGACTTTCAAATCGAACATATTCAAGAGTATATTAAACGATTAGCGGTCAGCTTCTTTTATTCAGTACAAACCCACAGTAATAGCATTATTAGCACTCTCAGACACTCTCCGCATCCCGGTGAAAAACATCGGTACCGTGTGACATCCTACCCGCATAAGAATTACAACCTTAATTGACTCATTCGTTAATTGTGCGTTCTGTCCAATACCGACTCTACTGTAGTAGAGTCGGTGTTGATTTGTCACAGTAGAGTCGGTGTTGGTCTGTCATCCGCTGCTACATCTTGTAACGACACTGAACTCACTCCCCCCCTTTTCGCCGCCGCTACCGCGGACCGGACTCTCTTTTCCTCCTCCCACACTACTCCTCTTACTCCTTCTTCCAGATTCTTATCAGAAGTCGAGCAAAAAGATGTTTCTACATCTTGACACTCGAGAATAAAAGTATATTAAAAGATTAGCGGTCAACTTCTTTTATTCAGTACAAACCCACAGTAATAGCCTTATTAGCACTCTCAGACACTCCCCGCATCCCAGAGAAAAACATCGTGACCCAAGTGACATCCTTCACACATAAGAATCACAACATTAATTGACTCATTCACGCTAAACTGACTCTGCAGTTTTACCACCCGCGGCTATATCTTATAACGACACTGAACTTGCCACCCCCCTTTTTTCGCCGCCGCTAATGCGGACCTCACTCTCTTTTTTTCGCCTCCCACACTCCTTTCAACCTACTCTTTCTCCCCCCCCACCCGATCCTTATCAGAAGTCCAGTAAAAAGATGTTTCTACATCTTGACACTCGAGAATAAAATACTATCTGTGTGTGAGAATAAAATACGATGTGTGTGTTTCAAATGAGAATCTAACCCAATAATTTTAGAAGCGGAGAAAATAAATAAGGAATATCTGGCAGAACCGGGGAGAGATTATGTCTGTGGATAGTATCACGTTTACTCTCATGTGTGTTGATAAGTTGACTTGTCACAGCTGATGTATGTGTCACTTGCATATAAGCTGAGAAGGGTGGCTAATGTCAACCAATGAACTTCCTTTAACTACATTTTCTACCCCTTATATATCTATTGTTATAAATAAGGAAGAACCACATTCTGAACTCCCGAATGTGACATTCGTACCTGTTTTACCTGTCACAAATCTCGCGTCTAATACGCGTGAAAATCAGCCGCTCCTTCAAAGAATGGAGTCAGATTCAGTTTGTAATTTCAATAATTTTCCTGATGATCCACAATTTACGAGCATAATCAGGGATGCGGAATTTGCAATTGCAAATGACGTTTTACCAGAGAGAATTTATCAAGGTTCTAGCGGAAGTTACTTCGTTAAGAATATGGATGGCGTGGTAAGTATGCCTTAGAAATAATAAATGTCATTATTAACCTATTTATATTACTTCTATATGCTAAATATCTTATAACTTGACTATACATCGCTAAAGTCATGGCTTCCATATGATAAATATTTTGCAACTTAACTATACACTGCGCTAAAATCATGGCCGATTAGCCGTTGGCGAGCTTGGCGAATAAATACCCACCGGCGACAACGGATCCGCTGCGGAAGCGCCAAATGCGGAAGAAAACCCACATGCTTAATTAATATTCTTTGGGCTTACTAATTACAGGTCCGCATGTAACCATTTAATTGCATAAATATGTATTAGAGATGAAACTGCGTCAATTATGTGCATTATGAAAATTTAGAAAAATATAATAAAAATTCATTTATATAGCAATAAATTATGTTCTGCCAGTGCTGCAGATGTTATTTGTGATAATGATTAAGATACTTAAAAACTAAAAGTATTTCTCTTTTCAGGAAAAGTGATGTCAGTTTCAGTAGATGATTAATGCTTTTTTAGGGTACTGATATTGCATCTGTGATGATATTAGCATTTTCTGAACTCTGAAACTTTTGAACCATTAATATCAGCTTGTATATCCTACCTTTTACTTTCTTTTTCAGGTAACAGTGATGATTATTTCTCAAAAGTGTGGATGTTTGTAATTTCATACAAGTTTAATCCAGTTAAAGTTCATCTGGTAAAAGTATATTTTAGGGTACCCTTGGCGATTTTTGGCGGTATATGGATACCAAGTTTGTGCAATTCTTTGACTTGCTATATCGCCGCTACACAAAGCCAAAATAAGAAGACGAAGAATTGCACAAACTCGGTATCCATGTACACATCGACCTATTTTGCACTTAAAAAAATACCAGAGAATTGCATAAACTAGGCTTTGCGCACTCCGTCGAGTATGTCCATGTACACATCGATATATTTTCACTTAAAAAGTCAAAAGAGCACCCAATTCTACAGTAGAGGCGAACACAAAATACATAATCTCAATAAACTACATTTTAAACCAAACAATAAAATAACATAAAAAAGGATTATGCATTAACATTATACATTTAAGCATTACACAAAGCAAATATCCACTTAATTCTGTGGCACGCAAAATTCCTTAACTGCATCCAAAAACTTCCTAAAATTACTTGAACTAGAATCCGTATATCGGCGTCGCCACATACCGTAATTTCCGAAGAAAGGCCGCATCAGCGTAAACGCCGCACTCGAGAAAAATGGCGGGAAAAAAATTAAAATTACACAGAAACGCCGCATCAGCGTAAACGACACAATAGATTAAATTGCGCGTGACATCGTCGTGGGCCGTATAGATGCAAAAACTCAACCTAAGTCCTGATATATGACATACCAGTTAAGAAAAATGCATGAAATGAAACCATAACTCAAAAATAAAGGTAAGAAGTGTATAGCTTCTGTGCTGTTTAGGGACATTTTCAAAAATTTTCCTCTCCCTAATTAAAAACTATCCAACAAGTACTTGTACCCTAACTGATGGGATCTGTATTTGGCAGAATGCCAGGAAAAATCCATTCATGCTGAAGGGGAAATATGTCAGAGTTCGTTATTGCGAGGCAGGTGGAGTCGTGTCCGCCTTTGAAAAAAATTGCAGAAAAGGCAGGGGTGGAAAGAAAATGGGTCCTGGAAGATTCATCGAATGGCAGAGGAGAGAGACTATTCAAACTGATGAGAATGTTGATTTGAAAGGGGGAAGAATGTTATTGTTCTGAGATCTCGTTTAGGATGAATAAGGCATGTAGGTCCGTTCAAGGGAAAGAACATAAACAAAATAACGTTCGCAAAAAGCAACTGAGTGGTCTTTTGTGTGGGAACAGCACCAATCTATGCACAATGACAAGGCCATCCAAACTATGTACAATGACCATCATAGGAAATATTTTATTTTTAGTGCACCTAAACGCCGCATGGGTAGAAAAGCCGCACCCGCTGAAAATTTAAGTTTTAAACATGTAAACGCCGCGGCGCTTCTTCCGGAAATTACGGTAAATTCACAAAAATAAGAGTAAAAAATATCCTACGTGTTTCGGACTGCCCCGAAAATGGCTACTAAGTAAACCTTCATTTACACACCAGTCAATTAATGCATTTTTCCCTTTTCGTTCCAAATCGTACAGAAACTTATTAACAAATTAATCTTACTACATTCAGCCATTCTACCATCCAAACAATGAAACAAGCAATGTACTTCACATGCATCACAAAAGCCTTTACAAAACATTCCATGATTCAAAATTTCCCAGAATAATGCAAACGATTATGCCATAATAGGGTTTCCATAACTTTTAACTATTCAGGTTATCAAATGAAACAACTTGGCGATAATACAAGGGGTACCCCAAAGTCAACTCTAACTGTTCATCTTTCTTTCGTATGAAATCATCTGCTAATGTATACAGGGTGAATTTCGGATTATGGTAACTTGGCGATTTTTTGGCGAAAATTTGTTGACCAATGCTGCTACAGCAACCTGCTAGTTTTTTTTTTTTTGGACGCCATTTTGTTTTCACGAAGTAAAGGCATGTTTTTTTTTTTTTCCAACAATCTGCTAGCCGAATTACGCTTATGCTAGAACTTTTATAGAACAAAAGTGCTTAATCATGACGAAGATTAGGTGCGAAATTGGGAGAAAGTGCAGAGTCGCCCACTGCTTCGCGCGTTTTTAAGAATTGCATATACGCGGTGTCCATGTACATGTCGACCTATTTTCACTTAAAAAACGGCTAATCTTTGGAATATGGTAACAGGTAGTTTGGCGACATTTTGGTAAGGCGATAAAAGTTACTAGCTAGGACTTTAGCAGTGTACATGGATAAAGTCAAGAGTGTGCACAATGCCATTTTTGTGCAATTCTGGGATGTTTTTTTAAGTGAAAATAGGTCAACGTGTACATGTATACAGCGTATGTGCAATTCTTAAAAACGCGGCAAGCAGTTTGCGATTCTGCACTTTCTCCCAATTTCGCACCTAATCTTCGTCATGATTAAGCACTTTTGTTCCATAAAAGTTCTAGCATAAGCGTAATTTGGCTATCAGATTGTTGGAATAAAATGTTGAGTAAAAAAAAAGGTACTTACGTATTAACGCAACCAGACCAAAATTCGCATAAATCGCCAAATTTGGTTACCCTACTTATGGCAACCCTATGTATTATACGTAGTTTTTCGTTACATGCAGATTATTAATTACATGCGGGAGATATGTGCCCTTGAAATGGATGAAAAAGAAAGAAAGCAAATAGGCGGCGAAGGACTTATTGTGGAAATAGACGAAAGTTTATTTGTAAGAAGAAAAAATAACACTGGGCGTGTACTACCACAGCACTGGGTTTTCGGCGGAATTTGCCGAGAAAAGAGACTTTTTTGGTTACTGTACCTAACAGAAGCGCCGTTACCCTCATGGAAAAAATTTGCGAAAATATCAAGGAAGGAAGCATCATTTATTCGGATTGCTGGAAAGGATACAATACAAGTGAATTCGAAAATGCTGGATTTCTGCATGGAACTGTTAATCACAAATATAACTTTGTGGATCCCAACACGGGCGTTCACACACAACATGTAGAGCGCATGTGGGGCTCAGCCAAATGGCGCAACAAAAAACAGAGAGGAACAGCCCGTCATCATCTTGACTCATACCTTATCGAATTTATATGGCGCCAAGCTCAAGCTGTTAATGGCGAAGACGGTTTTCAATCAGTGCTAAAAGCAATAGCCAAAAGATTTCCACCGAAAAAATAATTCTGCAACTTATTCAAATTCGAAACCGGAAGGGTTTAATTGCTATTTTATATTTTAAAACAAAATAATATAAAAAACTGTATTAAAAATTAAATGTAATTAATAAATGTACATTTTCTTTCTATTCATACTTTTTTACTCAAACTTACAAATCGCGCCAACCTGATTGCGATAATACGTAAGTACCAAAAAAAACATGCTTTTACTTCATGAAAACAAAATGGCGTCCAAACAAAAACTAGCATGTTGTTGTAGCAGGGTTGGTCGCCAAATTTTCGCCAAAAAATCGTCAAGTTACCATAATCCAAAGATTAACCAAAAAAATATCCCAGAATTGTACAAAAAGGCATTGCGCACACTTTTGACTTTATCCATGTACACATTGACCTATTTTCACTTAAAAAGTCAAAGAAAATTGACAAAAATCCAATTCTTCTTACTCTTGTAAAAAGCTCCAAACAAATAAGTGGGCGATTCTGCACTTTAGCAACGAAATTGTTTCTTAAGTGCTTATTAGCTAAAATCACGATTGGAATTTTCCGGAAAATGTCACATGAACATGTTTCATGATCTCTCATTTCTCTGAGACAAAATAATCTGTGATTCGAACTGTGTACTTCTCAGATTATTGCTAGTAACCTTTATCGCCTTACCAAAATGATGCCAAACTACCTGTTACCATATTCCAAAGATTAGCCGTATACAGTACAAATTTTGTAATCCAGACGTCCATTATTGGGAAGGATCTATAATCCGGACGTCCATTATTGGGAAGGATCTATAATCCGGACCTCAAAGCCACAGACTTTTTTTTTTTTTTTTGTATGCTTTACACATGCACGTAATGTGTTTACTCATGTGCGTTTAAAGTATAACGGACGGTATAAGCTAGGCTAAAATTATCTTTACTGATTCTAAGCCATTTCAGTTAATGTTGCAGATTGTTATGTTCCTTAATCTTCTAATTGGATCCGGCTTATTATTTTTTGCAGACTGTTAGAGCAATTTTATAAAAATTAAGCTTGAACTTTCGATTATGTCAAAAAGAGTTTCCAATTCTGGAGCTGCCAAAGGATCTACAAAGTGAAAGCATGTTTTGATGTCCATCAAACAAAAAGTAGAATTGCTTCAAAAAATGGATAAAGGCATATCCGTCTCAAAATTATCCAAGGAGTATGGCATAAGAAAAAAGGAAAAGGAACTTTTTGAATATTTTTGGAAGCATCTTAAACAACTTACATTGAAAGAAATGTTTAATAATGTAAACAAATAAATATTAAGCTTTTTTTTTTGTAAATTTTGATACCCTTTAGATCGTAATTGCTCTTTATTTCATAAATTATGGTTTCATATTTTGAATTGTATAATTTCTGCATGCCATCTTACCAGATTTAAATTGATGATCTATAATCCGGAAAAACCCCTAATCCGGAATCCTGAAGTCCCGACGAGTCCGGATTATGGACTTTGTACTGTATTTACATTAGTACGTGTATATCTGTGTATGCTTATCGTATTTTTGTCATTTGTCTTTGCTTCAAAAGTTTCTTTTTTTTTTTTTTTTTTTTCCTAAACTGAGCTATAATTTTTTTAGGACTTGTATATATAAGTATGAAGCCTTCACACAATTTGTTGGTTTTTTAGAAATGAAAAAGAAAAATGATAATTATAAACAATTCTTTATTACATGCATATATATTTTAAATAGGTTTCGTAAGTATCAAGTTTAAAGCAAAAAAAAAAAAAAACCACAATTTGATTATAAAAATCATTGGAATACAGACTACAATAGAAAGAATGCATATAAAAATGGTGATGCTGTTTGTTATAGCTGAAGAATTGTTATTTGCGTGGTTGTCAGAGTTTGAGTTGTTTTGAAAAATTTGGCACTTTCTATGAAGGTTGTTGCATTAATACATAAGCATAATTTCTTTTATTGCGATCAATAACAATAGCTACTTTGGTAAAAATTTACGGTACCCCTTGGCGAATCATTTCTTTTTTTGATGCCAGGAAGGCTCGGCACCAGTTTTAAGATGGCCTCTACGCAAAACCAAAATAAGAAGTCGAAGACATACACAATTTCAGTGTTCATCTACACATCAATCTACGAGGGCCATCCAGGAAGTAGATTACGTTTCCGTCTGTGTCCGCTAGGGGCGGGGTCAGAGCGTTGCGCAGCTCAGTCTGCATCTAGCCGTGCTAGTGAGAGGTTCGTGCTGTGCTCCGTTCAGATACTGTGACGGTTTGAAATGTCTGCGTTAATTGAAAATCCCGCGAGCTGCGAGGTGCGCTCAGTAATAAGGTTTCTGACTGCAAAAAACTGTAAACCGATAGAAATCTATCGGCAGCTTCGTGAAGTGTATGGGGACAACATTATCACTGAAGGTGGAGTGCGTCAGTGGGTCATAAGATTTCAAAATGGCCGAACCAATGTTCACGACGAAGATCGAAGTGGGAGACCCAGCATAGTGACCGCCGAACTTCTCGAAAAAGTCGATGCTAAAGTCCGTGAAAATCAAAATTTCACAATAACGGAACTTTCTTTGAGTTTTCCACAAATTTCGCGAAGTTTGTTGCACGATATCATCAGCGAAAAGCTTGGTTACCACAAGTTTTGTGCAAGATGGATTCCAAAAATCTTGACAGAGGACCACAAAAATCAGCGAATGGCTGCAGCGTTGAACTTTTTGGACGTTTACCATAAGGATGGTAATCGATCTTTACTCGATCGCATCGTTACTGGTGACGAAACATGGGTGAAACATGTGAACTGTGAAACGAAATTGCAATCAATGCAGTGTGGGCACACAAGTTCTCCCCAAAAACCCAAGAAATGCATGCAAACAATGTCGGCAAGGAAGATGATGGCGACTGTTTTTTGGGACAGAAAAGGTGTAATTTTGGTGGACTTCCTGGAAAGAGGCACTACAATAAACTCTCAAAGGTATTGCCAAACTCTCCAAAAACTCAGAAGAGCAATTCAAAACAAGCGCAGAGGAATGTTGAGCTCTAAGATCTTGTTGATTCACGACAACGCCCGGCCCCACACGGCAAATGTCACTCGTAAAGTTCTTGAATCTTTTAAGTGGGAGTTGTTTCCTCATCCGCCGTACAGTCCCGACCTGGCACCGAGCGACTTCCACCTATTCCCAGCAATGAAGAAGTGGCTGGCTATGCAGCGTTTTGATGACGACGCACAGCTGCAAGAAGAGGTAACGAAGTGGTTGAAGGCGCAGGCGGCCGAATTTTTCGACGAAGGAATTTCCAAGCTCGTACATCGCTACGATAAATGCCTTAATTTGTATGGTGACTATGTAGAAAAGTAGTATTTGAGTGTGGCTTTCATCTGTATATAATAAAATTTGTTTCCTATACTTTGTTTATTTTTTTATTCCAAAACGTAATCTACTTTCTGGATAGCCCTCGTATTTTAACTTGAAAAAACATCAAGAATTTCAAAAACTAGGTATTGTGCACTGTCTTATCTTTTTTATCACTATGGAGGAATATTTTTCAGAATTCACTGAAAAATATGATTATCTTTTGAATGGGTTCATGGGTTATAAATTTGTTCCTATTTCTAATGCAAAGGGTGGGGATACTGGAGTTCCTGAGGAAGAAGTCAAACATAAGCATTTCAAAATTATTTCATTTTTTTCTAATGAAGAGCATTTAAACAACTTTCTGCGTTTGGGAATGGGAATTCTTTTATTAAATGGCTCTAAATTTGGCAACTTATCAACATTTTGTCGATTTTAAGATGAATTTGTATAGAAAATTTTTAATTCGGAGATCTAAGAATTTTTCGATGATTTTTTTTGGGAAACATTATAACATTGATAAATTTAACTAAAATAATGGTAATATATTTAAATTACATTTAAGGAATAACATTATAATAAAACATTTTTATTTTCTTTTGCTGTTATATTATAAAGTGGCATTACTTTCCAATTTGGCGACTTCTTATATAGTATTTTAATTTGAGAAATAAACAAGGTAATAAATGCTATAAAGCAAAATTTATGAAACAATTCATAGGTGAAGCAAAATAGCTATATAATTAATTAAATGTTTCGGTAAAAATATAGTTTAGGGTACCCCTTGGTGAAACTTGGCGATATTTGGCAGTACATGAATACCAAGTTTGTGCAATTCTCTGAGTTATTTTGGCTTGCGAAGCTGCGATTTATGCACCAAAAATAACAAGACAAATAATTGCACAAACTCGGTATCCATGCACACATCGACTAATTTTCACTTAAAAAAAATCCCCAAATTGCACATGAATGGCATTGCGCACTCCTTTCACTTTATTTATGTACACGTCGACCTATTTTCACTTAAAAAAAATCCCAGAACTGCACAAACTTGCATTGCACACTCCGTTTACTTTGTCCATGTACACATCGATATATTTTCACTTAAAAAATTAAAGGAGCACCCAATTCTACAATATTGGCAAACAAAAAATACATAATCTCAGTAAAAATCATCTTAAACCAAACAATAACATAAAAAAGGAAAAACATGTTATGCATTTAAGCACTACCAAAAGCAAATATTCACTTACCCTGTTTAGAAGTTCCTTCGTCTTTAGTTTGTGGCACAATTCCTAAAATTATCTGAACTTGAATCCGTATATCGGCGTTGCCTCATAAATTCTCAAAAATAAGAGTAAAATATATCCTGCGTAATTCCTGACTGTCGATGACACTTTTTTCGAAAATCTCTCTACACCACACTTCTGTCTTGATGATTTTCGAGTTCGCTTCGTACACCCAGAGACACGTAAAAATCAAAATATCAATCAGACTCAAACCACTTTTTTCAAACCAGGTACCCTTTCTGATCGAATGCTTCACCTAGTGGCCATCTGAACCTTTCTTCCTGCAAACCCATTAAAATCCATCTAAACGATTTTTACGTTCGACTAGAAGCATATCCTTCCTACATACAGGACACTACATAAATTATAATGGCTACTAAGTAAACCTTCATTTACACACCATTCAATTAACGCTCTTTTCCCCTTTTGCTCCAAATTGTGCAGAAACTTCAAATTAATCTTAACTACATTCAGCCATTCTACGGTCTAAACAATCAAACCAACACACACCACAGAAATGCTTACAAAACATCCCATGATTCAAAATTTCCCAGAATAACCACCCGATTATGTCACGGTAGGGTTTCCATAACATTCAACTACTCAGGCTACCATATATGAAACAACTTTGCCATAATTCAAGGGGTACCTTAAAGTCTACTCTAACCAAAATTTCTTCCTTTTAATTTTTTCATGGTAAGAATTTTTACTATTTAATTGTCTCGGAATATCCAGAGAATATGTATCAGTTTTCTCTATAAAATTAATTTTACACTTTTTCCACTGTTTTTTTTTTTTTTTTTTTTTTTTTTTTCTTTGAAATATTTCTAGCCCCTTTTTCTCTTGCAGAATTGGTACGGCGAAGTTTTCTTTGGGATTTTAAACATTGCAACTTGGAAAGTTTAGAGGGATTTGAAGGCAAGATTTACAGACCCACAATTCTAGTAGGCTCCCCAAAAAATTGATAAAATGAAAAATGTCTTCATTGTATTAACACATAATGGATGTATTTTACAGAAAGTGTGTGATGAATTTCTTACATTTTTGGGAATTTTTGGAAGGACAATGAAAACATAATGTTTGAATGTTGTACTTTTGATACTAGAAGTCTTTTTCTTAAACATGTTTATTTTCCCTTTATTTTCTCAGCTTTTCACTAGGCACAAGTATGAAAAGCATCAGAAATGTTTCTAATCTTTTCGCATGGACAGACATTTATAAAAAAGAATTTTTCTATTAATAAAGAAATGGAAAACTGACAATTTAAAAGACAGACAATGGATCATACACAGGGCTTATGCAAGGCATTTTTCCACCTGATGCAATTTCCGTCAATCCTAAATTCTGCTCTCATTGCCTGACCTAAATTCTAAAAGTTTTGCCATTTCTAGATTTTGTTGCTCGATATGTCACTAAATTCTAAAAATTCTGCCTCATCGGCCCTGAAACCAGCCCTTACTATACATCATTTCATATTTATCAGCTTTTTTTTTTTTTTTACATTCTTAATGCATTTAGTTTTTTAGAATAACAGAAATCTTTAATAAATTCCAAACATTCTAAATTGAAGAGAAAACAAATTGAAGAAAGAAAGTGAATACATAAAAAGGAAGAAGATTATTCTTTGGTGATATGTACAGTTATTATTATGCAAATTAACCAGTGTTTTATAATTTTAGCCTTTACTATAAGTTCCCCTTTCCGTTTCCTCACCGTAATGCAAATCAGATAGTTTTTAAACTGAGGTTTTGACACAGAGTATTGAAAGAAGTAAACTTAGAAAAGATGCTAAAGGGAAGGAAACTGATGTAAATTAGCTAAAATATCAGGAAAATTTTCAAATTAAAAAAGAAAATGTATTTTGCTGTTTGTTATTGCTAGCTTTTAATGTATAAATATACTAATATCATTTTAGAATCAATATCACAAATTATAATTTCTGTAAAATATTTGTAATGCTTTTTAATGGATATTTTTTAAATAAAAAAAACTGTCACCATGTAAATATGTTATGACAAAGGATATCTAACTACTTTTTTCAATTATTTGTAACTAATTGCTCACCCTTGAAAGTTTTCTCTACATGTTGAGTTATAGGCTTTCCTTAACCCTTTCAAGACGGGCGTCCCATATATGCATTCCCTAAGAACATCTCCTACAGCCGGACATCCCATGCACCATGCATCACTAGAGATTGCATTCAGAGGATGGGTGATGCATATACCCATTTTAAGCTGGAATGTTTTTCTGGAGGCCACTAGATGGCATCCTGTGTCCATTACTTTTGAAATGAACACTGTTTTAGGTTCCTGACCTTGAGTTTGATATGTTCTGCCTGACTTTGGTATTTTACTCATCAACTGTTGCGAGGGGGGGAGGGAAAGCGTAAACAGAGGTGGGCTCTTTAAATCACTGCGTGCTAATATAAACATTTGCGTGTCTGATTTATATCGAATTTCTTTTTTTATTCTATTTTTTCCCTTTACTATATACGGTCTTTTAGGGTTACTATGTGGAGCTTCGTTGCATTTTGCATTGCCTTCAGATATATTTCCATTTCTTCTCTTTTTATTTCAGAAAGCCTCCAGTCTATTATGGTGGGAAGGCTCTATTTATCAGAGGAAGAATACCCTCATATGGTTAATGAACTATTTAACACAGATGAGAGTAATGATACTTTTTCTAAGACTTAGAAAGTGATACTTCTCCGTGCTTCGAGATTTATCACGCTCAGTCTTCATTTTAAATTTTGTTACTTCTTACTATAAATAGTCTTTATTGTGTTGTTTTATTAATTTTAAACTTTATTGATGGATTTTATCAATTAAAACTTTGGAATAATTTGAATAGCGCTTCCGAAAATTATTTACAATATAAGCAGTTTTTTAAGTATATTTTCATGTAAAATAAAGAAAAAAAGGTTATTAAGTGCTAATTTTAACATATATAAGAGCTCAAGTAATAATCTAAAATGATATCAAAAATTAAGTTGCTAGAAGTGAAACATTTTTTCTGATTTTTTTTTTATAAAATTAGCCTTAGCGATGCAAAACCCCTGGCCTGTATGGTGACTGCCTTCGATTCCCTTCCGTCACGCATGAGCATATTAAACAAAGGTGTGCCATCACGAAAGGATTAATTCTTATTGTGGATGTGTAAGATAACAACACGAAAATGTAAAAATTAACATAAAATTTTATTCCTTACAACTAACGAGATTTAATACAAAACAGCTTTTCATCTCTGGTGCTTCGACGGCTTATTGAAACTTTATATTAAATGCTCTATATTAACTGGGTTACAACTCCAGCAAATATACATGGAGCTGCAACACTAGCTGGGTTAAACAAAGGGCAGCTAACTTTCAACGCTTACCAATGCATTAATGTCATGCAATCACATCTGTTCTGTCAGTGGCTCTCTGTCTCTAGGCAAGCAGCAGTTAAAGCAACAGCCAGACTTCTATTATGAGTCATGTTGATTACTATTTTACTTTCCAATTTAACTTATGCCAGACATGAAATCTGTATAAATCTTTGAACTGAGCAAATACATGGTCAAAATGAGGCATAAAAGAAAGAATCAGTATAAAGCTAACCATTATTAAAATTTAAATAAAAAGTAACTAATCTCTGAAATATATGACATTTGTTATAAGTGTAAAATATAAATCTTTGAAGAAATTATATAATTTAATGGTAATTACTTGAAAAAAATATGAAGTTGCTTTTATTCTTGAATTTCTTTTATAATTAAGTTAAATAAGTAGATTATGTTTAATAATAAGGCAGCGAACTTTCAGATTTATTTTATGATTAACAATTACAAAAGTGAAGTTCAGGTGTAGATGATTGCTTTAGTTTATTCAATTCCTGTTTGCTGGTAGGTCCTTAAATTTTTCATTGATGGTCATTTAAAGTACTTAATTTTCACTTGCAGAAATGTGTACAAACCCTGTAAATATTTCTAAAAATTTATCATTTAGTTGATATGCAGATTTTAATACTTACATATCAAAGCACTACCTGTCATTTCAGTAAGCGATAACTTGCCTTAATAGCACTCATATTTTTTCATTGATAACTTACTAGTAAAATCTGAATAGCAGTTGCTTGCATGTATAATCATGGCTGCTTTCTATGTATTTAATTAGTCTATTTATTATTACATAGCTATATTTTTGACCCTTTTTGTAAGTATGTATCTCTTAAATCTATCAAGTTTGGAAATAGAAGCTGTCTACCTTTTTTTAAGATTGCCAGAAAATCAGAAGTGGGTTAATTTCCATAAAATGAAATTGTACAAACTCGGGAAAACTTATGGTTAATGTGTAATGTGCATATGTATAGGTAGGTAAATTGTAATGATAAAACAAGGAAATTGTTTTGAGGTAAGCAGATCAAATTTATAGTCTGTCATGTGGTTTAATTGGTTCCTGTATGATTATATGTGGTTGCAATAGAGTCAGATATTTAATGGCAAGTTAACATCAGTAGCGTCTGTCATGATAAATATCCACCAACATCTAATTACCCAAATTTTTATAGATAATAAAGTAACAAGTTTACTCATTCATTGCTAATAACAAATTTATTCATTCATTACCGAGTAATAATGTCAATCATTTCTAATACTGTGTGATTTAAACTTTCAATTGATATGCATTTCTTCCCAAGAAAATCGGAGTTTTCAAGCCAAAGGATGAAGAACCATATGGACGTTTAAATCCTAAGTGGACTAAATGGATGCATAAACTATGTTGTCCGTGTTGTTTTGGAAGAAGCTGTTTAGTTCCTAATCAGGGCTCCTTGTCTGAAGCTGGAGCATCACTGGTTGATCAGAAGTTACAGTTGAATATTGTGCCAAAAACAAAGGTGTGTAGTATATTCATTAATAACGCTTATATTTTATATGTGTAGCTATGCAGTCTGTTGTTATATGAAATTAATAGTTCAACTGAGAAATCCAGTGCAGTATATTTTATATATAAATACAGTCAAAAGTCGTTAATCCGGACTCGTCGGGACTTCGGCGATTCCGGATTATCGATTTTTCCGGATTATAGATCATCAGTTTAAATCTGGTAAGATGGCATGCAGAAATTATAAAATTAAAAATATGAAACTGTAATTTATGAAATTAAGAACAATTATGATCTAAAGGGTATCAAAATTTACAAAAAAAAAAAAAAAAAAAAAAGCTTAATATTTATTTATTTGTTTACTTTATTAAACATTTCTTTCAATGTTAGTTGTTTAAGTTGCTTCGCTTTTTATGTGATTATACATTCTCTATAATTCTATAAACAGACATAATTTCTTGTTCACTTACAAAGTTCCGCTGTTCAAGTCCTATATTTGCTGTGTCGAGAATACCGACTAATTTTTCAATCGAAATTTTTTCATTTTCAATAACCTCTGTCACTTTCTTCGCTATCGGAAGCAAATTATAATGACGAGGAATTTGATTTAAAAAAGACGGAGTACATCGAGATGAAATACTACATTTAGTAAGGAATTATAAGCCAAATAAAATAAAAACATCTGCCCTGAAGATAAGGATAGTGCTGACAGATCAACTTCGAATTCATTGCGCGCACTGCGGCGTTAAAGATAAACAAACATTAAAGTTTAGATAAACAAAGGATATGCCTTTATCCATTTTTTGCAGCAATTCCACTTTTTGTTTAATAGACTTTGAAACATACTTTCGCTTTGTAGATCCTTTCCATATTAGTAAATAAATATCAGAAATTCTATTTGACATAATCGAAAGTTCAAGCTTACTTTTATAAAATTGCTCTAACAGTCTGCAAAAAATAATAAGCCGAATCCAATTCGAAGATTAAGGAACAACGCAATCTGCAACATTAACTGAATTAGATAATTTTAGCTTAGCTTATACCATCCGTTATACATTAAACCCGTATTTGTAAACGTATTTTGCGCACGCGCACACACATATTCGCAGCCGTAAAGGTCTTACGCGCATGCGTCTTGACGCATGCGCAGAAAGTTTGTAGCTTTGAGGTCCGGATTATAGATCATTCCAGATTATGGGTGTCCGAATTAACGACTTTTGACTGTATGTAAATTTTAATTCGTATGCTAAAAATATTGAAATGCTTATAGTAAATCTTTCTGAAGTGCATCATCTCAAAATTAATCTTTGTCATATTATTATTTTGTAATACTGTTGGTGCATCTACTTACATAAAATGAAATTGAAATGTTTTGTCTGATAGTATTCATGCTGAAACTTCCATAAGTAGTAATAATAAAGTGATACTATGGGCCAGGTTCTCATTTCACTCAAACTATAGTTTCATTGTGAGCAGTATTTAAATTAATAGACTGCAGATATCATAATTGCCTTATCAGATCTAGCAATGCACAGTACAATAAGAAAATTTCTGAGAAATCCATTTTTTCTAGCATCAGTTTAAATGGGAGATTTCTAGCTGCAACTTTTGGACAGTAGTTTCATTCCAAACAAATCAGAGTAGTTATCCCTGCAGAAGGTGGTTAAATAAAATATTGATTAATTGGTTTTCTAATTCATTGGCCAGTGTGTGCATACAAGAAGGAACCTGCAGATTTTCAATTTTTGTGCCATTATTTCTGCTAGGAAAATCATTGCAGAAAATTTATTCTTGTCTCAGAGGACACGTGCAATAGCAGAGGATTCCCGGCCATTGCCAACAGAGGCAGTTCCAGCATGCAGAGGATTTTATGAGGGGTATGGTGATTGGAATGAGAAGGGCAGGTTGGTCCATATGGCATATGTCAGTTGACACCCACTTGGATACACCCACAGTGCACCAGCTGTAATGATGATAGTTGAAACAAGGAAATGTGGTAAGTTCGAGTGGTGATGGTGCAGCTAAAGTGACAGCATGCATGGATGGACACATCTGCCGACAAGTGGTGGCACACTCGCAAGTCATTTCTACCTCTATTCTGTCGCATGTTCAAGACACCCTTTATGTTTGGATTTTCCCCTAGTGACCACAACCATTTGCCATTAATTGGTGGCTAGTGGCTTGCACTCGTGGCGTCCATTAAGAAGACTACCATTGATCCCACATCATAGATGCAAACGTCTGCAATGCTATCAGGCTCGAGCAATGTAGGCTATGGAGGGTCATGTTCACAGATAAGTCGTGCTTCTGATTTTCCATTAAGAATTGCAACATACGAGTGTAGTGTCTATGTTGAGACAGGTCCAATCTGGTAGCAATTGTGGAACTCCCCACTGCGCGACAACGTGGCATCATGGTTTGGAGCACAGTTGTGCATGATTCCAGGTCACCTCGAGTTCGTATTCAGGGCACTATGATGGCCCAACAATACATGGGTGATGTGCTGCGGCCAGTGACCCTTTCCTACATTCAAGGTATGCCCAATGCCCTTTATCAGCAGGATAATGCCCGACCACCCACTGCTCACATCAGCCAATGTGCTCTACAGGGTGTACAGATGCTTTCCTGGCCATCATTCTCTCCTGATCTTTCACCAATTGAACACATTTGGGATGTAATTGGATGCCATGCCGTGTTCAGAGGACAAACTGTTGCAAATCGTTAATGCTTAGAATAGGGTGATCAAAGAAATGGCCAAAACTGCAGAGTCTCAAAAAGACAGCCGTGGCCGAAATTTCAGCCAGAGAAATTCTTCCCCCCCCATTTAGGGTATGGAGAAAGTCATTGTCTGATGACATTCGCGCCTCATAACTATGGGGTTTCGTAAATTCCCTTTCATTTTCCCTCAACAGTGCAATGTTAGCTCGATGCAAAAACTTTCAGTTGTGTTTCGCATGATTAACTCTAGAATTCTACATAAGTAACCTAACTATACTGATATGCATATGCTTTATCGTATATACATATGCAAATGAGGTGTGTGTGCATATGTAACATAAACTAGAATGCATAGCATATTATGTATGCTACTTGTGTACATGTATGCAAACAGATATATGCATTTTATGTGCCCACGCAAGTAAAAGCATACACATGTACGTATGTGTAATACTATGTATATGTGAATACTGTGTATATATACAGATAGAGAGACGTATCCATATATCTGTATGTATACATATCACAGATTTAAATTCACAGAAAATCACAGATTTAAATTCAAATATTAATTTATATTTTTTTCTCATTTGCTGTAGAAGTTTTATTCAGAAATACGAAGAGACAAAACGTGATAATGTTTCACTTATTGATTTTATGGAAAGGAACTAATTCCCCTTATAAAGTCAGGACATTCTACGAGATCATCAAATAATTTCTTTTATGTATTTGCTTCTTGTATTTCTTTTGTTATAAATATTTGCAAATCCAAAATGTGGCAAGGAAGCAAAATATGGGAAATGTATTAAATTACAGTTTTATAGCATTTGCTAAAATTTAACTTTTAAAACTATCTCTCATTAAATTAGCATTTACTCTTCATTTCTTAGAAGATAATCAAAATTTAGGTGTTCCTAGGAGGTATTTACTGCTAAGGGATTATTTTCATTACAACACAAAGTAAAAGGTTAATATACCATTCGACAGATACTTAGCTACGAAATCTCACCATCATATGTTTCCCTAGTTTAGGGAAAAGACACAGCAGAAAAGAGAAAAAAAATCCTTTGTATTATTCCCTAGTCTCTTATCTGAGAATTAACAAAGGCGACCTTAAGGAAAGGTTTCAAAACAGTAATAGTTTCCCTTTACAATTGCAGCTAAAAAGGGGTGGAAATGAATTTGGATTACCCTTCCTTGTAAGTGAAACCTTTTCTAACTCCCCAGTCTTTCAAAGGTTAACAGGGAATGGAGAGCCATTCCTCAGGACACCATCTATAGTCTCATTGATTCTATACCTCTATTCATCTTGCTTCATGTATCCCCATCCATGGTGGTCCTACGACCTTTTTTTTTTTTTTTTTTTTTGTAGCTGATTGATATGCATGAAATTAACTCAGAGTTTAGCCATTTAATGGTATCAAAATGTGTACTTTTTTCATTAACAATTACTATAAAATTAGAAGCAATGTTAACTCTTCTTTGTACTCGGGGTTTTTTTTTTTTTTTTTTAGTTTTCAATTTCTTTGTTTGTATTTTCATGTATATGAATTCAAATTACCTATTAGCGTATTTAGACCAGTGTACCACTGAGAAATGAAGTTTTAGACATGGTAGCTATGTCTTAGATTGGTTTGCTAAGTATTTGTTACGTAATGCTATACTCTACTTTTTGTATAATGTATCATAAAATGTATTCAAAATTTAAGCATTACTCAATAGGGCACTGTTTAAAGCACCTAATGTAATCACCTAACACACTATATTATCTTATTTTGGTACTTACGTATTATCCCAACCAGGTTGGCGCGATTTGTAAGTTTGAGTAAAAAAGTATGAATAGAAAGAAAATGTGCATTTATTAATTACAGATAATTTTTAATACAGTTTTTTTATATTATTTTGTTTTAAAATATAAAATAGCAATTAAACCCTTCCGGTTTCGAATTTGAATAAGTTGCAGAATTATTTTTTCGGCCGCTTTTTGGCTATTGCTTTTAGCACTGATTGAAAACCGTCTTCGCCATTAACAGCTTGAGCTTGGCGCTATATAAATTCGATAAGGTATGAGTCAAGATGATGACGGGCTGTTCCTCTCTGTTTTTTGTTGCGCCATTTGACTGAGCCCCACATGCGCTCTACATGTTGTGTGTGAATGCCCGTGTTGGGATCCACAAAGTTATATTTGTGATTAACAGTTCCATGCAGAAATCCAGCATTTTCGAATTCACTTGTATTGTATCCTTTCCAGCAATCCGAATAAATGATGCTTCCTTCCTTGATATTTTCGCAAATTTTTTCCATGAAGGTAACGGGCTTCTGTTAGGTACAGTAACCAAAAAAGTTTTTCTTTTCTCGGCAAATTCCGCCGAAAACCCATTGCTGTGGTAGTACACGCCCAGTGTTATTTTTTCTTCTTACAAATAAACTTTCGTCTAAACACATAGGGTTGCCGTAAGTAGGGTCGCCAAATGTGGCGATTTATGCAAATTTTGGCCTGGTTGCATTAATACGTAAGAACCCTTATTTTTGTTTCACTCATATATCACCTATTAACATCATTCTTAAATGACTATGTTTTATAAAATGCTTTGCATTGCTGAATGGTTAAAATGCAAACCAACATAAAATGTAATGCATCACTTGTAGCATTGCATTAAGGCACCATTTAAAAAATATATCACATTTAGTTATATTTAGCTTATAGTATTACTTGTCATTGCTCTGTTTCATAATTAAAGTATTATACTCTACAATATGTATCTTATTACTAAATGTACTACAGTACAAAGTCCGTAATCCAGACGTCCATTATCCGGAATGATCTATAATCCGGACCTCAAAACTACAAACTTTTTTTTTGTATGCTTTGCGGGTTAATGCTCGTTTACGAATGTGCGTTGGGAGGATATGTCTCCAGATATGTTAAAAAATGCTTGGCATAATTTATGGCCAGCTACTATATTTCATGGTGAGGACGATGAAGATGATAGCCGTGAATTTGAAGGTTTTCGGACATCGCAAACTAAAGGTGAAATTTTCCAGTTATTGGATTTAGTAAAGAAATGTGGAGAAGTGTTAATAAATGAAGATGATATAACAGAAGTTTTTCATTGCCACGACAATGCCCTAATCATCAATCAATTAATGGATGCCAAAATCTGTAGTATGATTCTAGATCCAGAAAATACCGCTTCCGATAGTGAAGAAAGTGACAGAGAGGCTATTGAAAACAAAAACATTTTGATTGACAAGTTAGTCGGTATTCTCGACACAGCAATTACAGGATTTGAGCAGTGGAACTTTGTAACTGAATAAGAAATTATGTCTGTTTATAGAATTTAAGAGAAAGCACAAAAAACGAAGCAACTTAAACAATTTACATTGAAAGAAATGCTTAATAAAGTTGACAAATAAATATTAAGCTTTTTTTTTTGTAAATTTTAATACCCTTTAGATCATAATTGCTCTTTATTTCATAAATTACATTTTCATATTTTGAAATATATAATTTCTGCATGCCACCTTACCAGATTTAAATTGATGATATATAATCCGGAAAAACCCCTAATCTGGAATCGCCGAAGTCCCGACGAGTCCGGATTACGGACTTTGTACTGTATATTATTGTACTATTATATCATACACTGACGTTTTGCTTATTGTTGTGTCATATTTAATTTCTGCATTATATTATTCCTCTTATACCAGGTTTAAAATATTATGTTGGTTCACAATATGAAATTCTGACTGTTTAAAAATGCATTAAAATACTAATTATATGCTTCTGTGATGGTTCACATAACGTAATTACCAACAGTGTGTATGCTTGATTAATGATCAACACATATTACACTATTTTATTGTGAGATGTAACACATCACATATATATAGAAATGCATCTATTATCACTTTTTGTGTTTTAATAATTTAAAAATATATATCTGTGTGTTCTTATTTATGTATTTCTAGCACTTATAGAAATTGACATGACTTTTATGTATATGATATATATATATATATATATATATATATATATATATATATATATATATATATATATATATATATATATATTGTATTACGTGGCAGTCCACTCAAGATTATCATAACTTAACTTTAGATGGAGCACAGTCTTATGTATCCTGTGTAGCAATTTATGCAAGATGTCTTTGTTATCATTTTCGTAACTTTCCCGATTAAGAACAATTAATGGCGTTTGGTCTTTCAGCCACTACCCTATTATGGTGGCTGTGTGTTGTTTTTTCCACTGATCAGGCATCATTCCGTTTGGTTTTACCTTAAATCGGAAGCCTAGTTAGTAGTGCATAACCATAACCTACTCAGCTGAAGTTGTTCTCGCTCTGTATTATGTATATCATTTTGAAATAAAGATAACTTATTGTTCGTTACTGTCTCTCTATGTTTGCCGAGTTTCATCACTTTCTGGCCACTCCTTCTTGGTGTTGCCTTTTTAGGTAGCGTATGAGAGTTGAATGTTTGAATATCAAAAGGATATAATAAACTTATTGGGGGAGAGAAGAATATTTCAGTTTAAAAGTAAACATGGCGTACTTGGGAGGAGACTAAATATGCCATTTTGTGTATATTACATAAATTTTGAGCATAATTAATGGACAAAAGGCTAATGGTTTTAATGCAGTCAATTAATAAACAAGTGCTAAAGTCTGAGCGGGATGGGAGATCATAAAATGCTTTAGTTAAAAAAAAATGGGGACATCCTAGCTATGCAGTCACTTTTTAACTGTATAAGTTTTGGTTATTTGTCAGTTTTTTCAGGGATGGGGATTAATTGCCAAATGGTATAGCAAAACCATAACCAAAGCCAATTATAGGAACCAGTTATATAGTTTCTAATCCACCAGGAGTTAAATGTTCCTTAAGCTTCCAATTTCAAGTAGTAATATTTTCAAAAGCAAAATTTTTTATTTTGTGAATTGCATTCTAGTAAAACTGCTTTGCCATGTTAAATGCCATGATTGAACCCCTTGATGCCATGATAAATGCCATGCTTGAACTTTTTTCCATGATAAATTCATGGTCTTGTTCTGATTAGGTCAGATAAGTGAGATTAACCACAGTTGTTATGCTTACTGAAGAGTAAAAAACTTCTTAGCTCTCTCTTTCTCTCTTTTTTTTTTTTTTTTTTTTTTTTTTTTAAAGGAAATGTTCAAGATTCAGATATGTTTTTAATCTTTAGAATTTCATTTACTAATTAACTGAAGACTAAATTTTGATACAGTCAAACATCGTTAATTCGGACACCCATAATCCGGACCTCAAAGCTACAAACTTTCTGCGCATGCGTCGCTTTGACGTGACGCGTAAGACCTTTACGGCTGCGAATTTGCGTGTGCGCGTGCGCAAAATACGTTTATGAATGCACGTTTAATGTATAACTGACGGTATAAGCTAAGCTCTAATTATCTATTTCAGTTAATGTTGCAGATTGCGTTGTTCCTTAATCTTCGAATTGGATCCGGCTTATTATTTTTTGCAGACTGTTAGAGCAATTTTATAAAAGTAAGCTTGAACTTTCGATTATGTCAAATAGAATTTCCGATTCATATTTACTAATATGTAACGGATCTACAAAGCGAAAGAATGTTTCGGAGTCCATTAAACAAAAAGTGGAATTGCTGCAAAAAATGAATAAAGGCATATCCTTTGTTTATCTAAACTTTAATGTTTGTTTATCTAAACTTTGTTTATCTTTAACGCCATAGCGCACGCAATTAATTGGAAGTTGATCTGTCAGCACTATCCTTATCTTCAGGGCAGATGTTTTTATTTTATTTGGCTTATAATTGCTTACTAAATGTAGTATTTCATTTCGATGTACTCCGTATTTGATATGATTTAAATCAAATGCCTCGTCATTATAATTTGCTTCTGATAGCGAAGAAAGTAACAGAGGTTATTGAAAACGAAAAAATTTCGATTGACAAATTAGTCGGTATTCTCGACACAGCAATTATAGGGAACTTGAACAGCGGAACTTTGTAACTGAACAAGAAATTATGTCTTTATAGAATTAAAGAGAATGTATTATCACATAAAAAACGAAGCAACTTAAACAACTTATGTTGAAAGAAATGTTTAGTAAAGTAAACAAATAAATATTAAGCTTTTTTTTTTGTAAATTTTGATTCCCTTTAGATCATAATTGTTCTTAATTTCATAAATTACGGTTTCATATTTTTAATTTTATAATTTCTGCATGCCATTTTACCAGATTTAAATTGATGATCTATAATCCGGAAAAATCGATAATCCGGAATCGCCGAAGTCCCGACGAGTCCGGATTAACGACTTTTGACTGTATTAAACTAAATCAGATTTGCAATTTTAAGAATCTATTGCATTTTAGCATTTCAAAAGGTTTTGCTCTGCGGTTCTCAACCCTTTGACTAACGCATACCATCTAAACAAAAATTGAAAAATGTTAGTAACACTACATTTTATAATGATTATTTTTCAATTTCTCAACAGAAATATTAATATATATATATATATATATTGTCATTTGCACAACTTATTGTTTATTTGTATTAAATATGCACACATAAAAATGTTAGATTAAAAATTGGTTACCATTTTTATTATCAAAATTTAAGTTATAATACATTAATTCTAAAATATAGTACAAAATTTGGGCTTGTTGAAGAGAGATCAATTTCTTCGGTTAGGCAACTTTTTAAAAGTGATAAAAAGCTTAAAATATTATTATCCAGTTCTTTGATTATTAGCTCGAGTATTTATATCATTGTATTTATTTTATCTGTAATAGTAAACAAATTAACACTTTCTGCTTGTAATCCCAAATTTAATTAATTTAACTTTCCAAAAATATCGGCTAAATGTGCCAACCATAATTCACTAAATAAAAATTTTGCAATTCAAATTTTAAATCACAGAAGAAAATTTGAACTCCTGATCGAAATTCAAAAGTGATTTAAAACTTTGCCTCTGGATAACTGCATTACTTCAGAATGCAACAAAAGCATTTCATGTTCACTTCCCCTCTCTTGGCATAAAATTATAAATATTTTTTAATTTAAAGCCTGGCTTTTAATAAAATTAACAATTTTCACAACTTGATTCAAAACATTTTTCAGGTTTTCTCATATTGTTTTGGCTACTAAATCTTCACGATGAATAGACATAAAAAAGTAGAAATAACACTGGAATGTTTTCCTGTTAAAGCCCGAGCTCCATCACTGGATCCGGCAATGCACTTATTCCAAAGAATATTATTCTCAGACAAAATTGTCAATTACTTTGAAAATGTTATTTGCAGTTGCTTTATCAGATTATGGAGAGATTCACAACATAAATACTCTTCGGAAATTTGCTTATCTTCTTTGAAACATATGTAAACTAATAATTGAACAAAGTTCATTATATCAGTATTTTCATTCATTTGCAATGTGAAATACTGTGTTTTATTTCTTGATAAGTGTCTCTTTTTTATGGAATTTGCCATTTCATGAATTCGTCCACTTACTGTATCATTTGATAATGGAATATTATTAAGTTCATTAGCCGCTTTTTCTTTCCATAATGTTAAAACAATATCTTTAGCTGCTGGTAATATGAGGTTTTCTCCAATAGTGTGAGCATGCCCAGTCTTTTCAATTCTTAGGCATACTAGCCCCCAAAGCGTTTTCACTTAAAGTAACAAAATCTTTCATTACTACTTGTTTACTATTTTTGAACTTAGATAATTTCCCATTAAAATACTCTTCAGATTTAGCCTTATATTGCCATGCTTAAATTCAAGGTGTCTTTTAAGAAACGGCGGTTTCATACTTGATCGGATAATAAATAGTTCACAGCAAACAGCATATTGAGATTGATGGTCCATTTCATCTCCATTCCAAGTAAACCCAAATGATAAATAACTTTCATTGTATTTTTTATAAACAATTTTTCTTTTCAATATTCTTAATGCTACTAGATTGTCCTGGATCCATCACCCCTGAATCATCACTTTTCCGCTTAGTCAATCCTTTCCATTTTAAAAATCTAGGTTTGTTTTACTATTTTTTTCACAAATATTGCAATACACAATATGTTACAAGTTCCCAAAATCAAACATGGATGAAATGAAACCTACATTTGTGCTCTTTCCAAAGAAAATTATTCATATCAAGTTATTAAAAAAATGCTGTGAAAGCCAGAATTTTTTGATATCTAAAGTAGATAATACTGTCAACAAGAAAAGAAGAAAAATGTCAGAGCCTGGCTTCAAGTTAAAAAATTGTTCCAGGTATAATTCCAATGAAGAAATGGAATGTTTCGAACGTTGCAGAGGTAAGAACTTTAGTGTTAAACGAAATTCCAAGAACTCAAGGACAGTTGCTAAGTCATTAAAATTCTCAGTATAAACTGTAAACAAAGTGATTAATGCTGATTTGAATCTTAAAAAGTAAAAAAAACACAATGTAAATCGTCTTTCTCCATGACATTTCGCCAAATGCAGAACACGCCAAAGAAATTCTTTAAGAAAAACATTTATCCAGGGAAAAAAATTGAAAAATGATGTCACAACTTATGAATTTTGGGTGTATTTAAATGACTGCAATAAAAATGATCCATTTATTATCATCCAGATAAGATAAAACCTTAGAACATGGTTCAAAGAATCTAAAGAATGATTTTCAAAGGGATTTATGATTGCTGCTGGTTTTTCATTTAATGGCAAATTAAATCTAAGAGAGTGGAGAAGAATGTTAAGATCAACTGCACATATTATCAGGAACATATTTTATACCCAATTTTCAAATATCAAGTACCTTCTGTTTACCCACAGTGTGATCAATCAGTAGAACTGCATCAAGACAAAAAAGCAGCCATGTTTCAAAACCCATTGTTAATTTCCTGAAAAAATGGAATAAGAAATGGGTATCAAGACCATACTCTTCATTCTTATCCCTACTAAATCTTCTGTGGATTTTTGCACTTTTGGACTTTTAAATCTTTTGCATCAAAGTCACCCCAAACACCCGAGCATTCAGACATCGGCTGGACGCCCGAAACGCCTGAATAATTTCCTACACAGTGCTTTCCCCCATCGCGTTACTGCATTACTCATTGCTTTCAGGTGTTGTTAAATCACATGTCAATCATTCTTTTGAAGCTACTAAAAGTAGCTTCCTTGTTTCCTTTGTTCCTTCCTTTCCTTTGTTTACTGTCAATGTTCAGCTTTTGATGCCCGAAGTATCAATCCTGTCCCAAGGGGGAACTTCACACAGTGTCAAAGCGTCAAAGAAAGAAGTTCTCATTTTACTTAAGTAAGGCTATTGTTAGCGCTGTAATATTCAACTTGTCATGGGGGAAGGAAAAGCATTCCAGGAGAAATTCTTAGATACGGGCGTTTTTGATGTTTGGGGAATTGAGATTTTGCCCTCTCTCGATGAGAAAGAGTTAAAAAGCATATTGTCCAAACATCAACTTACAACCCTCCTTGGACTTTGGAAAACAGTTTACAAGGAATTGGATGAAATATCTCATCCAATGCAACAAAAGGCTTTATTTTTATTGCCTTAGAAATTACAGTATAGATGGATAACAAAGAATAAAGTTTATCAGATAGAACATTTAAAACACAAAAATTTTAGGGGAAATAGTTCTGTAAATACAATGAAAATCGTCTAAAAAATGTGTGAGCAGCTTCTGTAGAGTCATTACTGTATCGATGCAGGAGACGTGAAAGCTGAGCAGTGCCCTCACCAGGATTCGAACTCCTAACCTCCCAATTTCACATCAGACATGCTTCCAGTTACACTATAAAGGCATGCTGACAGGAGGGAGAAAATACCATAGAAAGGCATTCTGAATTCTAAATCTTTAAGAGTTATTCTAGAATTTTCTTTGCTGTCAAATTGTAGCTAAGCACTTAGCCACAAGAGATAATTTTCAATAACCTATAGTAAGCTGAAAGCAAAAATTCTGTAACTGTATGGTTAATATACATGATGAAAAAAAAAAAGAATACTGATTTAGATCACTTTCCAATGCATATTTTTGATAGAAATTAAATATGCTTTTAAAGAACATATCTTGATTATTTTTTTAGTGGGGCATATTTTTATAAATCAGAATATTCTAAATATTGCTGACAGTGTTACTCCATGTGGTAACTGGTGCACATTTGTTAAGGTTATGCATTACTTACTGCATATATAACTAAGATATATTTAATATAAATCTATGAGAAGTTCTGTTCATAATACTGTCAACAAGAAAAGACGCATAGAAACAGTTATTGTCCTCATAATGTGAGGATCTTGCTAGCAGCAACAGTCTCTAGTTGAGAGTTTAAGAGCATTCTGAGTTCTTGCCTTGTCTAGAACAGTTTGTAGACTGAATTATTCACACACTCTTAATTTTTTGGTTTTAAAAGTCTTCTGATTCATTATAGCTGGAACCATATAAGAGGAGCAATAGTATCATTGGTTCGTTGGCCCATTCCGTAATCATGAGGCTTTGGTGCCAGACACAACACAGATCACTAAAGATCCCTTGACACTGGCTGTGAGGTTATGATTTTTGTAATGTGACGTAGTTTCATAACTGAATGAGTTATTGCTTCTGCAATGTCAGAGCCTGTTATCTCACACCTTGTAACAGCTCAAACACAGTGACCTGTTGGGGGGATGGCACACATGAATTTCTTATCTTTGTGTGGTCTACTGCACTAGTATCTTTTATTTATATATAGATATTAATTTTAGAGCAGTATTTTGGATTCATTAAAAATCAAATGACTATTTATGGAAGGTATTTGCAACTTTAAGTGAAGTTAAAATTTTTATTTTATATGAATCAGAAAAATGTTTGAATAAAATAAGATAAAGGCTGTTTATTTCTGTACTTACTAGCACTTAGGACATGTAAAATTGGAATCCCGAATAATTGGTAAAATAAACATAACAGTGAGAGAAATTTTTGCTAAGGGAAACATTGAAAAATTTCTTAGTGGGCATACAATTTATTGCATAAACATTAGTATATGGCTACTTTGGAAGAAATCTGGCATTATTTGGAAAATTGTGATTGGCATATTTATTTGTAGAATGATATTGCAGATGCAATCCGCATATTCGGCCACTAGAGGGCAGTTATGTTGGTGTTGTGTTAACACTGACATAACTGCATAAATGCATATTGTTAAGAAAGTGTAGTGCTTGCCTGCATTACTATGAATACCATAATGCTCTTAATAATTGCAGAGTTTGCCTGCAAAAGTATACAAGTGAAATGAGTTGCTTGCTCATCATCTGCCCACTGTAAAATAGCTTATTAATTTAATTATCTAACTTGGTACTCTGAGGTAATTACAAAATTCAAGATACCTTCAGTATTTGAAATAATAATTCTAAAACTTTAACATATTAGGTAATATTTTATATTTAATTTTTTAAATTCCAATCTGTATTCTAATGTTCCTTTAACTTTTTGTGATTTATTAAGTATTTTCTTACTTGATGTGCAGGTTGTTTACTTGACCAGTGAAACATTTAACTATTCTGCATTAGATAGAGCAAAATCAAGAACTAAGAAGAATATGGTGCAACGCTTTCCTAGATTTCCTCTGCATTTCAACAGAATCGATCTTCCTCCAAAGGTATGAATTCATTTGATAGATAAAATATTTCACATTACATATTACATATTTTTTCAGTTTTTAGATGCACTTTTTTTCTTCCCACTCTGTAATTATTTTCTCCTTGCTTTGTTGTGACGTTTTCAGTGATTTGTTTTTATGCAGAAGTTTCACACTGCGTTCAACATCCCATTTAATGATTACTTAAGAATGTGGATCCTGACTATTGACTTACCGTGACTATTGCACCTCCCTCTGGTACTACAGAATTGGCCGTATTGTTATTAAGAACTTAAAGGTTAATTCCATAAAAAGTAGTGCTGCATTTAATTTTTAAAAAGTAGTGTGCCTGTGTTTCTCTTCATGACTTGGAAAATAGTATGTGATGGGGTAGATAATATAAGAACTAACCTGATATTGATATGCAGGTATTAATGACTCAGAAACATACTTTCTCGTAATGGTATTAGAAGTAAATAAAATTTCTTTACCATACAAATGTATGTTATATATATATTAGAATTTTATTAGTTTAATTTTGTGAGAAATTTTTAGGGAGGGAAGCGAAATTGAAGGTTCTATCTTATAATTGATGACTGCTTACATTGAAAGAAATGTTATATTTTTTTAATGTGCTTATGACCAAAAAGACAAGGATTGCATATTTTGAAAGGAGTATTTGACAGTGACATTTTATATTTTTTTTTTCAGAGTAATTGTTTGATGATTATATGTTTTCCCTTCCTAATTTTACATTGTGAATGAAACTCGGAACATTACAATTAAAGCAGTCCTATCCCATTATACCACAAAAAGTCCTTTCCCTCCCTTTTTACTTCCTTGTACGAAGTAAAGGATATGTAATGAAAAATTCCATGTATCATATTTCAAAGAAAATATCCATTTTGACCACTATTGAATGCAATTTAAAAATGTTTTTGCATGACATCTGTACGTAAGGACAGAAAAAAGGACTCTTTTTCCCCCAAAAGAATTATAAAACTGATTTATAATGGATTCAAAAGAGATTTTTTCATGGCGTCTGTACGTACGTATGCATGTATCCCACATAACTCAAAAATGAGTAGCCTCAGGACGTTGAAATTTTGTATATAGGACTGCTATAACATGTAGTTGTGCACCTCTGATTTTGGTTGCAATCGGCTGCACCAAAAGTATATGTATGTATGTATGTAATATACATATACTCACCAAAAATATATGTATGTATACATAGAGTGAGCACTCTGTTACTCGGCTCAATGAGCTCAGTTTTTTTAATTCCTATATGTCTCAGTTATTTTTATTCCTATTTTTTTATTCCTATAATTTTTTATTCCTATGTTAGTATATTGTGCATGTTTTCTTTAAAAATAATTGAATTATGTTATTCTTATCATCCTGTTAAGGTTTTTATGCCTTTAGTTAATCTGCATGCAATAGTTTTAGAATTATCAACAATTTAAAAGTTCTTTAAGTGAAGCTAAGCCTAATTTATTTTACCATAGCAGCCATATTTATTTACATTTGAAACTTAGCAAAACATTCAATTAAGTCTTTTTGCTCTTTCAGTGTCTTTTTGGCGAGTGGGACCAAAACGAAACTTTTAGTTTTGTGCCCCCAAAAAATCTATCTACTTGCACCCTCGCCAAATTGCTTGTTTTTGTGTAGAAACTCTGATTTGTTGTAAAAATTGTTTTAACTGTATTTGGTGCTTTATATTCTTCTATTTTTAATAAAGATATTTTGAGGTTTTATGTATTTTTGCCTTGCTGCAAAGTGAGAACTGAATTATTTGAATGAAAAATATATCTCTAATGAAATTCGGGGAAATAAGTTTAAATGAAATGCAGGGAAAAATGCATATAATTTAATATTTTGTACAAGGAAGTCATGTAGTGTACACATCAGATTTTTCCCTTAATAGCAAAATTTTTGCATTCAGAAAATATGTATTTGCACTGCATGGTTCTGCATAATACACAGGCTGTCACTACAATTTATTTAAATTAATTTTTATTTCTTTTAGCAATACAGTGGCATGAGTGTTGTTAAGAATTTACATTTTTAAAATTACAATAAATATACATTTAATAGTATTTAATTATTATTGTTTTGCAGGTTGGTTCTTTTCAACTGTTTGTTGATGGATATAAAGATGCTGATTATTGGCTTAAAAAATTTGAATCAGATCCCTTACCAGAAGATTTGCAAAGACAGTTTCAACTACAATTTGAGCGACTGGTTGTTTTGGACTATATTATTAGAAATACAGGTATTTCTCCATCTTTTTATATATCTTTCTATTAGAGTAAAAAATCATGTTAAGGTGTACTAAATGATTTCTATCTTTTTATCAATCTATCTATTTGAGTAAAAAATCATGTTAAGGTGTAGAAAATGATTTTAGAAAAGGAAATGTATTTCATATTCCTTACTTCATAAGTAGCAGGTGGGAAGTTTCTGAAGTAAGTTTTTCCTTGCTACTGTAATAGCAGTTTTAATTTAAAGAACGTGTCTGGTTTTATTCCGAGATATATTTTTAAGTGTAATGTTTATTTAAAATTTTTCTTTCTTTAAAAATCATCCACCGTATGCAAAAACATTCTTTGCTAGGGGAAAAAATGATATTATGTAAAAAAGGAAAATTATTAGTTTCTGAGACATAAAAGTATACAGTCAAAAGTCGTTAATTTGGACTCGTCGGGATTTCGGCGATTCCGGATTATAGATCATCAGTTTAAATCTCGTAAGATGGCATGCAGAAATTCTAAAATTAAAAATATGAAACCGTAATTTATGAAATAAAGAACAATTATGATCTAAAGGGTATCAAAATTTACAAAAAAAAAAAAAAGCTTAATATTTATTTGTTTACTTTATTAAACATTTCTTTCAATGTAAGTTGTTTAATTTGCTTTGTTTTATGTCATAATACTTCCTCTTTAATTCTATAAACAGACATAATTTCTTGTTCAGTTACAAAGTTCCGCTGTTCAAGTCCTATAATTGCTGTGCCGAGAATACCGACTAACTTGTCAATCGAAATTTTTTCGTTTTCACTAACCTCTCTGTCACCTTCTTCATGTCTTTATCCATTTTTTGCAGCAATTCCACTTTTTGTTTGATGGACATCGAAACATACTTTCGTTTTGTAGATCCTTTGGGAGCTCCAGCATCGGAAATTCTATTTGACATAATCGAAAGTTCAAGTTTACTTTTATAAAATTGCTCTTACTGTCTGCAAAAAAATAATAAGCCGGATCCAATTCGAAGATTAAGGAACAACGCAATTATCAACAACATTAACTGAAATAGATAATTAGATAATTTTAGCTTATACCCTCCGTTATACATAAAACGCGCACACGAAAACGTATTCTGCACTTGCGCACACTCATATGCGCAGTCGTAAAGGTCTTATGCGCACGCGTAAACGCCTATGCGCATGTGTCAATGCGGCGCATGCGCAGAAAGTTTTTAGCTTTGAAGTCCGGATTATGGGTGTCCGAATTAATGACTTTTGACTGTATTGTTTCTTTTCTTTATTTTCACATTTTGTACAATTTTTTTTTTTTTTTTTTTTTTTTTTGAAAATTTTGTAATTCTAGGAAAGTTGTAACATTTTTTTTTTTTTTTTTGTGGATATTTTTAAAACTGTCAGCAGGCTTGAAAATTATGTGGGTTTCCTGTTAAATCTGCAACCGAAATACTTATCTCAGCAGTGAAAAGCTTCCATCTGTTTATGAGATGGCTGTATTTAATGCGCTTGTATGTGGGGGCGGGCAGGGCAATTTATGTTCTTACATCTTATTGCATTCTCTATGGTTGTCATCTTGTATGTGTTGAGATTGGGTTATGAAATTCATGACTGACAATTAGATGTGGTATGGGCCTTTTTTAAAATTTCATGTTTTTTTATGTATATTCAGTTTTTCTAATACTGTATTTGTGATTTATTTAAAAATATTTTTTACAATAGAACTATGAACTAGACTACACGATTGTTCTTCCCGTCTTAGTAGAACTGTGTAATTGTTGTTAGTTCTAGTGTATATGCAGGTCTAATCAGTCTGTTTGCATTCATTACTGAGATTATATTTTGATACTTTTAGAGTTGTAGATTGCTGATAAAATGAAAATCTGTTAAGCATTATTGCATGCATGGCTTGTTAATTATTTTAATAGTCACAACCCTAGTATTTTTGCTGATAAGGAGATGGTTAGCCCCTTAATTTGTAGTATTATATGCCTTACGTAATATATGCATTAAAAACATAGTCCTTAAGACTTATTTTTTATCTAAAAGATTGAGGCTAGCAGATTCATTTAGTGAGTTAATCTGGATTTTTAAATTTCCACTATGCTGAAAATATCCATAAAAAAAGAAGTGCTTATTTGACATGTCATCCTGGTGTGTGTATTCCTTAAAAAGGTCACATTTACATAATTTGATAACACTTTTACATGCCATGAGCACTCTAAAACCAGTTCATTTAAAAGTACGATCATATCTCATATTTTAGTTCAAGTGATTTATGTACTTTTTATTTCCTAACGGATTTTCAGCACTGAGAACTTCACTATTTTTTAATAAATTGCACTGTTTCATAACTAAAGTATAAAATAATCTGAGATTACTCATGTATGTAAACAGAAATGTGCAACTGCATTCCTTATATGCACCATTTCCACAAAAATGTTTTTGCGGCCTTTGTTTTTGCAACCATTGGTCATAAACATGTGCTTTCAGTTATAAAAATGTTATAAATTCTACACATTTTCGTTTTTGGCATTTCTAAATTTTATAAAAGTTATGAAATCTTAACTTTTTATATGGTCCTCCTATATTTAGGAAAATTTTACTCTTTATAAAAAGTAAAGAAGTAGAAAAGAATGTCTCCCATAAGATGTAAATTGAATGAGACATTTGATTTTAAAGTCTGAAATCATATTCAGGAGCCATACAAAAACTGTACACCAAAATGTTTGCATTTGTACATAATTAAAAGTAAAAAAAGGAATAGAAAAAGGTTTCTAATTTTAATAGATTAAATGGGCTTTTCTATGCATACTGTAATGAAAAGTATTAATTAATATAATTTTTGTTACAGAGTGGGCTAGTATTCACAGAATTGTTTAAAATTTATGTTCTAGAAAACACTGCCAGGCTTCAGTACAGTCAAAAGTCTTTAATCCGGACTCGTCGGGGCTTCGACGATTCCGAATTATCGATTTTTCCGGATTATAGATCATAAGTTTAAATCTGGTAAGATGGCATGCAGAAATTATAAAATTAAAAATATGAAAGCGTAATTTATAAAATAATGAGCAATTATGATCTAAAGGGTATCAAAATTTACAAAAAAATAAGCTTAATATTTATTTGTTTACTTTATTAAACATTTCTTTAAACGCGCCTATGCGTAAAGCATACCCTACGCATAGCCGGAATTACAAAATTGCAACCAGAAAACTATTTGATTTGTATTCGTGATATTTATAATGACGAGAAATTTGATTTAAATCATATCAAAGACAGAGTACATCGAGATTAAATACTACATTTAATAAGGAATTATAAGCCGAATAAAATAAAAACATCTGCCCTAAAGATAACAATAGTGCTGACAGATCAACTTCCAGTTCATAGCGCGCCGCGACGTCCCCCCCCCCGCGCAGAGCAGCGTGAAATTGATAAACAGATGTCGGAACGGTTAGATAAACAAAGGATATGCTTTTATCCATTTTTTATAGCAATTCGTTTTTTGTTTGATGGACATCGAAGCATACTTTCGTTTTCTAGATCCTTTGGGAGCTCCAGCATCGGAAATTCTATTTGACATCATCGAAAGTTCAAGTTTACTTTTATAAAATTGCTCTTACAGTCTGCAAAAAATAATAAGCCGGATCCAATTCGAAGATTAAGGAACAACGCAATCATGAACATTAACTGAAATAGATAATTATATAATTTTAGCTTATACCGTCCGTTTTACATTAAACGCGCACGCGAAAACGTATTCTGCGCTTGCGCAGACACATATGCGCAGTCGTAAATGTCTTGCGTGGACGCGTAAAACGCCTATGCGCATGCGTCAACGCGGCGCATGCGCAGAAAGATTTTAGCTTTGAGGTCCGGATTATGGGTGTCCGAATTAACGACTTTTGACTGTATTAGCAGATAGCAAACTGATAGCATTATTTAAACAGATTAAGAATGAAAAATATTTCTTTTTTAATTTAACTTTCATTTTTTTAAAGTTTTTTGTATGTTTATTTGATTAAAATTCTAAACTAATGGTACTATCTGATTATCCACTCCTCCTACTGTAAGTCATGAACTTGTTGGTGACTTTGAACATCATATATGAACGCATTGCTGATTAATCTTTCACCAAGCTAAGGCACAAAAAGGGAGAGCCATTTTCAAAATGGCTGCTATATAAAACATCTATACCAGAGCAGTTAGTCAAGAAAATTAAAAAAAACAAGAAATATCACCAATAAAGCCCTTATGTTTTCAAGAAATCTCCCTTTTTATGCTGTTAGTTCCTGATGTACACAGCAGTTTGTCTTCACTTAAACAACAACTGCACAAACTCTGCTCCATACAACTTGTGCATTGTATGCCGGTCAAAACAGACATGCTCTGTAGACGTATACTGGGTTGCCACATAAATACGTTGCATAGGTATTTAGGTGACATACTGCTTTGCCTAATGAACACCTTTTTATGACTTTTCACCAGAGGTACATATAATCAGAAAATACCAAGTATTAATGAAATATTTTTAGTGTTTGAAAACTTATAAATTACTTGTGTGAAAAATCTTTTGTCATACCATTTGTATTAAAATTGTTATTTTAATGAAAAGCCACATGCTTGTAAATCCCAAAAGAATGTTAGTAAAGGATATTTATGGGGAAAAGTCAACTTTGAATTTTTCTAATTTATCTGTGCCTTTCAAGGCAAGTTGAAAATGATGTCAAAATGCCAAATTTTGAGATTAAATATCTCAGTCAAACTTTGTCATATGGGAGTCAAAGCTTTTCTGTTTTATTTTATATAATGAGTTATAAAATATTGCTAAATATTACTAAGGATCAGGGCTAAAGATTAAATTTCAGCATAAAAAGTCAAATTTTGTAATTTTTATAAAATTGATTTTTTTTAAATTTAAAAATGCCAAAATATGAACATTTACGTAACTGAAACATTTTTTGTAATTGAAATGGTAAAAATATTGTAATTCCAAGTATAAAAATGTCTGTAACAGCTGAAAAATAAAGGTTACATATATATTCCTCATAAATAACCAAGTTGTTTTAATAGTGGGAATCAATTGATCTAACAGTCAAAAATTGTATGGAAGATAATTCCTTTTTGTAATCTGTTTAATTAATATGTCAAGTTATGAAGATTTTCGTGTGTGACAGAATTTTGTTTCTTTAGATCGTGGAAATGATAACTGGTTGATTAAGTATGAGAAACCTGATTCTTCATCTCTAGATGGTGTGAGTATATCTTCCCAAGTTTGTTTTAAAATGAAACTGAGAAACTTGAGAGTATAGTAATCTCTCATTATATGCAACAGTTAGATACTTCGAGTGTTCTTCAGATACCAGAAACATGGATAATAAGACTATGATGATTTCGAAATATTGAATTCAGTGAAATATTAGCCATCTATGCAGAATTCAAATAATTTCATTTGAAATAGTAGCAGTACAAGTTGGCAGAGTATGAAGGCACAGGTAATAACTATGAGGATATAACAAAATGCTCAGTTCAGTGCAGTATTAGCCATTCATGCTGAATTTGAATAGTTTCATTTAAAATAATAATAATAGACAGAAAAGATTTGTTAAAGAATATTAATTGAATTTAATATGGAAAATTAATTTAATAAAATGTAATATATAGGCCATTAAAAAAGTGATATAATGTATATTATTTATTTTGTTTTGTTTGTTCGCCCCCAAAGCCACTGTGTAATGCTTCTTGGAACTTTAGTAAATTCTGAATGCCTCTTTTGATCTTCAGTTTCTTTTCATTGAGAGGACCCAACTCAATAAATGATCAGTTAATTGTCCTGCCAAAGGAAAAAAAAAAAAAAAAATTCACTTAAAAAAGTTTTTATTGGGAAATCTTGCTTAACATCTTCTACCCCATTTTATCCTCTTAAAATTTTTTTCTTTATTTAGACTAGTAGTGTAAACTCTTTTATGCACCATTATCCATTACATGCATAATCCTTAAACATGGATTAAATCACCCACCCTTCAAATTGAAGAGAAATGTGTTTTATTACTATTCTTCTCAACAGGTGATGCTATGTTTGTGCTCAATTTGCAGTCTTTCATTTTCGGTATAAAAATAGTCATTGCATCTCCCATTTTGCAAAAATTCTTTGCTCCTGAAGAAGAGTGCCCTGTGTTTGATTTCCTTGGAAACCAATAGAGTATTATGCAAAATTAATGCCCAAGCAAGTTTCCCCCCCCCCCAATTAAAAAATTATACTCTCTTATCTTGCAGTTTTCATCTTTAAAATGAAAGAGTAATGGTAAAAAATAAGTACACATGTAAGGGATTAAAATATGAAAATAAAATTCTAAGCATGTGAATACCAACAAATTATACAAAATTTTAAGACTGGGGAGTGGGGGAATATGCAAGATTTTAGCATAACGTTTCATAATATATTTTAGTTTTTTCTTCATCAGAAATAATCAAAACCATGGTTTATGAAGGATTAGTGTACTTGAATTTTAATGTAGAAATTGAATTCTAATGTTTCCTTTTCTGTAATTAATTTATATATTAATATGAATAACATATTTATTAACACATTTGAGTGCCACAGTATAAAAAAAAAAGTTGTTGGCTGCTATTATTTTTTTTATAGTAGAAGTCCAGAAATCCACAAAGCTTGGGACCAGATGTTGTGCAGATTTTAGGATTTTGCGGATTTTAGGACACAAAAGTCATAATATTCAGACTCAAAGTGCAAAATAAATAATGCGTATTAGATACATTTAATTAAATTATTATATACATTATTGCAATAATTTATTATATGCTTTAAATTATTATTACATATGTAAATTGATTATATTATTCATTGTATTTCATGTACACAGCATCCAGGTTTGCCGATTTCACTTAATGCAAAGAGTTCCGGTTTGGGATTCTGGTGTTAGTATCACTGTTGCTGTAAAATTTCAACAGCTTTTCTTTATTTTTCCATATGTCATACACAATCGTGTTTCAATTCCATACAATTCTGCTATAAACCGAGGAGTGGAACTTGCCTCCATCTTTTACAGAATTTGCACTTTTTTCATTACCGTCAATGCAACCTTGTTTACGTTTTTCACCATTGCAAGCAGTAAAATTATGAGTGCATTTCTTATCTGTCATTGTATTAAAAAAGGGCTGGAATTTAAAATATTCTCAATTTATCCACAAAATATCCGGATAAAAATAAAGGCATCACTAAATAATCTTGTGAAATAACAAAGCTCAGAAAATATGTGAAACGTGAATTTGAGAGAAGAGTTTAGTGAATCGTCTGCTTTTTTACCTCGATGCAGATTAAAGGGAAGAAAACTTTTATCATGATGTCAATAATTTGGTATTTCCATTATTACTCATTATTATTTGGTAATTATGACATCATTATTTGGTAAGTATTTTTTCTTCGACATTTCGTACTCAATGTTGCGGTTTCCGGAACCTATAAACTGAATGTTTATATTTTGAGAGGCAACGCGGATTTCAGGTCGGCGGATTTTCAGTATTTGACTGTATTAACATATTATAATTATTCTCCATTGTCACGTAATACATTTATAAAACATATTATTGTATTTAAATTTTTGCTTAGACTATAATTACTTTTTATTCATTTAAATACATGAGGTCAACAAAAGCTCTGTTTTGTCCACCATAGTTTTATGTACCACTGGTCCACCTAAAACCATTGCTTCATTTAATTGTACATAGAATTTTTTTTTTTTTTTTTTTTTTTTTTTTTTTTTAAGAATACACATGGCCAAATCTGAATGCATGTCATTGTATCCAAATTGATGCAAGTTGGCCTGTTTGGTTAATATACATTATGTGTATTTGGATACAAATGGTGCTTATCGTTTTAAACATGAAACTTAAATGTATTTTAATGATATACTGAAATAAACTTTTTTCAGTTTTCAACTTTACATTGCATTTGGGTCAGACTATTTCACAAAAAGGGGATACGAAAAAACCTGAGAAGAAATGACAGTATGTAAGTGTTAGTGCAACCACCTTGGCACAGTTTGGCGATTTTTTGCAGAAATAAAGTTGATTCAGTGAATTTTCACAGTGGATATAGTTTCCTAAAGAGCTGTTGTGGCATGCTTGCCAGAGTTTGGTGACTTCTATTGAGGTGGTTGCGATAGTACCAAAATGCCAGGATAACATTCTTTTATATTGTGAGAAAAGGGAATGGGAAAGAAAAGGTTTAAGACCACTGATATAAGTGTTATTTATCTAGAAACTTCATGCTTTTAGATTTTTAATGTTTTTAAGATGTTGATATGAGTTACAAGATTTTAAAAAAATTAAAATATTAAGTAAATACATTAGCACTTTAACATATATATATACTATACTTTCAATATGCTGCTTACAAGGAAGATTTGCAAACTGTCAGTATTTTTGAAAATGTATGTAAATCTACTCATGTGAAAATAGCTAGCAATAAAAAAGTAGCTGCTACAACACAAATAAAGCAAATAAAAATGTGTGTTCCAATTACACCATGAAGGTATGGGGTAAACCTAGCTGCCAAATCCTGAGAATGATGAATTATCATCCGTTACATTTTAGTTGGTGCTTCTGTAGGGCAATTTTTGGATTTTTTTTTTAAAGGCAGCCTATTTAAATCATGTAGTGGCCTTATTGGGATTCAAAGCCTGGACTTCCAGCCCCTCAGGGGCTCACTTTTGTGAGTACGGTGTGGCAATCTCGAGGTACCATAGCCCTTTTGGGGATAATCTTCTTGGTGAGACGGGTGTCACGATCCTGGAGCCCCAGTGATCTATCCTCTTGGCCGGAACTTTTTCCCTTCTCTTCTTCCTTGTGGTTTCTCTCTTTGGAGTTTGGGGCTCGTCATGAGAGACTGGAACAGCCCTTGTCTCTAGTTTTCGAGTGGCGAGAAAACTGTCCACGTGTTTGCCGTGCGTGGAGACCCGTGTCGCTAGAAAGGAGGGTCCTGGTAGTTGAGGGGGGAGGTACTGTCCCCAACACACTGCTTTGGCCTCTGCTTTAGCTAAACGGAAGGCACCTTAGTCATCCTCACGGGTGTCGATCGGCTGGTCACTAGTCCTTGCGTCAGTGGCTTGCGGATAGGCTCTCGGGAGTACCTGCTTTCAGGAAAGCCGACTGTGGGGCTTCAGTTTGCGTATAGTTCTGGCTACCTCTAACACAGGAATCTGTGTTCCCTTGTTGAGCTCTGTGGTGGGCGGGGCCGTCGGACCCGAATCTTTTTTTTTCAATATAGCTAACTCACGCATTTACCTAATTAAAGACTTCAAAGTCACTCAAGTCGCTCAAAGTTCTAGTTGTGAAAAATCTACTGCTAAAAAAATACGTACAGATGCAAATGCAAATAATCCTAATAGTAGTCCCCTTTTCTTTGTTATGTCCAGCTTGCCAGAAGGACTAGACACTTCGGGATCTTCACGAGAGTGGCTTGCGCGGCAACCTACCAATTTTTATTTAGAATTTCTTGAACACTAGTGAACACTAGGACTCAAGTAAGGATTGGATCTGTTTTGTCGGATGTTTTTGAACAGGAAGAGGGTGTACCTCAAGGCTGTGTGCTTAGTGTAACCCTGTTCAGTTTAAAAATAAACACTGTATTAAAAGAACTTCCTCTCAGCATCTTGGGATCTCTATATGTTGATGATTTACAGATTAGCTGTCGAGGGGCAGACATGAAATATGTAGAGAGGCAATTGCAGATGGCTCTGAATAAGTTCCAAGAGTGGTCAGACAAACAGGGATTTACGTATTCAAAACAGAAAACTTTGTGCTTGCACTTTTGTACGAAGCGAGGTCTCCATCATGAGCCAGAGTTACATCTGAATGGTACAATTATTCCAGTTGCGCCTGAAGTAAAATTTTTAGGAGAGACATTCGATCGAAAATTGACTTTCCTTTCTCATGTTTTAAACTTGAGAAAGAAGTGTTTAAAAACACTAAATATTTTAAAAGTGTTGGCGAACACTTCCTGGGGTGCAGAGCGTTGCGTTATGCTTCGCATTTACAGAGCACTTGTCTGCTCTAGACTGCACTACGGCTCAGTTGTGTATGGATCCGCTCAGTCATCAGGATTGTTAAAACTAGATCCTGTTCACCATCAAGCTCTGCGGATTTGTTCAGAAGCTTTCAGGACTTCTGTCCAGAGCCTGTATGTTGACTCTAACTAACCATTACTTTATATGAGGCGTGAGCAGTTGTCCCTTTTGCAGTATTTTAATATATTATTGCAATCTGAACATTCTAATAAGCTGTGCTTACTTGATATGCGTGTAACACTTTATTTAAGACACGTCCATCCTGTGTTCCTACCTTTCCTTTAAGAGTTCGCCCTGTCATTGAGGAACTTTCTGTCTCTGATGTGCACCCCCAAGCAGAGCAGAACTTTGAAATCCCACCTTGGGAAAGCGTACGAATTCAGCTTCGTGATGTTTTCAAGCATCACGTGAAGGCAAGCACCAACGAGATCATTTACAGACAACTCTTTGCTGAGCACATGCATAAATATTGCAGTTATTATAAATTATATACACTAGTTAGCATAAATTAAGGAAAAATCACAAAAATAGCGATAACTCCCTCAAAAATAAGCCAAACCTTGTAAAATTTGAATATGTTGCCAAGTAAGAGTAGCTGAGTAGAACTGCGATATGCAAATTAGTGGCACTGCTTTTGGAATACGTCATCTGCTAGGAGCATAAAAGTCAATGTTTGAGAGCAAGCCCACGTATTTCAATATGACAGTGACATCAGAACTCTGAGATAGCCAATTTGTAACAATGACCTTCAGGCATCATTTGCCTGCAGAACTGCGATGGAGAGCCATTGGGAGACTAGAGGCAGGACAAAGTCAAACAGAAGTGGCCAGATGGCTAAATGTGAGTCCTTCTGTGGTTCATAGATTTTGGAGGCAATTTCAAACCACAGATTCAGCATCTAGGAGGTTCAGCCAAGAACGGCCAACTGCTAAGATGAGCGCCGATGACCGATATTTGACATTATGTGCACACAGGAATAGAACCGCTACTCCGACTCTTCTTAGATCCTCCATTGCTGCAGCCACCAGAAGGTTCGTGTCAATGTCAGCTGTGCGTAGAAGACTTCACGAAGGTGGTCTGTATGCGAGGCAACCAGCTATTTGTGTGCCGCTCACATCACACCATAGGAGGGGCCGTTTTTCAGTGGGCACAACAACATGTCCACTGGACGCCTGATCAATGGAGGGCAAACGGGTGAGTCCAGGTTTAGTCTAGAAAGTGATAGTACGCGTTGTTTGATATGGAGAGAACCTAGAACCCGTTATCATCCGTCAAACATCCATGAAAGAGATGCATACGGAAGGGGCAGTGTCTGTGTTTAGGGTGACATTTCTTTGGGTGGACGCACAGACCTCCATGTCTTTCCAAGGGGAACCGTGAATGCTCAGATTTATAGAGATGACATCCTTGATGTTTATGTGCACCCATATGACATTGCAATAGGTGATGCTTTCCTGTTACAGGATGACAACGCAAGACCACACAGGGCTCACATCATAGATGATTATCTTTGCAGCGGCAGTGCCAAACAGGCGATACGGACTTAAAAACTGTACAGAAAAGCGCCAATTGGCGAAACAGTAAACCCGTTTGGCAAACCTACAGGCTGACGGAGAGAGAAGATTTTTCCCCGGCAGTCAAGTGGAACTACTTCAACAAATGTGTGCGTCTCGGTTTTCGCCGAGATATGTAAACTGGTGTACTCGCATCTGTACTGTGCTCTGAATTTCTTAAGCCGTTATAATGTACCCGGCAACTGTTACTTTTCCTTATTAAATTTGATTATTAATTGTAACATGTCTATCTTAACTAAGATTTCGGCTTTCCTAGTTAATGTTAGGGATATTTTCGTATGCACGTGTTACTCACACGTACATCATTGGTGACCCTGTCCTTCGCTCCTTCTGTTTCGATCCCTAATGACTATCTGTCTCAATCTTTGTTTAAAAACTAAAAATATGCCTTATTTTGATGCCAATGCTCTTCCTTATGACTGATAAAGGCTCAACCCTATTTATTTCCTCCTCATTTTATCGTACGGATTACACGTGGTTTATCACACTTGAGGAGGATTTACAGGTATGTGGTAAAATTTTTTTAATTATCTGTGATTGGTCTTAATTATGTTTTTGTGATATGTTTTGCTCTAAAATTATAGTTTTAATTTAGTTATTGATTGTTTAAAATTGATCTTTGGGTAATATTCGTGCTCACACTTTTATTGAGATATTGAATGTCTTCATTATTTTATTCTAAATTGATACTGTTTTGATAAGGTATAGTGCAAAACATTAAGTTTACGATTTACGATATATTTATAATTGGCAACCATGCCAGGATCGGAAGGCCAAACCAACGAGGAATCGAATATGGCGGTTCAGGAGCCACAAATCTCACACGTGGCAGTTAAAATTCCCCCTTTATGGAAAAAAAATGTTAAACTTTGGTTTATTCAAGTTGAAAGTAACTTTGCTTTAGCGAAGATTAGTAGCGATAGTACAAAATACAACCACGTGGTTTCTTCGATAGACCCTGAAACTCTTTCCGCAGTATCAGATATTTTATTTAATCCCCCAGCGACGGCTAAATATGATGCCCTTAAAGCTAGGTTAATAGTAGAATTCTCAGATTCGGAAAGCGAGCAAATACGCAGACTTATTTCTGAATTGCATTTAGGGAACGACAAACCATCTCACTTATTGAGAAAAATGAGAGAATTAGGTGGAAACTGTATAACTGACGAATTTTTAAAATCATTATGGCTGCAAAGGTTACCTTCCGAGGTGCATGCCATTTTATCAATAAGTTCGGAATCCTTAGACAATTTAGCAAAAATGGCTGATAAGATAGCTGAAGTGCGCACGCCAACGAACAACAGCGTGTTCGCGGTCCAGGCAGCTTCGGCGAGTTCCCCCAGAAACCCTAACGATTCTGGTGCCCCCCTCGAGGAGCTTAAGGCCTTAAGGAGTGAAATCTCTGCCCTAAGTAAACAAGTCGAGCGACTCTCCCGCGGAAAAACGAGGAATAATTTCCCCCGGGATCAACATAACAAAGCACGTAGTTTTTCGCGTGGGCATTCCCGAGAGCGTGTGAACAATTATTGTTATTTTCATTCGTGATTCGGTAATAATGCACGAAAATGTCGAGTACCTTGTTCCTTTTCTCAGAACACTACGGCCCAGGAAAATTAGTAGTAGCGGCTGTCGATCGAAATTCATCGGCAGTCGCACATGCATGTCGTTTACATGTTTACGATAACAGACTAAATTTAAACTTTTTGATTGATTCGGGCTCGGATGTTTCATGTGTGACACCGACTTCTAAGTTTAAGAAAATGCATCCTGATTCGCTTCGATTATTTGCCGCGAATAATTCCAGAATTTCTACGTATGGAACAAAATTGTTAACTGTGAATTTAGGACTTAGACGAAACTTTTCTTGGAAGTTTTTAATCGCCGATGTACCAGTGCCTATAATAGGAGCCGACTTTTTAAGGCATTTTGATCTTTTAATCGATTTAAAACGAGGTAGGCTTATCGATAATACTACGAAATTAACTCGTATTGGTTCTCTTTCCGATTCTAAAAATTATTTTTCGGTAAAGTTAATATCTGGTGATTCACCATATCACAGAATCTTGAAAGATTTTCCGGACGTACTGAAGTTAAAATCCGATTCGGGTAGAGTAAAGCATAGTACGGTTCATTACATCGAAACAAACGGTCCTCCTGTGCACAGTAAACCGCGTAGGTTAAGCCCTAAGTTATACGAAGCAGTAAAAAAAGAATTTCAATTTATGATAGATCAAGGTATTTGTAGACCATCAAAATCAGCATGGTCATCACCTCTTCATGTAGTTTCTAAAAGTTCGGGCGACATACGGCCAGTAGGAAACTAAACGCGTGCACCGAACCCGACAGATACCCTATCCCGCATTTACAAGACTTTAATAATACGCCTAGCGGAAAGACAATTTTTTCAAAAATTGATATCGTTCGGGCATATCATCATATACCGAAAACTGCAGTTTGCACCCCCTTTGGTCTTTTCGAATTTCCGTTTTTAAATTTCGGACTGTGCGGAGCAGCTCAAACCTTTCAAAGGTTTATGAACGAAATCCTTGGAGATCTAGAATTCGCCTATGTCTACTTAGATGATATTTTGATATTTAGTGATACGGAAGATGAGCGTAAATCTCACCTACGTACTGTTTTTGAAAGATTAACTTCATATGGATTGACAATTAACGTTTCGAAATGTGTTTTCGGCGTTCCGGAAATATCTTTTTTAGGCCATATAATCAATAAAGATGGTACCAAGCCTCTGACGAACAAAGTGGAACCGATACTTAACTACCCACTTCCTAAAACGGTAAAAGATTTGCAGAGATTTTTAGGATTTTTAAATTTTTACCGTCGATTTTTACCCAACGTAGCCCAGAATCAAATACATTTAACTTCGTATTTAAAAGGGGCTAAGAAAAATGATAAGACAATCCTGAATTTGTCTGAGGAAGCGCGGAGTGAATTTCAAAAGTGCAAACAGCTAATCGCTAATGCTGTTCTTTTGGCACACCCGAAGAAAGATGCCCAGTTGGTTTTACAGGTTGATGCGTCAGACTTCGCGATCGGTGGAACGCTATCACAAATAGTTGATAGAAATTTACAGCCTCTCGCATTTTTCTCACGAAAGCTTTCGCAGGCGGAAAGGAATTATAGTGCGTATGATTGAGAGCTATTGGCAGCTTATGCTGCTATTAGGCATTTTAAGCATATGTTGGAAGCACGGAACTTTTCTTTAATCACCGATCACAAACCGCTCACGTATGCATTCCGACAGCGTTTGGATAAGTGTTCACCTCGTCAGGCTAGGCAGTTAGACTTTATCTCCCAATTCACCACTGAAATTCGCCATATAAAAGGTTCGGAGAATATCGCTGCCAACGTACTTTCGCTTATAGAAGCAATAAGCATGCCTAACCCTATCGACTATGAGGAAATCGCTAAAATGCAAGAAATTGACCCAGAATTACAAACATTGCTTAAAGAGTCAAAAGTTCTACATCTCAAAAAAGTTACCTTACCGAATTGTAGCTTACCGATATATTGCGATGTGTCAACAGGTAACGCCCGTCCTTACATTCCTCCGGCATTCCGTGAGAAAGTTTTTGCCACCTTGCACAATTTGTCTCACCCCGGCATTCGCGCATCAACAAAGTTAGTATGTTCACGGTTTGTTTGGTCTTCCATCCGCAAAGATTGCGCAAAATGGGCACGGCAGTGCATTCCGTGCCAGAAAGCAAAAGTAAGCAGGCATACTAGAACCCCGTTAATGAAGTTTCCAGACCAATCACAGAGGTTTGATCACGTCCACCTTGACCTTGTTGGTCCCCTACCTCCTTCTCAAAATAATTATTACTGTCTAACTATGATAGATAGATTTACTAGATGGCCCGAAGCAGTACCCTTACCAGACATAACAGCACGCACAGTAGCACAGGCTTTCTATGACCACTGGATTACTCAATTTGGTTGTCCGACTGTTATTACTACTGACCAAGGGCGACAGTTTGAAAGCGGCTTATTTCGAGCCCTTTCCCAATTATTGGGAATCAAGAGGATCAGGACGTCTCCGTACCACCCACAGGCGAATGGACTGATCGAGGAATTCCACCGTCCTTTGAAAGCTGCCTTAAAAGCGCACGATACCAGTGACTGGGTGGCTGCCCTTCCAACGCTGCTGATGGGTTTCCGCGCCGCTCTCAAAGAGGACATAGGAGCAACCACTTCTGAACTGGTGTATGGAAAGACTATCCGTCTCCCAGGAGAATTTTTCAATCCGACACCTCCGGATGCGTCCCCCAAACAGTTTGTGGAGGATTTAAAATCTCACTTTGCCAGTGTCCGCCCGACCACGACTTCTAGCCACGGCCAGCGAACATGTTTCATTCATCCACGCCTTCACAAGTCCACATATGTGTTTGTTCGACACGACGGAGTTAGAAAACCACTTCAAACTCCTTATGATGGACCATTTAAGGTGCTAGAAAGACGAGATAAAACGTTTGATCTCGAAATAAAAGGGACTAAGCAAACGATCTCCATAGATAGACTGAAACCCGCTTTTGTAACCATGGACTCTTCTCAAGTTGCTTCCAAGAGTGTGAAAAAAACTTCGGACAATTGTATCACCCGTTCTGGACGATTAATCCGACCCCCGCATCGGTATGTCACATTTTGTTGACACTGCGGAGGGAGTATGCAGCGGCAGCGCCAAACAGGCGATACGGACTTAAAAACTGTACAGAAAAGCGCCAATTGGCGAAACAGTAAACCCGTTTGGCAAACCTACAGGCTGACGGAGAGAGAAGATTTTTCCCCGGCAGTCAAGTGGAACTACTTCAACAAATGTGTGCGTCTCGGTTTTCGCCGAGATATGTAAACTGGTGTACTCGCATCTGTACTGTGCTCTGAATTTCTTAAGCCGTTATAATGTACCCGGCAACTGTTACTTTTCCTTATTAAATTTGATTATTAATTGTAACATGTCTATCTTAACTAAGATTTCGGCTTTCCTAGTTAATGTTAGGGATATTTTCGTATGCACGTGTTACTCACACGTACATCATCTTCAACAGGAAACAATTATGCGCATGGAGTGGCCAGCTTGATCCCTGGACTTGAATCCTATCGAGCACGTTTGGGATGCTTTAGAGAGACGTCTAGCTGTTCTCAATCCACCCCTCAGACCCTTGTCGTGCTTGCAACTGCTTTGCAAGAGCAATGGCTCTCGCTTCCTATGGAACTGATAGATCGCATAATTGAAAGCATCACACATCGCTGTATGTGCTGTATTGCTTCTAGAGGCTATCATATTCCATATTGAAGGTACTTTTCCTATAGCAAACTTACACCTTCGATTTGTTCATTTTATACATGTGCTAATTTCTATACTACCATATTTGTGTGGTAATTTCTTTTTATGTTATTTGATACCTTACTATGTGTTGTATATTGTGGGTAAGTTTCATTAAATTCTACATGTAACCTTTTCAGTAATCGTGATTTTTGTGATTTTTCCTTAATTTATGATAACCAGTGTATACAGATGGATCCAAGTCAAATGATCCGGTCGGGATGGCATTGGTATTTGAAGATTACATAGAGGGCAGATGCCTGCACCATGCTTTCTCAATCCTAACATCTGAACTAACTGCAATATATTATGGTCTTTTGTACATCTCAAAGCTCTGCCACAAAAAGTTCATAGTTTATACAGACTCATATAGTGCTCTTAAAACGTTGGAAGCTTTTCCTAACACTCAGAATCCTGTGGTAGTGGATGTTCTCAAGATTCATATAAACTTAACGTTTTGAGGATATGAAGTCCTGTACTGCTGGGTTCCTGGGCATGCGGGAATAAAGGGAAAGGAGCTTGCAGTTATCGCAGCAAAATCTGCTGTTGAACTGTCCAGTTGCCTCACCCCTTTTAGAGACATCTGCTGTGTCATCAAGGGCAAGATCCGAAAAAAAAAATGGCAGCAAATGTGGGACGTTCAGCTTCACAATACGTTAAAAAATGTAAAGCCTAGAATTGAGCATTGGGATTTTGCTGGAAATCGTAAATAGGAAGTTCTTTTGACTCGCCTCAGAATTGGTCACACTAGAGTGACACATAATCTCCTGAAAGCTGAAAAATGAGCCTATTTGTTTAAATTGTAATGTTTGTGTATCTATCTGTCCGTTATATTTTAATTGAGTGTCCATGTTTTAGTAGTCTTCATCAGAAATATTTTAATAGCTGTGACTTACCTCTCGACCGTTTAATCGGAAGAGAGGTCAATTGGAATTAATTTTATTATTTAAAAGAGACTGGCTTTTATTACCTAATGTAATTTGTTTTGAAGATTGTGTCTTGGATTTTAATGTGTGCTTTGAGTTTTTATATGACTTCATCCTCTGGATTTGGTCCACTTGTCTTTTTTTATTGTAATTTAATTTCATCAATTGTAATTATCCCATCTCGTGTTTGGTGCGTCATAATCATCTTTGGTTTTGCTCCAGTAACCTCTCACTCGCTCACCCCGGACTTCCAGATTTCTAGTCATATGTGCTTCCAACTACACCATGAAGGGACTTCGTAAGGAGGGAGAAAGTATCGTATAGATATATGGTACATTGCTAAGTTTATCCACACGATAGTATGTATATCTGAATTTTACTTTTAGCTTACTTTTAGCTTATTAGTACTTTGAGAAATTAAAGCCTTCCTTGCCTATTCAGGGTTTTCTCAACATAAAAGTGAAGGAAAATAACAGAATGAAATTAATGAGAGATCATAAAGTTTAGAGCATGTGTAGATATTAATATATTTTACATCAGAATTATTTTAAATAGTTGAATAAATTGAGTTGTGTTATAAAACGAATTTAAATCAATTTTTAGTTCATTTAAAATGGTGCTGCCACACAGCACAAAAAGTTCCTGGAAACTCCCACTTTTTTTATCAGTAAAACTTCTGGTTTTTCATATTTCAAGTTTGACAGCTATGGTTTAGATAAAGCAGTGAGACTTTTTATTTCAGCTAGAAATATTATAAATTATATCTGTATGTAAGCAACACATAAATAATTGCAATCTATTCTGCTTACCTAAAAAAATTAAATGTTAAGAAAAACTAACTGCAGAACCCATAAATTTGTTGTCAAAAATATGTAAAAGTAACTCTATTTGGAGGTATAGTGCTGTTTTGTGATTTTCCATAATTTCAGAATACTACCAAATGCTGTGAGCAGGTTCGTCTTTAGCAATCAAAAACTGCATGTACTATTTCTAAGTATGTACAACTATTTCTAAGTATAATTCTATGTTAAAATATCTAAGAGCCTAAATTTTAAATTGCTTAATATTGCTTATTGCCTCTTTCTTTCTAAGTAACATGATGGGGAGTTTTCCTTGTTGCATAATTATGTATTTTTAATCTCTCTTTACTTTTGATCACAGACAGAATTCTATTGTGGAGTCTGTCTGTAGAAAATGACTTTTCTAATAAGAAACAGTACTAGAATCTTTCTGTAAGTAGTAAGTTGTAACTGTGTCTAAATGAATGCATGACACTCATAATTTCCTACTGATGTGTGTTCCCTTATCCAGTGAAAAGGTTGGTAGGCAACTTGAGATAGACTGTGAAACTGAGCTGCATTTTGTTAATGTGCATAACAGACTGTGTGAGTTGGTATGATCATCAAGTTATTTAATATTGTTTTATATACAATAATTTTATTAGCAATTTTAATTGTATAATTTTTTATTTAGCTAACTGAATGGAAGGGCGAGGTGAAATTGGCGGCTATTGATAATGGCTTAGCTTTCCCATTTAAACATCCAGATTCCTGGCGAGCTTGTAAGTATCATAATATGGCATATTATTTACAGGAAAACTATTAATTGTATATGCTGAAGTTCTAAAAAAATACTGAATTTGTTCTGAAACAGATGTAGAGAGTGTAGTAGAAAAAATGCAACCTGAAGTGTATGCTCTTTTGATACCAGTACATGCTAACTTGATTGGTTCAATAGTTGTTAAATAAAATCAGAGTATAATAAGCCATTTAGAACAATTTCAGCATATATGTCACTCTTAATCAAATGATGATATACAACAGATACTAATCTTGCTGTAACAACACTTTGCACTTACATTACGAGTACATTTACAATTGCACTTACATTACGAGTGACTCAACAAGCAATTTCACATCATTTAAAATCATTGGGCATGATTTGAAAGCAGTGAAACTGGGTTCCATGTGAAATGAAGCCAAGAAACTATGCACGCCGATAAAAATCTGTTGAAATGTGAAATGTTGCTTATCAGGCATAAATGAGAAGGTTTTTTTTTTGCATCATGTAGTCACTGGTGTTGAAAAGTGGATCTACTACAACTCCAGACATGACAAAGCTGTTATCCTGTATGATAACACTTATTCATGTGTTGTGGCGCCGATCAAAGCCTACTTGGAAACACTCAAATGAGATGTTTTCTCCCTCCTAATGCATTCACAAGACATTGCTCCTTCTGATTGCTATTTGTCTCAGTTGATGACATATGAGCTGTCTGAGCAACGCTTCATGTCATATGGAGATACCAAAGATTGGGTTAATTTGTGGCTAACTTTGAAAGATGAAGTCAACGTAGTATCCTTATGCTGCTAGAAAGATTGAAATAGATTAGTGGCTAGCAATGGACAATACTTTGAATAAAACATAATATATCGTTCTTTCACAATACATGCCCAATTTTTAATAAAAAACATCGGAAACTTATTTGTACTTTCAATATATTTATGCACCATGTAAAATCCAAAAGTTTTTAGGATAATTTTGTAGGATGTGAAACAAATTTATTAAGATTCTTCTGGTAGATTGCTTTTAAATTCCAAGGTTTTAGATAAAAATTAATTTAGGTTGTTATAAAACATATTCTGAAGGCATGACTTAAACATTTTGAATATAAAAGATATGAAAAGTGTTTATTTGATGATAAAGTATAAGATGCATCTGTATTTGAATGTCAAATTTTCATTTAAATATAATTCTTCCTAGCTTGATCCAAGTATGTATCTAGTCAACATGTGAAAAGTTATAATTATCTAAAAATTTGCATTGAACCATAGTAACATTTCACTCCCTGACTTTTATGCAAAAAAAAAAAAAAAAAAAAAAAAAACCTACACTGCTGGTATGGCTGTTATGTGTCCTGAGTTGTGAATGCTCAGTGACCATCTCTGTCTTCACACAAATCCCGGGTAAAACTTCACAGTCCTGTAAGTCACTTGCTGCCATGCTTTGTTAATGGAAAATACTAAAATAATATCCTATTATTAATTATGTGGCACTGATTAGCTCAAAACCTTCGAAAATCATATATCGTAAATTTGAGTATTCATAACTTGAGATATCATTTGCCATCATCGGGCACTTTTTTTCAGATAATTTGTCTGTGAAAAAAAAAACTGTTCGTGTAATGAATTCGAGGTTCCCCTGTAATTTCCTTTTTCCTTTGGTCCAGTTACAAACTTGGCAATTTTTTATTTATTCCCAGTACCTATATCTGCATGGATATATATATACCTGTTAAAGTTTAATGAGAAATATCTTTCATCACATACATGCATACATATGCACTTCCTTTGTAATAATTTTCATGTTTTCTTACTGTATGATGTTTTTAAAACTATGGGTCAATACCAAATCAAGTGCTCTCTATATATTTATACCTAAATGATGAAAATTATTTTGTCCTTAAATGAATGCCTTACCCTCCCCCCACTCCGAGTAACTTGCATGATGCTAGTTTAGATTACTTTTACTGTTAGCCTTTACTCATCTTGACATACTTGATTCACCAAAAATTTTATTAAATTTTAATATTTAGATCCATATTATTGGGCTTGGCTTCCTATTGCTAAAATACCTTTTTCTTCTGAAACCTGTGATCTTGTTTTGCCACAGCTTTCTGATATGAACTTTGTTCAAGATCTTTGTGATGATTTACATGATTTATTCCAAGTAAGTACTACAAAAATTCTTTTTCTTTAATATGAAAATCTCCATTCATGTTACCATATCATGTAATTGGAGTTATCATAATTTGTAATTTAGGTCATAGTTTTGTGATTGATGCTTCCTCCAATTATTGTTTCTCCATTAAAAAATGCCCTTGTTTTGAAACCGTAAGTTTTTTTAGCTTGGTTTTGCTCTCTTAGAGTTAATTTCTTTTCAGGAGGAATTTCCCATGCTCAGTTACTAGATCCTGAAAGTCTAACTATCGTGATTTACTATCCTTATTATTGAAAAAGGAAATATGACATTCTGACGTTCTGAGCAAATGCGAAATGACTATTTTCAGGCAAAAAGTGACAATGAAAGTTTTGTAGTATGAATAATATTCTAATGTAGGAAAGAAAAAAAAAATTACTTGTAGCAAATTTCGTGGAAAAAATATTTAAACTGTATTGTTTAGTGTAAAATATCTTGCATGCATATATTGGGTAATTGTAATAGAAGGTGATCTTTTTACTTTGTAGCTGTAATTGGTAATTTTATAGACACTGAACAAGCTATTCAAAAGATGCAAAAGTCTAAAGGGTATTTTTAAAAATGCATTTCATATCAAAATTGGTTGGAAATTAAACTGACAGGCAAAAAAGGGCATTTCCGTATCTCGTAAATCACTTCTATTCTGATGTTTTATAACTAACTGATAATCTAAACAAAATTTATTTTAAATTTGTGTAATCTAATATTTTGTTTAACGCTGATTTGTACCTGCTCAAAAAAGGGTCTGACAAATGATTTTCAGCAAAAAAAGAAGCCCTCACGCAGAAGGAGATGCATTTTCAATCAGTATGGTTTTGTAGATGTCTTTTTATAACTGATATATTCATTTTGTAGACCAGCTCATTTCATTTTAAACTAAGTAATTAAATATATATTTTGAAACCTGCTTTAGATAATTTTTTTGAAATCTATTCTTTACTATGTTGCACTAATATTTATTTTGTTATACAAAATTATTTTTTCCCTGCAATTGTATGCAATACTTTAGCCCTAAAAGTTTCAGTTCTTAAAATCTAGTTCTGCTTAATTTATCACTCTTAATTTCAGATGTGATAATGTTCCTTCTGCATCTGTTATGGTTACTGTAAAATATATCATTGCTAAATTTTATTTCTGTATTTTACAAATGCCAAACATTAGCACCTAAGTCATTAGTTCACAAACTCTCCAATACTTTTTTTAACAATGTCCTCATACCGAGGAAATGCAAGACAATTATTTATATGTTAAAAAATCGTAGGCTGATTGGATGATTGGAGTCACTTAAAACACAGTTTGGGGTATTCAGCACTCCAGTTCTGTAGTGGTGGTCTCGCAAACAGTTCTCTGCAGTCAGACGTCTAAATAGAACCACTGCTGTCTTTCTCTGAAAACTGGAAATGGAAAAAATCTCTTCTCCCGGAATCCTATATCTCTTATCCATAGCATGTTGAATTGCATTCTATTTAAGAATTTTCTTAAGAATCAGGTTAATAAACAATTTAGTCATATGAAGAGAAAGTAGTTGATAAATGCATTGCTTTATCAAAGTTCCTTTCTTAGTGAATGTATCAGCTTTTTCATTGCCCATAATTCTACAGTGGGCTAGAATCTATTAGAAAGATTTTGTGTGCCAGTGCCTTAAGAAAAGGCCTACAGTTTAAGATTTTTTGGAAACTTTTGATTAATCAAAAGGCTTGAAGTGTAATTTTAGAATCTGACAATATGAGAGTCAAGTGGCTACGAATTGACAGTTGTTGAGCACTGTCTTTGATTTCACCATCCATGGCATAATAAGAGGACCCATTAATAAGTAGAAACTGAAAAAGTCATTATAGCTATCTGCTCCAAAACAGCACTCTCTCTCTAACATAGAATCGTCACCGTAGACACTCATCCGCTCAATTTGAGGATAACGAACCCCGAATAGTCTCCATTACAATACATTGTAATTGTACATCGCTCATTTTGTTTATGACAACTCTTTATATAAGATCAAGATTTATATTCAAGTTCAAAAAGTCCAAGAGGGACAAGGCGCAGAAGGTAAAATTAGATAATCTCAGATCAATCCCAAAGCATCAGATTCTCTGAGCAGCCAAGATAAAAGCCAGTTTGAGTTTTAAGATTTCTAGAAATTTCATTATTATAGTTCCTCTAAAAAAGTTGTTGGGCAAATGTACAAGCTTCTGGTATAATAAGATCACTTTTCTTGTAATAAAATCATGAACAGTTTCCAAATCAGTTAAAAGCTGCATTGCAAGAATTGGAGTAGATTTCACTGCCCCAGTAATTATGTGTAACGCTTGGTTCTGGAAGACTTTGAGGGTCTGGTCCATATTCTCCAAAGACGTGTTGAGGATCTCGCTACAGTAACCAATAATTTGTTGAACATATAATTTGTAAGTAGTCATATCACATAAGTTTGTCTCCATGTCACAGCCCCTAGCCAGCCAGACGTTTTAAGATAGAGAATCTTTTCAATCGTCCAAACCAAATCGTCAGCAGGAAAAGGGCAGAATCTACCTACAGTGCCAGAGTATTTGGTAAATCATTAATAAAAGCATTAAAAAGAATTGGGCTGATAACTGTTCCCTGCGGGAGGCCAGTTTCAGTTCAGGAAAACACTTGGATAAGAAATTCTTAATCCATACAAATAACCTTCCATTTATTCCCGAGTTCGGTAATTTTTTAATGGTACACAGTCTCCATACTTTACCTTAATGGCTTGACTAAGAGACCTGTTGTATAGTGGAATCATATTTTCTAAATCCAGCTTGTTTAGGAGACAAAAGACTGCTACTCTCCAGAAACCAAGTTAGTCTGGGGACTATCATCTTTTCCATAATCTTCAACAAAACACTAGTCAGTGCAATAGGTTAATAGATTTTAATATCTGCAGGTTTATCCATTTTCAAAATAGTGATAATAATGGCTTTTTTTCCCACTTCTTCAGTACACAAGAGTTTCAACTATGATTAAAAATAGATAGAAGGGTCATTTGAGCATTATATCCTAGATGTATATTATCTGGGCCTAGATATTTTTCCATCTTTAGGAAATCAGTAGCTTCTTCTAGTTCCAAAATGTCGCCCAGCTCCAATAGTCCTATGGGAGTCCCTTGAAATGTCTGGGATGCAGTCCAGCTGACACTTTGTTCATAGGCAGTTAATGCATGATGCATTGCAGAAGTCTGGTCAAGATCGGCAGATGTTCAGACGTTATTTTTATAACCATTCAACAATTGCCCAGCATCCCTTCCACCACAGTGCTGATATTCTCACGTGTTTATTGTTGTCCTGGATGTTGTCTGTCTCATGGTTTATCGAAAATGCTTTAACATTCATGTTTATGTCAACAGCTGGTTATTTAAACCCTTTGCGCCAGCATATTGATGAACTGAGAACCCTCTGGAGATGAGTGTGGGATATATGCATCAGTCCCAACTGACACTAGCAGCTGGGAGATGCACTAGTAAATCACTGCTTGCATTGATCTTCCAGATGGGTATAGCTTATATGCAGTCAAACATACACATTCTTTTAGAATTTTTTAAATCACCAGATGGCACTTTGTGTCAATTACAATTAGCTTATTTGAACATATAAATTGTTGACCTTGTGTCCGTGAAGCACTTTCTGATTCTGGTGATTTGTTTGGATGCATAAGCATGTGATATAAAGTAAACAAAACCCAGCTGACATACAGTTGAGGCCTCACATAATATAAACAATGGGCAGTTTCTGTTGCTACAAATTTGTTTTTTCCAATGAGAAGACTGGGAGGGAAGCTGTGGTTTTAGAAACTCCCGTTTGTATTCAGTTTGCGTCTTCTTTAGACAGCAGATGTAAGGATTTTGCACCAGTTAAGGTAATTAAACTAATCATGCCATGTCTAAGGAAAAGAAGTTTTTAATGGAAGAAGAGTATATTTGAATTGTAAACAAGCCCATGAGTGACTATTTTGACACTGAAGACTAGATTTAAGTGCGGATAGCAATTTGAATACTGAATTTTGTCAGAGACTGAATTGGAAACTTGTTTATATTTCACCTCTCAATCCAACACAACAGTGGATACTCCATCATGAACTCAATCTGATAAGTAATTGAAGGCTGATGAATTTATGGGTATTGTGGAAGTAAATTTAATTCAAAGTTATGTGAATGAAATTGATTTTTTCAGCATTTTTTATGGTGATCTAAAGAACATAATAGTTGAAGAAACTAATAATTTCTATGAACAAAAGGTGAGTGAAAATCCATCTTCATCCAAAATCAGCATACTCCTGTAGATGTGCTTAAATGAGGGGATTCCTAGGATTAATAATTCTGCGTGGTATAATTAAGAAGCCAGATCTGAAAGTGTATTTCACAACTAATGAAATGCTAGCGACTAGACTATCACACTATCTTCCTTCTGAATCATTTATGCTATAATGTATAATCATATATTTTATTTTTTCTTACACATGTTTAGATAAAGATTTAGGTAAGTTTTGTACATTTCATGAAATGAGTCAAATAATTTGCATTTAGCTGTTAATTAAAAATTTGTTGGAATATCTTGGTATTAATATTTATGAATGTATTACTGTTAGATACCATTACAGAAAAAAATCAAAACTGATAAAAAATGTTTTGAATAAATTTTTTTTAAAGTTAGGCTTAGTGACATGAAATATCCCATCCTGTGAAATCATACTGCTGCAACAACACACCGTCTCCAAGGTGCAAAGTAATAGCGAAGCAGCGTGCTGTCCCATAAAAGGATTAAGTACCAATTACTGATGCATATATGGTACACCTGTCGTGAAGGTGTTAATACAATACAAAGTCCGTAATCCGGACTTGTCGGGACTTCGGCAATTCTGGATTAGGGGTTTTTCCAGATTATAGATCATAAGTTTAAATCTGTTAAGATGGCATGTAGAAATTATACAATTAAAAATAAGAAGCCATAATTTATGAAATAAAGATCAATTATGATCTAAAGGGTGTCAAAATTTACAAAAAAAAGCTTAATATTTATTTGTTTACTTTATTAAACATTTCTTTCAATGTAAGTTGTTTAAGTTGCTTTGTTTTTTGTGCTAATATTTTCTCTTTAACTCTATAAACAGACATAATTTCTTGTTCAGTTACAAAGTTCCACTGTTGAAGTCCTGTAATTGCTGCGTCGAGAATACCGACTAACTTGTCAATCGAAATTTTTTTCGTTTTCAATAACCTCTTTGTCACTTTCTTCACTATCAGAAGCGCGCATGGGTAAACGCTTTACGTACATGCGTAAGTTTGTGGCTTTCAGGTCCGGAATATAGATCATTCCAGATAATGGACGTCCAGATTACGGACTTTGCACCGTAGTTGCAAATGATTGGGCTTTATCTCCTAATATCCACTTTATGCCTTAATGAATTTCTGTTGCGCTGGAGCTTAGCAAAGGTACTGAATCATATTAACTCTCTTTCCTTGTATTTTATTCTCAGCTTGAAAAAAAAACAGAGGGAAGTTGTCAATTTCATGAAATTCTGCATAATCTGTAACAAAGCTTTGATACCTAGCACTATTTCTTTGTGAATTTCAAAACATTTCGTCCTTTCTATGTAATGTTCAAAAGTTTCTGTATGCTCCAAAAATATTATAGACATTGCAGTGAGTAATACTATTACAACTTTTATAACTTATTATAGGATTGTTAAAAGTAATAGCCTATTATTGGCCAAAATTTAAAACACAGTTTTATTCTAAATATATTCATAGGGCTCAAAACAATCCAAGGAAAAGTTTACTTTATGAAACTGTATCATTTTGATTTACATTGATTTAAAATATTAATGTAATTTTATCTCTGTTTCAAATTTTAGGCTTAGTCTGCAGGATTTCATAACTGTTTTTTTAATATGATATGATTTCAAAATGGTTATTGTATGATGATATAAATGTATGTGTATGTTAAATTAATGAATGTGCATGTGCATGTACTAAAACTGATTTTTTTTTTTTTATAAAATATTTTCATTTATTTTGAGTATAGGTTTGGAAGTACTAAATAGCATCAGTTTGCTACTGAAAAAAAAATGGTTTCTAGTGACTTGTTTAAACCATAACTTTGTAGACTGTAAACTTTGCTGTATATATTTTAGTTACAACTTACCTGAGTGTATTGTTCTTATAAAATATGTCAGTTCATCATTACTAAAATATTATTTTTATATTGGCAGTATCTTATGATTATAGTCAGGAAACCCTTTAAAAAGAAATGTATCTTATCTAATATTTAAGATCAAAACTCTAGGGCAGTGTTTCCCAAAGTGCGGTAAAGTTGCTGAACACTGGTAGTTCGGTCCGAGGTTCAAATCCCGCGAACAGGCTAGCTGCATGTGTGTTTCCGTAGTTTTCCCCATGTGTAACGTGTATACGTCCTCCACAAAGGCATCCCTCCCCTTAGGCAGATAGTCCTAGTGTGCTTTTCCATAATGAAATAAACCAAACCAAACCAAACCAAACCCGAACATTTGACATGTATACCCCTTCTATAATTTTCTTAAAGCTGAGTACTGCTCATAAAAAAATGGATGTATTTTAATAATAATCAAAATATATTTATTTATTCTTTTTTGTGACATACACAAAATAATAAGAAAAGAGAAATACAATGATTCATAATAAAATGTATGTTATAAATAACATTTATTTGGATTAATGAGAAGGAAGAAAAGTTTGTGCTGAGATGACAGATCATCATAATTTGGTTCCCTGATTGTTAATTTTAATAAGAGATGGGAATCCACATTCAAAACTCTGTTCTTTTTTAATTCTCTGTCTACAAATTGTAAAAAAGCAACTTCACATAAATATGAAGTTGGAAAAAGGAAAATGTATTTCAGAACTTTGACTGTTAAAACCATATACACATGTTGCATTTATAACCAGAATGTTGTTAAAGTACACTCCTTATGTCTATTTTTCAAGAATTCGTCTGAAGCCAATTTCAACTGTTTCTCTTCTTCCGCATGTCACAAATCTTATGGCATGGATGTTGTGTTAATGTTAAACGGATATCTTATCTATTCAATATTTTTGCTTAAATCAAGGAAATAGTTTCTCAAGCCCACTTGCAAACTCTCCAAATGCTGTGTTATGCATTTCAGAGTATCAGTTTTAGCAGTTGAACTTGGTATAAGCTAGTAAAGAGAGGGAAATGAGACAACTTCTTCATTACCAATTTTGTTTTGCCATAAATTTAGTTTTGCAATGGCAGCACTCATTTTATCTTGAACATGAAACAATGAAATTTCTTTGTCTTGTAATGATAAGTTGAGGCAATTTAAAACAGAGAATGTATCTGCTAAGAATGCTAGTTTACAAAACCATTTCCAGTCATGTGAACAATTTCTCAACTCAAATCTATCATTAAGAAAACATTGAAGTTCATGTGCAAGTTCAAATAATCAATTTAGAATTTTTTCTCGAGATAGCCAACGAACGCAGGTATGAAAAAGAAGCTGGGTATATAAAATATTATAATAACTGTCAAGAATTCAAGTTATCCTGGTTCAAGAAACACTAAGTCAAATCACACAAATCACCGAGGTAAAAGATCATTACTAATCAGGTTTCAAAACTGCCAAGTTTATTCAAGTCTAACACACATTCAACTGGCACTGCAAGATCCAAGAACAAGAAGTATACATCATGAAAGATTTATGCCATCTTTGGCGATTAAAATATATTTCCAAATAAAACTTCTTACACACTGGGCCTGGCTGAACAGTAGTTCAGAACAATCAAGATTATCAGTGACACATGAACATTTTCAAGAATTATTTTCAAGAATCATTATGCATTTCAATACAAATTCAAGTTTTTGTAATCAAGAATTGTCACATAAACATCAAGAACATGTAAAACTTACCATATGTTTCAATAATATCAAGTAAATTTTCATTCATCAAGAATTATTGTCATAACATTCCTGTTCAAGCATCAGGATTTAAATCAAGAATTTATATAACTCAAGATAATATTAAACAAATAACATTTCAAAATCTAACTAAAATACTAGAAATATTACAAAAAAACCTGTCTTTGTTTCCTTCAGAATTAAATTTTAAATACACTTACATTTCTACAACCTTAAAATTTTCTAATGTATACATTTCTTTAAATATTAAATATACAATACTTTAAATAGCAATTAAATAAAATAGATACAGCATTAGTAGCATTAAGATTACATTTTCAGGAAAAAAATACAATCACACAATATTAATACGCTTAGCACTCTAAATTTAGATAGAGGTAATGGTGCTATGACTTGTCGCATCGGTCGGGAGTTATAACGCTGACACAGTACACAGTTTCTTATAACACATTTCACATTTTGTCTGGATATAATTATCCAGTATTTTTCACGGAAGAACATGAGAGTACTAGTTACACCTGTATGAAGAACTCGTTCATGTGCATCACGTACTAGAAGATCTGTAAAATGAGCTTTTGAACGAATAATTATAGGATGCTTTTCATGAAAACTAAAAAGTTGATTTTTGTAGTCTTCCCCCTACTAACAAAACTCTTTCCTCACTTAGAAAAGGATTTAGTTCATAAATGTTTGAGTTTTTTGAAATCAACTGTCCAGACTTTAAACTATTAAATTCATCAGAAAAATGTTCATATTGAACTTCTTTTATCAAATATAATTCTGCGGCAAAGAGTTCTTCTGCTATCAAGGGTCCTGTTTTCTTGTCAGTTTTATTTTTCAGATTGTGAATAAATCTAAATATCCATGCAGTCACTCTAATAGCTCTTATTAATTTACTATAATTTTCAAGATTCAACAGAGAATTAGATTTTTCTGCAATAGACGGTAGTATTGTTGTATCATTTATACACTTTTTCTGCTCTAATTCAGCATCAGAAAACTCTGTTGTCATGATAAATTTACTAGGCCAAGCACTCACTGATTCAACTAACCAGTTTGGCCCAGACTCCCATAATCTTGAAGACAACAAATATTCGGCTGAACATCCTCGAGATAAAATGTCCGCTGGATTGGACTTCCCATTACAATGTCTCCAGTTATTTGGGCAAGTTAATGATTATATTTCAGATACTGGATTTTTTACAAGCATTTGCCATTGTTCAGGAACACTATGAATCCAGTGAACCACTATCATACTATCAGTCCACAGATAGATATTTTCTTCGTGAACTGAAAACAGCTCTTTTTTAAATTTTTAACGAGTTTTGCCAATGTTAATGCTTCTAGCAACTCTAACCTTGGAAGTGTGAGTTTTTGTTTTATTTGTGCAGTTCTAGATTTTGCCATAATGAATGCTACCTGCCCTTCTTCAACCGATCTAAAATATGCAACTGAACCGTACACTTTAATAGATGCATCACAAAATAAATGAAGTTCGATGTCTTTATTTTGATTTCGATTTGCTGGGGAAATATTCTCAAGAAATTTCAAATTTCTTTAATTTTTCAATTTCATTGCTCCACTCGGACCACAACTGCTTACAATCAATTGGAATTTCGTCGTCAAATTCTAAACCCAACTGACAAAAGTTTTGCATTATCGATTTTGCATGTAATACAAATGGCGGCAAAAAACCTACTGGATCGAAAATAGTAGCAGTCACCTTTAATATATTTCTTTTTGTGGTTTTTCTACAACTATTTAATGTTTCGCACAAGTATCTATATTCAAGGAAATTACATCTTTACTCGTACAGCAGTTAAGCCCTAATACTTTTAAGGAGCTATTTAGTTTATTTTCCGATTTAATTATTCCACAATCATCCAAAAGTTTTTTGAGTTTCAGTTTCTCTGAATTTGTATTAAACTAACGTAAATTCATTCCGGCATCTTTAAGTACGCAATAGGCTATAGTACTTAACTTAAAAGCCTGTTCCACAGAATCTGCACCAAAGAAAACATCATCTACGTAGATCGAACAGTTCAACATCTAAAAAATATCTTGATTTTCTAATTCTATTTTCTTTATATGCTTTTTTATAGTGCATGCCAGAATGAAAGGGCTACATGACACACCGAAAGGAACACGAGTCATTCTGTAATATTTCAAATTGTAATTATTATCAAAGTATAAAAGTGTAATACATCTCTATCAATTTCAGAGATTCCAATCTGGAGAAAGGCCTTTTCAATGTCTGCTGAGAACGTATGTTTGTATTGTCTGAACCGCAATATCAAGTCCAAAACAGAAGGATTCAAATTTGGGCCAGGCATCAAACAGTTGTTCAGAGATACCCCATGACACTTCAAAGATGCGTCAAACATGATACGGACTTTAGTTTTTGATACATTTTTTCTTACTATTGGAGAATGTGTCATTTTACTACTGTCACAACTTTCAATTTCGCACTTTTCAATTATTTCATTTTTTAACTATTCATTTACTATGCTCTATCATAATTCTTCTTAACCCATTCATCATTTTTTAGTTTATTAACCAAAGATACTAGACGTCGCTTGGCATTTTCTAAATTATTACCCAAGTTTTCATGATGTGATTTCCATAACAAACGAGCTACATATCTACCATTAGTAAAATGCAGTTCTTTTTCAAATTTCTCAATGACTGATCTATCAACAGGATTCTCCTTTTCCTCTATACCCAAGTGGTCCAAAACCTTCGCAAACAGTCATTAACTGAATTATTATCATCCTTTGAAGCAGTGAGAAGCACCAGTTGTAAAAATACAGGCACTAGATTGATCACCTTCCAAAGATCCAACCAAGGACCAACCAAATATAGAAGACACCGCAAATAATTTATTACTCTTTTCTTTTCGCCTGTTTGCACTTCCCAACATGAATCGGATCCTAACAATATTTTTATTTAAGTTGCTTCACCATTATTGGCTAATTTTAGATTTTCTGATTTTAATATTTCTAAAATGTTTTTGGAGGGAATTTTTATGATCACTTCAGAAATTGTATCTGTAACAAGAGCTTCAACAGTGATTGATTCATTAGGGCAATGTATACTTTTCAGGGTAATTTGAACAACATTATATTCCATTAGCCTACCCTGGATATACCTGAAAGAATAAATATATAACCTTTCTTTCCTTAAAGTCCTTAATTTTAGTTCTTTAGCTAAATCAGATCTAATAAATGACCTCTGTGATCCACCATCAATTAAGATTTTTACTATTTGGCTTCTAGTATTATCTGTATCTGAAGCGTTAACAGTGCAAGTTTGTAAATATACACCTTTATCAGCAGTTTCAGAAACAGTCTCAGAGTTAAACGACAGGGATGCAACTACATTCTGCTTAGAATCTGATACTGTTACTACTTTCTGTTTAATATCTGAAACACTGCTCTAGGGAAGTGTATAATTTTTGCCATTTAAAAACAAATATGTACTCTTAAAAGATGTGTATTACAAGAGGCTTTATGGTAAAATACAGAAAAAGAAATTTGTCAGCTAAATGAAGAATCACAAAATACATTTTACCCGTTTATTAATGAATTTGCGAACATTATGCATGATATTGAAAAAATATCAGAATGAAATATCACTTAAAGTGTTGAATTATTTAGCATTGCTGTGTAATTAGTACTCTAAGAGCTTTTATTATCGAACACTTCCATCTGCTTCTACTTCAGGAACAATATTTTTACAAAATAACTTATGATTTAAACCATTGCACAATTCACAAGGTTGAAGTTTCATTTTACATCTGGAAGATACATGACCTCTCTTAAAACAACTGTAACAACATCATTGTTTTTTAATATCGCTTTTTTTTGGGGGGGCTCATTTGTTTTCTTACATTTTCCTACATCATGTGTATTTTGATTACAATAGAAACAATATGGCTTAGTCACTGTGGCTAACGCTGAGGCAGTAGGAACGCTTGCCCCTTTTAAGTAATTATTTTTATTCTGCTTAACACCGTAATTTGTGTCTCGTTTATTTGAGTTTATTATTAAATTAGAAGCTTCCCGACTCTCAACTTCCAATTTAATGAATTCAAGAAGTTCTGTTAGGCTATATTGCTGTTTAAAGTTTCTTTTTCTATTAAACTCCAGATTCACATCGTCTGGTAAAAGCTTTAAAATAACAGGTCCTAAAAGGGTCCCATAAGCTTCTGACACAATACCTAATGAATTTAAACTTCTTATATTGATTTCACAGGAATCGTAAAGCATTCTTAGTGTTTTCACATTGGACGAACTTCTAACCAGTTCAAGATTCAAGAGTTTATTCATGTGCGAAGATACAACCAAATCTGTTCGTCCAAATCTTTCTTTAATTAAACTTATAGAAGCATTATAATTTTCATGAGATAGTGCAAACCCAGATACTGCACTTAAAGCAAGTATTTTTTCATTAATTTATCTCAACACACACTGTTTAGAAGTAAGTAAAAACACATTTTCTTCTACCATATTCTTATCCCAAATGTCTTTTTTAATTTCAGGTTCTACAACATTTATTTTTTAAGAAATAACTGGTCTCATAGTTTTTCCTAGTAGCTTTCAATTTAACAATATTGTCTGCCATAATAACAACAAAAGTAATCTTATTCACTTACCTGTGTAGTCTTCAAATGGTTTAATCTTAATTTAGTAACTCACTTTACTGGTGAAAAGCATTCACAAGTATTCTGAATGTTTATCTTGCCACGTTCGATGCCGAGGAATAATTTTTCATTAACACGACAAAACACTGTGTTCTAAATCAAAAAACTGTTCGTGCGCAACTGTTGGGTACCAAAAATATAAAATATTATAATAACCGTCAAGAATTCAAGTTATCCTGGTTCAAGAGACACTAATTCAGATCACACAAATCACCAAGGTAAAAGATCATTACTAATCAGGTTTCAAAACTGCCAAGTTTATTCAAGTCTAACATGCATTCAACTGGCACTGCCAGATCCAAGAACAAGAAGTATACATCATGAAAGATTTCTGCCTTCTTTGGCGATTAAAATATATTTCCGCATAAAATTTCTTATAGGGTATGACTACTTCCCATTTCTTCACATATTTGCAAAAAAAGTTTTGCATTCAATGGCCGGTTTTTAATGTAGTTAATGATTTTCATGCTTTCATCCAGAACTTGCTGTAGATCAGTGAACATCTTACGTGTTGTCAAAGCCTCTCTGTGTGTGCAACAATGTGTGGATGTAACATATAGGGCAACATTTTGAATTCTTGCAACAAGTCCTTTATTAATTCTGATGATACGTTTTGCTCCATCTGTGCTCATTCCAATACATATATTCCATTCAATATTGTTCTCTTGTATAAATTTATTCATAACATTAGAGACATGTTCTCCTGAAGTGTGACCTAATAAAGGCTGGAAAAATGAAAAAGTCATCATGAATTACATGATTTTTTTTTTTTTTTTTTTTTTTTTGTATCTAACAAACGCAATAATATTTGCAGTATCAGTGGACTCACTGACTTGCAATGCATAAAAATGACTTTGAGAAATATCAGATAATAACATCTGTTTCACATTATTAGGCATATCAATCATTCATTGATGAACTGTATTATTTGAGAGAGAAATACAGTCAAAAATTTGTTTCATTCTATCTCCTGTCAGTACTTGTGCCATTATCTTGGCTGCAAGCTTGATTAAAATTTCACCAATGGTTTCCACTGCGCTACATTTTGCAATTAAAAGCAATGTGCAATACAAAGTTTCTAATATTTTTTTATTGTCACCTCCTGTCAAACCCGGCGTGACTTTTCGAGACTAATTTAAATCCTCAAGTTTATTTTTTTAAAAAATCTATGGGTTTATCTTTGTACTGATTATGGTTTGTCTCAAAATGGCACTTTAAGTTAGATGGTTTCATGCTTTCATTTGTTAGATTTTAAAACAAATGATGCAAAGTGGAATAGGCTCATTTTCATCTCCAGTCCATAAGAACCCAAATTTAAGATATTCTTTGTCGTACTAGCAAGTTTTCGTTGCTTTTTTCTTGATAGATTCTTTCAGAATTGAAGTTGATTCCTCTTTATTTCATTATTTCCTGTTAGCTGATTGCTACTATAATCATTGCTTTCTTTCGGTGTAGTAGTTCCAGATTTAAACCAGTGATCCATAGCCTATGTTAGGGATAAAAATTATATTTTATAAAAATAATTAAAATCAGTGGGACTTATTAAAGCAGATAACAAACATTTCCTGTAAGAAAAATCACACAAAAGCTAAAAATACACAGATGCCTGGAGAAGCCACTAACTCTTAATGAAGTAAGTTGTCTCGGTAACAAAGTAAAGTATATTCCAGCCGTGTCACATTGGTCCATCTCACGCCTCACAAGACTATCTTGACCTGACTCATGAGAACGTAGAAATAGGCACTGCTAATCACAGTGCAGTGTATATCCCCACTAAACTCTTCTCATATGCCTATCACACTTTGGGAAACACTGCTCTAGGGAAGTGTATAATTTTTGCCATTTAAAAACAAATATGTACTCTTAAAAGATGTGTATTACAAGAGGCTTTATGGTAAAATACAGAAAAAGAAATTTGTCAGCTAAATGAAGAATCACAAAATACATTTTACCCGTTTATTAATGAATTTGCAAACATTATGCATGATATTGAAAAAATATCAGAATGAAATATCACTTAAAGTGTTGAATTATTTAGCATTGCTGTGTAATTAGTACTCTAAGAGCTTTTATTATCGAACACTTCCAGATTTCTGATGTATAAAACTTTTTAATGATATATTTTTTGTCATGGCTATATTCTGGTGTGAGGTTTTTTTTATTAAAGTTTTTAGTTTTCTAAATTATATTAAATATTATATATTTCCCCCTTAGGCTGATAGAGGATTTGACCGCAATGTTTTTGAAAAGCAAATGTCTGTCATGAGGGGGCAAGTAAGTTAGTTACATATCATTTAAAACCATAGGCATATAAATGAGTAAGCCATTTAGGTCACTTATGACCCTCCTTTATATGTAATAATATAAGTTATAAATTGTGTTTTTGCATCTCTATTAAACCAGATAGAAAGTTGAATATTTTTCAAGAATAACTTTGATGTATGTATGAAACACCTTAGTGGAATCAGATTAGATTAGTAATTCTTTAGAATAGTTCTTTGCAATGGATGTGTGGATGGTGATACTTCTTGGATGCACTTTATTGTGTCTATCAGTAAAATTGATCGTATACTTCACGGTATTAGTAGTACTTTGTCTTTTTATTAAAAATATAGAGAGCTTGTTCATTTTTATGTGTATAGTTTATGTATGTCTGTATAAATATATGCATAGTCATAGTATATTACATAACTAGTATATCTGTCGGTAGTATTTTTATATAACAGGCAGGGCTGAACTGGGCCTTATGAGCAACATGTGGCTGTAAGGTGCCTTAACCTTTTACATGCTGCAGTATGATCCAGGAATAAAAGACATAACTAATTCATCAAATTCACATTAGAGAATACATCCATAAAGACCAAACAAAAAAAAATGCCATAAAAATTTTTGTCTATGATTTCATGAATGTTCCATTTTTGGAACAATGGCATGTAACGCTGTTTTTTTTTTTTTTTTTTGTTCATGAAAACAAAGTGTTGTATGATGAATCTTTTAAAATTTTATCCTGTAATAATGGTTTACTGAACAATTTGATGTGAAATTACTAAAATTTAAGAAAAACTCATTAAAAATTTACATAATTTTTTATTCCAGTAATATTTTATAAAATGCAAAAATGCAATGCAAAAAAGTATGCAGAAACAATAAAAACAATTTTAGACTTATACAAGCTTAACTAACAATACGCATAATATGAATAAATGCAATTTAAAAAATGTAAAATACCTTAACAATAAGAAATAAATATTTTATCCTTTAGAAGGCAGGTGGGATTTCAACCAGTTGGGCAAAAAATATAAAACATTCTAAACACTAATTTTTTGTAAGCCTTTTTAGCAGTTTCTCAAAGTTCTTGTTATTGTGAGAAGCAGTGTACATGGAGCCTTTTTTTGCATTTAAAACACATGTCTGTAGTTTTTTTTTTTTTTTTTTTTTTCACTACACTATGTTCTTGTGATGATGTAAGTATCTTGCAAACATATCTTGATGCAAGTTTCTAGCAAACGTTGACTGATGGGCACTTGGTCCAGGTATAACATGAATTTTAGGTTTTGCTCAAAGCAAATTCAAAGTAATTTTTCTTCTAAAATTCACATGAGTCATTTCTAATGTAGTATTTTTGTGTAAATCAATGTGTAAGATCCACCCAGCAGCCACAACTATATTCAGTACATTGATAAATAAGTTCCAGTACCATTTTTTTTTGCAAAATTTTGGTCGATAACTTCCAAAAAGTTAGTCCAACAGGTCTGCTCCACTCATTCCTTCATTATATAATTTTATAATGTATGGTTGGGAAACATTAACACTTTTTTTTTTTTTTTTTTTTTTGGTGAGTTCAGACATATCTTTTTCCTGTTCCTATGATTCATGAGTGATGAAAATTGAATGCAATAGTTACAGCAGAACTATCGTTCCAACGGCACACATAAACTTCTGCATCGCATCAGTAATCAAATTCTCCATGTTGAAATTTCAACATTTCTTTTGCTGTTTTAAGAGAACATTGTTCCATTCTAGAATCTTGTACTGTACCAATTTGCCTTAAATCGTTTCTTTGATAAATCTTTCAGCAGACTGTGCAATGTAAAAAAGTTATGGAAAAATACTTTGTGTTTGTCTGGATTGTCAATAAAAGATAATAGTTCGGAGATAACTTTTGATCTAAGGAGCAAATTTTCATTTTTCGACTTTTTCCACTGTAGATTCCATTTGCTGAGCAGAGCATCCAAACTTTGAAACCAAAGCGAATTGGTTTTTCACGTATGAACATCTTAGTAGAATGATGTTCATAATACAGAACCTTGGATTCACTCAGATTTTCATAGAAAAATCCAAATTGACGAAATTTTTTTTCCACTCTCTTTATAAAAGGGAGAGATTTTCCCTAAGTTATCACCTGGTTCCAGTTTACTATTATCAACAATATGGAAACACTTTTTTAACATACGAAATTTATTTCTGGGCATTGTAGTGCTAACAAATGGGATATGCAAATCTTCCTGAGAGCTTCAATATCAATTTTGCTCAAATTTTGCAGTCCTCGATCCCATCCTTTCTTTAGAAATAAATGACACGTCATTAATACCTCTCAAAAAGGGAATGTTTATAAGATATGAGCACTGCATGTATTTAAATTCAATAAAGAAAAATATACATGTGATATCACTGATTTTGTATATCATTATATGCCAATGTTCCTTTTTTTAGAACATTGCATTTTTACACAATCTTAAGGAAATATTTCTCTTTATTATTTGAATTTCTTTTATTAACTCGTTAAACTTTTCCTTTGCAAGTACGCTGGGGAAATTTTGGTGTGGGTTTTAATTTTTAGGAATTTTATAGAATTTTTTTTTCCTCAAGTCCTGTAAAAATTGTAAAAAAAGGCTGATTTTTACAAATTTTCCTTTGCTGAAATATTCATATTTAAAAAATAAATTTTGTGTCAAGAAATCAATCTACCTTCTATAATAAATGGTAATTTTTTAAAACTGACAGATATGATAGTTTATTTTTTAAGAAATATTAAACATGATGTTTCAAAAAAGGAACACTGGCATGTAAAAAGGTTAACTGTGGCTTGTGATCCTCATGAGGCCCTTTGGTCCCTTAAATGGAATTCACTTTCAACAAACAATAGTTTTATTTTAAAATACAGCTACATTTCTACAGAAATGCATTATTTAAGATAATAGGTTCAATAAATTTTTTTAATGTGCTTTTGTGCCCGTTATCTTTTGGCCATTACATTTTCATTTGTATCCAACAACTAGTAATGTGTATTTAACATTATTTTTAATGAATTTAAAAATTTTTCAGCTTTTAGCTGTAAGACATGGCATGTAAAAGGAACTTTTCATTCAAGTTAAACATTTAATTACTCTTTCAAAAAATATTTGAAATTTTGTGCTCCTATACCTTCCAGAGATATGCATGCAAGTTAAAAAGAGAGAAAAATTATTGATTCGAATTAGTGCATTAGCCTTCACTCGGATAAAAAGCTTTTCACATTATAATACAAGCAAATCCCTTTGCAATTCCTTCTTTTAGCTTACAAGTGCTAAAACCAGTCAGTGTTTTAGTGTAGCACGTGTAGGGAAAGAATCCAAAATAAAATGACTGACCCTCTGTCTAGAATAAAAATAGTAAGCTGCATTGTTCAATAATTTCAAATCTGAATATCGTAGCAACAAGCTTTCCTCGGTATAGAGCCGAAACAGTAAAAATTCTGATTTTATACACTCAACAAATAAGTAACAAAAGCAAAATACAGAATAAAAGAAAAACTATTTAACGGATATGTGTGAAATTGATCCAAGAGTTTGTTGTGGCATTACTAGGCCATGTAACAATAAAGCAAACGCATACAAAAACTCATGTATTACAACCATCACATTACAAAAGAACAAATGGGTCGGAAGAATGTGCAATGAAAACATCACACTAATAACAGGTATGATACCCTCTAGATGAAATGCATGCTTGATAACGGCAAGGTAAGCTGGCAATAGTGTCGTTGATCATTTGTTGTGGCAATAGTGTCCATCCCTCTATTAATGCATGTCTGAGCTTGTAGAGGGTGCCTAGAAGCACACTGCGACCTGCTGTCCATCATCTAAATATGTCCCACACATACTCTATGGGGTTCAGGTTCAGTGATACAACAGGCCATGACAGATGTGAAGTGGTTTCACTCCCTGGATAGCTGTGCACCACTCAAGCTCTATGCGGATGGGTGTTATCATCCATAAATATTGTGTTGGTACCCATTACAGTGATAAAAGGATGCACTGGAGAGTGTAGAATTTTGTTGCAATATCAGATGGCTGTGACGGAATCACGTAGAGGCCGGTGGTGCTGCCATTCATTACTATCCCAGCCCATACAAGTAAGCCTTCTGCTCTGTAATGCTCTCTTTTGACAATGTTTAGTGCCAGATAGCATGTCCCTGGCTCTTGCCATATCATTGCCCTTTGGGAATTGTTCTGGGTGTTAAATCGAGTCTCATCTGTAAAGAGTACATGACCCCACTGTTCTGGTGTCCAACTACAATGTTCAAAGGATGTAAGAAACCTTTAAAACTCAAGTAGAAATCCATTTATAGGTAATGAAATTATTAGCTTCAGGGGCAGACTTCTGCATATAGTAGAACCATGTAAACAAGATCCAAAAATTTTTTTATCCTTTAAAATCAGACATCCTGCAACATCTGCAGTTGTGCCTATGGCTCTTATTTTTCTGGCATGGTTGCGATAGGAGTATTAATGTTATTACTAGTATAGTATCAGCATTCCATACATTTGTTACTTTTATTCTTCAGTTTTTTCCTTCTCTAAAATTCCTGTAATTTTTCTCATTGGACAAAAGTGCATGTGGTGCAAGACACATGCATTGATGCTCTTCATCAGTTAGGAGTTTCCCAAGTCCGTGATTACTGGGTTACAGGGAAGACATTTTAAAATTTTCACCATCATCATATTTTCCAGGTAACTACTTTTTTTTTCAGTTTCTCATAACTGTCAAAGTTAATTTCTTTGACCTATGTTTATTAATTGCTTACTAGTCTTTGGCTTTTCAACCAGTAAATAAATTTGCATTATATTTGAAACTTTTCTTGTGTAATTAACTTTTGTGTAATTTCTTGTGTAAAAACTTTTCTTGCAAATCAAAAGACCCTCACTATTATTCTGTCTTATTATATTAAGAAAATTTTTCCAGAGAACTAATCACAGGTGTGACAGCCAAGGAAATTGCCCTTTTCTTTTAATAAACTTCTTGGTCATCTTTGAATTACTGTCACTATTTGGCCATTTCTCCTCTTCTTTTAGCTAAGCTGCACTCTTCCACTATCTGGAAGCTTTCAAGGATTTCTTGGAGCATCTTCGACAGAGTAGGTCTATTAGATTCAGTTGAGGAGGAATATGTTTCCACTTTTCAGATTTTCAATTTTTTTTAAATTTTCTTCATCCTGGACGAACCTTTCATAGTTGTTCATTCCATAGTTCAACTAAGGCAGTGGAAGAATTTGTCTAGAAATTGGTTTTGCTGGTGAACCCATGCCTTCCTTTACTGAGTTTTATAAGTGTGCACTGATATTGCATACTAAATGTTCAGCCTAGGTAGAGGAATTTTCTTTAAGAACAAAATCCATGGTTTTGGCTTGTGTGAAACTGAAAAGCTTTAAGAAAATCTATTTCATCATTTGAAAGGTTTTGTGGATAATTTTCGCAAAACTGAAGTCAAAATTTTGAGTAAGTGCCGAATTATGATTAGTTATCATAGATTTACTTCAGATTTTTTAACATAAGATTTGTATTCCTTGATGTGAAATGTTAATGGTTTGGCCGATATATGTCAAACTACACTAAGAAGATATGCTATAAGGTTCACCAATAATTAGAATCAGACATGGAAACATTAAGCTCTGATTTTTGTGGTGAATGGAGGACCAATTCGTAATGTTCATATTGTTTTAGCTTTGGTTTACTTTTATCTAGAAACTTTTAAATCATGTTTTTAATTTTCTTTTATGCTAATAGTTAGTTATGTAAAATTTCTTTTCTAGATTTTAAATCTGACTCAAGCTTTAAAGGATGGGAAATCTCCAGTTCAGTTAGTTCAAATGACGGCTGTCATTGTTGAAAGAAGTAAAAGTGGAGTCAGAGGGAGAATTCGTGCCATTAATGACAGCTTCACTCAGACATTTCCAAATAAAGCACCATTTTTTAGTTGGTGCTGAATTGCTTTTTTTGAAAGTATCTTGCCTTTGAGAATTATTTTTAGTAAATCTGGCAAGATTTAAGTGCATTTGTTTTAACTAAATGTTTAACTGTCATATAATATCAATGAAATCTACTCAGTAATACGAATAAAATACTAATCTGTAGTATTTTGGCAAATTCAGCTCTCATAAATTTATTTGAAGTACTGATTTTTAAAATGATATGACTTAGTTTTCCTGTTTTATGTATATTCTACCACTGTGCATCTTCGTTATATTGAAAATAGTAGTTTCTAAAGATTTAAGGTTTTGAATTAACCTGAGATTGAAAATATTTCAAGGTATATAAAATTTAAATATTTTCAAGTGTTTTATTTTACCAGTGTTATACATATATAGGTTAGATAAAAAATATGAAAGCAAACTTCTAAATTTAATTCACTATAACCTCTTTTATTTTCTTTTTCATTTGGGAACTTCATCTATCTGTCCTAAAAATAGCACTTAAGTCTAAACTACGTCATTCAAATTAATCATGCAATCTTACGTGACCCTTAATGCAGATGCCTCTTGGCCAGTCATCAAATTGCAGACTAAAACTTGTCTCTTTGCTTGCTTGCATCTTGCATAACTACGCACTTCAGTTTTGCTCTCTACTTTGCTAAGATGTAATTTTGCTGTCTTGCTTTCTATTTCAACAATATCAAAAATGTAAATATTCTGTGGAAAGGCACAACTAGAGTGCCAAGTGATTGTGGCCACAAATTATCAATTGCAAGTAAAAATGGAATTAAATTTGCCTCGACTGCCAAGTTCTTTAGATATTACCAAGTTAACATTATTGGCATACTACGCAATCAAAATTCTTCTTAAATATGGATCTAAGCATGCATTGACACTGCTCTGAATTTTTCCTTCTGCTCTTATTAAATCAATTTACAGGTTGTACAAAATAATTCAGTTAAAAATTTCGATAATAGTAGTATATTATTTCAAATGAAAATTTAATTACATTATAAAATTTTTTAATTTTTACGATTTTGTAATGTTAATGGATGTGTTTGAAATGAATTTATTGTTAAAAATGATATCTGTAAGGTTTTATACTTTAAAAAATTATTTATATCGAATTTTATGATTTTTTCCACTATTGCATTTCCCTTGTTTCGCTAATTCTGTAAAGCTTTTTTCTAAAATGGCTTTTGTGTCACCACACCTTTTTCTCTTTGAAGGGAGGGGAATATGTAAGATAAAAAATATGTGAATCAAAATTATAATTTAATCTAACGGTAAAACATTACTTCTCCCCCACTATTCTAAAAATCGTAATAACTTCTCTGGATTGCATCATTTCTAGATCATTTTCTATGGCCTGCGCAGCTCTGATGATGTAATAATTAGGAACTGAAACTACCATTGTAAACAAAAACTTTTCTCTTCCCATTCTTTCATAACTACACACTTCAGCTTCTGTCTGTGCTGTGCTTGGACGCAATTTCGCTACGCTGCTTCCTATTTCAATAATATCAATGGTGTAAATTTTCTTGAATAGGCACAATTAAAATGCCCAGTGATCTGTGGCCACATAATGTCAATTGGAAATAAAAATGGAATTAAAAATCGCCTTGACTGCCAAATTTTATTTAGAAAGTCAACACATTAGCTTACGACGCAAGACGCAATCAGAATACTTCCGCATAATACACTCATTCATCAGAATACTAACTTCAATATATAGAATAACTGTGCATCACGAGTGCTCCGTCTTTTCCTTGCTTTTATTATGTCATATATATAGATATGCTTGTACAGATATAAGCAAATTAAATTAGGTGAGCTTTAGCAAGTTAAAAGGTATCATCAGTATTATTTTTTTATATGAATGATAGTTCTAAATGAGTCATAAAATGTTAGGTTGACATGCAAGATACAAAATCATTCAACAAGAAAGCAAATATTCATATAAATAATTTCAACTATATTTACACAAAGTTAAACAAAATACAAATTCTAGAAAATACTGCTGTTGTACAAACATGAGAGTAAGGCAAACAAAAGGAAAACTGCCAAATTGACTGTTCTTAGTGTAGGCTTCATTGTTCCTAAAACTAAAGCTGAAGTTTCATAGCATGCATTTGTAACTGATGCATGTTTGGAGTCATCAACAAGAGTTGGTACTTATAATTGCAACGTTCCTCTAAGGATTCTGCAAGGTCATGTATTAGATGCTGTATTGTCATATATTAGATGCTGTATAATCCAGAGATGTTTAGTTGTCTTAAGTTACTTTGTAGTGTAGGTGCTATGTCCAAGCTTCCAGTTTGTAAAAGTTATTGGTATTCTGACTGACTGTGAGATGAACTTATTAGGATGTAAACATAAACAGGAGACATAAAGATTAAAATTAAAATGTAAAAGGATTCTTTTGAAATTTAGAAAATTAGTTTGAAGCATGAATTTAAAAATGCTTTAAAAGTTAAAAATTGTTTGATATACATAAGATTATCCTGGATTGTCTGCAATTTTTGAGTTTCTGAATTATAAACAAAAAATTGTAAAGCTTCTTTTCTCAATTTCAAATAATTTATCATTGAAAATTTCATTGCTAGTTTAGAGAAGGATTTTTTAAAAAAAATTTATGATCTCTTATAATCTTTCCTGTTCAACAAGAATTTGTTGATTCTTAACATACTATGTTTATTAGTAATTAACATACTATGTTTATTAGTATTTTATGAAATTGGAATTTGTTAATATTGGTCTTACAAGCAAAAATTCAAATAGCACAGCATAATTTAGGACAGAGTGTAATATTTTATAGATTACTAATGTGTTATTGATTTAAAGAACAGTTTTGAACAGTTAAGGGGTGTACTATTTTACTAGTTCAGAACTTTAGGACTCTATGTGTAAAATAAGGGGGATGGGTCCATGTTAGTTTAAACTAGATTTGGATATCACCATTAGGTAGTTGTAGCATCTAACCAGGGAGTAACTAAGCCATATAATTATCCTTTAGAAAGAGTGCACCAGTGGCCCATCAGAAAAATCTTTGAACACTGTAGTTGATCCTTTATTTCAAATCCCAACAAACACCTGTATCTAAGATTTTGTGTTTTTTCCATATGTAACATGGATATGAATCAGCTCTATGTAGAATCCTCCTCTGAGACATCCCTCCCATTTGGCAGATAGTTCTCATACTTTGTGGCATTTAATATAATACAGCCCTTTTGTAAACAAGCTGTTTGAATGTTTGCCAGCATCGATGACAGATTTCCATTGTTTAGCCAGTGTTCTAATCAAGAAACCCTTAGTCAGAGGAAATTTAGTTTCAGGCAGGAATTGATATACTCAGATTGTGATGCAAGACTCAATACAAAGCCTCGCTATGACATTCATGACATCACTTGGGCCAGTAGGGCTAAAATGTTAAACACTGGCATCATTTAAGTGTTGAAAAACCAATAAAAATATTCATTTATTTGTTAATTGTAACAATAAGTTATGTATTGTACTGTGAAACTAAATATTTTCAACGTAGTATTTGTAATGCTCCACTTGAAAATTAAAAAAAATAAAAATAAAAATAAAACTTGAACATTTTTACGTGGTGAGAAGGCCGGAATGGAGAGGAAAGAAAGGTTAAGAAGCATTGCTTGCTTTTGTGTTTGCAATGTTTCCTTACTCTGAGAGTGCAGTGTACGAGCTGGAGTACTGTCTTTCACATAAATATTAAATTACATGTTTCCCAGTAAAGTTGTCACTACCCTTGATTGCTGAGAATTTCAAGCATACTACAAGCAGAGTGATTTGGATAGCAAACAAACTAGTTGTTAAGTCTGTAGAGTAAAGCTATTTTTGTGTTATCAGGTATATAGCTCGGTATATGTGTACTACTAGAAGCACGTAAGACAGCATGGTTGTCTTTTTAACGGACCCGCCTCATACATTTAACAGAAGCATCTTCCTAGAGTTAAGTCATGCTTCTGTGACAGTGGGATTGTTAAAGAAGACACTTCACACTTTTAACAGAACCATCTTCCAAGGCATAAGTCATGCTTCTGTATCTATTAATTTGGTACTCATAATTTCAGTTATTCGTGAGTTATAATGCAATGTATAGTCGGGGAAGTTTTATGATCTGACTTGCAATGAGATTCTGGCTACATGTTTTAACTCCTTACCTGTGTCACTGGAATCCAGGTTAGGCAATCCAACTGCGCCAAACTAGGAATTACTGTTGACAGGAGAAAAATCAGTATTACTATTCCGTGAAGCCAAATTTGAGTGTGTTCCTTTATCAAATGCTTAATGCTATCTAATTCACCGTTTGTTAATAGAAGCATGTGAAATATGTGAGCCAGTTGATAGGGTTTTTTTTTCACTTAAAAAAAGAAAAATTGCTAATGAATAATAATTTGAAGCATTTACTAATAGTGACAATATTTAATTATCTCCTTCTCTATACACATATAAATATAATAAGTAAGCTTTTAAAAATCTTAAATTAAATGTATTATATACCAAAACAAAATTTTTACTGTTAAATAAAATTATAACATGGATAAACAATATTACTCTACCAAAAAAGTAATCTGTCAGACTATTTAGAAACAAAATATCTACATGACTGCCATCTGTAAGTTACCAGAAAATTTTTGTCTTTACCATTGTGTTTTATTTGTGATGCATATGATAGTGTACACAGAAGTAAAGCAGGAACTTCTGTATCAAGGTACATATTGTATGGTGCTAATTGCTTCTGTTGTTATGTGTTATAAATTGTAATACTACATTATTTTTCATGGGTTATTAATTGTAATATACTTTTAATTATACAAGTGCTATGATGATATCTCCTGAAAGTAAGGATGCTGAAAATGCATACTCGTAATAGTGCTTGTTGTTTTAAATTCTCTTCACAAACTTATATGCTCTTAAATCATATTCCAGAAAATTCTAGACATTAACCTATGCATTTTGCCATGTATGTAAGTTTTTCTCTTCCTGTTAAAAAAATGGCATTTAAAATTTGTGTGTTTTGTATAGCAATTTCTGTGACCTATAACTGTTTAACCCTTCCACAGATGTGAGATTAAGGAATTCCTTCTTCTCAAATATGTGTGATATCTGTCAGTCATAAATTTGTAATGCAAGCTGATTCATTTGTGCCAATTGCAGTGCATAACTGGAATGTGAGCTGAGCTCATTCATGACCATTAAAAGGTTAAAAGGAGGGAAATTAAAATATGTGAGTATATGGTTATGCTGTAAGGCATATGGCAATGGTTTTAAGGCAATGGTCTGTTAAATATATGTGAATAAATCCAGTATCTTTCTAACCTGTATTTTATTAATAGGTGTAATTTTCCATTTTGAAATACTTTTTATCATAAAATATTGAATGTATACTGTGCATATGTGTGGAATAACTAATGTCAGTAGTTTTACATCTAAGAGTTTGCGATTAAGGTAACATCTTCAGCAATTTGTGCAACTAGTGCAAATTTCTGAGAAACATAATGATCCCTTTTTTGTCATTTTATGTTACAAATGATAAATAAAAATTGGTTTGGGGTAAACTGCTTATTATATCGGTTTTTCATAATGAAATCATTTGATTTTTGTATATAACAAGTAGTATTTCAATTTATTTACATTCTGTAAACATATATTTTAAATTTTTTTGGCGATGCATTTGTGAAGTATAATGTAATTTTGTTGCTGTCATATTTAATATTTTGTTATGTTGTTCCAATCTTCTGTTTGCTGTAAAGAAATTATTTTGAATGTTGTAATCATATATCTTGACTCTTTTGACTTGCCTGTTCTGTAAATTTTTGTAAATATCTTGATATCTTATAGAGAATAGTTTGTAAATAATTTTTGCTTTAAAGTTTGAGAAAATTTTACCCTGTCAAGTTTTCCAAGTTTTGGTCATGTTCTTGTTGTGAATAAATATAAAGTATCATTATTTGTGATAAAGGTAATGTTATAATTTACATTTCAAAAAACCATTGAATATATATTTGGTTCCCTAAATTGACTAGGGGATTGGAAAAAAGGATAACATTCTAATCAAACTTGTTTTTGGAAAACCAAAAGAAATTTGTTTTACGGTGAAATCATCAAATTTAGAAAAAAAACTTTTGTTTTGGTCAATTGTATATTTTGACATTTAATAGCAAAGTATGAATGTCTTGTATCTATTTGATAACTAGTTTATTATCCCTTTTCTACCCAAAATGGACAACAGGCATTAAATTCAACGAAATATGGCATTTATGAAGGTACTGTATTTTTATTTGAAGAAAAAATATTTTAAAAATAACGTTTACATAATTTTTAATCTTTTTGAATCACTGGTTTCTGTATTTGTTGTGGAATTCCTAAGAAATACATCATTGAAGGTCCTGTATTTTTCAGGTATGTAATATGTTATTTTGAAAACATCTAACTTTTTGCAATTGATAGCAATTTTATCAGTTTTTAAATTTAAAAGATCCACATTATCTTGTTCCTTCATAGTGAAAATTCCATGGTTCGAACCAGCATTGAATTCATATGGCTTAAAATAAATAGCCTTTCATATCTTGCATGTGTGAGTTGCCTGTATCTTCCAATGCTAAATGACTATTTTTTTTGCAACATCCCTGGAAGTCATCTTAATATGTCATGGCCACCAGCCTTTGGAACTTTTTTTCCCCCTCCAATGGTAGATTGTGAACAGTTACAGTGTAACCCAGTCCATTAATCTGTACAAGGCCAGATGTGGTGGTCTCTTTATTATGGAGACACCTAATAGGTGGGCCACCATCGCCTCCTATGAAGGGACGAACAATTACAGACATGCCTTCTCCGGGATTCGAACCCGGGCCCTTCGGTATCGCAGTCAGGCTTACCTAAGCATTATACCATCTGGGCCTTTGGAACTAAGTTATGCTGTTATTTGTTAGATGTTTTGCAAAGCTTAAAATGTAATATTTATTTAACAATCACTAGAACTTACTAGATAATTTGCAGATAACTTTTGAAAGCAAATAATAATAAGTTTTCAATCTTACGTTAACTTGACAGAATTGTAAAATAAACTGATTTACAGCTATTTTAAGATGCTGACATTTGTAGGCAGTGAGCGGCATAAAAGTAATATTTCCTGAACATTATTTTTTTCACTCAATGACCGTAAGACTACTGCATTTTTATATGAAGTAAGATAGTTTTTTTTCGGGGGGGGGGTGTACTGTATGGATATGTTGTTCAAATATTGGTCATATGGCTATCTTACTTTAGTTTGCTATATTTTTGGAGTCTTACCCTTTTTCCAATCACCTATTCACATGGCATGGATAACCTATTTATTTTTACTTTCGAAATATGTTAGATATTAAAATGTGAATTGCACATTTGGTATTTATGACTACATATAAACTACAGTATATTTATGACTACATATACATATACTTAAAGTTTCTTATAATCATGGATTTGTATAATATTTATGTAAAATGTTTAGTATGCTATTTGAAGAAATGCAGAATTAAATGTATAAGAATAGAATATTAGAAATATGTCATGCAATATAAATGTATGTCCAAAAAGTTATAATTCACAAATTGCAGTAAAAATACTGTTTCCCCCTTTCTTCGCTCTTAATGTTATTACCTTAAATTCTTCCGTGTAAAAGTGCTCATGCGCATTTTTATAATGCTAAATATAAAAATGTCTGTTTTTCAATTCCTAACTATGTGTATCACATTAGTGAAAATATTGCATCCATTACTGTAGAGCTTTGAATCAATTGAAAATATTAGTCCTGCTTCTCCTGCAAAATTTTGCACATTGGATATTTAAAAATTTGTCATTGAAATTCCCAACAGGTATTGCTGAGTTCAGTTTCTTCATCACCTCCTAATGCACAGTTTGCGATTTTAGTGTTAAAAGATGTAGCTTCACTTTATATTATTAATTGTACTTACAAAACAAACAAAATGATGATTGGTGGGAAGCAGGCACAGTTATATCAGAAATAATGAGCGTGCATAAATAGTCCTAGGTGAAGCAGGCATCGCATTGCATGGTGAAAAAAAAAGACGACCAAGCAGTTGTTGTACATAAAAATTAATATGTGGACTCTTTAAATGAGGAGCAAGAGCTGTAGTACAATATTTGACAATGGAAAGGCTTTTGTCATTTTTTTTTTTTTTTTTATGAAATTCCCTTTTTTCAGTTATTTCTACCATCAAAAACCAGAGTGCAGTTTGCATTACCTGCTTGGTGCACATATGTTATGATTTCTTGGATGACACATGTTAGCTATCTGTCTTTTTAATGCCTGCTTCCTAAGCTGTATCTGATTGACATGTATGTGTTAATCATTTCATAATCGTTGTGACATCTTTCCAAGCTGTTGGCGTTGTGGTTGTTCTATAGGTTTTCCTCAATATCATTTCTCTTTATTTTAATTGGCTGCTTCATATACATTCAGTATCTATTCCTGATCAAGCACACAACAGTTTTAATACTTAAAGTGGATTAAAATTTTAATTAGAGAATACTTAATTATCAATTTTCACTAAATTTAAAATTAAACCAGTTAATAAATAATTCAGAAAATAAATGTAACACTAGTATAAAATGTAAACACTAGTATAAAATCTTGTGTAGCTTGTTCTTTTACAGATTAAGCCATTCGTTTTTAATATTTCACATGTCTGCTTTAGTTTTTGGTATTTATTTTGGCATTCTGTGCGAACTCGGGCTCTTTGATAACCGCAGTTCTATAAATTGCTGGCATGTGAAATTTTTTTTGTTAATTTATCAGGTTCAGCCAGAACATAATTTTTTAAGTGAATCACTTGCAGATTGGAAACAGTAACACATCTTCAGAATGGTTAATTTTGGAACAAACTAAAATAATTTTAAAAATTAAAAATAATGTGTGTTTATGAAAATATTTTGTATTTTTCTCAATAAAAATCGCAATTAATTTCATGCTAAAATTTTTGTTAAATCTGCACTTTACTGTTCTTTGATATTTAGTACACATGGAAAACACGTTAGTGAAATATTTATTAATTTTTTTTTTTTTTATAATTAGAAAGGAAATTTTTCAAATGCACTTGAAGTTGTGTTTCTAATGAATATCATGTTTTGTTAGATATAATCTCTGGTACGGAATCCTAAAATATAAGTATTTAAGTTGGATAGTTAGATATTCTGGAATGCAGCATCCACAGCCTATTGAGTCTCAGTACATTTTTATGGCTATCATGAATATGGTGAGGAATTCTCTGATATTGCAATTATATAAAAGGTGATACAAACTTATTAACTAAATTTATATATAAATAATAACCTGAATATAGCCGCAAATTAAGCATAATAAAAGAATTGTAGAGAAGGAAATAACAATTCAGGTGTTAATTGGCACATTATTATTTTTTACAGTGAGCATCCAGGCTGTATAAATTTTTAATTTTCTTTTCTTGCATTGAATTTGAAGCATCTTGGATGATATTTCATAATTAGGCCTTTCTAATTTCATTCCTCATAAGAAAAATTAGATTATTATGATGAATAGGTGGGAAAATAGAGTTACAAAAAATTTTGGAATATACCGTACCTTAGTCATTTAATGAGCTTTGAATTTATAAGACATATATCTGGTTATCTTTACCATCATTTGTAAATGCCGTTTTGTATGATATTGAAAAAAATCTTCTACACATCTAACCACTTAGTAAATTAAAAGCATAGTATAGATTTAGAGTTGTAATATGATAAATAGTAATAGATGTATTTTACATTCATACATTTCTACAGGAATTATTTTCACTTGAATGTGAGCCCACATTCAAGTGAAAATAATTCCTGTAGAAATGTATGATACATTCAAGTGAAAAGATATTCTTTGGCATTTGTTATTCATTGCTGTTTTATCTTTTACAATATATCATTCTTAAGTTATATCATTCCATATTTGGGACTGTGTGCTAGGAGTATGTATACATGTGTAAAAATATTTTCTTCTGTATGCCAAAAAAACTTTCTTTTCAATAGTTTTTAAATATGTGGTGACTGAGTTATGCTTTTCTGACAAGCTAAATTGATTAATTATTTGCCTCACATTAAGCTGTAAAGATGATTCGCTTCCATATAGTTCATCATTAATTTTAAATTTAGGATTTGAACAAAAGTAGTAGTTGTAAAACTAATTTTAATTATTATAGAATTCCCCCCTCGACTTAACAACTTATGGCTCAGAAGATTGTTTAATATTTTGAAGACAGAATGCTTTCAATATTAGCATCCAGTTGTAACTCTTCTGTTAGTGTTATGTATTTTCATATTGCCTAAATTATTATTGTGTAAAAGTGTTACTTAATAGCATTCTTTGCCATTTTCTAGTCATTGTAATAGATTTAAGAATCCTAAAAATTTCATATGTTTAAGCTAAGTTTAAAAACTGTTTTACAGAACAGATTTGTTTAGTAGTTGTTTCTTCTGTGATACTATGTTGTAATGCTCGTGAAACTATGAACTTCACTTACTGATTTGTTGTTTCAAAAATAATCAGACTGAATTTCTGATTTTAAGCTTCAGAATTGTGATTTTTTCCAGTAATTTCAGTTCATAAATAAAGCAGATACTTATATTTCGAACCTTATTAGTTCAGAGTTATTCTTAATTTAAAGTTTTAAGGTAATTTAATACTTATTCAGTGTCGAACCTGAATCAGAGGGATACCTGTCAGATGATACATTCATTACATTACGTTAAATAGTAATTAAATAATTGACCCACTTAAAGCACATATCACTACTGTGCCCCATAATTTCGAAAAAGAAACTAATTGTTAAATGTATTAAGTTAACACCTTTGTAATAAAGAGGAATTACAAATGGAGGTAAGACATGCCAATAGGGATAAAATTGCATTCAACATTACAGTTATAATCCCTAATTACGAAGGTAAAATAAGAAGTTTTCAGACCTGGCAATTTGAAATGAAGCAGGTTGATCTTGTACAGCTATATTGCAAGCATGGACTAGTAATCCATGATAATACAATGAAATTGAACTGTTGGTTTGCATTCCTCCTAGGATAAAACAAGTTCTTTTGAGATGTCAATACTCAAGAATACTTCCAAGTGATGATTTTGTGTATCATTCTTGAGTATACTTGTTGCCACAGGAAAAATACTCAGACTTGATTGTTTGTTAGAAGCTGCATGTCGAGTTGCTGTTTTTAATTAATTTAGCGACTTCCATCATAGACAGCAAAAGTTGGGTGACTGATAATATAATGGTTTTCTTCTGACTGTGACAGTACAGGTAAATATGAAAGGATTATACCATATGATTAAAGGGGGCTAGCTGGTGACATGCAAAAATTCGTACATCCCTGGGTATTAAATATGAGTCAAATGATTTTGCGTGTTCTGGCTGTTTGGAAGATTTGTTGCGTATGCATCATCCTAAATGCATGATGGCGCAAAAGACATGTCGATTGATATGTGAAAATGCTTGAAAGATTTCATCAAGGGCAGTCCAATGCACTGTGTGATATCGCAATAGGTGACGAAAATTTTGCATACTTTTATTGGTAAGCAAGCAGCAGCCGGTACAGAGAGTCTTCTCAAATGAGTCAACACCCAGAAAAGTTAGCAAAGACATAGAATTGTCAAACTAATGGTTGCCACATTTAGTCAGACAAGTCATGTTACAACATTACTAGTACAAGGTATACCATCACTGCCAAATAGTATGCAACTCTTAGTGGCCGTGTGAAAATTTGTGGAAAATAACCATGAAGTTGACTCATTAACCACTATGACAATGTTCCAAGCAACACTGCATCTGAGAATCCAAGAACTGACTCATTTGGTTTACAGCCGGACTTCATCCCTTCTAGCTTATGATCTGAATTTCAGGAAACTGTTGTGCAGTTAATTTCCTATTTTCAGTGTAATGGTTGCTACTTTTATTAAATGTATTCAGAATATGCCTACCCATGTTAAATATTACTTCTTTCAAAAATTGTTTGAGTGGATGCCAAAACATAATGATGTGTGTACTTCTAATCTCTCAAGCGTAATCACTTAGATCATTTGATTCTTCATGTCCTTGAGTTGTCTTGATTGCTTCTTCCACTTCTGGGGCGTAACCTCTTATATATCCAGGTACTCACGTTTTCTCGATCATATCCTCTACGCTGCTGGCTCGTTCTCTGGCGGTCTCCTTCCATCTCTTTGGCTGACCTCTGTATTCGTCTCACATTTCCTGCTCCCTACTAATGTAAACACTGAATGCTGGGTTTCGTTTTTGCTGGACTGTTGACCTTTACTGCTTTTGGTCGTGAGTCCTCGGGCCTCATTTTCACTTTAGCATGGTCTGGTTCCTCTTCGGCTTTTGTTCCATCCATCCTTAGGCAGCTTTGCACTTTTCTATGCCGCTTGCCGAATTCTTTTCCTTGGTACACCTGTAGCACAACTAGGTGTATAACCTTTGACTACCGGTATTCAAACTGAATTATAATTTAGAAACGGCAACAATCACTAATAGCTAAGTTTACTGCTTTTCTTTAGCTATCAAAATGGACAGCTACTTTGAACAACAAAAACAATAGAATCTAAATTCGAAAACAAAATAATCACGAATAACTACTTCTTGCCCTACAGTATAAAAGAAATATACACTGACGAGCCAAAGCGTGCCCATCCCCACGTTTTCAATGAACTCGTTTAAATGATGTGGAGGGCTCGTGATTAAGAAGGAATGGTATTTAACTGCTGCTGGGGAAGGTAAGGAATCATTCCTGCACTTAAATTTTGCGAGTGCTGGGGAAGGCTGCTGATCTAAGCGAATTTTATAGAGGGCAGATTGTTATAGCCCGAAGACTCGGATCGAGTATCTCCTAAACTGCACGGCTGGTAGATTGTTTATGATCTGCCGTTGTTAATATTTACGCAAAGTGGAGCAATGACAGTGAAACCAGCAGTAGATGCTAAGATGTTGCACATTCACGCGTCATCAAAAAGGACGTTGGAGACACCCTTTTGGTACAGTAAAATCGTCGCCAAACAGTTGCTCAGTTCTGATAGCCCAATACAATGCTGGTCCAAGTGAAAGTGTTTCAGATGACTCTGTTGGATATGGGATTGCGCAGCAGCCATTCCACTCATGTGCTTCTGCCGACCAAGCGTCATTGTCAACTACGCTTACAGTAGTTCCGGGAACATCGAAACTGGACCATGGATAAGTGGAAGATAGTTGCCTGGTCGGATGAATCACGACTTCTCATTCAGGAACAAAAACACATGAACGCAAAGAAAAATGAAGAAATAAAATAATAATACACTTACAGAATTGTGTCAATTTCCAGGTTGAGTTTCTGCCCTTCTTTTCAAATATGCTAACGTACTGCATTATAGATTACTATGATACACCAGAGCATTTGATTTTTCCCTCGATCATACGTGCGATCGAAGAAATGCCATTGAAAACCATTTTATGGGGTCGGAAGTGGGGGAGAGGGAGGGAGAGCGCTGATACCATTCCGTTCACACATCTTTCAGTGTGCGGGAATTGGCACTGCTTGCAGTTATCTCGTCCGAGTTTTCCTAGGTTGCTATATTCTGTTAAGCTAATTCTTTTTTTCTATTTTCTTCTTATTTTTTTATTGTTATCACTTTTCGATACATATTTTTTTTTACCAACTAGTGTAAACAGTTCAAATGTCATTTAGTAAAATCAGTATTTCGGAATTAAAGCAATTAAATTTTTCAACATTATCTTTGGAATGAAAAATTGAAATGAAATTAACTACTCAGGCCAACACCTTTGCTGAACATTATCCAGGTGACGAAATGTAAGACTACAGTTTTCAAAAAGGGAATTCAAATCCGATTTATACGAGGAATGTTCATAGATATGTGGATGCGAATCGACTAACAGGCTGCTTTGTTTTTCATATCTCCTGTTTCCAAAAAAGAATGATGATTCAAATTGGTTGAGTTACAGTGTTGCTGATTTACCACATTTAACTCGGAAAATTGGGGGGGAAAAAGGCATGCATACTCACAATCGCATTTAAACTCCATCTTAAAATTTAATTTGCTAGGAAAGTTGGATATTCGCCAACAATTCGACAGTGCATTCCTTTCAAATGTTTACAAGGTTCCTACCAAGAATTTACATACAAGTGTGCGGAACCTTGAGAACTGGTAAGCGAATAATCGCTTTAGCTAAGAGAACAGAAACTCAAGAAGGGTTAATTACCCTTTATTGTTCAAAATAAAGTTTACAGATGGCCCTTTCTCAGGACGTACAGAACAGCCTCCACTTGGGCTTTAACTTAAGAATGCTAAGAACTAAAACTTAACAAATGCTTAACTAAAAAGATATAGCCGAAGCTATCAAAATTCTACAGGAGTTGGCCCCTTAAACGCTAACTAAACGGCGAAGCTATCAAGAGCCTGAAATGCGGCCGAGCATAGTAATAGTTTAGAGTAGCCAAAAGGCGAACGCGCGCTAGTCAGAATCTCTGGCTCTCTCACGAAGTCAGTAGAACTTCGAATTTAAGTACTGCTCGTCCTTCATTTGCATTTAACTTCGATTCTGAAAATACATTCTGTTAGGAAATTGTAAGCTGAAATTAGGAACAACAGGAAAATGGCTTTAACAAAGAATAACTGTTAAAAACTTTACACCTTACACGTATAAACCTTACACGTTAAAAGACAGAAATCGTTATGTTCTAACAAAAATTATTGATTGTATCCTGTTTTGCGGTGTATTTGGGATTGTTCTTCGAGGACATTATGAATGCGAGGATTAATTAAATTTGGGAGCTTTCAGAGGTCGTCGGCAGAACTTGATTCATCTTTAAAAGACCATCTCACGAGTGTCATCGTGTATTTAAAAGAACGTCAAAATAAATTCAGAATGATTCATTTGACGGCATACTCACTGTCAGAACTACATATAAAAAGTTTTGTTTCAATAACAGTAGATGGAACTACTTCCCAACTTTTCGTTTTTCGATACGTTTTAGGTAACTGGCGATCGGTTGAGAGATTCTAGAAAATCACGAATCCGCCCAGGCGTGATGCAAGATCTATAGATCAATGTATCCAAGCAAGTTTGGAAAAGTAGACATACCTGAGAAATTAATATCATAGAGCTACGACGGTGCAAGCGTGATCAATGGTCATCAGGCTGCTATTCAAGCATCTATTCAGCTTACCTTCAAGAATGTACAATTTGTGCACTGATACGCATATCAGCTTAATTTGATTGCTGGGCAAGCAACCAGTCAGAATCAGCAAGTTCGAGTATTTTTCAACCCGAGTGATATTACTGACTTTTTCAATAACCCTCCACAGAGAACTGTTGTTTTAGATGAAACTGTTAAGAAAAGGATATCTCATGGTTCAGCTACTAGACGAAATTTTAACCCTTAGCGCTCCGTTGGCTCCGCTATGGAGCCGTCCGTCATTTGTTCCGTAACTCCATAGGCTGCGCTGCGAAGTCCAATGTTTTTAGCATGATTAGGCTTAAGATGTTACGGAATCGTCGGCGTTGGCAATTGTTATCTGTTAAAACTTGCTCACTCTCGCTACTGTTACGATTGAAACATTATTTGACCCATTTTATGGTTAGCAACATGGAGAAAAATAATTATTGTGAGGAGAATATAGAGTTCGGTGATAGTGAAGATGTCTTTGATTTTTCTTTGTTAGAAGATATTGTGGAAGACAATGTTGATTATAATTCTGGCACTTCAAGTAGTGGTTCCGAAATTATACTACCAAAGAGACGACGAATGGTAGTTATTGAAAGTGAAAGCGAAGAGTCGCCGGAAGACTTAGATGAATGGCGCGATGTCACGGAAGAATTATATTTTCCAGATAGAATACATTTTAGTGTATCGCCAAAGGTCATTGGACCACAAATTCCTACAAATATTGTACAGCCGACACAGTATTTCAAATTATTTTTCACAAACGAACTGGTAAATGAAATTATAAAAGAAACCAACAATTACGCAGGAAATGTTCTAAAGAATAAAGAAATATGTAGTAATTATGTTTGGAAAACGTGGCGTGCGGTGGAAGAGGATGAGTTTTGGTCTTTTATTGGAGTTATTATCAATATGGGTACAATACCCCTGGCGAATATGCAGGATTATTGGTCAGTTAAGGAGAATAGTCACATCCCTTTGGTAAAATATTTACAAGAAAGTGATTTATGCAGATATTCTGGATGCTGCATTCCGCTGCGAAAATGTGCCGGAGTTGCTGATAGGCAGTGGTACGAAAACGTGCGGAGCGCTAAGGGTTAAGAGTCGAAATATCAAAATAGTGCATGAATACAGGGAATAGTTTGTAACGTCATAACACCCGTGTTGGTTGAAAGAAAAGACCGGTTGTCTTTTAAGATATTTATTTTAAAAACTTAGTAAGAAATTCTTGAATAGTAATTAAAATAATCAAATGATTTCAGCCATAAATCATACAAAGGCCGCTGACGCGGCGACGACACTGAGATGCGTCTGCTTTCACTTGTTTACAGCATCAAAAAGCTCTTTACGCAAAGCCCTCTCTTCATTTTATTAAAAACCTGGAATGGGTTTAATTAGTCCCTTATGTCCGGAAACCGCACCAGGGGTTTTCCGATACACCTTCCTTCCAAGTTCTGCTGTCCATTTTGTCTCTGAACGAAACAGGAAGTTCTCATTAAGCACTTGGAAGTCCGAGATGTGCATATTTCTGGTCGTCACAACCCCTCTCCTCTCCTCCCGGGGGGTCAGAACTCCAATTCCTCGTACCATTACCACAGTAAGTTCTCAAAAATAAACATTAATTAATAAATGTTAACACTAATTTTTGTTCTTTTTCACAACGTTGGGTTAAGTACCAAGGATAAACACAACAAGAACTTATATTGAGGCCAGTAAATAAGCATATAAATAACATAATACTAAGAACTAATCATACACATACAATAAAGAACGTACAGCTTTCTGAAATATGTAATTTACAATATACATTCCTAAGTTTAATATTAATTGTATGTCTAGCCAGGCTGAAAAGGGAAACCTTGCAGATATTTAATTTTCCGTTTGTGATAATCTTTCAATGGTAACCCAACACCTGGATGAGAACTACTACATTTGACCTCAAAACAAACATGTACATTTAGTTTGAATTTAACATCAGAAAAAACTACTTTACAAGTTGGATTTACATCATTCATGAATTAGCTATATTTAATCCCCTTTGACCCTTCAGTATCAGGCACTAGCATAGATAAATGATGAACTGGGGATTTTTCTACTTTCCTTGGTAAATTTACACTACTCGGTGTCTTGGGCAATTCTCCTATGGAATTTTTAGGCATTTGCAAACCTTCCGAGTCTGGTTGGTACGAAACATCATTTGGCATATCTACAGTTTCTTGTTCGTGCCGAAACGAAAAGGAAATCCTTAATTTGTACACGTTTCCCAAAGAGTTACTGTGATCGTCTAACGCGACTAAGTCAAAAGATGGTTTTACAAAGTCACTTTTCTTTTGTAGATCAGCTAACTGCGTCTGGTCTATTGTAAGCAGTGACAGTTCGTTCACCTCCGTTTCAGGCAGACCGAAATTGGTTTTCTCCATCCCTTTTGTTGGGGATGAAACTTCACCTCTTTTAATAATGAGAAGAGAATTTTCGCCTGAGGGTTCGAGTTCCGACTCTGGCTGATATCTTCCGCTGATTTCATTCTTTGACTGGCGGAGTTTCTGAGCTCGGGTCTCCACCGTGTTTACTTGAAGGGAAAGTGTGTCCAGTTTGTCTACTTTTATTTTCCTAGCCGTCCTATTCCCTAACAGGTACCGACCTTGATCCAATTCATTTGAAATGACCGCTGCCTTTGTTATTACCCGTCCAAAATTTCCTTATATTTTAACGAGTGCTAAGGGTAAGCCAATTGAGGCCGCGTCAAAAGGTTGTTTAACCCAGACAGTCTCGTCCGTCAGCATCGAAGGAGTGACGTATTTGTTGCATATTATGTCGATGTATGATCCGGTATCTCTCAAAACTGGGAGATCGAAACCGTTCACTTTAGCCATCCTTAGATACGGGGATAAACAATCTTCTTCAATCTCCTGCACTCTATTTGCAGTAAATGGTGTTTTGAGATCCTATTTTACTTCCGGGCATTGAGGCTTTAAGTGTTCGGTTGAACCACAAGAATATCATTTAAGTGGTCTTCTTATGTCAAATTGACGCTCATTCTGATTTCGAGAATTTTCCTTTTTTTCAGAGGCATAGTTAACTCCCCCTCCAGACAGGTGATACTTTTGCGGATCTCTTGAATTTAAATGATTTTTTATTGCCCTTTTATGACTCCTAACTATGGACAGGAGAGATCTTCTACCGGGGTTCACCGAACATTTTCATACTCTTCTAATATTTCTGCTCATTTATCTGGAGTCATTTTGTTGGACCAGTCGTCAATAAAATGCTGCCGCACTTCGACATTTACAAGACGCTTCATTTGGTCTGTTATCATGAGATCTTTTAAAAGTTCAAAATCTGTAACTTCCAAACCTACAATCCATTCTTCAAAATAATTTCTTAATTCAAAAGCAAAGTCTCTCCAAGTGGTTCGAGTGTTTTTGTGGGATTCCGTAAATTTGATGCGAAATTTTTCTGGACTAGGCTTAAACCTTTTAAGCAATATCCCCTTCACGTAAGCGTAGTCATAAGCCTGCTGCTCTGGTTCTCGCATAATCAGCTGAACTACGTCAGTTGGCAAAATTGTCAATAAAACAGAAACCCATTCTGAATGGTGAAGATTCGCACGCTTGGCTTTGCGCTCAAACATAACTAGATACAAACTAATATCGTTCTCTCCAGGATCAAATTTTGGAATCATTTTTTTTTTTTTTTTTTTTTTTTTTTTTCAGATCGTAACGGCTTTTCTTAAGTCCATTTTCTTCATTCCCACTATTTAGAGAGTCATTTCCGTTAGCGGCTAGTAATCGTAATTTAGATAATTCAAACTCCATTTCTTCTCTTCTAATTCTATTCCGCCTCTCTGCTTCTCTCCTAATTCTTTCCTGCCTTTCTTCTTCTTCTCTCCTAATTCTTTCCTGCCTTTCTTCTCTCCTAATTCTATCCTGCCTTTCTTCTCTCCTAATTCTATCCTGCCTCTCTTAATCTTCCTTCCTAAATCTTTCCTGCTCCATTTTTTTTCTCTCTTAAGCCTCGTTGAAGTGATATTTTCTAACAGGCCTTTCACTAGTTCCTCCTCATAGGATTCATTTCCTATAATCAGCTGTCTTAAATCCAGTATCCTAAGTTCAGGGCTAACTTTTTCCTTTAACTCTTCAGCCAAGGTTTTAAGCTTCTCTTTCCTAACTTTTGCTAAGAACGCCATGATATAAGCCAAAATTATAATAACAACCTAACCATTTTAGCACCCTCACACTACCTATATATAAGATAACTTTAGACAAATATCATTTTCAGAGAGAGTAAAATTGAACCCTTAATTTTTTCACAACATATTCTATAGATCTAAACGCAAATGCAAAGCAATTTATACCATAATATGCACATTATAATTTGTTACTTGAGAGCTTCAGATTACAAATACTATTAACGTTTTACAACCTTAAAATCCAGTTGCGTTAACTCAAAGGCTTATGATAATACAATATACTTTCATCAGAATTTGAGGTATATTAAAATATGCATTCAAAGTTTAATAAAAAAAAAGCCATATATCTACATGGTTATAACTAAACATTAATATGACAAAAGCTAAAATGAAAGGTACTGGGGGTTTCTAGACTTCCCCTTTTACTCGTTCAATAGAAAAAAAAATCAGCTCTTGCACAAATAATGTTTTACACACCTTAACTGAAAATTCTAATATTTATAACATTCAAGACGTCTTAGAAATGATATGTCAAAATGCCACCTAACCTTAGAACCTTCAAAGTTACAGTAATTCTTCTCCATTACACATTCAATAAGCTTAATTTGAGCACAACACATTAACATTTAAGATATTAAAAGATCTATTAACACAGATTCAAATTCTAAAATTTATGCTTTCTTATTGAAACATAATACCAAAACTGCACATTTCTTTAAACTTTACAGAAAATAATGTCGACTTCAAACAGTTATTTGAACTTGTGTACTAAATTACCGAAGTAAATTAAATTGCTTCACTGCCTCAATATAAAAATCCAAGGTACTTACCCGTATGGATTGTAGACTCGAATGGTTGATGCTTGGAAAAAAGAATGCTGTCACAACTTAAGATTTCTCACAACTTAAAATTTTTGTGGACTTGATGATGCAGGCACTTATTATCATAACGCACTAAAATTTTCAGAGCACTTCACCGCACTAAATTTTCTCGAGCACAACGATGATCACACACGTATCACTTTTTTACTACACTACACTACACATTCACAATGATCTGATGATCTTCGAACAATGATTCCCACAGCTTGAGTTGAATCCAGGAGACTGACGTTCTTTTTTTTTTTTTATCAGGACTGAAGTCCGTAACTTCTTCGTGGATTTCCGAATCATACCGCTTAAAGATGAGATGTATTCAGGAGACTGCTATTACTCTTTCTCCGGACTGGCGTCTGTAAACTTTTCCGTGGATTTCCGATCCACACAGCCTAACAATGAGCTGTATTCAGGAGACTGTCGTTCCGTTTTGTCTGGACTGGCGTCCGTAAACTTTTCCGTGAATTTCCGATCCACACAGCTTAACGATGAGCTGTATTCTCTTTTTCGAACTGATGCTCGTAACTTCGTGGATGCTACCTTACCGCTTCGAAGAGCTGTAATCACTTTTTTGAACTTTCGTAACTTCGTGGAAATTCAAAACCTGATGGTCTGTCTTCTCTGCATGGATTTTCTCATCCGAACCGCTGCCATCATTTTAATAAAGCTGTAACGTTAGAACACCCGTGTTGGGTGAAAGAAAAGACCGGTTGTCTTTTAAGATATTTATTTTAAAATCTTAATAAGGAATTCTTGAATAGTAATTAAAATAATCAAATCATTTCAGCCATAAATCATACAAAGGCTGCTGACACGGCGACGCTGGGATGCGTCTGCTTTCACTCGTTTACAGCATCAAAAAGCTCTTTACACAAAGTCATCTCTTGGTTTTGTTAAAAACCTGGAATGGGTTTAATAAGTCCCTTATGTCCGGAATCCGAACCAGGGGTTTTCCGCTACACCTTCCTTCAAAGTTCTGCTGTCCATTTTGTCTCTGAACAAAACGGGAGGGTCTCATTAAGCACCTGGAAATCCGAGGTGTGCATATGTCTGGTCGTCACAAGTTTATTAAATGCACGAATAGAATAAACGTGTAAACACGCTGTAGCAGTAAATCAAGGAGGGGCTATTCGACCTATGTTAGAAGACTCGGATATTGTGTTTTGTATTACAGTGTTTCGCAATATTATGCACATATCGATGTGTTATAGAACTTGTTTCGGATAATACTAATTGATGTAACGCTCATTAGAAAGCAAGTAAACTCTTTCCAACTGTGCTTTCAACATGACCGAAGAAATACCGAAATCATATGAATCTTCAAAAAAAGGGAAGTGAGAAAATATTCATATACATAAAATTGCAGCAGCTGAAGATATATGCGATGTTATCACGAATCAAGTAAAAAGATTTTGTTTTATTTCTCACTATTCTGCTGTTTCTCTTCTGGAAGCTCCAAAATTCCAGGAGCGCGAGAAAAGGTTTCCAACTCAGATTCTTAACCAAACAAATAATATTTATTCTATGTTACAGAAGAATCGTCTGAAAACTGAACTTGGAATTATTTATAGAAGATCAAATTTCAGAAATATGACTTGTGCCATTTATCTTTTGCAATTTATTATAGAGACAAACGGCTGCTAATTATTGTTACTGTTCCTCTGACCTCTGCTGAAGCTGAGAGATTCTTCTGAACTCTAAAACGAGTTAAAGACATTTTTAAGAAGTACCACGAGCGAGGACAGACTAAGCGCTCTAGCTATGCTGTGAATTGCAAAAGCATGCTAAATGACATATCTAAATTCAATGAAAATGTTATTGATTTGTTTGCCGCAAAAAATAGAGACGAGTGGATTTAATTTACAAAAATTATATTTGACTATTTGGTAATCAATGTTTAAAGATATACTGTAAGCAATATTAGGGTTTATTACATTCTATTGTAAGAATAAAAATAATTTCTCATTTCTATTTCCTCATACGATAGAGTTACTGAGCCAGATTAAATTAAAATTAGATTGTATAATCTTTGATCACCAGTCCACATTTTTAGCTTGAATTTGACTGTTTTTGTTTAATTACATCACCACGAGCTGCAATTGATTTCGTTAGCTTAAGAACATGTCCTAATGTTCTAAGTTCTTTTTATAAATATATAAGAGGCTTATTTAAACCTCTGTCTGACTTTGTAGTTACTTTAAGACAGCAATAATTTGCTTCACGTCTATCGGGGGCTTTGGACTATTTAACTTTTACCAGATCAAGTAAACCTTCATAGATAGGTGGAGAGGTTGACAAGTTAGGAGATAAAGCATGCAGAAACTAGCAAGAGCATTGGTTTGCATGTTGAGACAAATCTCTAATTGTTAGAAAAGATGCTTGAAGAGAAGGAAATCGATATAAACTAGACAAAATGTTTGGGAAGGCTTCAAATTAAAATGATGGATAAATATTTTGTTGAGTGCTGTTGTTATAAAACATAAATGTTTTGTAGCTTTTAATGTGTAATTTACCCTAATATCGTTTAAGAATTAATGTCATAAATTACATGTATTTTAAACTGTGAAATTTTATAAGATTTTAATAGGGCTTTTTTTTAACAAATATTGTTAAAAAAATAAAATTTATGGCCATGTAAATCCATAATGACTAAGGTTATTAAAATACCTAATTTAATTATTTATAACTAACTGCTTACCCTTAAGAATTATCGCTACATATTAAAACGAGTTATTGCCTTTCATTAATACTCACTGTGGTTGGGCGCAAGATAAAATACAAAAATGTAAAAATTCAAGTAAAACTTATTCTTTGCATCTAGTGAGACTTAAAATAATACAAAATAACTTATCACCTCTGGTGCTTTAATGGCTTATTTGAACTTGAAAGTATATTAACTGGGTTACAACCCCTGGAACTCTACACAAAGCTATGGCACTAACTGCGTCAAACATAGCCTAACTTTCAACACTTGCCCAACCGTGCCTACAGCAGGCCTTTCAGGTTTGTTCTAATCAGCAGGTCTCTCTCTAGACAAGCAACAGCGATGACAACATTCAGTCTTTTGTCATGAATCATCCTGCCGTTTGACCTATGCCGTTTGACATAAAAATCTACCTGCTATTTACTAAACTTCTAGACTGACCAAGTATGTCACAAAATGAGATATAAAAAAGTCAGCATAAAGCTAACTGTTAGTAAAACATAAATGTCACCTTCTTTCAAATATGTCCAACTATTATAAGTGTAAAATATTTAAAGCTACTTGATAAATTGCATAAAGTTTATTTTATTCTCAGACTTATTAATCATTATGTTAATTAATTCATGTTTAGTAATAATGCATACTACATAGGGATCTCTTTTATTTTTAGGATAGTATTACAAAAGTAAAATTCAGGCATACATAATATTTTGAATTTAATTTATTCAATTCCCATTTGCTTATAGGTCCTTAAGTTTTTCATTAATGGTCCTTAAAAGTACTTAATTTCAGGGTACAGAAATGTGTACGAACCCTTATAAATGCTACGATTTTCGTACTTATGAGAAGTTGTTTTCATTTCATTGCATTTTCTTTTTATTTGTAAAAAAGCAAATATGTTTTAACTTGTAAGTTACGTTGTATCAGCATATTTAATTTTCGAAATTTGTTTTGCGAACCTCCACTTAAATAAGCCATGAGCTGCCACTGACTGGAATTGTGCTTACGTCATCTCCACTATCGACAAGAAAGTGCAAATTTGATCTTTGGTCACGAACGAATAAACGAAATTTGCGACAGTCCTTAATATTTTCTGCGGAAGAGTTTGCTGCTTAATCTACTGCAAATTCGAGTTTAGTTGGTTTTGGGAATGGTTGTTTAATCAAGTAAAATACGGGGTCCGGCATTTCTCCCTCTAAATCGAAAGTGAATGATAGAAACGAAATTTGCTATTTGGATCATATTGTTCACGAGATCATGAATGGGAGTTACGTGAATCCGTCGCAAAGTTCAATACCGGTAATCAAAATCGTAAAAAACAACCTTATATTTAGCGTAGGTATAATGAAACACTCAATCGATTTCGAGGGCAGCTAAAGGTCCCTCCTCATCAGGAGAAAGAAATACATAGAAAGAAGAAAATAGGAATCACAGAAAAATTCACTAATTCACTTTCTAAATTCACAAAGATTTAGAAAGTTTAGTTAATGATTTGAAGTCCAATCCAGTCCTTCCTAATGCCTTTAAAATTCTACTGTCTTAATTCAATTATTTTTGCCGATAGATGGCGTTACCTCCTCGCACTTGGTACTACCAGAGGGTATAAAAATCCGTTCAGTGGTTGCTTTCCATTATTTGAAGTTCAGATTTTGAGCGTAATGTGCATTTGCCCCTCGCTCCCTATTTTAACTTCGCTAATATTTCTTTATGCTTGATCAGACAGCCTGGCTCAGTAAAAGTAGGCGGCCAGTGCAACTCTGATTAAAAATCTAGTTATATCCACGTGCAGTGCTGATAAGCACCACGTGTTTCTGTGATTCCTATTTTCTTCTTTCTATGTATTTCTTTCTCCTGATGAGGAGGGACCTTTAGCTGCCCTCGAAATCGATTGTTTCATTATATCTACGCTAAATATAAGGTTGTTTTTTACGATTTTGATTGTCACATTAGCGTGTTTCTCTTCTAGTCAATACCGGTAATCAAATGTTTGATGCGTACATTTTTCAGTTTCCTTGAATAAATATAATGATCTAGTTTTAGTATCCATATATTTTGTGGCACTTTCTTTCTTTACAATATACCAAATATTTTCGATGAACTTTGGTTCAAGTTGTGAAATTAAATAAATTAAATCTCGTTTCTTCTGAAACAATTGTTTTTTAACTGGGTTTCAACTTGGAAAAAAAAAAAAAAACATATCAGCTTATCAGTCCAAAAAGGAGGTACTTTTACATTCACCTTCTGACGTTCCGGTGACTGCATCGATTCTTTCACAAATTTCAGAACACTCATTTGTTGTCATTTCAGAAGTAACCACAGGTCAACAGTATATAGTTTTTGACTACTAGTATTTAAACTGAATTATAATGTAGAAACAGCAACAATCACTAACGAATAACTAAATTTACTGCTCTTCTTCTTTAGCTATCAAATCAAAATGAGCTGCTACTTTGAACAACAAAAGCAATAGAATCTAAATTCGAAAACAAAATAATCACGAATAATAACTTGTTGACGTTCAGTATAAAAGAAATATGAGTATTAACAAAACGTTAAAGTTATTTTACAAAATAATTAAACACATGCAAAAAGATAAAATACTTGAAATTAAAAATAATTAGTACTCATTCAATACGAATCATCTGATCTGGCATTCGCATGGATTGATTCATACCAAATGGGACTAGCCAACTTCCCTTTAATAAAGGCATGTCAGTCCGTTCATAAAGTAACTTTATCTGGTCCACATTTACTGCAACTATGTGCTACGAATTTTGTACATCGATAGATGATTTTAGTGCAATTATATGTGAAATTGTGTTTTACTCTGTAACGTAACGTAAGAAAAATCTAAAACAGATAAGCTATGCCGAAAAAGTAAGAATACAGGGGCAAGTCCATTGAACGCTGAGTAAATGGGTATCTCGGTAATTTGGCGAGATATCAACCAGCTGACAACGGTTTTGGCGACATTTTGGTCCGTTACCTGTATCGTAATTAAATAAATGTAATTGATCGCTATATTAGCTGCAACCGTAATTCTACTCTCATATTACTTTCTAGTAATTTCGAGAAGCAGAAAGTGCTAGAAATATCTCGGAGGCCAGTTGAAAACTACATAAGGCCGGAGACAGAGAGCATCTGCTCTCAGTTGTTATTGCGAGTTGTTAGTTCAGCGTGAACTGAAATATCTGCGGGTTAGCTTTCTGTTTATGCGCTTTGCATTGCGCTGTGTTCTTAGTAGTTTGAAGTGTAATTGTTGATTGTACTCTGTGATACTGTGAACATCTGTACGAGTGTTTCTGTGGAAAATTCCAGAACTTTGAAGTGTTTGTTTTGATAAAATAAATTGTATTAACCTATCATCGGACCTGTGTGCATTCAATCTATTACGAACTCGTACGCGCGGAACATACGGAAACCCCTTTCTCCGTGAAATAAACTACTTCAATTCTTGCACACTCCATTCCAAAAAATCTTTCAGATTTGGGATAAAACTTTCAAACCCAGACCTGCGGTGCCGATAATGAGAATGTTTAACTTTCAATTTTTTATCCTAAACTTTAAATATTTTCTCATAATATAGTTTCTGCTTGGTGCAGGTTTTATCCCAATTACTGGTTATCCTATAAAACTTTTGGATATCCTTCGCTTAAATTCTTCTCTTATCTTTCTTACAAAGAATACTTTATTCAATAGTACTATCAACTTCCTTTGCCAAAAATAGATATTTTTCCTATTCTGTCGTGTTTTGTCGATCTTAATGCGTAGGCGAGTTCATTGATGAGGAATCCTAGCACGAAAGATAACCTTTCCAGTTTTAAATATATTTCTATTTACCTGTTCTGCAATATTAGATTGTGTTACTTATAAGAAATATTATGAAAATGCTTATTGTCAAGACCCATACACATTTCCTCAAGTATTTAATTCACGAATTGTTAACCATATTACCTTTAGGAAGTGCCGCATTTTATGACAAATTTATTTAGAAATAAGTTTGTAATAACTTTGGCGGAGGCTTGCCGTAATGGAACTATTCCCAATCATTTTGAAGAATGGCGTACTATTAATATCACGATTTTATTTATCTTATATCCAGGATATGTATAAGCTTAATAAATCAATTCCGACTATTTCATCGAGGAACCTTGCCTTTATGCTATTTAGACAGCCAGTAGGGTTATAATTAACATCGTTCATTAATTAGTATGTGCAACGGGACTTGACACACTGCATATCAAACTTTTGCAAGTGAGGGAAATAAATTACTTCCCTCACGTTCTGCACTGTTTTTCTATCGGCTGGACGGTCTGACAATGGCGCATTATGTAACTAATTTAATATATGTACTTAATCTTGGAGTTGCTGGTACACGCCAAAGAAATTCATTATTTGCCTTCTTGATTCATTTGTTTCCAGGTGAAAAGTTGCTCGTCAAGCTGTCGATTTTTGTAAATCATGGCACTGAGATATTGCTCTAATTTTCTTTCCGTAGAAAGAACGCCATTAAACTTAATATTGCATAACGAAAACAGCTTAACGAGAGCTTAAACGTGACTCAAGATTCCATTTTTGAACTTTTGAGAAATTAAGTATTTTGATGTCACTGATGATGTTCTCCGTAGGAAATTATCACCTGATGTCTTTAAAGCTCTAGATTCATATTCAGTAGGTTTTGAAAATTAGGTGGGGATAATACTAGAAAATTGTGTGATTCTTCAATTTTTTTGAGCAGTGTATATATGGTGTAATAATTCTGATACATACAATACAGCAAAATCAACAGGCAAATTCTGGGCTAACATTCAAGATACGTGAAAAAAAGTTTTGTCAAAAACCCTGTGGCAAACTTCAGACTGCAAACAGGTCACAATTGCATGGCACATCATCTTAATAAGATTGGCATTCTTCCATCTAGTATATGGCAAATTTGCAATTGGGGCATCATGAATGCAGAGTATCTTCTTATATCCCCAGAACTAGGTAGTCTCAGAAACGTGGTGAGATAAGTAAACTATATTGGAATGCCACAGCTTTCATGAGCTCCTTGTAAAGACTACATCTCTAACGTTCCTTTCCTTGTTGTTTAACTTTTTACGTTTGTTCTCTTGTTCATTTATTCTGATTCTTATTTTATAAATACTTGTTCTTTTTTTATTATTGTTCTTGTGTGATACTTCAGCTGTTTTATATGTTTGGATTGATTTTTCCAATAAAGCCATATATAACAGACAACGGAGTATCTGTAAGATGTAATAATTCCTTTAACCCAATTGCAATAAATATTTGACTCAAAATAAATGCAGATCACAACTTAAGTGAAACTGAATTTGCTACTTACTTCATCAGAACCGTAAATTTGTATAAATATTGCATTATCCTCTTTCTGTTTCCCTCTCCAGCCATTAAAATTCCCTGTTATTAATATCATGCTATCTTATCTGTAAATGAAGTTTTCTAAAAAAAAATAGTTAAAAGCATACTTCAAACGATTTATTGAAATCTTGCATGGTGTAACAGGATAAAGAGTAACAAGTAATGGTAAAAAAAGTTTTTATACATCATATACATGGTTTACAGAGACATATACACAAGAAATGGATAAAAAGAAATTCTGAATGAATATAATATTTGGTGACGATGCACAATTACTCAGCTGAATGAAAAAATATACAGCTTTTCAAGAAAAACTTGTAGGTAAATACAGCATAAATGATTCAATTCCCATCTTGATATTTCTTATGAATCCTTTTTAACTGTCTATATTAATAATATAAATGAAAGGATCATGACTAAAGTTAAGAGATAAATAATAATAAATGTCTGAAAACTAGACATATAAAAATATAAATCTCAGAATTATCCGTATTTTTATTTTAAAAATGTGCTAAATTTACAATAATGAATTACAATGCCAATTAAAAAATTAAATATTTTATTAAAACATAAAAATGTTCAGTACTTGAAATTATAGTTATTTATTTCCTTTTAAAATCCCTAGAATGAGATATGATCTTGAAAAATGCATTCAAATTATAATGATTTTCTTCCCATATGAACACCAAAAACCCGATGCTTGTGCACTAATACACTGGAAATAAGCATGAGTTGAGACTAGAAACATGAAATATTGTAACCAACAGAAATAACTGTAATTAAACAGAATTATAATAGGTATGCAAATGAATGTAAAACATAGAATTATGGATTTCACATAATGTACTTATTTTAGAATTAATAAATCTAAATAGAGGTATTAACTGTCAGTAATATTTGAGCAAGAAATCAGTTCGTTATTCTAGTGTACCCAAAATGCAACTAATGAACAAACAAAAGCAAATGATAGCTGATAACTGCCAAGATTCATTAAAAGCTCATCAGCGACCGACGTAAAGTCTCTGAATAATGGCAGTTCGTTCCGAGGTTCGAATCCCATGAATGGGCTGGCTGCATAGGAATTTTCGTGTTTTTCCCCCCAAGTGCAACATGTATATGAGCCAGTTCCCTTTGAAAATCCTTCACAAAGGAATCCCTCCCCTTAGGCAGATAGCCCTCGAGCGCTTTGCCATAATCAAATAAACCAAACCAATATTCTATAAAAAATGCTATTAAAATATAAAAATACTAGAAAAATTAAGTGCTTGGTTTAAACTGTAATTAGTACACGTTTGTAACAACTGCAGCAGCAGCAGCAATACGTTCAAACTGAATTTCTTTCTAACCGCCCCCAATAGAACTAACTGCCTATAATCTTTCTTCATTCCGTTTATGTTTGTTGGTTATTTAGTTATGGCAAAGCACTCGAGGGCTGTGATGGCTTAATAGAAACTTCTTGCATTAACATTCGCTCTCACTCACATACAACAAAATTTAACTACAAGTAAAATGGGTATCACCTATAATCTGTCATGTAGCAGCAAATACACGGTGACCCAGAAGTTAAGAATTTATTGCCTTGTGAACTAATTAATTTATTAATTTAGTTAATGGGTTTCCCCTCTTGAAGAATTCTAATTTGCCGATTTTTGTTAAGTATTTTTTATTTATCTATTATCAATTTTTATGTGTATAATTTCTTCACAAAATGTAATATTTACTATCTTTAAATTACCATGCGTGCAATGAATTGCATTTTGACTTTATTATAGAATGTAAAGAAGTGTAGTAATTTTTTTCTACTTTTTAGATTTCTTTTATTTTAATTTTAGATTAGAATTTGTTGAAAAATTACAAATTTTCTGGTTCATAACCTTTACTTATCTCTTTATTTGTTTTTTTATCCACAAAACAATACAGTGTATAAAATTAAACGAAAGTTCTACAGCAATAGTTACAAGAGTAATATCAAATATGCATAAAATTGAATTTAATAATGAAATTTAAATACAATCTATAATAATAAAAGCAAGTGTAATGTGTCTGTCTGTCTGTCTGACCGAGCTCTCCAGCAAAATCTATCGCACGCAGGGACCTGGAATTTTTTATACGGAAGCACAAAGGGGCTGGCCACCAGACCTCGAAGCCCGATTTTCGATTTTTGAATTAGAAAAATTTAAAAAAAAATTATTTATAATTTATTAATCACGGTTTTTTTGACTCACTGATATTATTATTTGTTTTCAAATAACGTTCGATTGTAACAATTGATTTCTTTATTCTAGCGTTAGTTTGCTGTTTTGAAGATACATTAAATCGATTAATTACAATTCATTTCTTTTTTGTAGCTTGTGGGGGGGGAAGAGAGAGAGACAGTCTACATGTCCTACACTACTATTCCTGCGCTATTCACTTATCTGCATTTTCTAAATGCACGGGCAACGCCGGGCGGGTACACCTAGTTACTAATATACAGATGTTTTGCACAGATCTTTTCGTTTTATAATTTGATCTACTTTTACAAGTCTGGTTGCGAGCAATACCCCCATGAGTTCGAGTTTCGGCCCACTCAGTCTCTTTAATAGGGCAACATGATTTTTCGAAGAAATTAGGTTCACTGAGATTTTATCAACGTATTTAACGCTTAAGTATACTGCTGTTCCATATGCCTTTTGGCTAGCATTGTTCGCAAGGATTTGAAGTTACTTGTCATCCCTAGGCTACAGTCGAGGATCATCTTTGGCATATGAATTTTCCCAAAGGAATGGAAATTTTTACAGATGGTTCAAAGATCCAAGATGAAGTTGCATTTTATAGCTTACGAAGATAAACTAGTTATAACATATAAAATATATACATTTAATGATTCAAACACAGTTTACTAAGCCGAAGCAATAGCTCTGAAGGAAGCCTTTTCATGGCTACATGTTTTTCTCAAAAGTAGTCACAATATGCTAAAATTTATACAGATAGCCAAAGTGTTTTAAAGGCATTATGTTCCACCAAGATAATAGAGAATGAAGTTGCTGATACAGCAGCTAAGGATGCCACATTAAAAGATATGATTGATATCCACTTTCCTAGGTCAAGACTTACAATCAAGAATAAAATTTCTAAACAAGTTTTAATAAAATAGCAAAAACACAAGTATCCATAAAAAGAATAAAAATATATTTCCTCCTAGTATAATTAGCAACAAATCATGGAAAGTATCTACTTTGTTTCCAGCGATTCTTAAGAATAATTGTTAAGATGTGATTGTGGAGCACCAGCTCATCTAGAAGATACTAAACATTATATATGGCAACACGGTGATTGTGAATAATTAATCATACGAGTGACTTAGCAAGTATTTAATGACAAGAAAAGATTATAGCATATCCTGTCTACATTTGTAAAGAGCAAGAGAACAAGAGAAAATTATATCAAGTCTTTTTTTTTTTTTTTCCCATCCTGTATAATTCTTCCTTACTCTATTACTTTTTACACCAAAGAGCCATTACATTATGACCACTCTCCATCTATAAAAATGGGCTCGCCCAGGAACAAAAACACTGCGCGTGCGGGGCTGATGTTGGAGTAAAAGCGGCTATGCATTGTCTTTCCAAACATAGCGTGATTAGCGACATAATGGGAAAAGCATTTATCAGACTTCGAAAAAGGTCAAATCGTTATGGCTCGGCGACTGGGAGCATCAATATCAGAAATGGCGCTTTTAGTGGGCTGTTCACGTGCAGTTGTTGTGAAAACATATCAAAAGTGGTATATGGGTGGTGAAACGACAAGTCGCCGGCCAGAAGCGTGTCGTCGACAGCGCATTGATTCCAGAGGCGGAGATTGCTACGCATTGCGTGCTGTGACTGAAGAGCTACAACAGCCGAAATCACCACAAGCTACAACAGTGGCGACCCAAACAGTGTTTCTTAACACACTGTGCAGCGTACATTGCTGCGTATGGGCCTACGCAACCGGAGGCTGAAGCATGTCCCTGTTCTGACGGCACGTCATTATCAGCTGCGTCTGCAATGGGCCAAGAAACATCGGAATTGGACATTAGAAGAATGGGAGAAAGTTGCATGGTCCGACAAATCACGTTTTCTAGTCCATCACATCGACGGGCGTGTGCTAATACGCCAATTTCTAAACGAAACCCTGGCTCTCGGATACACAGTTGGACGGCGTACTTGCTTCGGCAGTACATATACTAAACTTGGAACGATACAGAGAAGATTAACATGTCCCTGCACAAGCCGGTGGCGGAGTATTACAGTGTAGGCAATGTTTTCATACAGCACATTAGGACCCATAATCTCCACAGAACAATCCCTGACGTCTGTGCGCTACGTGAACATCGTTGTAGACCAGGTTTACCCATTCATGACAACAGTATTTCTGGCAAGGCATGATGCTTACCGACGGGATAATGTACCATGTCATAAGGGTCGATCGTCAGGGAGTGGTTCGAGGAACATTCCAGTGACTTTCAAGTCATGTCTTGGCCTCCAAATTCACCTGACATCAATCCAATAGAGCATTAGTGGTCCCACCTGGAAAACCAAATTCGTGCTACCACGCTACCCTTTCTCAATGTGTGGGATTGCAGGACCAGTTGGTGAGCGCTTGGTACCAAATGCCTCAGACTGTGTATCAGCCCCTTGTGGAGTCAATGCCACGCCAGGTGCTGGCAGTTTTGAGGGCTAAAGATGGTCCTACATGTTATTAACAGGATAGTAATAATTTAATGGCCTTTCGGTGTATGTTTAACAGATCAATGGGTCCCGCTGACAATTGTAATCAAATTCCCAGTCGAGCGCGGTTAATGAACATTTATGCTCTTAGCCTTATGGCTGCATATGCTGAATGGATATCTAATCAATTGTCTCTTTGTCTCTGCACAGGATTTAAATTATCTCCCCGCAGTGTTCTTCACTGAAAGGGGCGGAATTATTGGTTTGAATGGGTGGGATTTACCTACTAATAAAAGAATTTTTTAAAATATCAAGAATAGTACTTGCGCATTTATTTTTATAATTTCATAAAAACAATTTCGTGAAACCTTGTCGAAAGAAAAATGAGGATAATGTAAATTTAATCTCTATCAACCAAGTTTTCGACTATCCGAAATGGTTACGGTTCCATTTACCTCATATCAAGGTTCGATATCAATTTGTTATACCTTTGAACAAGGAGAATAAATGGCATATTTTTACGGTTAAAGATCAACTGGTAAATAATGCTATTCATTCTCCAAATTTTATTACAGTAGACGCCGCTTTATGTGATAGCGATTAATGTTATCATTCGGATACTGTTATCGTATTGCCGAAATCTCGCCCGCCTGTATACGAAAACATCGTGAGCAACAATTCGATTAACATGATAAGAACATTATAGAAAAAAAAAAAAAAAAAAAACACTAAGGTTAACGTTGCCACATATGTTTAAAATGCATTCTAAAATTTCCAGTTTACAAGGAAATGGCGCCAAATATCTTGATTTCAGTTTTTAGTTAATCATTTAAAATTCGGCAAAACACAACCTAAATTTTGAAATTAAATAGCTTGATCAATTTTCTTCATACGAATGTCAAATTTTCTGTATTTTACTCTTTATAATGAGTAGCAATTTCCATTTATACAGACTGTACAAAAAGCTAGATTTTGTAATTTTTATTAAATCGATTCTTTTAAAATTAAAAATGGGCAAACTCAGTATTTAAATCATTTAAAACACTTTTCATAATTGGAAGTATATGGCGGACCAGCGGTTGCTAATATAAAGGCCACATATGGACTTTTATGGACATGGTGTATATACTAAAACTTAACTAAATTCGGCGGCACAAACAGCCCTTAGAAAGCCATGGCCGGAAGTGCCCTAACATCTGCTTTCTAGAACGTGGGCTCCGGGGTGCTTGCGCATCTTAGCCTAGACAAGTGGTCAGCTTGTCGCAGGATCCTCGGTGTTTAGTCCGCAGTCGAAATTGGTACTCATTTTATAGACCCATTCCAGGGATGAAAGGCTGAGTCAACCTTGCCCAGCCCGGGGATCGGAATCCGGACCTGTGGTGCTGCTGCGCCACAGGGCTCTATGGTGTATACACACGTTGATTAAAAAATATCTGGCAAAATTGTAAAGGCAGCTAGAGCATTTTGACATTTGCCAAGTGAGAAATAATGATATTTAGCAAATATTTTAGACAAACACCAAGGGATTATGTGAATGTTGACACTCACCGGATAATATAAATATTTACCAGATATCGGTCTTTTACAGTAACACACACATATATATTATTCCCAATTTCAGACCCTCATTTTTAACACTTTTCTTATTTGTCTACAGAGCAATCAGAAATATTCTCTATTACGAGTTTTTCTCGCCAATTGGCATCAACATACAGAGGACTAGTATTTAGTATGCCAAAGAGTTTTCCTCACCAGTTTGCAATTCGACATAATTCGAGAAATCTTTAGCATATCAGCTTAAAAGTTGAAACTCTTACAATACTAATAACGCCATTGTTTTACTTATAAAAATTTTTCACGCAAAATGCCTAAAAAACAACAAATGGCAGCCATTTTTTAAGTAGGAGTTTGATAAATGTTTAGAAGTAATTATTTGGACTTTTGGCCTTTTTTATATAATTTTTTTTTAATAGGACGGAATTTAAAATCTAAAATTTCTTTTATTGTAAATATGCGTTTTAGGTATATATTTTTATTTTTAAGTACTTTTTTACTCATTGCAAATAATTATTTCACAATAAATTCAGGTGTTTTCAAATATATTTACAGAATTTAATTTACTTTTACTAGGGAATAGAATAGTGTCGGGTATTTTTCTAAACTGCTTTAGACTTAATTAATATTGAATCTAGATATTTTATTAAATCTTTAAAATCAAATTTCTTTGTAGTAGTCTGGAAAGACGAGACATGATTCGGATTTCCTTAATTATTGATGACTGTATCGAAAAAGGCAGCCTATTTCAATGGAATCATCAGTAATTAATATACTATTTTAATATTGTATCTTTAACTGAAAAAAATCTTTATTGTATTACAATAGTTTTTTTCATAAAAATAGACTTTTACTCTACATTTTCCGAGATGATATTACCATTTAATATATTATTTAATTAATGTTTGCAGCGTCAGCCCTAAATTTTAGGTCTGAAAGTCTAATTTTGCCTATTTTTTTACTTAAGTTTTATTGGAATATACACACCCAAACACAAATACAGGGGGGATTCAAAAATATCTAGCAAAAATATACATAAAGGAAAATTCTATATGTAATTTTCCTTTAAGTTTTATACATATATGCATACATGTGCACACAGACGATCACTAGGTAGATACACTCATTATGTACATACATATTTAAAGATGCGTACATAAAACTTAGACAATAAAAAAGACTGAGCTTTTGAACTGATGTTCTAAAATTACAATAAGAGTGAATTTCACAGAAAAGTTTTTGACTAGATGTTTTGGTCACTGCATAGTCCTCAAACAGAATGAAACTGTAATTTAGAAGGAACTTGCTAATTAAAAATACCTGCAGTCAAGTTCAGAATTTTGAATTTGATACCCTCCATTAGAATATATTCTTTTAACACGTTTGAATGTAAAATATACGATGGCGATCTTTTGTCGAAAATATCACACATTATACTAAAAGTCATATCATACTGTCAGAAAGTCTATTTAAAGTCAAAATAAAATAAGGAATAGCTACGTTTGTCTGATCATATGCAAGGGTTTGCAAATATTTGCACTTAAGTACAATTAGTTATATACAGGTGAGCAATTTTTTCACCTAAATAAACTTACATGAATTACTTGAAAATGAAAACTGCCTATAATTACTAAGTTATTAAATTAAGGAAAAAGTCTGTGGATAATTCAGCAATAAGAGACTGAAAATGCAACAACAAACCAGTCAAGCTCCTTGTAAACTTTAAATAATGCATTTGTATTAAAAACAAGAAAAGAAGTTATTTCATAAAAGATACAGATGGGAAATGCATTAAAAACACTGATACACGTTAATCTCAGAACAAAGTCTCATTAAGATGAAATAGCATTACAATCTAAGGTATACATAACAAGCAACATGGGTTGAACTAATAAAGATTATTAAAATGGAATGAACGAAATTTAAAGAATTACACATAATAGTTAATATGATACAAATATGAACAAGCAAACAATATAAAAAATTCTTTAAATTTATAAGTAAATGCAACTTATGTATTATGATACAATATAAGTTTTTCTTTGAAGGGGCATTTTTCGCATACTGCTGTCATTTTTCTTATAATCAAAGGAAAAATAGTATGCATGTGATCAGGAATATATTCAGCTAGAAAAAATATTCTTCCTTCATAACATAATAATACAGCATGTCTTTCTTCTCTTCCTCACACATCGTCTATTCATGAACTCAGTTAATTACTTTGAATTATTTCCGGTGCTTTTAATGATCAATGCTGCAGAATTTAAAAATCAGCGTAATGTTTTTTACCCATTGTATTTCAAATTACTTTACACTTTAAAGTCTTTTATATATTATTTAGTATTCGACCTCGTGTTTCTATTTTTGCTTTATTTCTAATTAGAAGAAAAGATGCATATCTAAAACGAAGGTAAGTTTCTAAATACAGATTTCAGAGAAAATATTCACATTATATAAGAACTCCAACTATTCTGGATCTTTGTTTTTTATTCTACTCCATTACAAATATAATTAAATCCGCTATTAATTTAATTACGTATTTTAAAATTTTCATTGATTTAATTATTATATAAAATAAATAGACAGTGCAGTATGTAATTTTTGAAGTACTTATATTAATTTAGATGAATGAGTATAATATGTACAGTTTAAAAAATAGTATTCTTAATCATCAGATATTTATCGATGCAAGAGAGATGGCAGGATTCGAAGTCCAAATCTTCCGATTCCTAGCTGGTCGTGCTTTCAGTTACACTGTGAAGGCAGGCAGCAAGGAAGGAGGAAATTTCCCGTCCCTGTTTCAACCGGCGACTGAGGAAGAGAAGATACTACTCGCTAAATACAGTTGGTGACGAATTATGATATACCACATTTTAGTTCGGTCGCCTCTTGTAGAATCACGATATTTATTTCGGAGTAGCAAAAATGAAAAATCAGCGATGGTCTCGCCAAGATTCGAACTCTGAATGTTCCTGTTACCAGTCGCACGTGCTTCCAATTACACGCCGAATGCAGCGCAAAGGACGGAGAAGCTTCTTTTCACCGCTATTAAGATGATCCACTTTATCTTTTACTGATGAAGATCATAGCTCTCCGCATAACGAAGCTTAGCTTGGGTGGAATGATATTAAGAATGTGACACAGCTCATATATTTCAAATGAAATCATTATGTGCCTCAGTTATTAAAGAACGTTCTTTGGCAACAAAGATGATTCTGACATTTTTTTTTTTTTTTTTTTATACTGAAGTCATGAATATAGTATATCACAAATTATAAATGCAAAAGTTTGTAACATGCATTATGTTGTTAATTTATTTTAGACGAATAAAAAATGTCTGTTTTATTTTAGATGAATAAAAATACAATATGCATTTTTTACGCAAATAAAAAATAATTATTTTGCTTAAAAGATAAAGATTACTTAGGGCTTATGAAAAAAATTAGTTTCATTCTTTTATATTAATTTTGTTGGAAAAAATAGAATTTACATTTTAATGAAAGAGCTAAAAACGCTTTGAACAGTATGATATTCATTGAAATGATTTGCAATAAAATAAAATGCTCTGCATTACATTGCGCTGAATACATATTTGGCCTATAAAAAGATAACCTAAATATCTGGAATTTTTTAATATCCGAGTAGGCTGTGGTAGTACTAAATCAGGATAATTGGAGTTCCACTATATTTAAGATAGATTTAGATTCCAAAAATCATTAGTGTCTGGATATATCAGATTCTTTAATTCACAATATACTTCATTGCACAATATACTTCATCACTTAGGCAATTAATAATTTTGTATGTTTGTTGAAACATGTATCATCTCAAGTAAAAGAAGGATATCAAATGAAAAAGAGAAAACTGGAGAAAGGAAGACAAAATGCACATTAACTGATATTAAACTGACATAATAAAATAATAAATTCAAAATAATCTTACCAGTGTTTAATTGGAAAAATAAAAAACGTTTTAGCATGCTTAATACATCTTATTAACACACAAATATATATCGGGAGGGGGGAGAAAGAATATTATTTTAGAAAAGGAAAATGAACCAGCTGCACAAAGATGCTACTGATTTTCGATTCAGTGATATACCCACTGCAAAGACTTTTTATAAATTTACTATTGAATGAAGATCCTTAAATTTACTAAAGTACATCAATATGAATATTTAACCCCAATAATAGGTTAAAACAGATATAAAAATGCTCATTCTTAAAAAAATAAATATTTTCACATGCATTTAATACTGTAAAACGTGTATAATATTTGAATAAGTATGAACACATTATATGAATCATAAATCATTGTATTTCACAATTCATGTAATTAAAAACCTCTTTAGGTAGTATTGCAAATTAAGGAATGTGAAACATTAAAAGTACTAAAAGTAATCAGTCATATACAGGACAGCAGAACTGAAGTTAAACGCTTGTTCAAACCTCTATTTTGATACTAAGGGTTTTCGACCTTTCTGTTACTCTTCCACCATGTAATATCTATTTTTCCATTGCAAAAACAAAAACAATAGTAACTCTGCATTTTCATGTTTTAATACATGCATCTTTTTTCAGTCAACCATAGACCTTTTAAGCATTAAAAGTTCTCCAGTTACTAAGCTTTGACCACTTAACCGTTCTAGGAGAGTACTGTTTCACTCATAATTAAGTAATAATTATTGACAATAATGAGTGTATAATTGCAGGCAGATGTTTATATAAGTTTTTCAGATTTTTAAGAATCAAGTCTTGATGCAAATCCTGTATCTATATTATCTATATTAGCATATCAACAAAGGTTTTTCTTCTTCCCATACAATAAGAATTAAGCATTACAAACCAGTTTCTTAGAGCATCATTTATGCCTAAAAATACGTTTTCCAACAAGAAGCTATAAAAGCACGGAAATATGAGAAGAAACAAACAGCTACATTAAGTAGAGGAAATTAATGTAAGCAATAAATCAGTGAATAATATTAGTTGCTTTAAAAACTAAATGGAAAAGAATATATGCCTTTTATAGCCTTTAATTTTGCCATAAGTTTCTATTCTTTTTTACGTAGAAGAGGCGATTTTCAACTTAGATAAGTTTTATTTTTAAAACATAACTTTTGAATATTTAAAATTAATTCAGAAAGATATCCTACTCTTATACATTTAAATAATACTTTGGGCATCCAATTATATGATACTTTGGAAACACATTTTTCTGAACACTCTATAAATGAAATGCTGAAAAATAAAATAACGAAATTAAATATCCAGAAATAAAAATAACTGAAGTAGCAAAGATCTGTTAAATTCAAAAACGAAATAATAAATCTATTCCCTGTTCCCATATATATTTATAAATTTCTATTTGATTCATAGCTAAAATTATTTTCAGCTGTTATGATCAAAAGATTATAAAGCCGAAAATTCTAAGAAAATATGAATGCGTCAATGAAATATAATACCATCTCAAACCATGACGCTTACAGCTAGGATCACTAAAACGCTCTGCAATGAAGTCTTGATAACGTTCCTATTGTAGAGACAAATGAAGTTCTGCCCATCATGGATTTACGGATTGTATAGAGATTTATGGGAAAAAGATAATTTGCACCAATTTAGCGTTCCAATGTGTTCGCCTTCTGCCCTGCGGAAATCGCTGACGCCTATAATAGAGAATTTAAAGCCTTCGAAGCAGCGGATGCTGAGCTACGTGACTTCATTGCAACAATCGTCGTCTAACATGGCTGGCACACTTAGTGGGATACCCTCTACTGTTTTAGTAACGGTGTTGATGTTGCAGCGCGATTTATTATCATTTGTACTAAATTTCTATCTTACAGTTCTGACGTAGTTTTAAATGTTCCAATTCCCTCCCATCAATGCCTCAAACCTTCTTTTGACCATTGTTTCCATGTACGCATAACTAACTGTATTGGCCCAACAATCTCATGGTCACGGTCCGATTAAGACAGAATTAGGAAAAAGGCCCTTCTGTGAGCCCCCAATGTTTATTTTCCTTCTTTCATGATAGAAAAAACAAGGTGGTATAGAGAGCTGTAAGTTAATCTGGGAAACCATAGGCGCGGGCTTTGTGATCCTAGACGGTAATCAGGCCCTGCTCACTATACAAGAAATTACCTTCTCTCACTCCGATTATTACTGCTCTTTCAAAATCCGTCAACTGTTCATAATATCTCGTTTTGCGCCAAGACCGGTTTTGACAGGTTTCTTTATCTCCGTTGAAGGATACCAATGGAGAACACCTATGCACTGTTCGGGATTCGTTTTGCGCGGCTAGGTCAGCTTTTCTGATATTGCATGCGCATGCTATTTGCATACATGTTTGAACATTTAATCATTTGCATTTTGTATGGTAATTAATCACTTTGCAAAGTCTGGCTGGGAATCGATTATCATGTGACGATAACTCTTTTCTTGTTACTATTTCATTGAGAAGCAATGTATCGTACGTCATTTGCCATAGGACTTTATTTATAGTCTTTAGTAAGCAGTAAAAGGTACTGCCTTTTCATATTTTGTAGATATATTCTATATAGACTGGCGGGAATTAATAGGTGGCAGTAATTTTGGAATAGTTAGTTCCAGAATAAATTGAGAAGCGTCAAATATAGAGTAGAAAACTGGGAGACCACTAGGAACCGGAGGGAGGAGGTTTTATTAACACGCTTGAGGATTGGTCACGTTCAAGTCACGCACAGTTACCTTTTGAAGATCGAGAGTGAACCTATTCGTTCAAACAATAATACTGTTTTGTCCGTAGTCATTTTTTAATTGAATGTTCTCATTTTAATCGACTTCGATTAAAGTATTTTAGCGACAGTGTCTTGACTCTTGATCGTATTATCGGGAAAAGGTAAATGACAATTTATTTCAATACCTGAAAGAGACACGTTTTTATTATTTAATCTGATTTTCTTGATGTTGTTTCTTGGGATTTTAATGCTATATATTCTAATATACGTCATATTTTTTTATTTTTGATCATGTTTCGTATTGGAAACTATGCGAGTTTTATGCATTAGTTTATTTCAGAATTTATCATTTTTTCACATCATTCGATTTTATAAGTGTGATCTTGTTTTAAATTTGTGCTTGTTTGTATCTTGTCCTTGTCGCTTATTTAATTTGGGATGTTTTTAATGACATGTTTTCAGCGCATATAAACGTACAGGCTTTGCGCCAGGAAATCCATAACCAAACAAAAATACTTGGAGTAAAATTAAAGGAATTATAAATACGTCCTTTATGTTAATTCTATTACGTGAAATCCAATGAAAGGCAGTTAGTTGATAACTCAAAGCATGTATTCCAATAGGATTCACCTTTGCTACACAAAAACATGCAAATTTTTGATCTCATTCTTCCGTTATGTGCAAAAACGTATGCAAGGGGGTGATTTATATTCTAATTTCAAGAACTTTGTGAGCAGCTATATAAAACTTCCACGTCTGAAAGGTGGAGGATGTCGTTGAGAAGGTATCTGACCAATTGTACGCCATGGCGCGTGATTGAGGGAGTGAAAGCAAGATACTGACACAGGTTTGTAAATACCTAAAAAGTAGTCAAAAACGTCCTTGCAAGCATCCTAGAAATGGTTTAAATAAAATGGTGATTACCAGATCAAGGTTGAAAACGTGCCACAACAGATTCGCTGGAATATTATTTGGCAAAGACTGCTAAACGAAACAGACAACTGATGTGAGTCCAGATTGCAAAGGAGTTCGCTGCAGCTACAGGAACTCGACCATATAGACATACAGTGAATTACAGGTTGAATAAAAAAGGGCTGTATGCAAAGAAACCCTTGATTTGTATCCAACTAAGCCGAGCTGTGAAATGCAACCAGTTACCAGTGGTGCAGATATCATCATGATTACAGCACCATAGACTGGAGCTGAGTTTTTTTTTAAAGGTGATGAGCCTGACGATGTTTGGGGAGTGATTTCAGACGTGTTACCATCTGGAAGGGACAAAACACACGCAATAAGCCTGAAAAATATCCATGAAAGGCAGCGATATAAAAGTAGCAAAATCATGGTATAACTGTGTATAATTTTGAAGGGCTGGGCTGACCTCCGCATTTTTACTAGTGCAACTATGAATGCTGAAACATACAGAGATGAAGTTCTTGATCCTTATGTCAAGTTATTTAGGAGTGTCTTCCTTCTTGTCATTTATTCTACAACAGCAGATAACAGCTGCATAAAATCACATGAGGGATATCATTCAAACTTCTTTTCGTACGCAAACAATATTTAGGTGGAAGGAAGTTCAGATGTGCTAATAACTCCCCCCCCCCGGGGGTTGACTCAAGAAACTTTCTGGGAAGTACTGGCTAGGATCTGCACTTAGGCAGTCTGAACCACGGGGGTGCGTAATTTGACTTCACAGGACTAGAGCCCTAGTTCAGTCTAAGGCTGGTTCAGGCTTGACAGGGACCGTACTGGTACTGTTGTGTCTGTTTCTTTGGCTGTTGTGGAGCTAGATCGGAGATCACTGACCTAGTCGACGGGGGTTAGGCTCTCAGAGTCCCAGTGATGAGGATTGACAAAGCGGACAAGGCACCAAGACGAATTTTGATGCCAATGGAGTGGTGCCCGGAGGCAAAGATGTCACAGCGTTAAATTTTGTATTATGTACCAAGCGTTTGCTACCTTGTCAAAGGCTATGTATAAAGCCGGACAGGGACTGTGGGGTCTGCGCCGCCGTTGAAGGGGTCTCAGAAGCTTGGATATTTCCACCCCGATATGACAGACACTTAGGGGCATCCGGAACGGGGATCCCTGCTTTTTCATTCTGTGTTAATAACTATTTCCAAAGGTTATCATCTGGCAGTTTCACAGGTCTGATTGGAAAAATTAAGTTCTAAAATTTTGTATGTGCATACACAACATTGTGCAACCAGTTCTGGTCTATTAAAAATACGGCCCTAATTAAAATAAAAAATATCTTTTAACAGACAATAATATCCCATGTTAAGACTAATTTTAAAAGATAAAAAATTTGTAATTCAGATACAAGAAATTAGACAACCTCTAATAATGCATCAATTACACTATGACTAAAATTTTTAGATAACCACATTTTTCTTGGGATACTATTGACACGCATTATTGAATCACTACATCATATAAGCAAATTGGGAAATAGTTTCTGAGAATGAAAAGCAGGAAGGGGGAGAAAAAGTCCATTTATTTGCCATGCTCATAAGAAGACTGAAACATCCCTACAGGCAGACATAAATTATACTTAGTGCCTCTATTATCCAAAGTTTATCAGACAAACACTAGAACAATCTGCTTAAGCAGACAGATGCCTTTGTGGAGTTTTTAAAGGAATATGACTCATATTGACGGTACACATGGGAAAAACCATGAAAACTCTCATGCAGCTATCAAAACTTTCAATGTAACTACAACATAACAAGCTTGAAGTAATAAAATTTTATTTCCACAGAAATTTAACACGTAGATAACATATAAGTGAGATGATTTATGACTTGGAAGCTTAATATTCATAAAAGACTGTTTTTAAAAACGATTTTATAGTCATTTTTTCGCTTAAATTCACTCATTTTTTTCTATAGCTGCAAATGCGGAAATTATACTAAAGCAGAAATTTCACTTCTTATGGAACATGCAATGCAGCACTTTAAATACTCAGATTAGTTTATATGAATCTGGCAAAACTACGAGTGCTATCTGCCTAAGAGGAGGGATGCCATCATGGAAGATATTCTAAGATAAATGTGACTCGTACTGACTTTACAGATGATGAAACCAGCCATATAGCCGAAGAAGGAAACCAGCCTCCTTCTTCGGCTGGAATCGAACCCTAGTCACGGTCGAATTACCAATACTCAGTTTTAACCACTCGGCCATTGGGTTTTAAATACTCAAATCCCATCTATCTATATATATATATATATATAGTACTTGCTTCTGAGTTAAAAAAATGCAACTAAAATGTCAAAGTATTATAGTCTGGAAGTAATTTTAAGGACTTGTATCAATTTAATACAAATAAAAGACTCGATATTTTGCATTACCATTCAAATATCGACTTTAGTTCATTTATTATCACGGAATTAAAAAAATATGACAATTTATATATATGTAATAACTTAAGAAAGTTGATACAGTGACTGATGAATGCATAAACACAAAATGGGAGAGCTGGTGGCATCACGAATGGATGCATTAAAAGAAGCGGAAACTTTCAGATGTGGCCGAATTCAATCATTTCTTTTTTATTCATGGTTGGTATACTTTTTTACTTAATCCAACACAAATCAAACAGGCGTTACTGCGTCTTCTTCCAGAAGAATTTTTACATTTGTAGCGATAAACACAGAGCCGTAGCTACGGTTTTCAGTGCCCGGGGACAACTGAAGATTTCGCGTCCACCTCCTATTTGCCAAGAATGGAAAACGTTTCATTCTAAAATTTATTAGCATCAATTGGGCGGCCTGGGGATGCTATTTTAAAATTAATGTTAGCAGTTTGCTTTACTTATTTTTATCTTACATATAAATATTCTCTTTTCCAGAAATCTGTCGACTTATATTCATCTCCTTGTAGAGACATTAGGTATTTTTTTGAAAGCAGGAGAGATGAAAAAATGAGCAATGCCCTCACCGGGACTCACACCACGGGTCTCTCGAATATGCGCCGAGCTTGCTGACCACTACACCACGAAGACATGCTAAGAAGGTGCCAGAAATACCTTCTTAGCAATTAGCTCTTCTTAGCAACCTTCTTACCTTACCAATGAAAAGTCTCATTTGATTTAGCTATACTTTTCTTCATGGCCCATTCATGAATACTAAAGGTCATTAGCTGTTAATAATTACGAGAAAATAAGTATAAAACATTGCTTGTTTCATAAGAATAAGTTATACAAAAATAAGCAAGCAAAAATTGCTTATATCATTAATTTTGTAAGTTTCAAAGTTCTTGTATGATAGAATATAAAACGGATTACCAAATTTAATGGTATTACAACCCCCCAGGGCAAATAACTAGTCACAATGCACATGAAATTAATAAAAATTCATATTTATGTTCTAGCAGGCCTCTGAACCCTTAGCATCAAATTGCTTCTGTATCCTTTCTGTAACACCTCGCACATGGAATAGAACAAAAAAACAAAATTCAGTATTAAAATCAAGCTTAAAATGTTACTGATATACAGCATATTTTTCAAGACGTAAAAAATTCATAAGAATGTCACAAAAAATATATACACTTTGAACAATTATGAGAGAAAAAAAAGTCACTTTAGATGCACTACTTTTTAGCAGTAACATCTTCATTCAAACCACGTAAGGAAAATTTGAATTAACATCATTAATAACCGTACATTGATATGATTAAAAACACTTTATAAAACTGTTCTCACAATTTACAGTAACTATATTCTGTTTTTAAAAGTAAAAATCACTTTCTGGATACATTATTTCTGGCCATTGCGTTTCCTGATCTCTCTTATGATTTGATTCAGATTTAGACGGTCTTTTCCTTGGACTCGTTCTCACTTTACAGAACTCTTCAACAGATAAGAGACGAATTCCTTGTGCTGTTAAAATTTTTCCATGTCGTGTTTTAAGATGACGCTTGTATGTGTTTCTTGTTTTAAACCTATAATAAAATAGATTTCGTAAGTCTGTCTCATAATATTATAACAAGTAAACTGTGTTAGACATCTCTACAAATGATGAAGTCATAGTAAATTTAGAAATGGCACTCGATTAATTACATAATGCAAATAAAATTATATTAAATACAAAATTAAAAGTATCTTTTCTAATCCCTACAGTAAAAGAACTTACTATGGAATTTATTGAAGCTGAACAATATCAATATTGATTTTGAGTTAAAAACTCATGAGGCAATAAAATCTTCTTCGTACATTTATGAACCACAGAAAATCCATATTACATTCTCTGATAGTAATGGGGAGAATAAGAACGAAGCACTTCGATAACATTTTTGGATTCACATGAAAACACTCCAAATGATCAAAAATTCAAAGGCCATTGACCGAATAGTGAACCGAAAAAGTGCATAAAAATGTACTTTGATGAGCATGCATAAAGAACAAAGCTCCAAAGCAAGGGCAACCGACAGAGAACCGGTCTAAGTGGGCTGTAAGAATACATCATTGAAATTCGATTTATTTATGGTAAAAGCAGATAGGTCAGTGGTGGCGAACGTTTTTGCGGCCACATGCCCAAAACCTTTTTTCTCGGGGGGGGGGCGTGCCCAAAACCTCTTTGATTAAACCCCATCGGAGAGCGGTTTATCATGTTTTGCCAGGAACAGTGAAATTTGAAAGCTGGCCGTTGTTAGATGGTTTGTTTTAGAAAGATAATTGCAAAAACCAACTTTCTCGTAATTATAATTCCTCAATTTCCCTTCAATAAACACTTTCCGTTCAGCTTCTTCAAGTTCGGCAACAATCTCGTGGTTGGTGTTAAAGTGCCGTCTGACACTAGATGTGTGACACACAACACTTTCCTCGCACAGAATGCATAATGCTTTCCTATTGTGTTCAATAACTCCAAATAATTCTGTCCAGGTCTCTTGAAATGATCTTCCACTGTCAATATCGAATTTTGCCTTTTTTGCTAGAGTCATTTGTGAGGGTCCAAGACAAGAAGTATAATAGAAAAGCACAAAATTTAAAAATGAAGCATTAAATATAAATCGATCATACACTAAAATGAGGTAGCATTATTAACCAATAGTCAGGAACTGGATTTTCCGGAATCAACAATGTATGACTGCAGATTCAAATATAAACAGGGCACAGGCGGTAGTCGTTAACCCGGACATCTCTTTCCTAGACTTCTAACTTTAGATTTCATATGCTCCTATTCGGCTTTATTGGGCTTATTTTGGCTGAGCGCATGTGAATAAGCTTGGTTTCCCCACTAAGCTTGCGTGTTTTGCTATATTATCAAATTGCATGTTTTTACATTATATTTGTACATTCCGTTTAAGATATTAAATTAGAATTATTCATAAGTTGCCTCAAAATGCTTGTTGTTGTTGTTGCTTATGCTCACTTGTCTGACCTAGTCAGCCCAAGCCCACGAAATTCCTCGTGGCAAGGAGCGCTAGATTAAGCCTGCCGTTGGCAACAGCCTTGAGCTTCATTCAGGTGACAGTGCGATTTAGATCAGTTGCGCCCCCAATTTTGATGGAGAGCACACTGAGGGGGACGGGTCCGAGGGTCTCCTACCCCTCTCCCCTTCCACCAAACCACATGAGAGGACTTTCGGCTCGCCACATATTTAGAATACCGCCGTGCCGCACCGACATTATACATTTACAAACATCCACTTCTTCTCCGAGATTCTAACCCAGGTCCTTCGGCACAGCAGTCAGCGACGCTAACCACTATACCGGTTGAGTGGCCCAAGGAGCGCAAGATTGCGCCTGTCGTTAGCAAGAGCCTTGAGCACCATACAGGTGACAGTACGCCTTTTGCTCACTTAAAGTTGCTCAGCCCGGGGATCGAACCTCGGAGCGCGACACGCTAGCCACGGGGCCACTCAAAATGCTTAGATCTGAAAACTGGAATATATTTAACAATGAAAGTATTAAAACTCACCGGTAGTCTGCAATAAATTTGAATTTGTTTAACATTAGTTGCTTCAACTTTGGCGTATTCTTTGCAAGTAATATGATTGGCGACATATTACATGCAACAAGTAATACGATTGGCCCAAATAATTGAAACGTCATAAATTGGGTCAATAAATATGTATATCATTTCTATGGCGATATATGAAAATCTTATATCTCAGCTTAGGCCCTATGCCAGTAACATTATGTGATAAGAAAGTAAGTGAAACGTTCAAGAACAGATTAAACACTTATTTAAATTACATTGTATCATTTTATTGTGATTATTGATTAAGGTAGTAATATTTTACTCGCGTGCCGGCTGATGAGGCTCTGCGAGCCATAGGTTCGCCATCACTGAGATAGGCGATGCTGAGATAAGCCAGACAGCTCCGGTCAACGTATTGTCTAGCATGTGAGTAAAATCGGCATAGCAATCCAGATGTATAAGAGCTAAACAGCGTAATACAACGACATGTGCGCAAGAGGTAGCCATCAGAACGACAGAACGTCAAGATAAACAAACAGTGAAAACTGCACAAAAAGCAGTCATTAACTCGGTTTTTATAAACCATGATCTTATGATGCCTTTTACAGAAAAAGACATGTTTTTCGGAACCATTATAAAATGCTTAAAGTAAAGGCTACCTGGAATCCATAATCCTAGTCCGTCGTTTTTCAGCGACCGTCGAAAAAGCATCGTCAGCATCGTTTGCAATGATGGCTGCTTTGATATATTTGGGATAGTCTCATTGCCTACAAAAGGAATCCGCACTTTTTGTTGGAACACCGCGTGCCTACCACACTGAGAATGAAAACACGTTAAGCCATTTCCCTATGATATATAGACATCGTTGATAATCCTGCCGATCGTCCTCAGTGGCGATACTATGTGTATGGAACTGTATACTATGTGTAGTGGTAGTGTCTGCACTACCATTTCAATTACCATTCTTTTCAAATCATCTTTAAGCAATATTTTTTTCTATAAGAAAAGCCAATTCAGCAACACAGTTTGTGCGTGGGTCGTAAAACTGTGGTGTTCCACACATTTATACCGATCTTTTACTCTGTTGGAGGCTGATTTAAGACTTTTTGGATCCCATTTTGATGTACAACTCTGTTTATTAACGTTGTATTATTTATTTTACTTTGGTGGGCAGATCGTTGTTTAATATGCCATTTTTGCTCTTATTTTTGTGTTTCAAATTGGTATGATATACAGCTTGTGGTGCGGAATGTATGGCTGCATTCATGCATGGTATTTTATCAATTACTTTGTGGCATTTACACTTAAGCTTTGATAACAAAATGTTATTTTAATCTACTTTCCTTTCTGCCTCTTTTGGCCATGAGGTTCACTCAGTCCAGAACTTACGTAGATTTGAGTGGCAATGTTTTACTACACAGTTTAGAGATTTACGAATATAATGTGAGAGTTTGGCTCGTGCTTCACCACCCTTCGATCGAAGAAAACAAACTGTTTACGAATGCCGGTCTTTCTGGGAATACTTCAGACTGAGGTTAGATCCTGTTTATTGAGAGAGTATTCAAAATTCTGTCGCAATCTAGGTAAACTTGTAGTGTCTAGGCACATTACATTTAATCGTTGCATTTATAACCACTGTGAAAGCACGTTTTAAGTTTTGATACCAGGTCCAGCTTGACTGGTAAATTTGTATTTGTGTTTGTGTATTTTAATTTAAGCAGTCATAAGCGGTGAGGTAAAAAAAAAAAAAAAAAAAAAAAAAAAAACTTAAAGCGTTTTAATTTTCCGCTTTTCTATTTGACGGTTAACTATTCTGGCGGTGGTGATAATTCACTGCACAGAACAAACATAACACTTTATTTTTATGGTATTGAAATCGCCAAGTTAGTTGGAATCCGCAGGAGGTGTTACAACTCAACACTCTGCAATTTACGCAAGCTAATATCTCATACATATTCCTGTACAAATGGGCACCACAATAACATAAAGCATACATCATTCCAAAACATAACAGAGCCCAGCCTTCTGCTCTTTGCTACCTTCAGGAGGCATTACTGCTGCATATGATTTTCATGCTTGCTGTGCTGCTAAATATTTATATGTCCTCCCATAATTTACACATCATGCTTGTTTCATGTCACGCTTCTAGATGCTGCAATTTTATTTGCCATTAGTACATTTGTGTCTGAAGCATTATCAGCTATCTTACAATATGAAGTTTAGTATACTAACCTTATTACATATATCATTCTCATAAAAGAGTTTCACTGATCATCTACGAAAACGTACACGAGTTCTACAGCTATTTTCATATCCATCCATTCCTTTTTATAAAAATAATTTTTGAAGCAAATTAATACAATCACTTCAAAAGCTATATTCATCTAAAGTGTGAAAATGTCACAATTTATTTGCTGGCAATAATCAGCACAAACAGCTCATTGCAAGCTATACGCAGTACCATATAAATAATATGATAAAATTCAAAGTCTGATCTTTCTAACTTTTATGAGACAGAGTTAAAAACTATGAAATTTATGTGTTAAGGAAAACTGTTACTATGCATACATACTTATAACTTTTTCCGTCTTTACTTTATTACATGTAAAGAACATTTACAATTATCCTCTTTTATCAAGCTGAACGGCATATAATTCATTACTAAAAATTTTTTTAGAGTATTTAATTTGAGATTTTATTCAAGGCGAATGAAGATGCACGCATAAAATTCATCTTCGAGTGAGCAATGAAACTTTTAGATACCAATAAAAAATTACCTTAAATTACAATCTGTGCACTCATATGGTGTTTCTCCAGTGTGGCGACGTAAATGCTCCTTATAATGGCTTGGATGACGAAAATTCCGACCGCAGTCTCCACAAACAAACCTACTTTTATTATTGTGAATCAGCATATGATAATTCAAACTGTGTTGACGTGTAAATGTAGCTTCACAGACAGTACATGAAAATGGTTTTATACCTGAAGCACATCAAGATAATTAGCGAGAGTTAATTTTTAATGAAATTTAACAAATAAGTAGAAATTGTTTAACTATTTATAGTACATGCTTAAACACATGGGGCAGGTTACATGAATAACAATGATTATTTCACTATAACATTACAACTAAATAATTTTTTGAAGTCACAAAAATATATTGGTTACTGGTTCCCATATTTTGACTTTGCTATGGTTTTCATCAGAAAGCAGACAGACACAGCTTCAGAATTTTGTCCAGTAAGCAAATATTTTGCTCAGAACAACAGATCCTCTATTGCTGTCAGCAAATATAGAATTGTAATAACTTGTATGACTGAATATTAAGCAGTCTTTATTTATGTTTTTTGGGACAAAAATATAAAACAAAATATTTAATTCTCAGTCATACAGGTTGAAAAAAAACAGTGTCTACGAACTTTATTTCCCTAAATATTGATCCTACACATATACTTCCCGTAACAAAGCTTCTTAAAAATATTGTGAAAAACATCTCAGCACTGTAAAAAAGTAGTTTATTTATTTTTAAAATCTCTTTCTGAGGTACCTACAGAGGAAAACTTCCAGCTGCTAAAAACACGAACCGTTTCAAAATTAGGTGGACTTGGTGAACTTGTAGAACTTGAAATTCTAGTTGTCAATCTGACTAACCCTATGGTCTGACTTAAATTACAAAAATATGAAAGCGAGTTATCGTCAGCATAAATACATACATTTTAAAACAATTTAATAAGCGATAAACTTTTATTTTGAGCACAACATGTGGTATGCAACTATTATAACATAAATTGGAGAATCGCTAGAAAATCTTGACTGAAGCGGCTAACAATTAAAATTTAGGTCTCACATCAGATAGATATCTGAAAAATCTAACTACAGAAACTCAGTTTACCAAACACGTCACTGCAAGACAAAATCTTTAGAAAAGCAGAAGAAAAAGCGACCACCACTCCAATAAAACAGGACCCAATACGAACTAATTAAAACTGATAAGCAAGAATCCGCGCATTTTAACTTCCCTATTCATATAATCAATTCTTTGTACTCCGGTAAATTTTGCAATACGACCAGCCAGCAACTCCACGGTTGTCAAACTGGTACACGTATAGGGTTGGTTGGTTGACTTTTAATGGCACAAAACCTTGAAGGTTATTATGCGCCAGACGAATGCTGAATAAAATCCAAAATGCACAAACACATTGTATCAGATGAATTGTTGAAATGAACCTGTAATGCTGATGAAGGCATGGAGAAATGCTCTAGCAACAGGTAGAGCAGGATAAAATGTAGTTCAAATCATATGGTAAAAAGAGATGTCTTTTAAAAATCTTATGAGGTTTGATGTGAGGGTTTCTTCCAATGAGATCTGTTAAGTTAACATTCGTAGAGTTAAAATAAAATCCACGTTTCTGACTGACAGCAGGTTAAAATGTGATTAACTGAAACGGGAACGTTGCAAGTGCCACAAATAGGCTCATTATCTCCTTTTAAGAGGTACTGACGTGTCACTCTGCAATGACCAATTCGTAGGCGAGTCAGCAGTACATCCTCCTTTCGATTTCCTCTCGACTCCCAATACTCCAAATTGGGTTTTATCTGCCTTAATTTGTTCAGAGTTCTTGCCACCTGGACAAGATCTTTGTTCTGATGTACTTCCGTATGTCTGTAAAAGGAACATCATTTTCAAAGGTAATATCAGCAGATTTTGCAGCAACATCGGTGAGTTCATTGCCTTTAATGCCAGCATGTCCAGGCACCCAGCAGTACGCAATAGAAAAAAACCTCAAACGGAGGTGTGCCTTTAAAATTTCTAAGACCAAAGGGTGGCTAGTATTTGTAATTTATTGATTCAAGGGCACTCAGAGAGTCAGAGTAGATGATGAACTTTCTGCTATTCTGCTTAGAGATAAAGATTAAGAAATTCAAAATGGCAAAAGTTTCTGCAGTAAAGACAGATGCAGCCTTATGTAGTTTAATACTCATGATTTCTTTATCACAAACAAAAGCTGCCCCAACATGATCATGATTCTTTGAGCCATCAGTAAAAATTGCTTTAGTTAGAATGACTGCTTCTATGCTCTAGGAAATTTGTTGATATTGGACGTCATTGGTACTGCTCTTCTTAAGTTCTCCAAAAATGTTTAAGTAGCTGAATATTCACTTCTTGCCAAGGAGCAATACCGAAAAAGTTAAGGGTTTTGGGATGCAGATTTTTTAGGTCCAATTTTTCAATCAGTGAGTGAATGCGAAGATCAAAAGGTGGGATATATGAAGGACGTGCTTGGTAGATCAGATGTCATGAGTCGGGCAGGATGTTCGGCTTGTGACATTACTTTATAATGAAGATCAATGGACAACTGCTTGCGTCTGAATTCCAAAGATGGTTCAAAACAGATGATATATAAACTTTAGACTGGAGATGTTCTGAAGGCTCCACAGCTAATCCGTAGCGCTTGATAGTGGACTGGATCAAATTTCAGCACAGAAGGCCCTGCTGATCCGTACATAACACAGCCATAGTCAAGTTTGGAATGGAATAAAGCTCTATGAATGCGGAGCATAGAACAACGTTCTGCTCCCCATGAGGTATTGGCCAGGACTTTCAGCATGTTGAGAACTTTAGCACATTTTTTCTTTAGATTTAGGATATGCGGAAGGAAAGTGAGCTTTCTGTCAAAGATAACTCCTGAGAATTTTGCTTCTGAATTCTTCTTCTGCTCCTGAGAATTCTGAATTTGCGGATCAAAGAGCTGTCAAGATGCAGCTCTGGATCAAGATGTAGATTTCTTTTACGACAGAAGTGCACGCAGACTATCTTCTGGCTAGAAAATTTAAAACCACTATTGGACCACTTTATGATTCTATTTAGAGCAATTTTTATTTCTCTCAATGTATCTCAAATCTTGACCTTGACAATAGATCAGCACATCATCAACATACAGGGAACCATGCACTGTGGGAGGAAGTTCTCTTAAAACGGAATTAATTTTCAGGCTGAAAAGAGTGACACTGAGCACTGAACCTTGGGGTACACTTTCTTGTTGTACAAATACTTGAGAAAGCAACGAACCAATCTTGACTTGGAAAGTGCGGTCCTTCAAAAGGTTTTGAATAAAGATGGGTAGATTACCTCGCAATCCAGTGCTGTAAAGGTCATGAAGATTTCCATGCCGCCAAGTTCTATCGTACGCCTTATCCATGTCAAAGAAGATCGAAAAGACACGATTTCTTTCCACAAATGCATTGCATACTGCGGTTTCTAAAAACAGGGCGTTATCCGGTGAAGATCTTCCTTTACGGAAACCACCTTTAGGCAATAGGCAATGATTAGTCTCCAGATAGTAGGTGAGACGGTGATTTAGCATTTGTTCCATGATCTTGTGAAGACAGCTAGTGAGCGCGATGGGGCGATAATCTAAAGGATTTTTCGGGTCCTTGACGGGTTTTACTATAGGGATAACAAAGGCCCTGCACCAGGCAGTTGGAAAAATTTCTTCCTTCCATATCTTATTATAAAGAGCAAGAAGGACCACTAGAGATTCATAGGGCAGGTGCTTTACAGTACCTTATAGTATCATCAAAGAACTTATGCCATCGGGATCAGGGAAAGTCCTATCAGTGCGAGATATTACACTTCTTAATTAAAACACGGTGAGATCTTTATTATAAGATTCTGCATTAGGATGGGAAAAAGTCGATTTGAATCCTTTCCAAGCGCACCTTTGTTGGCAGAAACTCTTTTGAGTAATTGCTACTGCCAGATACAGCAGCAAATGCATCACCTAAAGCATCGGCTATTACTTCTCTAGTGCTTATCAACTTTCCATCTTTTTCTAAAACAGAAAAAGAATAAACATTATATAGTCCAGAGACTTTGCGGACTCTTTCCCAAACCTGTTTGCTAGACATTGAGGAGGTAATATTGGACACGTAGGCTGCCCATGATTTTCTCTGACTTTGCCGCCTCACTTTTCTTGCATTCGCGTTGCCTTTTTTAAAGGCCAGAAGATTTTCCTGTGTTGGGTATCGGCGAAAGATACGCCAAGCATTCTTTTGCTGTCTCGAAGTTTCATGACAATCACTGTTCTATCAGGGTTTAGGAAGCTTTGGGAAACTTTGTCGAGGACTTTGGAATACAGAGTTCAGCTGCTTGTACAATAGTATCAGAGATAATTTTTACTGCTGTATTAACGTCCACATGGTTAACCATTTCTTCAGTCAGCACAGCACAAGATTAAAAAAGATCCCAATCAGTTTTATCGTAAAGTAAGCGCGGTTGTCTAGAGATCTTTGATTTCCCTGTAATATTTACAATGACTGGGAAGTGGTCACTATCGTAGAGATTCTCCCCTACACTGAAAGAGCAGAAAGCTGATCAACATGCTCATGTGTGGGTAAATAAATGGTGCATACAGAGATTGAAAAGCGTAAATTAATCTGAACCGCCACAGCTTGAAGGGACGTCGTCTAAGGGAGAGCAGTGTATGGGTGATTGTGGGAGGCAATAAGGCCCACACTACCATAGGCACGATCCCCAGATGGGTTGTCCTTTCTTACTGTGGTATATCTCCGTATCTTAGCATGTCTGCTTGGTTTTAACAAGGTCTTCTGAAGTGCAAGGCAGGCAGGTTGATACATGTTGATTAAATCATTGATATTATCCAGGTTTTGACGGAAACCCCAGCAGTTAAACGAAATAAATGCACCCATTATGGATGCTTGTTTTGGCGGTGCTGTTGTTTTGACTTTCGAGGCATCCTTCGTGTAACTTTAATGTTTTGAATTTGTTTTTCTGTCTGCCATTTCGGACACGATCTTGAAAAAGCAGTATGCTCGCCTTTACAGTTTATACACGAGGGGTAGCATAGCAGTCTTCACTGTCATGGTCTACGATGGAACACTGAGTGCACGTGAGGCTACCGCGACAAGGTCTTTCCATGTCCAAAGCGCTGACATTAAAAGCAACGTATTGGATTCGGTATATATGGCCTGACTGAACAGTTTAGGTATCGAGCTTGGAGGTTTTTAGGCAGGTCAGGAGACTTGAAGGTAAGTATGACATGTTTAGTGGCAATGAGTTGACCTTCTTTCCGTATGTTCCGTTCTTTTCCGTATTCCCCATAATGTACTATGGGCATTGAAGTCACCTAAAAGCAATAAAGATTCTGGGAGCTGCTCTATTATTCTGTCCAATTCTCGCTGATCAACATGTTCATGTGGGGGTAAATAAATGGTGCATACAGAGATTGAAAAGCGTAAATTAATCTGAACCGCCACAGCTTGAAGGGACATCGTCAAAGGGAGAGCGATGTATGAGTGGTTGTGGGAGGTGATAAGGCCCACACCACCACAGGCACGATCCCCAGATGGGTTGTCCTTTCTTACTGTTGTATATCTCCGTATCTTAGCATGTCTGCTTGGTTTTAACAAGGTCTCCTGAAGCGCAAGGCAGGCAGGTTGATGCATGTTTATTAAACCCTTGATGTTATCCAGGTTTTGACGAAAACCCCGGCAATTCCACGAAATAAATGCAAAAGGTGTTTCGGAAGGGATAACCCTTCTTCAACGTCCATTTCGTCTGAGTCGTCTAAGCGTCCTGAACTCATGCTTGCGATGGAACTCTGAATGGGCGTCCTGGGTTTTTGCTTATTTTTCTCTCTGATACCACCTCTATGTTTGTTCTGTTGGACACCCTGTTTTCCTTTGGGCGCAGTCACCGGCGTACTACTTTCAACATCAGGTTTCCCCCCTGATTTTTGGTTTCTAGGATCTTCTGTCGTTGCTAGTTCTTTTCGGTGCAGTTATTGTGGTTTGCGTTGGTATTGATCTGAATGATTTTGTTGCGGATGCATAAGATTTATTAGGTCTTGGCTGGTTAGAGAGAAAAAGTCTTTTGGCTTCTGCAAATGATATCTTTTGTGTAACTTTAATGTTTTGAATTTGTTTTTCTGTCTGCCATTTCGGGCATGATCTTGAAAAAGCTGCATGCTCGCCTTTACAGTTTATATACAAGTGGGCAGCAGAGCAGTCTTCACTAGCAGGGCCTACGATAGAACATTGAATGCACGTGAGGCTACCGCGACAAGAGGTCTTCCCATGTCCAAAGCGCTGACATTGAAAGCAACGCATTGGATTCGGTATATATGGCCTGACTGAACAGTTTAGGTATCCAGCTTTGATGTTTTTGAAAGCAAGTATGACATGGTTAGTGGGAATGAGTTGACCTTGTTTCCGTATTTTGATCCTACGAGCACCCCACACGTTTTGATCTGCCAACTCTTTAACAAATTCCTCTTCAGTTACTGACAGTAAGTTTATTTCAGAGATTACTCCTAGGGACGAATTTAGAGTGTTATGTGGCTTAACTGCAATATTTGCTTGTTCTAATTTAGTTAGTTTCAAAAGACTATTAGGCTGCTTTCTGGACACAGTTTCTATCAAAAGGCCTCCAGACCGAAGTCTCTTAATAATTTTCAGTTCTCGTACAGAAGACAAAACATATTTGTTTATTAGAAAGGGTGACATTTTTTTCAATTTTTCAGAGCTGGTTATAATTAAGAAACGCGAACAAAGTACATCTGATACAGTGCTTTCTATGTCGCTTCTTAGTCTTTTTGTCACAATCGGAGTATCGGGTACTCTGTTGGAACAGGAAGGTATCATAGCATTCATATTTAAATGGAGAAAGATTCGGTTGCGACCGCCCCACCCACCATGGAGCCCAACAAGGGAACGCAGATTCCTACGCCAGTGCTAGCCGAACCTATACGCAAACTGAAGTCCCACAGTCGGCTTTCCCAAAAGAAGGTACTCCCGAGAGTTTGTCCCCAAGCCACTGACATAAGGACTAGTGACCAGCCGATTGACACCCGAGATCATGACAAGGTGCCTTCCGTTTAACTGAAGCAGATGCCAAAGCAGTGTGTTGGGGGCAGTACCTCGCCCCTCAACTACCCTTTCCAGTGACACGGGTCTGCACGCACGGCAAACACGTGGCCAGTTTTCTCGCCATTCGAAGAACAAGCCTGTTGCAGTTTCTTATGATGAGCCCGAACCTCGGAAGAGGAAACCACAAGGGAGAAGGGAAACGGGAAAAGTTGTAGTTAAGAGGAGAGGAGGCAGAAAGGAAGAGAGATCACTGGGGCTCTAGGATTGTGACACGCGATCACCAAGACGGTAATCCCCTAAACGATCTTCACCTGCTATGCTCTAGCTGGGCATGTTGGAACGGCCTTCACGCCTAGGGTGGCCCTACCAGGAGCTATGCTCCCGACGCGCTTTGCCCGTTCCGCGCAGTGACACCTCCCGGCACGTTGAGGCAGGATAGCAAGACTTGGGGAGTACATGTATAGGGAGGTGTAGTGAAGTTTAAAATGTTTTATTAATTGTTTTTCTTGTAAATGAGTTCGGAAAATAATGAATTCTACTATTATGATTCAATGACCAATGTGCCTACATGTTTCTATAGGCATTATGCCCAGACTTAGGATAACAGCAATAAAATAAAAGCCTAACATTCATTTTTATCTGTAACGCACCATGTCTGCCGAACAGAATTCTTCTTTAGAACCTTTGACGTAAATTTGGTTTTATAATAATTATGGTAAAATCACCATAATTATAGTTCGTCTAACCTAGACATCGCTCATACTGAATATCGTATAGGAGAAAACACACGTGAAAAAAATTTTTGTAAAATTATTGTTACGGTTTTTGTATTGATTTATTTAGTTTGCTATTTTTAATACAACTTGTAGACTTGTTATTAAAGTCTTTCATTTCCCCATGCAATGCTACACGCGACTTATTTAAAGAGAAAGCTACGCCAGGAAAATGGAAAGTATAGCAGCACGCGCGATTAATGAATAGATATCTCGTAATTGTACGCTTTTGCTTTTCGGGAAAAATCGAGAAAATACCAGAATGTGCTCGTGAGTTTAAAAAGCTTATATAAAGCGGGATCAAAACCTCTCATCTCAGTTGTTTTATGAGTTGTTTTAGAAAACTGTTCTCGTTTACTGTAGCGAATTCGCGGTGAAATCGAATTAGCTTACTCTATTTTGAATTAGTTCTGCTGAAAGTTTTTGGTAGTTTAAAAGATAACTACTGCAAGATATTGCGATATTGTACGAGTATCTGAGGTAATTTAAGCATTTTGTTTTTATTTGTTGTGATAAAAATTAATTTTATTCACTTTTCATCGGACTTGCGCATTCAATTCATAACAAACCCGTGCGCACGCAACATTATGTTGGTTATGAAACGTTTGACGAAATCTGTAGTCTGACGACTTTTGCTCCTAATGAAAAATTTGCTAGCTGTAAAATACCATCACTTTCCGTAATATCTGTCCATTCACTGTTTTCTACTTCTGTGAAAATACTGGTACTGACATCGATACCACTGACAACAGCTTGCGTATTTATGCCCCCCCCTTGACACTAATGTATCGCTATCAAAACTACTTCTCTTATAATAATTTCATTATAACCAAACGAAATGTCCATTTTTTTCTACACGTATTACAATCAAAGCCATCTTCAGTATCAGAACGTTCGAAATCTTCATTTTATTTTTTAATTTTTTAAAAGAGAAAAAATTATTTCAAACTTTTTAAAAATTAACTTTACACACACTCATCTTGAAATTAATAGAGTTCAAGTTGCTGAGTTTATATTTAAAGAGATAAAGTCTATAAAATTGCTGTCGATATAGTAAAATATGCATGTCTCCATAGCAGCGCCTACGGAATGCAAAGAATTAAATTTTGCAGAGAATTTATGAATTGGAAGTATTCATATGAAAGCAAAAACAAGAAATGCAAAGTATAAATTTAACTGTTAGAAAAATTAACTATCACATGTAAACTGTGGCTCAACCTGAATACAGACATACACATGGCTTATATAGGAAATTTTGCAGGAGTTCATCGATATGTTAGATGATCCACGCGATTCATTAATTCTTTCTTCAAAGACAAAATAATTTCTAAAATACTGCAGTCTATTCACTAGAGAAAAAGAGGAATAACAGAAACAATCTCTTATTTCGGATGAACTGGACTTTGACGCCACTCTTGAAACTATTCTCACTAAACCTGCTATGGTTGCTGCAACATTTGTAACTATGAAAAGACATATCTATCTGGATTTGAAATAGGAAGGCGGCCACCACCGGCATTTGTATTATGATATTTATTCAGGCATGATTTAATCTTCTTACAATAAATAACATTCCTATAATAATTAATTCAACACGTCAAACTCGCAGTGAATTATATTAATTATGATTTAAACTAGAAGGAAAAAAAACAGCAAGTTCTGTAACTTTATGTGCAGAATCCAATGAGACAAGCTTAATAAATAATTTCGCCTAAAATAAAGATTTCAAATGCCAAAGTTCATACCCAGGATTTGTATTGTATTTAAGGATTTTTAAACTTTTTTTAATAGCTGAGAACTATTTATTCATCTTCCAATCATACACCTGTAGGTGCAAAATATGCCGTCGTTCCAGAAGTATGTAAATTTGTCTTTAATAAAAAGCAAAAGATGAATGCATTTAGTTATAAAAAGATCCGTTGTTGCTGCGAATCAAAAAGACTTGCAATTGCTCTGTCTTGTTTACAGACTTTCCAATGACTACGTTAAGGATTTAATCAGTAAATTGTTGTTTCCATATTGAATTACCACAAAATTCTTAAGTTAAATTGAGCTTTAATTTTAGGATGGTCGATATGGTGAATGAAATTTGGTTAGATAGGTCAACGTATTCCTCCGGACACAGGAACAGAAGGTGGATCTGTAAATAACTGAACTGCTATGCTTGTGAAAAGCAGTTCTGAACGGGCAACTTTCTAATTTGTAACTTTTAGTTTATTTCAAAGTCGAAACTTAATATATTTTATTTGTTTTATATATTTACCTTGGAATTTAGTTTGAATTTCAAGGCTTAAAAAGTAGCTTGAAATGAGTTATTAATGGGCAACTGATTAGGTATTTGGAGTTAACCGAGAGATGATAGGTTGGATCTTATACATCAAATTCATTGCAGTGCACTCAGTTCACTGAATAATCATCACTTAATTTAAAACAGCATTTATAAAAGAAACGGTGACAATGTATACTACAGATCAGATAGCCTATACAGATTTACGGCTCCATTTCACATGCACAATATGCTAGAAAGTAGAATACATATTTATATACATATTCTAGAAACCTCAGAGAAGAATGATGCTTAATAAACGAAACCAGTTAAAATTTTGAGGAAATAAGTTAATAGTATTTACCAGCATGACTTCTGTAATGATACATCAAGGTAGCTTGAGCTGTAAAACTTTTATTTTTACAAATCTGGCAAACTAGTGGACCTCGTTCATCTTTCTTTTTAGTACGAAGAGCTCTGATGAATTTTAAAGCCAGTTTCTGTATGAAAATAATAAAATCAGATTACTAATTAATGTTCATTGAGCAAAATAAAATAATTGATATAGCATATATTTTGCAAGCTGCTAATTCGCGATCTAAAATAGGGAAAAAATGTCAACTGTAAATTATAATAAACTCCCTCTCATCCGGTTTAGCTTTAAACGACCATATTTCCGGCAACTTTTCATTCGCGAATAAAATTTCAGTTGCTATTTCTAGAAAAACGTACAGAGAATTATGCCCAGAAATACTGCATTACTTCGTTCAGGTATCAGAATAGAGTTAAATAAGAGCACTGCTAAGCCAGTTATGAAAGATCGCGAGCTTACGCAAAACAATTCATCTACCACTAGTTTACTTTTGTAAAAAAGTGGCATGTTTTTACTTCAAAAAGAGAACTGTATTTTTCAAAATATACCAAATGTTTAAAAAATATTTCTATATAATATGCCTACATACATATATACAATGTACTTCCTTTGATGACCAGGCCTCCACTGGAAGGTAATCAGTACCGGTTATATGCCATCGACACTTGCCACGATCTAAATCAGTACCGGTTATATGCCATCGACACTTGCCACGATCTAATAAAGGACCATGAGCTCATTGCAGATGTGCATATCAACTATTGCTTACAAAATGAATGTGTAACAGGAGCTGAGGGAAGGCAAACATGGCCTCGGTGTCCATCGATTCGGTCATTCTGTCCGTGAGATTTCTGGCAATTTCAGGTACCACTTGCAATTTGAGTGATGTAAAAGTAAAATGAACACATGAGACAGTTATAAAAACTCTAAGCTCGACCTCGAAAGGTCGAATTTCTTCAAGCAATTCCAGATCGAAGAAATTGAAATATTGGGACTGTTGATTCTTCCGACGTGTGGTGAAGTAAAACCCGCATGCCTAGTTAGAAACTGTAACTACAGTCTTCGAAAAGTTACGCCAGCTCTCTTACCATCCTCCCAGAGATATCTCCACCTGAACTCTATAGGTAAGCTGCAAAACATAAGCCAATGATCACCGAACAAAACGCTTCTCGTGGACCACAGTTGTGTATAAGTGTGTGGCTATCGGATTCTGGAATAGTGGAAGAATATGAGGAGTGAAAAATCACACTATACATTGTGGAAATCAGATGGATATATGCAAACATGGCGAATACCAAAGGAATGTTTCTTACAAAATGTATAGTCAGAAGATGATTATTGTTAAGTTTTGCGAAGGAAGAATTTTCAAGTGGACTCGTTTTCTTCCTTTGCCCTATAAGGTTTTGCATCCAAAACCCTGAATACTGAGGGATATGAAACAATAGTGCACAATTCTGTTCTTCTTACTCTGCAGCGACAGCTGAAATTCGTAAGGCTAAAAGCTCGTTTTGAAACCATTTAAGCAAATTTGGGATGAGCTGGAGCACCGGTTGTAGGCGAGCAAAGTGGCTCAAAACAAACACGATGCTATTTACCATGCTACACTACAGGAAGAACAGTAAAAAAATACTTGCAGATATATACAGAAACTTAATCAAAAATGACTTCTGTAGAGGATGTGACAGCAGAAAATAGCAAACTTGCATAGGGCTTACTCCATTTAAACTTCAGATAAACATATTCCTATGTATGTCATTACAGGCAATATAGTGTGCTTTTTTAACTTAATTTTACAACTTATAAATGCTATCTTATAAGCATTTTCGGACTAACCAGCTATTTGCTTGTCCGATCTGAAATCCGATCTTACTGTGACCAGGTAACTGAATGATTACTGTACAAACTTTTATTAGGTGGCAAGGGTTATGATTAATACTAATTCATAAATTCAGTTTTCTTCTCAATTGAAAATACTTCCAATACTAATACTGTAAAAGTTAAACAAGAAAAATACAAAATATTTATTCAAATTGATAGTAAATTATGATAAAGACAATCTGAAAATATAGCAGCTTAGGAATGAAATAAAAATTATATAATGATCGGCGAAATACTTCAAGTAAACTCAAATAATTTTATATTCACAAAAATAAGGTCTATATTAATGTAACATTCCTTACAAATTAAGTTCGAGTTTTCCTAGTAAAAGACAACTTTTTGAACATAGCCTGAAAGTCGTTAAGCTATTTAAATTTGCATTCTATTTCTGTTGAACTAATTATTAAAGCCACTCAAATGTTAAATTTATACTGAACATTAAAGGATAAAGGCAGCAATAAAACTAGAAAATGCTTACCTTTTCTACAGCTTGCAAATTCTCTGGACATTCTGTTTTTAAAAGATCATCCATGCAATAAGATGCATCAGACAATTTACTATCATTAGCTTCACTTTGATTGCCATCTTCAGATACATCATCCATAAATCCTTCTGATGGTGAAATTTCATCATCATTTGATTCAGGATCATTTATTTCCGGAGATATTAGTCTATTGAAGAAACAACTTTGCATCTCTTCCTCCTCTTCATTTGAATGCAAGAGGGGCATATTGTCAGAGTTTATATTATTTTCGTGAAAGTCATTCACAAAATCATCATCAATGTACGTATCTGTACAAGCAAAACCATACAAAGTGGAAAATGAAATTAATTTACATAACTGATTTATATTAAGCATACAGTTATTCAATGCTACTACAATAAATTCTACGCAGAAGTTATATAGCAAACTAATCTGAATTATACAAGATTTCTGGTACCCAAAATTATATAAAATAACTACTTTGTAACAACAGAAACAGAATTAATAGTACATCATTCTTTCTGATATAAATATATATGTATGTATATAAGCTATGTATCAGGTAAAAGAGCTTAAAGCAAATATGTTTAATGAAGCTACTTAATTTATAGGCAAACTATTAATTTTAATAGCCTTTTCCATTTTATACCCATATGTTACTCGAAAACATGATATTTAATAGTGCTGATACACTTTAATGTATTCAACTTATAAGAAAGAGGAAGACAGATAGAATTAAAGTCATTTTTAATGTTTCTCTAATAATAAGATTATATACACATAAGCAATTGATTATACTATAATATATATGCATATACATATTAACAGACGATTTACCCATATCGTTGAAAATATCAACACTACAAGTAGGTGTTATTCATATCTATCATCGATCAATACAATGTTTAGCCTCTAGATGTCCATCTAACCAAAGATCGGCTTAAATGCTAATTAAATTCCCAGATGTCCAGTTAAACAGAAGTCATTTTACCGCGTCCGCTTCCCCCCATTTTCACGGAAGTGAGAAACCCGAACACTCTTGAAAGGGCCTGTTTCAACTCTCCGCGAAATCTGAAAGTCAACGAGCCTCGAAGAAAACGCAAACGGCAAGTTTCAACCAGAGCCAGTAATCGAGATTTTTGCCCCAACAAAAACCACACAAAAGGCAGTATTCTTATGCAGAAGAAAAGCAATATACCTTAACACTGGTACTAAATTTAAGTACTGAGACATCATGAAATACGAGATTTGAATACAAAAAGAATAAAAAAAAGTATATTTAGGGCTTCTTCTATGATAAATAACAATAGAAAGGCCATTCAAGAATGAGATAAAATTTGTAAGAAAATCAATAACAAAAATCCCCTTTTAATGCTTATTAGTTGAATTTTTTTTTAACTAGAAGAAGCTTTATCGAACACAATTTTGGTAAAAGTATTATACTTCTTTTCACACGTATGCTTACACAGGGTCAGCAAAGGGTATCCGATGATTTTCAACTTTGTATCAACATTATAAAGTAAAATCCAAATAGTTATTCGTTTTATAAAATAAGAAGATATATAGTGCCATTTATTATAACATTGCTATTCCTGTCTTCGGGTCACTTACTTTCTAACCACACATATTTTATACGTCAAAGAAATATTACAGAACTCCCATGCTTCAGAACCGGATCCTCGTGGAATAGATCTTAGTGAGTTATAGTTCTCGAAAGATGAGGCAACGTCACATACTTCAAAAGAATTCATGATGTGCTTCAGCAAATGCTTCACAGTCATAGGATCTCTGAAGGAGGGGATATTCCACAACCAGAATGGGGTTACATCCTCAGGGGATACCTAAATTCTCAAAAGTACATTAGTACACCTAGGCATATGAAGAATTCAGAGTAACATTACAGAAACAACTGCAGCTACATTAAACAACGTGGTCCAAAAAGTGATACAAAACCAATTTGACAGCCTGGATGAGTGTTCTACAAATGACAGCGAACATCTGAAAAATTTTCGCTCAAACAATAGGAGGTTGAAAAGAAGAATGACATTGTTATAATAAATGATGTTATATATATATATCATTGTTTTGTAAAATAAATAATTATTTAAGTTACATCTGGTATTGTTTTCGATCTCCATATTATCGGATTCTCTTGGCTAACCTTTTAAAATGAAAACTTTTTTTTTTCTGTGCTAATGCACACTTAAATTCGAGGTAAGTACGAAGGAAACTTTCTCCTGTTCCTTTAATTATAGGCTGCCATTAATCACATGATTTCCCTTGCTCAGCAGCACATTTAATAGAGGATATGTTGTGAGCATATGCATGTGTGCATACAGTCGCACCCCTACCGTCCGTATCAGCTGATTGAGTATCTGCAATTTGCTTCAGAGACTACCTTAAAATATTTTAAATTTGAAGGATTTATTTTAATTTCATAAGAGTTATTTTTATTTCTAAACATGCTTTCTTTTAATTCCTTATTTTCCATTTACGATTACCTACCAGAATGAGTTTTCAATATCGCGTTTTATAGAACCAGTGTTTAAGTTGAAGTCTCGGCCACAGCGCGCGTCTTCCTTCTGGCAATATTCTTGCTAATAGTCTAGTCTGACTGCTATTCGGCCGTATTATTACGTGCCTGCTAGTATTCGGCGGTGAATTCTATTAGTTATTTCTGTGAAGCTTTGGGTGGTTTTAGTTTAGTTAGCATCAGATTAGTTTCTTATTTATCTTAAGTTAAAGCCCAAGTGGAGGCTTCCTGTAAACCCAAGAGAGGCCATCTGTGAATCATTATTGACTTGAATAAAGGGTAAATTTAACCCTCCTTTGGACTTTCATTTACGTTAGTGAACTCTGCGATACTTCGCTACACAGTTCACAAGTATTCTAGCTTGCAAGGACTACAAATTTAGCTAAAACATTATAAATTAAAACGCGTTCAATGCGAAAATGGGCCGCACTATGATGATTTATGACAACCCAAACTCTCCCAGTACTACTTTCCACGGCAAACCCGAAAATTCGAATAAATGTACCATAGCATAAAAATATCACGAAATTTTGAAACTGCGCATAATGATATTCATCACTTGATGAATTGTTTTGTCGTCTCACGAGGATTACACTAAAACGTCCGAATCTTTAAGTACCATGTGTGAATGTGTATATGTACGTGTGTGTGATAGAGGGAGAGATAACATAGTAGCGTACTTTTTTACTGCACTTGTTTTGTTGCTTTATGCGCTGAAAATCTTCAATGCGATGTTTCCCATTCACAAATACGTTCTAAAAATTATTACTGTTTTCAATGGCATACATACTTGTGCGAATCACCACTTTTTTTAAACACACAAAGGAGAATAACTAAACAGGGAAACAGACTGGAGCATCTTTAAGAAGATTTATTAATTGGTCTGTCAACCTTTAGATGTATTAGGATATTCTGGAAGAAAGAGAGATTGAAAATTGAGCAACGCCTTCGCCGGGAATCGAACCACGGACCTCTGGAATACGCGCCCAGCGTGCTGACCACTACACTACGAAGAGTTGCTAAGAAGGCGGGAGAAATATCTTATACATTCCCTCTTTTAAAGGCGACTGGGGTTTAAGGGATCCAATCGCCAAATCCTGGATGTGGAGAATCATCATCCACCACCCTTTTAGTTCGGGTGCCACTGTATAGACATTAGGATATTTTGGAAGCAAGAAAGATTAAAAAAGGAGCAACGCCTTCGCCGGGAATCGAACCACGGACCTCTGGAATACGCGCCCAACATGTTGACAACTACACTACGAAGGCCTGCTAAGAAGGGGGGAGAAATACCTTATAAACCATAAAACTACTTTTTGAAAGTACAACAAAACATATATCACACATAAGTATTGTGACTATTAATAACAATAAATAACAATAAAACAGATTGAAAATACAAATCACTCCTGTAAGAACATTGTTTTTTATTTAAAAGTGCTATCACCTTAAAAAAGGTTTGGCATTACTATTTTTTTATACAATTTTTCTATTAAATGCTATCAGTTTATCTATTAAACGCTATCATATTTATGTATCAATATGTTGTTATAATAACCAGCGTTAACGGGACATATCATCCGCGAATACTGCGGCATTAAATGGGGATATATTAAAGAATAATATAATGGGGATTATTACGCGCATTTAAATTTTATAGGATTCATATTTCTTTTATATATATTCATCTTTATGAGGTATTATTACTACCACATAAAAATTAGCATAACATAAATATAATAAGATAAACAGTTAAAACATAAATGTGTACAATACAGTGAGGGGATGGCAAAAATGAAAATACAAAATGTAAAAAATACAAATATACCTCTGACTTTTTCAAGAGAACTATCCAAATGTTAATGAAAAATCTGTGTTGAACTTTTAATAATTAAAATCAAAATTATTATATAAAAGTATAATTTTATACTTGAGGATTCATACCCTCAAGATATCTACTCAAAATAAAAATTTAACACTGAGTATACTTTCAAAGTAAAAAGTGAAGAAAATGTTTCACAATGAGTTTCTTGTATCAAGTACATAAAAATGCTTAATAATGCCCACTCTGTTAATGATTCGATACTTTAAAATGGTCACAATATTTTCAGGAATATAAACTTATAGTAATGTAATTAAAATTGTTTCATATTCCCGTGCAATGCAGAACGAGACTTATTTGAAGAGAAAGCTACGCCGGAAAAATTAAAAAAACAGGAGCACGCGCATTTAACACTTTAATAAATAAATAGCTTGCAATTGTACTCTTTTGCTATCCAGAAAAAAGAGAAAATACCAGAATGTTCTCGTGCAGGATTAAAAAGATTATAAAAGTTGGCGGAAAACATCTCCATTTAGTTGTTTACTTAGTCCTGTTATTGATTGTAGCGAATTCGCGGTGAGATCGGATTAGCTTTCTCAGTGTTTTGAATAAAGTTCTATTTAACGTTTTAGTAGTTTAAGATATAACTAGTGTACGAATCTCTGAGGAAATTTCAGCATTTTGTTTTATTTGTTGTGATAAGGATAAATTTTATTCACTTTTAATCGGACTTGTGCATTCAATTTATTACGAACCCGTCCGAACGCAGAAGTACCATATACGAAGTACCATAGTTTCATTATCAAAGTATTATACATAGTACTCTGATAAAGTTTGTGAAACAAATCACCTTAGCATATTATTTAAATAATATACATAATATATGACATTATATTTCAATAATATAAAGAATATATGATAATTAATATACACAATATATGACATCAAAAATAATTCATAAAACTTACCACATGATGTTTTTGTACTATTACCAATTTCTTTTATTTCTGCGATGTGAGGAAGTAATGGAATATATACATATGGAAAAGGTGGAGTTGGTATCACTAACGGAGAAACAATAGTTGGACAGTTGCGATATGGCTTCTTTAGTTCTTTAATTACTTTATTAATACCTTTACTATTTTCCAAAGTAAGAGGCAGATCACAGTTAAATGTTTTCCCATACACAGATGTGTATGTATGATCATGATGAGATGGTATGAATTGCTCCGAGACTGAATGATAGTTTCTTTCTGTACTAATAGCATCATCGAAAGCAATACCATAATTTACCCTCCACTGACTTGCATAATCTGACTGGACAGAAATACAGTCTGCTTTAACTTCTGCTTCATTTTTCCATTCAGATTTCGATCTGATCTGATTAGAAAGATGAGGTAAATCACATGTTAGTTCAGTCATATTATTTGCCAAATCAGGCAGATGTAAACTGACATTTGTAGAAGAATGCATCAGATCGGAATGCATAGGTAACAGTTCACCAGAAGAATCTTTGATTTCACTGTCTGACGTATTTGTACTTGTACATTTTTCAATTCCAGAACTGCACTTTTTTTTGCGGATTTTAGAAACTAAACTGCAATTGTTCTTCAATTTTTTATTCACACTGTGAGCTGCTTTTCGAGATTTATGATTTCTAAGATCTTGATGATATTTTGTGAAACGATCAAAGGCAGAATCCTTTCTTCTGTTACTACCCTGCTTTTTGCTCCTTTTTTTCTTACGCGTACTCCTGGAGTTAAATTCTGAAATAAAATCACACATTAGAAACACGTAAGGTTTAAACTGAAAGACAGGATAAAGTTTTTGAAATTCGCTTACAAAAATCAAACAATAATCGAAAACAATAATTATTCATGCGCTTCTCAAAAATTTAAAAATCTATATTATTTTTTAACATAAGAATACTTCGGTCAATCTCTAAATTACACTGGCCTTACATTATGTGAACAATATAATACACAAATTAAGAAAAACATCCAAAAACAAATTTTAAAATACAATTAAAAATATTAACATGGCCACATAGGTACTTTAATTTAAAAAAAGTAATATAACACTCAAATTAACTTAAGTTTGCACATTCACCAAAAATCACCAGAACTAAGAAACAGGACAGAACACCAAGAAATTAGCATGAAAACAATGAATTTCTTTTACATTTACATAAATTAAATGAAGCGTAAAATTTTTGGCAAAAAATATATATTTAGTTTTAAAAATGTTTGTATATTTTTAAAACTAAATATACATTAACACAAATATTAAAAATATTTGTATATTTTTAAAGCAGAAATGCAGGAAAAATTTGCTTCATATTTATTAGAACATAATGCTTTATTTTATCGACTAATATAGAAATTCGGTTTCCGAAAACGACCCCGTTTTCTGTTTTAAGTAGATGCTTTGGACAGTGCTTTTGCTGCAATTAATTTCGTTAAATCATCGCAGCAGCTCTAGGGGGATACACATAAACGAAACATATTGTTTATTCAGGAAGTTTGAGAAATTTTTGGAAAATCAATTAGACAAATTTCTAATTTGCTGGTTGGTTGGCCAAAGTTATTCGAGGTTTGAAAAATGATAATGATTTAAAAAAAGAAACAAAATGCTAATGGTCTACTACAGAATTAGCCCTTACTAAGAAGCACATAGATATCCAGTTAAAATATATTTGGCTTGTAACAGCACAAATAGAAGAGATCAGTGAATTAAAACTCTTTAGAGATGAAAAGAAGTTCAACCTCGATAAGCCAGGTGGTTGGCTTCATTATTGAAATGATATGAGCACAGAAAGGAACATTTAAAATATCAGTTCATCAGAATTCAGAAATGCTAAGGGGACAGCATGCCTTATTTAGTTCTTGCTTATAAAGCAAAAAATTAATGCAAAGAAATAACAAGAAATGCTTCAAGAGCATCTCTTAAAGAAATAAGCTAAAACATGCGAATTGATCTAAGTACTTCTACTCGCCACGCTGTTTCTATTGTCAACTGATTTTAAGCTCATAATGTTCGTTTGAAAAATGACCTGCGAGTGTTACAGTACTAGACGCTACACAGTTCTGTAACCCTCCTAAAACTAAAAATCTACAGCAGCTTAGAATATCAATAGAAAATAGAGCGTATGTTTATAAAATCCATTTGTGGAGATATTAACTATTTTTTCGAAAGCAGGCAAGATGAAAAATTAGCAACGCCTTTCCCGGGAATCGAGCCGCAGACCTCTGGAATACACGCCCAACCTGCAGACCACCAAACCACGAAGGCATGCCAAGAAGGTGGGAGAAATACCTTATACCAGCGGTTCTCAACCTTTCGACTAACGCGTACAATCTAAATAAAAACTGAAAAACTTAAATACCACCGCTACATTTTACAATGATTATTTTTCAATTTTTCAATATAAATATTAAAACTACATATATTTTGCCATTTGCACAACCTATTGGCTATTTGTATTGAATATGCATACATAAAAAATATTTTAGATCAAAAATGGGTTACGATTTTTATTATCAAAATTTAAGTTATAAAACTTTAATTCTAAAATTTAGTGCGTAATTTAAGCCTGTTTAAGATACACATTTTTTTTTTTTTTTGTCTGGTCTTATTTTACTTAGTTTTAATAGGAAATTAGGATCCACTTTTAATTTTGTTCTGCATTTAATTTTTAAATATAACATGGAAGAAAATCCTTACTCACAAAAATAGGTTGTGCAAAAATGCAATAAAAATTTAATAGCTTTATTTGAAATGCCTTTAAAGTTATTTTTTGGTTCAGCCAAAAGTTAAAAAGTGTATATTATTTTTGAAATCTTCAGTTTGAGTTCGAGCATAGGAAATTTCCATCAATTTTTCTTTTTCTTCACGAGATTTTTGAATTTAATAGTTAAAAAACGTTTTCTTTGCGTACCACTTATTTTTCTTTTGCGTACCACCAGTTGAGAACCCCTGCCTTATACAGAACCTACCACAAGCAGTATTTAATTTCAAACTTTCGAATGGAATTGAACATACACCACTGAACTAAAATAAACATATCAGAAGTGAATATAGCTTGAAAGGGCTTGCTATGGAAACTGCAATGGCAAGTTTAATTAAAAAAAAAAAAAAAAAAAAGGGTCGAAATTAATACGAAAATTATTTCAGAAAGTTACCGAATTTTCGAATTTCTTTTGTGGATTTTATATAATATATATACCACTAGTTACATTCATATAAACTTTATTATTTATGTAAATTAATTTAAATTTTGTGGAGTATCCGAAAAACATGAAACACACCTTATAACCGAATGGGTAAAAAATATTTATTTGTTTATTTATTTTGGTTCAAATAAGCAGGGCGAAAAAGATATATCAGAATGTAAAAGATGATCAATAATGTAATTTAAAAGATACTAAATACTTATTATACTTTACAATTACTATACCTTTCTCTTTTCCTTCTTTGTGATACAGAATCTGCCAAATAACAATTGAAGCATTTTTACTATGACATGTCAGTTTGCTTCTCCTAAAATAATGTCTGCTTATAAACAGAGTTTTCTGAGCAGTTAATCGTTTGTTTTGACCGGGAACATTTGCTGTCATGGATTCCAAAGCTGAGCAAATAATAGCAAAGATTTGATCCAAATGGGAAACATTAATTCTGATTTCTTCGCTTTCAGAAATCTCGAGCAATGAACATTTTGCTGACAGCTTTTTATTGAAAAGGGATAGTTCACAAGAAATTTGTTCCTGAGGAACAAATGGTGAACTCCGTATTTTATAAAGATGCAATGGAAGACTTCTGGAAAGAGTTCAATGCGTTAGGCCTAAAAACGTTCATTCTAATGACTGGTTTCTGCTGCCAGACAGTGCGTTCTCACGCTGTTCCATTCTCGTCAAGTAATTTCTAGTAAAGTGCCAATCGTTTCTCAAACACACCCCTTATTCATCAAATTTGGCATCCGCAGACTATTTTCTCTTTCCTAACGAGAAGTTTCGCCTCAGAGTTCATTATCTGAACAGTATTGAAGAGATTCAGAAAACCAAAAACCATTAAAAAAAAAAAAAAAAAAAAAAGCAGCCTTAGAGAAGTGTAGAAAATTTTATGTTAATTAACCAATGATTCATAATTTCAGCCTTTACTATAACTTCCCCTTTTCGTAGTGCTCACCAGAATGCAAATGAGTAGCCAGTATTTAAACAGAGATTTTTAGATTTTAAGAAAGAACGTGTTTCTGTCGTCGATATGTCATCGATCACCTTTCTACTGATTAGGTTTTTACGGTACCGTTAGCAAAATGACCTTTGAACTATTTCATAGTTGTATGTTGAAAATGAATTTGTTGCTTAAGTTTTGCACACTGATGTATTTTAACTAAATTCAAAATTGATATTAAACGTGAATTTTAGCATAATAAAAGAGATTGATATAGCATAAAAAAGGGAAAGAATGGATTTCAAGGAAGTAAAACAGATCAACAGAGAGATTTAATGACATTGAACACTGGCATGTTTTTCGAGTAGATGAATAAGATCCCTTCATCACAAGAACAATAATGAGAAAGATAAGTTCTTTGAGAAAAAATATGATATTTAATCGAAAGCAGTCCATTGCTCGAAAAGATAAGACTGCTGATCATTTGTGTTCGATCTGGCTATGAGTCCCGGCGAACGGGGCGCATATTTCACAAGATCTGTGTAGCCGCCGAGGGAGTGGCTTCTAGGATGGACCAATGGGCATCCAGTAATATTTCTGTCATGTCACATGACCTTTCGCGCGCTTTAAGATTTGAACAAGATGGTTGAAAATATTCTGCCACGCAATTTTCTGTACAAAATAATTAAAGCATCGTCGATTTCTTCTGAAAATTTTCATTGCGAAGTTAGATCAAATATAAGCAATTGTGAAGATTTCACTACCTGGTTAAAAGAATTTGAAATAAATACAAACACATGTTGGATACTCCACAAAAATATCCATGTGAAATATTACTTAATAAGTGGTAAATAAGATGAAGAAACAAATATGTGATAAACATCTGAGTCCAAATGCTATCTTTACATAAAACTATGCATATGAGAAAAATATTTATTCCAATTATATATGTAAATAGAAGTCAGCATTTATTATTGCAGTCTATATATAAAAGTTATTCTATAATAATAGCCAATGCAGAATTTTATTCAAAGTGAACTTTACTAATTTGCATTCGTATACATTTAGCGTGTTAAATTTCACATTTAATAACTGCTCACTCTTAAATGTACTGTCTACACAAAAAATATTCAGCACACAGAATGAATTTATCTTATTCACAACGAATATATTCAATTTATTCATATATAATTTTTAATGTTAACAATGGATATAACCAAATCATACACAATATGTATTCTGAATCTTACACTTTAAAAATCAAAAGAATGCAAGCACTGAAATAAGAAAAAACTAGATTCACTGTAACACTTCCAGTCCTTCTCAGCTCAATTAAAAAAAGAACTACACACTTGAATTCTCTTAATCCACAGGTTAGTAAATGTATAATGTTCGAAGCTAATTGTAGCTTGAGTCATTTTCTCGTTGTAAAGAGCGATAATATGCGGTGAACATCAAATCCAAACATTAATGAGTGATAAAAATCGCGAAAGTGAAATGTCAGAGATTAATTAAACTCATAAAACGAAAGCACTATGAGATTTTCTACTATTACGCTATAAATTTATAACTGCGAGTCAAATGCAAATTAAAACGTAAACAACATACGTTCACATGCACCAAGATTTAGCGTCACAAGAACAATAGAAGCTCAATGGTCCATTTTCGAGACCCCTCCCTCAGTGGCTACGCTGATGTGCACTTGTGAAATATGCGAATGGGGATGGATGGATGGATGTTTATGTAATTGTTCCCATGTGTACGGTAAAATCAAGCCAGTTTTCCTAAGAAAGCCCTCGAAGACATGCCTCCTCTTAGGCAGATAACCACAGTACACTTTGCCATATTTAATTAAACAATAATCAGAAATAATTAATTTTGTACAGAAAATTACGAACAAAGTGAGAATGGTAAGGATTTCTTAAATCTTTAACAGACATTAAAATAAGACATGAAGCTAATGTTTCTCAAACTGTAGTTCATGAGAACTCTAGAAGAGGATAAGCACCTCTTTATTCACGAAATAATTTATGCTTAACTATTTTTAAATGAGAGAAAATGAAAAATTTACCTTGACTCAAAAACCTCCATTAAAAAATACTCGGTTATCAGCAGGGAAAAAAAAACTCAGGAATGGAACTGGAATCCAAACAGATCCAATGTTAACAGCAGTTCAAAATTTCATATCTGCAGCACACACACAGACATACGGAGAAGCCAAGATCTCTACAAGAAGTGCGCTAACAACGGTCGATAAACAAGTCCGTATAATATTGCATTGAGTCGATCAAAGTTGCGTAAGTATTAACAATCTGTTTTAAGGATAGTGAAGTTACTTAAGTGTCTTCATCACGAAGAATCACGCGAGATCAAACATGAACCGCCAACACGCAAAAGTATAATCCTACAGATGAACTATCAAATAGTTCTTCTTTTAATACCAAAGGCAACATATTTTTCGCAAACATTGCTTTTTAAATATACTAAAGACTCTATGTATCCTATGCCTAAGAGCCTGAAATCTAAAGAACACTAAAAACACTTAAGCACATTAAATTAATAGTAATAGTTTTAATGTTTTCTTCAATAATAAATGAGTATAAACAATAATGAATGTGAAATAAGAAAATTGCTACAACTAAAATTAAGAATTTAAGATATATTGCAGAAATTAAACATATTAAATCTTTTCATTACATGCCTAAAATTATATATGGGTTGAAAGTGAGTATCTACCCACATTTAAAACTATAGCGAGGATTGGAATTGATGACTTAATATTTACATCATCCTACATTAATGTACATTTGATATATTATGATGATATTCATTAATGATGTTCTGATGTATGAACTTAAGATGCTCATTGTTGCAAAAGGATACTTTAAGGTTAAATTATTAAGCACATGGAGGGCTAGCTGCCTAAGAGGATAGATGCGTACATGGAAGATTTCTTACGAAAACTGGTTTCTTACTGTAACTAGATATGGGGCATTCCTCACTCCGCGAGTCCCTTCGCTTCTTAGAACCAGGCACAGAGGTTCTTCCTAAACTTTGTCTAGAGTGTTTTCATAAATATATATAATAAAAATCAGAAACAGTTGCAAAGTTCTCTACATGCAGTGAAACCCAATCATTTAAGACAGTTAGAATTATCTACTTTTAAAATTTTAAATTTTGAAACCTATTTTAAGGTACTGTAGAGACATTAGGTATTTTTGGGGAAGCAGGTGAAGTGAAAAATGAGTAACGCCTTCGCCGGCAGTCAAACCACGGACCTCTGGAATACGCGCCCAGTATGCAGACCACAATACCACGAAGGCACGCTAAGAAGGCGGGAGAAACACCTTATATATTCCCTCCTTTTAAAGGGCGACTGGGGTTTTAGGGGACCCAATCGCCAAATACTGGGTGTGGAGAATCATCATCCACCACCCTTTTAGGTCGGGCGCCACTGAAGAGACATTAAGTTATTTTTTAAAGCAATAGAGATGAAAAATTAGCAACGACTTCGCCGGAAATCGAATCATGGAACTCTGGAACACGCGCCCAGCGTGCAGACCACCAAATTATGAAGGCGGGAGAAATACCTTATATACTCCCCCTTTTAAAGGGGCGATTGGGGTTTTAGGGAACCCAATCGCCAAATTCTGGGTGTGAAGAATAATCATCCACCACCCGTTTAGTTCGAGCGCCACTTGTAGAGGCATTAGGTATTTTTTTGGAAACAGGAAAGATGAAAAATGAGCAACGCCTTCGCCGGGAATCGACCTCTGGTATAATGCCTCCCTACACGGACCTCTGGAATACGACCACTACACCCCGAAAGAAAGACCACTACACCCCGAAGGCACGCTAAGGAGGCGGGAGAAATACCTTATGGTATTACTGTACAGATTTAGATTTATTCTAGCTTTAGTTAAACTTTTTGTAATTGTATTATAATAGCATAGCTTTACAGATGCACTTTTTCCGGGGTGGACCAAGCAAGCAATCATGCAGCTATCACGTTCCTCAGGATATGAATCCAGGGTTAGCTACAACTGTTCAGCGGCCTTAGCCATTCTGCCGCTGGAGCGCCTTTTGAACCAAAAGTTGTAGAATGTAATTTAAATGTAATTTAAAAATCTGTATCTGTTAGTCACCGAAATCTCTCTCTTTTTTTTTCCTTCGCCCCCATCTCCAGAATGTCACTCTATAATTGCTCTTCATTTGAAGATTAACCATTTCCCAGCAAGGAAGATAATAATTGCAAATTCAATATGAAATTGATTATGTAGTGAACTCTACGTCCAAATAATACATTAAATCAAGTTTTTATATACGTATCTCTCTCTCTCTATATATATATATATACAAACGCAACGTTAACAACATCTCTTGTGCACAATTTGTAGGTGTACATTTGTAGGTGAAAATATTTCGTAAGCAGTGGAACTTCCTATTCTCTGCATGTGGTCAACTGTTGCAATGCATACACATTTTCACGGTTTCTCTCAACAACATGGTCTAATTTATAAGTTTTAGTAGTAAAAGATTCCACAAACTTTAAGGATTCGAATTAAGATTTAAGATATGTCTAATTTATAATTTATGAAATCACAGAAATATTTATACAGAACAGATCAATGAATATATAAGGAGCATTTTAAAAATACCTTTTAATCTTCTTCTTCTTACGTACAGTGGTTCAGCAGTGAATCTATCATAACAGTTTTTACCTATAAAAAATAAATTTTTTTAATTTATGTATAAACACTATAGATTAAAATATTCACATTTTAGGTACTAATATTACAGCTTGAAAGAAAGAATACATTAACATATTTTCTAAAGAAATAACGTCAATTATCTAAAGATCTAAGTATTTCACGTAAGTTTTGGAATTATATGCTCAATTAATGCATAAAATACTATAATTGAAGTCTTACATGTTATAAATTCAAAGTTAGCTTGGGTAGATTAAGAGGCACTACATTTTGGCTTCATTAACATAATTTAGTGATATTTGCTTTTCGAAGGCTCACGATATATTGCTAACCTAGAAACTTTATATTTTTGTAGATACAACCGAACCAGTCCAGTTTATGCATTAAAGTTCTGCCGACGGGTTTGTCCAGCAGTATCAGCGCAGATTTTAACAAGAGCGATGGCTAATAAATTTCTTCGAAATTTTCTCTGCGAAAATCAATCTCGAAAGTTTAGGCACGGCTGAAGATTTCCTGCTAAATTAAACAAAATGCGATTTGAAGTTTACTGAAAGAACCAATCAATTTTATATAATCTTTATCAAAATACGATTAAAAAAAGAAGAAATACAATTATTGAATACTTTATATACTGCTCATTAAAATACTTTATAATACTCATTAAAACAACATTTCAAAACCTTTATACTCTACCGATAGTCCACTCTTCTACAATGATAAAGAACACTACGATAAAGACACCAAAAATTTTTATTGCCCATAAAACTAAGGCTAAAAGCGCAAGTGAATACCGCCATTTCCCTTAGAAAGATTCTGAATGAAGGCATCTCTCCCTTTACGCAGATAGTCCTCACCTGCTTTGCACTGAACGCTTAACTACACAAAAAATAGATTGTCTGTTCTACTGTCGTCTACAACAAGCATATGGCTTGTGAGCGTTTATTTAACTGAATAGGGTAAAGCATGCGAGGGGGGCTACGTGCCTTCGTGAAGGGCTTTTAAAATGAAACTGGCTTGTACTCATGTTACCCATTATGGCTTGTGAAACAGGTCCTGGGTTTATTTCATTTTTTGATATAACTATACAAGCAATCCATGCATCGACGATAAATTCCTATGGTTTTAGGTTGTTTAAACGGATTCTCAGAAAATGCAATGCACATATACAGTCGAAGATCGAGCTTTGAAGACAGAACACAGTCGGAAGTGGCGCAAAAGCTTCTCGTACCTTTTCTGCTTGCTACCATAATTGTGAAGCGGTCTTCTGCACTTTTGACCTCTTTTGATCTTTGAGTTTGCGAACTTTACATAATGGCTGCTGACAGAACAAGTTGCTTCAGTTGCTGTTGCTGAGTATAAAATTCGACATAACTTTGAGAATAACAAGCAAGTCAGAATTTTCATCTTTTAGTTGAGAACATTAAAATCCGTTTGACACTGATTCGAGGGCGTCCGCCTAAAACATCGCGGCAAATACATCGAGAAGGAAACAACGCAAGGCGAAAACGACGTCATACAAAATATTGTGGGAGAAAGAAAGCAAGGAGAATATATCGCAGTTTAAAAACATCGTCGTCGAAAAAAATCGTGCTGAAAATTTAAAGCACCTACAAATCATCGCATGACGATAACATCGCAGACGTGAGTTTTCAAGCTTTAAAAATTCGCATAATGATTTGTGACTGCAAGAAGGAATGAGGAATGACTTTACGTTTGTTTTATATTTTTGAATTAACCTATAAGTTTTTGTTGAAAAATAAGAAGGAAATTTAAGCAATTCTAGGTATAGCAGTTAATAAAACTTTAAACTCTTACAGTTAACTAATAAATATCATTAATTAATGAATCTTAAAATTTTATTGGTAATTTTTCATGAAAAATAAAGTCTAAAAGGATTAGAAAAAGGAAGATGAGTTACTGCATGAGGTTATCTCTATTAAAACTGTTTAATTAACTATCAAATTATCAAATTATGTAAAATGCTATAAGTAGTATTAATTTTCTACTCATTTCTGTCTTTGAATGCTTACGTTTCCTTTTGAATTTTTTAGCAAAAATTTATTATTTAATTCAAAAATATAGATGTATACTCATTCCTTTTTGCGCTCATAAATCATTATGCAAATATGCATTTACAACTTTTAAAGCCTGAAAAACAAATGTCTCTAATGTTATCGTCATGCGATGATTAGTTAGGCGCTTTATTTTTTTACCATGATAATTTCCGACGACGATGTTTTTAAAATGGGAAGTTTTTGAATCGCTATTTTCGACGACGTTTTGTACCACGATGTTTAATAAATGCGATGCTTTTCTCTTTGCTTTCTTTTCTTCTACGATGATTTGTATTTTCGCTTTGCGTTTTCTCCGCGACTTTTTCGTACGCGATGTTTTCGCCTGTAACCGATTCGAATGATCATTTAAGAGATAAGCAAATAAAAATATGAGTCAGAAGAGGGAATTACTGGACACGTTTTGAGCAGATAAGGACACAGCAACAACATATTTAGCGTACGAACAAATAAGATTAAATTAATCACGCAACATAACATAGTTGAGCTGCAGCAAAATGTGCCATTTACGAAGATGGTATCCCTAAATTTAAGAGCAAGGGGTTAACATCCCTGCTTATTCCCTGGAATCCTTAAGCCTTGGAAATGCTGCGGACCACACAAAGATGAGAAATTTATATGTGTGGTCGCCCAAGGGTTGTAGTGTTCGAAATGTGAGACGACACGCTCTAACATTGTAGAATCATCATTTTTCATCTTCAGTCATTTCAGCTATTTGTAATGTCAGTTACAAGAATTTTAACTTCACGGCTAGTGTCAAGGGATTTTAGCGATCTGCATGGTGTCTGTTATCATGCACCTCCATCTTAGAGACACTGACGGACCAATGATCCTGTTGCTCCTCTGATAACATTTGAGCTATAATGAATCAGAGGACATAAAGTATAACCGAAATATTAAATTGGCATGACTAATTGAGTCTGCAAACTGTTTTAGACAAGACAATAACTCAGAATGCTCCTAAACATTCGACTAGAGAGATTCTTGCAGCTAACAAGGTCCTCTTATAATGAGAATAACCTACAATAATTATATCTATGCTTTAAGCGTTGTTATACATTGTTAATGGAATATATAATAGATTTATATGAGTAGAGTAGACTTTAAGGTCCCCCTTGTATTATGGCGAACTTGTTGTTTGATTTATCGCCAAGTTGTTTCATTTATGATAGCCTGAATAGTTGAATGTTCTGGAAATCCTATTGTGACGTAATCGGGTGCATGATTCTGGGAAATTTTGAATCATGGGATGTTTTGTCAGCGTTTTTGTGGTGTGTGTTGGTTTGATTCTTTAGACGGTAGAATGGCCGAAGGTAGTAAGATTAATTTGAAGTTTCTGTACAATTTGTAGCGAAAGGGGAAAAGAGCTTTAATTGACTGGTGTGTAAATGAAGATTTACTTAGTAGCCATTATAAGTGTCCTGTATGTAGGAAGGATATGTGTCTAGTCGAACGTAAAAAACGTTTAGATGGGTTTGTAGGAAGAAAGGTTCAGATGGTCACTATGTGAAGCGTTCGATCAGAAAGAGTACCTGGTTTGAAAAATGTCATTTGAGTATGATTGATATTTTGATTTTTACGTGGCTCTGGGTGTACGAAGCGAACTCGAAAATCATGGTAAGTGAATATTTGCTTTTGGTAGTGCTTAAATGTATAACATGTTTTTCCTTTTTTATGTTATTTTATTGTTTGGTTTAAAATGTATTTTATTGAGATTGTGTATTTTTTGTTTGCCTATATTGTAGAATTTGGTGCTTCTTTGACCTTTAAAGTGAAAATATATCGATGTGTACATGGACAAAGTAAAGGGAGTGCGCAATGCAAGTTTGTGCAATTCTGAGATTTTTTTTAAAGTGAAAATAGGTCGACGTGTACATGCATAAAGTTAAAAGAGTGCGCAATGCCATTTTTGTGCAATTCGGGGATTTTTTTTAAGTGAAAATAGGTCGAAATGTACATGGATAAAGTCAAAGTAGTGCGCAATGCCATTTTTGTGCAATTCGGGGATTTTTTTTTAAGTGAAAAGTAAGTCGATATGTACATGGATATCGAGTTTGTGCAATTGTTTGTCTTGTTATTTTCGCTTTGTGTAGCGGCGATTTTTGGCGCAAAAATCACCGCTTCGCAAGCCAAAATAACGAGTCAAAGAATTGCATAAAATCGGTACCCATGTACCGCCAAAAATCGCCAAGTTTCCCCAAGGGGTACCCTAAACTATACTTTTACCGATTTATATTAAATATATTTTAGTTCTATATCGGTAGGTAATACGCATCTTTACACAAACGTGGAGTCGCACCATTAGTGCAGCATACCGTCATCACCCCAAAAAATAAAAGTCCAAGTAAATTAGAAACCGCTTATATTCCAAAAATTATCTCACTCATAGTTTCTCTGATTTCTGAGAAGCAAAGCAGCTGCTCAACGAAGGAGTACTAAGACTTTCTTTGCAGTTTGAAATAAATAACTGAGACAACCATTATTTTCCTCTGAACATGCCGCCTATGGAAGATATGCAGATGACAGCTGATGAAGTACTGTGTTTCATGTGTTGTAAAAGAGCTTCGTAATAGTTATCGGCATGCATTTTAGTATGACAAAAGTCATCCATATCGTAAGGGGCTTTTTTTTTATTGAGATAAAACATATGTGTAGAGAAATAGAGCATGCAAGAATACTGATAGAACTACAGATACGTGCCAAGGAAAGTTTACAACTTTACATGGTAGCGCACGTTTGAACGAATTATCTAAGACTTTCTTAAATTGCTGTCTTTGATAATGAATTAACAACAAATACATCCTACTTGCCATGCACCGCAGGGGGCATTCTGAGTAAAAAATTTTAAATTGCAGATTTTTCGTTTTGCAGCACTTTTCCTTTGCATTACAAACAGAAGACAATTTTTAACTTCCACTACTTTGAATTTATAAACTTTTTGGCATACTAAAGTTAAACTATGACTCTAAACGCAGAATCTTTCGGCATGATGGTGATATTTAATTGGATGACTATTGATCATGTCTGTGTAGACTGGATTAAACAAGACTGGAACTAGAAAAAAGTCTTATATTTTTTCCTAACCTAATATAAGAGTGTCATCCATGAAATTACAGGAGATGGCCCATGGCAATACGATTTATTGCCGCTATCTTCGTTTTCAAGCCGATTTATTCTTTGGTGGGCCAAATGTACCATCTTCGTTTTAGCAGCACTTGCAACACATGAAGGCTTGTTTGGAGGGCATACATCGGTTTGAGAAAGCAAGGATTAGCATTCTGACTGAAAAGATAAATATCTAATATGACTAATTTAGAAGTCAAACAACAAAAATCAGCGTTATATTTTCAAATTTTCGCAAGACTACTTTCGAAGGTTTTACCGAAATGTCAATCACCACGTAAAATTTTGCCCAACTTTTTCAGACTCAGCCTGTATAAAATAAAACTGAATCTTATTAAAGTAGAATGAAATTGCACTTATCTTTCTGATTCTTCGAACGCTTCCATTCTTCTCACAGCGCAGTCATTCCGCGTTGGGTAGGACATTATTTGTACAATTCGAAGCCTTTGGCAGCGCTGGTTCTCCCCCTCCTCCGCAGCCTTTCGCTTCTTGGTACCTAAGGTAGTAATTTTAGGTAGCGTATGCTAAGTTCTGCGCATAGCCCTTCAAACGTTTGGCTAAAAATTTGCTTACCAATATCGGAAATTAATTTTCACGGAACCCCGTTTATTTAAAAAAGAATCTGCAGCTATTTTAGCCGAAGCCTACGACTGTAAACGTGTTTTTGGAACTGTCCTGAATAATAATGGCTAATAAATTGTGTTTTCGTTCTTCGTCAAGTGTTGTCGTCAATCACTCCAAATCCGCGAACCCGTGCAGAAATGCAACAATATTGTGTTCGGCTATGATCGGTGTAATGGTTATCGCTGTTACTTTGAGCCTGCCTTTCATTCCCGCAGGAGATTCGTATGTTTATACGTGTGTAGTGTTTTTGTACTTAAAATACGCAGCGAGCCGAAAGTCCTCTCGAGTGGTTTGATGGTAAAGAGAGAGGGGCGGGTGACCCTTGGGAACGTCTGTGGGGGATTCTTTTCAAAATTAGGGAAGTGGGTTACTATCATCTAGAAGATTAAGGGTGTAGAGACATTAGGTTATTTCGAAGCAGGAGAGATGAAAAATGAGCAATGCCTTCGCCGAGACTCGAACCACAGACTTCTCGAATACGTGCCGATTGTGCGGACCACTACACCCCGAAGGCATGTTAAGAACGCGGGAGAAATACCTTATAAGTGTCCAATGAATCAACCTTAGCGACAAACGTTTTCCTGAATATAACTGTCCTACGGCCGGATGGTCTAAATAAACTGTAATCGACTTCCCAAAATGAACTGGGAACTTTTGTACGACTAATAAAACTGCGAGCGTTTCTCCCTCGGTAGCACTGTAGTTTCTTTACATGGGATTAAAAGTTTTACTAAAATACGCTACTGGTTGGCGTTTCTGCATGAGGACTGCTCCCACTCCATAATCTGAGGAGTCTGCCGAAATTTCTATGTTTTCGTCGTCTTTCGGAAATTTTAACACGGGGGGGGGCTTTTATTAGGGCCTGTTTTAATAATTCAAACGCTGTACTAGCCTCGGCTGTTTAAGTAAAGCGGTTGTTCTTCCTCTTTAATTGTAACAACGGTTCGGCTATTTGAACGAAGTCTTTAATGAAAGTCCTATAATATGAACACATATCTAACCGTTTGAGTCCGGCGCGCGCTTCACTTGTCGTATGCCAAAAATACGGCGCAGCAGGATAGCGCTTCTCTTGTTTTGTATCGAGAACGCGAAGACGCTGCTGTTGGTTAGTATACTTGAAAAAAAATTATTGAAAATTGAAAAAAAATTATTGAAATATTCAATTAGTTTCGCATCAGAAAGAGGGGCATGCTTTGGTCCAGGTACTTCAGAAAAAGTATTCGATTCGTTCGAAAAAATTGTATCCACGGGTAAAAACTCATCAATAATATCGTCATCGGAGGTACTTGCAGTTACTTCATCATCATCACTGCTATCACTAATAACTCGTAATCTCTTAGAACGAATGATGATGTCACTTCCACTCAGGGCTTAACTCAGGGCCACTTAGAAAAATGCATTGCTGATCCTCATCACCTTACGACAAATCAGGGCTTAATTTCTAAGATTAGAAATGCCGGAGCCCTATGGAAAACCGTCAGCAAAGAGGAACAAAAGTAATTAAATAAATAAAATGACTATTAAACTCATTAATAATTTTAAAATTAAATAGTTCATTATTATCAAATTAATTAACAGCTATTTAATTAATGATTCTAAATTATTTAATCAATAATTATTAGATAATTAATTAATTATAATTTAATTGATAATTATTAAATAATTAATTATTATTTATTGAAATTATTAAATAACTAAAATTAAATAAAATGTAAAGAGATAAATTGAAATTTAATAAGCGATTTTTAACATAATTTTATTGTTAAAATAAAATTTTCGGGATAAAAATTTCTACTGAATTTGTTATTCAGTTACATAAAAGAAGTGTTGCAGCCTTCTTATTCAGGGCTCCGGTGCGTTTCGGCTAGAATTAGGATTTAGTACAAAAACTAAGAAGCACGGGAGCCGAGATCCGGTGGGCTTCGAACCAATTTAAGCTCTGATCGTAGGGGGTTTCTTTTATCATCACAAAAATTAAATATACTTAAAGTGTAGCTGATGAAAATTCCAGGGCGAAACAGAATGAGGGTATAAATGGGTGGAAACAAAAAATAAGGGGAATCTTGGCGAGAGAGAACGTTCTCTTTGACCACGCCTTCTGCTGATATAGCCATCGAGCAGATGTGTGTCAGGGGTAAAATGAGTTCTGAATCCGACTCCTAAGAACAAATGTAAAGTTGCTGGTTACGCTTCCCCCCTAATTAGTGTATACTGTAGGAAGACGATGTATAAAACGTTTTTAACGCAGTTTATCTCAGTATTTCACTCTTATTGTACTCGCTGTCACTTAACGCACATTTAAGAACACAAATTGTCCTTCCTGCGAGGATAACTAACCATCGATAACAATACACTAGATACGATGGCATGGCGAGAAATTTACGCGTTCCTAAACAAACTCTCCCAAATTTATTGCCCTTCTTAAAGAGAAAGGTTTCCGCATGTGAGTGAGGGGACTTTACTTGAACATCTCATGCTCTCATGAGTTCGTAATTCTAGGGAAACAGAGTATTGCAAGGCCTGCTTTTTGTTAAACTAAAACGTTAGGAATTCTAATTTTTTCCCCTTTAAATTGTGGTGCAATTTATAAAAAAAAGTACCCGAGCTCATCTTATTCAGGGCTCCGGTGCGCTCCGGCTAGAATTGTAATTTATCTTTAAAACTGAGAAGTGCCGGATCCGGGCTCCGGTGGGCTCCGACGCAATTTAAGCACTGCTTCCACTATCACTTTCAAGGTCATTACTATACTCTTCATTATCACTTCTCATAACATAATCACTTTCAAATGAATCAGAAGTTGACATGTGTTATTTCGTAATAACACTTAATAAAAAAATGAAAATTTCCAATTCCTATAAAACAACTGCTACTGATATCATTACAACTGCTCTTAATAATTGCGTAAAATATACTAACCAACAGCAGCGTCTTCGTATTCTCGATACAAAACAAGAGAAGCGCTATCGCGCTGCGCCGTATTTTTGGTATACGACAAGTGAAGCGCGATGGCGCTTCGCCGGACTCAAAGGGCTAAGAATGAAAATTATTTTCTTTGCAGTATTTGGCGGAGGGGAATCAGAATTATTTTTGAATCTTTTGTTTCTATGCCTTTACTGGATATTTTGTATCCTAAGTACGGAAGTTCTGTAGCAGCGAACTTACATTTGGCGGCCCTTATTTTTAGTCCAGATTTATTTAGGAACGAAAATACTTCACGTAAATCCTTAATATGCTGGCCGATGGTTTCATTTGTTTTTATTATATCCTCTAAATAAATGAAAGTGTTTTTTTCCGAGGACTGGTCGCAAAATTATATCCAAAGAATATGTATTCGTTCTTTGACATTTTTTGATTATATCCATAGCGCGCTGAAAGTGACAGGCGCTTCACATAATCCAAACGACGTTCTTAAGAAAGTGTAGAAACCGGATTTAGTAATTAACGCTGTTTTAGGGACATCTTCGGGTTTCACGCCAATTTGAAAATATCCCGATCTGAGATCCAATGTTGCCATGAATTTAGTAGATTTAATGATTATTTCTTCAATTATGGACAATAACGCTGGAAAGCATATTCGAATAAGCTTTACAATGCAATGGATTTCGGAGCTCAAACTAGTCCCGCACTTGGGAGTTGCGGCAATACTTGAATAATTTATTTATCCGGCCTCTTGCCACACAAGTTAAAAAAATTGGACTTTCCGTAGGATGAAGTCCTTCAAGTCCTCGACTTCATACTGGAATTTACTAAATAGCTCCGAGTGAAGCTTGGCCATATCCTTGATAATGGGGAACGCTTTAATTAGTGCATTCTTTAAGTTTTCGAAATTGTCGCTTTCGTTGCTAAGCTCACCTAAAAAAAACTTGCTAATGCACTTATAGCATGTAGAAGACTAGCCTCTAAGAACGGATGTGGTAACGGTAACTTTCTGCGCTTCGGGTACTGGATGCAGCAGAAAATGATAATTTAATTGTTCAGTAAAATTTAAGACTGAGGTCTTTCCATTAAAAGTTGCTGTTGGTTTCATAGCAGCTCTAAGGGTGTCAACAATAAATTGAGGGAATCACACTAATGGTGAAGTTTCTTGTGCCACAGTTCTTCTTATTGTTTGGACGCCAGTATAGAGTCTCGTTTTCTTGAGTAGCATAAAATAACGAGACCTAAAAGACTGCGTGAGAAATTATCCTCAGGTCTTAGTTACGACAAGAAGTCAGAAGAAGAGGTGTGAAGAAACCTGTGAAATTATATTCCCTCAATATAATTTCACAGATGGCACCACTTGGACGTAAACAAAGCCAATACTTCTGACTTAGCTCAAAGTAGGTAACGATGAACTTAAAATAAAATGGAGTAAGTTTAGCTTAACGACTCACAGGATAATTTAACGCGCAGGAAGGTTCTGACTAGTAGAAGTTGACGCAAGCAAGCTTAATGGCTAGAAGCGCTCAATGCCACAGAAATCTAATCGCTAGTCATTCAAGATAGGAACGTGTGCTTCAAGCAGACATAACACGCTCTAAAAATCACCTTCCAAAACTTTTCCTTAAATACTACTTTTCTCTATTTTATTTGAATACACACGCGCTAGCTTAACGTTCTGGCAAGAAAATGCGGATGAAAATTAGAATTAAAATAGAGTTCATATAAACATATTATTCAATATTAAAATGACGATAAAAAGTAGTATTTGTAATAAGAACAAACCATTCGCATTCCGGAACCACAGCATCAGTCATCAAATGGATCTTGAAAACTTGACTTCGTAAATAATTTTAACAGTCACATCTGCGTTCAGCGTAACAAAATTAGAAAACAAATTTCCCACATTTAAAAAATTTTATTTCGGATATCATTTGGTGGCAGTTAACAGATTTTCGAGAACTGCGCATGCGTACTCCAACAACAGCATTAAAAGTGCTACCAATGGGATTAGTTGGTAGGATTCACGGAGTGTTTAGCGAGATGAATCCCCAGTCTTTGCATTGTGGCAGTTAACACATCAAGCTGATTCTGCTCCTGTTTCGAAGATTATTTGGGATATTTTTTAGCATTATCAAGGGTATCCCGAAAAGTAGCCAGTTGACAATCCTGAGCTATAGTGTATCTTGACAGAGAGAATAAATTTCAATTTTTGTTGTTGATTTCAGGGATAATTCAGCAGATATGAGAATGAAACACAATATGTATCTATTAAAAAAAAAGGCAACAAATAAATAAAAAAATCAAAGTGGTATCAGATACATTAGCTTCTAAACATTAAATAAAGATAATTAAAGCAGTAAACTTAAAATTAACAAAACTAGCTTAATATTTACTTTTTAAAAGAAGCAGCAAAATTGTTTACATAGGGTACCTAAATTACAATAATTAGTATTGCATTCAAATGCCGTTAAACAGTTTGTAATTCAGCTGCTAGTACGTTGTTACTCACGGCAGAAAACATAATACAGTACAAAGTCCGAGATCTGGACGTCCAATATCTGGAATGATCTAAAATCCGGACCTTACAGCCACAAAAATTACATTTTACGAAAATTTTTTTTAATGCTTTAGTCTTGTGCATTTTATTTTTTTCCCGTAAGAAAACATCTGGAGAATCCCAATTCTTAGTTTCACTTCGGCAAAAAAATAAAATACCTCTACTTGGCATACATCTCAAACGGAAACATTCTACATAGAAACGTTTACAACTACTAATATTTTAAGTCCCTGGCGAATCATTATTTCTTACATTTTGCTTTCATTACCATATGTTTATCAACACATGACAACTTGAGTTATGACTCATGCAGCGATGCTTAAACAATTTTTTATATTAGTAATTGAATAACAAGAGTAGGGAAACCTTTTATTTTGACATTACGCTTGGCGATAATTACAGATTTTAGTTGAGTGCGCTAAATGTTGACGAGGAAAAATTTAACAAACATTTCTTTCCATATACTAAAAATAAATTTTGTTAATGAAACTGATAGGCCAAAAGGTTACATTTAGTGCTATTTGAATTAATGAAAGATTTTTTTTTTATTTTTTTTATTCAGATAAACCCAGAACCGGCGCCAGAGCTCAAGACAAAATTTTTGGAATTTAGAGAAGCACCAAGTAACAAAATTAAGGGATGATAAAGTTTTTAGAATTTAGAGAAAGCACTTGGACCGAAAATCGAGGGGCGGCAAAAATTTAGAATTTAGTGAGGCGCTTGGTAGCAGAATTTAGGACCTTCAAAGACCGCATCAGGCGGCAAAATATCTAGCGCCAGCCCTCAGTAAGCTTAAGGATATGAGGGAATTTGTTTATTCAGGACTCCAGATAAGCCATAAGCATGTGCAAGAATTATACGTAAGTAAAATAAATAACTAAATTAATACAGTTTCAAGCTTAATTGTCTCAGTGCGCGATAGAAACAAGGCAAAATTTAACGGAACATTTCGTCGCCATGCTACATAGCGAATTATGTATAGCGTACGCTGTTAAGCTAGGCTAACACTTTATTGATTCCGCAGAATTTCGGTTAATATAGCAGATTGCGCTGTTCGTTAACTTTTTGATTTGATCCAGCTTATAATTTTTTGCAGGCTGTTATAATTACAGAAATTTTATGAAAACTAAAGTTTGAACTTTCGATTATGTCAAAAAGAGCTTCTTATTCTGGAGCTGCAACAGGATCTACAAAGCGAAAGCATGTTTCGATGTCCATTAAACGAAAAGTGGAATTGCTGGAAAAAAAATGGATATAGGTATATCTGTCTCAAAATTATGCGAGGAGTATGGCACTGGAAAGTCAACTGCATATGACACAACAGAAAAAGAAACTTTATGATTTTTTGTAGATTCCGATACCCCACTCGCAACGAATAATAGAAAAATTATTCGCTATGCTATAAGTGATGATCATGACCAAGTGATGATCGAATGGTCAGAGAGAGACGCAGCGAGGGCGTGCCATTGATGCGTCCAATGCTAATGCTCAAGCCAATATTTCATGAAAGAATGAAGTTAAAAAAACTGAGTGCACATATTCGATAGACTGGTTAACCAAAATTTAAAATCGCCGTGGTATAAGGCAATTAAAAATTTCAGTTGAAAAAGCTTCCAGCTGATATTGAAGCTGTTGAACTATTTTCAGATGAATTCATTTAACTCATTAATAGTGAAACGTTATCTCCAGGAAAAATTTACAACGCTGATGAAACTGGACTTTTTTAGCAATATGTACCGCGAAATACCTTGGCAACCTCTATAGAAAAAGCTCCAACTAGTGTCAAAAATTCCAAAGCTAGACTAACAATTTTAGCATGCGCAAATGCTGCAGGAACGCACACGTGCAAACTTTTCGTAATCAGAAAAATACACGACCTCGAGCATTTAAAGGAGTAACGATTTTCCCCGTCCTACGTCGAGCAAATAAAAACAGCACGGATGACACAAGCGTTAATGTATGGTTTGGTTTGAAAATAATTTCATACCCGAGGCTCGGCAAAATTTGAATTCGGTTGGTTTACAAAATTGTCTTGACTGTAGATAACTGTTCGGGTCATATTTCACTTAAAGATTTAATGAAAGATATTGTATCCATGTTATTCTTTCTTCCACGCTGTATATCCATCATTCAGCCTACGGATATCGGAATAGTACGCGCGTTGAAGTCGCATTTTTAAAATCAACGTTAAATTTCTGGAATAATAGCAAGACTATTCAAGAGTTTTTGAAATATTTTAACATAAAATCTGCTCTGTAGAGCATCGCAAGATCGTGGGAGGATGTGCCTCTACATACTTCAAAAAATGCTTGGCATAATTTATGGCCAGTTACCATATTTCATGGTGAGGATGATAGCCGCGAATTTGAAGGGTTTCGGATATCGCAAACCACAGGTGAAATTTTCCAATTAATGGATTTTGTAAAGAAATGTGGAAAAGCGGTAATAAATGATGATGATATAAGTTTTTCATTGCGATGATAGTTACAGAAGTTTTTCATTGCGATGACAGTTACACAAGTTTTTCATTGCGATGACAGTTACAGAAGTCTTTCATTGCGATGACAGTGATCCAATCATCAATCAATTAACAGACGGCGAAATCTGTAGTATGATTCTAGATCCAGAAAATACTCTTAGTGAAGAAAGTGACAGAGAGGTTATTGACAACGAAAAAATTTCGATTGACAAGTTAGTCGGTATTCTCGAAACAGAAACTACAGGACTTGAACAGTGGAGCTTTGTAACTGAACAAAGAGATTATGTCTGTCTATAGAACTGAAGAGAAAGTATTAGCACAAAAAACGAAGCAACTTTGTAAGGATCTTAAGTTTTACTAACGTTTATTTTATTTTAAATCTTTACTATCACTTCTTATTTTCTACTTCCGGCCAGAATTAAAAGCGTTAACTTATTTATGCAAAATTTGTCTGGCGAACGCCAAGTACTTAAGTTGTGGCTTTTTGCCAAGCGAGAGAGAGGAAGGAGTTAGTCGAAGCAGGCCGCTTGCCTTAGAAGTTTTACTCAGTTGCTGTTTGCCTTCCAGGCCAGAGGTTTAATCCTCGCGATAATTTTAAACGTATTGTAGTGTTAACAGTTCTCTGTACTACATACGGCTTCCTGTTAATATAAGGCCAATCTTCCACGTTTATTATTCCAAATTTAAGTTAGAGTTTAGTTATATTTTTATATTCTTACGTTCAGACCACAAGTAGTTGGTCTCTGTATTCCGAAGTACGGAAATTATTGTAAAGAGTGAAAAATAAAGGGTTTTGTATACCCTTCCTGTGTATCCTGTCTACTTCCCACATTTATTGAACATAGCTTTAGTAAGCTCCCTGTTCCGAGTCAGGTCCTTGCATGTTCCCAAAGAAAGTAAGACGGAACATGGAACCTGATAACTTAAATAATTTACATTCAAAGAAATTTTAATAAAGTAAACAAATAAATATTAAGCTTTTTTTTTGTAAATTTTGATACCCTTTGGATCATAAATGCTTCATTATTTCATAAATCACTATTTCATATTTTTAATTTTATAATTTCTACTTGCCATCCTACTACATTTAAACTGATGATCTAACAACCGGAAAAACCGAAATTGCCGAAGCCCCGACGAGTCCGGATCTCGGACTTTGTACCCGAAGTTCGGGAATACCTGTAAATTATTGAAAATAAAGGGTTTCGTATACCCTTCCTGCTTGTGTTGTCTACTTCACACCTTCTTGAACATAGCTCGAGTAAGCTCCCTGTTCCTATTCAGGACCATTCATGTCTCCAACGCAAATCAAGAGGAACACAAGTCCTGACAGTGGCGCCCAACGAAGAAGAATAACCATGGCCGAGTTTCAAGAAGAACCTGTGCTGCCTGCAGAAGCGGCTCAGCATCCAGAAATGCCAGCTGCCGCCCTGGAAGGATTTGGTTACATAGTCCAGACCATGCGCGCTTCGATGAAACCAGAAGCAACATTTAATGGAAACTCACCGGTAACCAGTTTTTTGGAAAAATTGGATGACCACTTCATGCTCTACCCCGTGCACGAGTTTCAAAAAGTTACCTTAGCTACCAGCGCTTTGAGAGGCCAAGCGCTTAACTGGTTAAAATGTATAGGCAGAAGTCTCTTGGGTCAAACAGGAAGTCCCACCTATACTTACGAGAATTTCAAGACTGCTCTAGTAAAAGCCTTCCCTGTCGTAAGGGATCGTGCGAAATTAGAAACGGAACTTTTCAGCATATATCAGCAAAAAATCGAAAATCTCTCAAGCTTTATTTTAAGAAAAATTCACGTTTTCAAACTCTTGTATGGAAACCGTCCGGATCCTGAGATAATTCAAGTGATTTTGCCGAGGTTACTTCCCCAAGTGCAAGACTTTATTGAATTAAGAAATCCGACTACACTGAAAAAGTTATTTGAGCTAGCAATCCAGTTTGAAAGTAGAAGAACGGCGGACATTGAAAGAAGACGCCAATATCAACAACGAAACCAATTTGGTGCGCCAAGACCACAGCAAACTCAAGCACACGGCTACGGAAGCAAAGCGAATCAGTGGGCAAGGAAACCCGAGCATTCAAAAACAGCCGGCGAACGTCGACAGTTCAATAGCAATCCAGGAAAAAAGTCTCAAGGCCAGTGGAAAAAGAAGGAAAGCATGGAAACGAAAAAGAATTTAAACTAAAACGGATTTCTGCTGACGGGAGGGTGCGGAAATCCGAAGGCCAAGAAAACCCCTCTTCCTTCAAGTTAAATACAGTAATGGTGAAAAATTTGACTCTTCTGAAGATTGAAGTGTTGGTGAATAATATCCCAGCCACCGCACTCCTGGATACAGGCGCGCAGTGTTCCTGTGTGGCAGATTTTTTTAGGAAGTATTTTCGGAAATATCGCATATATAATTCGGATAATACGACAGTGTTAGCGGCGCAAGGAGAAAGATGTATGTGCATAGGTAAATTACCACTATACATCCGTATCAAGGACGAACAAGTAAAGGTTATGTTTTTTATAGTAAAGAATTTGCAAGCACATATTATCTTAGGAATAGATTTTCTTTCAGAGGCACAAGCAACGCTGGATTTTAATGAAGCGTCCCTTAAGCTGACGATGAAACCAGTTCGAGAAGAAAAGGCTGAACCGCCGATGTTAAACCTTGACCACCTGCCTAATGAAGATCAACGAAGAATCCGACAAGTGGTAAGTGAATTTGCTTCGTTATTTAGTGATATTCCAGGATTTACTCAGGTTACTAACCATAGTATTGACACCGGAGATTCAATGCCAGTTCGCCACAAAGCATACCGGTATGATAAGAATAAGGAAAAATTATAGAATGGCATATCACCGATATGCTACGTAAAAAGATCATAACGCCCATCTCAAGTAGTTATGCTAGCCCGGTGGTTTTATGTAAGAAAAATAATGACTATCCTTTGACACATCCAAAAAGGTGGAGATTCGCGATTGACTACCGTAAATTAAACTCCATAACTAAATATCCGGTATATCCGTTACCTATTATTGAAGAAATTCTAAGGAACATAACATCGACCAGATATATGACGACGTTAGACTTCACGACTGGTTATTTTCAAATAGGGGTTAGGCTTGAGGACGTGCCTAAGACTGCTTTTATAACCAAGTCTGGCACTTATGATTTCTGCGTATGCCGTTTGGCCTTTCAGGGGCACCGGCAACATTTCGGCGATGTATGGACATTGTGTTAAGGCCTGTTCTTGGAAAGTCCACATTTATCTATTTAGACGATATCATTATTACTAGTGATAATCTCGACCAACATGTACAGGATTTAAGACAGGTGTTTTCTTTATTAAATGAGGCCGGTCTAAAAGTTAATGTCGAAAAGTGCAAATTTGCAGCCCCTGAATTAAAATATTTAGGTTACAAAATATCTCAGAAAGGAATCGAGACAGACGAATCAAAAATAATCGCTGTACAAAAGTATCCGACTCCAAACACCGCGAAGAAGCTCTCTTCTTTTCTAGGACTTTGTTCATATTATAGGTCCTTTATAAAAGATTTTGCAGCTATTGCTGAACCATTGTTAAAATTAAAAAGGAAAAAGGCAAGATTCTCGTGGACGGCCGAAGCCAATAGTGCGTTCGAAAAATTAAAGCAAGCATTAACGCAAGCCACTGTGTTGAAATTTCCTGAAAAGGATGAGAATTTAGAAATTTCAGCGGATGCTTCGGATTATGCGGTAGGAGCGGTATTTTCACAAAATCAGCAGCCCGTGGCATTTTTTAGCCGAACTTTAAATCAAACACAAAGAAACTATTCCGCGACCGAGACAGAGGCACTTGCAGGTCTGTTAGCAGTGCAAAAGTTCCGAGTCTATTTTGGAAAGGCGCCAATAACAGTGTACTCTGATCATGCGGCGGTAACTAGATTGTACTCAGGGAAAAACTTATCCCCAAGGTTAATAAGATGGGCACTCAAGCTACAAGAATATAAACTGGTAATCAAGCATACCCCCGGAAAGGAAAATATCGTAGCAGATGCCCTATCCAGAATTAAAATAGATGAAGAAGGTAATACTGTAAAGGTGGCAATGCTCACAGCATGTACAATAAATTCCCGAGAAACTGTAATAACCGAACTGGGTAAGGATCCTGAGTTTGGAAGCATTTATGAGTATTTAAAGGATCCTGAAAATTTTAGCCACCAAGATATTGTGGCGATAAGAAATAGGGCGGCCCATTACGAACTAATAGATGGTCTATTATTTTATACAAAAACTACAAATTCCAACAACGAATTTCGACCTGTTATCCCAGCTAGTCTTAGATTAAATATACTGCAGGAGTTACACGACTCCCCTTTAGCTTCTCATGCTGGTATTCAAAAAACCATCCAACGCGTACGCGAAGCAGTTTATTTTCCTGAGCTGCAAAAGTTAACAAGGGCGTATGTCCAGTCCTGCCCAACATGTCAAGCAGTTAATTATACTAATTTCCGCCCGGCCGCCGGGTTTCTAAATAGTATTAAATCCGAATTTCCAAATGAAATAATTGGCATCGATTTATTGGGCCCTTTCCCAAAAAGTCAGTTAAATAAAAGTCGCTATCTCCTTGTTATGGTTGATCATTTTAGTAAATGGACCGAAATTGTTCCCTTAAAACGAGCCTCCTCGAAATTAGTTACTGATTCTATTTTAAATAAATATATTTTAAAATACGGGGCGCCCCTAAAAGTTATATCGGATAATGGTCCTCAATTTGTAAGTAATATATTTGAAGACATGTGCCAAAAACTGGGCATACGTCATTTAAAAATGGTCCCGTATCGGCCGCAATCAAATATAGCGGAACGGGTCAATAGAAATATAGTGAAAATTATCCGTAGTTATGTTAAAAATTTTCATAAAAGCTGGGATAACTATGTCAATGAATTTGCTTTCGCCCTTAGGACCGCAAAACATGATACAACGGGCAAAACTCCTGCTGAGTTATTTTTAGGCAGAAAGATTATAACGCCGTTAGATAAATTATTTTATGTGCAACAAAGAGCCCCAGAATTTAAAATGGGTGATATAGAAAAATGAATTAAAGAAGCAAAAAAGAATACTGAAGTAGCATAGAGAAAACAGAAGCTGTATTATGATATGAAACGACGGGGAGTAACTTATAAAGTAGGGGATGAAGTGTTAAAAATTAAGCATTCACTTTCTTCAGCACCAGAAGATAAAACTGCCAAATTTTTTCCACGATTTGAAGGACCATATGTCATAGAAAAAATAACTCACGCTGTAGTGGTGTTAAAAGCCAGGAATGGCGAAACATGCTCCGGAAACTTTAATTAAATAAAACCCTACTATGATCGTAATAAAATGCAAATTTTCAAAGATCTTTTGCAGGATCCGGCACGGCAGACACGGCAGGCACAAGCTCCAGAGGTGGAACAACGTCAAGCACAAGGACAAGCCATTAGGAGGCAGGAGCAATTGCAAAGAAAGTTTCCCCGCTGGAAAATTGAAGGTAACAAGAAAAAGAAGCCGTTCCACCGTCCAGAAAAGAGAGCTCACGAACACCCCCAGAATGAAGAAGGGAGAAGTACGACGAATCCAAAGAAAGCCAGGAGAAATAACGGCAACTATAACTCGGCTCCCAAGCGGAAGACCAACTCATCGGACAGGACTCTCCGCAGCAAATGTCGCCGAACTGCGGAAGGGCCACCAGCGTCGGAGGAAAAGTTACAAGGAAAATTTGAACGGCCAGCAACGAGATCCAAAGAGGAACGCGAAAGAAGTGTCCCGGTTCCGCCAAGACCAGCTGCCATCAAACGGCCAAGACCACAGGCAGAGGCGAAAAAGAAGGTATTCAAGGGTGACCGAACTGGAGGAAAAAGAAAGCTTCTAGAGGAAGGCTCTGAAGGGCGAGCCCGCACAAGAAGGAGGATACATCAAACCAGAATCTGCGCTACCTTCCAGGACTGGGCTCAGAAAAGAATGTCCGAATATCACAAAGATAAGTAAAATTTTATGTTACTTTGCAAACTTAAGTTAATCTTTCATTCTTACTGTAAGTGGCAGATTTCAAGAAGTTTTACCTCATGTGAGGTCTACCTTTATCGCCAAAAAGGCGAGAAATGGGTTGTTACCGATTTTGGTATTATGTTTTTCAATTACTCGCGCGTAAAAATAAAGTTGATGTATAATAGGAATGTGTAAATACTTAAATATTGTAAAAGTTATTGTATAAATTTTATTTAAAACATTCTAGCAAGAAAGAAGTTTTAGTCTGAAAGACTTTTTGAAATGTAGTATTTCAATGTAGAAGAATTGGCACTTGCTTTGAAAAGAATAGAAGTTAACAATATACTACTAATGTATGTTTTAAAATGCGTAAAATTAACGGCATGTTAATATGTTCTTATATACAATGTGAAGTGTTATTTTAAATGTTAAGAAATACTGTGATATGGTAAAAGTGAAAGTAATGCCAAAAATTTTAAACTTATTCGTGTGACTGTAAAAAGACCAAATTATGGTGAATATGTGTTAAAGGTTGAATGAATGTAGTTAGGCTCTCTGACGCTACACTTCAGAGTTAGCCACTTTCAGAATAGTACCTCAGGGTTTAGAGTTGAAGATAGGGTGTGTTAAGAGGTCTTGTCATGTTGAATTTTAACACGTTAGTGTTTTGATTGTAGGAGGCAGTGTTGAACACGTATACATAAACACATTCGTGTTTGGTGTTCTTTTACAACACATGTGAGAGAGCACGAGGAGAGAATTAAATAACGTCATGAATGAAATAAGAATGTTAAGAGAAATATAAATATTCATGTTACTTGCCATTTAATTGTGTAACATTTCATTAAACTAGTTTTCCTTCCAGATCTCTGGAAGGAACCAGATTTTAACTAAGAGCTCCTGTTTAGATGCAGTACAGATGAAAATAATTGTCCATGAAGTTGATAATGTAAAAAACGATTTTTTTTAAATTTCTAGTTTCTAGTGAGAAATGTTTGTAAAAGATTGGCCTCGCGTTAGATTCTAGAGCTAAAAGTTTTCAACAAGGTCGTTTTAGACCTCAGTTTCAAACTAATTAACTCTGGCAGGAAGTATGTAAGGATCTTAAGTTTTACTAACGTTTATTTTATTTTAAATCTTTACTATCACTTCTTATTTTCTACTTACGACCAGAATTAAAAGTTTTAACTTATTTATGCAAATTTGTCTTGCGAACGCCAAGTACTTAAGTTGTGGCTTTTTGCCAAGCAAGAGAGAGGAAGGAGTTAGTCGAAGCAGGCCGCTTGCCTTAGAAGTTTTACTCAGTTGCTGTTTGCCTTCCAGGCCAGAGGTTTAATCCTCGCGATAATTTTAAACGTATTGTAGTGTTAACAGTTCTCTGTACTACATACGGCTTCCTGTTAATATAAGGCCAATCTTCCACGTTTATTATTCCAAATTTAAGTTAGAGTTTAGTTATATTTTTATATTCTTACGTTCAGACCACAAGTAGTTGGTCTCTGTACTCCGAAGTACGGAAATTATTGTAAAGAGTGAAAAATAAAGGGTTTTGTATACCCTTCCTGTGTATCCTGTCTACTTCCCACATTTATTGAACATAGCTTTAGTAAGCTCCCTGTTCCGAGTCAGGTCCTTGCATGTTCCCAAAGAAAGTAAGACGGAACATGGAACCTGATAACTTAAATAATTTACATTCAAAGAAATTTTAATAAAGTAAACAAATAAATATTAAGCTTTTTTTTTGTAAATTTTGATACCCTTTGGATCATAAATGCTTCATTATTTCATAAATCACTATTTCATATTTTTAATTTTATAATTTCTACTTGCCATCCTACTACATTTAAACTGATGATCTAACAACCGGAAAAACCGAAATTGCCGAAGTCCCGACGAGTCCGGATCTCGGACTTTGTACTGCATATATCAAATAAGCATCTCAAAACAGAAGTTATTTTGCAAATTTCATTTTAATAATCTCAAACGTTTTATCAAAGTAACATGCAATAGAATTTATGGGCGAAACTAAATGCAGGTATCTAAATACAATTAATGTAAAATGAAAGTATAATAACAAAAAAAAATATATTCTAAATTAAAAAGAGATTACAAGAAGTTCAATAGGTAAACAATAAAAGACCTGTCCAGAAAGCACTCTGAATATCTTGGAAATCTTTTGTGCAACTTTGGCGTGATCTGATAAGCCTCTAGAGAACATATTTAAACACTCACTATGATGCACTGCTACTTAGTCGAACGAGCTGTCGAATAAGCCTTTTTTTTTTCCTTGGACATTCGTCTCGGAAATTATTATAAGGGTTAAAAAGGCATTCAAGGCTGTTGCAATGAGTGACACTCAGATAAAACTGCAGTGCTACTCAGTTTGGGAATTCATATCTCTCCTCGTTTATTCACAGCACTACAGGAACCTACTCCATGGCATGCCACTTTCCACTGAGTAGTCGCAAGGCAAAATGACTGCTCACAAAATGTGTAATGAAGTTCAGTTTCCGCCGAATTAATGATATATCAAGATCAGTTTCTGAGATACTCAAAATAGCTCGACACTTTTCAGCATTCAAGTTCGTTGCAACTGCACTGTGAAATATGAAGAAGTTACAACTACTGTAAAAATCGAGGATTAGAAATTTGAATGTAGTTTTCTATGCTGTTACAATTATTTAAGAAACAAATAAAGAAAATTTATGCAATCATCCGCATTAACAAAATATGAGAACAATTTAAAATTACATAAAACATTCATATAAAATTTTAACAATTAAAATGACTTAAAGTTAACTAAGCTCCTATGAATGGAGTAAACTTTGCAGCAGTTTTACCGTATATGACATTTCAACATAAAATTATGAGACCTCATAATGCTAAATTTTTAGACGGTGATTTTTAGCTCTAACCATCCATCTATTAACAAATACATATGATGTTTTTCAGAAATGAATTTTTAACATGGAAATGAAAGGACACAATTTCTTTAAAATAATAATACCCTATTTCTTTGATTTCAAAATAAATTGCCTAAACATATTCCATAATAATCAAGCATTACATTTCTTTTTATTAAAAATCATTATAATAACTGGTAAAAATGACTTTAATTTCTGTAGAGTCATTATATACAAGCTAAGATAAAAGTTGCTGTGGCATATTGATTATTTTAAATTGTATATTTAATTATGGCTGCAAGTAAATAATTGTTCAAAATATTTTATCGTATATATTCTGGACAGTACATTAACTTATATCATAAACAACAATTAACTACAGTTGTATTAGTACTGTTTAAAAAGAAGAAAATCATATATAACTGCAAATTTAGACCATGACTAGATGAAGCACAGCCGAACGAATATTCTTGAACCATTTGATAAAAATAACACAGAAATCTTACTTTAAAATGTTTTTAGCAGGAGTAGGCACGATAGCATAAACTACTAGTACAGAAGGATATACTACTTTTAGAGAGAGAGATAAACTCGCAATCAGGGTAAATTACGTTGAGTAATAAATGGAACAACAGACTTAGAATAAATTATTCTCACTTGAAAGGTGTAAAATTAAAAATACTGCATTAAGATTGTTACTGCATTCAGGTCTGTAGAACCAACATAATTTTTTTTTTATTTAAGTCAAGCTTCAAATAGAAGGGCTAAGTTGAAAAGAGGCACATACTACATAAAGGTAATTTCACTAGACAAACGAATGTATCAAAACCTTTTTCTTGTACATATAAGTGATTTTAAGTGAAAACAGTAAAAATGGGAAATATACCCTTTCAAATCAACACAGAAACGTTATTCTGGTTCGAGGAATTCAGCTTTAAGTTCTGTATTAAAACTAGTAGTTGCATATATCTCTTTTATAGACTGATGTTTTATAAATATTTTAAACTTACAACGACACATTTTAACTATCAAGTGAAATTAAAAAATGGAGCATTTTTATGATTACAAATCATACTTCTGAGTAATATCCAAGTATCACCAATTGGAGAGTTCAATTTGCTTATTCTCAGAAAACAGAAATATGCTACTGTGGTAACTATTCTTAAATATTACAGACGATTAAAATGAAATAGTAATAACAATAATAATAGAGGTCTAAACTTAGGTTGGTCATGATTTACAGCCAACAAACCCCTAAGGTTGGATTTTTGTCATATTATACCCTTTTTGTTCATTGCACTGTGGCGTTTAATTTTATTTCCCTAACAGTTAACTTTATTTTAAAAACAGCCTTTCTGTTAAACTCCCTCTTTCCAACCCCCGCTTCCTTGCCATAATGAAATTTCAGTTTCGCGCATTATGCAAATTAGGGTACAAACTACTATTTAAGCTGAGGTATGAGTTACTTCAGATACAGCGTGTAAAGAGGGTGTTGACAGCGTATTCTGCCATTCGTCCACGTTGTTTCGCTCCTAGTGAAAGCTTGCTATTTTACGGCCGTGTATATTAATTGCCTGTTAATACACGTCGGTGATATTAGCTATGCGTTAAATAGCTCTGTGCAGCTTCGACTGATTATTCAATTTAGATTTAGTTTTAATTTTACGTTCTATTTTTGAGTTATCGTCAAAAGTGTGGATGAGGTATTTGCAAGCACAAGAAGTGCCTTCTGTTAACCGTTGAGTGAATAAAAGGGTCTTTTTAAGTTTTTTCATGAGTTGTTATTGATACAACAGAGCGAATAGTCGCTTCACCGTTCTAGTAAGTTCTAGCTTCAAGTAACTTTAATTTAGCTAGAATCTTATAGCACATTTGTTTATCATTCAGATATTACAACACGAATTCACAGTTAACTGTATGAAGGTGGAAGGTGAGTTGAGTGTTTAATGCCTTCACCATTTTGGTTTACAACCTCTTTCAAGCGAACCTTTGCATTTATCACAAGCCTCCAACACACGTCTTCTGAAACTCCACGGCACAGCTGCACGGGAATAGCCTTCAGCTGCAGAGGTGCTTGTGAAAATTATATCCTTAAAAATGTCTCATAAAAAGAACTCTCATGAATTAAAACCGAACTATGAGGGGAAGGGAATGCCTCCTAATCTTCGTAATGTTCAAGAAACCGATGTGACATGACACGGATATTAAACATCTTATACAGGAAATCATGAACAACAGTTACAGTGTATGGGCGGGCTTCGTTTTGTATGAACCACTGAGTGTGTAAAGGGAGAGCCAGTGGTTTCTAATTGCTGACAAAATTTGTGAACGGGCTGCTTGCAAGAAGATCTTCTTAAACCAAAGCGCGCATGAAAACATCTTTGTATCGTCACCAAACTTTTCGTTTTTTTAAAAAAACATAACAACTTGCGTGTCTCCCCTGGAGTGGTCTCTGAGACTCGAGGTGAAGCGACCGCCCGGTGTCCCAGTTCAGCCCCGGCGCATACAGAGAGCTCATTTTAAAAGTCTGCGGCGTGGGATTGAGGCTCCCGCTGTGTAGCAAGCGAGAGGTATGAATCTCTCTTCCAGTGATCCTGTGGACAATGTCCGGCCCTCTTGCCTCCTACGGAGGTTGATCACGGGTTATCGCCGTAGTTCCATTAAGTTGCAGGAGATTTACAAAACTTGATTGATTGAATGATTCACCTTCTGTTCAACACTTAACCGGCCACTATACGTCAACTTGCAAACTGCTTTCTCTTACTTAAGGGCAACTTGAAGTCAGATACTGTCTTCTCCTGATATCTACCATATTTTTCTCGGTGGGGAATACCCGAATATGCGTTTTTAGCATTCAACATACAACGCAAAAAATTTTATGGGATAACTGAATGGTATGACATTTCATAGCCACTCTATGTAACAGGAGATATAGGCTGCGCCTCATTACACGGGAAACTCAAAAATTAAAGGACAAACAGGCATAAGTTTCTTTTGCACTCAACTCTGCAAATGATGGAATATTTACAACCAATATCGTTAATGTTTCTTTCCGATACCAATATATCCATATTCAAATACATCGGAAAAAATCGTTCAACGCAGATTTTTTATCCATAAATTAATGCACGTTACGTGACTTCAGTAAACAATAAGCATAATGGTGCATTCATGAATCAACGGAAATTGAAAAAATAAATAATACATTATACTTAACAATACATATGTTATATTATTATTAAGTAATACATAATATTAAAATTTAATTTAACCATAGATAATAAAAAATTTCCTTAGCACGCTCAAAGTGAATGAAAACTAGCTAGAGTTCTTTTATAGTTAACTTAGTTTCGGATTTGAAACTAGATCAGAGAATGTGAGAAAGAATAATTTTGCTTCCTAATGGGAATGAACACCTCGTTTTTTATTGAAATTTTTGTTAGAAACGGGAATTTTATCTTTTACGTAAATCTAGTAAGATAGTCTTACTAAGAAAATAGATTAATCCCGCAAACTAAATTATCATTCAGGAAAAGCAGTGTTTCAATATTTTATTTCCGAAATCTCGGTTATATATCAAGAATACAGAAGTCCATGTATGTATAACGCTCTTCAATGCAATAGCTATTTTTCTTTAAATCTAATTTAACAATACTGCAGGATTTAAAACACTTTTCGCTACATATAGTCTAGAAAAATTTTCTGCATTGTACCCAGAAAAATTGCGATTACTTATTAATTAGTACCACAAAAAAAATGGTACCATTAAGGCGCAAACCTAATTCACGTTAAGAGAAGATTTCCTATATAACTGTAGGTTATTTGGTTATATTCGGTTATTTGGAAGCAGGAGACATGAAACATGAGCAGTACTCTTGCCGTGACTCGAACCTCGGACCTCTCGAATACGCGCCGAGTGTGCTGGCCATTACACCACAAAGGCATGCAAACAAGGCGGGAGAAATACCTTACATACTCCCCCTTTTAAAGAGTGACTGTTGGTTAGGGGACCCAGTCTCCAAATCCTGGTGGTAGAGAATCATCATCCACCACCTTTTTTTTAGTTCGGGCGCCAGTCATAGAGTTTATATGTTCCTTTAGGGAGCATACAACTTGGACTCTTATGTCGAAGACGAAGTAGCAAATTATCGCTATGTCTTGAAGAATGAAGACTGCAAAAGAAAGGTTTAAATAACCTTTTTATTTAAACTAAATTAAAACAGATGCACGCACTTCGGGCTCACAAATCACCACCTCTTGTGGCTACATAAATTAACAGAAAATAAGAATGTAACAAATCACTAGTAAGTTAAGATATCTAATGTCTGGCTCCTTAGCTTAACGCTAAATCGGCTGCACACAGAAAGCCAAGCCGAGGAATATCAGTATAAACTGAAGGGTGTCTAACACCGGCTAGAGAGCTAAATTCTAACACGCAGCATAAACTCGGAATTAAGTCCGCTACCCTCTTTTTGGGGAACTCTTGACAAGCAGCTTAAATACTGCTTCTGAAACATATTTGGTTAAATTTGGATACTACGTGATAACAAAATTTACATTCTAGCAGGTAACTGAAATCAGGAGGGAAAGGAAAGAAAACTAAAAATAATTGGTTAGAATAAATTAACTCCTTATATAACTTTCTATGTAAATAACTCAAAATGCTATTCGCATTACATTTCACAATCGTATTTAATGTTTAATTGCAGTTATAATTATCAGACAACAAACGAGACTAACAGATGCAATCAAAATGTAAAAATAATTTTACCAAATTAACAAAGCTACTTGAGATGGCTGAGGTATCATCTCTCACCAGCACCAGAAGTAACTTACTTCACTACTATGTTTGAAGAAAGCCCACATACTAGATCCTTTTTGAAACGTTTTTCGATTTTTTCACTTTCTTTTTTAATTCAAAACGCATTTAATAATATATTATAACATTTATTTAAAGTAAGAATTAATATAGCGTAGTCATCATTAACAAATATATAGAACAAAATAAAATATTCCGATATCACACATTTATAACTTTAAGAATAAATTTATAAAAACTAATAAAAACATACCATTTGCCTCTGAAATCAAATCATGGATATGAGACAATAAATGCGCTTTCATTTTGCATCTTGCTCTTGTTTCATTACCAAAACTTTTAAATATCTGAGAACATTTGTCTGGGATGAGAAAGCATTTGAAGGAATAATTCCTTCTTATTTCATCACTAGTGAGCTCTGAAAACATTTCAATCAGCATTTTGTCTGAAAGAACTTTTATTTGATCCAAAGTCAGTTTCTCAGAACCATTCATAGACTTCTTTGAACAGTTGTTAATAGTAAGCTGAAAAAAAAAAAAATAATAATAATGAAACATCGTTTTAAGTATTTTCATGAAAATACACACTTTCAATAATCATATAAACTTTCAACAATAAAACCAATAAAAGTACTCAAATTTAAAAAAAAACTTTCGTAATTTAACGCAGTAATTATACTTTCTGGTTAAATGATTTTCATAAATAATACTAAAATAGCTGCAGTAATATCATATAATAAACACAAAATACATTTCATAGATTACAGTAACTATGAAAGTAAACTCTTTCTAAGTACAGTAAACTCTTTCTAAGACGACCACTTGACGATCTAGGTCTGCTGTGGAGGTTTAGAAAAGTAACGTTACATAAGGATATTAGTTAACGTTCTCAAAAAATATAAGTCAGATTTAAAGGTGGCCGTTATGAGAGATTTCACAGTAATTAATTAAAATAATAATGCCCGCGTAATTATGGAAAATACTGTTACGAATTTTGTATAATGTAACATGAAAAGTTTAAAGAGAGCGAAACTCTGGGGAAAGATTAGATTACAGAGGCAAGTCTGTTTAATATTGAGGTAAATGGTTATCTCGCTAAACTGGTGAGATACCGCCAAGATGGCTATGGTTTTGGCGACTAAATTTTGTTCCATAGATTTGGCGACTCTTTCAAGCGTCTATGAACATCCTTTTTTTTATTTGTTTAATTTCTGTTTTATATCGTTGGAGTTTATTATGGTACATGCATCGAACATGTATCAACGATTCGAAAACTCATCATGTGATATATTTTCTTGTGCATTTCACTTCTGTATGTAGCAGTATTTGAAGTTGAAGAACAGAGCTGGAGTGTCGCTGTATCTTATCGACGGAGTTGGCACAGATGATATTCTTATTTTTTCAAATGTTTTAATTTTTCAATAAGTCATCGCATGCCACTGTTAAAACTCTGCTGTGCCACACTGTGACACGCGTGCCGCCAGTTAGCCATCCCTGGTATATACATTCCAGTAATTTTGAGAAATGAAAGGAAACTATTCGCGAAAATTATATAACACTGGAGAAAGCATCGGTTCTCAGTTCAGTGTCGACTTCGGAGTACTGAAATATTTCCGGGAGAGCTTCGCTCTTCAGAAACGCTTTGCGCTGCGTTGTATTTAACGTTCTTAGTAGTTTGAAGTGGTAACTACTGATTGTGCTCTGTCATATTGAGAAGAGCTGTACGAGTACTTCTGTGGAAAGTTCCACATCTGTAAAGTGCTTTTGGGGGCAATTTTTGTTTATCAAATTATCATTGGTTCCGTGTGTATTCAGTGTATTCAATCCATTATGAACCGTAGGCAGGCAGCAATTTTTCGTGTGGCAGCAATTTTTCGTGTCAGAAATGGGACTGAATGCCGGTGACAAGCGCGATGGACAGTAATTAAGACACATAGTGGCGGCCTACGCTACGATCAAAGAAGAGATGAAAGCGAGTCAAGACGTAATGGGAGGTACAATCAAGACAGTTCAAGAAAAGACTGAAGCAGGTCAAGTGGTAATAAAAAGAAAAACTACTGCCATAAAAGAAAACAAACGCTGGGCTATGGAATGCAGAAAAGGGACTGATTGTCGGTGACAAGAGCGATGTAGCAGCAATTAAGACCGCGGGTGGCGGCCTTCGCTACGTTTAAAGAAGAGATGAAAGCGAGTCAAGAGGCCATGAAAACGAGTCAAGAAGTAACGGAAGGGACCATAAAGACATTTCAAGAAAAGACTGAAGCAGATCAAGGGGTAATAAGAGGGAAAGTTACTGCCATAACAGAAAAGAAACTCGGGGGGGGGGCTATAGAATGCAGAACTGATGGATGAAAATAAAGTTCGAGAATTTGAAAAAAAAAAAAGATTTGTTTGTTTCTTTAGTTGATTATAAAAACGCACACTAGGGCCATTTGTGTAAGGAAAGGGATGCCTTCGTGGAGGTCTTTCTAAGGAAAACTCGGTCGTATACACGTTACACATGGGAAAATCTACAAAAACACCCATTCAGCGAGCCTGTTCACCTGGAATCGAACCCAGGTCGGAACTACCAGCGTTCAGCGATTTGACCGCTCGGCCAAAAAATTAATTAAATTCCATATTTTTTAAAAATTAATGCAGATAACATGACGACTTGGCTAGGTTTCAATACTGAAGCCTGCCAGTGTTTTATAGAATACGAATTCTATACGATTCTGTGAATACGGTCGCCATTTTGAAAAAAAATATTATATTGATCAATACTTTTCACAATAATCTGCATAGAAAGCCTTGTCACTCTATCTCTTAGCGTCAAAAATCTTTTTCTCCATAGATACTTTACTTTTAGTTAGGTACAAAAGTAAGCATTTTGCTGTTCTATCTGTGTAAGTCCTCGAAATATGATCTCCAACTTAAATATCAAATATCTTGGTTATTTTTGTTTTAACTTTATAATGATTACAAAACATTTTTAAATATAACAGGGAACAAAGGAACAAGGAAAATTGGGTTAATACATGTCTGAGCTCATGGAGGGTGCAACTTGCTATCCGTCGTCCCAACCTGTCCCACACATACCTTATGGGAGATCACCAGACCTACGAATCGTTTTACTCTCCTAGGTTACGAATCGTTTTACTCAACAGATAATTACGCACCACTCGAGTTTTATGCGGGCGAGCGTTATCGTCCATAAATATTCCGTCGTTACCCATTACAGCGATAAATGGACGCACAAGAGGGTGTAGATTTTCGACGCGATATCGTATGGCTGTAACGCAACCACGAGGAATCACATAGAAGTCCGTGCGGCCATTCGTTGCTGTCCTAGCTCATACAAGTATGCCTCCTTCTCCGTAAGGATCTCTTTCGATGATGTTTGGTGCCCGATAGCCTGTCCTTGGCTTTCGTGAATCGTTCGGGATGTTAAATCGAGACTCATTCATAAAGAGTACATGGCTCCACTGCTCTGGCGTCCACCGCGATGTTCAAAGAGCCCAATTCAACTGCGTTCTGACATGTGATGGGGACAAAGAAACACAAACCACACACCGTCGGAAGTAGGAAGTACACAAACCACATACCGTATTCCATCTTCATGCAGTCGGCGCGACAGTTTGGTGGGATATGAGTCGGCTTGCAGCAGCAGAGAAATGCGACGCAGGCTGCATGCCACTGTGACTCCGCAAATACTTAATACTCTTTGGAGGGAAATCGAGAATAGACTTTATATTCTTCAAGCAGCTAATGAATCTCATACTGAAGTGTATAAATATAAAATTCTTTGAAGTGCTAAATTTAACTCAGTCAGTCTTTTTTCACTTTTTTCATTCTCTTATTCTGTATTATTCAAAACATATCTTTATCCAGTGAATAAATTGCACTTTCTTAAAAAATGACATTTTATTTATTACCCTGCATTTTCTTAAAAAATGACATTTTATTTATTTTATTTTCTATTTCCCAAATCGGTAATTTTTTAACATAGGTAAAGATAATTTTTCTAATTTTTAGGCTAAAGGAATAGTAGTTGCTCCTTTTAAACTCATTTAGGGTTTATACAGATTGTCAGTTGTTTTTTAAAGTTCTGACCAATGTTTACGAAGAAATCGTGCACGTAATCAAGAAAATTATAGCTATCAGGAATCTACCATCAGAGTAGGAACGGAACTTATATTATGTCAATAAATCACAAAGCTTATCGATAGCTTCTGACAGGCTATGCAAAAATGTCACTTTTTATCCACAAGTGGTTACATTAGTTAAAAAATTTCATGTTCTCTCAGGGATGATGTCACTTGTGCGGAACTGCCATGTGCGTAAGTGTTACATCACTTTTCAGATAGCTGCAGACTTTGAAAACACTACCGGCACTCGCATACTGCCAAAACTGCTTCTCAGCAATTAAATCATGCTGATTTGTATGTGTGGAAATCTGTCAGAAGTAATCAGTTAACTGCACGCCAAACGAGGGAAAGATTACGTTAGTGAAATAAACTTATTCGCTGTGTTCAAAAACGCTAATCCAAATTGCTAGGCTCAGATGAACCCTAAAGCAGCATAGTAACTCTAGACACCAGCCAAACTGACGAAAGATGATAAGCTCATTAACAACACCACCATGTACACAAATATAATTGTTATTGCCGAGACGTTACTATTTGTATAATAGCTTTCTAGTGTTCGGTTGCGCCTACAAGATTATCCCAATATGCAAGACCATACTAGACTGGATGCGAGTAATCACCTTAATCGGAAGCAAAGTGGTAAGAAGGTTAAAATAACTTTTTTTATTTAAATTTTCAAATTAACAGAAGGTACTATTTGGGCTACAGATGAACCTCCGATACTTGCGGTATTTATAGTTACATAAGATAACGCTAATTTTAAATTTAAGTAACGTAGTCTGATATACTGATACACAGAATAGACTACTTAAGCTACCTCAAGACAATTAAAGGCGAGCATTTTATGCGTCAACTAGCACGATGCTAAAGCCAGAATAAAATTTTGGCACAACTGGCAATAGTAACATAGCATAACTGACATAACCGCAATGCGAGGCTGCCAAAAGCTCTACCTCTAAAAGATTCAAACCCTAGGCTGACACAACAGCTAATTTGCATTCTGTTAGGGAAAGAAGTTAAAAAAAGGTTCAAATCATAATCCGGTTAATTAACATAAAATCATAAAGTTTCTTTGAATATGACACAGCACACAAGGACTGCCTGCCTAAAAGGAGTGATGCCTTCGTGGATAAATTTCTAGGGGAAACTAGCTCGCATTCATATTAGATATAAGAGAAACCATGAAATCGAATTATGCAGCCAGCCCCTTCGCCTGGAATCGAACACAGATTGAACTTCACTATTAAGTCATCTTACCCTCTCGGCCACTGGTGGCGCCACTGTTAATGGGAGCTTTATGCATCACTGTTAGAATATCGCTTTATGTCTTTGACTTGAGTGCCGTTACATCCTACTGGTACTGCAGGCGAGATTCTTCGGGGTTGTGTTCATGTTTTCCGTCGTGCAGTGGGTTCAGACTTTCTGTTCATAGACGCCAATACACGTCCACACAGGATAACTGATGTATCCGAGACACTGAAACAAAGACATTATGGGCATGGAATGATCTGCATATTCGTCGGACTTAAATCCGACAAATCACGCCTATAATGGTAATGGATAAACGAGCTGCACACTTTTCTCGAAGTGAGCAGAAACTCAAAATAGCTTGAAAGAGGAATGGGAAAATATCCTTCAAGACTCTTCTTAACAATGTAATAATACATTATTACATAATATGGGAAACCATGCAAAACAGATGCTAAACGTGTATTAGTGTACAAAGAAGTCTTAAGCTCTACTGAGGGATTCATTCATATCATCATTCCTACTGAAAGCAGCATTTTTTATGACTGTTTCGCATTGCTGCAACAAGCAAATTTTTGCTCTTTCTAATTCTCCCCTTTCACACGCGAAGAAATCTGTGCCATGCTGCATAATAAAAAATCCCAGAGTAAATACAGGGTGATCAGCGAATAAGCCCTGATTTCAAAATTAAATATCTCTACAACGAAGATCGATAGACTTATGCGGTAAACTGTACGTTCATTAGCAAAACTGTAAAAATGGTGTACAAAAGTTTAGAAAATTTAGTTACGAAAATCGTTAACAGATGGCGCTCTGCGCTGAAAACTCTTTTCCTTAAAGGAGTTAAAAAAAAAAAAAAACAATAATGTGATGCAGCCTTTGCAATCAAAATACAATTTTTTCAAAATCGTCACCGTTCGAAACAATGAGGTGGCGTAAACGAACAATGAAATTTGACATCACGTCTTACAATGTCTCAACGGAAACGGAATCACACGCTACATCAATCAACGATTCAAGCTCATCTAGAGTAGCGGGATTGCTTCGATAGACAGTGTCTTTTAATGCGCCCCACAGAAAGAAGTCACAAGGCCTCAGATCGGGAGAATATGGAGGCCAAGCTATTCCTGTGTCAGTAAATTGCGGATCATCTAACGCAATTACTCTATTCCCAAAGTAATCATGAAGAATGCGAAAAACTTTATCTGTTCGATGTGGTCGAGCCCCATCTTGCATGAACCAGTCAATACCTGGTCGATCCTCCAACGCTAGTTGAGTGCTGACAAATTGTTCCAAAATAGTAACGTAAGGTTCAGTAGTTATCGTTTCTCGTATGAAAAGGGGTCCGATAATGCGTCTGGCGCATACCGCAGCCCCTGCAGTAACTTTAGGCGAATGCAGTGCTTTTTCTTAACACAAATAAGGATTTTCGGAATCCCCAAATCTCCAATTTTTTTTATCAACGATTCCATTCAAATGAAAATGTGCCTCATCCGTGAACCATATGCAGCTCACATGAAATCTGTCATTGTCGACCAGTGTTGGAATCTGATTCGCAAAGTCAACCCTACAGCTTTGTAGGGTTGACTTTGCGAATACAACAATTGTTGTACAGCTGTACAGTTGACAATTGTTGTACAGCTTTTATGGGTATGGCCCGATGACTTTGGATTTTGTATGGAAACAGCCGAAGACTATTTTTTAATATTTTTCGCGTGCTCGTGTACTTCAAACTTGTCTCTGATGCAATCTGTCGGATGCTTTTCCTAGGATTTTACTGAACAATTCCAGAAAGTTTGGCTGCATTTTCAGGAGTGACTACAGTTTGCCTAGGACCAACATTTCCCTTTCGATCATCAGCCATGCTGCCAGTCCGTTCGAATTTCGCGAAGAGCATGCGAATGGGTTTCGCATCGGGTCCAACTGGAACATTGAATCAGTTTTGAAAACTGCGACGTGTTGCCGTAGGACTGTGTTCTAATCGGTGAAATTCCAGAAACAAAAAAAACACATTGTTCAATGGAATACATTATTTCACTTTCGAATTCGAAGCCCATTTTTAAAGGCTATTGATAGGTCATTGCGATTAGAGCGCCATCTGTTAACGATTTTCGTAATTAAATTTTCTAAACTTTTGTGCACCATTTTTACAGTTTTGCTAATAAACGTACAGTTTACCGCATAATTCTATCGATATTTGGTTGTAGAGATATTTAATTTTGAAATCAGGGCTTATTTGCTGATCACCCTGTATATGCACCTGTAGTAAATATATGCTAAACTTCCTTTCTTTGGTCAATGTTCATTATCAAGAACTTCGAAAGATGTTTCTGTTCATTGGCATTTGTCAACTTCAATGTTCATAATCAAGTACTTCGAAAGATGTTTCTGTTCATTCGCATTTGTCAACCAGACCAGTTTATAATATTAAAAATAATTAGTGACATTTTCTTGAGTTCCCCCCCCCCGCAATGTTTACCAGCAGATACGTCGAGCCACGGTTTGAGAGAATACACTTAGTTTGATAGAAAATTATGTCCTAGGCATATATATGTAAGGTTACACTAACATGAAGACGCACATAGAGCACGAGTTAAACATAACTGATCTACTTTATTACGAGATTAATAAGATGGAATTAAAGTATGATAAAATGCTGAAGATTAACATATAGCTAAATATCGGTGAAATTGACATAAACATTGGTTAACCCTACAAAGATTTGTAAGTCCATAACAGTTCGTGTAATACTGAGTAATTATCGCAAACTATCAGTATCTAACAGTCCTACAGGCACGTAAGCTTACGCCCTGAACTAATACGTCTATTCTCATCCATGGCTAAATGTACACAAGCATCGTCCGCTTGGACCCGGAACGTAAACCTCGAAGGAACACGTCTTGTTCGCAGCTGGTCTAGTGCTCCTCCGCCTCTGCAAGCTGCGCTACGCTGGCATCAGATGACGTCACCTCGGCGGGTATTTGCTGAATCAGCCTCTCACATTTTCGGCTATCCTGGGAGTCATCGACTCCGATGTCTGTTGTATGGACATCATTATCATCATGGGGTACCTGCAATGAAAATAAAAAAAAAACGAAAAAAAAAAGAGTATCAGGTTCTCAAATTTGAGCTGATATAATCATCAGTCACTTGACCATGGCTTCATATGGTCAGCCGCAGTAGATGTCATATTTGGTCCTTCATGGAATCCTACGTTTTCGACTTCGTAGCTATCATTCGATTTAATAGCTATAACTTTGTAAAGTTCGTGAAATTTAGGTCGCAGTTTCAAACCAGTTCCATATTGAGTTCGCGGAATGGCTACCAAGTCGCCAATCTTATACAGTCTCAATTTCTTCTGTCTTTTATTAAATTGTTTACGATTCTCTTGTAGTAGCTTCAAAATATTGTTTTTTTTTTTTTTTTTTTTTTTTTTTTTTTTTCATCTTTCCTCATTTCATCACGTTCTTGCACCATTTAGATCATCATTTATTCTTCATTTAATATCTCGCTGATCCTCAGATCTTCCTTGTTCCTCATCTTCGTTCCTACGAGCAGTTCAAACAGTGAATACTTCGTGCTTCTCGCAGTTGTGCTATTGATTATTCTTTGGACATCTAGAACATATTTGAACCATTTTGTTGAATCTTCATGTGATAATTTTGACAAAACAGGAATCAAAATCCTATGGATTCGCTCAATTTGTCCATTGCCTCTCGGAATACCGGTAGTAATTTTGACATGATCTATTCCTTCTTCGGCACAATAAGTTACAAATTCTTTCGATGTAAAGGCACTACCTCGGTCAGAAATGATTCTGGTGGGATTTCCAAATCAATTGTTGCCTCAATTTTGAAAATAACTTCGCGCAGTTGTGGTGACTTCACTGCATAGAACCAAATAAATTTCGTAAAAGCATCGACCAAGGTTAAAATGTGCTGGTATCTCTTGTTCGTTGATGGAAGTGGTCCAATGAAGTCAACGTGCTACGTACAAGAGAACATTTTCTTTCGGTAGTGGATGAAGAAATCCTTCTGCTTTTCCTTATTTCTTGTTTTATAGTATACATTCTATGCAATTCACAATTACTCTTTCAACTTTGCCTTTCATTTTGGGAATACAGAATTCTTGCTCTATAGCATTCTCAGTTTTCTCTACAGCAAAGTGACCTCTTTTAACTTCTGTATGATTTCGTTTTGTAATGTTTCTGGCACTACCAGCAGATCTTTTCCATTTTTCAATTTGTACAAAATACCATTTCTCAGAAAGAATCCATTTCCTTCTCCTTTATCGACTAAATTCTATATCAATTTCACATGGTCATCTTCATTCTGTTGTTGTGCTAAACGAATCTTCTCATTTACATCGGTTGTGTATGATGTCAAAGTTAAAGCATCAGCATGTTTCTTTAGGCTTCCTGAACGATGTACAATTTTGTAATCGAATTCTTCAACGAACAATCCCCATCTTGCAATCTTGGGAGTTAAAATTTTCTTATCCAAAGTTTTCTGAAAAGCGCTACAATATGTTACAATTTTGAATTTACGAGCCGAACAAATAGTTTCTAAACTTCTTAAGAGCTTCTATAACCGCAAGGGCTTCTAATTCGTAACTACGGAGTTTCTCTTGCTGCGGTGAAGTCTTCTTACTCATATACTGGATTGGGTGATAACTACCATCGTCAGACAATTGAAGTAGTACAGCACCAAAGCCTTGGCTACTAGCATCGGTATGAAGTTCTAATGGATATCCTTGCTTAAATATGTGTAAAACAGGTGCTTGAGAGAGAATTTCTTTTAATCCACAGAAAAAGCTTCCCATTGTTCGGAATCAAACTTAAAACCAGTACCTTTTCTAAGTAAGTCACTAAGAGGTGAGTGAGTGAGCGCCACCAAGGAAGACCACTGACCTTTGGATATTTTAGTACAGTGTGGAATAAATTTACGAAAATATCCTGTTAGTCCTAAAAAGCTTTGCAGTTCTTTAGAGTTACGTGGCTGGGGAAAATTTGAGGAGCAACAGTTTTGGAAAGTGACATTCGGATACTTCCCTTTTCAATTACATGTCCCCAAAATTCAATTTTTCGCTTTAAGAACTGGCATTTTCTGAAAATAATTTGAATCCATATTCCCAAGCGGTTTTGAAGACTCTTTCTAATTTCTCTAAACATTCAACTTCATCCTTAGCCAGTACGATTATATCATCCATACAAACAATTAGTACACCTTCCTTTAGCAAGTCTGAAAACACTGAATAAATATACCTTTGGAAAACATTTGGAATAATAGATAAACCAAAAGGAGCTTTAAGAAATTCATAAATACCATTGTGTGTTACGAATGTGGTGTATTTTGTGCATTTCTCATCGATGTCTACATGGAAAAAGCCATTTTTTTAATCTAGCGTGGTGAAGACCTTTGCTTGTTCCAAACGATCAAGTACACTCATGTAATTAAGGATAATTCGGAGTCACGCGGAAATCGAACTCTAAAATAAATATATCACCTGTAAAATCACTACACACATCTTCAAGAATCATATGCAAATTTCAGGAAGTAACCAGATGACACCGATGGTACGTCACAATGACGAGAGTGTAAGAGAGTGATATATAAGGAATACAGGCAAAGAAGTAAAATTGTTCGCAGGCGCTTTATAAGCATTTCAGTGTAATAACCGAATAGTTATGACACAAAGGACGCATTTGGATGATTTTTTACGTGGTAGAATTATCGGCCGTCTGGAATGTGGGTGTACCCAACTGGAAGTATCAGACGAACTTGGAATTGCCCAGAGTGTCATCTCCAGGCTTTGGCAACGATTCCAAGAAGATGGTAATGTGGGTAGACGTTACAGCACAGGTCGCCCCAGAGTTACAACGCCGAATGAGGACCGGTATTTGGCAGTTACTGCCAAAAGAAATAGGCGGAGCACAGCCTCAGACCTGTCTCATCAGCTCTCTTCAGCCACTGGTACGACAATTTCAAGGCAGATCGTGTACAGACGCTTAGGGCAGATTGGTCTATATGCTCGTAGACCTGTCAGATGCGTTCCACTTACTGCAACTCACTGTCGCCTGCGGTTAGCCTGGAGTAGAGAGCATGCATTGTGGACACCACAACAGCGGGCTTGTGTGATGTTTTCCGACGAGTCCAGGTTTAGCTTGCAGTCTGATTCTTACCGGACTATCATATGGAGATCTCCAGGTACCCGTTACTACCAAGAAAACATCATTGAACGACACTGTTACGGTGGTGCAGGAGTGCTCGTTTGGGGTGGAATTATTCTGGGTTCCAGAACTGACCGGCATGTTCAAATTGGAACCATGACAAGTCAAATCTATCGGGACGTCATTCTGGAACAACATGTACGTTTGTTTCGGGGCGCCATGGGCGCACAATTTGTGTTTATGGATGACAACGCCCGTCCTCACCGTGCAAACATCGTAAGCGAATGCCTTCAATCGGAGGATATCACCAGTATGGACTGGCCAGCATTCTCACCGGACTTGAATCCAGTAGAGCACGTGTGGGACATGCTTGGCCGACGAGTTGCAGCCCGTCAACCTCCTTCTACATGTCTACCGGAACTTCGGAGAGCATTGCTTTTTGAGTGGTGTAATATTCCCCAAGATCAGATCGATAATTTGATACTCAACATGCCTAGGCGTTGTACGGACTTTATTGCATCGTCTGGCTGACATACAATGTATTAACAATCATACCAACCATGTAATATTGTTTTTTTGTAATTTACTCCAGGGAGAAAAAAATCGCTAATTTGTTTAATAATATCAAACATATAGCATCTTTTTTGCTCTTTACCTTTTGTTTAATAAATAAGCTTTACAAATAAGTCAAATTTGTTTGGCTTCTAATTCTTCCTTTGCATGATTTCGCATTATCCTTAATTTATGGACATGAGTGCATTTCCGGCAGCGGAAATTTTTTCTTAATATTCTTATTTAATTTCCAATAGTGAATGCAAAGTCTAAAATTACATTTTTTCTTGCACAAAACTAAAGGTGTTGAATAATTTGAATTACTAGGCTTTATTATACCATCTTTTAACCATTCTTTAATTTGCTTGTCAACAATTTTTGGCTCTGCGAAAGACATGTATCTTCGATTTTGACAGACCGGAATTTCATGTTGAAATCGAATTGCTTATTTTTCACAGGCTGGTACGAATTACTTAATTTACACAGTCTTTCTTTATGTTCCACATTCGAAATATGAGTTAAATCAATCTCAGAAACAGCATTCACCACATAAGCAAGGTAATTAAATTCCAAGTTACTGCCACTTTCAGGGATAAAAGAACTATTATGGTTTACATTAGAAGAGAGGTCCGGTGACTGTGAAAGATCACGAACATTCCTAAACGGCACGGCGATATTCAAGTGTCTCATCATGCAACGAATGTTACCAGAAACATTCCGAAATGATTCAGCAGTTACCAAATTCACATTACCTTTATTCCCATGAGAGATTATTTGAAGGCCATTCTCAGTGAAGAATATGTTTAACTGATTTATTAAATTCAAACCTAACACAATTTGATTACATAATGACTTAACAACATAAATTTTTGTACAAAGTGAAAAACCATCGATTAAAATATCAGAAATAAAAAAACCAATGAGAGAAGTTTCCTTCGCTTAAGTATCCATTAATATTATGACACTAGGATTTAATTTTGGAGAATCAACTTCCTTATGTAACTCTACACTGTATATTGTAACATTTGGAATCAGTGTCAACTACATTATCAACTAAATGATTATTTATTTCTACAGTTCTCATAATTTTACCGTTATTTGGAATTTTCTGAACCAACGATGTTTGTTTCTCGCGAATTTCGTTTTGACAATTGGTCGATCTATGTTCGAACTTCCTACGTTTGAAACAATTTATTCCACTTGATTTATTCTTACACTCAGATGATTTATGATTCAGTTCATCGCAGTTAAAACACTTCATTTTAGTTACATTAGATTGATTTCGATATGATGACGCAGGCTTACTCTTATCTTTAGTTAGAGTGTCTACTTTTGGTTTCTGGTTTTTAAACTTATCATTATCCACTCTAATTTTATAAATTTTTAGCCTTTGATTAAATTCAGGTATTGTTTCGCAATCATAGAGTATAGTTTTCCTCACCACAGAATCTGGAATACCGTCTATAACATACTCTGGTGTAAGAAATTTAGAGAATTTTCATTTTTGATCTACGATCTCCAGAGCTACTGGACAGATTTTAATAAAATTTGGTGTGAACATAGGTTGATATAATACAAACAAAATAAGCATTCAACAGTTATAATAGATCCAGCCATGTTCGTGTGTAACACTCATGGGAGTCTGACGATCTGAACCAGCGGTTGCAGAAGACACAAAAGAAATGGGTTAATAGCGGGTATGGTTCCCTCTTACAGCCATACAGGTCTCGCAGCGTGATGTCATAGTGGAAATAATGCAGTTTATCAGTGCCTGTGGTTATTTTCGTCTGCGGGTCGCTTCCCCCTTGTAGATGACTCAGCGCACACCTGCCTTCCAGCATCACACCTGCCGTTCTACGTGTGGATTACAGCTGCTGTCCCTGCTCCCTGGAAAGTACAACTCGTTGGATCTCTTTCTTGCGTGTTCTCTCCAAGCCGCGGCGTCGACTGCGGTCAGAGGTCTCGCGAGAAATTGCAAGGCTACCGAGAAGTTTCGAGTCTTCTAGTAGAGTAAGATTGCAGCTTCTTTTACTCTTTTCTTCTTGCGCATGACATCTTGTGCTGATGTCAGGTCGAATTTACAGTTAGACCCAGCGCTTGCGCATTCAACGAACATGGAGGATTCAGCACACTCACATGAAACTTCTGATCATGACTACACGAAATCCTTAGCAGATCCTCAGTTTATTCACATCCTCAGTCAAAAGATAACTTTAGCGAATAATGCTAACTCCACCAGGCAAGTTGTACTCGACATTGAAAATGCCTTAAGTCAAATAAATGTTGGATTTTCACCCGAAACAATCAAAGAACTACATCTGCTACTTGCAAAAGCCATCAACCAATTAAGAGAACAAGAAAATGCTCAAGCTACTGCAACTATCAACGAACACAAAAGTTCTAATGAACTTTTACAGAAACAAATAAACGACTTGAAACAATACTGCGGAGCTCATCAAACTGGAGGTGAATTCCGTAAACAACTGAAACGCTAACTAAGAAAGTCTTCAGATTCTGAGAGCGAAAATGACGAACCAAATTTTAAAACTAATAACAAATTTCAACTTCTCCAAACCGATAATGACTCAATGAACTTAGATGATACTGAAGAAGACCACCAACCCACTTCTAGTCAACCATCTATACATGCCACTATTCCAAAAACTACCAAAAAGAAATTCTCTGAAAATAAAACTCAAAAGAATGGAGTTCCACCCATAATAGTGGATAATATTGTTAAAGCCGACGAATTTCTTGCAAATTTAAGTAATCACACTGGAAGAAAGATAATGGGTACTCTTAAAGGAAATAGACTACAAATTGAACCCCCAGATGCTGACTCTCGCCGCTTTATTCGTAAAATCATAGAAGAAACACATCTTAAAGCCCATACGTTTCTTCTGCCTAAAGACAAAGTGATTAAAATCGTAATCAGAGACCTGCCAGTGACCATGAACCCCAATTATAGTGTCCAAGAACTAACAAACCAAGGCTTTACCATAAATCATATCACTATCATGAGAAACAGAAAGGAAAATAAACCAATGCCGCTTTTCTTACTTCACCTTCCTAAGACTGAAGCATTAGGAAACATTTATCACACCAAGCACATCTGATATATGAATGTCACTGCTGAGGCCTTAAAACGGAGGCCTGTCCCTCCACAATGTTATCGTTGCCACCAATACTTCCACAGATCACTTTTATGTACTCGTGACTGTGTTTGTGTGTGTTACGGTGGAAATCATGAGCCTAAAAAATGTCCAGTTGACAAAAATAATCCTGTCACTTGCTGCCATTGTAGTGGTCCACATCCAGCTAACTTCTTCAAGTGTCCAGCAAGACCGCAAACCAAGCAGAAGTTTACACCCAGCAATCCACCAACCAAAAATCTTTGGAATTTACAAGACAACAACTTTTCACCTCTCAACGAAGAAATAGATTCTCCGAAGCCTGAAAATAATAAGAACTTCAACTTATCCGAAACTCCAACCACAATCTCCACTTTTTCAGAGTTATTTAATTTGGGTTCATTAAAAACAATATGACTGTTATTATAGAAGGCCTCAAAACTATGAAGAAGCAAACTTCGCCTATAGACAAAATAAGTGCAATTGTGGACATTCTTGACAAAATTAGTAATTGCCACGCAGTATTAATCTGAGAAACATCAAAATTCTTTCATGGAATGCTAATGGCCTTTTTAACAAAAAAGATGAATTTGGCAATCTTCTTCTGAAACTGGAACCCGAAGTTATTCTTATACAGGAAACGCATTTGAAACCTGCGCTAAAAGTGCTTTACGCAAATTATTATATTTACCGTACGGATCGAGAAACCGGACGCGGAGGTGGAATTATAACTTTTGTTAAAAGGAATATCCAACATCAACACAAACAAAATTTTTCTACCTCTTTTGAAAGCAATACTAACGAAATTCAAATTGAGGAGAAAAAAATGCATTATCTCTAATATCTATATACCTCCTAATAATAGTCCAATCATTTCTGAAATTGAACAGCTACTGGATTTTAACTCTCCTGCTTTAATCGGAGGAGATTTAAACGCTAAGCATCAATGCTGGAATCAAGGAGCTAGCAACAGAAAGGACGAGAAATTTTTTGCATGATTAAAAGAAAATTATACCATTCATGCCTCTGGTGAACCTACGCATTACGGCTATAATAATTCACATCTCTCTCTTTTCCTCCTCCTCCGTTGTTGTTGTTAGAGAGAGATCTCTCTCTTTTCCTCCTCCTCCGTTTGTTGTTGTCTAGAGAGAGATCTCTCTCTTCTTCCTCCTCCTCCGTTGTCTGTTGTTGAGAGAGATCTCTCTCTTTTCCTCCTCCTCCGTTGTTGTTGTTGAGAGAGAAATCATTTCAGATACCATTCCTGGAAATCCCAAGATTACCAACGAAGACGATATTGAGTCTGAAATCAAGAAGTTTACCATCTTTATTAAACATGCTATCAATTTTTCAACAAATAAATTCATCAGTTCCCATCCTTTTCTTCCTCTTCCAGGCAGCATAAGACAAAAAATCAAACGCAAAAATCGTATTAGGAAAAAGTGGCAAAATACAAGAGACCCAAGGCTAAAAAACTCAACTGAACGCTCTTCAACGTGACACCAAAAAGAACATTAGTAACTTCAAGACGCAACGCTGGCGAAACTTCCTCAACTCTCTCGCAACTGAAGAAAATTCTCTTTTTGACATTGCAAAGAAATTTAAGAAACCCTTCAAGCAAATTCCGCCACTTCATGGTACCAACGGAATGATTTATTCAGACGAAGATAAAGCTGACACCTTTGCAGATATACTAGAAGAAACGTTTACTCCCAATACTATACCACCTACGACAACAATCATATCTCCAAAGTTAATACCTTCCTAAATATCCCAAGTCCTTTGAACTTTACATTCCTTGCCACGCCTAAGTTGGTTGCCGATTATATTAGCTCAGAAACCCAGAAAAGTTCCTGGTGTTGATGGTATTTCTACCAAAGCGTTGAAACATCTTCCTACCAATGCCATCACTTGTCTTACTACGATAATCAACTCTATCATCAAATTCTCTTACTTTCCTAATATATGGAAACATGCCATCATCGTCGTCTTCCCAAATCCAAATCAAAATTCAACGTTTCCCCAGAACTACCGCCCAATCAGCCTTCTCAATCAACTTTCCAAAACAGTTGAAAAAGTTATTCTTTATCATCTTAATCAAATTTTTCCACAGAGCTCCTACATTCCAGAAGAACAGTTTGGCTTCCGTCATCTTCACAGTACTAATCACCAGCTGCTTCGTGTCATCAACTATATTACTGACGGTTTCAATTGCAAGTTCCCTACCGGAGCCATTTTCCTTGATATTGCGAAAGCTTTTGATAGGGTATGGCACCAGGGACATATATACAAAGTTAAACTTCCCCGTTCATTGTATTAGACTAAAAGATATAGTGAATAAAGTAGTGATCTCTGTAACTGTAAACTAAATTTTCAGCTGCCATATATTACTAAGAGCATATAATGAATTTGAGTTTCAGAAAGCAGCGCCTCCTTTTACTCTGTATCACGTGAAGAACATCAGTAAAACAAAAAGACGAAAGTAAAAGTCAGGTGGCCGCCATCAGTCGACGAAAAAGGTGAGTGTCTGGTCGAAGGTCCAAATCAGTGAACTGAAGAATCTAGAATAAGTAAAAAATGTTAAGGGTGGAGAGTGTCAGAAGGATATTTGTGCTTTTCTCTGGGAAATGGAGAACATCTAATACAGTTGATGTAGTTGTTAGGATGAGTGAGAACTGAATAGAAGAAATTTCTGGCAAGTTTTTGAATATAATCTTGAATTGTATCTATTTTGAGATCACGGTGGATATACGAATTTGGAATGAACCATGGCGCGTTGACTATAAGTTAAACTTCCCCGATCATTGTATTAGACTTATTGCTTCCTATCTCCAAGACAGAAGCTTTGCAGTGAAAATTGGCAGTCCTGTTTCTTCCACGAGAAAAATTTTCGCTGGAGTGCCTAAAGGATCTGTACTTTCTCAATATTTATATAACATTTACGATATTCCTAAGGACCCACACATTACCATTGTTCTTTTCGCTGATGATACTGCAATTATGACCCAAGCTTCTACTGTGACTGATGTTCAGCTCCTTCTTCAACATTACCTCAATCATCTAAAAAATTGACTCACTCTTTGGAGGATTGCAGTTAATACCGAAAAATCAAAAGCAATAATTTTTCGCAAAGGCCAAACAAATTTCACTCCACCTAGAACTCTTCCGTTTGATAAAGGAATTGACTGGGTTGACGAAGTTAAATATCTAGGAGTCATTCTTGATAAAAAATTGACTTTTCAGAAACATCTCAGGGAAACTGAAAAAAATTAATATCACGCTTGCAACTATGTGCCCACTTCTTGGCAAAAGAAGTCATATGTTCGTTTCTAATAAACCCCTCATATATAAATCTATACTTCGACCAGCATTACTCTATGCTAGTTCTGTCTGCGGCCACGCTGCCCAAACTCACTTTCAACACATTTAAGTTCTTCTAAACAAAGCACTCAGAGAGATCATCAACGCGCCATGGTTCATTCCAAATTCGTATATCCACCGTGATCTCAAAGTAGATACAATTCAAGATTATATTCAAAAACTTGCCAGAAATTTCTTCTATTCAGTTCTCACTCATCCTAACAACTACATCAACTGTATTAGATGTTCTCCATTTCCCAGAGAAAAGCACAAATATCCTTCTGACACTCTCCATCCTTAACATTTTTTACTTATTCTAGATTCTTCAGTTCACTGATTTGGACCTTCGACAAGACACTCACCTTTTTCGTCGACTGATGGCGGCCACCTGACTTTTACTTTCGTCTTTTTGTTTTACTGATGTTCTTCACGTGATACAGAGTAAAAGGAGGCGCAGCTTTCTGAAACTCAAATTCACTATATGCTCTTAGTAATATATGGCAGCTGAAAATTTAGTTACAGTTACAGAGATCACTACTTTATTCACTATAAAATATAAATTTACTTCCCACGAAAGAGTTAATAAAAACTATTAATTTAAAAAAATAGAGATTACTAATTAAAAACCTGATGGAGAAAACTTTCTGTATTATTTAACCGTTTCGGTTAAACAGTGCGTTACTGTAATTACAAATATTTTAGGTAAGGCTCGTCTAAAATACGAAATTTATTTCATGGGTTTCTGCACGGGTGAAAGATTAAGAAAAACTCATTGAACAGAACGCAAAAAAAAAAAAAAAAAAAAAAAAAAAAAAAAAAAAAAATTACATTTTGAACAAAAACTTACCCTTGATTTAGAATTTTTTCGAAATCTTTGTCTGCTTCCATTGGAGTTCAGACTTGGATCGCTTTTCAGAGTTGCAGAAGCTACTTCAGCAAGCATATCAAGGGAACAAAATTTGTCATTTGATGCAGTATTTGCCATTCTGAGAAAAATACAGAAAATTTTCAGAACATAAATTAAAGCATTGTAAAAAATCATACGCATTTTCACACTGTGCTGTATTTGCGCATTACATTAATCTACATATAGTGAGTTATCTAATGCACACGCAATTCTGTTTATGTGGAGTATACCGAGAGTATAAAGTTCTGCCTCAATAAAGGTGCTGCAATGCAAAATTTGTATTTTAAAATTCAAGAAAATGTAACAGTCAAACATGACATTCAATAAAGGTATAAATTATTTATTCAAATGAATTATGCAGCAAACAGCGGAAATATGGTCATTAAAAATCTTTCTTAAATAAAGCTCTTTCATTTTTAATGCCAAAATATATTCAATAATTTTTAAGCCAAAGCGTTTGCTATTCATAAACTATTCAAACAAATTCTCTTAAAATAAAATTTAAAAAAAAAAATATTTTGATCGCAGATATTTTGTCCTCAGGGTTTAACACTTTATGAGTTGTAATAATAACATATGTGTTCTTTCATTCTCGGTGAACATTCCCAGTAGAAAATTTTAGAAAAATAAAATCAGTAGGTCGGAAGTCAAATATAAATGAAAGTAAAAAAGTACCTTATCTTTTGGCTCTCTAACAGGCATAATATCAAGGTAAAGGTAAGTAGTGGAGTTCACGGATAAACAGCAAAGAACAATTCTTATGCTTGCATAAACATCGGTGTAAGTCAGCTTGGACAAAAGGAAAAAAAGTACAAAATCCGTTTTTCAATATGTCGTGACAACTGACAGATTTATAGCCTGTTCAACCGAAAAAAGATTTCGACAAGGTAAACTCCCTCACTCCTTTAATAATGGACTCCACATGTTAATTTCTGAGAAGAAATTGTACAGGAAATTTCACCATACGGAAATCAAGAATACCGCTGAAAAAGGGAAATCGATGTTAAATAACAGCGCGCAGATAGTTTGTTAATCTTGACCATAGCTCACAAGACATGGACTGCTGATCATTGGTTTGTTTATGTGATTACGGCAAAGCCTTGCGGGCTATGTGCCTAACGTAAGAAATGGTTTCATGGAGGATTTTCTGTGGGAAACCGGCTCGCATACGTATTACACATGGGGAAAACCACGGAAAGGCCCATGCAGCCAGCCCGTTCGCGGGATTCGAACCTTGGACCGAACTACCAGTGTTCAGAGACCTTTACCTCTCGGCCGCTGGTGGTCCCCTGCTGATCATTGGAAACCACCCATGATTTGCTGAATCAAAATTTTGCCTATATTCAAACGACGCAAGGTGCAGTATAAATAGAAGTTCTAAAAAACTACCTAAATCTCAGAGCGGTGAAACAGCTTTTATTAAAGGAGATGTCCAGAGTTCGAACCTCGGCAAAGGCATTACTGATTTTTTTTTGTTTTGTTTTCTGCTGTGAAATAAACTTAATGACTCTAAAAATTCATAGAAAATTTCAAATAATTAGGCTGATTTCATTTCCACAGCCTCTACTAGATCTTCATAAATTAACGCAACTAAAATGAAGCACTCTAGGAACTTCAATGCATTAACAGCAAACTGCTGTTTTAGAATCTTCAAAAACTGACCAAAATGATTTAATATTACTGCTGAATCTTTACAATCAAGAATTAATGGTGTGAATCCAGTATTTTGCAACTAAGGCAAATCTATGGGGGGGGGGAGGTGTGCAATATTTTTTCCAGTATTCCTAGCCAAAAGTTTCTAAATGTACTTTCTTTACGTACATTTAAAATATATTCATTATTTTTTTCCGGTATGTCTTTAAACATTTAATGATACCTATGTCTGACAGCAGAATCATCAATGCACTGTTGTTGTTGTCGTGTCCACATTAAGCGGAAAAATGGTTGCCAGAGCCTACTTGGAAGAAAAGTTGGACTTCTATTTTCCACCCCCAATTTTGAGGAAGAGCACTCGGGGGATCCGGGTGTCTCCCACCCCTCTTCTCATCCACTAAATCCACACTAGAGGACTTTCGGCTCGCCGCATATTTAGAGTGCCGACATGCCGCACCGACACTATACATTTACAACGTACATGACAAACCCGTGATTCGAACCCGGGCCCTTCGGTACCACAGTAGGCTCCTCTAACCACTCTACCGTCTGGGCGGCGAATGCACTGTTGGCAAGTAGATTATTTCTTTGGTTTCCTGGTTATTTCTTTGGTTGAAATACTGAAAACAGGTTGCAGAACTGTAAGAAAAAGAATTTTTCTTAATTTCTCTATAATTCATTAGTTTTAAAAACATTAATTCTCAGTATCACCCTATAAGCCAAGTCTTAAAAATTTCGGAAATCACCGATACATCCGTATAGCATATAATTCAACTAGAAAGTCTTATCCCTTTTTAACACACTGGCTGCTACCAAAGAATATGAAAGTTATTAACTAAGTTTATAAGGTACATTCTCTCTCCTTTCTGCATGCCTTCCTTGCATAACAGTAGCACATTCGGCGCATATTCGAGAGGTCCAGGCTCAAGTCCCGGTAAGGGGCTTGCTCATTTTTCATGTCTCTCGCTTCAAAAAAGCTAATAAGTCTACAGTCGCGCCCGAACTAAAAAACGGTGGTGGATGATGATTCTTCACCATCCGGATTTGGTGACTGGGTCTCTTAACCCCACTCGCACTTTAAAAGGGTGTTGGTTGGTTGACTTTTTAAATGGCACAAAACCTCGAGGGTTATTATGCGCCAGACAAATGGTGAGTTTAATTCAAGATGCATAAACGCACTGTATCACGTGAATTGATGAAATGAACCTGAAATGCTGATGAAGGCATGGAGAAATGAACCTGAAATGCTAATGAAAGAATGGAAAATGTCCAGGCAGAAATAACTGAAAAAAGCTCTAGCAACAAGTAGAGCAGGATAAAATGTAGTTCAAATCATATGGTAAAAGGAGATGTCTTTTAAAAAAACCTGAGGCTGATGTGAGGGTTTCTTCCAATGAGATCTGTTAAGTTAACATTCGTAGAGTTAAAATAAAATTCACGTTTCTGACTAAAAGCAGGACAGCAAGTTAAAATGTGATTGACTGAAACGGGAACGTTGCAAGTGCCACAAATAGGCTCATTATCTCCTTTCAAGAGGTACTGATGTGTCAGTCTGCAATGACCAATTCGTAAGCGAGTCAGTAGTACATCCTCCTTCCGATTCCCTCTCGACTCCCAGTACTCCAAACTGGGTTTTATCTGCCTTAATTTGTTCAGAAGTTGGCATTCCCAGAATTCTTGTCGCCTGAACAAGACCTTTGTTCTAATGTAATTCCATATGTCTGTAAAAGGGACATCATTTTCTGAGATAATATCAGCAGATTTTACTGCAATATCGGCGAGTTCATTGCCTTTGATGCCAGCGTGTCCAGGCACCCAGCAGTACGCAATATAAGAACCTGCGTTTCTCAAACGGATGTGTGCCTTTAAAATTTCTAAGACCAAAGGGTGGCTGGTATTTGTATTTATTGATTCAAGAGCACTCAGAGAGTCAGAGTAGATGATGAACTTTCTGCTATTCTGCCTAGAGTTAAAGATTAAGGAATTCAAGATGGCAAAAGTTTCCGCAGTAAAGACAGATGTAGCCTTATGAAGTTTACTACTCTGTATTTCTTAATCACAAACAAAAGCTGTCCCGACGTGACCATGATTCTTTGAGCCATCAGTAAAATCTGCTTTGTAGTTAGAATAACTGCTTCTATGCTCTAGGAAAATTTGTTGGTATAGGATATCATTGGTACTGCCCTTCTTTAGTTCGGACGTGGACGCTATACCAATTAACCAATTGGCAGAGGGATGGTGCCCACGTCCTCCGTCGCATGTCGCATGTCTTCTTTAGTTCTCCAAAAATGTTAAGTAGGTGAAAGTTCACTTCTTGCCAGGGAGCAATACCGAAAAGGTCAAAGCTTTTGGGATGCAGATCATTTAGGTTGAATTCTTCAAGCATTGAGTGAATGCGAAGATCAAAAGGTGGGATACATAAAGGACGGGCATGGTAAAGACGCCAGTACTGATCAGATGTCATGAGTCGGACAGTATGTTCGTCCTGTGACATTACTTTATAATGAAGATCAATGGACAACTGCTTGCGTCTGAATTCCAAAGATGGTTCAAAACAGATGACATATAAACTTTGGACTGGAGATGTTCTGAAAGCTCCACAGCAAATCCGTAGCGCTTGATGGTGGACTGGATCCAATTTCAGGAGCACAGAAGGTCTTGCTGATCCGTAGATAACACAGCCATAGTGAAGTGTGGAACGGATTAAAGCTGCATAAATGCGGAGCATAGAACAACGTTCTGCTCCCCATGAGGTATTGGCCAGGACTTTCAGTATGTTGAGAGCTTTAGCACATTTTGTCTTTAGATTTAGGATATGCGGAAGGAAAGTGAGCTTTCTGTCAAAGATAACTCCTAGGAATTTTGCTTCTGGCTCAAAGCAGATCAAAGAACCGTCAAGATACAGCTCTGGATCATGATGTATATTTCTTTTACGACAGAAGTGCACGCAGACTATCTTCTGGTTAGAAAATTTAAAACCATTGTTGTTGGACCACTTTAAGATTCTATTTAGAGCAATTTTTAGTTGTCTCTCAATGTATCTCAAATCTTGACCTTGACAATAGATCATCAGATCATCAACATACAGGGAACCATGCACTGTGGGAGGAAGTTCTCTTAAAATGGCATTAATTTTCAGGCTGAAAAGAATGACACTGAGCACTGAACTTTGGGGTACACTTTCTTGTTGTACAAATACTTGAGAAAGCAACGAACCAATCTTGACTTGGAAAGTGCGGTCCTTCAAAACGTTTTGAATAAAGATGGGTAGATTACTTCGCAATCCAGTGCTGTAAAGGTCATGAAGATTTCCATGCCGCCAAGTTCTATCGTACGCCTTATCCATGTCATGAAGATTGAAACCACATGATTTCTTTTCGCAAATGCATTGCGTACTGCGGTTTCTAAAAACAGGGCATTATCAAGTGAAGATCTTCCCTTACGGAAACCACTTTGGTAAGACGATAAGCAATGATTAGTCTCCAGATAGTAGGTGAGACGGTGATTTACCATTTTTTCCATAATCTTGCAAAGGCAGGTAGTGAGCGCGGTAAGGCGATAATTTAAAGGATTTTTCGGGTCCTTGCCGGAATTTACTATAAGGATAACAAAGGCCCTGCACCAGTCAATATAAAAAATTTGTTCCTTCCATATCTTATTATAAAGAGCAAGAAGGACCACTAGATTCATAGGGCAGGTGGCTTTATCGTCAAATAACTTATGCCATCAGGACTAAAGCAAGTCCTATCAGTGCGAGACATTACATTTCTTAATTAAAACAGGGTGAGATCTTTATTATAAGATTCTGCATTAGGATGGGGAAAAGTCGATTTGAATCCTTTCCAAGCGCACCTTTGTTGGCAGAAACTCTTTTGAGTAATTGCTACTGCCAGATACAGCAGCAAATGTATCAGCTAAAGCATCGGCTATTTCTTCTCCAGTACTTATCAACTTTCCATCTTTTACTAGAACTGAAAAAAAAAAGAATCATTATGTAGTCCAGAGGCTTTGCGGACTCTTTTCCAAACCTGTTTGCTAGACATTGAGGAGGTAATAGTGGACACGTAGGCTGCTTATGATTTTCTCTGACTTTGTCGCCTCACTTTTCTTGCATTCGCCTTAGCATTTTTAAAGGCAAGAAGATTTTCCAGTGTTGGATATCGGTGAAAGATACGCCAAGTTTTCTTTTGCTCTCTCGAAGTTTTATGACAATCATTGTTCCACCAGGGTTTAGGGAACTTTGTCGAGGACTTTGGAATAGAGAGTTCAGCTGCTTGTACAACAGTATCAGAGATCATTATTACTGTTGTATTAATGTCCACATCGTTGACCATTTCTTCAGTCAGCACAGCACAAGATTAAAAAAGATCCCAATCAGCTTTATCGTAAAGTAAGCGCGGTTGTCTAGAGATCTTTGATTTCCCTGTAATAATTACAATGACTGGGAAGTGGTCACTATCGTAGAGATTCTCTCCTATACTGAAAGAGCAGAAAGGTAGTAGAGATGGAGCGCAAAAAACCAGATCAATTGCATGAAATGTTCTAGTCGACTGATGAAAGTAAGTGTATTCTCCATTATTAAGGAGACAAACAGAGTGATCTTCCATTAATTGTTCGATCTGCCGGCCCCTTGAATTAGTGTCCCTATTTCCATATAATGTACTATGGGCATTGAAGTCACCTAAACTCTCGCTGATGAACTCTCGCTGATCAACATGTTCATGTGGGGGTAAATAAATGGTGCATACAGAGATTGAAAAGCGTAAATTAATCTGAACCGCCACAGCTTGAAGGGACATCGTCAAAGGGAGAGCGATGTATGGGTGGTTGTGGGAGGTGATAAGGCCCACACCACCACAGGCACGATCCCCAGATGGGTTGTCCTTTCTTACTGTTGTATATCTCCGTATCTTAGCATGTCTGCTTGGTTTTAACAAGGTATCCTGAAGCGCAAGGCAGGCAGGTTGATGCATGTTTATTAAACCCTTGATGTTATCCAGGTTTTGACGAAAACCCCGGCAATTCCACGAAATAAATGCAAAAGGTGTTTCGGAAGGGATAACCCTTCTTCAACGTCCATTTCGTCTGAGTCGTCTAAGCGTCCTGAACTCATGCTTGCGATGGAACTTTGAATGGGTCCTGGGTTTTTGCTTATTTTTCTCTCTGATACCATCTCTATGATTGTTCTGTTGGACACCCTGTTTTCCTTTGGGCGCAGTCACCGGCATACTACTTTCAACATCAGGTTCCCCCAACGGATTTTTGGTTTCTAGGATCTTCTGTCGTTGCTAGTTCTCTTTCCTGTGCGGTTATTGTGGTTTGCGTTGGTATTGATCTGAATGATTTTGTTGCGGATGCATAAGATTTATCAGGTCTTGGCTGGTTAGAGAGAAAAAGTCTTTTGGCTTCTGCAAATGATATCTTTTGTGTAACTTTAATGTTTTGAATTTGTTTTTCTGTCTGCCATTTCGGGCATGATCTTGAAAAAGCTGCATGCTCGACTTTACAGTTTATATACAAGGGGGCAGCAGAGCTGTCTTCACTAGCAGGGCCTACGATGGAACATTCAGTGCACGTGAGGCTACCGCGACAAGAGGTCTTCCCATGTCCAAAGCGCTGACATTGAAAGCAACGCATTGGATTCGGTATATATGGCCTGACTGAACAGTTTAGGTATCCAGCTTTGATGTTTTTAGGCAGCTTTGATGCTTTTGAAAGCAAGTATGACATGGTTAGTGGGAATGAGTTGACCTTGTTTCCGTATTTTGATCCTACGAGCACCACACACGTTTTGATCTGCCAACTCTTTAACAAATTCCTCTTCAGTTACTGACAGTAAGTTTATTTCAGAGATTACTCCTCGGGACGAATTTAGAGTGTTATGTGGCTTAACTGCAATGTTTGCTTGTTCTAATTTAGTTAGTTTCAAAAGATTATTAGGCTGCTTTCTGGACACAGTTTCTATCAAAAGGCCTCCAGACCGAAGTCTCTTAATAATTTTCAGTTCTCGTACAGAAGACAAAAGATATTTGTTTATTAGAAATAGTGACATTTTTTTCAATTTTTCAGAGCTGGTTATAATTAAGAAACGTGAACCAAGTACATCTGATACAGTGCTTTCTATGTCGCTTCTTAGTCTTTTTGTCACAATCGGAGTATCGGGTACTCTGTTGGAGCAGGAAGGTATCATAGCATTCATATTTAAATGGAGAAAGATTCGGTTGCGACCGCCCCACCCACCATGGAGCCCAACAAGGGAACGCAGATTCCTACGCCAGTGCTAGCCGGACCTATACGCAAACTGAAGTCCCACAGTCGGCTTTCCCAAAAGAAGGTACTCCCGAGAGTTTGTCCCCAAGCCACTGACATAAGGACTAGTGACCAGCCGATTGACACCCGAGATCACGACAAGGTGCCTTCCGTTTAACTGAAGCAGATGCCAAAGCAGTGTGTTGGGGGCAGTACCTCGCCCCTCAACTACCAGGACCTCAATTACCCTTTCCAGATACACGGGTCTGCACGCACGGCAAACACGTGGCCAGTTTTCTCGCCATTCGAAGAACAAGCCTGTTTCAGTTTCTTATGATGAGCCCGAACCTCGGAAGAGGAAACCACAAGGGAGAAGGAAAACGAGAGAAGTTGTAGTTAAGAGGAGAGGAGGCAGAAAGGAAGAGAGATCACTGGGGCTCTAGGATTGTGATACGCGATCACCAAGACGGTAATCCCCTAAACGATCTTCACCTGCTATGCTCTAGCTGGGCATGTTGGAACGGCCTTCACGCCTAGGGTGGCCCTACCAGGAGCTATGCTCCCGACGCGCTTTGCCCGTTCCGCCCAGTGACACCTCCCGCCACGTTGAGGCAGGATAGCAAGACTTGGGGAGTACATGTATAGGGAGGTGTAGTGAAGTTTAAAATGTTTTATTAATTGTTTTTCTTGTAAATGAGTTCGGAAAATAATGAATTCTACTATTATGATTCAATGACCAATGTGCCTACATGTTTCTATAGGCATTATGCCCAGACTTAGGATAACAGCAATAAAATAAAAGCCTAACATTCATTTTTATCTGTAACGCACCATGTCTGCCGAACAGAATTCTTCTCTAGAACCTTTGACGTAAATTTGGTTTCATAATAATTATGGTAAAATCACCATAATTATAGTTCGTCTAACCTAGACATCGTTCATTCTGAATATCGTATAGGAGAAAACACACGTGAAAAAAAATGTTTGTAAAATTATTGTTACGGTTTTTGTATTGATTTATTTAGTTTGCTATTTTTAATACAACTTGTAGACTTGTTATTAAAGTCTTTCATTTCCCCATGTCCCCAAGTATGACATGTTTAGTGGCAATGAGTTGACCTTCTTTCCGTATTTTGATCCTACGAGCACCACACACGTTTTGATCTGCCAACTCTTTAACAAATTCCTCTTCAGTTACTGACAGTATGTCTATTTCAGAGATTACTTCTCGGGACGAATTTAGAGTGTTATGTGGCTTAACTACAATGTTTGGTTGTCCTAATTTAGTTAGTTTCAAAAGACTATTAGACTGCTTTCCAGACACAGTTTCTATCAAAAGGTCTCCAAATCGAAGGCTCTTAATATTTTTCAGTTCTCCTACAGAAGACAAAAGATGTTTGTTTTTTAGAAAGGGTGACATTTTTTTCGATTTTTCAGAGCTGGTTATAATTAAGAAACGTGGAAAAGTACATCTGATACAGTGCTTTCTATGTCGCTTCTTAGTCTTCACAATCGGAGTATCGGGTACTCTGTTGGAGCAGGAAGGTATCATAGCATTCCTATTTAAATGGAGAAAGATTCGGGTCCGACCGCCCCACCCATCATGGAACCCAACAAGGGGACGCAGATTTCTATGCCAGGGCTAGCCGGACCTATACGCAATCTGATGTCCCACAGCCGGCTTTCCCAAAAGCAGGTACTCTCGAGAGCTTTTCCAAAGCCACTGACACAAGGACTAGTGACCAGCCGATTGACACCCGTGAGGACGACAAGGTGCCTCCCGTATAACTGAAGCAGATGCCAAAGCTGTGTATTGGAGACAGTACTTCGCCCCTCAACTACGAGGATCCTGTTTTCCAGTGACACGGGTCTCCACGCACGGCAAACTCGTGGGCAGTTTTCCCGCCATTCGAAGAACTAGGGACAAGGCTGTTTCAGTTTCTTATGACGAGCCCGAACCTCGGAACAGGAAACCACATGGGAGAAGGAAAACGGGAAAAGTTGCAGTTAAGAGGAGGTATCACTGGGGCTCCAGGATTGTGACACCCGATCACCGAGACGGTAATCCCCTGAAGGATCTTCACCTGCTATGCTTTAGCTGGGCATGCTGGAACGGACATCACGCCTAGGGTGGCCCTACCATGAGCTATGCTCCCGACGTACTTCGCCCGTTCCGCCCAGTGACACCCCACGCCACGTTGAGGCAGCGTAGCAGGACTTGGGGGTTTAAAAGGGGGAGTATATGAAGTATTTTCTCTCCAATTTCTGCATGCCTTCCTGGTATAATGGTAGCACACTCAGCGTATATTTAAGAGGTCCAGGCTCGAGTCCCGGCGAAATCATTGCTCATTTTTCATGTCTTCTACTTCAAAATAACTTAATGTCTCCACAAGTTTCACAGTAAAAATTTCAGGAAAACTGATTTTTAGCTACTTAATGTGATGGTAGTATACACTTACAAATATAGAACACCAAACTTTTTAAGACTCAAAACGTACGACCATTACATTTATGACATCTAAAAATACGGCGAGTATTTGGTCGGGAGATATCTGAAAATGCTACCAGATATCATGATACCTTAAAATATGGTACGGAATTTAGGTTTTTATACACGTGTAACGTAAATGTAGCCAATTTCCCATAGGAAGTCCTCCACGAAACCATTCCTCTCCTAGGCAGAGAGCGAAACATACTTTTCCATAACGGAATATGCAGCGGTTATGCAGGGTATTAAGGGGTGATACAATTGGTGTGAATAACCTAGATATATATGATAACTGCCTATATCAATTTAGAATTGCAATAAAACTTCCCTCAGAGAGTTTTTAACCACTTGCGCTACGACTAAATTTGTAAGGATCCTAAGTTTTACTAACGTTGATTTTATTTTAAAACTGTACTATCACTTCTTATTTTCTACTTCCGGGCAGAATTAAATGGTTTAACTTGTTTATGCAAATTATCTTGCTAACGCCAAGTACTTAAGTTGTGGCTTTTTGCCAAGAGAGAAGGAGTTTTTAGGAAGCAAGCCGCTTGCCACTGTAGTTTTACGAGTTTTCACTCTGTTGCTGGTTGCCTTTAAGGCTAGAGGTTTAGCCCTCTTGTTATTTGCAGGCGTATCGTAGTTTTAGCAGCTCGGCGTACTACATACGTACCATTCTTTAAATAAAGGCCAATCTTAGTGCTAGACAATTGTATACTAATTCAAAGTTAGTTTTTAGTTAGAGTTTTTGTTAGTAGTTTTTATATTCTTACGTTCAGACCACGAGTGATTGTTCTCTGTATCCCGAAGTTCGGGAATACCTGTAAAGTATTGAAAATAAAGGGTTTCGTATACCCTTCTTGCTCGTTCACACCTTCTTGAACATAGCTTGAGTAAGCTCCCTGGTTCCTATTCAGGACCATTCATGTCTCCAACGCAAATCAAGAGGAACACAAGTCCTGACAGTGGCGCCCGAAGAAGAAGAATAACCATGGCTGGGTTTCAAGAAGAACCTGAGGTGCCTGCAGCAGCTGCTCAGAATCCAGAAATGCCAGCTGCCGCCCGAGAAGGATTTGGTTACATCGTCCAGACCATGCGCGCATCGATTAAACCAGAAGCAACATTTAATGAAAACTCACCGGTGCCCAGTTTTTTGGAAAAATTGGATGACCACTTCATGTTATATCCAGTCCGTGAGTTTCAGAAAGTCACCTTAGCTACCAGCGCTTTGAGAGGCCAAGTGCTTAATTGGTTCAAATGTATAGGAAGAAACCTCTTGGGTCAAGCGGGAAGTCCCACCTATACTTACGAAAATTTCAAGACTGCCTTAGTAAAAGCCTTCCCTGTCGTAAGAAATCGTGCAAAATTGGAAGCGGAACTCTTCAGCATATACCAGAAACGAATTGAAAATCTCTCAAATTTTATTTTAAGAAAAATACACGTATATAAACTCTTGTATGGAAGCCGGCCGGATCCTGAAATAATCCAAGTAATTTTGCCTAGGTTACTTCCCCAAGTACAAGACTTTACTGAATTTAGGAACCCGACGACACTGGAAACGTTATTTGAGCTCGCAATCCAGTTTGAAAGTAGAAGAACGGCGGGCATTGAAAGAAGACGCCAGTATGAACAACGAAACCAATTTGGTGCGCCAAGACCACAGCAAAGTCAAGAACACTGCTACGGAAGCAAAGCGAATCAGTGGGCAAGGAAACCCGAGTATCCAAAAACAACCGGCGAACGTCGACAGTTCAATAGTAATCCAGGAAAAAAGTCTGAAGGTCAGTGGAAAAAGAAGAAAAGCATGGAAAGGAAAAAACAAAATTTAAACTAAAACGGATTTCTGCTGACGGGAGGGTGCGGAAATCCGAAGGCCAAGAAAACCCCTCTTCCTTCAAGTTAAATACAGTAATGGTGAAAAATTTGACTCTTCCAAAGATTGAAGTGTTGGTGAATAACATCCCAGCCACCGCACTCCTGGATACAGGCGCGCAGTGTTCCTGTGTGGCAGAAGATTTTTTTAGGAAGTATTTTCGTAAATATCGCATATATAATTCGGATAATACGACAGTGTTAGCTGCGCAGGGAGAAAGATGCAAGTGCATAGGTAAATTACCGCTATACGTTCGTATCAAGGACGAACAAGTAAAGATTATGTTTTTTATAGTAAAGAATTTGCAAGCACATATCATCTTAGGGATAGATTTTCTTTCAGAGGCAGAAGCAACGCTGGATTTTAACGAAGCGTCCCTTAAGCTGACGATGAAACCAGTTCGAGAAGAAAAAACAGAACCAGCAATGTTAAACCTTGACCACCTGCCTAAGGAAGCGCAACAAAAAATTCGACAAGTGGTAAGTGAATTTGCTTCGTTATTTAGTGATATTCCAGGATTTACCCAAGTTACTAACCATAGTATCGACACCGGAGATTCACTGCCAGTTCGCCACAAACCATACCGATATGATAAGAATAAAGAAAAAATTATAGAGTGACACATTAGAGATATGTTACGTAAAAAGATCATAACGCCCATCTCAAGTAGTTATGCTAGCCCGGTTGTTTTATGTAAGAAAAACAATGACTATCCAGTAACACATCCAAAAAGGTGGCGTTTTGCGATTGACTATCGTAAACTAAACTCCATGACTAAATATCCGGTATATCCGTTACCTATTATTGAAGAAATTCTAAGGAACATAACTTCTACCAAATACATGACGACTTTAGACTTAACGACTGGTTATTTTCAAATAGGGTTTAGACCGGAAGATGTGCCTAAGACTGCTTTTATAACCAAGTCTGGCACTTATGCATTCCTGCGTATGCCGTTTGGCCTTTCAGGGGCACCGGCAACATTTCAGCGATGTATGGACATTGTGCTAAGGCCTGTTCTTGGAAAGTCCACATTTATCTACTTAGACGATATCATTATTACTAGTGATAATCTGGACCAACATGTACAGGATTTAAGACAGGTGTTTTCATTATTAAATGAGGCCGGTCTAAAACTTAATGTTGAAAAGTGTAAATTTGCAGCACCTGAATTAAAATACTTAGGATACAAAATATCTCAAAAAGGAATCGAGACTGACGAATGAAAAATAATCGCTAGTCAAAAGTGTCCGCCGCCAAATACGGCGAAGAAGCTCTCTAGGACTTTATTCATATTATAGGTCCTTTATAAAAGACTTTGCAGCTATTGCTGAACCATTGTCAAAATTAAAAAGGAAAAAGGCAAGATTCTCGTGGACGGCCGAAGCCAATAGTGCGTTTGAAAAATTAAAACAAGCGTTAACGCAAGCGCCTGTTTTGAAATTTCCTGAGAACAATGAGAATTTAGAAATTTCAGCGGATGCTTCGGATTATGCGTTAGGAGCAGTACTTTCCCAAAATCAACACCCCGTGGCATTTTTAGTAGAACTTTAAATGAAATTCAAAGAAATTATTCGGCGACTGAGAGAGAGGCACTTGCAGTTCTGTTAGCAGTGCAAAAGTTCCGAGTCTATTTTGGAAGAGCGCCAGTAACAGTGTATTCTGATCATGCAGCGTTAACTAGATTATACTCAGGAAAAAATTTATCTCCAAGGTTAATAAGATGGGCACTCAAGTTACAGGAGTATAATTTGGTAATCAAACACACCCCCGGAAAGGAAAATATCGTAGCAGATGCCCTATCCAGAATAAAAATAGATGAAGAAGGTAATACTGTAAAGGTGGCAATGCTCACAGCATATACGATACATTCCCGAAAAACTGTAATAACCGAACTGGGTAAGGATCCGGAATTTAAAAATATTTATGATTATTTAAAAGATCCTGAAAATTTTAGCCACCAAGATATTGTGGCGATAAGGAATAGGGCGGCCCATTACGAACTAATAGATGGTCTTTCATTTTATACGAAAACTACGAATTTCGACCTGTTATCCCAGCTAGTCTTAGATTAAATTGAGAGTTGCAAGATTCTCCTTTGGCCTCTCATGGTGGTATTCTAAAACCCATCCAACGCGTACGCGAAGCAGTTTATTTTCCTGAACTGCAAAAGTTAACAAGGGCGTATGTCCAGTCCTGCCCAACATGTAAAGCAGTTAATTACGTTAATTTCCGCCCGGCCGGGTTTCTAAATAGCATTAAATCAGAATTTCCAAATGAAATAATTGGCATCGATTTATTCGGCCCTTTCCCGAAGAATCACTTAAATAAAAGTCGGTATCTCCTTGTTATGGTTGATCATTTTAATAACCGAAATTGTTCCCTTGAAACGAGCCTCCGCGAAATTAGTTACTGATTCTATTTTAAATAAATACATTTTAAAATACGGGGCGCCCCTAAAAGTTATATCGGATAATGGCCCTCAATTTGTAAGTAATATATTTGAAGACATGTGCTAAAAACTGGGCATACGTCATTTAAAAATGGTCCCGTATCGGCCGCAATCAAATATAGCGGAACGTGTCAATAGAAATATAGTGAAAATTATTCGTAGTTATGTTAAAAATTTTCATAATAGCTGGAATAACTATGTCAAAGAATTAGCTTTCGCCCTTAGGACCGCAAAACATGATACGACGGGCAAAACTCCTGCTGAGTTATTTTTAGGCAGAAAGATTATAACGCCGTTAGATAGATTATTTTATATTCAAAAAAGAGCCCCTGAATTTCCAATGGGCAATATAGAAAATTTAATTAAAGAAGCAAAGAAGAACACTGAAGTAGCAGAAAGAAAACAGAAGCTGTATTATGATATGAAACGACGGGGAGTAACTAATAAAGTAGGGGATGAAGTGTTAAAAATTAAGCATTCACTTTCTTCAGCACCAGAAGACAAAATTGCAAAGTTCTATCCACGATTTGAAGGACTGTATGTAATAGAGAAAGTAACTCACGCTGTAGTGGTGTTAAAAGCCAAGAATGGTGAAACCTGCACCGCAAACACTGACCAGATAAAACCATTCTATAATCGTAATAAAATGCAAATATTTCAAGATCTTTTGCAGGATCCGGCACGGAAGGCACAATCTCCAAAGGTGGCACAACGACAATCACAAGGTCAAGCCATGAGTAGACAGGTGCATATGAAAAGAAAGTTTCCCCGTTGGAAAACTGAAGGTAACAAGAAAAAGAAGCCGTTCCACCGACCAGAAAAGAGAGGGCACGACCACCCCCTGAATGAAGAAGGGAAAAGTTCTATTAATGCAAAGAGAGCCAGCAGAAATGGCAGCAACATAACACGGCTCCGAAACGAAAGATGTACCATCGGATAGGAGTCTACGCAGCAAATGTCGAGGAATCGACGAAGGAAAACGAGCTGCAGATGCAAGGAAGCAAGAAACGTTTGAACAGCCAGCAACTAGATCCAGGCAACAACGGGAGAGAGTTGTCCCGATTCCGCCAAGAGCAGCTGCCATCAAAGGGCCGGAAGTACAAGCAGAAGTCAAGAGGAAGGTCTTTAAGGGTCATCAAAGTGGAAAAAATAGAGAAAAAAAGCTCACGGAGGAAGGCACTGAAGGGCGAACCCGCACAAGACGGAGGATAATCCAGACGGTAGTCTTCGCCACTTTCCAGGACTGGGCGACAAAACGGATGTCGGAATATCACAAAGATAAGTAAAACTTTATGTTACTTTGAAACTCTAAGTTAATTTTTCGTTCTTACTGCAACTGGCAGAATTTAAGAAGTTTTACCTCATGTGAGGCCTACCTTTATCGCCAAAAAGGCGAGAAATGAGTTTTACCTATTTTGTTACTATGTTTTTCAATTACTCGCGAGGAAAACTAAAATTATTGTAGAATAGGAATGTGTAAATACTTGAATATTGTAAAAGCATTGGTAATCTTTGAGAAAGGTACCTTAAAAAATTGTAAAATTATTGTATAAAATTTTATTTAAAAGATTCTGTCAAGAAAAGAAGTTTTAGTCTAAAGGACTTTTGAAATGTAGTATTTCAATGTTAATTAGCACTTGCTTGGAAAGAAATAGAAGTTAACAAACATTGTACTACTAATGTATGTTTTAAATTGCGTAAAATAAACGGCATGTTAATATGTCCTTATGTATAATGTAAACTGTTATCTTAAAAGTTAAGAAATACTGTGATATGTTAAAAGTGAAAATGTTATAGTAATGCCAAAATTTTTAGCTTATTGGTATGACTGTAAAAAGAGCAAAGTAGTGTGAATATGTGCTAAAGGTTGAATGAATGTAGTTAGTCTCTCTGACGCTACACTTCAGAGTTAGCCACTGTTAAGAATAGTACCTCAGGGTTCAGAGATGAATATAAGGTGTGTTCTGAGGTCTTATGTTGAATGTTAACACGTTAGTGTTTTGATTACAGGTGGTAGTGTTGAACACTTGTACATAGACACGAACGTGTTTGGTGTTTCTCTTTACAACACATGTCAGAGAGCACGGGGAGATAATTAAATAATAGCATGAATGAAATAAGAATAGTTCTAAAAGAAAAATATACGTATTCATGTTACTTGCCATTTGATTGTTTAACATTTCATTAAACTAGTTTTCCTTCCAGATCTTTGGAAGGTGTGTGTGTGTGTGATTATGGCAAAGCCTCGACGGCTATCTGCCTAAGAGGAGAGATGCCTTCGTGGAGGACTTTCTAAGGGAAACTGGCTCGTATACACGTTACACATGGGGTAAACCACGAAAACGCCCATGAAGCCAGCCCGTTCACGGGATTCGAACCTCAGACCGAACTACCAGTGTTCAGCGACTTTACTGCTTGGCCGCAGATCTCTGGAAGGAACCAGATTCAACTAAGAAAAGCTCCTGTTTATAGATGCAGTACAGATGAAAAGTAATTGTCCATGGAATTGATCATGTAAAAACGACTTTTTAATTTCTAGATTAGATAGTTTCTAGTGAGGAATGTTTGTAAAAGATTGGCCTCGCGTTAGATTTAGAATCTAGAGCTAAAAGTTTTCAACAAGGTCGTTTTAGACCTCAGTTTCAAACTAATCAACTCTATCAGGTTCAGTGTTCCTCCTTACTTGCTTTGGGAACATTAAATAACCTGACTCGGAACAGGGAGCTTACTAAAGCTATGTTCAATAAATGTGGGAAGTAGACAAGATACACAGGAAGGGTATACGAAACCCTTTATTTTTCTCTCTTTACAATGATTTCTGGACTTCGGAATACAGAGACCAACCACTTGTGGTCTGAATGTAAGAATATAAAAATATTAACTAAACTCTAACTAAACTAACTTTGGATTAATAAACAAGTGCCTACTTGAAGATTGGCCGTATATTAACAGAAAGGCCGTATGTAGTACAGAGAACTGTTAACACTACGATACGTTTAAAATTATCAAGAGGATTACACCTCTGGCCTTGAAGGCAACCAGCAACCGAGTAAAACTGCTATGGCAAGCGGCCTGCTCCTAATCATTCCTTCCTCTCTGTTGCTTGGCAGGCCCACCAGCGGCCGAGCGGTAAAGTCGCTGAACACTGGTAGTTCGGTCCGAGGTTCGAATCCCGCGAACGGGCTGGCTGCATGGGTGTTTTCGTGGTTTTCCCCATGTGTAATGTGTATACGAGCCAGTTTCCCTTAAAAAGTCCTCCACGAAAGGCATCCCTCCCCTTAGGCAGATAGCCCTAGTGTGCTTTGCCATAATTAAATACACCAAACACTCTCTTGCTTGGCAAAAAGCCACAACTTAAGTACTTGGCGGTCGCAAGACAAATTTGCATAAATAAGTTAAAGCTTTTAATTCTGGCAGGAAGTAGAAAATAAGAAGTGATAGTAAAGATTTAAAATAAAATAAACGTTAGTAAAACTTAAGATCCTTACATATTTCCTGCCAGAGTTAATTAGTTTGAAACTGAGGTCTAAAACGACCTTGTTGAAAACTTTTAGCTCTAGAATCTAACGCGAGGCCAATCTTTTACAAACATTTCTCACTAGAAACTAGAAATTTAAAAAAAAAATCGTTTTTTACATTATCAACTTCATGGACAATTACTTTTCATGTGTACTGCATCTAAACAGGAGCTCTTAGTTGAAATCTGGTTCCTTCCAGAGATCTGGAAGGAAAACTAGTTTAATGAAATGTTACACAATTAAATGGCAAGTAACATGAATATTTATATTTCTCTTAACATTCTTATTTCATTCATGACGTTATTTAATTCTCTCCTCGAGCTCTCTGACATGTGTTGTAAAAGAAAACACCAAACACGAACGTGTTTATGTAGAAGTGTTCAACACTACCACCTGCAATCAAAACACTAACGTGTTAAAATTCAACATAACAAGACCTCATAACACACCTTATATCCATCTCTAAACCCTGAGGTACTATTCTGAAAGTGGCTAACTCTGAAGTGTAGCGTCAGAGAGCCTAACTACATTCATTCAACTTTTAACACATATTCACAATAATTTTCTCTTTTTACAGTCACACGAATAAGTTAAAATTTTCTGGCATTACTTTCACTTTTAACATATCACAGTATTTCTTAACGCTTAAAATAACAGTTCACATTGTATATAAGAACATATTAACAAGCCGTTAATTTTACGCATTTGAAAACATACATTAGTAGTACATTGTTAACCTCTATTCTTTTCCAAGCAAGTGCCAATTCTTCTACATTGAAATACTACATTTAAAAAGTCTTTCAGACTAAAACTTCTTTCTTGCCAGAATCTTTTAAATAAAATTTTATACAATAACTTTTACAATATTCAAGTATTTACACATTCCTATTATATATTAATTTTAGTTTTACTCACGAGTAATTGAAAAACATAATAATAAAATAGGTAACAACTCATTTCTCGCCTTTTTGGCGATAAAGGTAGACCTCACATGAGATAAAACGTCTTGAATTCTGCCACTTGCAGTAAGAATGAAAGATTAACTTAAGGTTGCAAAGTAACATAAAGTTTTACTTATCTTTGTGATATTCGGACATTCTTTTTTCTGCCCAGTCCTGGAAGGTAGCAAAGACTAGCGTTTGGTTTATCTTCCTTCTTGTGCGGGTTCGCCCTTCAGTTCCTTCCTCTATGAGCTTTCTTTTCCTTCCAGTTCGGTCACCCTTGAAGACCTTCTTTTTAGCCTCTGCCTGTGGTCTTGGCCGTTTGATGGCAGCAGGTCTTGGCGGAACCGGGACACTTCTCTCTCGTTCCTGCTTGGATCTCGTTGCTGGCTGTTCAAATTTTCCTTGTTTCTTTGCCTCCGCAGCTTGTGTTCCTTCAGCAATTCGTCGACATTTGCTGCGTAGACTCCTGTCCGATGGGTAGATCTTCCGTTTGGGAGCCGGGTTATAGTTGCCGTTATTTCTCCTGGCTCTCTTTGCATTCGTAGTACTTCTCCCTTCTTCATTCTGGGGGTGGTCGTGCGCTCTCTTTTCTGGTCGGTGGAACGGCTTCTTTTTCTTCAATTTTTCAACGGGGAAACTTTCTTTTCAATTGCTCCTGCCTCCTAATGGCTTGCCCTTGTGATTGTCGTTGTTCCACCTCTGGAGCCTGTGCCTGCAGTGCCTGCCGTGCCGGATCCTGCAAAAGATCTTTAAATATTTGCATTTTATTACGGTCATAGAATGGTTTTATCTGGTCAATGTTTGCGGAGCATGTTTCACCATTCCTGGCTTTTAACACCACTACAGCCTGAGTTATTTTTTCTATGACATATGCTCCTTCAAATCGTGGAAAAAATTTGGCGGTTTTATCTTCTGGTGCTGAAGAAAGTGAATGCTTAATTTTTAATACTTCATCTCCTACTTCATAAGTTACTCCCCGTCGTTTCATATCGTAATAAAGTTTGTTTTCTCTGTGCTACTTCAGTGTTCTTTTTTGCTCCTTTAATTAATTTTTCTATATCACCCCTTTTAAATTCTGGGGCTCTTTGTTGAACATAAAATAATTTATCTAACGGCGTTATAATCTTTCTGCCTAAAAATATCTCAGCAGGAGTTTTGCCCGTTGTATCATGTTTTGCGGTCCTAAGGGCGAAAGCTAATTCATTGACATAGTTATCCCAGCTTTTATGAAAATTTTTAACATAACGACGGATAATTTTCACTATATTTCTACTGACCCATTCGGCTATATTTGATTGCGGGCGATACGGGACCATTTTTAAATGACGTATGCCCAGTTTTTGGCACATGTCTTCAAATATATTACTTACAAATTGAGGACCATTATCCGATATAACTTTTAGGGGCGCCCCGTATTTTAAAATATATTTATTTAAAATAGAATCAGTAACTAATTTCGCGGAGGCTCGTTTTAAGGGACAATTTCGGTCCACTTACTAAAATGATCAACCATAACAAGTACATACCGACTTTTATTTAACTGACTTTTTGGGAAAAGGCCTAATAAATCGATCCCAATTATTTCATTTGGAAATTCGGATTTAATGCTATTTAGAAACCCGGCCGGGCGGAAATTAACATAATTAACTGCTTGACATGTTGGGCAGGACTAGACATACGCCCTTGTTAACTTTTGCAGTTCAGGAAAATAGACTGCTACGCGTACGCGTTGGATAGTTTTTCGAATACCAGCATGAGAAGCTAAAGGGCAGTCGTGTAACTCCTGCAGGATATTTAATCTAAGACTAGCTGGGATAACAGGTCGAAATTCGTTGTTGGAATTCGTAGTTTTTGTATAAAATAATAGACCATCTATTAGTTCGTAATGGGCCGCCCTATTTCTTATCGCCACAATATCTTGGTGGCTAAAATTTTCAGGATCCTTTAAATACTCATAAATGTTTCTAAATTCAGGATCCTTACCCAGTTCGGTTATTACAGTTTCTCGGGAATTTATTGTACATGCTGTGAGCATTGCCACCTTTACAGTATTACCTTCTTCATCTATTTTTATTCTGGATAGGGCATCTGCTACGATATTTTCCTTTCCGGGGGTGTGCTTGATTACCAGATTATACTCTTGTAACTTGAGTGCCTCTCTTATTAACCTTGGGGATAAGTTTTTCCCTGAGTACAGTCTAGTTACCGCCGCATGATCAGAATACACTGTTATTGGCGCCCTTCCAAAATAGACTCGGAACTTTTGCACTGCAAACAGAACAGCAAGTGCCTCTCTCTCGGTCGCGGAACAATTTCTCTGTGTTTGATTTAAAGTTCGACTAAAAAATGCCACGGGCTGCTGATTTTGCGAAAGTACCGCTCCTACCGCATAATCCAAAGCATCCGCTGAAATTTCTAAATTCTCATTCTTTTCAGGAAATTTCAAAACAGGGACTTGCGTTAATGCTTGCTTTAATTTTTCGAAAGCATTATTGGCTTCGGCCGTCCACGAGAATCTTGCCTTTTCCCTTTTTAATTTTAACAATGGTTCAGCAATAGCTGCAAAATCTTTTATAAAGGACCTATAATATGAACAAAGTCCTAGAAAAGAAGAGAGCTTCTTTGCCGTATTTGGCGGCGGATACTTTTGCACAGCGATTATTTTTGATTCGTCTGTCTCGATTCCTTTCTCAGATATTTTGTAACCTCAGTATTTTAATTCAGGGACTGCAAATTTGCACTTTTCGACATTAACTTTTAGACCGGCCTCATTTAATAATGAAAACACCTGTCTTAAATCCTGTACATGTTGGTCCAGATTATCACTAGTAATAATGATATCGTCTAAGTAGATAAATGTGGACTTTCCAAGAACAGGCCTTAGCACAATGTCCATACATCGCTGAAATGTTGCCGGTGCCCCTGAAAGGCCAAACGGCATACGCAGGAATGCATAAGTGCCAGACTTGGTTATAAAAGCAGTCTTAGGCACATCTTCCGGTCTAAACCCTATTTGAAAATAACCAGTCGTTAAGTCTAAAGTCGTCATGTATTTGGTAGAAGTTATGTTCCTTAGAATTTCTTCAATAATAGGTAACGGATATACCGGATATTTAGTCATGGAGTTTAGTTTACGATAGTCAATCGCAAAACGCCACCTTTTTGGATGTGTTACTGGACAGTCATTGTTTTTCTTACATAAAACAACCGGGCTAGCATAACTACTTGAGATGGGCGTTATGATCTTTTTACGTAACATATCTCTAATGTGTCACTCTATAATTTTTTTCTTTATTCTTATCATATCGGTATGGTTTGTGGCGAACTGGCAGTGAATCTCCGGTGTCGATACTATGGTTAGTAACTTGAGTAAATCCTGGAATATCACTAAATAACGAAGCAAATTCACTTACCAGTTGTCGAATTTTTTGTTGCGCTTCCTTAGGCAGGTGGTCAAGGTTTAACATTGCTGGTTCTGTTTTTTCTTCTCGAACTGGTTTCATCGTCAGCTTTAAGGGACGCTTCGTTAAAATCCAGCGTTGCTTCTGCCTCTGAAAGAAAATCTATCCCTAAGATGATATGTGCTTGCAAATTCTTTACTATAAAAAACATAATCTTTACTTGTTCGTCCTTGATACGTACGTATAGTGGTAATTTACCTATGCACTTGCATCTTTCTCCCTGCGCAGCTAACACTGTCGTATTATCCGAATTAGATATGCGATATTTACGAAAATACTTCCTAAAAAAATCTTCTGCCACACAGGAACACTGCGCGCCTGTATCCAGGAGTGCGGTGGCTGGGATGTTATTCACCAACACTTCAATCTTTGGAAGAGTCAAATTTTTCACCATTACTGTATTTAACTTGAAGGAAGAGGGGTTTTCTTGGCCTTCGGATTTCCGCACCCTCCCGTCAGCAGAAATCCGTTTTAGTTTAAATTTTGTTTTTTCCTTTCCATGCTTTTCTTCTTTTTCCACTGGCCTTCAGACTTTTTTCCTGGATTGCTATTGAACTGTCGACGTTCGCCGGTTGTTTTTGGATACTCGGGTTTCCTTGCCCACTGATTCGCTTTGCTTCCGTAGCAGTGTTCTTGACTTTGCTGTGGTCTTGGCGCACCAAATTGGTTTCGTTGTTCATACTGGCGTCTTCTTTCAATGTCCGCCGTTCTTCTACTTTCAAACTGGATTGCTAGCTCAAATAACTTTTCCAGTGTAATCGGATTCCTTAATTCAATAAAGTCTTGTACTTGGGGAAGTAACCTCGGCAAAATCACTTGAATTATCTCAGGATCCTTTCCATACAAGAGTTTGAAGATGTGAATTTTTCTTAAAATAAAGCTTGAGAGATTTTCAATTCGTTTCTGGTTTATGCTGAAAAGTTCCGCTTCTAATATCGCACGATCTCTTACGACAGATAGGGCTTTTACTAAGGCAGTCTTGAAATTTCGTAAGTATAGGTGGGACTTCCCGCTTGACCCAAGAGGCTTCTGCCGATACATTTGAACGAATTAAGCGCTTGCCCCCCCCAAAGCGCTGGTAGCTAAGGTGACTTTCTGGAACTCATGCACGGGATACAGCATGAAGTGGTCCTCCAATTTTTCCAAAAAACTGGTTACCGGTGAGTTTTCATTAAATGTTGCTTCTGGTTTCATCGATGGGCGCATGGTCTGGACGATGTAACCAAATCCTTCCAGGGCGGCAGCTGGCATTTCTGGACTCTGAGCCGCTTCTGCAGGCAGCACAGGTTGTTCTTGAAACTCGGCCATGTTTATACTTCTTCGTCGGGCGCCACTATCAGGTTCAGTGTTCCTCCTTACTTGCTTTGGGAACATTTAATGACCTGACTCGGAACAGGGAGCTTACTAAAGCTATGTTCAATAAATGTGGGAAGTAGACAAGATACACAGGAAGGGTATACGAAACCCTTTATTTTTCTCTCTTTACAATGATTTCCGGACTTCGGAATACAGAGACCAACCACTTGTGGTCTGAACGTAAGAATATAAAAATATTAACTAAACTCTAACTAAACTAACTTTGGATTAATAAACAAGCGCCTACTTGAAGATTGGCCGTATATTAACAGAAAGGCCGTGTAGTACAGAGAACTGTTAACACTACGATACGTTTAAAATTATCAAGAGGATTAAACCTCTGGCCTTGAAGGCAACCAGCAACCGAGTAAAACTGCTATGGCAAGCGGCCTGCTCTTAATCACTCCTTCCTCTCTCTTGCTTGGCAAAAAGCCACAACTTAAGTACTTGGCGTTCGCAAGACAAATTTGCATAAATAAGTTAAAGCTTTTAATTCTGGCCGGAAGTAGAATATAAGAAGTGATAGTAAAGATTTAAAATAAAATAAACGTTAGTAAAACTTAAGATCCTTACAACTCTGGCGGGAAGTATGTAAGGATCCTAAGTTTTACTAACGTTGATTTTATTTTCAAACGGTACTATCACTTTTTATTTTCTACTTCCGGCCAGAATTAAATGGTTTAACTTGTTTATGCAAATTATCTTGCTAACGCCAAGTACTTAAATTGTGGCTTTTTGCCAAGAGAGAAGGAGTTTTTAGGAAGCAAGCCGCTTGCCACTGTAGTTTTACGAGTTTTCACTGTGTTGCTGGTTGCCTTTAAGGCCAGAGGTTTAGCCCTCTTGTTATTTGCAGACGTATCGTAGTTTTAGCAGCTCGGCGTACTACATACGTATCTTTCTTTAAATAAAGGCCAATCTTAGTGCTAGACAATTGTATACTAATTCAAAGTTAGTTTTTAGTTAGAGTTTTTGTTAGTAGTTTTTATATTCTTACGTTCAGACCACGAGTGTTTGATCTCTGTATCCCGAAGTTCGGGAATACTTGTAAAGTATTGAAAATAAAGGGTTTCGTATACCCTTCTTGCTCGTTCACACCTTCTTGAACATAGCTTGAGTAAGCTCCCTGTTCCTATTCAGGACCTTTCATGTTTCCAATGCAAATCAAGAGGAACATACGTCCTGACAAACTTCACGGTTGCGGTGCTGTGTGGTACAATATAACAAGCGGTAAAGTGTCTCATTTACGTCGTTCCGCGTCTGCGAGTGCAATCCAGAGCTGCAACTCGAGAAATAAACAATCGCGTTGTTAGGCGACGTGTGCACCCCGTTATATTCATTTTTGCGATAAATGCCTATCGAGGTGGTGTTCACGTCGCTCGCGGGTTGAGACAAAAGCATCTCGACGTGCGTGGCACGTCTTTTTAGCGCAAGTGGTTAAAATACACTGCTGGCCACCCAAATTGCTACACCAAGAAAGACAAGAGATATCACAACAAAATTTATTTAGTAGATAACATGTAGACCAAGTATCAAATGATTAAATTTATAGGCTTCTGTGAAGTGTGGTTCCTTCCAGAATCAGTGGCCAGAGTAGCCGCTATTGTTGGAGATCACCGCTGCCACACGCCTCGGCATTGATTCAAAGAGACTTTGGATGTGTTCTTGGGGTACAGCAGACCAAGCAGCTTCCACACGTTGCTAAAGCTGATCTGGTGTGGCAGCTTGGGATGTAATCTGGGTCAATCGTCCAGCAACCATGGACCACATATTTTCTATCAGCGAAAGATCCGGACAGCGAGCCAGCCAGGGAAGCAATTCAATCTGGCGATTGACGAAGAACTCTTGGACAATGCGTGCCACGAGTGATTGCGCATTATCCTGTTAAAATATGTCTCTGGGCAAGGCCTGAAGGTAAGGAAGGACAACTGGCTCCAACACCTCGAAGATGTAGCGCTGGCTGTTTAAAGGACTGGGAATGCCTATTAGAGGAGTGAGAGAGTGATATCCAATACCGCCCCATACCATAATTTCCGGTGCAGGACCAGTGTGGTGCATAACGCAGCTGTTCAGCATCCTCTCTCCACGGTGTCTCCAGACTCAAATCCGACCCTCGTGGCCTCGAATTAGCCTAATGTTTCTACAATTTTTTTAGTTTTCAAAAAATGTCTATGTGAAAGTTTTCTAATTTTTAATGAAATAGAAACTGCGTCCAACACAGATACCAGCACAAAGCGAAATGCGACCGATCTCTTCTCTTATGTGCACGTATTAACACTATCCAACTATAAAATCACCTTGAAAAAGTAAATGGTGCCCGCCCTATAACAGATATTCTAGATTGTGCTCATAGGGGCAAAAAGTTTGGGGACCCCTGCCTCAGGTAAATAGCCCTTGCGTGCTTCGCCATAATTAAATAAAGCAAACCTTGTGTCAAAACGACAAATCTGCCAGAGTCTTCGGTTTCAAAGTTGATGGGCTACGGCTGCCAAAATAAATAAAGTTACGGCATACCACATTTTGAGGGAGGAAAAAAGCTAATTTTTTAAACAAAATGCTTAAAACAACGTTTTTTTTTTTGATAATTTTATGCACAGGGCTGCAATAAAATTAAAAGGTTTGTATGTTTGAAAGTAAACGGTAGGTCAAAAAGTAATTTTAAGAACATTCATTATACCTTTGTATAACAATGACTGGATTTGTGAGTGCTATAACAAAAATTTCGCATCTGATATGCCATGCAACACATCTGCATCTTGAATAATAATAAAGAAAAACAGTACAGATTTTTAAGGAAAAAAAGTTTTGATTAAAGTGCTTGTAATACAAAATTGAATATTTAAAGTAATATATAAACTTTTCAAAAACCTACATTTAAGAGACCTTAATAAAAAAATAGACGGCAGCAATCAGCTGCAATATACACTGCTCAAAAAAAATAAAGGATATTGCTATTTTAGGTGGATCTTGTGGCTGGGAAACTTTTTAGCTGATTGATACATGGTCGACAGACGTAGTAGGTTATATGAGAATAAATTACACATGTTTGGCAGGGAAAAAATGCATTTTATTGCGCATTTGTGTACAAAAGGAAAAAAGCACAATTTGAGCATATGGGAAAAAAAAAAAAGAATAAGAAAAGGTGTTTTCTTCAAAGGAAATCATTTTCAGTAGGGGGTATTGTTTCCACGGACAGCCAGCAACGTTGAACACCTTTGAGGCATGGAGTCAATGAGGCTATTAATCACGAGTTGGGGTATTCAGTCCCACTCTTCCAGAAGAACTCTTTCCAGTTCTTGGAGAGTTTGTGGGGGTGGTTGGCGGCCAGCAACTCGTCTTCCTAGAGCGTCCCAAACGTGCTCTATTGGATTCATGTCTGGAGAACACGCTGGCCATTCCATTCGTACGATTCCTTCCTCAAAAAGGAAATCCTCCACCAGGTTAGCACGATGTGGCCTGCAGTTATCGTCCATCGTCCATTAAAATGAAGTCATCTCCGATTGCTGCAGCGTAAGGGACTACAATAGGTCTGAGGATCTCATCCCTATATCGGCGACCAGTCAGAGGTCCATCTCGAACGATGTAGAGGTCTGTGCACCCGTCAATGGAGATGCCACCATACACCAACACTCCCCCACCGCCAAATCTGACATTTTCGTGCACGAACGCAGGATTATTCCTACTGCCACGGTCCCTCCAGATGAAAATACGCCTATTATCAGGATGAACAGAAAAATGGGACTCGTCAGAAAAAAGAACATTGCTCCATTCATTTCTCCTACAGTTCACATGCTCTTTTGCCCACTTCCTGCGGTCGCGACGATGCCTTGATGTTAGTCTAACACATACCATCGGTCGGCGAGCATACATACCTACACCATGGAGTCGGTTTCGGACAGTCTGAGTTGAAACCGTGGTGCCAGTAGCCGAGCGAAGGTGTTGTTGGAGAAGAGTAGCATTCATATTTCGGCGTCTCCGAGTCATTAACACTAAATAACGATCTTCATTGGGCGTTGTTGCCCGTCTACGACCTTGCCCTAGTCTTCGGCCTGCACTTCCAGTTTCTAAAAAATGGTTCCAGATCCTGGAAATCACACTTTGTGACACTCCAATGGCTTGCGCTACTTCGGCTTGAGTTTGGCCCCCTTCTAACCTATTAACAACTCTCCAAGCTTCTAAATCGGTTAAATGACTTTGCTGAGACATCGTACTCATCGAAACAAAGCAGTCACTGAATGCCGATCATCCTTGTCTTCATTGTCTTTTGTTCAGTTGAAAGTCAAATTTCATTCGTTGCCGCTGAAGCGACGTTTTTGACGTCGAACTCAAAATTAGCATACTTCACAGTTTGAAAATCAGAAAAATTTGCATTTGTGATTCTCTTCTTCCATTTTCGGCAAAAAAAAATTCGCTTATATCTTTATTTTATATAAAACTTACAATATCCTTTAATTGTTTTGAGCAGTGTATATCCCAAATCAAAGCTGGCCTACCTATCAAACATGAGGTACTAGACGATCGCGAGACTTCCAGTTATAACAAACACAATCCAATTTTACATTTTTCTGCACTGGTAGATCTCAACGTCGCCCACAAGGTAGGGGGAAAAAGGAGGAAATTCACAAGAACAAAAAGTTCAGCAACCCTATCCTAAACCATCATTTTGAGACATGGGAAGAGCACTTAAATTTTTAATGGTCGTAGAAAAAACTCCTTTTTAGAATCGTAGTACATAAGATTAAGGTACGTATTTATAAATATGGCAGAAAAGAGTAGGACTGTCTGCTTTACGAAGGATATCTTAGTAGTACAAAACTCACTAGAAGCCGAATGGATAAGACCACTGAAGAATAACACCCTAAATATAGGATTCAGATTTCGGGAAAGAATCTTTTTCCTCATGTACTATAACTTGAATACGAACCAGTTTCTCTACGAAAGTTCACTATGAAAGCATCACTCCAAAGACATATCCCCTTTCCCACCTGCTTCGCTGACATCATTTCACCAGCTTTCGACAAAGCTAACAACACTTTTAGTATTATTTGTAAAAAATTCTATCAAGAAGTTATTAGCAATGAATTTTATAACAAAATTGCTTTCCATATGTCTAGAAGTCGAGAAAACTCACTTTTCATTTTGCTATTACACGGGAAAAAAAAAAAAAAAAAAAAAAAAAAAAAGAGTCATGTCATCGGCAGAAAACCCTCATTACGCGCCGGCTGGCATTTGCTCTATTAGGGAGGAGGAACAAAAAAGGCAGCGAAATCACTGATATTCAGTGGTCTTAATCACTCGACATGTTGTAAGTCTTACATAAAAATCAGATAAGCAAATGCTTGGACTGAATCTTTAAGACACAGTATAAGAAATTATACCCTTTTTTATCGCGTGGTGTAATTGGAAGCACGTCCAGCTAGCAGTCTGGAGGTTCGGAGTTCGAATACAGGCGAAGGCACTGCTGGTATTTTCCGTTTTCTCACTTCAAAATTTCTAAATTACTCTACAAGGTTCGCCCAAACTGAAATGTGGTGAACAATAATTCGTCAAAATACTCTGAATCTTCTCCTCCTCAGCCACCCTTTAAGGGTGGAAGAAATTTCTTGATCCTGCCGTGTACCATCGTGGTGTAATTGGAAACCCATCTGGTTAGTGGTTGGAAGTTCCGGAGTGCAAATCCTGGAGAAGGCAAAACTGATTTTTTTTATGTTTCCTGCTCCTATAAATATCTACTAATGACTCTATAACGGCACTGTCTGAAGGTATTACATTTTTGTCAAAAAGATTGTAAGGTATTTTTCCCACTTTCCTAGCGTGCCTTTGTGGAGTAGTGGTTCTGCACGCTAGGCCGGTATTCCAGAGGTCCGTGGTTCGATTCCCGGCGAAGGCGGTTGCTAATTTTTCATCTCTCCGGCTTTTCCACTTAACCTAATGCTTCTACAGTTGCGCCCGAACTAAAAGGGTTGTGGATGATGACTCTCCACACCCAGGATTTGGCAATTGGGGTTTGGCGATTGGCTCCCCTAAAAACCCCAATCGCCCTTTAAAACGGGGAGTATGTAGGGTATTTCTCCCGTCTTCCTAGCATGCCTTCGTGGTGTAGTGGTTCTGCACGCTGGGCCGGTATTCCAGAGGTCCGCGATTCGATTCCCGGCGAAGGCGTTTGCTCATTTTTCAGCTTGCTTGCTTCCAAAAAATTCCTAATGTCTCTACAAGATATTTTTAAACAGTGCGGTGGAACAGAATATACATCCTCGATGTTTGAAGATATCATATTTTCAGTTTTTCCTTAATAACTGGATAAATTACTCCAGTAATCTTAGAAACGATTAAAGTCAGTATTTTAGGAGAATTTTGAAGAGCTATCAGAGAATCTCAGCATGTATATTTCTTTTGTTAGCCTTAAATGTATATCTTACGAGCCATTATAGCGAAGCCTTTCGAAACAAATTTTACAAATATTTCCGTTAAAAGACTAGACTTGGATAGTATAGTATATAGATAATAAAATATTAAAATTCAAATTTTAGCCTTTTTAATGTTACTCTAAAACATTAAGCTTAGCTTAAAATTCGTTTTTATCACAATAGGTAACAAATGACAAAAATTCTATACGAAGTGCCGAAACTGTGAGAGAAAGTGCTGAATAGAAATGCAGACTTTAACTATTATTTTGCTAGTACATTCTTTTCCTGGTTTGAAAGATGATATTAAAATACCTCTTTTCAGAAATGGTACGGAAAATCTATAAATTTTTCTGTTACAACAAAAAAAAAAAAAAAAAAAAAAAAATACAGCCCAATTACAAACATGGCCAACATAAAGCAGCAGCTCTCTTTTATTTTATTGATCATGAAAACTAATAATAACTGGAAATAAAAACATACTTATTTATTCCTAATATGTCAGAACATCATCAACTACGTATTTAAAAAAATGAACCACAACAATAAAGTTGAAAAGTAGTATTTTTGAAAATATAAAATGCTAAAAGCACGATTTTTAAATATAACATCATAAACCTGTATAACTTTAACACAGCCTTATCTTTCATTATGATTTATAATTAAAACATTGAAGAATAGCAAAGGTGTTAAGAAATCCCACTGTTAAGACGAAAGTGCATTAAGCAGCAACTTTACGAATACACACAAATCACTCAAAATTTGCAAAACAGCCGTCAAGGACGTTTTTAGCGCAATCTTCAGTTAATCACTGTTTAATGATCAGATAATAATGATATAAGAGTTTAAAGAAGGATAACATTCTTTACATATTCCTGAAGTGCAATTAAGAAAACGCGTAAGTCACACTTTCAGACAAGAATCGACGAATATGCTGACAACCAGTTGAAAGAAATATTTTTCATTCCCTAATTTACAGATAACATACATATTAAAACGGGAAAAGCTTATTTCAAACTTGTACTAAAACTTTGAAAAAATAATATATTAAAATATCACAAAATGACATTTCCGACCTATTACTATTTCTATAGCTCTCATACATTTTGTTAAAGTCACTGAAACATGGTTTACTTTTATTATTAATTAATGAAAATTTCCATACATTTTCTGGAAAATACTTCCGTAAAGCATAACAGCAATTTTAACGTTTTCAAATTTGACGATTGTTTTCCATGTTAAAAATATTTAAAATTATTATATATTCATACATTAAAAATACTTTTTTAATTTGTGTAGTGTAAAAAATATTTCAGCACAGTATAGTATATTTTTGCATATTAACAGCAAACTTTTTTCCAGTATTCAGAAAAAGTTATAGTGGATATATATTCAGTTCTATGAGTTAACAAGAAATAAATACAATAGTTAAATTTACATTACAGAAGATTTTCTATAAGTAACACTCTTAAAGAATCTGTCTGTCTAACTACAAGGTGAGTCAGAAAAAAGTTTACACACATTGAACTGTCACAGAAAATTGAATTTTCAACCTACAAAGCTAAATTTTCGGGAATAGTAAGGCTACAGTCCAATTTGAAAAATAAGTGTACTCTCTGGCCAAATTGAGTGTTCTAATTTATTAAATGGTGCTTCTATTCTATAGTAAATATTCAAAATGGTGGCCTTCAGCAATGGTATGTTTCTGAGTACGAGTCACGACTAATTCCGTACATCGCAATCTAATGGTCTGGACAGCGTGCAGGAATCTTGATTGGTCACCTGCGTCTATCCACCGACTTAGTACATTTTGGCCCAGGTATGTTCGAACATTCCTATGATAGTGCGGAGGGGTGCCATCTAGTTGGTAATAAAACTTGGCATTACCGTACATTGCAGAATGGCAGGGAAAATGGAATCGGCAAGCACTGTTAGGCACTTTCGTAACTGTTAACCTTGAAGATGGTTCAGTCCCAAACTCAGATCTCCACTGTCTGTAAACCGCAGCAACATTTTCTTAAATTTTGAAAGCTCAAACGTGCATCCGACATGTCGATGTTACTCTCTTGGCACTAACTGGGTTACGTAGCTAGATCGACGACTCTGCTGCCACATGTTGAGGAAATATAACATTATTTTTTCTAAGGAACTTAACCTTGTGGATAGGAAAATAAATTTTCATAACAGTTCAAAGTGTGTATATATTTCTTGACGCACCTTCTATATAATATACTGTGGCCTTCAAAAATTAGCATGACATGATAAAATTTAAAAAAATTAAAAAGTAAAGCTTTTGTTAACATCAAACTGCACATGCATGTAGCAAATATGTTTAAGCATGAAGAAAAGCATTATATACACAGATAACAGGCTCTACTCTTATATGCGCCCTAAATATCACCAAATGTGGCGATATGTGTTCTGCGCTGGTTTTTGGCGCGATTGCGTGTTGTATGGCAACAATGTTGACGTTGAAAAATCTTTTGCTTGAGTGGTTTAATTGCTCGATCGTTCGTGTCGTGCGTGTTTTGAAATGGCTTATGCTGCAATGATAGACGTGGTGGCAAGATTTCACTCGCGTATTTTAGATTGCGTGGAAAGTAAATTTAGTATTAAAAGGTACGATGTTGGAGATGTTAACGAGTCTTTTGTTCACAGATGTGTTTATGAGGACTGAAGTGTATTTTTGGAGTTTCTGTGGGGCTTTTAAAACTCCAAAATGCGGAGCTGCTATGAGAACTAGGACGAAGAACGGCGTTACTGATAGTTCTTGCGTGGATTTGCAATTAAATGGTTGCTGGTAAAGTATGTGGCTGTCAGCGGAGTTTAAGATTTGGATTGTGGTTTTCGTGTAGTATGTTAACTTTGGAGGAAGTTTTTATCGTTACTTTCGAAATTTTGAATTCCAGAAAGACATGTGATATCGCAAAACCGTGGCACTTTATTTCAGAGACGTTGTGTGACTGGCGAAATTTTATTCAAGAGTGTATTATGGTAAGTGCATTTTATTTTACTCTTTTTATTTTGTAGAATGATTGTTTTTTTACTATGAATTTTTGTTGTTATTGTTGTTTTTTGAATTGTTTGTAATTTAGTTTAGTTTATTTGGTTGATTTTTGCGCAATGCCTAGATTGTGTAACAGAATGCTGTGTATATGGTATTCTTTTATTCTTTGAAATTTATTGTTGTTATGTTCATTTACTGAAGAGAGGTGCGCGTAGTTCGTAGATTCCTTCGCTGCCTAGAATGTGCAATTCGTAGATATTTTTGAAAATAAAACGCATGCTCTGTGTTCATGGATTCTTGTCAAATATTTTTGGTTAGAAACTTTACGTTTTTGCTATCTAAATTTTTTGCTTTTGTTTAAGATTTTAGCTTAAATTGTGTCTACAAAACGTGGTTTTTGCATGTGCGAAAACCGCGTTTTTGGAGACATTTTAGGCTTAAAATTCGAAATGTAGACAAAAAATTTAGGTAATAATATGGCAGCGTGGAGTTTCTCGCCAAAATAGTTCCAGAATATAATATTTAATTTTTATAAATTATAGGACAACGTCACATTTAGATGGTTAACAAATTCATATTTAAAGCTAGAAACAAACAAAACTTACGTTCATAAGGTATGTGACTACCCCGAAACTTCATACAAATTTTACAGCGATCACTTATGCTTTCAATGAGATGATCAACCATCGCAGATATTAGCAATGGCCATTTCTGTATTAGGGCAGTGCCTGAGACTAAAAGGGGAAGGTAATGTTTCAGTGGAATTAAAGTCGGCGAAATACCGCAGCCACTCCATACGAGAAATTCTCTCATGCTTCAGGTACTTATTTATGATGCTAGCTCGATGGGGGCGAGCATTATCATTCACAAGGAAGAAATCAGGGCAAACTACTGCAGCACAGTCCCATAATGAGGAGAAAGACTTCATTCCGATGCCGCGTAGTCGTCGCAGAACCGTCTTCTAAGATGTGCAGCTGCGTGCGGCATCATATTGAAGTTACAGACCACACCATGATGTTTCCACTTTTGAATGCATGATGTTCTCGGCCTTATTCCGTGTCGTTCTCTGCAGATCCTTACCCACTTATCATTTGATTCCAGGGAAAATCTGGATTTTTCCATGAACAGGATGTTGCGCCAAATCTTGACTCTCTGGATTGGGCGGCTAGTGGAACACAAGCATTTGGTACCTGGCCGTACAGGCCCTTTATACGAAGCATTCGGCGCACAGTACTGGCAGATATTGTCTTACCAAGTGACACTGAAACCACGGATGTAGGAGTTGGGGAGATAGCTCGTCTATCCCTCTTAGCAATATACCGATCTTCAGGTAACCCTTGGTCGACGGAACGAAGGTCTTTAGACAGCTGTTTGATTTGATTGGAATTATTTCCACATTCCAGAAATTTCCGAATGATCATTGCCAAATAAAAGACAGATATCTTCGATTGGCTGTCCTGCTTCAATGCGTCCGACAGCATGACAGCGTTTACTACCTTCCTTTTGTCTTCTTTCGGTTACAGAAATACGAATATCATCAAATATTAAACTGAGAAAGTTATAAACATCAGCATTTAAATGGATCTCATCAAACACTTCAGAATACTGCCGTCTTCAATGACTGCCAAATCAATATACTTCTGAAAAATCACCAGAGGAAGAGGATCCCAGACCTGGCATGCTCGAGGCAACCTTAACACTGTTAATAAATACCCCAACCTAAACAGGCGATCCGAGGCTGTCCTCGGTCAATCCAGAAATATTTTAAACGTCATACTCCCCCAGTAAATTAACTCAAGCATAGTGCTGGACGGCTAGCATCCATCGAAAATAAAGTCACAAGGCTGACATTGTCCGTCCCTCAGTAACGACCAAAGGGAGTCCATCCCCCTCGGACAGCATACATTTTGGCAGTCAATCGTGAATGGCTGCAACATAAACTATTTGCATACTGCCATCTGCATTCACAGCAATTTACAGCCATTCATATTCAACTACGCTTTTTAAAATTGCAAATTGCATTGTATGCTTAACTTTTGGAAGCTAATGTAATATTAATACATTGATATGTAAGCGCTGACATTGATTTTCTCCGATTAAATTAGCATTTCTGAGTATGATCATGTTATAATTCTCAAATACATTATAAATGTATTCATAATATTTTCTAGACATTACAAACAAATTTTGCCAAAGAAACCTTGATCTTTCTATTATCTAAAATGCACCTAAGGTCAAGCAACCTAAGAGTGAAACGGTCAAAACTTTTCCTACAAATATATGCTCCATTATCCTATATCACATTTGTAGGAAATCTTTGGAAAAATATTCAATAGAAACCAAACATTACAAAATTCGATCATTTGCGTCTCAGTTTAAGAAGAAATGGAATACAAATTAACATAGTAGAAGGCTAGTATTATTGCGGTTTTAAAATTAGGCTACTTGTTTAAAACCGTACAATTTTGACCTTCCAAAACGTTTGAAACTTGCTTGAAATCTTTTATAATCACCAAAAATCCTTTATTCTGATACTGATGTTCGGTTTGCACTGAATTTTGTACCGCAGAATGTGCTTAAAAACTACAATGGATTTTGAAGAAGATAATGAAAAACACATAATTTTACAGAAAATATAAACTGAACCATCAACACGTGGTTTCCCATTAATTTGCTCTAGCAATGCCTAAGTTCAACATTTACCAATTTCCTCATATAAATAAATTTATGAATGACATTCTTTTTTAGTTTCAGGTTTTGAAAAATATGAAGATTATTCTTACGTTATACTTTTTTTTACACCGTCAGTGTATTATAAAGAAAGAAAGAAGAAAGAAAGAAAATAAGGAAACGATACTTTAGCTCGGTACTGTCGTCTCAGTGTGTACAGTGACATAAAGACGAACATGCAAGGTATGCTATCTTAGAGGGACGCGAAAATCTAGACGTAGGGCTTAGACGTTCTGCGGAACTAGATTTAAATAGTTCAATTGTAAAGTGCCAAAGCACAATGGAGCAACAAGAGTGAATATCAGTTTCTGCTACAAACTCGGGAAAACTGAGAATCTTTTGGATCGCGGGGAAGACGGTGAACGCCATTCCAGCGACGGTCTCATCCTCTGTGGTGATGATTCACAGAAAGGATAGACCCTGGCCATAACAGAATCTAACAGAATCTCCAGCGGATTTCATCTGCTTTGCTTTCTGCTAGTTAGCTAGCTTGCATGGCACAAACCGGTAACACATATTGCGCATAAACGATGCAGACGATATTGGCAGATCATAATGCGCACCGTGCCCATTCTAATATCTAATAACTCCTCCTTGAGTCTTAATGTCCGCATTGCGAACTCTATGCGCTACTACTGCATAACTGTTTTCTTGCAGTTGTTCAGTTTTGATGGAGAGCACCCCTGGGAGACGGATGATGTAGCTAAGCTACGTTGTGTACCTCAATAGTGTATTATTGACCCCTATTATATTATGCCAACAAAAGACAAATATCTAAAATGTCGTCAAATGCTTCTCAGAAACTCATCGGATCAAGACAAGGTAAGAACTTTGTTTTATTCGAAGTCAAGGCAAGAATTTTCTGTTTTATTCAAACTGAAGTGTAGAGTAAACTTTTGTTTTGGTACGTCACTGATATCTTATCAGCATGCGACTCATTGGCTCTATAATGTCTGGATGTTTTGTTTGACAATGGCCAATCCGAACAAGACTTGTCATCGAGTCATAAGCACATTTTCTGCTTATAAATACGTCCCGTATAGAGTAAATAATATTCTATGTACCACTGTCACTATTTCCTTCAATTTGTAGCAGAAATTAAAGCCCATTCCATGCTTCATTGCATTATGACATTACACTTTACATACTTGACGTCCAACTGCCAGCAGCAGATTCATTTTGAGGACACGCGAAAGCTATGCTACGTGGTACTTCGCGATATGTCGCTGGATATTCAAGTACTAAGCACGCGCTTGGTCTATGTTTCCGTTGGCAATGGGATCATTCACCAAACATTTTAGTGCTCAATAAATTTATATAAAAATTATGTATTCGTAAAACAATTGGGCTGGCGTCCAATACCTAATGTCTCTACAGTGGTGTCCGAACCAAAAGGTTGGATGATGATTCTCCTCACCCAGGATTTGGTGATTGGGTCCCCTAAAAACCCCAGTCGACCTTTAAAAGGGGGAGTATATAAGGTATTTCTCCCACCTTCTTAGCATGCCTTCGTGGTGTAGTTATCAGCACGCTCGACGCGAATTCGAGAGATCCGTGGTTCGAGTCCCGGCGACGGCATTGCTCATTTTTCATCTCTGCTGCTTTCAAAAAATACCTAATGTCTCTACACATTTATGAGGGTAATAATGGAAAAATGTTGTCACAGTAGATTAATCTTGGGTGTATTTAAATGACTGCGATAAAACAGATTCACTTATCATCTTCAAAGGGGAGGGAAAAAAGTCTTAAAACGTGGTTTAAAGAATCTAAAGAAAGTTTTTCAAAGGGATTTATTATTGCTTCTGGTTTTTCATATATCGGTAAATTAAAAATGAATGAGAGTGCAGAAAAATTTTAAGATCAGTTCCACATATTAACAAGAAAACATTTTATACCCAATTTTCAAATATGAAATGCCTTCTGTTTACCCACGGTGCCATTAAGTAGAGCTGCATTAAGACAATGCAAGCAGCCACAAGCCAAAATCCACTGTTAATTTCCTAGAATGAAACAAGAAACGAGTATCAAGTCCATACTCTTCTCTCATATCCTTAATAAATCTCCTGATAATCCTGATGATTCCGCAAAAAGCCATGGGATTTTTGCGCTTTGATTTTTAAAAAGCGGACTATCCAAACGTCGACTTAAACCCTCCTTGGAAAGCTGTTCATGGGAAGTGGGATTAAATACTTCTTCGGATACTACAAAAGGCTGTATTGTCTTGGAAATTAAGGCGTAGGAAGATAGTGAAAAATAAGAGTTACCAAACAGATAATTTAAAACACAAAAATTTGAAGTAAAATATTTCTGTAAATGCAAGGAAAATTGTCTAAAAAAATGTATGAACAGCCTATTATTATATTATTTATGAGAATTATAATATAATTTCCCTAAACATTATATATAATAACTAGGCATTCTATAAAATGACAAATCCTGTATAGAAGACGCATAAAGATATGTCATGATACGGCTATTATTTAAAAGACGTACTTTCCTCAAAAATACAAATATTTTTTTTAATTAACTTTTCATTTTGTTTTTGTCTATTTTATGCTTTGTCTGTTTTTCATTTGGCAAATTATAGAATGCCTCGGGAATGTGTGAAATGTTAATTGTTTCATGAAGCGCCGATCAGTTTTCGGTATTCTATAAAATGCGTAGGTATGCTATACAATGCCGGCATCCATACATGGCCAGAAACATATATAAATATATACTACGTACCATTCGGTTTACAGTTCAATAAATACCCATGTGAGTGATACTGCACGGTTGATATTTGGTAGGATTATATTCGATGTTTAGATTAGACTCCTAAAAGGTTAGACGTAACCTTATAAATGGAAGAATAGAAGGATAACCATGTACTTACGTATTACCCCGTCTCGACCGTTAGCATAAACTTCTGCAACGGTCGCCAGTCGTTACTGTCGAATTCTAAAGGACAAGGTCATCCATAATTGGCATTAAATCGCGCTACATGGCTAGTCGATGAGATAATACGTAAGTACCGGATAAAATGTACTTACAGATTTTAATAAATTTTAAAAAGAAACAACTTGTCTTATTTTATAATTATTTCAATTACGATACACAGTGTCCCAAATATGATAGGTGCACTAATTAATTTTTTCTTCTCAATGCGAGCAAATTATAAATTATCCAGATTTTTTAGCATACCAATGTTCCACACTTTAATAACATTTATGAAATTTAACACATACAGTGTTAAAAAAATTGCTTCTTTAAAACAGCAAATTATATTCGCGATGTACAGATATGTTTATTTGGATTAGAAAATGAGAATGGTAAACAAGAACCCCCACCCCTCAAAAAAAGATCACAATTAAAAATACACAAAACCAAAAATACCCGATACAAAAATCTGCGCAATTTTTTGGTTGCATGTAATACACATTTTGCAGAATTCCTACTTTTCCACGGTAAAGGTTTCCTCTTCTTTCATACAATTTCAGACATGGAAAAAGTGTCAAATCTGGAGAATGTATCTGATTAAAATTACTTTTCCTTGCGTCAGTCCCTAGACTTCCCTTTTTATACTATGCTTATTTATACGTTTAATAAAGTACACTTTCCATTTTCTAATCAATATACAATTTTAAGTTATTTTAGGTACTTTCCGATTACCCGCACTCCTGTTTCAACATTAAAAAAATTTCTGCATTTCCGGTGCGTTTTCGACTATATATGCAATTATAGCCAATCAGACATGCACGCATTACACATGTGTGTATAAACGTGGATTAACACGCTTTACATTTAACCGTCATTTTGCTGATTAGCCTTTCCCCCTCCCTATGTGCCAAATGAATTACCCCCCTCACAATGAAATTTCTTATCTCTGATAAAATTCTTTTATATTATTATTTATACACTGAACAATACATATGATCAGCACAGATAAGCAAATAAACCTTTTTTTGCCAATTCACAAACTCGCTAATGAACTGATGACTATTTGTGGGAATGCGGATAATCAGAAAGTACCGTTTTATGTTTTAAGATTAATATTTCATTTCGCCCCCCGCATATATGGAGATTACGGCGTCGGCTACAGAAAAAAGGTAACTCATGCGCCAGAGAGACAGAGTTGGTCAGCCCTGATGTGTTGGAATTTGGGTTACTTACGTATTATCCCGTTGACCATGCTGTTGAAACTGTTGCCATGCACGCCAGTTATGGAAAGGCGTGACGTAACAACACATTCGTAACACTTGCACTTTCGGTTTGATGTAACCCTGATTGCTTCTCAGTAAGTCAGGTTTTGTTTTTATGAACAATGTTTTAAATTAACTATTATTGCTTAATTTCTTTCTAGCATTCTGAAAAAAATTATTAAATTTGGGGTTTGTTTTCTACAGAAAAGTAAGCATTGGATTGTTTTCAAAGTTATGGGATCCTACAACTGAAAAAGGTGCTTATTAATGGGCACGATATGGTCAGCTCGGTGACTGGGAAAATGCCCCAGGATAAATAATCACAGAATAATGCTCACAGATATACATGTTCACAGGAAAAAGCCCACACAGAAATATGCCCACATAGAAAAAAATCACATGGAAAAATGCTCATTAGGAACGGTATGTAAAAGAATTAAAATTGTAGTAAAATTTTGCATGAAAGCTAACTTATGGACACTCTAAGAAGACATAATTGATGCTTAAAAAATCTAGAGTGAAATCCTGAATTTTGAAGGCCGGTATATATTTTATACCCCTGTATAACAAAACTTAATTTTTTTTAACTCCATTTTTGCATGCTTTTGATGTGCATCTTGTTGTATGCCAAATTCCAACGGTTGTTTAAACAAATCTTGATATTTTTTGCCTTATTCTCAATTTTAAAATATGCGTTTTTGGAATTTGCCAGGAATGGAAGAAACTGCGGTAAAATTTCTGCTGAAATGCAGTCTTTTGCAGCAAAATCGCTAACAGGAACAAGGATGAGAAGCGTTTAGTAGATATCCGGTATTGGATGTCGAGTTTGTGGTATCGTCTGAGATTTTTTTAAAGCGAAAACAGGTCGCCGTGTACACAGGGAGAGCAGCGGAAGAAAATTGCAGAAGAATTTTTTTTTGGGGGGGGGGGACCACCTGTTTTTTTAGTTTCTTAATGTATCACTTCATCCTTATTTGAAATTTGTATTTTAAATTGATAAAGTATGTTTCTTTTTGGTATGATGATAATGTTTGCTGGCTGACGATAAGTATCGATAGTTTCGGAAGTTCTTAAAAAAGTCGTGAAAATTGCCAGCTTACACATACGTAACTTTTACCTTTTCATCTGTACAGCATCGCTAAATTGCGCCAATGTAGTTGCATTAATACGTAAGTACCGAAACCTCTCACGTATTTAAAGCTATGAGATGAAGAAATCAGTCTCATTAGTCTAACAGTTAAAATATTTGCCCACATGATCAGACACATTTCATATCTACTTTACAATCATTAATAAAAAACATTAAATCTGACAATGTAGAGAAAATGATATAAAAATGGACCTTTCTAACTCTGTGGAAAGGCAGAAATGTATGCTCCAATTAGAATGAAGAAAGATCAGATTGTTTAATTCCTTACAACATATAAAAATTAAGAACCTTTCCAAATAATAAAACGATGTTCAAGGCTACAAAACAGAAGACATTAGGTTCAAATTAAAACTCAGATAATGCTTTACAGTTCGTTTCTTATTCGTCTTGTCTCAAAATACAAATGTTTGTTCTTGAAAAGACAATCAAATTAATGGCTAACTTTGGCACGGATTTTAAAAATTACTTAGTCACTACATTGCGAAAATGAAATTATCACAAAAAGTTTATCACATTTAAAGTTTTTCAAAAATTATTGAAACAAAAAACAACATTTATCAAACAATTTCTTATACATATGCATCGAAAGGTAAACCTTATAATACTGGAAGTAAATTGTGTTCTCTTCAGAAGTAAAAGAACTCTCTTAAGTTTCTTGAGGCTTCTTCTTCTTTTTTTTTTTTTTTTTTCTTTTTCTTTTTATGAGAGAGATAACAGTATTGACTAGAGAGAAAGCAGGTATTTTACATTAATTAAATAAATTTTTTCGTCCATGGATAAAAATGCAATTAATCAATTTTCATTAGAAAACTTTTATCATGATTTAAAGCAAAATCTTTTTCAAAAAGTAACACTTGAAATTATCCCACAAGCATTGATAAAAATTAAAACAACTTTATTTTGTATCAGCAGAAATAAATCATTCTTTTGACAAACATCCACAAGGATTTATATATATATATATAAATTATTTTAATAATCTTGGGGGCTCTACCTGGTATTGAACCCAGAACCCCCCCCCTTGATTTATACATAAGTGCTATACCGAGGTATATGCAGCCATTGACCATTTCAGAATAATACTTAGTTAACTACGAGACTGCATTTGGTTATTAGCCACATGTAAATTAGTTTGACTTACTTTTGCTAATCAGATGCATCCATTCTTATCTGTGTTCTCCCCTTCTGACCAGGGGTACGGCATGTCCTGGCCAAATACAATGACAATGAAGGGTAAATAAGAGTAAAATAGTCTCACTAAGATGGAATCATGTAAAGGTTCTATTTAAGGAATTACCCAAGGTACTCAAAGTACTCACTTAAGGACCCAAGGTAGAGATGAAACTCAGGATCTCCTTATCGATAGAAAGGTGATTTATCAAATGAGCTACTCAAAGGCATTAACAAGTTCTGAATAATTAATACTTAACACTGAGCTATGTGTAACTTGATGTATGACTAACTGAAGTTATTGGACATGCATGTCACAACAGGCTCATATTCAAGCAAAAATTTCTGATTTTTTTTGTATGATAAAGTGTAGCTTAGTAGTCCCACTAAATCAGTTTAGAATATTAAATGGAGCTCTCTTATTACTAACATTTAATTCAAAGGTCTAGAAATAAAACCTGAGATGAGCTTTTTTTTAGCTTCCTGAACTGTTTATATTATCTGAACTTTCTATACTTATTTCACACTGTATTCACTGGTATTCAATACTTTACAACTAAAGGAATTTCAAATTTCTACACTGTATATTTTAATATTCTGGAGGAACTAGTGAGTTTTCTGATGAAATATAGATGCTTTACAAGGTATCAACAAAAATAGTGTTTGAAATTATCTACTATATATAGATCATTAAAATTTGAATTTGAATATTTTAAACACAGTTATAAAATGAGGTAATTTGAATTTTACATAGTACATAGAAAATGCAAAATATGTTAAAAAATTTAATCAGAATAATTTTGAAATAGCCAAATTTAATAATGCAGCTCCCCCATATAAACTTAAAGAAATGAACATAAAATATCAACGAATTTGGCAGTTAGAATTTTATGCTTTATTACCTATGAAAAAAATCATAATTAAGAAATTTAACCACTTAGCATCTCAGTTGAGGTCAAATAATATGCAGAATTTGTTTATTCTACTAAAAGATCATAATTATCATGATTATTTTCTTAAAAAGACTACCTATTACATGGTATAATGATCTTTCTGTCAACACAATTATTAAAAATATAAAACAGACAAGTTTAGCTACATGCTAAGTGCAAACACATTAGTTTACTCTCTTGAACAATAATAATTACAATTATGGTATTGTCTGCAATAAACTAAAATATATTAGTTTAATATCACAGACAATACATTTAAAATATGAATTGTTTACTCGGCTGAAACTTATAGTTAGCTTCTAAAAATGGTTTACCTATCACTAAAAACTTTTTCTGCCAATACAACTATTAAGAATACAGTAGACACTAGTTCAATTACATGCACATTTCAGATATATTAGTTTACTAACACAGACAATGATACAGCATCATGGTGCAAGTGATATATATGCACACACACACAAATAAAAATTTTACAACAATGCTCAGATATAATACTGAATTTACTTTAAAATAAAGGAATATTTTTAAATACTTTTTGAATACTTTTAAATCAAACAGCAATATTTTGCATTGTAGCCATCAAGTTATAAACACAAAGTTATCGTTTTTAAAGGAAATGCTTTCAATTTCATCAAATTATAAATAAGCAGTTGAACCTTGAAAAATCTGGTATATAGAATATTTCGCATAATATTTAAAAATATTTCTATACTGAGATGTTATTAAGTAGAACAACTGGGTTTTTAACTTATAGTTGAGGTTGACAATATTCAAATAACTGTCAACTTCAAGGAGGGAACTAGTGCCAAAAATTTAAAAAAAGGATTTTTGTTTTCAAAATATTTTTGACTTCAATACAAATGCTATTTGAAAGATAGATACAAAATCCAACTCCTTTAATATTTAAATGATTTCAAAGTGCTGAAAACATTCGAAAGGAAAAATTATTAAAATTTACATCTTTTCCCAAAAGGCCTTTCTCTGATTTTGATTCTTTTTCTAAGTTGTCATAAAACTGTACATGAAATTAGAATATTATTTTTAAGCATCATAATTTGATAGTCAGTTTGCCCATTTTTAAAAATTTTATAAACAGATTTTTTTAAAAAAAATTAAACAAGAACTTATTTGGTGCAAAATAAAATGTGTGTCAGTTTTTCAGTTTAAAAAAATAACAAAAAATAAACAATATCAGATTTAATATAATAAAAATCACTTCATTTTACATATTTATATATTACTGCTGCAAATATTACAGTTACATTTTAACAGTAGTTTAAAAAAATAGCTACTGAAATGAGCTACGCATGATCTTATCAACTTCTGTTTAATGAATCCTCTCTTTCTTAAAATGAATTCAAACAATCCACAGTATATGAAGCATGAAAAACATGTGACTAATATGTATATATATATAAGACCGACAGAATTAACATTTTAACAGTATTTAAAAATAAAATTTACATACACATAAGCTTTTTCTAGATTAAAAAAACTCAGAAAATGGTGCCACAGCATGAAATCAGTCTGAGCTGTCCTATCTGACAAGCGTCAACATTACTTCAGTTAAAAATACAATACAGCATGAATAAATGCACTATAAGAATGCTTATTTGTAATATCGGTATCAATGATTAAAATGTTTCTTTTTATAATTAATTATATACAATGTTTTCAGATTTAAACGCCAATACTTTCACTTTTCAAATATTATGCGTCACGATTACTAGCATGAGAAACTGAAAATTACACGCTTGCCATTCATTGAATTATTCTTCTTAGGATTTAAGCTCAGTTTATACGAACACAGTTACTTTGAAAACGAGCAAAAGCGATGAAACGAAAATTTAAAAATAAAAGTAATCAACATCACAGGAGAGATTAAAACTGACATACCTTCCCTTTCTCTGTTCAACAGCAGACTCCATAACTAAACTAGCTCGTCTGCTACATGATGTCTCGTTCTCAGGGCTTTGCTGTAGCAAAACTCGATAAATCAAGAAAAATAACACTGGTTATAATTATTGAATTGCTTGTTTTAAACGTCTACAATTGTTATTTCTTGCAAAATATTTGTTTAAAATTCAATATGTGTAACTAAAATATTTTTGATGCTGGGAAATTTCAGGATTCTTTAAAAATTATTGCGCTCAATTTAAAACTGCAGTTTTAATCGAAACTGTATTATCAAGAATTCGTATTTTAGAATGGCAATACTCCAATAAATTGCAATAGTTACTCAGAAATAAACATTGTGATTTAGACGTGTGTTTGGAATTTGTAATTGTGTGTTAGGCGAGTGAACTTCTCTATGCTACATGATATTTTATAATTGTGTAGTAAAATGAATAAACATGTTAGAGAAGTTTTTCATTTTTGTGAGAGGCCGTTTTTTTAAGTGAAAAATATTTTTTCTCGCTTTCGTTCTTCTGTAAGTTATAATATTCTGTAAAAAATGTGCTTTGAAGTATATTAATGTAATTTGTTATCTTAATGTTCGACAGCGTAGCAATATTTCTTTTGATTACAAAATTAAGTGATTTAAAAATTTGTGCTTATTTATACAGATTAAATGTGCAGTATCAACACTCATCAGTAGCGGAGTTTTTTTTTTTTTTTTTTTGGCTTTGCAGGTTATTCTTTTAAATGTGGGAAATATAGTGTAATGATTTTTTTTTACTTTAATTATGATTTCTGTAGGTTTCCAGAGGGTATAAAATATTTTATGATCTGTTAATTTGTATTTCACATTGCAATCAATTATAACAACAAAATTTTTATATCTTAAAGCGAATTTTACAACATTGTTGGTCACTAATCAAGTTAATTTTTATAATATTTCATAATTATTTCGGTCGTGTATTACTAATAATCTTTCACCCAGTATATGTGTGTATAATGCTGTGTAAAAATAAATTTTAAGTGACGTGTTTTAGTAGAGGAGTAGAAAAATCTGTTGAGCACTAGTAACTCATTCTAGGTTCTGTTCATGATGCACAAGCTAGGTGCATGGTATTTTTTGTTTTACCCTTATGTTATGTGCCCAGCAAATAGGCATTTTTGCAGTTTTCCCCATATGAAACAGGATTATATGCCAGTTTACCTTTTCTGCAAAGATATCCATCCAATAAAGCAGATAGCTGTTGTGTACTTTGCCAGAAACAGATGATCTAATCTAATCCCATATGTAATGGTCCCACCAGTTGCCGAGCAGTTAAAGACTGTTGAATACTGGTAATTTGTCCTGAGTTTGAATCCATGTGAATGGGCTGGCTGCATGGTTGATTTTTCCTCATGCATAATGTGAATACAAGCTAGTTTCCTTTAAAAAATCCTGCATGGGCATTTTCATGGTTTTCCCCATGTGTAACGTGTATACGAGCCAGTTTCCCTTAGAAAGTCCTCCACGAAGGTATCCCTCCCTTTAGGCAGATAGCCCTTGTGTGCTTTGCCATAATTGAATAATACCAATACCTTTAAAAAATCCACCATGAAGGCATCCCTTTTTTTGTGTGTGTCTTTGTGCTTTATCATATTCCAATGAGCCACAAATCAGTTTCTCTTACCTGTGTCTTCACCTGTGACTGGTTGTGAGATATTTTGTCACTTGGTACGTATCAACTTATAATTTAAAATTTTTCTTTCTTTAATTAATGGAATTTTATGAAAACAGGGACCAAAAATAAGTAAATTTTAAAAATTTAGCTAATAGAAGGTGTGTAAATACAGGTCTTCTTGAGCAAATCCAAGAAGTAATGCCTCTCGAAGGGTTAAAAAAAATCTTTCACGAGTCTGATGCTTCTAAAGCAAATAAATTACATATTTTTCATAAATAGATTAATCACCCAGGCCTTTTAGTACATAGCATTTGTTTTGGTTTCCTGTATAAAATAAGTGGATTTTTTTTATTGCACTGGAGTTAATAAAGTTGCAAGTAAGTACAGTTTTAATTATTAGTCGCTTATATAAATGAAAACCTGATAAGCAAATGTTTTCCTATGTAAATGCAGTTGAAACTTTTAATATTTAAGGGAACTACTCTGATATGTGCCCTCAAGTCGGCAAACATTTTTGGTGAGAAATTCCACGCTGCCATATTACTATCTAAATTTTTTGTCTACATTTCGAACTTTAAGCCTAAAATGTCTCCAAAAACGCGGTTTTCGCTTATGCAAAAACCACGTTTTGAACACACAATTGAACCTAAAAATCCGAAACAAAAACAAAAAATTTAGATAGCAAAAACTTAAAGTTTCTAACCGAAAAATTTTGACAAGAATCCATGTACACAGCGGTATGTTTTAACTTAAAAAACATCTACGAATGGCACAATCTAGGCAACAAACGAATCTACGAACTACGCACACCTCGCTTTAATAAATTAACATAACAATAATAAATTTCAAAGAATACCATGTACACAGCATCCTGTTTAAACTTTAAAAAAAAAATCTACGGATTGCACAATCTAGGCAACAAACGAATCTACAAACTGCGCACACCTCGCTTTAATAAATTAACATAACAACAATAAATTTCAAAGAATATCATGTACACAGCGTTCTGTTTCAACTTTAAGAAATATCTATGAATTGTAGGCTGATCTTTGGAATATGGTAACAGGTAGTTTGGCGACATTTTGGAGGCAATAAAGGTTACTACCTAGGACTTTGGTAATAACGTGAGAAGTACTGTTCCGATTACGCATTATTTTGCGTGAGGGAAATGAGAGATCATGAGATATGTCATGTGACATTAATGGACGAATTACAGTTCTTTAATCGGAAAAAGGGGTTAATTTGGAAAAATTATTTTGTATTAAGCTTCATTGTGTGTTGTGTGAAATAGTGTTGATTAATTTTGGGATTGCATGGCGCTATGTAAAGTGAATTCTAAATTTTTAATGCGTTTATCTGATAATAATAATAGTTGAGATTGTGTGAAAGGAAGGATATTACAGTTAAGTTTAAATGGCGGTGCAAGAAATCTGGTGAAAATGGACATTTTGTGAAATGCAGTGTAAGGAAATGTACGTGGTTTGCTGAAAGTAGTTTGAGTAAAAGTGAAATTTTATTAATTTCTTATTACTTGGTGAATAGACTTCCAGTTGACTACTGGATTTCGGATTTAGAAATTAGCAGTAGTACTGCAGCCACGTAATGAAGGTTCTGAAGAAGATTAGGTAAGTTAGTATTTTTAATCATTTGAGGATGTTATTTTTATGCATTGTTCTAAATGTAAGCAGTAAATAAATTAATGCGGTATTATTGTAAAATTGTTATTAGCAATGATTTAGTTTAAAGTAATTAGGATTGTAATCTAATTTTTATTAAATTAATGTATGTGCTTATTTATATTTTAAGTAGTTTTTTTTATTTAATTATATTTTAATTTAATGATCGTGATTTTGTGAGTTATATATTTGTAGTATTTTGGAATACGTTTGAGTAGTATTATTGGAAAATTGTTAACGTTGAGTATTTTCATGCATTTTCGTGAAATTTTTCTAATTTATGAGAAAAAAGCTGTGTACATGGATATAGTGAAGAGTGTGCGCAATGCCATTTTTGTGCAATTCTGGGATTTTTTTTAAGTAAAAATAAGTCGACGTGTACATGGTTTAGTGATATTTTAATTAAATGATAGTTTTATTTTGTGAATTTTATGTTTGTAGGAATTTGGTATACGTATCAGTTGAAGTAAACGTGTATGGAAATAATTTAAATATTTGACACTAAGTATTTGTAACTATTTTTAATGTTTGCGTATAAATTCGTTGCTGACGTTTATAATATAATACATAATTTAGAGGTAAAAGTTTTTGGATATTTTATTTATTTTATACGTGGAAATGTTCATGCTTGGAAAGGGTATATACTTTTTCGCAATGAGGTAATTTCATATATGTTCTTTTTACCGGATTTAAAGATTTACAAAATTTTCATGCATTTTCATGAAATTTTTCTAATTTATGACAAAAAAGCAGTGTACATAGATATAGTGAAGAGTGTGCGCAATGCCATTTTTGTGCAATTCTGGGATGTTTTTTTAAGTAAAAATAAGTCTACGTGTACATGGTTTAGTGATATTTTAATTAAATGATAGTTATTTTGTGAATTTTATGTTTGTAGGAATTTGGTATACGTTTCAGTTGATGTAAATGTGTATGGAAATAATTTAAATATTTGACACTAAGTATTTGTAACTATTTTTAATGTTTGCGTATAAATTCGTTAGTGACGTTTATAATATAATAGACAATTTAGAGGTAAAAGCTTTTGGATATTTTATTTATTTTATACGTGGAAATGTTCATCCTTGGAAAGGGTATGTACTTTTTCGCGATCAGGTAATTTCAGATATGTGCTTTTTATCAAGTTTAAAGATTAAGAAAATTTTCCTGCATTTTCGTGCAAATTTTTGTAATTTATGAGAAAATAGCAGTGTAGATGGATAAAGTTAAGAGTGTGTGCAATGTCATTTTTGTGCGATTCTGGGATTTTTTTTGGTTGATCTTTACATTACGGTAACTGGTAGTTTGGCGACATTTTGGAGGCGATAAAGGTTACTACCTGGGACTTTGGTAATAATGTGAGCAGTACTGAGTTCCGATTACGCATTATTTTGTGTGGGGAAAATGAGAGATCATGGGATATGTCATGTGATATTAATGGACGAATTACGGTTCTTTAATCGGAAAAGGGGGGGCAATCGGGAAAAAATCTGGAAATTTTGTATTTGGCTTTATTCTGTGTTGTGTGAAATAGTGTTTGTGAATTTTTGGATCCCATGGCCGTAAGTAAATTGAATTCGAAATGGGTATTTAGTGGTATTGAAAAGGATAGTAAGAAATGTTTTTTAAGGTTGTGTGAGAGAGAAATAAACATGTTTTATTATGTTATTTATTTTACCTGGTATCTTGCTTTGAAAGATAAGTATGATTTTAAAGATTCTGAAAGAGAATGAAGGAAAGTGTATCCGCCACGTAATGAAGATTCTGAAGGAGATTAGGTAAGTTAGTATTTTTAATTATTTTTATGCATTGTTGGAAATGTAAGGTGGAAAGGAATTTGGTATTATTGGGAAAATTGTTATTAGCAATGATTTAGTTTAAAGTAATTAGGATTGTAAGGTAATTTTTATTAATTGAATGTATGTGCTCATGTATATTTTAAGTGGTGTTTTTGAATTTAATTATATTTTAATGAAATGATAGTTATTTTGTGAATTTTATACTTGTAGGAATTTGGTGTATGTTTAAGTTGAAATAAATGTGCATGGAAATAATTTAAATATTTGATAATAAATATTTGTAATGCTTCATGTATGAATTCGTTGGTGACGTGTATAATGTAATAGATGATTTAGAGGTAAAAGTTTTTGGATATTTTATTTATTTTATATGTGGAAATGTTCATATTTGTAAAGGGTAAATACTTTTTCGCGATCATGTAATTTCATATATGTTCTTTTTACCGGGTTTAAAGATTGAGAAAATTGTCATGTATTTTCGTGAAATTTTTTTAATTTATGAGATAAAAGCAGTGTACATGGATATAGTGAAGAGTGTGCGCAATGCCATTTTTGTGCAATTCTGGGATGTTTTTTTAAGTAAAAATAAGTCGACGTGTACATGGTTCAGTGATATTTTAATGAAATGATAGTTATTTTGTGAATTTTATGCTTGTAGGAATTTGGTTTACGTTTAAGTTGAAATAAACGTGCATGAAAATAATTTAAATATTTGATACTAAATATTTGTAATGCTTCATGTATGAATTCGTTGGTGACGTGTATAATGTAATAGATGATTTAGAGGTAAAAGTTTTTGGATATTTTATTTATTTTATATGTGGAAATGTTCATATTTGTAAAGGGTAAATACTTTTTCGCGATCAGGTAATTTCATATATGTTCTTTTTACCGGGTTTAAAGATTGAGAAAATTGTCATGTATTTTCGTGAAATTTTTCGAATTTATGAGAAAAAAGCAGTGTACATGGATATAGTGAAGAGTGTGCGCAATGCCATTTTTGTGCAATTCTGGGATGTTTTTTTAAGTAAAAATAAGTCGGCGTGTACATGGTTTATGTGTATGTGTTATTTTGAAAAACGCGTAAGGTGTATGGTATTGTGCACTTTTTCCGAATTTTGCAGTGAATATTTGTCATGATTAAGCAGTTTTGTTTGATAAAATTTCTAGCATAAGTGTAATTCGGCTAGTAGATTGTTGGAAGAAGTGTTCAGTAGATAAGAAGAAAAGAAACATGTCTTTACTTCGTGAAGACAAAATGGCGGCGGGGAAAAAAAAGTAGAGGGTTGCTGTAGGGGAGTTGGTCGCCAAATTTTCGCCAAAAAATCGCCAAGTTACCGTAATGTAAAGATCAACCTTTTTTTTTAAGTAAAAATAAGTCGACGTGTAAATGGTTTATGTGTATGTGCTATTCTGAAAAACGCGCAAGGAGTTTGCAATTCTGCACTTTTTCCCAATTTTGCAGTTAATATTTGTAATGATTAAGCAGTTTTGTTACATAAAATTTCTAGCATAAGTGTAATTCGGCTAGTAGATTGTTGGAAAAAGTGTTGAGTAAATAAAAAGAAAAGAAACATGTCTTTACTTCATGAAGACAAAATGGCGGTGAAAAAAAAGTAGAGGGTTGCTGTAGCAGAGTTGGTCGCCAAATTTTCGCCAAAAAATTGCCAAGTTACCATAATCCAAAGATCAACAGAATTGTACAATCTAGACGCTATGCATTAATAAAAAAATAAACTAAAATAAATTTCAAACATTTAAAAAAAAAAAACAATAACGACATAAATTCATACTAAAAAACAATGAATATATCATTCTACAAAATAAGAACAAGAATAAAATAAAATGCACTTACCATGAATTAATGCTTTTTCTAACAGCACAAATACCAATTTCATACCGCCTTTAACATGCCGCCATGTAATCACTATCGTATTTATATGACAGCTAGAAAATTCATACTATGGTTCACAAATAAATAAAATCACAAATCCCTACTTCTATCATGCACAACCACTAAAAATAATCTTCTAGACCCTTTCTCCACACCTCCAAATACCCACTGCCCATCAACAGGATGGCTACGATGATATTTCCTTTATTCCGAACTTCAATTCAACAACTTCCACCATTTTATCTCCCCCCTCCCATCTTCTGAGACACGGAGCATGACGCGAACCAATGAGCTCCAGTGAAAGATTTTTCATTGTCAACAGGGTTGCCGTACAACACGCAATCACGCCAAAAACCAGTGCAGAACACATATTGCCACATTTGGTGAAATTAGGGCGTATATCTGATTTGTACCTATGTAAGTTTAGTTACTCGAAACTTCTAAGTAATTAATAACTTTTTGAAGCGAAGCATATATGCAATTACTAATTCTCACCTTTTTTTTTAGCCCAGAAGGGCTATTAATTTCGTTTTGCCATTTTGCATTGATTCACTTTCTGCAATGATTCACTTTTCTAACTGTTGTCACCAAATATTAGAGCCCTGTATTATATTTAAAGAAATTAAATAATGAAGAATCTGACTATATGTATGTTTTTCGCATTGTTATGAAACAACGGTACCTAGAGCCATCAGATTTTGAATAATGTAATCCTCCACTGAATATGGGCATCTGGAAGCCCTAATTTGGAATTTGCTTTATTATCTATTTCATAGTTTGTCACACATAAAAGAATTTTTGATTAACAAACTCAAAACTAATAAACTGATTTTAAAGCAAGTAATGGCAATACTGTACGGGGGGAAAAAAAAAATTTATCTTCAGCACACGAGACTGTGCATCAGAAATTCAAAAGATATGCTCATTTTAAAATTATTGGGTAAAGAGTAGAATTGCACATTTGTATGGTGCATATCGATGTGTATATGGACAAAGGGAGTGCACCATGCCAAGTTTGTGCAATTCTGTTATGTTTTTTTAAGTGAAAATATGTCGATGTGTACATGGATACCAAATTTGTGCAATTCTTTGACTTGTTATTTCAAGTTGATGCAGAATCGACCACTTATATGCTGTGTATCGATGTGTACGTGGACAAAGCCAAGGGAGTGTGCAATGCCAAGTTTGTGCAATTCTCTGATGTTTTTTTAAGTGAAAATAGGTCGATGTGCACATGGATACCCAGTTTGTGCAATTCTTTGTCTTGTTATTTTAGAGTTGGCGATTTTGTGAAATGCGCGAAGCAGTAGGCATTCTGCACTTTCCCCTTGCGATACTGCTGTTGAATTGAATTGAATTGAATTTTATCGTTTAAGTGCAAAGAACATAATTAATAACTACAGGTAACACACAAAATGTTAAAGGCCCCTTTGGGAGTCATTTTTCTTTTTTAATTAGGATGCCAGTTCTTAATAAAAAGAGGAAATTCCAAATATTAGGTTATGAATAGAGTATTTAGATAAAAACTCATGTCATAGTAAAATATCCCATTCTCATTCTTCAACACAGTGTATTTCATTTTTATGAAAATTCAATTCTAAGTTTCAAATTGACATAGATAAAAATAAAGTTTAACTCTATGTTTAGTTTTGAAAAAAAAAAAAAAAAAAAAAATCCAACATTTTAAAATTTTATTATTTACTCTTTTTTAGCCCTTTGGGTTGATACCCAGAAGAGCTATTAATTTCATTTTGGCATTTTGCATTGGTTTGCTATAAATGTTGGTTTACTTTTCAAATTGTTGCCACAAAACATTAGAGCCCTGTATTATGTTTAAAGAAATTAAATAATGGAGAATCTGCATAAATGTATGTATGTTTCTGGCATCGAGATAAAATAACGATACCTAGAGCCATCAAATTTTGAATAATGTAATCTTCTACTGAATATGGCTATCTGGAAGCCCAAAATTTGAAATTTGTTTTATTATCGATTTCATATTTTGTAACATTTTGATGAATTTTTTATGAAGAAACTGAACGATGTTGAAGCGAGCAATGGCAACACTGTACCGAAAAAGCATTTTGTTACTACTCTTATATACACCCTCGCTTGGCAACAAATTTCTCGCAAAACATTTTTGGCGAGAAACTCCATGGTGCCATATTGCTATCTAAATTTTTTGTCTACATTTCAAACTTTAAGCCAAAAATGTCTCCAAAAACCATGTTTTGAACACACAATTTAAGTTAAAAATCCAAAACAAAAAATTTAGATAGCAAAAACATAAAGTTTCTGACCAAAAATCCATGTACGCAGCGATATGTTTTAACTTAAAAAAAAATCACAGAATTGCACACTCTATGCAGCAAAGGAATCTACGAACTATGCACACCTTGCTTTAAGAAATTAACATAACAATAAATTTCAAGAATACCATGTACACAGTGTTCTGTTTAAACATTAAAAAATCATCTACGAATTGCACACTAATCAACAAAATAAACTCAAATAGCTAAAATAAATTTCAAGCAGTAAAAAAAAAAAAAAAAAAAAATCATACTAAAAAATCAATGTACATAACACAGGATTGCCACGCTACCTGGAAAACCGGAAAAAGTCAGGGAATTTAAATATTTTAGTCAAAATCTGGGAATGTCATACGATGATCCCCCAAAAAGCGAGTTTTGCGCCAATTTTGGAAGCGATGGCTTTGCTGGCAAAATTACGAGGGCCATCCAGGAAGTAGATTACGTTTCCATCTGTGTCCCCTAGGGGCGGGGCTAGCGCGGCTATCTTGGGGTCAGAGCGTTGCGCAGCTCAGTCTGCATCTAGCCGTGCTAGTGAGAGGTTCGTGCTGTGCTCCGTTCAGATACTGTGACAGTTTGAAATGTCTGCGTTAATTGAAAATCCCGCGAGCTGCGAGGTGCGCTCAGTAATAAGGTTTCTGACTGCAAAAAACTGTAAACCGATAGAAATCTATCGGCAGCTTCGTGAAGTCTATGGGGACAACATTATCACTGAAGGTGGAGTGCGTCAGTGGGTCATAAGATTTCAAAATGGCCGAACCAATGTTCACGACGAAGATCGAAGTGAGAGACCCAGCATAGTGACCGCCGAACTTCTCGAAAAAGTCGATGCTAAAGTCCGTGAAAATCGAAATTTCACAATAACGGAACTTTCTTTGAGTTTTCCACAAATTTCGTGAAGTTTGTTGCACGAAATCATCAGCGAAAAGCTTGGTTACCACAAGTTTTGTGCAAGATGGATTCCAAAAATCTTGACAGAGGACCACAAAAATCAGCGAATGGCTGCAGCGTTGAACTTTTTGGACGCTTACCATAAGGATGGTGACTCTTTACTCGATCGCATCGTTACTGGTGACGAAACATGGGTGAAACATGTGAACTGTGAAACGAAATTGCAATCAATGCAGTGGGGGCACACAAGTTCTCCCCAAAAACCCAAGAAATGCATGCAAACAATGTCGGCAAGGAAGATGATGGCGACTGTTTTTTGGGACAGAAAAGGTGTAATTTTGGTGGACTTCCTGGAAAGAGGCACTACAATAAACTCTCAAAGGTATTGCCAAACTCTCCAAAAACTCAGAAGAGCAATTCAAAACAAGCGCAGAGGAATGTTGAGCTCTAAGATCTTGTTGATTCACGACAACGCCCGGCCCCACACGGCAAATGTCACTCGTAAAGTTCTTGAATCTTTTAAGTGGGAGTTGTTTCCTCATCCGCCGTACAGTCCCGACCTGGCACCGAGCGACTTCCACCTATTCCCAGCAATGAAGAAGTGGCTGGCTATGCAGTGTTTTGATGACGACGCACAGCTGCAAGAAGAGGTAACGAAGTGGTTGAAGGCGCAGGCGGCCGAATTTTTCAACGAAGGAATTTCCAAGCTCGTACATCGCTACGATAAATGCCTTAATTTGTATGGTGACTATGTAGAAAAGTAGTTTTTGAGTGTGGCTTTCATCTGTATATAATAAGATTTGTTTCCTATACTTTGTTTATTTTTTTATTCCAAAACGTAATCTACTTTCTGGATAGCCTTCGTATGTATCAGATGAGGGTCATTCGGGCAGCTGGCATAGAGCCAATTTTCGCAGCTCTAATCAGATTCTTTTTTAGAAAGGCAAAGCAAGTTTCCGTCAAGTTTGGTGTCCAGTAACCTCGAGAAGCTTAAGATTCGTATGTGCAGGTTATGTTGAACTAAAGAAAATACCTCATATACAACAAAATCAGTTTAATCCTAATATACGGTACCATGGAGGCTAGAATGGTAGGCTAGTACCGTATATATAAATAGCCCCCATGTACTCTGTTCTAATGTAAGAATGTCTATGTAAAGAAAGAAAGGTTCCATAGACATAATGTAAATCAGTTTGCTAGAGTTCCGCTAGAAAGCGGAGGGAAAAATTCGCCAAGGGATTGGCGATGGAACCTGATGGCGAGAATTTCCCCCTTCTCGATGTGTACAGAAAATTGTGGAGCATGTGTTAAGAAGAAACGTTCTTTGACTTTCGTGATAATTTATACTCGGATTTTTGTATTTTTTTTTGCTCAAAATAGCTAATCTATTAATTAATTTACTCGTGCAAAAAATATTTTCTTTTCCTTTAACGTTTAAGGAAATTTAAAACGATATTGGTTTTATGTTTTCTTGATAAACTTGATCTTCGAACTTCGTGAGCTTTGGCGACAGGTATTTCGCGCATACACAGCTGTTTCCCCTCTACGTTAGGATGGAGCCATTCCTGTTGCAGAGAAGTTTTTTTTATCTTAACTATACATATTTTTTTATTCTAACCTCCATGTATGGTAGACATGGAATTTGGCGACATCATGATGTAACAACAGTTACCTCTTTCTGTCTCTTAGTCTCTGTTTAAGAAGCTGTTGGGTAGTAAACCGGTCATTTTGGTGTTGGCGGCAGTTTTCAAAATTGTACAAAGGCCATAGCGAAAAATAGGATTTTACCACAAAATCTTTTAAACTTTTTTTTTTTCCATTTTAATAAATGCCTTATTTTTCATTTTGAAAAAAAAAAAAAAAAAAAAAAAAAAATAGTAATCAGTCATCTAGACTAGCATTTAGTATTCACCAAAATAGCATTGATTATTGTAATTCAATTTTTAAGTAATTAACTTCATTTTAATGTTATTTATATCATTTAGTGTTCTTCTTTCCTCTAAATGTATTTATTATTAGTTAATAATATTTCGAAATTTCTCTGGCATAATTCTGAAACTAAATCTAGCAGTTTGATGATATACTATCACAAAATTTAATGCACATATTTTTGTTTATGTATGCTGCTAAATAAATATAAAATACCTAAATTTATTAAAAAATATCATTAAATAGATTTCTTTCTTTCGCTTAGCTGCAAAATGTCTGCAAAAAGACTCATTTTTTAATCCAGATTGGGCAGATTCTAATCTCAATCGTCAGTGGAGAAAACAACTCCTATTATAGCTATAATAGTAATTCTTTCAAGATTATATATATAATAAGTCATATGAAATTGGCAAGTTTTTTTGTTTTCAAGTGGTACCATAATTAATTTACCTCTCAGCGCAGCGCAATGCGCACTATGCGGATAGACTGGAATTTTCTCAAAACACACCTGGAAAAGTTAGAGAATTTCATTTTCCTCTTTAAGTGGCAACCCTGATAACATTCTACAAAATAAGAGCAAGAAAAAATAAAATGCACTTACCATGAATGAATGCTTCTTCGAACAGCAGAAATACTAATTTCAAACATCCCCAAAACAATATCACCACAAATTTGTTAAAAGCATCTTCTCCCATTTCAGAACAAAGATGGAAAAATATATAAACCACCAAATAAAACACAAAATCGCATTTCCGATTGTAAGTAGACAATGTAGCTTTAACATGCCGCCACGTAATCTCTATCATGTTTATATGACAGCCAGACTCACTATCCACAAAATTGATACTATCTTTCACAAGTAAATATTCAAAACCTTCTTCTCCTAAATACTTATAAAATTTCCAGCCACCCGGAAAAATGGTACCAACGCGACTAAATTTTGCCATTCCATCATAAATCACTTAAATACCACACGAACCAACTAGCAACTGAAACCACTACAGTAAAATCCAATTTCCATGTAAAAAAGGTTGTCATAGAAACCAACATCGCCCCCGAAACCATCACAGAACACACGATCGTGCCAAAAACCAGCGCACAACACATATCGCCACATTTGGCGACCTGAGGGTGCATATAAGTACTCTCCAACATTTTTATCTCTAGCTCGCGTGTGTATCGGAAATTCTAAAGCTTTGCTCATTTTAAAATTGTTTTGCGATATTGCTTGCGAACTGGATTTTATGGTTTAAGTGTGAAGAAAAATAAATAAAGGCAACTCGCAAAACGTTAAAAAAAACTCCCTTCTGGGCATAAAGTAAAAGCTGAAAGTCTTCAAATTTTTTTTCGTTTTGTTGTCGAAAAGTGAAAGAATAAATATCTGTCTAGAAAACGTGGCATCTAAACTCTTGTTAAATCCAGTTTAAACTGGTTATTTTGTCATTTGCATATCAAAAGGTCCGAGTCGGTTTCATTTACTGAAAAGATTATAAAAAACATAACAACATTATAACATGGAACAACATTGTAAGATTAAATTTTGTTACAAATTAGATAAATCTACTACCGAAATGTTAGAGATGCTCTGAACAGTATATGATGATGCATTTGTTATCAAGAGTGGTACAACTGCTTTAATTGTGGATTGAAAAGCATTCAAGATGAAGCAAAGCTAGGATGCCTTCAACTTTGAAGATAAGAAAAATGTGGAGAAAATTCATTTTTTTGGTAATAACTGATAGATGTGTAATAATTCAGTCACTTTCAGACATGCTTGGGATAAGCAAAGAAAGCTGTAGGTTAATTTTACTTAATTGAATATTTAGGTAATTACTTGATTAATTGAATATCTGAAAATGAGGAAAGTTTGTACTTGATTTGTGGCTTGGATTTTGATAGAACACCAAAAAGAAGATGAAAAAGGCATGCTGTGACTATTTGCTAACAACTGCAAGACAGGATAACAATTTCTTAAAAAATAATCATAGCAAAAGATGAGACTTAGTGTCTATTATACTATTGAAAAATGAAAAGACAAAATGCACAGTGGAAAGGACCATCTTCTCTGTTTAAAAAAAAAAAAAAAAAAAAAAAAAAAAAAAAAGTGCCAATCTCAAAATCTAAGCGACTAAGTGATGCTGATTGCGTTTTTTGATTACAGAGGTTTTATTAGCCCTGAAAATTGATCAGTTAGTATTTTTACTAGGAGTTTTCAATTAAGAAACATGATAAAATGCATTAGGAACTTTTTGGTTCAGTGCTATGATTTATTTTACACAATGATGCTAGGATCTGTACAACATTGTCTGTACCATAGTATCTTGTTAAGCATTCAGTTATAGTGATAAATCATCCATATTCTCCTGGTTTATCATCAGCAGATTTTTGCTTTTTCTGAAGCTCAAGATTGCCAGACTCTTCTGGCGATTATTTTGAAAGAGAAAATTAGTAACTTTTTCTTATTTATAAGAAACTGTCTGGTTACTTTTTGGGCACATCTTGTGTACTCCTTAACTTGTTTAGGACTGTGATCACACTTCTCCCTTCATGACTTATGGTATCATATATGTGACCTAACTTTACGAGTCTTGAGGCGGTTTGTCACACTAGTGTGTTTTCAGATTGGAAAGTGTTATTTAAGTTTGAAAACGACACTAGATGGTGGTTGAAGTCTGTTATATTTTTTAATAATGTTCTACGTACCACTGACCTTCAATATGCACTTTCGGTTCTCTTATTTTTTTTATTCATATTTTTCCTGGATCTGGGGAACTTACAACTTGTAAGCAACTGCATGTGTTCGATTCTTTCAGGAGGATATACACTAGGATTGCTTCAGGAGGAAGCCCAAAGGGGTTAATTGACATTGCCTAGGAACTGGACCATGGATGTGATCAGGGCAGTGCAATGGACGTACCCTTCTATGCATTTTGATCAGTGAAATGTGACTGGGCCAGAGATATGCGGATGAGGTTTCAAAATATTTTGTAAGATTTTACAAAGGTATATATTGATTGCGCCTTTTATGCATGGATGCTGATGCTCATCTACAGTGTGTGAACCTCGTTGACAAATTTCTTAAAAGTGGAGTCATTTAAGCAAATACCATAGTCAGCAAAATTTCCTGATCTTATTCTAATAGAGAACGTACGGAATTAGCATGGAAAAGCAGTTACAGGAAAACATCTTCCACCTAGAGATATAAATACCCTAAAGATCACGTTGCTGGAAAAGAGGAATTTTATTCTCCAATCTGTTTTTTTAACATTATTGCCAGTATGAAAATACATTGTGATATGTGTGCACAAATCAGAAAAGATCATATTCCATATTAAATTCATAAGCTTTTCTGGTAAAAGTATATTTTAGGGTACCCCTTGGCGATTTTTGGCACTACATGGATACCAAATTTGTGCAAGTCTTTGACTTGTTATTTTGGCTTGCGTAGCGGTGATTTTTGTGCCCAAAATCGCCACTACATAAAGCCAAAGTAACAAGACAAAGAATTGCACAAACTCGGTATCCATATACACATCGACCTATTTTCACTTAAAAAAAAAATCCCAGAATTGCACAAAAATGGCGTTGTGAACTCCCTTGACTTTATCCATGTACACATTGACCTATTTTCACTTTTAAAACATCAGAAAATTGCACAAACTAATCTTTGCGCACTCCCTTGAGTTTGTCTATGTACACATCGATATATTTTCACTTAAAAAGTCAAAAGAGCACTCAATTCTATAGTAGAGGCGAGCACAAAATACTTAATCTCAATAAACTAGATTTTAAACCAAACAATAAAATAACATAAAAAAGGATTATGCATTAACATTATACATTTAAGCATTACACAAAGCAAATATCCACTTACCTCTGTGGCACACAAAATTCCTTAACAGCATCCAAAAACTTCCTAAAATTATCTGAACTAGAATCCGTATATCGCCGTCGCCACATAAATTCACAAAAATAAGAGTAAAAAATATCCTACATATTCCGGACTGTCCCAAAAATGGCTACTAAGTAAACCTTCATTTACACACCAGTCAATTAATGCATTTTCTCCTTTTTGTTCCAAATCGTACAGAAACTTCAAATTAATCTTACTACATTCAGCCATTCTACCATCTAAACAATGAAACAAGCAATGTATTTCCTAACCACACACACACACCACAAAAGCTCTAACAAAATATCCCATGACTCAAAATTTTCCGGACTAATGCAAATGATTATGTCATAATAGGGTTTCCATAAAATACAGCTACTCAGGTTACCATAAATGAAACAACTTCTTGGCAATAAACGGAACAACAACTTCGCGATAATACAAGGGGTACCCTAAAGTCAGCTCTAACTGCTTTTTTTTTTCTGAGTTATTCCCAACCCTGAATTCTGCTTGTTTCGTCATTACCATTTTTATTGTTTTATGCTAGACTTTAATATCATATGCAGTATTCTTAAATTTTTTCCTTTTTATTTATGTGTTATGATGTGATTCATCATTCTGCACAAATTTATAAAATTATACAGTGGCCTAGCTAGGGTGGAGCAAGGGGGGACATCCGTCCCTGGGCGCAGCATCCAGGGGTTGCTAAATTGATTATACACATTTCATAATAAAATGTTTTCCATTCTTGGAACACAGAAAGGGGCGCAAAATCTTTAGGTGTCCCCCGGGTGCTGAAAACCTTAGCTACGCCTCTGAAATTATAATTTACAGTTTTTGAGAAATCTCTGATTTCATGCATGTAAAGTTAATTTTGGACATGAGCATATTATTTCATCAACTGTTCATGTTGACTGCCATTGAAGTATGAAAGTTGGCAGAGATCCTGTCAAAGTTCCATCAGTTGCTCCTGCGTAATCTGAAGAAACTGGCACAGCTTTATTTATTAAAGAATCATTATTTGACCTGTTTGTTTTTGCATTTCATGAATGGGATTTGTTGACTTTTACTATTTTCTATGCCCTCCGATTTTACTGGAAGCTCTGTTTAAAATGCTGCGAGTTCAAACTTCATGCATATAACTGTTGCTGTCTATTACTTTGAGTCATATCCTGCTATTCTTTTCTTCATTTAACAGATGCTGATTTTCTCAAGCAGCTGTAAATGAGTCGAAGTGCAGTCACATAATCATTATTTTCAAAAAGCAAGAGAAATTATAGCAATAACAGTTAATTTATATTCTTGTTTATAAAAGCAAAAGTTAGCTTATTGAGAATCATAGGGATTACCTCAAACAAAAGCACAGATGTTATTGTGTTGTTATGTCATATTTCTGTTATAATTGGCTTTAAATTGCATTGTTCGGTGACAATTTCATGGTCAGTGAAATAATACATTAAGTACCCTATGAATTTCCAGGCTGAATTTTCTTTTGATTCAAGAACTATTAACACTAGGCTTAAAGTTAGTATGCTAGTAACCTAAATTTCCTTTCTCTCCTTATGTTTGACTTTATTGAAAATAAATTATATTTTTTGGAAAGATTTTGAACATTTTACCTCATTCATGTATTCATGAAGGTTGGTATAATATAGAACTGGCTGATCAGCAGATCATTATACTGAGCAAAAAAATTACACCAAGCAGATGGAACATTTAGTTAGAACTTTTCTTTGAGTTTTTATAACAGGAAGGGTCATTTATTGAGGCATGCACTGATGACAGTCAGTTATATTATAGTTAAATTATTAAAGTATTTAAGCTATAAATTATGGGATTATAGAAAATGTTTATTATAGAAAACTCTGAAAATCTAAGTGAATTTATGTTCTTAGGACATTTTTTTCAAATTCATTGCTTTCTAGTTTTAGTAGATTTTTAGAAATTTTCTTTGACTAATAAATGTTTGAATTTTAATGTTATATTAAGTGTTGATTTTATATTGCCGTAAAATGTATTTACTATTTTCTTCATTATTAGGAAAACTGAATTGGCCTTTAGTTGAAGACTTTTCAAAATGGCGTCATGATATTGTTGGTTGTATATTGTAAAGTATGTTTCAAAATGTTGTATACTTTTTCTAAATAATGAGCCTATAATAATACTGTATTTTATAGGAAGAAGTAAAACAGTCTAGTTAATGCACTTGTGAGTTTTAGTTCTTTAAATGTAAACTAAAATTATTCAGAACTAAGAAAGACTGCAGGACTTATTTGTGATAAATTTCTCTAATACTGAATTTAATTAATTATTTATATTTTTTAATTTATAAATTATATTATTGTTAATAATATGTGGACATTTTTAGCATAAAATTTCTCAGAATAAATTTTAATTACATTATTGATATAAGTAATATGGTACTATTCCGTTTTGAGGACCGTAAAAAAATTGCATAAAAAATGTATGCGCAAAAGTGCCAAATCTAGCAAACGTGCCCATTTAACATTTAACATGATATCCTATGGATTTAACAATTTGGGAATCGCCCATGACGAAAAGTCTGCAATAGAATGTTGGGTAGAGTGCAGAATCACCCACCGCTTGACGCGTTTTTATGAATGGCACATACTCGGTGTCCATGTACACATCGACATATTTTCACTTAAAAAAAAATCCCAGAATTGCACTAAAATGGCACTGTGCACATCCTTGACTTTATCTATGTATACATCGACCTATTTTCACTTAAAAAGTAAAAGAAAATTGCCAAAAATCCAATTGTTTTTACCTTTATAAAAAGCGGCAAACAAATAAGTGAGCGATTCTGCACTTTACCGAGAATTTTTTCAAAGAAAAAGCATCATTCATTATAGATAATTATGTTTGAACAACCAACAAGATGAAACTATGCTTTAGCGATAACTCGGTAGTGAAATAGCGATGCAGGCATCCATTCAGTTATGTTTAGCAATTTTTACATAAATAATGACCTGAAATAGTTATTTACTCTTATGCTTCCAGTCAGTCATGTTTAGCCTTTTTTATATAAATTATAATAATAAAAATGTATTATATGAAATTAACCTTTCATCTAAATTAAAACATCAATCTTAGATAATTATTTACTATTACACTTCCCTTCTTAGGGTTGCCGCAATTATTTTTGGCAGCACTGGCATCAACAATAGTTTGGCGATTTTTTACGGCCCTTAAAACTGAATAGTACCAGTAATATTAGTGCTTCTTTAGTGATGTGGTCTCAAAAAATGGATCGAAATCCAGCTGTGAATTATGTAAAATTTTATTTTCTTATTTAATTATTGTTTTTATGTATATGTTTAATAATGTATATTTGTAATTACTAACTAATGTGAAATATTTGTGCTTATTTATTTTCTTATTATTATATATTATTTAGTATCTTCTGGGATTTCTTTCTTTCCAAGAAACTCTACATATCTGGGTCACAGTGTTAAAAAGTTCAGTATGCATTCTAGGTATTCATATATTACACTGTTATGCATTTATTTATCATGTCTTATAAGTTGCTTATGGCTTATTATATTGTGGTAAAAAGTGCTTTTGGACTCAGGCCTCTTTTGATAGCCTAGCTTCATCTCATTTTGCTCTAAGAACTTGTCAGATGGAATCTGAAGGTCTTGTATCTCTGTTCCCTTGCTGTCAATACATGGAGAAGTTTTTTGGCTTAACAGATTTTAAATGACTCTTGTTGCAAAGATTTTATACATCCATGCCTTCTCCAGGATCACCTCATACTTTCCTTATATGCACAATTTGCACACATGCATTCCATTACAAAATCTGCTTATTTCAGTGACTTTCACATGCCTCCACGTTTTGCCTAATATTTCAGAATCACCTCTATGATTAAAAATGATATACCTAATATTCAAATTATAGTTTTTTACAAATATTTTTATAGTTACCAAGTGTTAATAATAAATGTATTTTTGTATATTTATAGACAAGTATATGAATGTATACAATAAAATCTATTTTTCTGAATTATTGGTCTGCTTTCAAAACTAAATTACAATTCTCATTTCATTCCATTTGTCTCGACAGATTTCACTGAGACAACGCGAGACAAATTCATTGAGATCAAAATACATTTATATTTTGATGTGTTATAGAATTCTGATATTGGGTTGGCAACTGAGTAATTGCGGATTTTTTTTTAGAAAATCAAAGACAATTTTTTCATGGAACTAAATAACTTTATTCTGTAATGTATTGCCCATTTTGATCAATGACCTTTTGCGCATCTTTCAGGCAGCATCATAATCCCACATTCATAAAACTTTTGGTTTTTATTAGCAAAAAATTGAATCAGGTACGATTTGACATCATCATCATTATTGAAATTTTTACCATTCAAGGAGTTTTGTAAAGATCGAAACAAAAAGTAATCAGATGGTGCAAGGTCAGGACTATATGGTGGATGTGGCAAAACATCCCAACCAAGCTCCAATAATTTTTGCCGAGTGAGCAAAGATGTGTGTGGCCTTGCATTGTCATGATGGAATGCAACACCTTTTCGATATGTCAATTCGGGCCGCTTTTCTTCAACTGCATTGTTTAATTTCGTTAGTTGTTCAATGTAGACATCAGAATTGATCGTTTGGTTGGGTGATAAGAGTTCAAAGTAGACAATTCCTTTGTAATCCCACCAAACTGATAACAAAACCTTCTTTTGATGAATATCAGCTTTTGATGTTGTTTGAGTTGGTTCAATTGACCTGCTCTACGATCTTTTCCGCTTGATATTGTTGTAAACAACCCATTTTTCATCGCCAGTTATCAGTCATTTTAAAAATGGATCATTTTCATTACGTTTCTTTGGCAAATTGCCGCTGTTAATGCGTTGCGTTAAATACGTTTCTTTCAGTTCGTGAGGAACCCATGTATCGAGTTTTTGAACATAGCCAAGTTGTTTTAAGTGATTTTCAATGCATGTATGTGATACATGAAGCTTCTCTGCAATCTCACGTGTTGTACTGTGACGATCCAAATCGATTATTGCTTTGATTAGGTCGTCATCAACTTCAACTGGACGACCAGAGTGTTTTTCATCTTTGAGTGAAAAATCACCAGAACGAAATTTGGCAAACCAGTTTTGACACTGCCATTCTATTAAGGCTTCATCACCATAAACAGCACATAACTTTTTATGAGCTTGCGATGCCTTTTTCTCTTTGCGAAAATAAAAAAGCAAAATATGATGAAAATGTTCCTTTTGATTTTCCATTTTTCAACGAACGCCAAATGAAAACTACGCAACTGATCAAAAAACAGTTTTTTACTGATTGACAGCTGAATTGCCAACTATCAAATAACAAAATGTGTTTTACATTTGTACTACGTCAGCAACCCTAAAAATTCAACTGAAGCCATCTATGAGTGAAATTCGCAATTACTTAGTTGCCAACCCAATAGTTTATATTTAAATAGCAATATGATACCCTCTTCCAACAACAGCAACAAAAAAGGGTTTGCATTGTATCTATGGTAAAATATTATAGCTCTTATAATACATGCAACACAAAATATGTAATCTTATAATACCTGTTTTTTTTTCACTTGCTTATGAAGAACAAATTAATGCTTGTGTCATAACTTTTTAATTTAGTTAAAAAAGTGTGCTTACATTGTCATGACAGAATTCTTAGAGTCTTCTCTGTTGATAGTACATTCTGTTCTGTGCTTAAAGCCCAGTTAAAATGAGTACTGTGTGGAAACGACTCCAGAGAGTCAATAAACGGGCTGCTAAATTCCAGTTCATTGCCTCATATCAAGAGCTTGTTGTAGAAAGTACTTTAAAATGGTAATATTTTTATTTTGTATTTGCTATTAAAAATTTTTTAAATACTTATATGATAATTACATGTATGATCTATAATATGTTATAAAATGTTTAATTTTTTTATTTGCAGTTGTTACATTTTTGCAAATTGATTTGATTTTGTTAATATTCTTACACATGCTTGAAAATACACGCATTTCAATCTTTTTGAAAGCAGTGTCTGTAAAATCTTTCATAAGCCAAAATGACATAAAACAAAGAAACAGTTACCATTAATTTACCTGAAGGAAAGCATTGTAATGAAGTTTTAAAGAACTCTCACCATTTTTGAATGAACAACCAACTTTATTAGTCAAAACTTGCAGATAAAAACATTTTTTCAGCGTGCGCATTGTCTGCGGATAATCGTCTGTGGTAATTTACATTTCTTAGTGGAATTATGTTGGTAGCATAGCAACGCAATTACGTTACAGTCTTAAATTCCTTCCCTCACGGGGAACTTTTCGAAGAAAAGTTTCTTTCTTTCAAATTGATGGAACTTTCAAGAAAATTTTCAGTTTAAATACATTAAATTTTTTAAGAAATTTTAAATTAATTTTTTTTTTCATTTTTGAATGAACAACCAACTTTATTAGTCAAAACTTACAGAATAATTGAAAAACATTTTTAAGCGGATATTTTTTGCGGATAGTCGTCTGCAATAATTTACATTTCTTAGTGGAATTGTGTTGTTAGTGTAGCAATGCAATTACGTTACAGCATTAAGTGTTCCAGGTTTCCAAAAAATTTGTTATATCATATTTAAGATCTAAAACCTAAAATTAAATTAAAAAAGTAACAGTGTGGCAAATGTACACACTATTGAGCTGGGAATAATATAAGTACAATGTAGTTTCATTTTCCAAATCCGAAAAGAGAGTGGGGATATTAACAGTGTAATGATGGTAGTGATGACTATAATGCATTTTAAGTCTTTAAATTCAGTAGTAAAAGATAGAGAGCCTATGATGTACAAGAGGAGGAAAACAACTTAGCTATTTGTATCTGTCAATGTTTATCATATGAATGTGTCTCCAGTTTCTCTGTGCATGTGTCTCTGCATGTGTCAAAGGTTACTTTATTGTTCTCTGGCTTTGTGAAAGATTAAAGTAAGTTAGTACAGTTAAAAGTCGTTAATCCAGACACCCATAATCCGGAATGATCTATAATCTGGACCTCAAAGCTACAAACTTTCTGTGCATGCATCAATGCATAATTCATTAATGCATGCACGTAGGCATTTACGTGTGCGCGTAATTACCTTTACACATGCGCCTTTAATGTATAACGGACGGTATAAGCTGAGCTAAAATTATCTAATTATCTTTTCAGTTAATGTTGCAGATTGCGTTGTTCCTTAATCTTCAAATGGGATCCGGCTTATTATTTTTTGCAGACTGTTAGAGCAATTTTATAAAAGTAAGCTTGAACTTTTGCTTATGCCAAATAGAATTTCTGATGCTTGAGCTGCAAAAGGATCTGCAAAGCAAAAGCATGTTTCGATGTCCATTAAACAAAAAGTGGAAACTGCTGCAAAAAATGTATAAAGACATGAAGAAAGTGACAGAGAGGTGATTTGTTTCTCTAACCATTCCGATATCTGTTTATCAATTTCACGCTGCTGTGCGGAAGCATACCACTCGCAACATGCAATGAACTGGAAGTTGATCTGTCAGCACTATCCTCATCTTCAGGGCAGATGTTTTTATTTTATTCGGCTTATAATTTTTCACTAAATGTAATGTTTCATCTCGATGTACTTTGTCCTTAATATGATTTAAATCAAATTCCTCGTCATTATAAATATCACGAATACACATCAAATAGTTTTCTGATTGCAATTTTCTAATTTCGACTATGCGCAATTTATGCTTTACGCATGCGCTCGTTGAAAGAAATGTTTAATAAAGTAAACAAATAAATATTAAGCTTTCTTTTGTAACTTTTGATACCCTTTAGATCATTATTACTCTATATTTCATAAATTACGGTTTCTTATTTTTAATTTTATAATTTCTGCACGCCATCTTACCAGATTTAAATTGATGGTCTATAATCCAGAATCGCCGAAGTCCCGACGAGTCCAGATTAAAGACTTTTGACTGTATAAAACAGACAAATCTTTACTTCAATAGGTTTTTCAGTTGCTATAAAACAGCTTACAAAATTGCTATATAAGTAAATATATATATATATATATATATGTAAGATAAAAAAATATGAAAGCAAACTTCTAAACTTAATTCACTATAACTTCCATTATTTTCTATTTCATTTGAGAACTTCCTCTATCTGTCCTAAAAATAGCGCTTAAGTCTAAACTGCGTCATTCAAATTAATCATGCGATCTTACTTAACCCATAATGCAGATCCCTCTCGACCAATCACCAAATTGCAAACTGAAACTTTTCTCTTCGCGTGCTTCCATCTTTCATAACTACGCACTTCAGCTTTTGCTCTCTACCGTGCTAAAATGTAATTTCGCTGGCTTGCTTTCTATCCCTACAATATCAAAAATGTAAATCTTCTGTGGAAAGGCACGACTAGAGTGCCAAGTGATTGTGGCCACAAATATCAATTGGAAATAAAAATGGAATTAAAACTGCCTCGACTGCCAAGTTTTTTAAATACTACGCAATCAGAATTCTTCTTCAATATGGATCTAAGCACGCATCGACACTGCTCCGGCTTTTCCTTGTTTTGCTTTTATTATGACATATATATATTTGAATTTAACAAATATTCTCTCATTCATATAAAGCTAATTTAAATTTTGAAATATATATATTATATTGTAAGTAAAATCATTATTTTTCTGCTATTGCTTCATTAAAAAGTACTGATAAATTCATTCAAACAAGTACCAAATATAACTTTGCTTGTGTCCTTTATTCATAAAAAGCAAAGATCATCTGATTTCTTTCATGAACTGAAATTTAGGTGTTTGACAGAAGGGTACTTTCATACAGCAAACATTCCTAAAACAGAATAACTATACAAGATGATTTGCTACCGATGTAACAAACATGAGAAATGTAGAGGGAGTAAAGATTATTTGGAAACACATAGCATTGCAGAGTCTGAAATAACTTCTACCTGAGCTACGGTTAAGGGAAGCAAAGAAAACGAGCAGAAACAGCAACATGTTAGTGTAACAGAATTCACTTTATTACAAGTTTTACATTGGCAAAAAGCTACGTGCTACTGGAGGTGTCAAAAATGACATCCAGAAGCAATCACACAGGCTTCACAGCAGCACCGCATGGAATTCCTAATGTTCTGAAAGAGTACTGGTGTGTCTTGTATCTCCCAAGCAGCTAGAGAGATGTAAGTGATGAGGTCTTAACTGAATCAATGGGGGTCTTGTACACCAGTGCCTTCATTTGACCCCAGAAGTCCAGGCATGATAGGTCTGGCAATCTAGCAGGCCAATAAACTGGAACACCATAACCTGTCTAATGCTGTCCAAATGTAACATTTAGGTATCAGCCGGACGTGATTGTAATAGTGTGGGGGAGCCGCATGGTGCTGGAACCACACTGAACAATGCAACAACTGAGGAACATGTTCTTCGATAAATTCAGGCGGGACTTCATGTAGGAAGTATGTTCATAAGTATGCCCTACTATCCAGATGAGGAGGCAGAATGTATGGTCCTAGGAGGTGGTCTCCAACAATGCTGGCTTAAACAGTGACTGAGAAATGGCCTTGATCTTGCTGCATGTATTCGTGTACCATGGGTATTATCCAAAGCCCACAAATGGGCATTATGTTGATTGAAGGCTCTCTCTGTTGTGAAAAATGCCTCATCTATGCACAATATGAAGGCAGCAAATGTGCTGTCTGCCACACGCTGTGTAGCAAAATTCCTCCAGATTGTATAAATATGCAGGCTCCAGTGGTTTGATGCGTTCCTCATGGTACGAATGCATTAGGTTTCCTGACAGTATACTAAATCCAATCATTGGGCTATTGCTCGAGTACTCATAACTCGGACTGCCTTCTGCCATACTGGACATTCTCCTAATTGTCTATTATCCTCATAGTTTGCTCTCAATTTGTGGTAGGGCTCATTAAACAACTAGTCTCACATAACCTTCTGTGCAGACATCCAAAGATCGTGTGATGAGGACCATGCCTATGCAGGAAATGTTCCTGCTGCAAAGACAGAGCAGTGCGCTGGTTATTGTCTGCAGCTTCGTAATGTGAGGTGCATGTCAGCCAGTTCAGCATTTGAGTACTCGCCCATCCTACCTCATGAATGGGTTCGCATATTCTGATTTCCAACATGATTGCCATTCACGTGACCTCCCATTCAACATCCTATACTGCATGACGAATGCATTTCTGACCCTGCAGTGCTATGTGATTCCGAATCATCCTTGTGCCCCCTACATCTCCTAAAAGTTTGTCACATCAGTAGCAAATCACGCTGTATAGTAATGATTAATTTCTTCTGGTGTGATTATATATATCATAATTTTAAAAAGAATAATTACTATATTTCTATAGTAATAGCTACAAAATACATTGAAAGTTTGTTTAGTGTAAATGCATGATATGCTAACAGTTTACAGAACTAGAAAAGTGCAGATTTGTATCCTGCAGTCAACTCCAGATGTATTGGGGGTTGATTATCCAGGTTGTGGATAACCTGGGCCTCTAAAATAATAATAATAATAAATTGTGCGTAGAAAAGTAGAAAAATTGCTGTTATAAACCATTCCAATGATCAAGGTCACAAACCATCACATAACTCAGTTCTCTTGTTGATATTCTTCAGTGCTATTTGTAACTTTCTTCCTTTCTAATTATGTTAATTCTTCTGTTATTTACTATATGTTTTTTTTTTTTTGTTTTTGAATATTTGTTTAATTTGTATAACCAAATGAAATCGATTAAACAGCTTGAAAATATCTGTATTATGTTAATGTTATTTTTTATTAATTAGTATAAGGGTGATTCATTTTCTTCAGTGTTTATCTAACTGCCTTCAGATTAATCGTGATTGTGATTTAGCTGGATGTCCCTGGTAGTACCCCACTGAATTGAGAGTTGACTGTAGTTTAATATTTTATTTTTCTTCATGTAGAAATGTCTAGTTTGCTGACAGACACCATGTTAATTATAAGAAAATTAAAAGTATTTTTAGTTAAGTATTTCTGAGATATTATTTCATTATTTCAGGCAGCCACACAAACTCTGCGTCGTTTGGACTAGGCGAAGTCGAAGAGTTGTAACTGAGGTATACTTATTATCTTATATTGTAAGACTTAAGTTTCCTGTTTTCCCTTCAAACGTTTGATTGACATTTATTTGACATTTTATGTATGTGAAGTAAAATACAGTCAGTCTTTAATCCGGACGTCCATAATCCGGAATGATCTGTAATCTGGACCTCAAAGCTGCAAACTTTCTGCGCATGCGTAAACGCATAATGCGTTTATGCATGCACGTAATACATTTACACAGGCGCGTTTAATGTATAATGGACGGTATAAGCCAAGCTAAAATTATTTATTTCAGTCAATGTTGCAGATTGCGTTGTTCCTTAATCTTTTAACTGGATCCAGCTTATTATTTGTTGCAGACTGTTAGAGCAATTTTATAAAAGTAAGCTTGAACTTTCAATTATGTCAAAAAGAAATTCTGATTCTGGAGCTGCCAAAGGATCTACAAAGCGAAAGCATGTTTCAAGTCCGTCAAATAAAAAGTGGAATTGCTGCAAAAAATGGATAAAGGCATATCCTTTGTTTCTCTAACCATTCCCAAAATCTGTTTATCAATTTCACGCTGCTCTGCGGGAGGGGCGGAAATGTCGCGGTGTGCAATGAACTTGAAGTTGATCTGTCAGCAGTATCCTTATCTTCAGGGCAGATGTTTTTATTTTATTCGGCTTATAATTCCTTACTAAATGTAGTATTTCATCTCGATGTACTCCGTCTTTGATATGATTTAAATCAAATTCCTCATCATTTTAAATATCACAAATACAAATCAAATAGTTTTCTGGTTGCAATTTTCTAATTTCGTCTATGCGTAAAGTATGCTTTACGCATGCGCGCGTTGAAAGAAATGTTTAATAAAGTAAACAAATAAATATAAAGCTTTTTTTTGTAAATTTTGATACCTTTTAGATCATAATTGCTCTTTCTTTCATAAATTACAGTTTCATATTTTTAATTTTATAATTTCCGCATGTCATCTTATCTGATTTAAATTGATAATGTATAATCCGGAATCGCCGAAGTCCCGACGAGTCTGGATTAAAGACTTTTGACTGTATGTCATTTTCCATGTATGTAAAATATATCATTATCATGTATGAATGCATAGTTCAGCCTCTTATCATGAATGCTTTTGACCATGGATTCACGAAGAAATTATCTGAATGAAAAGTATCTTGGTTGACAAATGATGCCTGATGACAAATGATGAATTATGAAACTTCAGGTTAGTAACAGATACTTTCAAAGGCATTTTGAGGTGACATCTGACACTCAGGAACTAAGCAGCTTTCAGCAACTTCTACAATCATCATTTTAATATTTCCTGTTGCTTAATTTCTATTAACAAAGGCTAGCAGTAAGTGAATTTGGCCTGGTGAAAATTATGGCCAGATCTGTTGCAGGAAAATGTTTCGAGGGTTTTGACACTGAGGATGTTTTTTGTTAAATATAATATTATATATTTAGACAAAACCAAATGCTTGGAAGTTAAACATCTGGAAGAGGACTAGAGGACCATAAAAATGCATTAACAAGAAATAACTTGAATAACTTAAGAAGTGGAAATGAAAGGCTATGAAGTGTCTTCAAATGAAGAGAGAGAAGCAAAGAGAAGTTAAACTCAGATACTTGACCTAAACAATATGTGCAGTTGCATATAACGCTACAATTTTGAAAAAGCAGGAGCCAGCTAGAGCATAAAGTGTTTTAATACCTGTGCCTTGCCTGACTTTGGAAACATTTTAAAACTTATGCAACAACAAATCACACTGAAAAATTTTTGAGCGAATCAGAGGCTTGGTGAGTCTCAAGTAGAGTAGTGCTAAGAGGCGAAGAAAAGGTGCCTCAGAAAGACAGTTATCTGATATTTTTAATGAGTAATGTCATCATTTTCCACTTATGCCGTCACTATCCTTCATACAGATGGTTTAAAATTAAATAAAATTTTCGCATATTTTATCTGTTTAATATTGTGTTTGCCTTTTTGCCTTAGACTGCATGATTTCCTTTTTTTTTTATTATGTACTTGTGCATAAACTACTATTGTTGTAAATATTAAATTAGCAATCATCTGTGGCCCAGGAGTGAATTAATCCATTTTATCGTATGGAGAAAATAGTTTCAGTTTGTGAACATTTTTAATGGGTTTCGGAAGCAGATTAAGTTTGTGATCTGAGGTTTCACTGTAATTAAAATGAGAAAAATATTTACGTAGTAAAAGAGGAGGGAAACAATGAATGATACATACAATAAGTTGCCAGATAAAATTTAGTAATGTTACAAAGAAGTTAGCTGTAAATGAGTTTCTAATGAGAATCCAATATTATTAAATGAGAAGTAAATGCTGAAAAACAGTTTAGCAAAATATTCTAAGCAGTAATATAATAAAGAGATAAAAGAAAAATATGTATGTGCCATTTCATCTATCAAAAACATAAACTTGCTTCCTGTGTACTGGCTCAGATAAGATTACATTTTCATATATTTCATAAATAGTTCAACCTTCTATTAGAAGATGCTCACAAGACACTTTTTTTTTTCTGTTTTGAGGGAGTGTCTGCTAAATTTGAGTGCACTGATTTCCTATTTTGAAAGTTTGGGAATTCAAGAACTGTGTTTTATGGGTAATGTCTTCTCAAGTGGAGCATCTGTTAATGGAGGTTCAGTAGCATTTTTTTTTTCTTTCTTTAATTAAGCTTTCCTGTTCATGCTGTTTAGCTCAAATCATACGAGATGAATATTTTAAAGTAATAATCTAAATTTCTGATGCATTGTGATGATAGAAGGGACATTTTAGAAAGGCTTTGAATTAGTATGAAAAACGTTGAAACACTGAGGCATACATGTAAAACCACCAAGCTCTTCTGACATTCATATCATGTAGCACTTCTTTTATTCTGTGTTTTACATGCTGCTATCATAAAAAAGTGTCATCTTCTTTAGAAAAGCAAGTGTAAATTTTATAAAATGTACTTCTAAAAATAATGAAATTTTTTAAAATTTTGATTACCAGAATATATCAGTGAAATATACAGGTTATTATCATTGAACAAACATTTTCTTCAACAGCAGCAGCAACAACAACAAACAAACAAAAAAAAAAACTTGATGAATATATATTTCCATCATTTGAAAAAATGCTCAACTTAGTAAGAAACTACTACAGTACAAAGTCTGTAATCTGGACGTCCATTATCCGGAATGATCTATAATCCGGATCTCAAAGCCACAAACTTTTTTTTGTATGCTTTATGCATGTGCGTTTAGCACAAAAAACGAAGCAACTTAAACAACTTACATTGAAAGAAATGTTTAATAAAGTAAACAAATAAATATTAAGTTTTTTTTTTGTAAATTTTGATACTCTTTAGATCATAATTGTTCTTTATTGCATAAATTACGGTTTCATATTTTTAATCGTATAATTTCTACATGCCATCTTATCAAATTTAAATTGATGATCTATAATCTGGAAAAACCCTTAATCTGAAATCACTGAAGTCCCGACGAGTCCGGATTACAGACTTTGTACTGTATTATGTTCAGGTCCCTTGGCAGGCAGCTGTGCATGACTGTGATTTAAATAAAACTTAAAAAATATTAGAAACTTAGGTTATTTTTGATAAGCTGTTTAATTCTTTTGATTGTAGTCTAAGTGCAACCAGTACTTATAAAGTTATCAGCTTTCATTCTTAGTAAATGTAAGTTATATAATTTTTGGAAATTCTATCTAATTTGGATAAAATTTAGCATTTCAAACTTTTTTCTATTAAAAATTATGGAAAATTTTGAGATTAAGTCAAATTTTATCTTTACCACTTGCCTAGTTATTCTGAGTTAGTTGTCTAGTTAGTGAGTTAATTGTGAGTTATGTTGTCTAGTTAGTGAGTTATGTTATTTGCCTAGTTAGTGAGTTAGTCATGGAGAATTTGTCAAAAGTAATTATCATGAGTTAACTCATTGTTCATGGTTCATGACAGTTTTTTTAAAATTTATTCTGAATAAACTTGCAATGTATTTTATGGCTATGCTGGTGACCTTTATGACGTTTTATTATGAGAAGACTAGAGTTTTATGCCAGGTCTCTTTTGATTCAGCCTTAATTTCCTAATCAGATAATTGTTTACATTTATTTTGCATCATAAAAATACTAAAAAAATATTTAAAAATGTGGAAAATAGTTGTAGATTTTTTTGTATTTTGTTGCACTAATCAAAAGTGCCTAGTTAAAAAAAAAAAATTTTTTTTTTGGCATGGGAACTGAAAAATAAATAATTAATTAAGAGGTTAAGTAGCAAATTGAGTGAATTGGATTTATGGTATTGAAGATGCTAGTGCATGTGTAATATTCTAGCACTTGTTTAGGGTGAATGTGATAGTGGTGAGGATTGGTTCATTTCAGATATAAGTATTAAATGATAAGGAACAAATACTTAGGACTTTCTAAACTAAGCTAAGTGCACTATGGGAATGATAAAGTGGCAACAGTTTAAGCCTTCATTTCTTGTATTAGCCTTTTAAATCCATATTATCAGCTGCTGAATCATTGTTTGCTGTTGTTACATTTACCATAATTTTATTTAAAAGTTTTCTAAATGGTTTTAATAATAAGTGCTAATTACTTTTATTTTAGCCTCTTATATGGAAAAGTACTATTACTAACCCCTTAAGAGGTTCTGTTGTGTGGCCAGTGCCTGAAAATAAAGAAGCAACTATAACTTTATTCAGAGACCCACGAAGCAATGAATTTGAAGATAAGTGCTGGACATTTACAGTTGAAGATGTACGTTTATAAAAAATTCTGTGTAAATATTTTAGTTTTTTTTTATTTCTCATCGAAAAAATTTTTTTTTCTATATGATTTTTATTTACATTAATAGGTTTCTGAATCTGGCAAGCACAGACAGGTAGCCTGTGCAAGTGTAAATATGAAAGAATATGCAAGCTTAACCCCTCAACAAAAAGAAGTAAAAATCAATTTAAAGCCCATGACAAAAAAAGTTGTTGAAGTTGTTTTAAGATTTACACTTTCTTGTAAACTAGTCAAAGAAGGAAAAGCAACGTAAGTAAATTTTGTCTTTGTACATTAATCATCTGAACTATATCATTTAAAAGTAAATTTGCATTTTGAAAGAGGTTCTTTCTGTGAAATGTATACTGAGGAAAATGGCTTATATTTTTATATGAATTATGGTAGGAACTTCTGTCATCCTATTCCAGTCCTATCAGTGAAGCATATGCAGAACTACATAATTTTATCTAATGTATAAATGCATATCTTTTAATTTGGTGGATAGAGAGAATAAATTTTTGGTTAGAGGGGAAATTGGAAGCCTGAATATTTGAATATCTAACAAAGAAAGTGTGCAGTCTAAGACTTGTATCTAGCATAATTATTCAAAATTTTAGAAAATTAGGCCTAAATCTTTAAGAATTGTATCTAGCATAATTATTCAGAATTTTAGAAAATTAGGCCTAAATCTTTAAGAAATATTAATAAACATTCATTAAAACATCATTAAATTTCTAAAGTTTTTTATTAATAGTGATAGCTGTGAGAACAGTTCATAAGTTTTCTAATGAGAAGACTACATTTCAAACCCTACAGGCAAAAGTGTTTTTTTTCCCTTATTGATATGATTAATTATTTTCATTTTATTTTGTTTGAAAGGACAGTTTGGTTTTTCAGAAGTATTTTTAAATTAGCAACGCACACTCGAAAGGAAAAAAAATGATGTAGTTAAAAAATTTGTTAAAAATACATATATATATTTTTTTAAATTGTAATCTCACTTTTACTTAATTTGCTTATAACTGATAAATTATTTTTAACTGAATATTGAAAGTATTATATATCATTATTGAGAACACTGAATAAATCAGAGCCTTTAAAATTTTTGTTTTTAATGTGTGTGCAATAAATTAAAAAGTACAGCACAATAAAATGCTAATTTATCTAAACTTTTGAAAGCACATGGAAGAAATTATGAATGTTAATGATATATGCTCTTCCTTGAAAATTTAAAGAAAAATTATGGTGGAAACATTTAAATTTTTATAAAATAGTCATGTAATTAATGCGCATCATGACATATTTTTATAATTTTAATGTTTTATGATACATAACATGAATCCATATGCAAACTTGTGGCAAAAATAGTAAATTAAAATAAATGAAATGAATTTACATATTTTTTATTGCATGATTTTGTGTTTTTATTAAAATATTTTTCATGAGTGTGTTTACAAGTAAGATAAAAGAATTATTAATAATGATAAAAAGCATAGCTATTTCCTAGCTGGATTTGATCTGATGGATTTCATCGCATTTGAAGCATTGTCTGTTGCGCTTTAATTCATTGATGCATGCACAAAATTGAGGTCTTGAATAATGTAAATGTTATGTAAAAGGTATTATATATATTTTTTTTTTACTTATTTCCAAAAAGTGCAGGCTTAACATATGCAAAAATATTCATTCTAATCATCTATAATTTTGCAGAGTTTGCCTGAAATTTATGAATCTGAGGTTGTGTGCATGTGTTGAAATTTTCATGCCAAGAGTGTGGAGACGAAACAGTAATAATCTTTAGAAAATGTACTTAAGAAGGCTATTAATATTATTGTTAATATCTGATGCTGTTCATGATGAATGGCATTTCTAAATGAAAAACAGTTACATTTAAAAATTTCTTTATAGTAAATCTCGGAAAATCTTTGAAATCTTAAGTAAATCTCTGTTCTCCTTTTGTGAAGTTTTTAGCAGCCGATACTAATTCATACACTTGACAACATGATAATTATGCATGCATGCATGCCCTCTCTGACCTTAGTTTAATTAACATATTTAGACTCATCAAGTAGGAGTGTTAGCTAGAAAGTTTGTACTTGAGGAGAAAAGTGTGAAGATGCAGGATATTAAAATAAACATTTCATGTCTTTATTTTTCAAGTTACACATACTTTTAATACCTTTCCACTGACTACACAGAACACTTACCCACCCTTTTCTATAAACATAAACATATTTGTGTTATCCATGATCAAGGAAAAACAGGATAAAATATGTAGGCAGTGCAAAATACATTAATGGCTTTTTATTCCCTATTACCACAGATATTATTATCTTATTTAAATTAGAATCTGAGTCCACCACCTTTGATATTAATCTCACACAAGGACATATCATATATTATTTGAAAGACTGTTGATATGTTAACTGCAAGACTCTCAGTATGAATATCAGCTGCATTGTATTACAAAGTTTATAAAGTGATGAAATTTAGTAGTGGGCTCCAGGTCCATGTGTTTTGATTCACTATTTAGAAAAATGGATGATTTGACTGATTGAAGAAAAGAATATGATGAAGGAATATCTGAAATTATCAAACAGATTTATCAGTCATTGCATTCTTGGTGGCCTTTTTTTTTTCATTTTTTTGCCCCTTAATCTGTCTGTATGTCAAACAGTTTTTGTTAAACTTACTTTTAGAAACTGGTATTAGAAACACATCCCAGCTTCCAAAAAAGAAGCAACTGTAGCAGAGTATATTAGAAAATTATTGATCATTAATATATGCATAAGATATGCATCAAGGTATGGACATTGTTTAGAAATGTTTTATTGTGAGCATCTCAAATGCGAATGGATAGAACTGTAACTGATTTTTTTGTGGCTAAGGATGATTTCCAATCAAGATTGTAAAAATGGTAAAACCAATATATTGTCAGAAGGTGAGTGATTGGGAAAGGAAACTTACATATACTTGGTAAACAATATTGTTGCATGCATATGGGTTTGTAATAGATTGATTACACAAGTGTGATAAAAAGTTAATAAAATTAATTCTTATCACAGAAATAAAACAAAATGCATAAATGTTTCCTCACAGATATCCGTACAATATAGCACAGTAGTTATATTTTGAATTACTAAAACATTAAATAGAACACAATTCAAAGTGGAGAGAAAGCTAATCTGATCTCAAAATTACAACAGCTAAGTAAACAACTGAACTGAGATGTTTTTCTTCGGCTTTTTATAGCTTTCTAATCTTGCACAAGAACATTCTTGTAATTTTTTTTGTTGAGGTTTCTGGAAAGCAAAAGAGTAGATTTACAGTTACAGCTAACACACAATTACATTTATTCAATTTAAATGTAAATTATGAGATATCTATTTATTAAATGTGTGTGCTCCTTATTTTTACTTTTCCGACGTAGCTTTCCCTTAAAACTCATCATGTGCTGCATTGCATGGGGAAATAAAACAATTTTAATTACATTTCTACTAAAAATAGAGACTAAATACAAAATCTGTAACACTGCTCCCTTCCCAAGGACTGTTTGTCCTGGGCAGTATAATCCCTGGACAGGAAGCCGAAGTTACAACTAAGGCATCAATGCAATAATATACATTACTATAACAAACAACATAAACAATAATTGCAATATGTAATGTAAAAGAAATCAAATACTACCAAATACTAAATTCAAATCAAATACAAATTTAGAAACAAAAAGGACCATGGTCTTATACTATTTACATTATATATTCTACGTACTATGGCAATAGTAAGGAGCTAACCTGTCATAATGAATGACTTTAGACTTACAGTTCGATGACTAAAGTTGAATAAAGGACATTGAAAGGGACAATTCTCAGAACCCGCACATTTCCAGAAAACCTACGTAGCTAGGTTACCATTTTCACTTATTGCAAAGACCTGAATGTCAAACAGTGATCGATTATCACTCAGATTGGGATCGCGGGATCCTTCAGAAGCAGAAATTTTGATTGGTTTATCTCTACTCAAGACAGAGGTTCAGCCAAGACATTTTGAGTGAGGTTAGAAAAAATCTTGCATAGCTGCAACATCATTTCCATAGCTAGGCGGGACTTCACTTCCAGCAGTTCTCTTTTTTTCTAGGAATCCTCCTGTTTAAACCAGTGCTACCGGAATCTCGTTTTTCAAAAAAGTTCCATTTAGCAGGGACTGTCATTAAACGTGATGACCTCTTTACAAATCCGAACCACGACGTCGTTCAGCCTGTTTAGGACTGTGTAGGACCATACCAAGGTGAGTGTAGTTTTGGATAGAGTCCTTTCTGTCGAGTTGGATTCCATAATCACGTATTATCTCCTTTGTTCAATCGATGTCTGGTAGCTGTGGTGTCATATTGGGTCTTCATCTTTTCTGTCACCAAGTTTCTCATGCAAAACTGTGTGTCACTTCAAACTGAGCCTGGAGATCTTCGATGTATTCCTCAGGCGATGAAGGTGCTTTTTGCGCATCATCCTTTGCATTATTCGAGTAGAAATGCTCACAAACTCTCTGCAAGGTCTTCTTTATTCCGAAAAGACTTCCTGTAGGGCTGCTATATCATTCTTTAAGGACATCCAGTATCTTTGAAGTATCAGTTGCCATCGGAAAGTCTTTCCATCACCCAATGTGAATTTCCAGTACAAAACGCTGTTTCGAATATGGAGCAAGTCCCACAGTGCCCAACAGTGTTTTGTTATAGGACTATAGATCCAAATGTCCTTCCAGGTAGGTTTTTCTGTTTGAAGACTCCATAAATTCAATTATGGGTTTAATGTCACCGTCTTCCAGCTGGTCTTTCCTGACTTCTTTGTCACTCCATGGTTCTTGATCAGCCAATGTCGATGTTGTAATTTGTTGTGCAAATAGACTCAGCAGCTCGTATTTCACTTCGACGCTGGAACAATATCAGTAGCTTGCTGGGCAAGGTCTTCTAGACAAGGCTTTGATGTTTCTGTGTAATGATCCCTTCTGATGATGGATAGTTATGTCATATTCCTGGAGTCTCTGTATCCACCAGGCTATTTGACCCTCAGGATTCTTGAAATTTCAAAGCCAGGCCAATGATGCATAATCCAGGAATTTTCTGCCGTATAGATAATGGATAATGATGGAAATGTTCTACGGCTTTCACTATGGCGAGTAAATCTTTCCTGGTGACACAGTAATTCCTCTCCAGTTTAGACATTGCTCACATCCATGTCGAGAATAAATGGTATGTTGAGCTGAGGATACGTCAGGATTGGAGCGGATGTTAAAGCTTCCTTCAGTTTCTTAAATGCATTCTCACATTCTTTTGTCCACAAGAACTTTTGCTTGCTCTCTGTCAGCTTGTGAAAGGGTCTTGCAATGGAAGAAAAGTCCTTCATGAATCTCCTATAGTAGGTGCAAAGCCCTAGGAAGCTTCTCAACTGATGGACGTTTTCGGAACGTTTCCAATCTTTAACGGCTGACACTTTTTTAAGATCCATGCACACACTTTCAGCAGAGATGACATATCCAAGGTAAGTCACTTCCTGTCTGAATAATTTGCATTTAATGGGGCTGAACTTTAGACTGGCTTCTTTTAGTTTCTGAAGTATCTTTCTAAGATTTTTTAGATGTTCCTTAAAAGTCTTCCCGACGATGACGTCATCCAGGTATATCAGACAGGCTTCATAGGAAAGACCTTTCAAAAGAGTGTCCATTAGGCGTTCGAATGTAGCCGGCGCATTACATAGTCTAAATGATATTACCTTGAACTGCCAAAGTCCTTGTCCCATAGTAAATTTCGTCTTTTCTTGGTCATCATTATGTATTTCTACCTGCCAGTATCCACTCTCTAAATCAAGTGTCTAGAACCACTTGCTTCCAGAAAGAGTGTTCAGAATGTCGTCAGGTCTAGGAAGAGGGTAGCTGTTTTTCATCGTAACCTCATTCAACTGGTGATAGTCAACGCAAAATCTATTTGAACCATCTTTCTTTCTGATGAGAACAATTTGAGATGCCCATGGACTTGCTGAAGGCTCGATGACGTTGCCTTCTTCCATGTCCTTTAAAAGTGTTCTTACATCTTCCTGTTTAGCAGTCAGTAGACATCTTGGATGTTGCTTTATTGGTGGATGATCACTGGTATCGATTCTATGTCATGTCAAACTGGTTTGGCCCATGTCAGATGAGTCGGAAAAAAATTTTGAAGATCTTGAATGACATGTTCGGCAGCATTCCTCTCTTTATCGTTTAATTGCACATTCTGAAATAACTCCGATGTAACTCTCTCTGAAGACATAGATTCTGGAGTGTTAATGTTTTGTTTAATGCTGGTCACTGGAGTACATGCTGCAACCACTTCACCTTTCTTAATAACCCTCCCCTTTTCAGTTATGTTGGCAACTGTCACTGGGATAACGGTTCGCAAGAGTTCGACGAGTGCTGAGGCTACTACAGTACAAAGTCCTTAATCCGGACATCCTTTATCAGGAATGATCTATAATCCAGACCTCAAAGCCACAAACTTTTTTTTGTATGCTTTACGCATGCACGTTTAATGCACGCTTCCGATACGCATGCGCGCGTGAGTCGCTTCCGAGAGGTTACTAAAAACGAAAAAATTTCGATTAACAAGTTAGTTGGTATTCTCGACATAGCAATTACAGGACTTAAACAGTGGAACTTTGTAACTGAACAAGAACTTATGTCTGTTTATAGAATTAAAGAGAAAGTATTAGCACAAAAAACGAAGCAACTTAAACAACTTACATTGAAAGAAATGTTTAATAATGTAAACAAATAAATATTAAGCTTTTTTTGGTAAATTTTGATAGCCTTTAGATCATAATTGCTCTTTATTTCATAAATTATGGTTTCATATTTTTAATTGAATAATTTTTGCATGCCATCTTACCGGATTTAAATTGATGATCCATAATCTGGAAAAACCCCTAATCCGGAATCGCCGAAGTCCCGATGAGTCCGGATTACGGACTTTGTACTGTAGTACTCCTTTTGGGCTGTTACAGTTCTTGGGATTATTCTATGATGCCTTAGCGGAAATTTCTATTTTTGGCTCTGGATCCAGGAAGCAAAAACTGTGTTTTTGCGGGTATTGTGATATTGTCTTGAGCTATAATTTTGTGGATAGAATCACTCCTTCATCATTAATTCTGAATAGGGTTATGTCATCAGAGGCGGAATGTAGTTCGTTATTTTTAAAGTCCAGGGAAAAATTATATTTCCTTAGTAAGTCCGATCTGAATATGCAAGGGTCTGTAATCTCTGCCACGTATGCCATGCGATGGTAGGCAGTACTCTCCAACTTGATGTTAATGTTTACTTTTCCTTTGATGTTGGTCTTCTTGCCTGACACAGTCTGGAGTGTAACGTAGGGCAAGGTCCAGATGAGTTTGCTTTCCAATTGTTGAGCCACATCTTTTCGAATGAAGATAACATTGGCTCCTGTATCAATGGTTATACTACAAGGAACTCTATTGATGTGTGCAATGATAAAAAGTCCATAATTGCAGGCAATCATTGCAGAAATCTGAAGTGCTAGGGCTTTTCATTATCTGGCAAACTCGGCACCGTGAGAGGGCCACTAATTAGCTTTCCTCCTTCTTGATAAACGTGGTCTTAACATCCGTGTCCCGGGGTGTTCTGCAGTTTCTTCGTATGTGCCCTTCAGTTCAAGGACTTTACGGTTGGTTTCTTGTCACCAATATTCCATCTCAAGGCATTCAGTTTTCTGGTTAAATCGTGTAGACGAGCAGCTATTTGATACTTTGGCTCTTGAACTAGAGCAGCTCTGATTGGGGTCTCTACGAGTGGCTTGTTAGGTTGCCTCGAATTTCATGGCATAGGTTAGAGTGCTTTTCAAGTCCTTTCTGTATTTCAGGATCCCGTCAATGAAGTATTTCAAGTACAGGATTTCCATTGTTTTTGTCAGGTACTCTGAAAAGGTGAGGTGAGATGGCTTTTCAACATCCATGGCGAGCTCCTTGAATGTTTCTGTGGGCCTGTTGATGGGATTTCGATTGAAGCCTACTGCAGTCTTTTAAACATTTCTCGCCAAAGCACAGCTCCAGTGCGGCGGATAGAGCTTTGAAGTTTAGTCTTTTGTTTTCTGGAAGAGTTTGAAAAATATCTGCAGCATCTGATCTCAGAGAAGCAGCAAGATGGGAGGCCTTAGTTTGAGAATCCCATCCATTCTATCTTCTACTATAGAAAATTGGGTTTTATATACTTATCAGGAGGTCATCCCATCATACATGGATAACTTCAGTGAGGGACGAGCAGGCATGGGTAAAACTTTAAAACCATCAGAATTGCTCCTTGCCATCGCTACACATTTCTTTAAAGTATCAAGTTCTTTGGCAAATGCAGAAAAACCTGTCATCAATTTGTTGTTCGATTTGTTGTTGGATCGCAGAGACTCTTCCTTCTATTTGTTCTTTGACTGAAGAAACTCTCCCGTTTGTTCTTTTGCAGAAGAAACTCTTTTTTTTAATGTGTCCAACTTTAGTTTCAACAGCTTTTCATTTATTCGCTTTTCCATAGCCTCAAATTGTTTTTCTATTATGCAGGTGCTTTCTCTTTTTCATTTCCTCTTGGCCCACTTTCATTTCATTTTGAATAGCTTCCATCTTTGCTTGACCTACACTCATCTCCTCTTTAACGGAATCTTGGCCCGCATTCATTTCTTCTTTAAATGCAGCAAAGGCTGCCACCAACTGCCTTAAGTGTTCTTCCATCGCTCTTGTTATTGGCATTCAAACTCCACTCCTGACAAAAAGTGTTGCATGCGTACAGGTTTGTAATAAATTGAATGTGCAGGTCTAATAAAAAGTTAATAAAATTTATTCTTGTCACAGGAAATAAAAACAAAATGCTGACATTTTTCCTCACAGATATTCATTCATACAATATCAAAATATCACACAGTAGTTATATTTAAACTACTAAAACATTAAATAGAACACAATTCAAAGCATAGAGAAAGCTAATCTGATCTCAGAATTACAGCAGCTATGTAAACAATTTAGTAAACAACTGAACTGAGATGTTTTTCTCTGGCTTTTTAAAGCTTTTTAATCATGCACTAGAACATTCTGGTAATTTTTATTTTCTCGAGGTTTCTGGAAAGCAAAAGAGTAGAATTACAGTTACAGCTAATAGACAATTGCATTTATTCAATTTAAGTATAAATTATGAGATATCCATTTATTAAATGCTTCTGTGTTTTTACTTTTTCGGCATAGCTTTCTCTTAAAACTCGTCATGCACGGAGAAATAAAACAATTTTAATTACAATTCCACTAAAAATAGCTAACTAAATGTAAAATCCGTAACAATATACAGTACAAAGTCTGTAATCTGGACGTCCATTATCCGGAAAGATCTCAAAGCCACAAACTTTTTTTTTTTGTATGCTTTACGCATGCGCGTTTAGCAAAAAAAAAAAAAAAAAAAAAAAAAAAAAAAGCAACTTGAACAACTTACATTGAAAGAAATGTTTAATAAAGTAAACAAATAAATATTAAGCCTTTTTTTTTTTTGTAAATTTTGATATCCTTTAGATCATAATTGCCCTTTATTTCATAAATTACGGTTTCATATTTTGAACTGTATAATTTCTGCATGCCATCTTGGCAGATTTAAATTGATGATCTATAATCCGGAAAACCCTTAATCCGGAATTGCCGAAGTCCCGAGGAGTCCAGATTACGGACTTTGTATTTTTTATGCTTTTATGATGAGGTGAACAACAAAATTAATTTCAGGTATTGTTTTTAAAAACAATTATTAAAAAACTGCTTTAGAATATATGTGTTTTCTTCCCCTTTTGAAGTAAATATGTCAAAAATACTGAAGTACGAGGGTCAGTCAAGAAGTTAGTTTCACTGCCTAAGAAAACAAAACAGGAGCAAAATTTTACAATGACTTTATTTATATCTTAAATTCCCATTCAAAATCTACTTTTCAATGTAATTACCTCTGTTATTTAAGCATTTGTCGAGGCATGGTACAAGTTTTTTGATGCCTTCTGTAAAGAAATCCCATCCAGTGTCCGATAACCATTATTGGCCTGCAGCTTTTACTTTGGCATCGGAATGGCACCGTCGCTTGAAAGTTCTTGTTTTATGGGACCAAACAAATGGAAGTCAGGAGTTGAAAGGTCTGGGCTATAAGGAGGGTGATTCCACACTTCCCATCTAAACTTTTTCAGAAGTCCGCACGTTTGTTTTGCTGAATGCGGTCTTGCATTGTCATGCAAATGCACAATGCCTTTCGACAGTTTACGTGGCCGCCAATTTTTAAGTGATTTCCGCAATTGTTTTAGTGTTTCCCAATAAGAAGTTTAATTAATTGTGGCACCTTTCAGCATGAACTCTATATGCACCACGCCTTCTCTGTCGAAAAACAGCGTCATCATCACCTTTCCTGCAGATGGAACAGTTCGACACTTTGTTGATGTTGGGGAACTGCAATGTTTCCACTCGAGCGAGCTGCGTTTCGTTTTAGGGGAGAAGTGGTGAATTCAAGTTTCATCTCGAGTCACAATTTTGTCCAAAAACTCATTTTCTCGTGTTTGGTAATGTTGCAGAAATGCAAATGCAATTTCAAAACGCGTTCCTTTATGTTCCTCCGTGTAATAGATGTGGCACCGATCGAGAACAAACTTTACGAAATTTAAGGTGATCGGCAAAAATTTTATGCTCACTTCCATGAGAAATATCCAGTTCATTTAAGATTTTATCTATCGTTTGCAAGAATGCATTCATTCATGCAAACAGCGATTTCTGAATTAGTTGCAGTTAATGGTCTTCCCTCACGCTCTGCATTGCCAATACCTGTAGTTCCATTCTCACACATATTGCACCATTTCACAATAGCTTGACGTGACACTGCATTTTCACCATACACTTCATGCAACTGCCCATAGATTTCAGTGCAGTTGCACCTTTTTGCCCACGAAAAACGAATCGCAGCACGCATTTCCAATTTGGACACTATTTGCAGCTGTTTGTGAGACATATTTGCGACTGATTATCAGAACTAAACTTGCCTCGGGGAAACCGCTATGTCATGCGATAAAGGTACAGGTCTGAAGTGTTGCCACACACTGTCATCCAAATAGTCTTAGATGGAACATATTTATGCAGTAGTGCAACAAACTTTCTGACTGACCTACGTATATTGTTGGAATTTTAAATTTGCTTTATCCAGCAAAATGAAGACAAAAGCAAGAGCATACGTAATGCCTGGTACTGGATATTATCACTCAAATATTTGGATAAAAAGTGTGTGTATTACATAGGCATATAAAACGTGTCTTAACTCATCCCTTTGAGACATAAAAAATGCAAATTAAATTTTCTTGTTTGGTTGACTGGGAGGGGATTTATAGAATTATGCCTTCTCCTTTTGGGGGGGGGAACAGGTGGGTCAGGTACTTGAATAATTCAAGATTACTGGTATATCATAGGCTGCATTGATTTCTTCACTTAGTGCAGTGAACAAAGTGATGCTCAAAGTAATTTTCTGATGTTCTAGAGATATTTTGACCTATTAGAAAATGTGGTGTTCCATTGAGATGACAAGGCAATAGATACTTTTTTTATGCATACTAGACTGTTTTGCAATCATATGATATAATTAAATATTAATTAATAATCTAAATAGTGTTTACAATATACTTCCTTATAATACAGTAATTTGTAATTCCTTCTATTTTCATTCAAATCATGTTTGTAATCTTGCTGCATTCCATAAATGAGACTGTATTCGCCTCCCATTTTGTTGTTTATATGTTGTTTGAAATAGTTTGCTCTATTTCGTATGAAAAGTATTGTAAATGAATTGAAAAACTTCTTTTAATGAAAAATAGTGCTGTATAAAGGATTTACTTTTAATTAATAATTTTAATTTAATGATAATAGTTAATACATTTTTAATATATTCTATGGAGGCTGGGCCTCTTTTACCATTTTGCTGAGAATTCATACATTGATTATTCTGTACTACATTTTGACATTTTTTAATGCATGCAGTGTGTCAATGAGATTTTTCTCTTCAATTTCTTATTACTGAAAGATTAAAACTTTTCAAATCAATTTTAATATTTGGAGGACTTTTCTTTCCCTAGAGATGAGGATATGCAAAGTATAGCAAGTCTGATGAGTATTGGCAGTGTATCAGTGCCTGATGTTGGAAATCTTGATGATTTTGAAGAAGAGAAGGAATTAGATAAATCACAGACTATTGCAAAAATATCAGAACTTGCTTCTCAACTTGGACAGCTTGCTAAAGGTGTTGAAGTAGTTTCTGATGATAAGGATACTACAGGTATTGAATTTAAATATAATTTGAATATTTGTCTTGTATAATTAAACCACTCATGACTTTTTCTTTGAAAAATTCAGATAATGATCTGTATTTCTGCGAATATAATTAAATAATAAAATTGAACATCACTTATACTCTTATTCTGCAAAATGACTTCTGCTGTAGAAGATCAAAAGTGTAAGAAACTGTGGGTGCTTATCTTAAGAAGGTTTCAAACTAATTTTTGTGTTTTTTTGAAATTTTTTATTAGTAAGATGTAAATAATTTTTGCTTACAAATTAAATTAATGCAGAAGATATGTGCAAAGTATTTTCATTCACTAAACATTTTTAATAATCTTTATAATACATAAGTGAATCACTGCCTAAAATTAAAACATTGAAAGTACGAAAATGCATCAAGCTGATCTAAAAGTTCATGATTCAAGTCAGCCATGCTTTTCTGGATTTTTTTAACCATTTAAATGGCTGTGTCAGAGTCAGAATTGTATTTAGATCATGTTTACAAATCCTGCAACTATAAAAATGAGTGTTAAAATTGCATTTCAAACATAATTTTGGGTATACATTTAATGACCATCCTGAATATGGATATATGGTAACTCTAACCAGTAAATTTTGCTGGTCAAACTAAATAAATTCTTTTTAAATTCAATTGAGTGGATTATTGCTGTATGGTAACACATTTCTATTGATTTAGAGGTAGAGATATAGATAAATAAAATAATTATACAGGAAATTTTTGTGTACGGTATATTGCCACTGCCCTCACTCAAAGTATTCTATAAATTTTATTTTCATTAATACTGGTCATTGATTCTCAGCATACCTGTATCTGGAGAGAGCTCTTAACACAATACCATCTGTTCTTCATCAGGAAAAAGGATCATTACTTTGGGGGAGATGTATTGGTTTGGGCAGGCATTATGTTGGACAGCTGCACACCCCTGCATGTGTATGACAAAAGCTTCCTGACTGCTATGAGGTATATGAGCCGTATGTTCAGCTTTTCAGAAGCCCTTTGGTCTTAAGTTCCTGTTAGTGGACAACGGTGCTCGTCCACATGGGGCTCAACTGGTCAAGGATTACTTGGAAAGTGATTATATTCTCTACATGGATTGGCCAGCCAGATCTCCTGACCTTAACCTTCTGGAGCATGTCTGAGATACTTTTGGTGGGCAGTTTCATATTGCCATCACCCTTGGAGAATCCTCCCAGAGTTGAAAACTGCCTTGCTGCAAGAGTGGGATAATCTGCTACCTGTCCAGTATGCCATGGCACTGTGCGACTCGTTTGTCTGTAATGTGGGACCATACCCCATTTTAGATTGATTTTCAGTTCGATATGACAGCAAGGATTTTAAACTTTCCTACATTATGAGTTTTACTGATAATCATGCATATATAAAAAACTGTCGAATGTTACATCTCTTTGTTTGTTATAAATGTATATTCATACCAAATTTCATTAAACTCTTATCCTTTCTTTCAGAAATTTGACATAATGTGCAAATTCTCTTAATTTTGCATGTATGTCTTTGTTCCTGCAAAATAAAATTTTCTGCAAATTAAAATATTCAATATGCTTTAATGAGCTAAAACTATAATTTGTAAAGAAGAGTTTAACCTTATTTAATATTGAAGATCAACATATTATTGTTTAATGGCCCATGGGAAATGTGATGTGTTAGAAATGTCACTTTCCATCAAAGCATTTAGCTTTTCCTATATATTGCTTGTGACTAGCATTTTAGGTATCTTCCTTTAGAAAGTATTGTTACGAAATGTGCAGGTGTAGTAGGATAGCTTCCCAGCAAAGCAGTTTTAGGGTTGCCATGAAATGGCAAGGGAAGGCAGGGTTGCCACATTTGGTGAGAAATCGCCCATTTGGTGACAAAATTGGTGATATGCCATGGACTGATGGAGAACCTTCTGGAATGAATTCTTACCGGGAACCAGAATGTTCCCGAACACAAGCCGAAAGCTATATAAACCCTGCTGGTCCGCAGGCAGTCAGTGTATGTCTCTCATCGAGTGTGTCTCAGAGAGTGTGCCTCGTCTAGCAAGCTGTGGGTCGTCGAGTGCACCGAAGGAGTGTGTTAGTGTATCACGGTTAGTGCATTGTCGAGAGCGTGTTGAGCTCCGGGAACAACTGAACCAAAGAGTCGGGAGCTGTGCTCGTGTGTTGTCGAGTGTATCGCGAGTTGTAGCGTGAAGAGTCTTGAGAGTACGCGGAGTTCCAAGAACGACTAAGCAGAGTCGGGAACTGTACTCCGGAAAGCAGAGTTAGGAGCTGTATCTAGTGCTTTGCCCTGAAGCTGTCTCCATCGTGATAGCCTGATAACCTGAAGGCTGTGTCACTGATCGTGTCACCGTGCTTATAGTAGTTCATCGACGACTGTAAAATGTGTTTTGGAGCTGTCCTGACAATACTGGTAAATAAAGTGTGTTTCGATACTTCATCAAGTGTCGTTGTTATTCACTCCAAATCTACAAACCCCGTATGAACGTGAAGTAAGAAAATAACGCAACAACGGGTGTCAGAAGAGAAAAAAAAAGTAACAGTATTGTTGTGCTTTTGGGATTTAGTTATGATCTAAAGGAGGAGTTAAGAATGTTTGCAAAAATTTGGCTGTATTGAAGCTTTTTAAAGTAACTTGTTACATGTATTCTGGAATGAAACACTGAATTACTGAAACTGTATAGTGAAAGCAGAATATATTCCATGGCTCTTGTTCAAGTATGCAGTTTATAAATTGGGAACTAAAAATGCAAAAGCATCCAAAATTGTATGCTGAAATCAGCACTGTACTAGTAAATGTACACATTGATTATGCAGTCTTCTCTTTTTGAACATAATTGAGCTCAGCCAAGCCTGCACAGTCACCTTCCTTCCTTACCTAGATTAATAGTATAGTGTAAATTTCCAGAATTTTTCTGTTATCTCTTAGCATTGCTGCTTATGGTTTGAAGTTGCTTATGTATGAGGTATTTTGTTAAAATATAAAACACATAGATTTTTTCTATACTGAAATTTTTTTGCAGATTTAGAGCAATTTGAAAACTAACATTCAAATTTTATACTCTATGAATATTAAAAAGCCTTAAATATTTAAGTGTGATGAACATATAAAATGCATGTAGTTACTGATTGGTTTTACATTCAGACCCATAATATAAACTCATGTCTATTATATTAAGTTACTGTTAGCTACCATATTAACACATTGCGTACCGCTCACAATTTTTCATATTTCCTGCACCATCTATTAAAATTGCATTTCAAGTCTTCATTCACGAGTTTTTGCGTATTACATGGCACCATCTGTTAAAATTTCATTTTAAATCTTCACTCACAAGTTTTTTTTCTTATTACATGCACCATCTGTTAAGGACCATTTATAAATTTTCTCGTTTTTCACAAATGAAGCTGTCTCACTGGTGAAAACCTTGCGGGTCAATCTATGAAACACTATATAATTGAAGAAACCCGTAAAGCATTGCAGTTACACTTTATTTTGGTCATTTGAATTTGAATAGTCTTTGTCTTCAAGTTCCTGGCACTTTTAGAAATTTTGTCTCTCAGAAAAAGGAAGGAGACTGATACTTTTCAGGAAGCATTTAATGCTAATTTATTAGATATTCCTAGCGAGTTCGAAGATGCAGAAAAATGTCTTGATGATTCCAGAGACTATTCTAGTGATTCTGCTGACGGTGAAATAATTAGACCTGTAAGGAAGTGCAACGTAGCACTGCTTTCAAGTGATTCCAACTGACACACCACCATGCTTTCAAGTGTTTGAATGTCATGCTGGGGGTACTACATTTTTGTTTTAATATGACTGTATCCTCTGTGACTAATCTCATTTTTATTGATGAATTGTTTGAGAGAATCCTCTGCCTAATTATTCTGATGGGTCAAACAAGAAAAGATAGCTTGAAAGACTATTGGTCAGCAGATCCTGCTGTGTACCTCTGTATTTCCACCGATAATGAGTCGCCATAGATTGAGCAAATGTGGACATTCTGGCATTTCAATGTTAATGCTGAAATGGCCAATCACTTGGAAAGACTTTTTAAGATCCAGGCTCTGCTGGATTATTTCCTGCATAAATTTCAAACAATATGCAAACCAAACCAACAGTTGTCTTTGGACGACGGAATGATTCCATGGAGAGAACGTTTAAAATGTCCCACATACAACCCAGAGAAAATATGCTTTATTTGTTCAGATGGTGTGCAAGAAGGACACTGGTTATATCTGCAATATAGAGATATACACTGTTGAAGGAAAGAAATTGCAAGAAACTGTTCTTTCAGTCCTTGGACCGTATTTTGGCATATAGCATCATATTTGTCAGGGAAATTATTACAGTGCTCTATATACTGCTATACTGCTGCTGCTACAGAACAAAACTAAAGTCTCTGTGACTGTTAGGGAAAGTTGAGATTTACTGCCAAATTTGAAAATGAAAACATCAAGAATCAAGAAAGGTGACAATATTTTCCAGAAAAGGTGATATTTTTCTTCTAGCATGGAAAGACAAATGGGTTGTCCGAATGATATCAATAAACCATGACACTTCTGTCTCGACAACAGTGAAAAAAGAGGAAAACAGACTAGAACTTACTTTCACCAAGGAGTATAATGGCCACATGAAAGGTGTTGACTGTGTAATGCAATTCCTTTTATGTTGTTTTATTCTAAGGAAAACGATAAAATGGACAAAAAAGAGTGGGTCTGTACATTATAAACTGTGGGATTTTCAATTAATTTAGAGTGTATAACATCCTCAGTCCACAAGCAAAAATGAAGTGTAAAAAGTTATTATTGATTGTGAGAGACTGGATAATGGATGACAATAATGAAGGCTCTCTGCAACCAAGAGACAAATATGTCTAGCTTGCCACTGGGGGTGCAAGGAGAGCACCTCATAAAGATCCACCCAAAAGGTTGTCAGGTAATATGAAGGAACATGTACCTGCATGTATTCCAGTAAGTGGAAAGAAAAATTTCCTGTGAGAGCCCACAGAGTTTGTGCCGCTCATAGAAAAAGAAGAGAATCTAGATACTTATGTAAATTTTGTGTGGTCCCTCTTCACAGATGAAAATGTTTTATGCAGTAACACAAGTTAAAAAAGTACTAAGAACTTTAATTGTTTAATTGATTTTGTAAATAAAAATGTTATAATTATTGAAAAACAGCACCTAAAGTGCATTATGATGATTTAAATAATGTGCAGTATGCCCAAAAATGTGCGGTCCCTTGCATATATATCTTAGAGATTTCCATGTGGTATGCAAAGTGTTATCAGATGAGTTTTACAAAACTTTACAATGATTCACCAACAGTGAGTAAAATATAGACAATCATAAAGATAATCCAGAAAATTAACTGTGTTACATATTGTCGCATTGAAATAATTTCTCATTTATCTTCTGCTAGATTTAGAGTAAATTTGGGTATTATTATTTTCTACATAAAGCAAACTGTTTGATGCCAGTCATGTGTACCTGAAAATTCACCAGTTCATTTAATTGAGCTATTGTAGTAAAGCATTATTTTCTGTAGTTCTTGATTAATTTCATCTTTTTTATATTATTGAAAACAGTAACATAGTAAACTTTTAATAATAGAATAATTAATATATTAAGTAATTTGTTTTGCTGGAATTCTCTTCTTGCGCACGAATGGCTGAGTGTGTAAAACTGCTAAACATTGTTTCAAAGACTGGCAGCAAGATGTGTGTATTGCACTTTGATGATTTTCTGGGGGTTTAACACGTTGACTGCCACGACACTTTTCATATTTTGATCCGAGAAGCCAAATCGATTTAATCATATTATATTATTAAAAATGCTAATTATGATTCATAACAATCATTATAAAGTTTATGGGAATTTGGGGGGGGGTAGAAAAAAGTGTCCTATGAATTATCTTGTAGTCAGCTTTTGTTAGACAAAGCTCTTCGCAGAAGCCCACTACAAGTTGATTCGTACAGACATGCTTTGACTTGTCACCTTGGTAGAGCTAAAACAAGTGCTAAGCGGGTAACTCGTAGCAGTCAAAAAGTGGCAAGTCAAGAAACTGCGAGATAACTCGTATTGGGTACCCTGAACAAGAGCAAACTCGTGTTAGGCAGTCAACATGTTAATGTTAAGTAAAAAACTGTTTCCGTTAGAAATTCTTCAACAGATGCGGCCAAAAAGTGGCAAATGAAGAAACTACGAGATAAGTAGTATTGGGCATCCTGAAGAAGAGCGTTAATACAAGTTATCTTGTGTTGGGCAGTCAACGTGTTAATGTTAAGTAAAAGACTGTTTCTGTTTGAAATTCTTCAACAGATGCATATCTACCCTTAGGCAGACAGCCTATACATGCTTTGTCATATTTGATTAAAAAAATTAATTTTATCCTTTTCCCCCTCCTTTCTGTTTCGCCTTTAATTAATTAATGCATGAATGAACTAAGAGCATTTCTCCTAAGAAGCAGAGACAAATCATACCATTTGAAGGAAATACATTAAGATGCTTTATGTGTTTTGTAGATTTCCCAAATATTTGATTTTTTACTGTGGTTTGTTTATGTCTTTGAATGTGGTAAATCACCCTGGGATTACTCCCAGAGGAATTATGTTTTCATGGATTTTTTTGTATGGGAAACCAGTTTGCATGCATGTTCTCCTAAGAAGCAGAGACAAATCATACCATTTGAAGGAAATACATTAAGATGCTTTATATGTTTTGTAGATTTTCAAAATATTTGATTTTTTGCTGTGGTTTGTTTATGTCTTTGAATGTGGTAAATCACCCTGGGATTACTCCCTGAGGAATTATGTTTTCATGGATTTTTTTGTATGGGAAACCAGTTTGCGTGCATGTGGGGAAAACCCGGGAAGTGCCTATGCAGCCAGTTAGCTCACTGGAATGTGAATCCAGATTAAACTACCTGTATTCAGTGATCTTAACTACTAAGCTCCTGGTGGGCCTTATTTGTTGCATTTTTTTTTTTTTTCATTTCTGATGTGCAATACTAGTATTACAAATAACACCTGTAGTGTTTTGTAACTTGTAGGGCAATATTGATGTAAGTGATAACAGGCAACCAATTTACCTAGTAAGCAGACAGTCTATACTTACATGAATGAATACATTGCTGTGTGTGTATTTTCCCTCTCTTATAAATTTCTCCTGGAAGAAAAGTTTCATTTCTTGCTTTATTATAACAATGCAGTAACAATGCTTTATTCCCTCAAAATCTGCAGGAAGCTTTTGGCATATTGTCGTACAGCGTCTTAGAGATAAACCCATCCGCTTCATAAACCGATCCACCCATCCACGGCTAGCCTTAAACTCTTGTTTCGGTATTCCAAGAACTTCAGCCTCCTCTTTTGCTTTATTTCTTATGGTGTCAGTAGTCACAGGTTGTCCATTCTTCCTCCTTTCATGTACAAATTCCAAAACTTTTTCTTCAATTTTAGGGTGTCTTCCTTTGCGAGGGCCAGTGAATTTCTTTCTACTAGCTTTAGTTGCAAACAGTGCCAATTTCTGTTGCCACCACAAGCGAACATTGCTCTCAGCTACGTTGAACTCTCTCCCTGCCTTTCTATTGCCATTTTTTTCAGCATAAAGAATTACTTTACGTTTGAAAGTAGCGTCATATGACATTCTTCTCTGTTTGCCCTCCATTTTGTGACTACTTACTCTGCAGTTTGTATCCTCCATGCAATAATGTGTCAACAATAAATGTAACGGTAAATGTAGTCGAGAAATTTGGTTGACGTCATCGGTGAACTTTGCACTCAAATCTAATGCACCATCGAATCTAATGCGCACCCCGATTTTGAATACTACATTTGGCCAAAAACGATGCGCATTAGATTCGCATAAATACGGTATATGTTAATCTGTTGATTATATTATTAGTGAGGCTTTAGTTCAACATCCAGTCCATTAATTGCTATGCTTCAAGGGAATAAAAGGAATTATACATAGATTTGGAACTATGCAGATTGTCAGTGCCTCCAAGTTTTGCTTTCTTAAAGGATCTGTATACAAATTCCTAACAACATAGATATTGATTCGTATTAAAATTAGAAAAACTAATCAGTAAAGCAAATACCAGAATTATTTTTCTCTAATTTTTTTGTTGCATTTGCAACAAGTCAAATAATTAAACTTCTGCATATTACCATATATGATCCAATAATTTTTAAGCTTTTTATTGCTGAAATTGGGGAATCGACTTATATATCAGTTCAAAAGCATAACTGTTACATAAAATTTTATCATAAAATTAATATATTTAAATTTTTTTTAAATATTTATTTCGTCTTAAATATATTTATTTCAATATACATTCATCAAATTTCTTAATTTTGATATCCAACTTGGAATATTCGTACAATTCTCTATAGTCTCTTTGTGGTAGAGGCAAGTGTCAGGTGAATGTCGTAGCCCTTTGTTATAAGCATGATTGTCATCCACCTCAGAGGTAATATCTTCAATTCTGTTCACAACACTTTCTCAGCAAAAGTGATAATGTTTAATGCAAACTAACACAAAAACAGTTAGTTTTTGTCCAGGTATCTTTCACTGTGTAGCAGAAATGAAGTATGGTATTTTGTTCGTAAAAGCAAGAATTAAAAAAGCATTTGAAATTTCGTAAAAGCAATTTTTCGTAAAATCATTTGAAACAGGAAAAAATAAATTCTTGTGATTGCTTGAGAATGGTTACCACAACTAAGAACCAAACTAAAATCTGACATGGAACTGAAAAAAGAAACTATCTGTGGCAAAAGTGCCTTTTCATTCTGCAACACGCAACATTTTTCATATGGAAGTTGAAGATGAATTGGCACTCACCTTCAGCATGTCAGATAAAGTCTAACTAATCTAGAAAGCAGATTATTCTCAAATTCGGCAATATATGAAAGGCTGTAGAAAATGTAGAGCAATTTCAAAGTTGATTTATAGATGGATTGCCAATTTGGCTGAATTTTTGCAGCAAAATCTTACTTCTCAATTTATATTCATAAAATACAATAATTAAAAGCTGAAGTGACAGCTAGTAGAGCTTCATTTTAAAACAGCAGCCTGTTTAGAGTAGAATATAATAATTCTTGGGAAGTTCTATTTTGTTGTTAATTTAACATTTGTATAGTTTTTAATTGTAACTTTGAAGGTGTAGCTGAATGTCAATCAGAGGAGGGAAATCTTGAAGACAAGGAAGGAAGTGTTGAAGCAAATACACTGAACTTTATTGGTAGCATGAGTTCTCCTTCGGAGAAGGAATTTCAAGATGAAAGCATGAGTTTTGATGAGTAAGATCTGATTTTGCTTTCATATTTTTATTATGCAATAATTAAAGATTAATTTTAAAAAATCGTTATAATTTCATTTCTGCTAAGATCAGAAGTTTTATGTTATTAGAATTTTTCCAAGTTCCTAGTGTACTTTTCCTGATAATTTTACTTTTAGTTAATTTAGTGCATGCATGTTTCTCAGAAAATATATGCAGTCAAAAGTCTTTAATCCGGACTCGTCGGGACTTTGGCGATTCCGGATTATAGATCATCAATTTAAATCTGGTAAGATGGCATGCAGAAATTATAAAATTAAAAATATGAAACTGTAATTTATGAAATAAAGAGCAATTATGATCTAATGGGTATCAAAATTTACACACAAAAAAAAGCTTAATATTTATTTGTTTACTTTATTAAACATTTCTTTCAACGTGCACATGCGTAAAGCATACATTACGCATAGTCGAAATTAGAAAATTGCAACCAGAAAACTATTTGATGTGTATTCATGATATTTATAATGACGAGGAATTTGATTTAAATCATATCAAAAACAGAGTACATCAAGATGAAATAAAATAAAAACATCTGCCCTGAAGATAAGAATAGTGCTGACAGATCAACTTCCAGTTCATTGCGCGCCCCGACGTTCTCTCCCCCCCCCACACACAGAGCAGCATGAAATTGATAAACAGATTTCAGAATGGTTAGAGAAACAAAGGATATGCCTTTATTCATTTTTTGCAGCAATTCCATTTTTTGTTTGATGGACATCGCAACATGCTTTCGCTTTGTAGATCCTTTAACAGCTCCAGAATTGGAAATTCTTTTTGACATAATCGAAAGTTCAAGCTTACTTTTATAAAATTGCTTTAACAGTCTGCAAAAAATAATAAGCCGGATCCAATTCGAAGATTAAGGAACAATGCAATCTGCAACATTAACTGAAATAGATAATTAGATAATTTTAGCTTAACTTATACCATCCGTTATACATTAAACGCGCATGCGTAAATGTATTATGTGCATGCATAAACACATTATGCATTTACACATGTGCAGAAAGTTTGTAGCTTTGAGGTCTGGATTATGGACGTCCGGATTAAAGTCTTTTGACTGTATTTGTATTGTGCTTTTTCTTATATCCATACATTATCTTTACAGATGATGTTTCAAACTGAGAAAATGAGTGAGATTTAATATAGTAATGTTACATATAACAATGTATGTGCAACATATAACAATTAACCTTTTCATGGGTGCTGGGGTATGTATGTTCCAAGCAAATGTATATCCACTAGAAGCTTATAACTTTTTTTTGTCAGTTTCAAGGATATGAATTATAGTGCTTGAGTCTTGAAGACTGTTTTACAGTACTTTTTTGTTGGCGCCCGTTAATGGGTAACCTTCGTGTTTCAGACACACACAGCATGTTAGATGAACTTGGATGTTCTGTAGGAAACGTTTTATTGAGGGAAAGAAATAAGTTAAATTACTTCATTATTCCACATTTTCCTTTTAAGATCTTAATTTTGTTTTTTCATGCAATTGCTGCAAATATTTTCATTAATTCTTTCAGCTAATATATTTTTTTAGATGTATTCTTGAATTCAGATAAATTCAGCAATATAGAGTTTTTTTGTTAAAATATTCTGAACAAGATCTTAGTTTTATGATTAAAGTGTTTGGTAATAGAAAATGATTAATATTTTTTAATTACTGAAAAGTTATAATGCAATCGTAAACTAAATGTTACAAATTGGAATACTTTGTCTTCCAAATAGATTCTAATAAAAAAATCTTATTTTATCGATTGCTTGAAGCGTGCTTAACACTGTAAATTATTTTATGGTAATAAGGAATAAAAGTGACATATAGAAATTTGGCATAGCGATCAAATGACAAACAGTTTTTATTCTTGGATAAGAATTTTATGGAATAATTCGAAAAGCTTGAAGGCATTTACAAATGTATAATTTTCCTCTGATTTCTTCAAGTTTTGGATTTAGGTAGTATACCGTTATACAATTCCATAATTTTTTTCTTAGTAAGAATCTAATAATTATATGTAGACTTAATCACCAATCTATTCTCTCAAAAAGAAAGGAGACATATGACTGGATCCTCCCATCCCACAAGAAAGTAGTAATGGAATGCTTATAATCTTGAAACTTCATGTTATAACCTAATATTTTAAAACTAATTTTAACATTTCTTTAATTTTAAATATGGAGCACCGTAAAAAATGGGAACAAACATTTTGCTAGTTGACACTGCATGAGATCTTTATTTTAAAAATAATTTCATGCACTTCTGTTTATAATATTAATGTGTTCGAAGAAGAAATGCAGCAGTAATATAAAAGAAGAAACAACAGGTTTGATTTAAGGTAAAATTGCTAAATAATAACTAAATAATTAAATAATTTGCTAAATAATTATAAATTAATAAAGCTAAATTTTTGCTATTAGATAAAATTAAAACTCAACTCATTAAGGATTTCATTTTGGATAGCTCATGTGTGTTCCTGTATTTTTGTCTTGAACACAACAAAAGCCATGAACAGGTTAAAAAAATTAAAGATCTTATGTCACTGGTCTAAAGGCAGGTCATATCCAAGGATTATCATCTGCAGTGTTGCATGGATGATAAATAAAAAGTCCTGTCTCAGTCATTGGTTAAGTTTTTGTCACTGCACGAATTGGTAAAAGGTGATTCATGCAATATCAATGCAGTGAGTAATACCTATTTCTCCAGGAATAGATTTTACTAGGGGCATAGAAACAATAATCTATTCCTGTAGGAGTTCAAAAAACTTCACTTATAGTAGATGGAGTGTTCAAGATTGTAGTACTCAGATTACTCATTAAAATAAGAATAATTATGATATTTTAAGTAAGTAAATAAATAAAGGGAAGGTCTTAATACTGTGCATTACTGTAGTTATACTTTCCTGTGTTTATCATATGTGAGTGTATTTAACTCTAATCAATTAATTTATTTTATAGTACATAATTTAGGAGTGACATTAAGAAAAATATTGTAATCGATAAAATGGAATATTTTTTCAATCAAAATTCTTTATTGGTTGGATGCATTTCATTTGAAGGTCAAATCATAGTGTTTCGTTGAAAAGCTACAGTAATCTATCTGCAAGGTGAAAGTGTTTAAAACACTTCCCACAGTCTAATGCCTGTAGCTTCAAACGAAATTGAAAGGGAAGTCTGGATCCCTTCTGGCTGACAAAAGGGCACTAATCACCTCATACTCGAGACTTGATGTGATAATTTCTTTCCTTAACTGCTGTGCAAAGGGCGCCTAGGGAAGGAACAGAGCAATTTGTGAGCCTGTGTGAAAAGGTTAATATGATAATGCAATATATTCCATTTCCAAGCATTTCAACAATGTCATGGTCTTTGGCTTGGGCCATACCTGAAATACACGGAATAATATTACAGCAGGCTTAAAAGCAAATAAACTTATATGCTTAGAGGAGCACAAATAGATCCCTTTCCAACTGTCCTGTTGCATTCATTCTATAATACCAAGTTAGGGTTGTTTGCAATAGGGTGTACAGGCTTCCGAGATACACCATAGCTTATGAATGAAAGCATTATTTATATGGTTGGTGCTTTCATAATTTCTGTACTTTTTGTGAGATATAAAAATTGTATTTTAATTGAAAAATTATCTTAATTTGAGCAGCTCAATTTTATGTGAGTTTTCCAAGTACTTGTATTTTTTCTCATTTTTGAAAATTTTTCATCCACAATAAACCTAATGCAATTAAAAGATAAATGATGCATGGGCTGAAAATCTGATTCCATACATTTTTCTTAGCTAATAAACGGAAGTGTGATGAAATTTTTACATTTTGGACAGTCATTATATGTGTTTCATGTAAAACAGTTCATTGATTCCCTCCTGTGACTGCATATTTTACACAATCTGCATTGTAATGTTGTGTTTGTATATTTCATCCATTTTTGAAAAAAAGGTAAAAGACAGTTTTAAGAATTTGTCAAACATTCTTTAACAAACATTTAAAACTCAGTAGAAAAAGTGAAAAGAATGTAGAAAATGCGTGAAGAGTTAAAGCTGCTTTAATTTTGCTGAAAGTTGAAGCCAAATAGAAATAACATGAATTATAATGTGTCTAAGTAGAAAATATGCAAAAGATTTGGAACCGTCTATGGATCTCAGAGCAGTCATGTACGACTGTGAATCTCACAACACAAATTTGTTGCGATATGCTTTATAAACTAAACTATGTAAGGAAGATCTCAATGTAAGGCAACAAATGAGTTGTATTTATCTAATATCCTTCTTCTGAAGTACATTGCATGTCTGTACATAGGAATAGCAGGTCATCAAAATCATCACTTACAAAAACGTAGTGGAGAAAACAACGCAAGGCGAAATCGTCGTTGTGCAAAACGTCGTTGGAGAAAAGAAAGCAAAGAGAAAAACATCGCAGTTCTAAAACATTGTGGTTGAAAATAAAGCAGTTAAAAAACTTCGCAGTTTAAAAAAATCGTGCTAAAAAAGAAAGTACTGACAAATCATCGCAGGACGATGACATTGCACGCATGAGTTTTCAGGTTTTAGAAGCTGTAATTGCATATTCACATAATGATTTGGGAGCACAAGAAACGAAGAGGGATATTTTTACTTCCATGTTTCATATTTTTGAATGAATTTCTCTGAAAAGTAAGAATGGAAGTTAAACATTTAAAAATTGCAAATGAGTAGAAAATTAATGCACTTAATAGAATTTTAAATTTACATTTAAAGTTCCATTAAGTATTTTAAATTGCATTAATTTACTCTCATTTTCAATTTTTTTTTTAAATGCTTAAGTTTTTCTCTTACTTTTTCAGCAAAAATCTATTAGTTCATTCAAAGGTATGAAATGTAGAAGTAAAAATACTGGTTTCCTTCTTCCGCTCCCAAATCATTTTGCGCATATGCAATTACAGCTTTTGAAACCTGAAAACTGATGTGTGCAATGTTATATTCATGCCATGTATTGTAGGTACTTATTTTTTACGACTGTGTTTTTAAACTGTGAAGTTTTTGAACCACTTTATTTTCGACCACGAAGTTTTAGAACTGCGTTGTTTTCTCTTTGCTTTCTTTTCTCCCACGATGTTTGTACCATGACATTTTCACCTTGCGTTGTTTTCTGCGTACACCACCCACTCTGTAATATCCCTGCCACCGGTTTGTCTCCGTCCAACTATGCATCCGAGGGTTTTATTTGGAAATTGGCGTATTAGCATATGCCCGTCGGTGTGATAGACCAGAAAACGTGATTCGTTGGACCATGCAACTTTCGTCCATTCTTCTAATGTCCAATTCCGATGTTTCTTGGTCCACTAGACGCAGCTGATAATGAGGTGCCATCTGTGCAGGGACATTCTTTGGCCTCCGGCTGTGTAGGCCCATACACATCAATGTATGCTGCACAGTGTGTTGAGAAACACTGTTGTAGCTAGTGGTGATTTCGACTGTAGTTACTCTTCGGTCATGGTAAACAATGCATAGCAATCTCTGCTCTCCTCTGAAATCAGTGTGCCGTCAATGACACACTGTTGGCCGGCGATGTGTCGTTTCACCATCCGTACATCACTTTCGATATGTGCTCACAACAACTGGACGTGAACAGCCCACTAAATGCACCGTTTCTGATACTGTTGTTCCCAATCGACGAGCCATAATGATTTTGACCTTTGTCTAAGTCTGATAAATCAGCTGCTTTTCCCATTATATTGCTAATCGCACTATGTTTGGAAAAACAATGCATAGCTGCTTTACGTACCTCCAACATCAGCTGCACGTGCATAGTGGTTTTGTTCCTAGGTGAGCCCATTGTTATAGATGGAGGGTGGTCATAATGTAATGGCTCTTTGATGTATATTAGATTTGCATAGAGCATTGTTCAAACATAGGTATTTTGACACAAAATTGCACTTTTTCTGAAATGACATGTCGATTTATTTCAGTTGTACAACTCAAATTATGCCAGAGTGACAAGTTTCATAAAAAGTGAACAAGCAGTTTTTTAAAAAATTAGGTCCTCAGTGTTAGTTGAATTTGGTGTATATTTATTAATATCTCTTTTTTTATTAAATGTACTTGATTCCTTTTTTTCACAGTTCGAAATTTAGGTTATACCCAAATAGAATCCGTGGGTATTTTATTATTTATTTTTAAAATTTTTACTTTTTAGTCAATTTTATAAATTTTTAGAAAACATTTTTGAATTATAACCTGTAAAATTTTTACTATCACCTAAAAGTAGATATATTTCTAGGCATACATGCAAAAAATTTTATTTTTATATTCAAAATTACCCAAGATATACATGAATTTATGTATTGGCACGTTTTGAAGTTTGGCATATTTGTTATAAGCGATAATAATGTGAAATGTGCTTTATGCACTCTATTAAAATTATTTGAAAAGAATAAAAGATGCCCCTTTTTTTTCTACTCGTGCACAATGAAGAAAGGAAAAGAGATTTGTGTAAATTAAAAATTTCGCCAAGTGAAATAATTATTCTTGGCACAAACTGAAAAAAAAAAAAAAAAAAAAAAGTGCCAAGATAAATTTCTTGGGAAGTTTCTCACCAAATTTCACAAAATTTCTGTACACATCATTATCAGCAAAGCTACTAGTGCAGGGATTTTCAAAATCCACTTTCTAACATAGAACTGAAAATGATGTGGCACATGGTCCCCTCTTGCAGTCAGACAGGTTACACAGAATAACCACATACTACACAGGAGTCTGTTGAGGAGACTCTGTGGCAGTCGATTCCACTGTTACAACAAGGCAGTTTTCAACTCTGAGATGATTCTTGGAGGGGGATGGCGAGGTGAAATTTCCCTCCCAAGAGACATCTCAGACATGCTGTATAGAGTTAAGGTCTGAAGATCTGGCTGGTCTATATGATCCACTGAAGATCAATCCATGTGATGAATATCATCACTTTCTTAGTAATTACTGACCAGGTGAATCCATTGTGGACATGTGTCTTCTATTCACAGGAACCTAGGATTAACTGGGCTCCTGAAAAGCAAAACATAGGGCTTTAAGATCTTCCTGTACCTGATAGCAGTCAGGAAGCCCTTGTCAAACCTGTGCCAGGGTGTGTGACAGCATAATACTTGCTCCAGTCACTACACCTCCACAAACATAATGTTCCTTTTTCCTGATAAGAGAGGGATGGTATTGAATTCCAGGCTCTTTCCGCATATAGGTACACCGAGAATCAGTGACCAGGTTGAATCTTGACTCATCTGTAAAAACCGTGGTGCTTCACTGAAGTCTGGTCCAAGGTGCATGTTGTCTGAAGCATCCTGAATATGCTTTCTTGTGTGCTGCAGTGAGTGGAATGTAAACAGTCTTCTGGCATACAGCTTTATCTCATGAAGACTTTAGGCAACTGTAGACTGTGAAACTTGGATTCCAGTGGCAGCACAGCTCGTGTGAGAGCTGTGAAACTGTAGGCAGTTGTGTCACTGCACTGAAACTGCCCAATGAAGTTCCTCATTCTTTGTTATGGAGCTTGGTTGACCATGTTTAGGTCTTCTTGATATGGATCCAGTGCCCTGAAACTGTTTCTGCAAATTGCAAGTGACACTGGGCATTACACTAAGCTGTATAGCCACCAGGACTTGTGATTGGCTTGCCTCCAATCCACCAACAATTCTCCATCTCATTCAATTATCTGTACGTTTGTGGCTACACATTTTACCTGATACCTTAATGGAATTTATCTGACTTTTGCAAGAAACATTCAAATACTGTGAACTATGGGAACTTGTTTATTACATGAGCACAAAAATTGCTGAATTGCATTGTGTGCTTAATGAAAAATGCAAAAATGCAAATTTCATTGTGCGCTTATGCCAGTCTACAATCACAGCTCAACTGGCAGGCATCTGTATGCTAACATATGTGGCCTAACATTGCATAGTTCTTCAGTGGTACCTCTAGTTTAGTACTTTTTGCAAAATTAAACAATTTGCAAACTCTGTTAATTTTGTACACAAGTGTAGTAATTGTATAGTTAGATTTTGTTATTTAACACTGTATCTCTTAAAAATGTATAATTTTTATGCAATCTAGGAATAAAGAAAGCATAAACTTAAGAGTATGTATCTCCATTATGTAGGTATCAGTAAAACCAAAGTATTAACCAAATATATGACTATTGCTGCTAAACCTGCCTAAATGGTTTGCACTAACCATAATATAGTGCATAGAATACTGGAATTAAAATCTTTTAATTTCCTGATGTATTTGAATATATTTTATGATCTAGGTTTAATGCAGGATTTTGACTGCTGTGAACAATTCCTTTACTTTGTGAAACAGAAAGGATGCATAGTCTTGTAAATATTTTACTCCTTTTTATTATATTTTTGAGGTTCTGTATTGTTGTAACTCTTTGTATTGTTTTTAGAATTGTAGCTTTATGGTTTATTTTGCCTTTAATCGAATTTTTGGCCATGTCTTGTATTTAAGCCTTTAATTGTTTCATATAATTGTAGTTTACTTGGCAACATTTTGGAAGATGCATGAAAATACATTTTTGAAGCTCTATGACCGAGGTCTTTCAGAAGTTTCCAGAGCCTGTCCTTGACACAGAGGGGAATTCAGTTGTGAAATGACTGTGAATAGGCTTCGAGTCTTAGTGGTTAGCTGAACTACGAGTTAGGGTTTACCCTGAGAGAATGATCCGAGAAACTTTATGATTTATTTTATGTGTTAATGAGGAATTCCTGAATATCCACATTCTCCTTGGGTTACTTCCAGCCATTAATGTGTTATGTGTACTGTTTGTTTTACCTATTTTCCTAATAATTTTTTCATTTCTTCTGCATATATGAGCTTGTTATCCAAAGAAACGACAATAATCCCATAGTTTGCAACAATATATATATATATATATATATTTGTCAGTTGATCTGGCAACTATATAAATTTTAGTTTCTTGTTTCCAGTTGTAACAAATGCTTAGCAATTTCTACAGTGCACATTCATCAAGTTTATTAGCTTATGATTTTTCAAATACTTTATTAATGCAAACATTCATAACATGCAAAAATTTTCTTTTAAAAGTATATGACCAGATTTTCATCATAACTCTGTGAGTGAGATGGGTTTTCAAGTGATTATGTTTTTCTACTTTTTCCTGTTTTAGATCCAACTCATCAAAGATCCTCTCTATAGATGAAAGCTGTCATTCACTAGGTGGTGTTGGAGAATTGTTAACTTGGTGTAAAGAAGTAACAAAAGGTTACAAAGGTGTGAATATTACAAATATGACAACATCTTGGAGAAATGGTCTGGCTTTCTGTGCAATAATTCATCACTTTCGACCTGATTTGATAGATTTTGATTCTTTGACTCCACATAACATCAAGGATAATTGTAAAAAGGTAATATCTGTTCTCTTTTTGCATAAAATGGGGTAAAAATTTTGAAATATTTCTAGTCTAATTCATCTTCATGCAAAGAGGTATCATAATTTTTGTTTTCACTGTGAAAAGTGTGAATTTCTGAAATAAAGCATTTATGGCATAAATTTAAATTCCTTTACTGTTATGTAATTGTTTTTTTCTTTTCAGGCTTTTGATACAGCAGAGAGTCTTGGTGTTCCAAAAGTTATTGAACATACTGATATGGTGATTCTAGCTGTTCCAGACAAATTGGCTGTTATGACATATCTGTATCAACTGAAAGCTTTTTTCTGTGGGCAAAAGCCAGTTAACTTAAAATTATCTCCTGAAGATCCAAATAAAACTATCTGTGACTTTGCTACTGAAGCAGATATTAAAAATCATAATTCAGATGTAATAGACGGTTCTGCTAAAAATATTATTGAAGCAATTAATGAAGAAAATGAACAGCATAATACAGTGATATCAGCGAACCTAATTAGCAACTTTAGTAACAAAGTAAAACCTGTAAATCTTATTGATCTTGAGTGCCTTAATTCTGAAAATCAAAGAAGTAAAGTTTTGTTCCCCAATAATGCTCAAAATAAAAAGGGGAATGTTGAGCGTTCATTTTCTAAGTTATTATATCACAGGAAATCAAAACTTGCTCAGTCTAGTGATGTTAAGAAAGATTTGCATCAACCCAAATGTAATTTGGATGATAATTCACAAACTTTAAATTTTGTTTCACACAAAACAGAAGATAATACAAAATGTTCTCTTCTAGTCAGTGCTGAGAAACAGCGCCCGAAGCTGATGACAAGGAAGCAGTTAATGAATCCCTTTGATTCTGATAGTGAAGAAGAGGAAGAACTCCTGAAAACACAGAGTTCTTTGCCACTGAGCTCATCAACACCCGTGAAGAAAAATTGTGATGAAATATGTAGATCTGCTAATGAAAATAAAAAATATGCTGACTCTTTGTATTGTCACCACGGAGTGCCTCCAATAATTGCAGATGAAATAGTTGATCCAGAAAATACCGTTAGCTTATTAACTGTAGATCTTTCAGATATTGAAGTGCCAGGGCTTCTTGATTTGTCTCCTACGCGAGTGACAAAAAGCTCATCTTCATCACAAGATAATATCAATGAAAAGATAAAGGTATTAGTATAGTTTATATATTTATATAAAATGATATTCATTTTATCATAACATATGTAATAGTATTGAAATAGTATGGGAAAAACAAAGACTAATAATTTGACGTTGCACTGTGAATAGCACTGAAAATATTTTTTAGTATGAATTTAATAAAATGAACATTAACCCTGGAATAGTTTTGCCAAGAAACTTTTGGTCATGTTATTTTAAATGCTAGGATTTGTTACATTTTTTTACAAAGTTTCAGATGTGAATTCTCTAAGATATTTAATAGCCATATAATTAACTCAGTTATCATTTATGGTATCTTGAGAAGCGAGACTAACTTTAGATAACTCCTGAAAAAAGCCAGTTTATCCATGCTTTCTAAATAGTGTCATCTGTATTTTCTAGTAAGTTTAGGAATATACTAGGAAATGGGGGAGAATAAGTATAGGTGACCTCTATAATGATCCTAGTGAAGATTTTGAAATTGTTTAACAGTAGTTTAAAAACTGTATATATTTATCAATGCAAAATTAAAATTTGGTAATGATCCTTTGAAATATTTCTGCAGCATTAAGTATCAAACATGTACTTCAGGTGGGAATGCAAAACTAATTGCATGTGATTGTATTTAGGCAGAAGCCAAATTGCATCTTTGAATATTAATACTAGTTTTGTAGCATAACTTAATGAGACATAATTTAAATTTTAATGAGTATTTTGCATTTTATATTGTTTTTTAATTTTCAGTGAAATTTGTATTATATTTTGTCACTAATCCCAAGTTTCTTAAAACAAAATCACGTTATTATATCTTTATATTTTGTTCACTGAATGTTTTTTAGGGTCCTCCTACACGTGAAGAAATTCTAAAGGAGAAGGCTCATCAGCTGTTAGAGATGACACGCAGAGAACTTTTTAATCCACAGTATAAAGACAAGAATGGTTTAACAAACAGTTCTAGTCAAGTTAGTGATTAATTACTTTGTAATCTATAACTATAATGAATAAATAAATATATGTATGTATTCTTATGTACATACACATTACAAGGTGTCTCAGTACCAGAGTTACAACAGTTGAAGGGGTAGAGTGCACAGAGACAACTTGGAATGACATAGGATTGTAGTGTTAGAAATGCTTTCCTGCCAGGGTAAATGGCATTTGTCTGTGTATTCTTGCAAGGAAGTTTCATTTTACACATAGATGCAGAAATAAATAGAAAAGGTAATTATATGAAAACACAGTTAGCTGATTCGTATCTGGTATATAGTGTTGTGGCATGTAACCAGCTAGCCGCACAGCGATTGTATGAGGAATATTATCCAGTGGACTTTACCCATGCATCAGAGGTTAGTTGAAACAGGTTCATTTCAGAGAGTTGAAAGGAGTAGGTGACAGACAGACTCTGAACTTTAAGGAGACTGTGTTCCATCATGTATTTCAGATTGCAAGCTATAGCACACAAAGTCAAGGATTTCCACTTAAATTTGGAGGATTCTGAGAGAAAATGAAATACATTTAAATCATATGCATTACTATGGTATTTAAAACAAATTGTTATGCACACCAGATTGCATTCGCTCCATAATTTCTGTAACAGTGTGGTGTAGATTCACCTTTCCCTCCTTGTATGTAATTCACCGATGAATCATGCTTCATGAGGGAAGGAATCTTTAGTAACGCTTATGTGCGAACTCCCATGCAACGCAAAGTTGTGCAGCAAAAAGCCATTTGCAGTAAATATTTGGGCCAGCATTATGTTGGATTACCTCATCAAACCTTTACTCATTGTCTTGACCAGTAGAAACTGCTTACAGAGGGTGATCACACATTTTTAAACTATTTTGCATGGATTTATATATAAATAAATCTTGGAATTTTATTTCCTAATATATTAAATCTGATAGCTCTTTTGTTGAACTATAATATTACATCTTAATTTCCAAGATAAAAGTCCTTTTCTAAAAACATCAAGGTTGATTTTATTCCACTCCAGTTTTACAATCTTTCAGAGTTCCTCCTATGTTTTGTGATACCACTTATAAAGAGCTTGTTTTAAGAGTCCAGATGAAGAGTAATCCATAGGAGACACATCAGGGGACTTGGGTGGGATGCATATGCTTTTCATATCTTTTTTTAGAACTGAATAACAGTATTGCTCTTCGGACAGTGCAAAAATGTAGCATTCAATCCATTGTTTATTATTCTGAGACATTTTAAAGGAAAGAGTATTTTAATGCTGTAGGCGATAATTAAATCTTACCCAAATTTGATGCTAGTCACATTTATATTTTAAAATTAGTATTTAAATTAATGGAGAAAATCAAAATCATTACAAAAACTGTGAACACCTTCTGTAATATCTCTGAAGCATATGTTGTCACAATATTGAATGGATATTTTGCATTGATATGCTATTCATCATGGTTCTAGCACACTGGGACGTACTCTCATGTCAACTGTAATGTTCGTAACCACCAAGAGATTACATTTGTCGAAAAATGCAATGAGTGTGGTGTTTTGGTGTATTGTCGTGCTCAATCGCTATTGTCTTGCAATCATATGCCTTGATTACCTTTCAGGAAATATGAAAACATGCTTTCTTGAAAATTAAAATGTTGATAAATTTTGGAGATGTGCAATTATTTGCAGATGTAAAATTTTTCTCCTCAAATGCTTATATCTCATCAAATATTCACCATTTTCAATTCAAATTTCAGTTCAAAAATTCTGTTGAACATTGTTGTTTTTTCTGTAAGTTTTGGGCAGTTCAATTGAAAACTAATTTATAAACAAAAACATGCCAAAAAAAAAAAAAAGAAAAAAAAAGAAAAGGAATTCTAAAAGAAATATTTATACCTTTTTTTTAAAAATATGTGTCATTTTACGTAGCATGTTAAATATTTCGTGAAAGATTTACAATAATTTAATTATTTCTTGCTCTTTCTTGGGTCGTGTTCATTTCTTGGTTTTTATGATATGGAATGATCAAAAAATTTTTTCCCCTTAATCATTTTGCTGTTGGTTTCTTAAACGTGCTCATGACTGAATTTTCAGTGGAAAATGTGAGTTCAATTATGTTGTTCACATGGCTGTAGTTAGAGAACATTTCATGCACTTCTCTTGAAATTCAAGAAAATGTGTGAAATTCAGAGCATCTGGTGATTTTTGGCTATATTGTGTTTTTAGGCATTTTATTTTGAAGTTTTCATATTGTATGAGATTTTTGTTCAAGTTAAGTATTTTGTTCTATACAATTCTGATGTAAGACAAAATTGCTGAATGCTTATTTCATCTCATTAAAGGTAGTATTCATATGTCTTTTTAGAAAGACCTTGAAAGACAGATGATGCTTAGAGAAAAAGCCAAAAAGTTAATTGCTGAAACACGGAGGGGTTTAAAACCAGACCTAGATGGCTTTTATCTTCAGTCTTCAGGTCTCTCTGGTGGTGAAGTGCAAAATGCTGCTACATATGTAGATCAGGTTCCTGAATCTCTCAAAAGTGTGAATTTGAGGAATTCTCGTTCTTCTGAAAGTTTCCCCATTAAAGGTAAGAGGTTTAAAATTATTTTACTAGGTTAATCAAAAAGAGAATGATGATGTGAACTAAATATTAAATGTTGTATGTATTTTAATTTATTTAACAGTTTTAGTACTTGCATCATCATTCGTCTGTTCTATGAAAACCTTTTAATTGAAATATGTCTGTCATCCACAGCAATTCAGTTTGAAAATCTGTTAACAAGGCCTGATCAATGAGAATCTCCGTGAAACTTTTGGGAATCATTGAGCATAAGATGAAAATAACTTGGCATTAATAACTAACTAAATGTGACATTTTGCAGAGGGTGGCAAAATAACTGCTGCATATAAAGTGATGTATATACTCAATATTTACATTTATAGGTTTTCAAATGTAAAGTATCTGGAAAGCTTCATATATGTTATCATCAACAACTCCCATGCTGCATACCTTCTGAAATTTGGTGCATACATGTTGATGATTTTGGACCACTTTACATTACATTTTATTTCCTTTCTCAAGTGCCATGACAATTAGCTGCACTTTATTTGGTGTGCTCTTGTATTGATCGGCAATGGCTGCTATTTTTTTTTTCCCTGATGAGTAGATAACCTTAAACAAATTGCTTGTCAATGCATCTTAAAATCATGCTCTATGCTGGGTACTGGGATATCTTACCTCCATCACTAATATTCGTACCACAATGTGAGAATTTCAAGCCATTTACCTAATTAAATATTAAACTTATTAGTCTAAAACCCTTCTTATTAGCTGTTAAATATGTCTATGCAGTGTGTCATACTGTTCAAGTGCCAGTTGTTATCTTGCAGTGTGCATGTCACTTAGCAATGTGCTTTACAGACAATGACATTGTAACTCATATCCTTTACATTTGACAATGTATAGCTGTGAATGTTTCAGGCAAGTATGTGTTATTTCATGTCCTATATGAGAGGTTGTGGATCATTGCAAAATGCATCACTTTGTACCTATTATTTTATAATATTTTTCAAAATAGATTCCCATGACAAGATATGGGCTGTATATAACTTTCTCTACAGTGCAATTATAGCAAGAGACTAAATTGTGAGAAATCAGGTCTGGAATTGTAGAATGTGTAGTTCAGTTAAATTTTTACTTCTTTTCTGTTTATGGGGCAGCATTTGCCAAATGTGGTAGCTTGTTTATATCACCTCGTGAATAGCTGTGTAGTGTTTTACGAGCACAATACAGTAGCTGCAGATGATGCCAAATTTGCAATTCTCAGATGTTTAAAGTGAATACAGATCACTGTGTACATGGGGAGAACACTTCTTTCCATGTACACAGTGGTCTGTTTTCATCTATTAAAATGTCAGAGAACTGATCAAATGTGGCACTGTGCTCATTAACCATTATACATATTATTATGATATATGATACATTCTTTTTAATACTTTTTTCCCTTAAAGCTTTACATATCATTAACGTTGCTGCCATCTAGTTAGATTTTATGCTAAAGTTTATGTTTGGCACTAAGTGGCAGGGAACTGTTTTTGTGGAAGAATGCAATAGCTTCATTTTCACTGGTAAACTGAACATTTTCATAATTTTGAAATTGAAAAAATGATTGCTTATGAGCAAACTAATTTCGGAAATCTTGTTACTTGGTTTTGTGTTTACTATATCATTGTGGGTGATTAGTCACTGGTTGCTAGTAAAACTGAAAAGTACCTAAAAGTATTCATTATTCATCCCATCTAAAAATTGACTGTGACCTAAATTCAGACCATTTACTCAGGTCTTTTATGCTTTACAGATTACTACAAGATTAAGAAAAACAAATTGCTTAATATAAGTCAAGATTAGTTCACAGATCTACTTAATGAACTCTGAAAAACAGGCTCTATTCCTAACGAAGAAGCTATAGAAAAGCACATTAAAAATCTTAACACCAGTACAGAAAATGCTATAATAAAGTCTCAAAAGTTAAACCAATAGTTTCCTGGCCATTCTTAGAGTATAGTGCTTTGTGATACTGACCGCCACAGAGAAGGACCAGGTTTGAATCGTGGAGAAAGCATGAATCTTTGTAAATGTATAGTGTCTGAGTGGCATAGGAGCATTCAGAACATATGACAAACTGGTAGTCCTCTTTCTTAAGTTGTTTAGTGGTAGGGGAAGAGAGATGGGAGAACATTGGAATCACTCCTCTGTGTGTTCTTCAAAATTTGGGTGGAACTAGGCAAAGTTGTATTGCCACTTATATAGTGCTGAAGGCTCATGCCAGTGACAGATGCAGTCTTGCACGCTTTGCCAGGATAACATTCATGGGCTTTGTTTGATTTTATCAGACAAGTGTGAGATTAGTTATAAGAGCACAGCACTGTTGTACAGAAATTTTAAATAATGATTAATATAATTTTTTTTTAATTTATTTATTTATTTATTTATTTATTTATTTATTTATTTTTTTGTTGTTGTTTTTGGAATGACAATGAAAAGATTATTCAATTTTGTTGTTCTAATGAATTAATTGTTTATGGTTGCTAAGAGCTTAAATAAAGATTATTTTCAAATTAAAAATGTGCATTAAAGTTATTTAAAGAAGCAGAGTTCTAATTATAAGGATTAATTTGGAGTCAGCAGCCTCTAAATATAACATGTTCAATTTAACTGCAGAATGTAAAGCAAAAGTTATATGATAAGACACAAGTATCAAGAATGTGATTGAACTGAAACTGATATTGCTAATGTAAAATAATGCAAATGATTCTTGGGTCAATGTGTGAACAATATATCTGGTTGTAATGGTAGTTTTCCACCAAAAAACATTCTTAATAAAGTTAGAAAAAAAAAAAAAAACACAATGAAAGCAGTACCTTTAGTGTGGGTAGTAATCAACACCCAAATCTGTGATTTTCTGCCAACGAATGCTGATAATTTTTGAATATCTTTATTCTGAAATTTCAAACAAAATAACAGATTTTCTAAATTACTTCTTAGCAAAAGCAGAAACGCTTCTGTAATTGTGTTATAGCAATTTTGTTCATCAAATTTTTTAACTGTTTTCTCCTGTAATTTTTTTTTCAATATATTCAAGCTTTCTCCTGACTTCTGTAAAACTTCTTCTCTTCTTTTTCTGTAAAATGTTATTTTCATTCCATTCTAAGTTGTTTTTTTAAAAAAAAATTCCGATTTTTTTTCTTTCAAATTTGGCAGGTATATTAATGGCTAAAAGTTTAGAAAAAGCTCATGACAAAGTGAAAGATGTATTAGTGGTATTAATACAAAATAGACTGTTTTAGAATAAGAGTATGATGGATTTGGTATTAGATTGGATTTGGTATTTTCAGAAGAAACAGTGAAAAATCTGTCTGAACTATCTGTGGTAGTATGTTGTTATTTTATAGTTTTCATTTGTTAAATTGTGCCAACAGCTTTCATATTAATGGCGTATGACAAAGCAGCTATATTATTCAAAGCTCTTCTCATGTCAGGTGGACTAAAAATGACTGTGGTTAGGACTGCTGATCTTTTGGTCACTGTTTGACAAGAACTCTGAGTAGAGTTGCTGCTTTAGCACAGTTAACTTATAGAGAAGGCTCGTTTAAATAACAAATGCCATAATGATAAGGAAATACATTTTCTACTTTTGATATCAGATATCTTTCTCTTCTTCTTAACAACCTGAAGGCTGCTTTAGCATCTGTGACAATCCTGATGTAGCCTCAGCTCAAGAAACCATTTATTTAGTATTTATTAGGCGTGTTATTGTGTCTTAAACCATTTATTCTTAGCATGAATGCGAGCATAGAGAATGTTGTGCACTTTTGATTCAAGAAATAAACGGTCAAGAACCTGTTGTAGCATATTCGAAAAATGTCTGTCTAAACTGGAGAGGAATTTTTATGTCACTCCAAAAAAGTTTGCTCACCATAGTTGAAGCCATTTTCACCATTACCTTTACACATTACTCTACAATTTCACATTTCCACCATTACCTCTATGGCAGAAAATTCCTCTTCCATACAGATCATTCATCATTGACCTGGCTATTAAATTTCATGAATCTTGAAGGCCATATAGCCAGATTTATACATAGAGTCAAGGAATATGACATAATTATCTGCCATAAAAAAAGGATTATTACATTGAAACGCCGATGCCTTATCCAGGAGGCCCTGTCCAGAAAACTGCCAATATTTTTTCACTCTCGAAGCAAAATACGAGCTAGCTAATCTGTTTGCACATCAAATTGCAACTTCAACATCGGACTCAGAACTATGGAGTGCCAAAGTCAGGAAAGACCAATTTTAAGACGATGACATTAAACCCATGATTGATGTAATAGAATCTTGAAATAGGAAACCTACCTGGCAGGACATTTTGATCTATAGTTCTAGGACAAAACGATATTGGGCTGTCTGGCACTGGCTCCACATTCAAAATGGCATGATGTAACAGAAGTTTGAATTGAATGATAAAAAAGCATTCCTATGGCAGCAGATACCTTCAAGATCCCAGATCTTGGACATGCTTAAAGAACTACATAAGAGCCCGAGAGGAAGCTCCCTTCGGAATAATGAAAACTTTACGTAGAGCTCAAGAGCACTTCTACTGAAGTACTGCAAGGGCTGAGTTGCAAAAGTGATGCCAATCATGTGATGCTTGTGTAGATTGGAAAGGATAGAAGAAACGTAGCCGAGGTAAGCTGCAACATTACAACGTAGGATCCCCTTTTGAACGCATTGCCTTTGACATTCTGGAATCTCTATCACAAACTGCTAATGGCAACAAATACATCCTCGTTGCAATTGATTACTTCACCAAATGGCCTGAAGTCTGTCCTATTTCTGATCAAGAGGCTGTCACAGTAGCAGAAGTAATGACACAGTAATAGATTTCCAGGTATTGAGGGCTTCTTCAGTTGCATTCTGATCAAGGAAGGGATTTCATCTCGGTTGTAATTAAAGAACTCTGCAAGCTGCTTGCCATTGAGAAAACCAAAATGATGCTTTTACATTCCTAGTCAGATGGCATGGTAGATAATAACCTTCCTTAATAACCTCTTGATGATGGTTTCCAGAAACCAACAGAACTGGGACCAGAAGTTACCTCTTCTCTTATTGGCCACGAAACTACCAGCTATTCCCCATCCCAGATGCTCTTTGGTCATGACCTTCGTCTGCTTTGTGATCTGTAATTTGGTCGCCCTCCGGATGCACCTTTATCACCTGAGGAGGTCGTGAAGCACGGTTTGAACTGATGAACAGTGCACGAGAGTGAGTCAACTTGGCGACAGAGAAGGTGAAGACACGATCCAACAGGATATCAGTTCAACAGAAACATCAAGTTGCAGTTATTGAATCCTGTTTGATGAAAAAGATTTTCTCCTGAACTACAGTCGCCCTGGGAAGGTCCTTACACAGTCCTAAACATAGTTAGGATCTGTAAGCCATCAAATTCTAAGCCTAAAGTCATTCACAACGATAGGCTAACTCTTTACTAAGGCCATAAGTATGTAGTCCCCATAGTGTATATAAGTAAATAGTAAACTAAGACCATGGTCCTGTTTGTTTACAAATCTGTAAATTCATGCATTTATTTATGTTATTTATTGAAATTATTGTTATTGCATTGATTTTTCTTTAGTGTAAATATGGCTTCCTGTCCAGGGATTGTACTGCCCGGGACGTGCAATCATTGGGAAGGAAGCAGTGTTATGAATTTGTGTATATATATATGTAAATAATTTTAATGAAGTAATGTTTAAAATTGTAGTATCTGTTGTATATTGTAACATGAAAATCTGTAGAGTCAAAGCTCTCCTGAAAGAATAAGATTACAGGGCAATTCTAATTAACATTAAGGTAAATGGCTATCTTGCTAAATTGGTGAGATATCGCCAAGCTGGTAATGGCTTAGGTGACTAATTTTTTCACTAAATTTGGCGAGAAATTTCCAAAAGTCGCCAAACTTAACCATTTGGCGACATTTGTATGATGCGACTTCCACTTCCAAGGAGTCGACACTGGTAAACCGTTGTGAAGCTACTGTTTAAGATCTGTACTTTGGCATCCTCGGCTATGGGAGTATATAATGAGTCTTCACAGTACTAGACCCTATGTTCATTTGGGGGATGGTTTGGGCTTGGCAAGGACCATATGGTACTGTCTTGGCTGTGGTGTCACAACATGGTGAGATATGAGGCTTTTCTTGTCGTTTTGCTTTCATTTGGTACTCTGTTGGGGGACTGACAGAGTAAACTGAACTGATAAATTTTTACATTGCAACCAGAGTGGTGCCCGGGAGCAAAGTTTTTGTTGCTTCTGTTTAGTGTGAGCGTTCTTTTTCTTCTCAAGCTCATAAAGCCCAGAGGGGACTGCGGGGGCTGCACCTATTTCAAGGATCTCCAGGAGATCCGACGCAATTCTTGAAAGGTTGTAGCCAGGCCAGTAGTTTCTCTCTGGTGTTCTGTATGATGCTGCTGCTTTCCTAGGTAGAGCTGCACTTTCAAGTAGTAAGGTTCTGACACTGTCATGATTGATGAGTTGAATAGTTTTATGCTTTCTTTCTGTCCAATCCAGCTAGTGTTGTAGCTTCACACAGAGTTGCTAGAGTTATAATGTAGCCAATATCTTGTAGAGGTAGCAATGAGTAGCAGTCCACAAGAAGTAAATGCAGGTGGCCCTCGACTTTCACACATAATTGGTTCCTGAAAGTTGTGTGAATGTTGAATTGTTTGAAAGTAGAGGAATGTAAAAAACAAATATACACCAGAAACTGTGTTTAAAAGTATTTATTTATCAATATGTATACATAATGAAGTTAACAAGGCATGTTTAAGTGCTTTCAGGTATATTCTTTATACACTTGTCAGCATTAGTTGAATATGACTTTTTTCCCCTTTTTTTGACAAAGATTTCTGTGACATGATGTGTCTTTCTCAGTCCCCCTACATACTTGAGATATACTTTCTCTATTGAGATCTCATTCTTGCATGATAGTAAAAAAATTGTCAAGCTGCGTGAAGGCTCATTCTTATTTTTAATTGTTAAAGTGTGGACGTTTTTATTAGTTTCTTCTTCCTCACTTTCATTGTATATTTCATTGTTGCTCAATTGTTGCACAATAAGGATTCATTTGACAAAGGCACTGAGGGAGATTTAGTCAATATCTTAATTGTTGATATACTAGTTTAGTTCATTCATTAGGCGAAATAGTTCATCTGTTAAAATTTTTGGTGTTTCTTCAAAATTTGTAAAATTCACTCATTATTTATGAGCATAATTGTTTGCAGGAACCTTTTATGAGTTCGCGAATCTCCAATATTCCTTATTATCTTCCACATATCCAAAAATCTCTTAATGTTTGCCCATTTTCCCGATTTTTGTCTATACCCATCAGTTGCCTTAATGGCCATAATAATAGACATTATTATGAGCTGTATGAGGCAGGTAGTGTTGGGAGGAAGAAATGAAACATTTATTTCCAGGTATAAATTCTGCTGATATTTTGGGTATCCTTGAGCATTTTCTAAGATTAATATTGATTTAAATTTCCAGTGTTTATTTTTACAATATTGCTTAACTGTCAGCACAAAATGAGAAGTGAACTTGTCTTTAAATATTAGTGCAATAACCCAGGCATTTTTATTTGATTTGCAAGTGACTGGAAGCAATTCATTAGTGTTCTGGGATTTTCCGCTTGCTAAGCTAGCACTGGCTTCAGTTTTAAATCATCAGCTAACTTTCCACAGAGAAGAAATGTCATTTGGTTTTGGGAAGTTTTATGTCCATGGGGCAACTGACTCTTTTTTCGATGAAAATGCATGATTAGACATTGTTTTCCAAAATAAATCTCTGTCATCTATGTTGAATGTTTGACTAAAAGAATATTCTTCATCTACAATAATTTTGGACTATGAGGAAACAAATTCTTTTGCAGCATCTTTGTCTGCATTGGCCGATTCTCCACTGAATTTAATGTTATGTAAAGAAGATCTCATTTAAAATTTGTTGAACTAGCCATTACTTGCATGAAACACTGTGCTTGAATCTGATTTTAATCTGGTCACCCAATCTTCATGCAAACTAGAGCCTTAGCATGAATAATTGAAAAACTCAGAGGGACATTATTTTGATGTTGATCATCAATCCTTGATCGCAAAGATCTTTCCATTTCATCCACCATTATGCTATGTCTTTTGGAAACAATCACTGAAGATATATTTTCATAATTTTTAACATATTCCTTAATTTTACTCATATTTTCCAAAAGTGAACGTATTGTATATCTGTTTACATTCTCCAAATGTCCGAATGTAGCAAAAAAAATTTCACCGTTTTCAGAATATTTAATTATTTCCATCTTTGTCTTAATCATGTGAAGCTTAGGAGTCCTGCTGATAAGGGTAAGGGGGCGGAGCAGGCAAAATGAATGAGCCGAAAAAGCAAATTTTTTAATTATTTTACAATTAAAAATTTTTAAAACATTTAATTTTAAAAACTGTACGAAACAGCAAATTATGCAAAAGTAGAATCTGCGAAAGTCAATGTTTGCATTTAACTTATTTTGTATTAAGTGTAAACCCACAAGTTGTGAGTAATAAAGTTTTATGTTAACTTTTTCATTTTGAGTTTATCTTAACATTCTCTGTAAGCAGTAAGGATTGATGCCAATTTGCCAACACATAGATGTAAATTTCAAAGGTTAGCATCTAGGTACATGTATTTTCATTAAGTTAGACACCTTTAGTTGTTGTATTGTTACATTGTCTTGGGTATAGAGTAAATTATGAACTAAAAGATTTAATTAAATTGAAGTTTTACTATTATTATGTCTAAAAAGGTTTCTGTAGATACATTAGGGATCAAAATAATCAGTATGCGGTGAAGCTAGAATAGTTCTGCAATTTTGGGTATGGACGGTAAATCTTTGGAGAACAAGCTGTGAAAATCCGAAACTCAAGGAAATAAAAGTTTATGGGGGGGGGGGGAAATTCCTCCTGAAATAAAAGTGTATTAAAACACCTGCTGATACCTGCATTACAGATTTTAAAGATGCTAATGTAAAATTTCAATAAGATTATCAGAGCTTAGAAGCAACCATAGCTGATTTGACAGTGGATGTAAAATCTAAAAAATTCTAGATCACAATTATATATTCAAGTAATTATTAGCTCTCACAGCTGGTTGAACCTTTAAAAAATGACTAAATTTTTGCCCAAAATTTGTTGCTGAAGCTCGTTGGAAAAGTGCATTTTGTCCCAGTACATTAGAAAAAAAAAAAAAAAAAAAAAAAAAAAAAAAAAAAAAAACAATATACATAAATATTTTAGTGCTACAAATTGACATGACAGTTCTATACAAGTTAATACTTACATATTTATATTACTTTATAACTAGCTGTTATTACAGTTTGATTTATTTTTTGCTAATATATGTACATTTTTTATGTACAGGATCCTATTCATCCAATATCTGCAGTCATGAAAATTTAAATATTTTAGCAGAAAATCAGGTATTACCTTTATAAAACAACGTGTTTTTGAATTATTTTGCATTTTGAGTGAAAAAAAAATCTGATTGCAGTTATTTTATGGTGACTGTAAAATTAAATAATTTTTCTTTTCATGCATGTAGAAAAACGGAAACAATTTGCTCTTGCAAAGTAATTCAAAAAAAATTATAGACCAGTCCCCTGATCTATTTCATGCAGGCATACCAGATCAGTATAAAGGTGTGCATTCCATGAAATCAACCTTTGCCAGAAAAGGTATAACTTAATAGTTCTTTCTCTGTGCATTGTAACTAAATTAGACTTAGCAATAGTTTTTAAACTTTTGTATGTAATCTATTACCATTGCTAAAGTAATTAAATGCTGAATTTTTTTTAATATATTAAATTCTATAGATTGTTGGGTTTTTTAAAAAATTGTTTTAGTTTTAAATTTGTTTTTCTTTTGCGCCCTATATAACAATGTAAGGCTGTTGATTTTTTGCTAATCAAGGAAATTATATAAAAAACCTAATGAAGGCTATAAGTTTATTTTAGTTTGGAACTGTTATTTAAAAGAAGGGTGAGTAAGTAAATAAAAAATATGGATTGAAATTAAAGAATGAGTAACTGATTTGTAAATTTCAGATAAAGAACTTAACATACTATCAAGTATGGGAAAATGTAACAATACAACTCAGTTTCTCAAAGACAAACTTACTAAGAAAAGATGTGAAAAATATACATTTTTAACTGGTTATGAATTATGAATTTAGGAAAAAATGCAATGATCATGATATTTATTTCCATATTGTTTTGGGGCAAGGTTAAGGGGGATTTAATGTTCTTTCAGATTGCTCATATGTGGCTTATTAAAGTTTGTTATAAATTTTTAGAGTTTAGCGATTTTGTAAGGTCTAAAACAATTACATAGAACCTTATACATATATTTTTGACAGAGTTCAGCTATGTTTAACTTAAAGTACATGTTGCTTACATAGTAATCAAAATCAATTATTTGATTTAGTGCATTGGAAAAAATTTTCATTAATGGGGAAGAAGTGTTGGATTATTTATTATTTGAAATTGGATACTATACTGCATCAGCTAGCATAAATGGCTAACTAAAAAAAAAAAAATTCACAAAGAAGAATTCTGAACCCCTTAATTACACGAGGATGAATAAGTCCCAAAAGTTCTGTATTTTTTCGTGTTAAATACAAAAGAAGCAGTACAAATGCATAAGAAATTTTCATTGAATCACATAAGCACCATTTTATTCTACGGGACTTTTTGCCATCTTTCAGGCAGCAGGGAAAGTCCTTTATAAAAAGCCATTTGGGTTATTCATAAAGAAGTTGTTGACATGCTGTTAGTCAATATGCAAAGAAGTGAACTCCAAACCATTCAGAAAATTTTGAAGTGCCTGAAGAGATGAAAATTTAAGGGAGAATAGTCTAGTGAATATGGCTGGTGATACAAACATCTCAGCCATACTCAATAAGTGTTTGTCTGGCATTGTTGTGACGGAAGGCAACAGCTTTGAAGCTTTGTCAGTTTCGTGTGCTTTGCTTCAATTTCAGCTTTTAAAGCTGCCCTTTGGGAAGAGTAGTTTTCCAAATATTTTATCCGATTTGGTGGCAACAATTCATAGTATACAATTCCTTTGTAGTTCCACCATACATAAAGCATTACTTTTTCCAGATGCATCCCCCTTTGGATGATACTAAAGAGGTTCTTTTAGCTTACCCCATGATTTTCTTCTTATAACAATATTGTATAGTATCCACTTCTCATTATCAGTAATGAGCCGTTTGAAAAAACGAATTTATTTATTTTTTCTCTGGACAGAATTGCATGCTAAAACTCGAGTAAGCATATTCTGCTCTGTAAAAATATGGACATCACAGGAGCTTACATTCCTTCTTCATATAACTGCCTCAAATTATCATGTACTCTCTTCTTCAGTGACTCAACAGCCAATGATAGGCCTTCTTTGGAATTTCATTCCAAGCTATCTTACTCTTGGCCCTTAGTGTTCCCTACTTAGTTTTCCAGTTAATGACTTTTAGCCATCTGAATTTTGGTCTGTCTCTGTTTCAAGTGCCTATTGGCTTGTACATGATATTGTTTTTGGTAAATCTGTTTTGGGGCATTCTGATGAGGTGACTAGCTCGTTTTTATTTTTGGATGCTGATAAAATTTATGATGTCTGGATACCTGAATGTTTTGCAGATAAAGTGCTGTATGTTTCGGAATATTTATTCTCTATAACAGTTCCTGAACTATGTACTTTGGATTTTCATCAATAGTTTCAGGTCCTTGTTTACAGAGCAAGCAACAAGGCTGAAATTTCCATGCATAAACTTCTCAAATTAGCTTCGAACTTTATCACCAGAGAGAGCACTTTTTCCATGCATAGCAGAAATTTTACCAGCAGTCAGACTAGAATTTTTTTTCCTTTTATAAAGTAAAAGACCATGATAAACTTTTGGGTTCTGTATTCATAGCACTACTTTGAAACAAAAATTATGCCGCAACACTTTAGAATTACACAGTTATGATGAGAAATAACATATTTATATATCTGCTTCAACAAGGTCACTCACTGTCAGCAGTAGAAAAATGATTAGGAGAAAACATGCTTTGAATTGAAAAACTGCAGAATTTGGGGGGTGAGCCAATATATGCATTTCATTATCACTTTGCTTTAATATAATTATAATTAACCTTTATTTTTTTCTTTTAATAATTGGCCATAAGAGGAAAAAAAAAATTTCTGAATTTTGTTTATTAATTTAATTATCAGCTGTTACACCTTGCTATTTTGTTTTATTTATTATAATTTGATATCAAAATAAAGAACATTTCATTTAATTAGGTGTTCAGTCATCATTTCCAAATAAGCCAATTTCCAGGACACAGGTATGTTTCTAAGAATATATATATATATATAAAATATTCTGCTACTTTATTGAGAGAAGCTATTTATGTGTTGAAATTAATCCGCTTAGTTTTCTGCAAAATTGCCAGAATTACTGGCAAGAAATATACGTTATAAAATGGTCATATCCATAAATTAAGGATCAAAGGGAATTTGAGAGAAACTTGCATTACATTACATTATTCTACTTGAAAGTATGTATGTGTTATGCATAGTACTCTAATGCACTTAATGCCTGTTGGGAAAATGTACTGGCAAATAAGGTAATGAAAGAGGATTCCTGCTGCGAATGATTCCTATTTCCTAAGAGGTATCTGGAGAACCCACATGTTTTGTGCATTGTTTTTATGAGTGCTGTGTTTTTCTAGTGGATTATGACATATGGATGACATTTTATGAAGATGGCTAACTTGAACTGTGTGAGATCCAGGAAATATGCAATGAGTCGGGATTCAAATTTCACAAAGTGTTACTGCTAGATTGTGGCAGATGACTGAAATGACCAGAAATGTCACATGATGCTATGGTATGATGCAAATTTCCTACATAGTAGAACAAATACTCATATTATCCCTATTTGGGTCGACTTGCAGAAAGATGATTGCTTAGTGCAAGAAGAGAGCTTAGTAGAAATATTGTGAGAAATACTGAAATACAAATGTCCCAGCAAACCATTACTTCGCACATTAACAAATATAGTTCCACTGACATAGGAAGTGCATGCCACTGATACCAAGCCATAGGAGAGCTCACATAGCATGATACTAGAATGCAGTGTATAGAAAAATAATCAGGGTTGCCCAGTGACTTCCAAGTTCTTTCTGAACTCTGGTACTTGACATATAGGCATCTGATGGTTATGTGGATGTATATAAACAGAAAGTTCTACTTTGAGTAGAGGTTCTGGTATGTGTGGCTTTTTGGTAGTTTCTCACATCTTTTTATGTCTTTAATGGAGGTACTGCTAATGGCCAGATTTATTGAGATGTGAATGTTGACTATTATGTTTGCGTCTTTAGAGATGCAACCAGGTCTATATTCACATTTTATGGATGGTAATGTGTTTTCATTAGGCAGACCTCATCATTTATGAAAGACATCCAGCACTTAGACTGGTTTTCAAGGCCTCCTGATTCATTTCTATCAAACGTGTTTGGGATATGCTCAGGTGATACATTGTAAAGAGAAATCTTCATATTTGTTCCCGTCCAAAACTGTATATAAAGCATTGTTGTAGGAATGGAACTAGCTGTCAGGAATAATTCATTAATTTCATCTGGCATGTGCCATATTGTTGTATGTTATGCATCTGTATCCATTTGTATCATATTCCATATTAACATTTCTGTAAAATATTAAAATCTGAATTTGTGCAAAGATATAAGCCAATAAATATGATGACTTCCAAATTTCTTTTATTTCATCCATGATTGTTGGTTTCTTTTATTATAACATCAAATTATATATCATGATATATGTACTTTTGGTCTATGTTAAATAACTGTATATATCAGAATTGTTATGATCCTTAATTTATGACTGTATGTGTTCATGAAGTAACAAATTTGAATTTGAGCAACAGAAAAATGAGAAGAGTTAAATGTATTTTAATAAATAATTTTGAATTAGCAAATGCACTTCTGTTATGGAATAGTGTGTTGTAATCTAAAATTCATGTTTAATCTCTTGCATGTTGCATGTCAGTTTTGCTGTATATAAGTTGCAACATTTTAGAACTGTTTTTAAGACCTCTATAGGAATTGTAAAAAATGTCCTTGAGTGTTCTGCATAATTTTCACTCATTCACTTGCTTTTCCTAAAATGTAATCTTTATTATCTGTATAAATGTCAGTGAATCAACTTCATATCGTTTTTACTGCAGCACTCCTTCATTTTTCATTCTGTTCTAAAGTTTATCTAATCATTATGTTATTGCATATTAATTGTCATTTTTTTTTATTTGAAGAGGATTTAAAAGTATTTGAAGAATCAGAGTAATGTGTTAGTCTCTCAGTTTACATTTTTATAATATTTTTAATTATAATAATAATAAATTATTCTATTTTAGCACTCATTAGATAACAGCCATTACATATATCTGGAATTAGAAGATGTAGAGAAAAAGATGAAACAAATTGATAAGCTAGCAGCTCCTTTGGAAAAAAAGTTACGTGTTGCTATGAAAGGTAATGTTACTTAATAATATTTAATTATTAATTAATTTCTGGAGTTAAATATTATTAACAACTATTGCTAAAATACAGTGGTGGCCAAAATTGTGGACACTTTTGGAAATTTTTATGTTTTTGAACTTTGTATGCTTATAGAAAATGTTATGTTTCACAAAATGCAAACTTGTATATATCATTTTAAAGAGAATTTATTACTGAATTCAATACAAAACACAAAATTTAATTATTTTCAATACAAAAAAAAGTTATATGTACTTTAATATAAATAAAAAACACAGTTATGAAGTGTTTGTAATGTCTAGCTTTCCTGGCCAATCACTGTTCTTGTTCTGAGAACCAATAAAATGTTAGTAACTGCCAGTAATAGCTGACATCATGTTTACACTTGAAACAATTCATTATTTTGCTTTGTTCTGTAGAAGGAGGACCTGTTTCTTATACACTGCAATTACAAGTAGGAATTTTTGTAAAAACTAGTCAAGAAGCAATGACATCAAATAAAAGAGTAGACTGGACACCTAGAAAGAGATGTAATATTATTGTGTTACGAGAAAGTGGTCTTTCCTATGCTGAAATTGGAAGACAGGTGGGTGGTTCAGTGACTACATCTGGAGTCCGAAAGTTTTGTTTACGATATCAGGAGACAAATTCAATAAAAAACAGAGGAGGAAAAGGTCGAAAAAGGGGCACCACATCTATTGATGACAGAAGAATAAAAAGACTCTCTCCAAGATAGAAAAATGTCATCAGCGGCCATCAGAAGTGATCTGAATGATGCTGGTGTTTCTGTTAGTTCGAGAACAATCGGGAAAAGATTAACAGATGTTGGACTGAGAGGTAGAATTCCACGAAAAAAGCCTTATCTTAATTTTCAGCAACGAAAAAAAAGACTACAGTGAGCAAAGGAACACATTAATTGGACAGATGATCAGTGGTCACAAGTTATATGGAGTGATGAAACTAAGATATCGTTATTCGTTAGTGATGGGCGAAAATATGTAAGACGTAGAATAGGAGAAGAGCTACATCCTGACTGCATTCGAGCAACTGTGAAGAATCCAGTTAGTTTTATGATTTGGTCATGCATGTCAGCAGATGGTATTGGTCGCCTTCATGTCATTGATGGGACACTGAATGCCAGAAAATACATTGACACTATTCTGGAACCAAAACTTCTACCTTCCATCAGAGATCTCTTTCCCAACAATGCTTCGTTTATTTTTCAGCAGGATTCTGCTCCTTGCCTCACGGCCAAAATATCAAAAGAGTGGTTGCGTACAAAGAGCATTAAACTGTTGTCATGGCCAGGAAACAGTCCTGACCTCAATCCTATCCAAAATTTGTGGCACCGTTTGAAAACTCTTGTCCGAATAAGGCGTGTATCAAATAAAAGGGAACTAACTAATTGAGGCTATAATTGTTTCGTGGCATCATGTAATAATGAAAGAAGAGCTTACAACTTTTGTCAGCTCAATGAAACGTTGATGTGAAGCTGTAATCAAAAATAAAGGATACCCTACTAAGTACTGATAACTCACTGCAATCATCACTATCTAATGTATATCGATAACTATTATCGTTTAACTTTTTTTGTATTGCAAATAATTGAATTTTGTGTTTTGTATTGAATTCAGTAATAAATTCTCTTTAAAATGATATATACAAGTTTGCATTTTGTGAAACGTAACGTTTTCTATAAGCATACAAAGTTCAAAAACATAAAAATTTCCAAAAGTGTCCACAATTTTGGTCACCACTGTATAAGCTGATTGGAAAATTCTTTATAATTATTAAAGTATGAGAGGAATATCTCTGTTGTTGGTGTGACTTATCTCTATTGCCTGACTGATATCAGTAGAAGCCCACAAAATTCATCATGACAAGGACAACAAGATTGCGTCTTATCATTGTGAAGAGTTTTGAACACCATACATGTGCCAGTATGACTTCACTCAGAAACACGGTACCCACCCCCAGTCTTGAAGGAGAGCATCCTGGAGGGATGTGTGTGAGGGTCTTCCACCCCTCTTCTCCTACCACAGCCTCTTCACAGGATTTTCTGCTTCCCATATATTTAGAGTGCCTTCATTCCGCACAGACACCACATTTACAAGCATCCATACCTTCTCTGCGATTAAAACCCAGGCCCTTTGGTATCGCAGTAGCCTTCCCTAGGAATATCTCTTTTGTGTCTTGAAGAGTATTAGAAATCTAGGAGTTGTAGATGCTTTTTGATAAAGCTAATTTTACACGTTGTTTTTATCTTCCATTTGCTCTGAAAATTCATCAGAAACATTCATATATCTGTTTATTTAAAGTACTTTTTAAGGAAATTGTCAATTATTTTGTTACCCTTAGGACACCTGTTACATTTAATTGTAGAGGATTACAAAATTTTAATTTTTGACATTTTAATTAAAATATTTTGTTCTGAATTAACCTCTTTTTTTGTCAAAAGAGGTGTATAAATCTGAAACTAAATGCTGTATTCTACTTTTTAATGTGTGTAGAGAACAGTGATGTTTTGGAAGACAAACTGATGAAAAAGTGGTTTGCTCTTGTGAATGAAAAGAATGCATTGCTGCGTAGACAGATGCAACTGAACATCTTGTAAGTGTGTTATTTGCATTTTAAGAACACAATTTACCTTGCAAATGAAGAAAGTGTTTTTTTTTTTTTTTTTTTTTCCTTTTTTTAAAATATGGAAAAGCAGAGGCATTTCTTTCCCTTTCACTTAAAAAAGCTTTGCCTTTTTTGGCATTTGTACAGTTTTCTTGTAAAGAAACGCATAATTTATAAAGTTTAACAATCTTATAAAGCATTATTACATATAATTACATATATTTATATTGTATATAAAAATATATGTATATATTATATATATTTATATTGTATCTTATTACATGTATTGTATATAAAGACTGCAAATGGGTGAGTTGTTAAATGAGAAGCCTTTCATTTTTATGTACCTTAGTTTCAGATTGCTAAAAGAGTATTCATTTTGAAACATTCTATATAGTCTTGTTTTAGAATATTAACAAAATTTAATAATACCTTTGTAAAAGTTCATTTACAATGTATGTAACATAGCCATTTATATATTGTAGTTAAGAATACTTTATAACAAATAGTTTAAATAGAAACTTGTGTCATTTATTGTCCATATTTCAACTTGGCTGATGGTCCAGAAATCAGTGAACCTGATGTTTTATTTGATGAGCGAGCTCAGGTGAAAATAAATATGTTTTGAATCTGGAAGCTTTGGAGGACCAGATCATGTAAAATATATGGTTATTGTTTTTCGAGCCATTGCCAAGAGATGATCTATTTTGGTGATGAATATTCCTGCTGAAATATGTATATTCATCAGGATCTGCTAAAACTGTAAAAGGGTAGATTAGGTTAATTATTTAAGGCTATAGAGCCTCACTTTCTTGGGTAGCATATACTTAGGAGCTTTAGAAAGACTATAATAATCCTCTTGTCTTAAATTGTAGACCGACAAGGTCAGAAGAAGTGTGTAAATAGCCCTTTTATTTGAATATAAAGAAGTAACAATGACTCAGTTTGGGTTTGTGCAAGCCACCGTTTCTTGCTTAAAATTAAGAAATAATGTTGAACTAAAATTAAATGTAGTTAGATTAGCCTAATGGCTCATAGGATAAGGTAATGCTCAGAAAGACTCTGGTCTATAAGAAACTGGTGAGACAAGCCTAATAGCCGGAAGCACTCAATGCCGCAGAATCAAATCGCTATTTAGTCATGATAATAAGTCAAGAAACTATGGCCTGCAGGGCAGATTGGCCCACGAGAAAGAACTTCAGTTCAACCCTCCCAAGGTTTTTAAAGTAATTACATAAAATTAAAAATTAAAAATGTGACTTACACATTAGCTACACTACCCAACATTGAAAATGCAGCACCAAAAAGGAGTGGTCCAAAAATTATGAAAATTTCAGGGTAGATGAACATCACTGAGTTATGCAAATGATGTGAAATCTGCAGCTTCCCGGCATATGTTAAAAAACATGTAAGGGAAGAAACCTGCTGAATGTTCTTTCGTACCATTGTTTCTAATAGGGAAATCATCATGGAAAATTTGTTCTTGTCTCAGAGAATGTGTGTAATTGCGGAGAATGCCAGGTCGTTGTAAACGGAGGCAGTTCCATTAGACAGACGATTCTACAAGGGGCATATTATCAGATTAAGAAGGTCAAGTTGCTCCATACGGCAAATCTGAGCTGATACACACTTGGGCATGTCACAGTGCACTGGCTGTGGCGATAATGGATAAAACAAGGAAATGTGGCGATCATTATTGAAACAAGGAAATGTGAGAAGTTCAAGTGGCAGCCAGAGTGACGTCAGCATGTGTGAATCGATGCATCCCCGACAAGTGGTGTGGCACCTGCAGCTGCAAACCACTTCTACCTTCATTCTGCAGCACGTTGAAGACACCCTGGATGTTCCGATATCAACCAGAACTATTTGCCATCGATTGGTGGCCTGCACTTGTGGCGTTTGTTAAGAAGACTGCCATTGACCCCAGATCATAGATGCCAACGTCAGCAATAGTGGTGGGCTCAAGCGATGTGGATGATAGAAAACACAGGGTCATGTTCTCAGATGAGTCATGCTTCCGTTTTTCCAATGACGGTCATCTCATATGAGTGTGGCATCGATATGGAGACAGGTCCTCTCCAGAAGCAAATACAGAATGCCCTACTGCCCGAGATCATGGAATCATGGTTTGGATGCAAATGCATATGATTTTAGGTCACCTCTAGTTCATATTCAGGGTACTATGACGGCCTGATGATATGTGAATAATGTGCTGTAGCCGGTAACAGTCCCCTACCTTCAGGAGTGCCCAGTGCCCCTTTATCAGCAAGATAACAACTTACCATGTGCTGTTTCCGTCAACCAACGTGCTCTGGAAGGTGCTCAGATGCTTTTCTGGTCACCATTCTCTCCTGAGCTTTCACCAGTCGAACACATTTTGAATGTGATTGGATGCCATTTGCAGACCCAGCCATTGCCGTGTTCAGAAGATGAACTGTGCCAAATGGTTGACAGGGAATGGAGAGCCATTCCTCTGGACATCATTCGTAGTCTCATTGACTCTGTACCTAGATGTGTTGCTTTGTGTATCGCCATCCAAATGGTCCTACAACCTATTGAATGGATGCTGTTTTCACTCTGTATTGTGCATATCATTTTGAAATAAAGATCTCTTGCTGCCTCTATGTTTGCCGAGTTTCATCACTTTCTGGCCACTCCTTCTTGGTGTTGCATTTTCAGTGTCAGGTAATGTATTTTATATGATAATCAATCTGTAAATACATTGCCTGTCATGCACATTCTGTATAAAGCATATTATAAACATTATACAATTGTTTCTAAATTTGTAATGAATAAAATACCATAATACTCTGTTAAAAATATGTCATTATACTTTTTATAAGAATGAAAACTTTGTGTGTTATCTTTACCTACTTTCATAGTAGTATTCTAGGTTTGGTCCTAGAAATTTTCATCAGTGATTTTGTTTAAACGTTAAGTTTTCTTTAAGGAATGTTGTTATTTATTTTGATTTGAAGATCCCCCACCCCCACATAAACATAATCAAAAGATGAAATACCTATTAGCGAAAATTTGCACCTAATCGAAACGTAAGCAAAATGTTCTGATAAATTGTTACAATGGGGAATTAATCCTATTTAAAAGCAAAGTTACATTGCAAATGGAAGAAATCTAATATTCTGGGACAAGAATATTTCAGCAAATTTTTAAGCAGTTTTAAGAAATTTATGTTAGATGCAACTGCATGAAAGTCGGAAAAGCAAATCTCTGTTTTATCATAGCAGTATAGATCTAGTAGCAAAAATCTCGCTGCCTTCTTTAAAATGCATATACTGTTCATCATAATTACATCATCATAGTATCATGAACTAACTATGTCTTAGCCCTCAATGCTTCATGGAAAAAAAAAAAGAAAAAAAAATATGGCTCATAGGCTAAAAAGTTTGGGAATCCTTGGTTTAAGGCAAAGTATATGAAGGCTTTTTGCTTAATAATAAGAATGCCTGCATTGAGTCCATTCTAAGGCAAACTGGTTCGTATTCATGTTAAACAAAGAGAAAGCTGCTGAAATGGCATTGCAACTAACACATCTGTGAGGATTATCTAACTGGACACTAGTGGGCCATACATCAAAGAATTTAAGTGATCATTTACCATGGGTTTTTTGCACACAAGTAATTTTAAGGACCTTTTTAGATAATTAGAATGCTATCCGCACCATTTAGGAACCATTAATGCTTTGAAGAAAATCAAGTTAATGGAATAGGAACATGGTCTGTATTATTGTACATACTACATTTTATCCTTACATCAGCCTAGCACATTAGAAAACAACATTTATCTGACAATGCAACTTGGTGCCATACTACAGAGGTATAATTTGAAGTTTCTGCCAACAGGCAAGATACAGTGTCCAGTCACTATCAGTTATTGCATACAGTAGCATAAATAAGAGTATGCAAGGAATTCCATTACATAGGGGCCCGAAGGTTCAGGGAGCTCTTGAAAGTCCTGCTGAACTACATTTATATGCTTAAATTTAAAAGAAGAACATTTATATGCTTAAATTTAAAAGAAGATGGATATATATATTACATAAACAAAAAAAAAGTTATAAATAAAAATACATAACTATTTCTAGAAGTTTTGTGCATTATGCCGCAGAAAATTGATCAGTACATACATAAAGGAATTTAGAAGCAACTTTTCACAAAGACTAAAAAATGAAATTCGAGTAAATAAATTTAAAAAAATTCTATAAATAGAATTCTAATTTATAGATTTTTTTTTAATTTATTTATTTGAATTTCATAATTTTGGGCTTTGTGACAAAGTCGTTCTAAATTTCTTTCTTTATGTCTGTATGTGTATATATATGTATAATAGAATCCATCTGGTTTCAAGTTTGTAAGAGCCCTCTACCTGCTTCATATACAGGGTGAATCAAAAGTCCGTTAACATTTGAAAATTCAATAATTAATTGAATAATGTAGGTTAAATGGTAAAAACCTGACACATGTTTGAAATGTCACAAAGTTTTATTGAAAGCAAAAAAAGTGCTTAAAATGGCCAACAGATGGCACTTTATATGGTAACAAAAGCAGTAATTAGCATAACAACTGATTTTTAGCAAGGGCTATGTTCTATATAAACAAATGTTCAGCATGTCAGCCATCATTTATCAACAATATCTGTAGTTGAGGGACAATGTTGTGAAAAGTACTGTACAGCATAGCTGTAGGTGTGGTGAGAAATTACTGTTGCATGTTGTCTTTTAGCATCTCTAATGAGGTTGGATGATCACGGTAGACTTCCGATTTCAGGTAACCCCACAACCAATAGTCACATGGATTGAGATCTGGGAACCGAGAGGCCAAGCATATTGGAAGGGGTGGCTCACCACATGATCCTCACGAAATGATGTAAGAGATCTTTCACACATGTAGCAATATGGAGTGGAGCACCATCCTGCGTAAAAGTCATACCTTCGAATAGGTGCTTATTAGCCACACTAGGGATGATGTGATTCTGTAACATATCAGCGCACCTCACACCCGTCATACTGAAAGCTTGAGCAGTAGTGTTGTATTATGGCACCAATAATGTGTTGCTGGCGTGACCGCCTAAAATTAACGACACTAAGAGTATCAAATAAAAATTAATTCTGCGTAAATAGTTAAACTAAAATTTAGTGGTTAGTACATTGCATGATCTTTACTAAATAGAATAAAATGACTTACCCAATAATGCATGCATGAGTCGTAACTCTTTTTTCCAATCTCACATTTATTTTATCAAACACATTTTCTGGATTAAATAAGTAACATATATCACACACATATAAAATATTAAAATATCATAACTTAGATACACACAATGCGATAAATAAAAATGTAATGTTCGGTGAGTGCCAAAACGTGACCCTTCGTGCAATCCTGTCTCATCAAAATTATATGCAGTCGAAATTTTCTCATATTCATTTTCGTATTATCGCGCGGTCTTGTTACACATGTGTAAGCTCTTCTTTTTTCACGTTTATCATCACGTGGTGACACATCGCTGGTCAAGTACATCTTGGAGTAGAACACCTATTGCTAATCTGCTGGAGCTTCTTTTTTTTTTTTTTTTTTTTTTCTGTTATTCACGTCAGCAGGACGTAGTGAGTCTCAAAACATGCATTTTTCTCTAGATACTAGATCTCTTAATTCTGCTTCTTTCTATGCAAAAATACGACGACATTCCACGTGCAAAATATGCAGGAACGATGGCGAGAGCTGAGTGTGTATGGCCCGAAGGCCCACACACTCATTAACACGACGTCAGGCAGAAAAGGGGAAAGAGAGAGGAAGACAAACCAGTCCTTCCAGATTTTATACACTTCCACGCACGACAAGAATCTATGCTGCCACAGTGTTCACTGTGAGAATTCTGTGTTCTCACAAGTAGAATCACGCATTTCTGAAGGAAAAGGGTCTGTTCATGATTGATGTGATAAATCCACATCACACCATGATCAACACCCGGAAGGAAGGATAGAAAAGTGATAAAGTCACAAAGGGACTGATTCCCTCTCTCACTTCAGCTCATTTCATACAGGCTTCTCATGCGGTATCACTGATATTGTGCTGCCGAGTGCCATGTGATGGCCTTTTTTTGCTTTCAGTAAAGCCCTATGTCAATTCAAACACATATGCCAGTTTTTACCTCTCTACCTACATTATTCCATGAATTATTGAATTTTCTATTGTTAACAGATTTTTGGGTCACCCTGTACATATGACGAAAATAGGGGGCCCTTGGAAGAAGATAAAACAGTTTTGCAGGTACCCAAACTTCAGCTACGGATTTATTGTGAAGAGCATGTTCCGAATTTCTTGAGGTGAGCATTTGTCAAAAATGAAGGTATGGGAAGGACCCTGAAGTTCACTGCAATTCCCAGTTTTAGGAAATGGTCTTCTATTGCAGCTACATGTCAGATTTTTCTTGTAAATGTGAAAACAATGAGTTGGCTGAGGTAAAAATAATTACTTTTGAGCATTCTAGAATTCACACCAGTTTTGGTCTGAAATGTGATAATGCAATTTATTTACTTATATGTCATGATAATGGTTCAGTCTGGAAGAAAATTGAAAAAAAAAAAAAAAAAAAAAAAAAGATTAAAATCTCTTTTCCTTTCTATTCATGTTTCCTACTTTCTCATTTTTTCACCCCCCCCTTTTTTTTTGTTCAGTTGTCAGACTTGAATAGTTTATAACTCTTCTGATTCAAATTAATTTCAGTATTAGTTTTTGTGTGTATAATTTTAGGTAAAATTTTAAGTCTCTTTGCTTAGTTAATTTTTTAAACTGATAATGGAATCTTATTTGATATGATTCATAAGGTATTGATTTATAATATATGAACTTCTTGTATCACAAAGAAGGAAAGCTATGTTATAGGGAATGGCAGTTAATGAAACTATTGACCCAGTATAAACTCTCATTTATTTGTAGGACTTTCATACTGGACATTGTAATGCAGCAGCAGTTATAACAAGTGTAATTGTACTAACATTTCTAGCATGTATTACATAGAATCTCAACTAAATAGATATTCAGTTTCCAAAGCAGAGAAAATATAAAGAGGACAGACAGCAATCAGCTATTTTACATAAACAATGAATGTTTTCTTGAAAGTTGAATAGAGACAGTGGAAGCTTTTCGTATAGGACAAATAAGAATATTACCTGAAAGCTTTTTATAAAGCTTTTCTCTAAAATTTTCATAAATATTTAGTCATACATTTTTGTATGCTTTTGTGTCAGATGTATTTTATGTGTATGTGTAATCAGAGACAAGACGAGGTTTCGCTGAATAATTTAAGAAATGAGAGGAGCAAAATTAAGTTACAACAAATTAGCGCTTTGAAGGTGGTGGCCAAAATAAAAGTCAGAGATGCAGTGTTTAAAAAAAATACTCCAACTGAAATATTAGCTCAAAAAATTCTGCCTGCTTAACCTCTGAGACTTTGACCATGGTTATTTTCCGATGACTTTCCTTGTCCAATGACATTCGCACAACTCACAGCTATACAGTTTTGTAAATTCTTTTTAATTTCTCCTCAGCCATGGAATGATAGCTCGGGGCGAAAAACCTTCAGCATGTTTCACATAATTCACTAACTCTCTAGAATTCTGCACTAATACTGCCATCTGAAAGATGCAAATTGCAATGCAATACAATGAAAATATATAAAAAAAAAAAAAAGTTTTTTTTGAAGTAATGGATAATATAAAAATATGGCATCGAAAAAGAAAGCTATTATTACAAAAAGGCAGGAAGGAAAAATGAAGAGTGTTAGGGTTTGTATAATGAAATATTTGCTACAATATAAAGGGAAAATGTTGGTATTTAAAAAAAAAAAAAAAAAAAAAAAAAAAAAAAAATTCAAATGAGAATATTTAAAAGAATACTCTAATAAAAAAAGACATTAATATCACAAAAAGACAAGGGGATTTGGTTAATATATGTACAGCTAGTATTACTCGATTTTCATTATATATATAAATAAGAATTTTCGATTTGTGCATGAAACGAATGGTCAAAAAACATTTTCGTGTACGAGTTCCAACTGTTAATCAATATGTGTAGTTCTAAATTATATTCAGTTTGAAAACATTAATATCACAAAAAACCTAAAACTAAAATTGATGAGAATGTGTATTGATGTTAGGCATGCCTAGGAAATATTTGCATTCCTTGCATATGCCTAGAAACTTTTATTTATATGATGGCCTATTTTCAGTGTGAGGGAGTTGTTAAAAATTTTATCAACTTTGTACTATTAAAATTTTTTGATCATTAAATAGATAAGTGAAAGTTCACTTACCTTCTAAATAGGGCTGCCCTGAACTGCCTTCTTTCCTTCTTGTCGGTATCCGTCTCTATGATGAACTTCGATTCACTGCGAAACACAGCTATAAACCTTTAAGAAATTTTAATTCATATGAAAGATATCTACAAAATATTTACAAGTTATAATGATTAGAAGCATAATTTATACGGAGACGGTCTATCGTTATACATCCGTTAGACGCAACAGCCATTCAACTGACTACTTTTAGTCTCTTTCGCCAGAGGGCGTCCGTGGAAGTAAAGTTCTAGTAAGCAAACGCGATACTCCCACCTTGAGGTCCAGTATCAACAGAGGATGGACCTCAACTGACCTGTAGTTCAAGTCTTTTGAGATTTCGTTATACGTCGAGTTCTGTACCTCACTTGCATATCTGACTCGGCTGTAAAGTTGAGTTCAAGAGGTATGAGGTTCTTAGTAGGTCTTATAATCTCCCCTTGTGCAGTTTTCAGTTTCACTAATCTAATGTGTCCGTCGTGGGATGGAAAAATTTCCACGATTCTAGCTAAGGGCCAGTTTATCCTTTTTTCGTTGTTGGACACAATTACAAGATCACCAACTTTCACAGAAGATGGTTCGCGGATGAATTTTGAGCTTTGTTTTAGAGCCCCTAAATATTCTGATCGAAATCTTTTTCGTAAATCTTTTCTCAATTTGGCTCTGTAAAGGTATCTTTTATTGATGGATTTAGAATCCAAAAGATCTAATTCAGGAACTCCAGTCTCTGGAATTTCTGTTAGAAACATTGCTGGGGTGAGAGCTCTTAAATCCTTTACGTCTTGTGACAAATGCGTGAGAGGACGGTTGTTCATAACGCTCTCGCAGTCACAAATGATTGTCAACAATTCTTCGTAGTTCAGAGAAGATTTTCCTAGTACCTTTCGAAGAATTCTCTTTAGTACTCCAATTAATCTTTCCCACCACTCTCCCCACCATGGCGAGGAAGGGGGAATAAATTTCCATTCAATTTTCTTAACTGTTGCGTTTTCTAAGATAGAATTCCAATATATTGTCTTAAACAAATTATTTGATCCAACAAAATTGGTTCCATTGTCGGAGTATACAGTGACAGGTCTACCCCTTCGAGCGATGAATCGCCTGAACGCGTGCAGGAAACTTTCGGTTGATAGAGATGAGACTAGCTCTAAGTGAACTGCTCTATATATTGCGCAAGTAAAAATGACGATCCATGTTTTTTGGCCTCCTTTTAAAATTAAGGGACCCGTCAAATCAACACCAAAAATCTCAAAAATTAAAGCATCTCTTATTCTGTCTTCAGGTAGTGGCGCTTGAGGAATCTTATATGAATCAGAGTCGAACCTTCGACATCGTACACAGTTTTGGATAACCTTGCGTACTGTCTTCTTACTCTTTATGATCCAATATTTTTCACGCAAAGCGCACATAACGAATTGTACTCCAGCGTGACTTAGATTACATGTTCAGATTTGATCAGTTTTAATACTAATGGATGTTCTGAGGGAAGTAAAACTGGGTAACGAAAATCAGCATCGTCGTCTCTCTGAAAGATACGTGTCTTCGCTTTTATAACGCCATTGGAGTCCATGATAGGTTCTAGAGCACGTATTATTTTATCTTTCAATCCTTCGAAAGATTCTCGTTAGATGAGTCGGAAAACCACTGTTTCAGCTCCTTTTAGTTCCTCGACTGAAATTCTCCCGTGAGTTCTTTCAGATGGTGGTGTTGTAACATTTTTAATGAATCTAAAGATCCAAGATACGATCTTTATGATCTTTTCGAATTTTGAAATATTGTCAAAAAGTTTAAATTTATCTGTATTCGTGTTATTGCTGGCTGAAACCACACTTCGTTTTCTCTCTCCATTTACTATATCGAAGTCAGGATGTTCTCCATCTGCAATAGGCCTTTCTTCTGGAGGTCGATAAATCCAATCTGGTCCTTTCCACCATTCGGATTTCCTCAATTCTTTTGCAGAGCAACCGTGTGATGGCAAATCCGAAGGATTAAACTTTCCGGGAATGTGATGCCAGTGATCTGAGTTACTCAACTTTCGAATCTCATTTACTCGATTGGCTACAAAAGTGGACCAATTTTCTTTCTGTTTTATCCAAAAGAGAGCATTTGTGGAATCCGTCCAGTAAAAAACTGGAACCTCTTTTAGTTTCAAGTCTTCTCTTATTGTATGAGAGAGCCTGGCTCCAATAGTGCAAGCAAGTATCTCTAGTCGAGGTATGGTGAGTGCTTTTAGCGGAGCAACTCTCGCTTTAGATTGTATCAATTGACAAGTGACTCCACTCTCACCGCTGTGTCTAAGGAAAATGCAGGTCGCATACGCGTCCTTGCTTGCGTCCGAAAATACATGCAGAGTGGTACTTTCATCTATTTTGGGAAGCAATCTAGGAATTTTGATGTCTTACAAATATTTTAACTGAGATGACCATGTGAAAAATTTCCTTGCTAGATCATTCGGCAGATTAGTATCCCAGTTAATTTTCTGTTTCCAGCACTCTTGCAGAATCAGTTTAGGCATGAGAGTAACTGGACTAGTAAACCCAATTGGGTCTAAGATTTTACTCAATTCGGAAAGAACAGATCTTTTGCTCAATATAGGGTTTTCTTCATATTTTACGTGACAAGACAAAGTATCGTCAAACAAGTCCCATTTCAATCCCAATACTGACACAACATCTTCATAATCTTTATCAGAAAGGTTTAGAATTGAAGTTTCATTTTTAAGTCTATTATGTTTCCAACCTCTTAGGTCAATTTTTGCAGTAGCCATTATTTCTCTAGATCCTTTGATAAATGAGTTTAATTCTTCAATTGATTCCACGCTCGCTACGCAGCTATCCACATACATGGCTTTCTTTAGCTTTGAAGCTATTTCCTGATGATGTTTTGGTACATTTTCCAAATGGTAGTTAATCGTGGCAGCGAGTAAAAAGGGGCTGGCGTTTACGCCGAATACAACCCTTCGGTGCCGATATATAGTCAGTTTTTCAGGCTGTCCTTTCTCCCACCATAGGAACTGGAGAAAATCTCGATCCGCTGGGTTCACACCTATCTGAAGAAATGCTCTTTTTATATCCGAAATTACTCCATACTTCCCCTCTCGAAATTTTGTCAAAATTTTGGGGATCAATTCAAGATAATTAGGACCCTTTTCCAGGCAGTCGTTCAGAGATACCGAATTTTTCTCCTTTGCAGATGCGTCGAACACTGGTCGAATTTTGGTAGTCGAATTTTCCCGAAACACGGCTCTATGTGGCAGATAATGCCCTTTGATCTTTTCTGCCTCCGAAATATCGATAGGTTCAATTATTCCCTCTTCTACCCAATCCTTTAAAACAGTTTCGTAGGCTTCTAAGGAATTCTTTGTCTGAAGGGTTTTCACGCAAGACTTCAGACGCTTTTCTGCAAGGATTCTATTATCTGGCAACTCAGGATGAATTTGAAGCCATGGCAGTGATACCTGATACCTTCCAGCGACATCTCTTTCTAAAGTATGGATAAAATAATTTTCTGTAGCCTTTTCTATTTCTTGTTTTGTTTGCGAAAGAGCTGGTTCAGTTATTCCGATAGAATCAAGAGACCACAAGTCACAAATTTTTCTGTCACTAATGTGTAGTGATAAAAGAACTTCATTAAAATTCTTTCCCTTTACCTTTGTTCTCCCTAATATTGTCCAACCAAGGTGTGTATTCATCGGTACTAAACTCTCCGTTATGTGTTTTATTTCCCCTGTAAAGAGTTTTCCGGCATAATCTGCTCCTACAAGCATGTGTATTTCATTAGGGTGTTTTTCAAATAAACAAGAATTCTCGTTAGTTACTGGGAAAAATTTTGTAACCTCTAAGTTTCTTTAAGCATTCCCTATCCTCCAATTTTGGAATATGTGAGCATATGGTGTTTTGGCTCAAAACTTCCATTTCGCATATGAATCCTGTTTCTGGATTACTTAACTTAATCAGATACTTGTTGTGATTTTCCCTTTTTTCTATTCCTCCAAAAAGCCCATGAGTCACACTTTCCTGACCTAAAGATTTTAGTTTTAATTTCTCCGCAAGAAATGTGCTGATATATGATCTGCTACTTCCGGTATCCAGAATTATTCGTATAAAATTGCTTTCACCATCTCCGTAAACATTGACAATTAAAGTTTGCAAGATTACACTTTCATAGGATGAATTATTCGTTAAGGCCTTATTTTCAATTTGTTCTTCCTTAATTTCTCCGTTTTCGGTTTTAAAACACATTATAGTGGCATGTCGTTGTTTACATAATTCACACCTTATTCTAGAAGTGCAATTAAAACTAAGATGCCGTGGGTGTAAAGAGCGATAACATATTCCTTTCGCTTTGCATTTCTCCCTTTTTTTCTCAGTAGACCATAAAGATGGTTGTTTACACGTTATAGACTCATGATCAGAAGAGTCACAGAAAACACATGGTGTTTGTCCCCCCCCCCGCAAACTTGCGTTCGTCAACTCCGAAGCTGTGTGTTTCGCAATAGGTCTGGTTTCACTCAGTTTGTTATGCTTTTTCGGCGCCGCCGTTGGCTGGACCGTCTGGAATGTACGTTCCCGCGCAACTAACTGTTCAGAAAGAAATTCCACTAGGTGATTCAAATCGTAATTTGATTTCCGAACTGTTTTATTATACTCCAAAACCAAATCTGGGGGCAATGTTTTAAGCAAAATAGGTGTTAATAAAGCTCCATATGTTTCTGAGGTCATATTTAATGATTCAAGACATCGAATATGTTTCTGTATATAATTGAATAACTTACGGAAATTTTGAATGTCATTAGAATCTTTTAGAGGTCTTATTTTCAGTAATTTATCTATATGGGCGTTTATCAGTACATCTTTATTTCCAAATCTTTCTGTGAGGAGTTTAACTGAAGTTTCGTAGTTTTCTTCGGTTAAATCGAAACCGTCAATGGTGTTAAAAGCAGTGCCTCCCAAAAAGGATTTTAAATAATTAAATTTGCTTATGGCGTCAAGCGTTTTATTTTGATGTATGGCTGATGAAAAAGTGTTCCAAAATGTCAGCCATTCGCAGCTCTTGCCATAAAACTTCGGAATCGTAAGTTTAGGAAGCTTCACATTATGACTTTCGATTTTAACGTTTTCTATAATACTTTCACTTAACTGTTCAGTGCTTCGTAACAGATTAAATTTTTGTTGTTCTTTATTAATTTCTTTCAATTTTTTGTTAGCTTTGTATTTAAATGTAGTTATTCTTTCACGATATTCGTCAACACCTTTTAATTCCTGGTCTAGATCCTTTATGTCTATTAATTTTTCTATATCGGCATCTATTTGTTTTAACTCGTTCGATTTTTCATTTAAGAGTTCTAACGAAATTTCTAGTTCCTCTGAATTCACTTCTGTTTTTGTTAATTCAGTTTCGATTCGGCCAATTAATTTTGTAACGGCAGCCCTTATGTGGCCGCGTTTCCTTTTCAATGTATCGATGAATTCCGTCATTGTTTAATATTCAATAATTCAACAACTATCAGCAATCACTAATTATTTATGCTTATGTATCATCTATATAACTGATATCAATTTAGACAGTTTCAATAGTTAGGAAAACACCAGTTACTGGCAGTCCCTGTTCGGGCGCCATGTTAAAAATTTTATCAACTTTGTACTATTAAAATTTTTTGATCATTAAATAGATAAGTGAAAGTTCACTTGCCTTCTAAATAGGGCTGCCCTGAACTGCCTTCTTTCCTTCTTGTCGGTATCCGTCTCTATGATGAACTTCGATTCACTGCGAAACACAGCTATAAACTTTTAAGAAATTTTAATTCATATGAAAGATATCTACAAAATATTTACAAGTTATAATGATTACAAGCATAATTTATATGGAGACGGTCTATCGTTATACATCTGTTAGACGCGTCAGCCGTTCAACTGACTACTTTTAGTCTTTTTCACCAGAGGGTGTCCGTGGAAGTAAAGTTCTAGTAAGCAAACGCGACAGGAGTGTTTACAAAAGTTAATGTTCCATCATTTGACTACAAAATAGCAACTTCGTAGATTTATCTAGATTAGGAATAAGAGTGTAGATTAGAAAATAGGAAAAAGTTTCTTTCTATTTCTCAGTATCTTATCTGAAAACTAGAAAAGATGACATGCCAAAAGAAATCTTTCAAAATTCTTTGATAGTTCCCTCTGTAATTCCAGCTCAAAAGTGGAGTGAAAGTGCATTCTTATTTCCCATCTAAGTGAAACTTAGATGCGAAATAATTCCAAACTTTACAATCTTTTAAAGGTTAAAGTAGCTCAGGGACATTTGTAATCAAGAAAATCTAAATGCAAGATCACTTAAATTATAAACAGCATTTGTTGAGCTGTTTATAATTACAATTGAATCTTCACAAAATTTGCACATAAAGGTATGGTAATTTTTACTTAATTAATTAAAATATGAATGATTTATTAATTAGAAATTTGCCTTGATGCAATATGTATAAAAATTTGTTAGCATGTTTATTAATTTTTGCACACTAAGGGTGGGGAGAGTTATATAAATTATTTACACAACAATCTCTACTATGCAGAAACCATTTTCATAATATTATATAATTTATTTTAAGGAATTTTGTCTTTGGATGTATATGCACAGAATTAATATGTAATAAAATAAGCCTGCAGTGACCTTTTCGAACATTCTCCATTACACAGTAAACAAATTAAAACTTTCCATCGTTCCAAATTTTGTGACAAAACTCGTAATTGAATTCAAAATAGATATTTAGTCTGCTTTCAGTGCTGATAATTTTTACAAGAGAAACTTGTGCTAACTTGTTTTAATTATGTTACATATGATGAAAGTAAGTATTCACTCTGGAATTAAACTCAGGATAAAAGTAGGAATTTTAGCAAATTTTCTCAGCAATTACCATAATTTCCAGAAGAAAGGCCGCATCAGCGTAAACGCCGCACTCGAGAAAAATGGCGGGAAAAAAATTAAAATTACACAGAAATGCCGCATTCGCGTAAACGCCGCAATAGATTTAATTGTGCGTGACATTGTCGTGAGCCGTATAGATGCAAAATCTCAACCTATGTCTTGATATATGACACATAAGTTAAGAAAAATGCATGAAATGAAATCATAACTCAAAAATAAATTAAAGGTAAGAAATGTTGAAAATATATTTACATTCATCACGAATATACTTATATGTACAGTCAAAAGTCGTTAATCCGGACTCGTCGGGACTTCGGCGATTCTGAATTATCGATTTTTCCGGATTATAGATCATCAGTTTAAATCTGGTAAGATGGCATGCAGAAATTATAAAATTAAAAATATGAAACCGTAGTTTATGAAATAAAGAACAATTATGATCTAAAGGGTATCAAAATTTACAAAAAAAAAAAGGCTTAAAATTTATTTGTTTACTTTATTAAACATTTCTTTCAATGTAAGTTGTTTAAGTTGCTTCGTTTTTTATGTGATAGTACATTCTTTTTAATTCTATAAACAGACATCATTTCTTGTTCAGTTACAAAGTCCCGTTGTTCAAGTCCTATAATTGCTGTGTCGAGAATACCGACTAATTTGTCAATCGAAATTTTTTCGTTTTCAATAACCTCTGTTACTTTCTTTGCTATCGGAAGCGAATTATAATGACAAGGAATTTGATTTAAATCATATCAAAGACGGAGTACATCGAGATGAAATACTACATTTAGTAAGGAATTATAAGCCAAATAAAATAAAAACATCTTCCCTGAAGATAAGGATAGTGCTGACAGATCAACTTCCAATTCATTGCGCGCCGCAGTGTTAAAGATAAACAAAGTTTAGATAAACAAGCGTTAAAGTTTAGATAAACAATGGATATGCCTTTATCCATTTTTTGCAGCAATTCCACTTTTTGTTTAATGAACTTTGAAATATACTTTCGCTTTGTAGATCTTTTACATATTAATAAATATATATCAGAAATTCTATTTGACATAATCGAAAGTTCAAGCTTACTTTTATAAAATTGCTCAAAACAGTCTGCAAAAAATAATAAGCCGAACCCAATTCGAAGACTAAGGAACAACACAATCTGCAACATTAACTGAAATAGATAATTTTAGCTTAGCTTATACCGTCCGTTATACATTAAACGCGCACTCGTAAACGTATTTTGTGCACGCGCACAAGCATATTCGCAGCCGTAAAGGTCTTACGCACATTCGTGAACGCGATGCATGTGCAGAAAGTTTGTAGCTTTGAGGTCCAGATTATGGGTGTCTGAATTAATGACTTTTGACTGTACCCACTAAAGAAGTCCATATTTGTAATACTCAGACTATATTATAAAAAATGTTGCAACAACGAACTATTAAATTTTGATTACAAAAGGAAATTTTAAATTTTACTTGCAAAAGGAATTACAGGAAACTATACATCATATGAAGCCATCAAAATCTGATTCTTCATTTTCTGAATTAAAAAGATTTAGTAAATCCTGATCTAAGTCCAAGTCTTCCAGATCGTCACATTCATCCTCTTGGTTTACAGTCTCTTTATCTAAAGATATAATTTCAGCTTCTTTGAATCCTGCTATTATTGACGATATTTTTACCGATTTCCACGCACTTCCTACCCACTTTGCAACTTCTTCATAAGATGCTCTACGCATTTTGCCGCTTTTGGTATACGTATGCAATCCTTCACTCATCCAACACTCCCACCGCTTTCGGACTTCAGCTTTGAAAGATTTATTACCTAACAAATCTAATGGTTGTAAGATTTTTGTCAAACCACCAGGAATTATTGCTATGGTCGTAGACAATTTTTGACATCTGGTTTTCACTGACTCAAGTAAATGAGCACGTATGGAATCCATTATCAATAACCCTTTTGGTTGGAAAAAAGATCCCTTACGATACTGCCAAACTTTTTGTAGACACTCATGCATGATTGTTTCGCACATCCAGCCGTTCTCGTTTGCACACATAATTACGTCATTAGGAAAATCTTCCTTCGGAATAGTTTTCCAATTAAAAATGATCATCGGCTTTAGCTTGTCACCGTTTGCGGCACAAGCTAACACACATGTAAATGACATTCTTTCATGCCCCGTCGTAAGCACAGATACAGTTTTTGCACCAGTTTCATCAACAGTTCTGTTTGCAAGAGAGTCGAAAGCTAACGGCGTTTCATCCATATTTATTATCTGTGACCGAAGAAGTTTTCTTTTGTCAATAATATCTGTCACATATTATAGAAAAGATGCTTTTTTTATCCCGCCAGTTCATTGGTAATTGCTGTCCGACTGTTGTTCTAGTACGCACAGAAATATATTTTCTTTTCATAAATCTGCTACAACAGCAAGGCACTCCTTTGAAATCATTTATATTCATTTGCTTTGCTATAAATTTTGCTTGTAAGCGAATTTTTACTGTCGAAATTGCCATTCCTTTTTTTCGTTGCTCCTTTATCCAGTTTGCAAGGTTGACCTCTAGATTCGGCCACCTTACAGTACCACTTCTTTTGGCTCGTTTCTGTTGTGGCATATTTTTAAGTTCTTCTTTTTCAGTTCTCCAATGTTGAATACATCTCTCGTCCACTTCAAACTCTTGAGCTGCTGCTCTATTTTCAATTTGTTCAGCACGTGAAATTACATTAAGCTTAAAACCAGCAGTATAGCTTCTGTGCCGTTTAGGTGCCATTTTAAAAAATTATCCGCTCTTAAAAACTATCCAACAAGTACTTGTACTTAAAGTTAAAAACTGTCCAACAAGTTAAAAACTATCCAACAAGTACTTGTACCCAAACTGATGGGATCTGTATCTGGCAGAATGACAAGAAAAATCGATTCATGCTGAAGGGGAAATACGTTAGAGTTCATTATTGCGAAGCAGGTGGAGTCGTGTCCGCCTTTGAAAAAAAATGCAGAAAAGGCAGGGGTGGAGAGAGGATGGTTCCTGGAAGATTCATCGAATGGCAGAGGAGAGAGACTATTCAAAATGATGAGAATGCTGATTTCAAAGGGGGAAGAATGTTATTGTTCTGAGATCCCATTTAGGGTGAATAAGGCATGTAGGTCCGTTCAAAGGAAAGAATGTAAACAAAATAACGTTCGCAAAAAGCAACTGAGTGGTCTTTTGTGTTGTAACAACTGAGTGGTCTATGTACAATGACAACGCCATCCAAACTATGTACAATGACAAAGTTATTCAAACTATGCACAATGACCATCAAAGGAAATATTTAATTTTTAGTGCACCTAAACGCTGCATGGGTAGAAACGCCGCACCCGCTGAAAATTTAAGTTTTAAACATGTAAACGCTGCGGCGTTTCTTTCGGAAATCACGGTAGCTATTATACTTCTATAAGTATATAAAGTATTGCGTCAGTCCATAAATTCATGTGCATCTTTTTGTAAATTTATAAATAATATAAAAAAACAGAATTTAACTTTTTAATCAATTATATATTTTCCTCCGTTATCTACAATGTCTCGCCATCTTACAGGCAGCTTTTTTATGCCATTGCTGTAGAAAGACTCTGTTTTTGATGCAAAAAAACTTTAAAGTTCATTGTGTACATCCTGTATAGAATTTTGTAAGGCACAAAATAAGTGAAAATCACTTCGGGCAATATCTGGGGAGTAAGCAGGATATGGCAAAAGCTTCCAATTAAATTCACTAATTTTTTGCAGCATTATTCGAGCTGTATGCGGGCTAACGTTATCATGATGAAACAACACTTTTTTAGTAATCACCAATTGTGGGTGTTTTTTGATCAATTCTGAGTTTAGACGGCAAAGTTGTTCTTTATAAACTTCTGAATTAATCGTTTGATTTGGTTCTAACAATTCAAAATGTCCTGAATGGGGTTCATCATCAATGCTGCGTTTTCCAACTTTAAATTTTTTTAAACCATTTTTGGGCAGTCCTTACACTAATAGTGTGTTCACCATGTACACTATTAATTTTTATCGCTGCAAACCTGGCAGATTCACCACAAGAAAATAAAAAATATAGCACAGCATGTTTGTACTGATTATCTATATTCATCTTCTATGGGTACTAAGATGCGTTCGATATTTACAAAAGTTGGTGATGAACTGAATAATATGTTAGTCAAACGATGACAAGTTTCAACAGGTTTAAAATTGTATTGTTTTAGTAAATGCGTCATAGTGAACTCCACGCATACTCTTAATGCGCACAAACTTATTGACTGACCCAATAAATTGATTTAGCAAGAGATGCATAAAATAGTTAATTTGAATATGCAGTAATAAGTATTCAGCACACTTGAAATGATTCGTAAACTTGTATGACTTTTACTGAAATAAAACCAGAACTACGTGAAACCGACATCATTAACAGTGGATTTCATTTAAAAAAAATTAAATTAATGATTTTGCTTCGCTGAAGGAAGACTAATCAAATTACAAATACAAGGTGATTAAATTAGAATACCGGTAAAAAATGATACCTGAAAAAAATGATACCTGAAACAGGTATCATTTTTTATTACACTGGTATTGTTTTATTTTGATAAAATTATTTCGTATATTTATTTATTTGTACATAATTCGTTATTATGATCGAATAATCAATAGATATATTTTTTAAATTTAAATGAAAGAGATAACTAGGCATGATTTGTTATTTAATTTGGAATAAGCTTTGTAAATTAAAAGAAAAATTGGGGTATGTTGTTTGCAATTCTCAATTTTTCTAACATGTGGTTTGCAGCATTTGATATTGTTCATATATATAATCTGCTACTAGCATTACTATTAAACCGAAGTCCAAAAATCCCTCTTAATATTAAACTTAAATTTATTAATATTAATGATTCATACAATTTAATGTAACGTATATTGCATTGGATTACTATAGGCGGCCTATCACTTTTCAGATTGTTGCTATCAAATATTATCACCCGTTATTATTTTTAAAGAAATTAAATAATGAAGAATCTGGATGAATGAATGTATGTTCTTCGCATTTTGAAAAAAAATGACGGAACCTAGAGCCATCAAATTTTGAATAACGTAGTCCTCCACCAGAACATGTATACCTGAAAGCCCAGATTTTGAATTTCCAGTTTGTTTTATTTATTTCATATTTTGTAAAATTTTTATTAACAAATTGAACAATTTGAAAGCGAGCAATATTTTTATATCCAGCATACGAGACTACTGCCAGTGACAAAAATGTGAGATGTTTATCTTTCAAGTTAATTAACAAACTTGACTCTATGAAAGAAATGTGTTGCCATTGCTGAAAGTAAAATTCTTTTATCTTCCATGTGCCAGTGTGTTCTCATTCATTAAAGCCTAAGATACTTTCAAATTTAGTCTGGAAAGTTGTTTAATAATAAACTAAGCGATTTAAAAGTAATAAGCAGAATTGTGAAGAATATTTTTTCTACATTTTAATGTGACTGATTAAACAAATAACAAATATGCATTAAAATCTTGAAATTAGAAATATTCAATATTTTTATGAAATAACACTAGCTGAACTTGTTAAAATCATTATATACTTTTTCTTTTTTAGGCTAGTTTTTAAAGCAATAATATAGCGAATATAAAAATATGTACGGCAAACTCTAACACTCTGTGAGGAATTCTGATGGCATGCTGTTTTTAAATATTTTGCTGTTGATTTGAAGTTTATGTGGCATAAGTGAGATGAGTGTGATATTTATTAGATAAACTTAACAGATATAAAAATTAATAATGAAAAGACACAAAATTTTATTAGCCATCAGAAAATCGAATGTTGCTAAAAGACATAAAAATGTATGCCATCACTTAACCACTTTCCTTGCAAATGTTTTTGCAAAAAATTGCAAAAAATCATCAAATTTTTTTATTTTATTATTAAATACAACAAAATGAAAAAGATCAAAATATGTAGGTTTTAAGTTGAAGTTTTAATTTTTTGAAGGTGTAAAAGCATTTAGTTTTAATATTAGTTTACTATCCCGAGTTATCTTGGGTAAACAAAAAAAAAAGTTAAATATTAGTCTTTGTATGATAGTTTTTAAAACAAGGGACAACAGTGCTCCGTCTTTATCGAGAATCTGATATGAAGGCCAGATTTTCAGTGCAATGCAAAATGGGTTAGAGTTTTCCCTCTCCTCATCTCTTGGGCTAGGGGGAGGACGTATACAACAAATTTCAAATGGGAAAACTCTGACAAGAAGGAAAGGCAGGATAAAAAAGAACCAGATTGGGTAAGGTCAAGATCTGTAAAAATAGTATGTTATAGTTAGGGTTTTAGTCCGAATCAGGTATTAAATGCCATAATCAAAAAAAATTTCATGGAGAATTTTGAAAGATTAAAATTAAATTAATTTTGGATAGAGATAGGAATTCTTACCACTTTCTTGATTTAATTTGTGATTTAATTATTATCTCTTTTTTAATTACATTCACAGCATACTGCATGACTTAATAATTTATTATAAAATTAATAAACTTTTGTTTATATACATATATATAAAATATTTCAACATTTTTTCCAAATTTTGATCTTTTGCAGACTAGACATAAAGCATTAATAGGTGACTGATGACCAGAAATGGCGTAATGTATCCAAATTGTTAGAAGATGTTACACATTCAACAACAGAGGCACAAAATTTCAAAGCTCTAATAGCTCTTACATTTTGTAATGTTTTACATTTAATCTATTAATCCCTAATCTTTAATCTCTTATATTTTTAAAGCTCTAAGCTTCAAGGTATCTTACATATGTGTAACCAACGGCATAACTTGAACTCTTGAGCCCCCAAGCAAAAAATATTCTTGGGGCCCTCCAATAAATTTATAGTACTAAAAAGAAAGAAAGAAAGAAATTGGAAAGGTTTTAGATTTGAACTACCGCCCAAAGGGGTTTACTAAGGTATTTTATGCTCTCATCTCATTGAGCTTCCATTCTAACCAGCCTGCTCTTGATCTCACTCCTGCTAATCCCCTTTTATATTTTTATTTTTAGCTATTCTTAAGCATTGTTTTCTTCACACTTTTGCCACATAGAGTTGAACACAAAATTTTTTAAACCATCTCCCCCCCTTTTTTTTTGGACACAATGACATGCACTTACCCATTCAGCAATGGCCACTCCTAGCACCCAAAGTGATGGCAATTTTATTGTGTAGGCATTCCTAATCACTATACTGTCTGGGCAGCATTTTTAGAAGCTGACTAGCAGCAAATGCTTAAAATTCCCTATTCAGTATTAACCACTTGCCTGATTACCCTGAGTTATCTCGGGTTCGTATATTGCAGTTAATTATATCCTGTGAAAACTCGAACAAAGCAGAATTTGTTAGTATGATCTGTTTTATCATAGTTTTACTCGGCCTGGAGGAAATGAAAGGAAATATTCAGCTTTGATTGGCAGTTTGCCAAATTTTGTTGGTTGCACGGGTTTTTCTGGAGGGACTGGTTAGTGTTTCCCTACTGTATAGTATACGTCGGCTTGTGGATTAGTAATGCATAAAGAAGGATACATGTGTTGGAAAAAAATATGCAAGATGGCGAAAGCCATGATTTTTCAGATAGTGATTATAAAGAGATGGGGGAAAAAATCAAATCCAACGAGACAATGTACTCTGTGCTCCCGTTAAAGAGATTCCAACGGTAAGCCAGTGAGAAAAGGGACCAGATACCAGTGTAGAATGTCAGGTATTTGAAATTTGTTCTGTACATCCTTCCCCTAGCCCAAGAGATGAGGAGAGGGAAAACTCTAACCCATTTTGCATTGCACTGAAAATCTGGCCTTCATACCAGATTCTCGATAAAGATGGAGCACTGTTGATGCGTACTTTGATCCATATTGAAGAATTCTGATTGTATGACTTGCATATTTTGACTTGGTAATATATAAAGAACTTGGCAGTCAAGGTGGTTTTAATTCCTTTTTTATTTTCCATTTGACGTTTGTGGCCACAGTCACTTGGCATTCTAGTCATGCTCTTTTACAGAACATTTACATTTTTGATATTATTGCAGTAGCAAGCAAGACAGCGAAGTTACATCCTAGCAGAGTAGAGAGCGAAGCTGAAGTGCGTAGTTGTGCAAGATGGAAGCACACAAAGAGAAATGTTTTGGTTTGAGTTAAAGTTTCAGTTCCCAATTATTACGTCATCAACGCTGCGCAGGCCATGCAAAATGGAATGATCTAGAAATTATGCAATCCAGAGAAGTTATTACGATGTTTAAAACAGAAAGGAAGAATTTAGTTTGCTGTTAGTTTAAATTATAATTTTGATTTAGTAATTTTTCATCTTACATAATTAATAAATCACAAGTTCCATTATAAAAATTATATAATTAACCATTTTGTAATTTTATGAGAAACGTCATGAGTTATGATAGGGCATAGTTAAAGCCTGTATGCTTATGTCCTGGATGTTTTTCTTCATGTCTTTCTTCATACTCTAAATTTCTTCATGCTTCACTAATGTACTAATGCTTTGCTCTCCCGGTCTCTCGTTTTGATGGGGGGGGGGGAATGTAAAATATAAAAAATACGATGGCTTTGCTCTATGCGAACAGGCAACCTCTAATTAACTTTCCACAGTTTCAGGATCTTCCTCCTAGACCAGTAATTGTGAGAACATTCTGGCATTTTATTTAATCGCTAATATAAATGCAAAGTTCATGCCATTTTTCATTAGACTGCTTCCTGCCATTGCTGCTATAAGATCTTGCGCTGCTCTGTCCCATCTTCTTCCTTTTATTAGAATATAGTTATGACGTCGAAAGCTTAAATTTAACCTTATTTTAATTTAAATCATTATTGGATATGCCATTTTGGAGAATCTAAAAGAATAGTGATCTGCCATTTTAAGTGAATAAAGATATGGATTTTTTAAAAGTGAAATTCTTCTGCGTCTTCAATTTGGTTGCCTTCCACTCTGCAACAACCACACCTCTGACCAGATTGCTAAGTTTCATCATTTTCCAATGTTCATCTACTGCAAATATCACATGTATATAAACAAAAGTTTATTAATTTCATAATAAATTATTAAGTCATGCAGTATGCTGTGAATGTAATTAAACAAAAAAGAGATAATAATTAAATCGCAAATTAAATCAAGAAAGTGGTAAGATCAGAAGTACATATATCAAAATTTAAAACATTTTAGTAACATTAAAACAAAAACAATTCAGTAAAATTTAATTAAGACAACATAATAAAATTGAAATAAAAACTGTTGAAAACTATTTGGTCTTTTTCAACGAGCACACAGAGAATTTTTAACAAAGCACAGGTTTCTGAATTATAACTGAGTGATTTTGAATACTTGAAATAAAAGAAAGTTGTAAATTAAAAATTAATGAAAATTATTAAAGTCCTTTAAAATGCAATAAAGGGAAAATTAAAAATTTTAAATTGACATATTATAAAAAGAATTCTCTAGTAAGAAACCAGAATAAGCGTTGCATATATCCAAAGCAAGGTGCTAAATAAATGTTATGAAATAAAAATATTAACAATTTATGAAATTAAATAATTGAAATTGAATATGGGTAATATGTATTTAAAATTGTATAAAGTAAAGAGTAATTAGAAAGAGTCTGATTGCTGAATGAATATTATGCAATGAATAATTGTATGTAAAAAATAGAGGTCATTTTAGAGAGTATTCATTCAAAATCCCACAGGCTTATATTTTACATCCGATTAATTGTGCCAGCTACCTTCTCATACAAGAAAAGGTGAAGACTACCATGTATAGGGATGAATGTAATACATTTCCCTTTGATAATTATTATTATAAGTATTATAGAATGTTTTATGCATTCCTATAATACTAGTTTCCTTACAAGGAATGGAGATCTTTTCAAGTAACTGTTGAGAATCCCTTAATCACTGGTACAATAATACACCAGTCAGTTATAGAGAATGGGCCCTAATTTAGATAGAAATATATATTTTAGAGAATTGCAGAGTCTTTAGTTTGAATACAACTATTAAACGAAATAGAAAAATAAACAAGATTGAAAGCATAATTTCAGAAATATACTGCAATCTTTATAATATTAAAAAGTAAAAATACGCAAATTAAAATTCTAACTTTTAATTTAAGAGTCACTTATGTCTCCTTTTTAATTTTGCTATTTCTCATTTCATCTTAAAAATAGTAATTGCTTATTATGTCGATTTCTCTTCAGGTACAAGAACTGCTTGATCTCTGTGTCACCACAGCATTAATATTTTAACCCATTATTTTATGTTGGGAAAAGTAGTAAACATTTTAACCTTCATTCTCCTTTTCAAGTTGATCTATGCCTTCTAATTCTGCAATAGAGCTGCATGACTTCAAGCAAGGGTGCAAAATACTTTTCTATTATAAACATACGGTTAAAAATATAATTTCTTGACTTGAATTAGGCTGCAACATTTCTATACATTAGAATAATTATCGTCCTTAATACATGCAACAGTTTTGTTAAACACATTTTGTTTTCAACTGCTGTTTTTTAAAAATGTTAGTAACTAGAATTTCCTTTCATTCGAAATTTGTTTTTGTTCACTTCAACTGCTGCATATCGAGGTTCAACTGTATTTCTGTATCAAACAGGATCGCCCGCTTTTCCGTGAGTAGATAAGACCGCTAAGTGCAGGGTGCTATCCGGGGCAATTATGTCACTTCTAACAGAATTCTGTTTACATTATTTTGGAGGAAGTAATATGAAAACTTCAGATAATGGTCTATAACTCAAAGAAAAGTTTACTGTTAAAAGTTTTAAAAAATGACAAATTATTTTATGTAAAACATCGTGAAAATATTTGAAATTACATTATTCTGTATCAGTTATATGGCGTTAGAAACATCTTTTATCGGTACTAAGCTTAGAATGTTCATAAAAATTATCATTTCTGTATTATAAATTATATGTATTTTTATTTATATAGGTTAAGCACTGTATTAAAAAGGCAGAATAAATGTTATAAAGCAGTATGTTTATTGCTTTTAAATCATTAAATTTGTTAGTTAATAATAGATTGATTGAATTTGAAAGATAAATTTCTCACACTGTACTGAATGGCAATGCTCTAAGAATCCTTAATTCTGGAAGGCATGTAGAAAGTAAATTTAAGGTTTTGTATTTCATGCAGTAGCAATACTTACCAATTGCCGCTTCTACATCATCTTTCCTGTGTTCTCTATCATCTGTTTTTGTCTGGGATTTTATAGTTTTAGCCATTTGTACATCAAATCAGAACTTGCTTCCCTTCGAAAGAAATGAAACCTTTGCATGAAAGGAAGTCTTCTGGGAAAATAACTGTATGCTTTTTCGTAATTAATTTATCAAGCAAACAGTCAGGAAGCCCTCAGCATGACTTAAAGACCTTCTCATACCTACTACAGGGCTCGTACGGTCCTTAAGAGTCCTTAAAAGTCCTTAGATTTTTTGGAATCGATTTTTGGCCCTTAAAAGTCCTTAATTTTGGCCAAAATCAGCAGAAGGTCCTTAATTTTAATCATCTGAAATTTCTGTCTGTTTTTACGACTGTAATTTTGAGTGTGAATTAGCATTTTGAGGAATATTTTTGGCGATTCACTGCCGTATATATGATTATCTTTTGAATGTGTTCATGAGTTATAATTTGTTTCTATTTCTAATATAAATGATAGCATACTCGAGTTTCTAAGCAAGAAGTGAAAAATAAGCCTTTTGAAATTCATTTTTTCTAGTAAAGAGCTCTTAAACAACTTTTCGCTTTTGGGGATGTCAATTCTTTTATTAAACGTTTCTAAATTTGGCGACTTTTCAACATTTTGGCGATTTTAAGATTAGTTTCTATAGAAACTTTTTAATTCCGAGATCTGAGAATTTTTCGACGATTTTTTGTAAAACATCGTAACATTAATAAATTTCATTAAAGTAATGGTAATATATTGAAATTATATTTAAAAAATAACATTGAAATAAGACATTTTTATTTTTCACTGTAATATTATAAAGTTTTGTTTTGGCAACAACTTATTATGCAATATTTTAAATATGAAAAATAAACAAGGTATAATGCTATAAAGCACAATTTACGAAACAGCTCTTAGCAAAAGCAAAATTAGCTACGTAATTAATTAAAAAATGTCTTCATTTTAATTTTTACATAGTAAGAGTTTTTCCCATGTAATTGTCTCAGAATATTCAAAATTCTCAGAATGTGCATCAGTTTTCTCTATAAAATTAATTTTATACTTTTTCCCTCCTATTTTTTCCCAAAATATTTCTGGCTTTTTGCTGTTACAGAATTGGTAGGGATAATTTTTCTTTAGGATTTTAGACATTGCAGCTTGGAAAGTTTAGAAGGATTTGAAGGCAAGATTTATAGACCATGATTCTAGAAGATTTGAGAAATATATGACAAAATGAAAAATGTCTCCATGGTATCAACATGTAATGGATGTATTTTACAGAAGGTTTGCAATGAATTTCTTAATTTTTGGAGAACATCTGTAAGAACAATGAAGACATAATATTTGAATGTTTTACTCCTTATACTAGAATCTTTTTCTTAACATGTTTATCTTCCCTTTATTTTCTCTACTTTTCACTAGACACAAGCATGGAAAATATCAAAAATGCTTCTAATCTTATCACTTGGGCAGGCATTATAGAAAGAAATTGAAAACTTACAATTTAAAAGATCCATCTAATATGTCTTAATGCATAATACACAGAGCTGGCACTAAGCATTTTCCCATCTGATGCAATCTCTGTGGATCCTAAATTTGATTGCATAGTGCCTTTCTAAATTCTGCTTTCAATGCCTGTCTAAATTCTAAACGTTTTGCCATTTCTAGGTTTTGTTGTCACTAAATTCTAACAATTCTGCCATACCAGCTCTGAAATTGGCCTTTACAATATATATTTCATATTTCTTCTGAAATCCATATTACTAAAGAAATTAAATTAGTCACTTTTTCTATACATTCTAAATGAATTTAGTGTTTTTTAGAAAAACAGAATCAGAAATCCTTAATTAAATCCAAAAATTCTAAAATGAAAAGGAAACGTGTTGAAAGAAACTGAATACATAAAGAAAATTATTCTTCAAAGATATGTGCAGTTATTATTATGTAAATTACACAATTGTTTATGATTTCAGCCTTTACTATAATTTTCCATTTCTGTTTCCTCATATGATAGAATTACTGAGTCAGATTAAATTGAAATTAAGTTGTATAATCTTTGACCACTAGTCCACATTTTTAGTTTGAATTTGACTGTTCTTGTTTAATTACATCAAAGTGAGATGTAATTGAAGCATCAGAACATGCCTTTATGTTTGTTCTAAGTTCTTTTTAAATAAGAAGCTTATTTAAACCTTTGTCTGATATTGTAGTTACTTTCAGACATAGTGATAATTTGCTTCACGTCTATCGGGGGTTTTGGACTATTTAACTTTTACCAGATCAAATAAACCCTCATATGTACATTGTGGAGATGTTGACAAGTTAGGACATAAAGCATGCAGAAACTAGCGAGAGCATTGGTTTGCATATTGAGACAAATCTCTAATTGTTAGAAAAGATGCTTAAATAGAGAAGGAAATCGATATGAACTAGGCAAAATGTCTGGGAAGGCTTCAAATTAAAATGATGAATAAATATTTTGTTGGGTGTTGTTGTTACAAAATATTTATGTTTTGTAGCTTTCAATGCTTAATTATTCTAATATCCTTTAAGAATCAGTGTCGTAAATTACATGCATTTTAAACTGTGAATTTTTATTAGATTTTGATTTTAATAGTCCTTTTTTTAACAAATACTGTTAAAAAAATTTAATAGTGGCCATGTAAATCCATAATGACTAAGGTTACCTATTTACCTAATTTAATTATTTATAACTAACTGCTTACATCTCTACATATTAAAGTGAGTTATTGCCTTTCATTAATGCTCACTGTGATCACAAGATAAAACACAAAAATGTTGAAATTAAGTATAACTTATTCTTTGCATTTAGTGAAACTTAAAATAATGCAAAACAACTTATCCCCCCTTGTGCTTTAATGGCTTATTGGAACCTGATAGTATATTAACTGGGTTACAACCCCTGGAACTCTACACAAAGTTTTGACACTAACTGCATCAAACAGAGCTGACTAACTTTCAACACTTGCCAACCGTGCCTACATCAGGCCTTTCAGGTTTGTTCTAATCAGCAGGTCTCTCTCTAGACAAGCAGCAGCGGTGATAATATTCAATCTTTTGTTTAGAATGATGCTGATTATGATCTTGCTTCTCATTTTAACCTATGCCATTTGACATAAAATCTACCTGCTGTTTACTAAACCTCTAGACCAGCGGTTCTCAACCTTTTGACTAACGTTTACCATCTAAACAAAAATTGAAAACCTTTAGTACCACTACTACAAAGTACTGCTACCACTTACTGTTTTGAAATAAATAGCTCAAAATACTTTGCTTGTTTGTGTACCACCTATTTTTTTTCTTGAGTACCACCAGTTGAGAACCTCTCCTCTAGACTGACCAAGTATGTGACAAAATGAGGCATAAAAAAATCAACATAAAGCTAACTATTAGTAAAACGTAAATGTCACATATCTTCTTTCAAATATGTCAGACCCATTATAAATGTAAAATATTTTAATGCTACTTGGTAAACTTCTCAAACTTATTAATAATTATGTTCATTAATTCATGTTTAGTAATAATGCATACTACTTAGGGATCTATTTTATTTTTAGGATGATATTACAAAAATAAAATTCAGGCATAGAATAATATTTTTAATTAAATTTATTCAGTTCCCATTTGCTCATAGGTCCTTAATTTTTTTCATTAATGGTCCTTAAAAGTCCTTAAAAGTACTTAATTTCCGTGTGCAGAAATGTGTATGAACCCTGTACTAGTGAGAGGGCATTTAAAAGGATTAAATTAAGACAGTTTCCGCCCAGACGGTATAGTGGTTAGAGGAGCCTGACTGCGATACTGAAGGGCCCGGTCCCGGGCTTGAATCCCGGAGAATGCATGGATGTAATTGTCTGTCCCTTCATAGGAGGCAAAGGTGGCATACCTGTTAGGTGGCTCCATAATAAAGAGACCACCACATCTGGCCTTAGGAGTAGCCAATGCCGACATAGGCAAGTGCCAGCCATTGGGGGGGGGATGACAGTTTTGTATTAACGTCAGTTTATTTTCTAGTCTCATTTCTTTTTGAAGGAATTATCAAGACAGCTGTTTTATTCCGGAGGTTGCATAATAACTATTGAATATATAGCCATTTTATTATAAACTTAAAAAAAAAAAAAAAAAAAAAAAAAGCTGAGTGATGATTGTTAGTGATTTTCCAAGATTTCCAAGCACACAACAGGAGAGATATCACTCTCTTGAATTTTATGTATTATTTGAATGGCAACTGTGTAGAGTCATTAGGTTTTGTTAAAATAAGATTCATGAAAAATAAGCAATCTTCTCACCGGGATGCAATTACAACCAATTACACCGCGAAGGCATGAAAAAGAGGGAGGAAAACCTTACAAATGCTTTCTTATCAGGCAACAAATGTACTTTTTCCAGTTTTATTGGAAATGTCTAGTGATCTAACACCATGACATGCAGTTTGACTGAAGATGATGCGTGTATTGAATATCTGGCATTTACACAGTCCTGACATTAATATCTAGATACCTGACCTTCAGATAAAAAGTTTTATTATGTTCCGAATAAGTTATTCTTTGACATTTGTGATAACCGACATTTATTGCGGCATATTTATTTATTTTTCTGTAAATACAGGGTTCGTACTGTCCTTAAGAGTCCTTAAGTTTTTTTTAATCGATTTTTGGTCCTTAAAAGTCCTTAATTTTGGCGAAAATTGGCAGTAGGTCCTTAATTTTAATCCTGTGAAATTTCTGTCTGTTTTTATGACTGCCATTTTGAGTGTGAATTAGCAGTTTGGAGGTACGAGGGCTATCCAGAAAGTAGATTACGTTTTGGAATAAAAAAATAAACAAAGTATAGGAAACAAATTTTATTATATACAGATGAAAGCCACACTCAAATACTACTTTTCTACATAGTCACCATACAAATTAAGGCATTTATCGTAGCGATGTACGAGCTTGGAAATTCCTTCGTCGAAAAATTCGGCCGCCTGCGCCTTCAACCACTTCGTTACCTCTTCTTGCTTTTCGCTGATGATTTCGTGCAACAAACTTCGCGAAATTTGTGGAAAACTCAAAGAAAGTTCCGTTATTGTGAAATTTCGATTTTCACGGACTTTAGCATCGACTTTTTCGAGAAGTTCGGCGGTCACTATGCTGGGTCTCCCACTTCGATCTTCGTCGTGAACATTGGTTCGGCCATTTTGAAATCTTATGACCCACTGACGCACTCCACCTTCAGTGATAATGTTGTCCCCATACACTTCACGAAGCTGCCGATAGATTTCTATCGGTTTACAGTTTTTTGCAGTCAGAAACCTTATTACTGAGCGCACCTCGCAGCTCGCGGGATTTTCAATTAACGCAGACATTTCAAACCGTCACAGTATCTGAACGGAGCACAGCACGAACCTCTCACTAGCACGGCTAGATGCAGACTGAGCTGCGCAACGCTCTGACCCCAAGATGGCCGCGCTAGCCCCGCCCCTAGCGGACACAGACGGAAACGTAATCTACTTCCTGGATGGCCCTCGTATATTTTTGGCGATTCACTGATAAATATGGTTATTTGAATGGTTTATGATTTGTTCCTATTTCTAATATAAATGGTGGGATACTCAAGTTTCTGAGCAAGAAGTGAAACAATTATTTCACTTTTTCTAATGAGCTCTTAAACAACTTTTCGCTTTTGGGGATGTGAATTCTTTTATTGAACGGCTCTAAATTTGGCGACTTATCAACATTTTGGCGATTTTTAAGATCAGTTTCTATAGAAAATTTTAATTTCCATGATTTGGGAATTTTTCGACGATTTTTTTTTAAACATTCTAACATTGATAAATATCATTAAAATAAGGGTAATATATTGAAATTATATTTAAAAAATAACATATTAATTAAAAAAATATCTTCTTTTTAATTTTTTCATGATAAGAGTTTTCTCATGTAATTGACTCAGAGTGTTCGGAATTCTCAGAATATGCATCAGTTTTCTCTATAAAATTAATTTCACACTTTTTCCATCTGATTTTTTTAAAAAATATTTCTGGCTGTTTGCTGTTACAAAATTGGTAGGAGTAATTTTTCTTCCGGACATTAGACATTGCAACTTGGAAAGTTTAGAAGGATTTGAAAGCAAGATTTATAGACCCACCATTCCAGAAGATTTTAGAAAATTGTGACAAAATGAAAAATGTCTCTATGGCATTAACACGTAATGGATGTATTTTGCAAAAAGTTTGCAATGAATTTCTTACTTTTTGGATAACATCTGGAAGAACATTGAAAACATAATATTTGAATGCTTTACTTCTGATACTAGAATCTTTTTCTTAACATGCTTATCTTCCCTTTATTTTCTCTACTTTTCACTAGACACAAGTGTGAAAAATATTAAAAATGCTTCTTATCTTATCACATGGACAGGCATTATAGAAAGGAATTTTTTTATTAATAAAGAAATTGAAAACTGGCAATTTAAAAGATTCATCTAACATGTCTTAATGCATCATACACAGGTCTGACACTAGGCATTTTCGCACCTGGTGCAATCACGTGGAATATTAAACTTATCTCTGTAGATCCTAAATGTTGCTGACTAGTGCCTTTCTAAATTCTGCTTCCAGTGCCTGCTTTTGTGTCACTAAATTGTAAAAATTCTGCCACATCAGCTCTGTAACCGGCCTTTACCATATATATTTCATATTTCTTCTGAATGTTCATATTACTAAAGAAATAAAATTAGCAGCTTTTTCTATACATTCTAAATGCATTTAATTTCTTTTAGAATAATAGAAATCTTTAATTAAATCCAAAAATTCTAAAATAAAAAGCAAGCGTGTTGAAGAAAAAAGCTGAGTACATACAGAGAAAGAAAATTATTCTTAAAATATATATACAGGTATTATTATGTAAATTACCCAGTTGTTTATAATTTCAGCCTTTACTATAATTTCCCGTTTCTATTTCCTCCCCAGAATGCAAATCGCTTACGCAGGTTTTAAACTGAGGTTTTTGGTGTGTAAGACAGAATGTGTTTTTAATTTCCGCTTGCTCGTTGCATTAGTTCCTGCTAGCACTGATAATTTGCACCTTTTTGTCTTTGCATTATCGCTGCTGACATTTCAATTTGTTATGACGATAAGAGTTACTGAACCAGCTTAAATTTAAATTAAATTGTATAGTTTTTGACAACTAGTCCACATTTATACTTCCTTGTACGAAGTAAAAAGTATTGTAATCACGAAAAGTTTCAGGCAGCATACTTCAACGAAAATATCCATTTTGACCGCTATCGAATGCACTTTAACGATGTTTTTGCGTGATATCTGTACGTAAGAACAGAATTAAAGACTTGTTTCCTCCAAAAAATTATAAAACTGCTTTAAAATTAATTCTGAAGAGAATTTTTCGTGGCATCTGTACGAACGTATGTACGTGTACGTATCTCGCATAACTCAAAAACGAGTAGCCTCAGAACGTTGAAATTTTGTATATAGAACTGCTATAACATGCAGATGTGCACCTCGTATTTTGGTTGCAATCGGCCGGACCAAACTTATATAACTATATTTATATATAATCCACTCTGTTACCCGGCTCAGTGATGTCAGTTTCTTTACTCTTATATGTTTGTAAATTGTACATATTTTGTTTTAAAAATGATTGAATTATGTTTTTTTTACCTTCCGGTTAAGGTTTTTAAGCCTTTAGTAAATCTGTATGCAATATTTTTAGAATTATCAGCAATTTTAAAGTTGTTTAAGTGCCGCTAAGCCTTTTTTTTTTTATGGCGGCCATTGATTGTTTACATTTGAAACAGCAGACTAGGGGATTTGTTGCCAATCTAGAGAAACTTAGCTTCACAACAACAAAGATAACGCCTTCATTTATTATTGCCAATAAAATCATGCTTAATCCTTTCTGGAATTTTTTTGAGGAAATAAGTGTTTAAGATTTACTTCGTAATTTTTAATATAGATATTTTGAGTTTTAATGTATTTTTGCCTTCTCGCGAAGCGAGAACTGAATTAATTGAATGAGAAATACTCAATCGTCTGTGAAAAACTGTTTCTTTTTTGTTTTGTTTGCTTAATTTCTTTTATACATCGTTCTAGCTTTATTATAGTATTTGAATAGAACATGTGGCAACGATTAGATAATTCTATTCTTTAAATGATATAAATTTTGTGCTTTATGAGTTATAATATGAACGAAGTATAATACTGTTAAGTGAATCTAGCGCCAGAGTGTCGCTATGGTAAACAAATACTAGAGTGAATTTTAAAGAATGCATTTATTCTATTGTGGTTTATGCGCTGCGGCGAAGTAGATTTAATTCAATCCAATAAGTTTAAATGAAATGCAAGAAAAAATGCGTAAAATTTAATATTCCGTACAAGGAAGTCGTGGTGTACACATCAGATTTTTTTGTTTGAATTTGATTGTTCTTGTTTAATTACATGACGACAAACTGCAATTGAATTGGTTAGCATAAGAACATGCCTTAAGTTCTTTTTAAATAAGAGGCTTATTTAAACGTTTGTCTGACTTAGTAGTTACTTTGAGACATAGCGATAACTTGCTTCACGTTTGTCGGGAGTGTTTGGACTATTTAACTTTTACCAGATCAATTAAACCCTCATAGGTACATTGTGGAGAGGTTGACAACTTTGGAGATAAAGTACGCAGAAACTAGTCAGAACATTGGTTTGTGTATTCAAACAGATTTTTAATTGTTAGGAAAGATGTTTAAAGAGAAGAAAATTGATATAAATTAAGCCAAAATGTCTGGGAAGGCTTCGAATTAAAAAGATGCATAAATATTTTGTTGAGTGTTGTTGCTGCAAAACATAAATGTTTTGTAGCTTTTAATGTATAATTATCCTAATATCATTTAAGAATCAATGACATAAATTGCATGTATTTTAAAGTGGGAAATTTTATCAGATTGTGATTTTAATAGGGATTTTTAACAATATTGTTAAAAAATAAGTATAAAATTTAATAGTAATCATGTAAATCCATACTGACTAATGTTTTCTAACTACCTAATTTAATTTATAACTAACTGCTTAGTCTTAAAAATTATCTCTGCATAATGAAGTGAGTTATTGCCTTTCATTATTCCTTAGCGTGGCACAAGGTTTAAACACAAAAATGTAAAAAATTCACGTAAAACTTTTTCTTAGTATGTAGTGAGACCTAAAATAATACAAAGCAACTTAGTGTCACCTCTGGTGCCTTAGTGGCTTATTGGAACCTTAAAGTATATTAACTTGGTTACAACCACTGGAACTCTATACAGAGCTACGACACTAACGGCAACAGACAGAGCCCAACTAACTTTCAAAACTAGTTGACCGTACCCGCATCAGGCCTCTCAGTTTTGTTCTGATCAGCAGGTCTCTCTCTAGGTAAGGAGCAGCAGTGACAACAGCCAGTCTTTCGTTATATAACGTTTCGTTATAAATCATTCTGATTATGATTTTAGTTCTCATTTTGAACTATGACGCTTGACATAAAATCTACCTGCCATTTACTAAACCTCTAGATTGAGCAAGTAATGATACATAAAAAAATTCAACATGAAACTAACTATAGTAAAATGTAAATAAAATGTTACTTATCTTCTTTCAAATATACTGAACTATTGTTAAGTCTATATTATTTAATGCTGTTTGATAAATTTCATAAAGTATATTTTATGTTCAAACTAATTAATAATTATGTTAATTAAGTTATGTTTAATAATAATGCATCCTACTTACGAATGTATTTTGTTTCTTGCGTGGTATTACAAAAGTGAAGTTCAGGCACAGATAATATTTTAATTGAATTTATTAATTTGCTATTTGCTCATCCTTAATTTTTTTAGTAATGGTCCTTAAAAGTACTTAATTTTTATGGGCAGAAATGTGTACGAACCCTGAAATATCGAGGGAATTATTTCTCCATAGGATCAGTGTTATCAAAATTCTATTTTTCCACTCACGGGTTTCCTAAATTAACTCCATTACAGCACGGTGTGTTGTTTCGCGGATAAGAGCAAGAACCTTCTTAAAATGCTGCTACAATATTAGAGGTGTAATATTTATCCAAGATGGCTAGGTGCTGCATAAAATTGAAAACTTCAAAGAGTAGTCGTATAATTACCAGCATGCAAATAAGTTGCGTATTTAAGCCGAGGGTTTGAATGCTTTAGAGTTACAGTTTTCGGCAGCCTCGCATTTCGGTTACGACTCTGCCAAAGTTTTGTTCTGGCTTTAGCCATCTTGCTAGCCGATGTTTAAATACGCATTATTAATTATTTGACCCAGCTTAAGTAGTCTATTTTGTGTGTATTCTCAGACCACATTACCTAAATTTGAATATAATAACTTCGTCTTATGTTATTTTAAATATCCGCAACTAGCGGAGTTTCGTTTGTAACACAAGTAGTACCTTCTGTTAATTTTAAGAGTTAAATTAAAAGTTTATTTTAGTCATATTACATCTTTGTCATTCGCTTTTCAGTTTAGTAAGGACTGAAGGGCATTGACCTTCTATACGAGCACAGTGAACCTCGATTCTTGATTGCCATTGATGTAAAGTCCTTGGTTTGCGTTTCTTAGACCATTTCAATCGGTGTCCAACATTTTTTCAGCTGACAACTGTTGTAACTTATAGAGTGGAGAATCTTTCATCATGCACTTTTTTCTAGAACTACAAGACCGTTTTGTTATCTAAGATAGTAGTAAGTTGTGATTTGCCCGTTCCATTCACTTCAAAACTCTCGTGTCGCACTGTGTTGTTGTAGGGACTATCACATTTTTGAAGTGGAAAGCGTGAAAAAGCACCCATTCTCTTGCTGGGAATGGAAACAGGGATCTGCTAGTTTGTTAGATGGATATATTAACTATCACGTTACAAGGAACCCACTTGAAGGGCAAAAAGGGAGAGAAAACGAAACTCTATTGGCCAAATTCAGATGGTGATGAATTCTCGTCCACTGCATTTTTGTTCCTGCTTTTCTGTAGATATTAGGATTTCGGAGTAGAAAACGTGAAAAAACAACCAGTTTGCTAATCGGATGTGCTAACTATTACAGGGTACAGGGGTCGAATGGTATAATTACGTACATATCTTTGAAGGTTTTATTGGTAATGTCTTGTGCGAGTCTGTGCCATTCATCTTCCAGTTGTTGACTTACCTAGATTGACCGAACTTTACTTACAGAATGCTTGCTGATGTTGCATTCTATATGATTATATACTGAAAGTATTTTGATTCCGCTGAATATGTTATCTTACTTGCTGAAATTTGCAATAAGATGCTCATAAATCAATGGCAATTTAAATTAATTGTTTTTATTATTATTATTTTTCAGATGTCAGGCGCAGCAAGTATATTATTTATTTATTTATTTATTTATTTATTTATTTTTTCTGTGGATGATGAGGGAGAAGAAAAGTAAATTGATATTTTGTTTATATTATAATGCATTGTGTCCATATGTGTACATGTGACTGTTCGAAATTTTTTTTTCCCTGTTCAGCCAATGAATCTTCGAAATACTAGTAGTTTCGAGTATTAGAAATAAACGAAATTTGAAGACTATTATTACTGGAAATTTTCAGATTTAAAAATTCATTTAAGTACTACTTAGAAGGTAATTACTGTTCGTGACTGAGATAGTTTCTTGATCCTTTTGAAATTTTTTATTTCCTGTCACTTAGTAAGCTGGCTGTGTGAAGTTTTTGTGGCGTTCAGTGGTGTAACATAAATAACGTTTCCCTTAGAACGTTCTCCATGGCACAACCTTTTGTCTTATATAGATAGCAGGAGTGTACTTTCCCATAATCAACAATCCCGTAATATGTGTTACGTATAAATAATTTTTTTTAACTTAAAAAAAATATTCCACCGTCGATATATGGGAGTGTTATAAGTTTTATTACTCATGATTGTATAAGAAAGATATGTCATCATGCTGTGTATAAAAAATTCTAGCCTACTGCGGTGTTTCGAGTGGTTAAAAGACTGCTGGATACAGATAGTTCATCCCGGCTTCTAGCCCATGCGAACAAGCTGGCTGCATGGTATTCGTGGATTCCTACATATGTAACATGAATACGGGCCAGTTTCTTATAGGAAGTCCACCATGAAGACATCCCTTTCCTTATGCATATAGCCCTCAAGTGCTTTGCAGTATTCAGATAACCATTTTTCCTGATGAATGTGGGGGAAAAATGTTTTAGGGAGTGTGTGTGAAATATATGTTTTTATTGGAGAATTTGAATAGCGTAGAAGAATAGAAGAGTATTCAAGAATTGGTAAAAATACGTTTCTAGCTTTTGTATGAGAGCTTACGAAATGTAGAAGTTATTTAATATAGTTTCACTTTAACAGAATGAAATTAAATCTCGCTGGAGAGAAATAGGCACATGTGTGTTTGAAATATGTATGTGTATGCATGTATCGGCACTGTACATACATCCATGCCATTTTAGCTTCTTTTGACATGGATCGAAAGCCTTTGGAAAGCGTTGTGGACTGGTTTATTTGATCGCAAGAAGGGCAAAGATGACCACTCCGTCCTGTTCAGTAATCTTCTTTCCCTAATCCCGAGCAGCGTCCTCCAGCTATTCCCTCGAGCTTTGTTATAGTTGGGCCGTTCTAATGGACTGCGAAGCGCGTTATCAATTTTTCACTAACCGTCATCTCCCGTTTCACTGGCTCCATCTCGCCTTTTTGGCGATTCTGCTTCACCGAACGTGACCGAAAGTCAGCGATTCCCAGTATTAGAAATAAACGAAATTTGAAGTCTATTATTACTGGACATTTTCAGATTAAAAAATGCATTTAAGTACTACTTAGAAGGTAATTACTGTTCGTGATTGAGATAGTTTCATGATCCTTTTGAAATTTGCTTCAGTGTTTAGAATCCCTTTAAGAACTTATTGTCTTAGCAGCTCTTTCTTTAACGGCATTAAGGTATCTAAGGATAAAATACTATACTGAAGTATTAAAGTTGTTTATTTTTCAAGAAGTTTACAACATAGTGAAATGCTACCTTGAATCCAATTCATATTGATTTCATTGTCGTTTCATTTTAGGTTTGATTACTTTATGTATGTAATAATTTAGGAATGCGTGCGAGAAGACACAAATAGTTATAATTATAGCTAATGGTTACAGATGGAACTGGTCTAATTGCTCAGTAGAAGAAGAAACTTGCAAACATTGAGCATTTTTTAGGTAACAAGACACATAATTTTATTCCTTGATTAATAATGACACATTTTCTCATCATTGTATCACGCGCTAGCAGAGCAAAAAAAAAATAGCAGCAAAATGAGTACGCATTTCAGCAAAGGCTTGTGTGTAACAGTGGAATTCTTTGTTTAACTTCTGAATGGCAATTAGACAAGATCTTACGGCAGTTCAGATGAGGTTAGTCTTTTAAGTGACGCAGTTTAGATTTCAGGGAGAAAATGTAGCCACATTAAAATCAGTATTAAAAGGATAAATTAGTTAATTGAGTAATGTTGAGCTTTATGTGAAATAAAGAGGATAAATTAAAGTTAGTAATTTTGAGCGTGATATTTTTTATCTTACACACATACATACATATATATATTAATTACCGGCAATGCAATGAAACGCCCCAGCATTCTATAGAGTGCCTAGGCATTTTTAGGGAAAGTATGAACTAAGATAATTATTCGAATATATTTCATACTTTCCCTAAGCATTGTATGAAATATCTAGGCATTCTATAGAATGAAAAATGTTGTTTAGACAAAGTGTTAAAAGAAAGTCATGATAAAGCTGTTATTTGAAAGACATGTATTTTACAGAAATACAAATATTATTTAGAAAAAATTATGAAAGAGTGCCTTTAAAAATCTTTCATTCAAAATACATAAATAAAAATTAAAGTTGTACAAAGCAAAATTTATGCCGTTCTTATTAAAGAGCCCACCAGCGGCCGAGCGAAAAAGTCGTTGAACACTGGTAGATCGGGGGCCCACCAGCGGCCGAGCGGTAAAGTCGCTGAACACTGGTAGTTCGGTCCGAGGTTCGAATCCCGCGAACGGGCTGGCTGCATGGGCGTTTTCGTGGTTTTCCTCATGTGTAACGTGTATACGAGCCAGTTTCCCTTAGAAAGTCCTCCACGAAAGGCATCCCTCCTCTTAAGCAGATAGCCCTCGCGTGCTTTGCCATAATTAAATACACCAACACCAACACTGGTAGATCGGTCCGAGGTTCGAATCCCTCGAACGGGCTGGTTGCATGGGTGTTTTCGTGGTTTTCCCCATGTGTAATATGTATACGAACCAGTTTCCCTTAGAAAGTCCTCCACTAAGGCATCCCTCCCCTTAAGCAGATAGCCCTCGAGGCTTTGCCGTAATTAAAAAACCTAACCTAACCATAACCTAATCTTATTAAAAAAACAAAATTTGATATTGATAGATAATATTTTCATAAAAATGTTCAAAACATAAAGTATTGACATCGGATACATTTCAATAAATGATTTTTTTTTTTAAATTTCTGTTGGAATATTTTTTTCGTAAAAATTTCAAAGGAAAGTGTATTTTCATTAATCTTCATAAAAATCTCTCCCGTATATGATCTGCAGCATTAAGTGCATTCGTATTTTCCTGAGTATATTTTTAAATGTCAGGAGAACATGTTATAAATGCTGATTTGAATTGTGTTAAACCATCATTTATACAGTGTATTCTATGCAGGTACTGTATTGAACTTTTTTATGATAAACAGGTTGTAAATAATTGTGTTGATAAGTCGGGGAAAAATAAATGAAAAATTGCTCTTTGTTCGAAATATGTTCTGCACATTCTATTTTTACGCACTTCCGTTAAAAATACTTTTGATGGAAAATTTTCCTTTCAAAATAAAATAATTTCAAGAAAATGAACACTGATGCATATATATATATATATTTTAACAAACATGTATACGTAAACACCAAACATGTATACGTAAAATACATGTTTTACCCTTGCCTGCATGAATGACGAAACACGAATTGAATGATTGATGACTTAGGTTTGGAGGCAACTTCCCCTTGATAAGTCTGTCTCCTGCCTGCTCAACAATCATTCACTTATGCATTTTTATAAAATATTTTAATTTAATTTTAATTTGCTAATTTGGTGAATTTATTTTCATGTTTTGGTTTTGCAATTGATTTACTTATGCTATCTGAATTTAAATGATATTGTAGATTAGTTCGAAAATTAAGTATTTTATATGTTTGCACTATGACCGGATGGTAATTATTTCTTCGCTGTTTGCCTGATTAGAGCATGTATTTAAAGGCAGCGTTTTTTTACCCCCTTTTGTAAACTTATTACCTAAGCTTTTTAGAATTCTGCAGTATGCATTTCTTTCTTACTTTCTTTTTTTTTTATAATAAATTTTGAGATTTGAAATATGTTAATTACATTGGTCGTTTTGTCGAATGAATAAATTATTTGCGATTTTTGCATGAAGTGATATTGCTGTAAAGACAAACTTTAAGTTATAAAATAATAAGAGTATAAGGTATTTTTTCCCACCTTCCAGCATGCCTTCGTGATGTAACGGTAGCACACTCGACGCATATTCGAGAGGTCCAGGTTCGAGTCCTAGCGAGGACATTGCTCATTTTCCATATCTCCCGCAATCAAAAGTCCTAATGACTTTACAATAGTATTTAAAATTTTATTGTTAGAAAGCATAATAAATGTGCAATTCAGTCACAAGTAATTTTAATTTTTCTTTCATTGTCAAATCTATGACTTACTCATACTATTTCTTAAGCCACTAATGGTCGAGTGGATGTGATCGCTGAATAGTGGTTGTTCGTCTCGGATTGAGCTCTCGATGAACGGACTCCAAGTATGTTAACATGAACGCGAGCCCTGTTTTGACAAAGGCATCTTCCCTAAAGCAGATATTTCTTGCGTATTGTACGGTAATCAATCAATTCTAATTAAATGTTATTATGTAAGTAACAAAGTATTTCATTTATAACTACATAAAGCTGTAAGATGAGGACGAATGCTGCGTTTGCTTTTACGAGGCCTATATATAGCGGTTACTTGTAAGTGTATCATCATATAAATTCATTCTGCAGAAAGGGGACTAAATATTTATGTTTTTACTTGTTGGGGGGAGTTCATTTCTACGATCTGATACTCATGTGATCCGAATAAGCAATCCATCACACAACTTTTCTTTTATGCAGTACTTCAGATGTCGTTTCTTCCTCCTGCGTCATCTAAATGTGCTGAAATACTAACCATTTGCTTATCCTAACCTCTTCTTCCTTTCATATGATTTTGACGTTCCTCAGATCATTCCTTCATGGCGTTGCAATTTTAATGGCCAGCAGTGTACTTTCGAAAGATGCGTTTTAATAAGCTTTGAGTCAGTTAACATATTACGTAATTCTGTAATATTATGATAAATGTAAACTATCTAGTTGTCCAATATTTTGATCTACGTTATCGAACATATTTTGAAAAGACGTAATGAATTCAACCTGTATCATTGCAGCATATCGTGATTTTTCTAGTGTGAGATTAGTTGTGAGGAATGCGTATATACGCTTCCTCCCTGCTTGTTTCTAACGTCGGGATTTGGTATTTAAGCATCTATTGGGAAAGACCGAATGAAAGCATTCATATAGCCGTCTAACCACTGCGAACGTTGCCCAAGATGCACCAAGGAGGTAAATGATACTATGCTAGCAGGAAGGGGTATAAACAACTGCACATATGCATGCATTCACTGGGATTCGAAAGCAAATACCAGGCAGGCGGCTTAGGCCTAAATACAGGATGGTAATAAAAAAAACCTTCTCCGATATATGAACCCCCTAGCGCCTTATCCACTTAACCAATCGAAATAAAATTTCAGATTTTGTTATTTGAATGTATGCACTCGAGATTGTGATGATTAAAAACAATACAACTTTCACGGTTACGGTTCCAGTGAAAAAATCACGAAATTTTCGAATGACAACAACCTTTTTTATTTTCCCTGCGCATATTGATCAGCGCATTGAAAAACGTGTGACGAAAATTGCCGGCATAAAACATTTGTTAAAAATAGCATTGGAAAGGATCTATGGCAACATAGAGGGAAGGTGCATTGACGCACTTTGCATAATTCATAGGGATAGACAGTAGAAGCACCAGTCACAGAACGCCATTTGCAAAGCATTAAGTGTGGAAAATCCTCAACAACCAGTTTGGGAAGATTGTTCCTTCAATTAAGTGTCCGAACTTGCTGACAAGATGACACTTGGAGGGAAACAACGAGGTGAATTGACAAAGCTGTCTTATCTGACTGAGGAAAATGCTGCCGAAACAGTGCGAGTTTATCGGCGAAATCATAAACTAAGACGAGTCCCATGTTCTGTAAAAACTGTGCGTAATTTGGTAAAAAAATTTAAAGAATGTGAATGTATATGTGATAGACCGCGATCTGGACGACTATGTGTTTCTGTTGAATTTGTTGCGGAAATGCATAATACGACTACCGCAGTCCATTGCATACTCCAAGAAGTGTTTCCTTCGATTTAGAAACCACAGTTTGGACCGAAAACCAAGCTTCTGCGCTCTGTTCTGCGGATGTTTCCTTATCGATTCCAGCGCGTCCAGATGTTGCAACCTGAAGACGAGCAACAGCGTAACGACTTTGCGAATTTTTTCCTCATCAGATGTAATAAAAATAGCAGGTGGCCATTGCAGATATTAATGGACGGATCAGGCGCATTCCTCTTTAACTGGGAAAGTAAGCTGTAAGAACTGCTTTTCCTGGGCTGGCGAAGATTCTCACTATGTGGCACTAGCGCCTTTACACAAAGCTAAAGTGATTGCGGCATCGCAAGCACATTCCTTCTCGATTCGTACTTCTTCATAGAGGTCACTTTCACAGGTATGAAAACGTGCTGCATCACCAGTGCTCGGTATACAGCAGTGTTGCGGAATAATTCCAGAACTGTAGCAGAGAAATATCGTTTATAACATTGTGTGGATGCAATATATTGCTTCTCCACACATTGCCACATATTTTCGGGAAGTTCTGCAGCAACGGTTTGGAGATTGCAAAGTTATGAGTCATCTCTCATAACTTTGCAATTTCGTGGTCACTGCGATGCCTTGATCTGACTCAGATGGACTTGTGGTTCTGGGTTATTTGAAATGTAAGGTGTACACATTAAATCCACGAGATTTGTCAGAACTGAAGGAGGCCATAAAAGACGGAAGTTATACAGATTGCTCCTGCGATGTTGCGTTCGTCATTTGTGTCAACAACCTCCCGCATGCACTCCGTTATCATCTGCGAAGGTGAGCAAGTTGAAAACTTATAATTCCAATAAAGAATTTTTCTGTCTCTTCTCTTTTGTGTTGTGATTGGCCCTTTACAATGCTCTTCTTTGCAAATGTTTTACGCCAACAATTTTCGTCATACCTATATCGTTTCAACGCTAGTTATGGTTTTTCAGTGCTCTGATCAATTTGCGCAGGAAAAAAAGTGGGTATTTTCGAAATTTTTTCACTGTAACCATAACCGTCAGAGCTGTATTGTTTTAAATCATCACAATCTGTAGCGCATACCTTCAAATAATAATATCTGAAATTTCATTTGGATTGGCAGAATCAGAGCTCGTATATCGAGGAAGTTTTTTTATATTACCACCCTGTATATGGCAGGATCTTGAAAAATATTTTTTCGTCTGTTACTGTTGTAGGTATATTCTGTAATGATTTGAAATTTATTTTACCGTCCGCCCCGAAATGAAAGGGGATATGTCGTATGCCAATAAGACTGTTAACAGTCTTTTCTCATCCGTTTTTCGCAATACTCCTTAATATTACAATGTGCATTTCGTGACTGATACATCATTTATCATTATTAATTAGCAGAAGGAATATTTACGCTTTTGCATATTTTGTGCTTTTCTGGTGGTAAAATCGTATATCTTCCCTACCTAGTATCACCCATATGTGGATTAAATTAAATTGCATTGTTTTCTTCACTGTATTTAAATTTTAGTTTATACAAGACTAATGAGAAAGTGCCATAAGCACATATTCTTCCGAATCGAAATTTAATTTCGGTCCGTAGTTTGTATTTTAGAGATTGGTATGACTGTATTGGATCTTTATAAATAACATTTCGAATCTTATTTTATTGAGCAAGAGAATTTTTACTCTACCAATAAATTTTGACATTTGCTTTCTAAACTTTCCTTGGCGACAATTGACCTTATTTCTTTCCGGCAACCATCGCACTGTCCGTCCGTCACCTTCGTAGGATTATGACGTCACTACTCGGTGCTATTCTCTCGCCACAGGTCACTAGCAGCTTGTTTAGCAGAGAAAAGGCAGGCGGCGCTAAAAGGTTTAGAGCTCTAAGCTTTGCCTACCTCGCCGATACCTACTGAGTGTTTGTGCTTCTCTGGCCCCCTTCTAACAACTTCGTTATTTTTCAATGTTCAGAAGTCGGGGGTCGTGTAAATATTATTTCTGTTTCTTGCAAATTACGTTGTTGCAATTTATTCTTTGACATATAGCAAGTAATTTGGATCGAGTTGTAACTTATAAATGCCTCTTCGAAATTTTTGATCCTAGAATCATGTTGCTTTACCCCCAGTGAAGCGTAAGATTATGGATGCTGTATTGGAAAGTATTTGACGCTCAGCCGTTGAATAGTTTTTATGCATGTGTATTAAATGTTTGTAAACTTAAGAACTAAAGAATTTAAAATTTTGGAATCTTCAAATACTGGGATGATGCAGCAACTTAGAGTTTATTTTTAAAAGATGATAAAGCTCATCTGCTAAAAGGGAAGTAAAACTATAAAGACTGATACCGTTTTCAGAGTTCGGCTGACGAGAACTAACATACTTGTTAACTACATTGGATGTGTGTTGGTTTTCCTCAAGTGTAACATAAACTTGGGTAAATTTTCTCAAGAAAGGTCATCCACAAGAGACATTGATAAGCTCACGTGTGAAACGAAAGTTAACAATGTCCAATGCATAAATCTCTTGAAAGTTGCTATTTAGTTCCCAGTTCGGTATCTGAATAGGCTTCTTGTATGGGGTTTCAGTATAATTTCAGTGTTCAGTTAATTCCCCCTGTGCATAATTTCAGTACGAAACAGTTTCGGCCTAGAAGCTATTTGTGAAGGCATTCCACTTAACGCTCCTTGTTAACGCTGAAGTAATGTGTTGTAATAAAATTCCTGTTTATATGCACTGTTACGCTCGTCTTTTGCCCTCATGAGTTAATTTAATGTACTTGCTAATAAAGAGTTACCATTGGCCGCATGGTTAAGCATTTGAAGACTGATATTTTGTCTCGGCTTTGGCCTCCGAGACTGAGTCACGTGGCTACATGAAGTTTTCGTTGTTCTCTTCTTGTGTCATATGAATTCGAGCCAAACTCCCACAAAAAATCCGTCATAAAGGCATTCCTTCTAAAGAAAGTAGTCATCGAGTGTTTTCCTGTTATAAATAGTTGAACCCGCAAAGCAAGGGATGCTGATTGTTTAAATTTTGTAACTATTGCTTTTTTGTAGTTTTGTAAATCATAGTTTTATTACATATAATATGAGTACTTTTCTATTGTCCCATTTACAAAGCTTTGAAGTAGTAAGTGTCAAAATGAAATATATCTAATGATAGAAGAGATTAATCCCTTGATTATGCATGTAATTATTATGCTTGATTATTATGCTTACTCCTTAATCATTTTGGGTTGGTGTATTAAATTTGTGAGCATAAATATGATAGGTTATGCTTAATTAATAAAATTTATCGATCGTTATGCACAACCGTATTATCGCCGGTGAGAAATAAGCGGGGAATTTAGCAAAATTTAACAAACTCGTCAAGATAATTGATGGTTTTGCATCATAATAGGAGATAGTAATAAATCACCATATTAATGGCTTTTATTTTAACGTGTATATGCAAAAAACTGGTGAGTTAATTAAGTTTTTTTTTACGTACGTTTTCATAATAGCAGGGGTTAGCAATTTTTTTTTTTTTTTTTTTAACTGAATGTGTGCGTACATTTACTTAGATGAGGTTTCTTATATAGTTTTTCATTCGAGCCCAAGATTAGATTTAAGTTATTTGACTATGGCAAAACACTCGATGACTGCCTACCTCAGGAAAGATATACCTTCACGGAGAACATTTTAAGGTAGTCTAGTTCGTATTTACGTTACGGATGGATGTGACCTCAAAAACGCATGCTGTTCTATTTAATTGAACTCGGGTCTTGCTATCGGATTCCGCGGTCTTTCGGATGCTAATGTTGCCTAAGCATAGTAATATATTTCTGTGGTAATCAGAAGTGAGGTTTAAACTTTAATATTTTTGACTGAAGTGACATTTCTCTTGTTAATTTTGAATAATTTTGCTGATTGTTTGAAGTGTTCGTAATTTTATTTTCTAACTGTAAGTCAGCCTTCTATATTTCTTTTCTGATAATTTTACAGTCCACGAGTTTTAATTTTTGAGAGATGTTTGCCGTCAGACTTGCATATTTATAACTCTAATATTAATATTTTAGTTATCGTGTTATTCGGAGTTTTCGTCCTCATTTTGCTGTACATCGCTTTTGAGTATTAGATTCTTATATTCGTCTATTCTGATATTTTAATTTTTCGGAATGAAGCCTTGTTTAGTTATTTGCTCTAATTATATTGCTGCGCTAATCTGACATTCATGGATGTAACTTTAATTGTTGCGCTTTAATTTAAATGTCCTGATCTGTTTCTGCATACGGGCTTTCTATAAAGTCGCATATACAAGTGATGAAAAGTCGGGTCTGATGATGAGAGGAGAATGCTACAACTGGTGCATAAAAACAGATGCAGTCGTAATCGGTTAATACTGCTCATTATTATAATGCTTTGCCAAAAATAAAGAACATACATAGCTAAATTGACTATGTCGACTATTAGAACTGACGATACAGAGAGGTAGTGGACTGCGTCCACCACCTTCTCTGTGCATGAGGTGGTGGATTAGCAAGACAAAGACATTTTTAAAAAGAGCAAGCTTACATTGTTAATGTTAGATTATGGACATTAGATTTACTATTACATTTCTGAACAGAGGGACGTAGTATCATTTCGTTTTTATTGGTTTAGTTAAAAGTTTCGATTTAATTATAATTGGATGAGAGATTTTGCATTCATTTTTGCCATTATGTAAGTGCATGCGCTATTAACGTTGCATAAGAATAATATGGCAGGGGTTAGTTTTGAAATTACTCACTTCAGAAAGATTTATTACAAGCACTTTACTACATTTTAAGAAGGAGGAAGTAATTGACGCATTAAACGCCATCTTACATATTACCTAACAGGCCATTTGTATTAGTTTGGAAAAGTACAGGTGGAAGTTGGGGTAGGCAATAGAATTTCATCATTGGTCGTACAGATAAAACTCCAGCGCACTAACAGTTAATTTGCCCTCAATTTTGAGGAAGAGCACACCGACGGGCGGTCTGAGGATCTCTCCACCCCCCTTCACCCCTTACCAACAACCTCTCGGGATGACTTTCGGCTGGCCGTGTATGTTGTGTATCCCCTTGCCGCATAGACAGTACACGCTTACAAGCATCCATTGCTTCTCCGGGATTCGAAGCTCGGCCCCAGCAGTCATTGTCGCTATCCGCTCTACTGTCTGTATGGCCTGTTAGTTTGGACAGGTGACAGCAGGGCCGGACATCCGGACGGCTTGCAGTGACTACTCGGGTGCTGTCCGGACCCTACAACTGTCTAGAGCTGAACCCTCCCGGTGCTTCACTAGGACCGCATCGGGAGTTTATTAAAACTAGCAAAAATATTTTACATGGCCAGACAGCGGCATGAGGAGGCACATTAGTTTAGATTTCTGACATATTCATTTGGTATCTGACATTCCTGTTACATTAATGTAATAAACTCACTATAGTAAAGTGAAATACACATGGATGCAATACTCTGATACGCGAAGACACTAACACATAAACACTGATACAGTAAATACACTAACACATAGACTTACTAACTAACGAAGCTAAACTGATTAACTCTAGCACATAAATGAAGACACTGGCGCACACACAATGATACAGTAGAGTGCAATACGCTTATGCACGTATGCTTGCACACGTAAACACCGCGTATGTCCGTTATTACTCTTGGTAACATATGAGTGCTATTATGCTGCAATATTTTACCGCAGTTCTGACGCTTCTAGGAGCACTCAAGCATATGTGAAACGTGTCACATGAATTCACAAACACATGTCGCTTTACACCAATTCAAACAGACACTGGTGCGCTTATACACTTATACCCTTAGGTGCAATACACAAAGATACATATGCAGTGCACATAGGCTCTTATACGTAAGTACAGTATGCATGGATGTAACACATGGATGCAAAGACACCAAAATATTAAAACATGATATTGAAGCTTCTTATACACGTTGAGAAACATAATACACATGAGTGCTATGGTTCAAATAATACTGTTTGTACATGCCACTACACGTAGAGGCAACTATATACAGTTCACAGTTCTGCCGTGCTTATACGTAAGTCCACATAAATGGGTACACATGGGTATAAAATTCTTTTACAAATAAACATAAATATACAAGAAGACACTAATATACTTATACAGATGGCACAGTGCGCCTGATAGAGAAGTGCGTATTCACAATATGCTTAGACACTTATACGATTTTATACATAGACACTAATACGAGGAAGACACTTATACGCTTAAAGAGGGACGCTAGTACACTTATGGAGGCTAATACACCAATTTACATAGACACTTAAAACACTTAATGACGTGGACACAAGTACGTAAGTACAAATACTCATAATTACGTATATACAAAGTTTGCATATTTACAGTTCGCTTATATACATAGTGTTAGTTTGGACACTGTAACATACATTCATATTCGGCCGCATGGATTTTAAAGGAAACAAAATCTGTATATAGTTGAATAAAGTAACGGTTTTAGGTGACCGAATGGTTCATAAAATTTTGATGAACGAAATAGATAGATGGACATAGTTGAATATTTTTTCCGCGTGGACATTATGTATTCAAATGATAACAGACTAATTAGATCTGAAAAACAGATATAAATATAATATGCTTTACAAATATACTATATGTCATTTGGTGGGAAAATAATAGCGGCTGAAGACAACAACTTTTTTCTGTGATGGCGCTCAATGGGTGCTGTTAAAAATTAAAGTTAGACTTTGTTGTATATAAGATAAAATTCTAACTTAGGCCTTGAACTAGCTAACTTAGGTCAATTTTTACCCTTATTTTACTTAATAAGTTATATATAGTCGGGTGGAAAAGGACGAGAGCTCTAGACATGTCTGGAAGTTATTTGAATCTCTTTATTGGGGGAGCCCAATTCAGAGATTCTTCTAGGAATATTTTTATTTTACTACCAGTCGACATTTCGGAAACTGTGAAAGATGCTGAATTCCCCCTTTACACTTTTTTTTAAATATATGGATGTAAGATTTTGAAAAGAAAAATTAAAAATTGTATTCGCTGTCAGAGAGAGCGTATGACGTTGGACTTCTGATTTCGGTCAAACTCCGGATAAATGTAGGGCTCCATAAAAACAATTGCATTTGCGGAAAAATGCGCATCTGGTCAGAAATATGCAAGGAATTCGAAACTTAAAGTTTTAAGTAATCTGCATATCTTTTGAATTCGTCTGAACCGAGTGGTAGTAAAGTGCAATGATTAGAGAGCAAAGAGGTAACACTTTTGATTGGAGCAATGTAACTGTTTTCTTTGCTATTTTTGATTTCATTTTATTTTGCGTGTAAATTAATTTTCAGTAATTATTTTTTAAGAAGTAATATGAAAAATTAGATTAGCTTCCTGAGATGTGATGTTTAAAAAGAAACATACAAATTTCTATATTCCGTTTCATATTTCTTGCAATCCTTTTAATCGATATTCTTATCGTCTAAGTCAAAATCTTATCATAAAATCAATAATCATAAAATATTGGGCTCACAAATTCCACAAATCGCATTATCGAGAAAAATTCAGGGAAAAAAAATAATAATAAAAGATGCAAATACGGTATTCAAACGATATGTGTTTGTAATGACTCTTACATTCCTTTGTATAGCAAATGTTTCAGCGATTTCCATGTGTCCCAAAAGTGATCGGTTTTTTTACTGATGTTGCGTTTTTTTGCAATATTTTTTATCTTCAATAAAAATAAATATTTGTACTTTTTACATTTTTTTCTCTTAATTAGACTAATATGTTAAAAAATTATCTTCGTTCATTTCCTTCTAGTGAAAGATAATGCAATCGTTAATGGTTTAAAATTATATTTGTAAATTTTAGCATAAAGTAAAATGAAGATTAAAAAAATAACATAAAAAATAGTTTCGATTTCGAATTGCAGACCTTTCGTCCGTGACCTCTGCACGTTCCTTGTAAGCATCAAGAATTTGGCATGTTCAAATAGCCTAACCTTAAACATACATGTCTGTCTGTGTGATTGATAAACGCTTATTGGTAACAGGCTGTTGTATTGGTTATTTTATTTTCTACAGAAGTATTTTGAGAAGTGTTACTTTAATTTGGTAATCTCTAATCTAGACTAGACATGACTAAGCTATGGTTATTGCATTTTCAGAACTGGAAGCCTATATTTTGCAATTATATGAAGTGTTTGTTTTCATAGAGATTTTGCTCTGTTTACTGAATTTTAATAATTGCATCTGTTTGTATTAACTGAAGCCTTGCTTATCGGGACCGGATTGAGAAACGTATGTATGTACTGATTTACGTGTTCTTGTATGCATGCACATATGTATGTTTGTCTATATACACACGCCTATACGCACATAATACATAGAGACATGTATGCAATACATAGATACGTGCATGCATACATACATTTCTGAATCCGGCCCTGATAACAGTAGAGTACCAAAATATTTTTAAATATCTGACGCTGAGACCAAAGCTAGTGAAACCCGTGCGGCAGAATTTAGCAGTAGCATTCTTTTTTTTTTTAATTTATGGAGGCACTGGGCGGTAAAAAGCCTGCCGCCGACCCTAAAAACATCTAATAATCTCGAATTCAGAGTGTAAATCCTGTTACTGTTAATTTAAAATGCGTTTTTGTTGTCTCAACAGTTTAATTTTGCAAGGATTTCATTATAGTTGATGAATTAAAAAATTTACAAGCAAATATTTTTCGAAATGTAAGGCAAATTGCAATTTTGCCAGTTCTATTCATGTTTGATTCCTGCCGTCTCCTGTAGATGGCGTTGGTGACTTTAGAAATTCAAGTGAGGAATTTTCTGCGAAAGCCAAGTGTTTGATGTGAACGATTGTTTGGTTAATTGTTATGGCCGAGTTAAAGCGTCAAATAGCAAGCAAAATTCAGTTGTTGATTGTATGTATTCTATATATGAACATTTTCCATTTTATATTTCCAGAAATGTAAATTGTATTAGGTTTTAAAAAGTGGAGTGTATTAGTATTAAGAACAAAATAATGCAGTATCTTTGTGCTTCAATAATGTTTTCATGCTAAAATGGAATTTTGTCTAGAATTTAAAAATAAGAACATACTGAAAAGCTATTTGCTTATCTGATTCATTTTGCTGTATGTTGGTAAAACCCACTGTTAGCTATCCAGTAAGACGTCTCTTTCCAAACTTTTCTGATGAGTATTAAATTAAAACTATGCTCGGAAGGACTGTGTACTTAGGGAATATTGTCTTTGTAGAGGATTTTTTTTTTTTTTTTTTTTTTTTTCTTTTGTGTGTGTGTGTGTGGATCTCGTTTATATTTTAGGTTGTACGCAGTGAAAGCTAATAACGAAAAACCTATTAATCTTCTTAGTGGCTGTTGAATCGAACCAAGGCTATCATACCGGTGCTGAGTGTCTTAACGCACTGGATTGCCGATGGGACCAATGGAATTTTTAAATTGGTTTCATTTACTTGTAATTAAATGTTAACTGTGTCGATAGTAAAGATTGAGGTTCAGTACATTTTTACTGTAAAATTTTATAGTTTTCAAGGAATTTATGATTTATTTGATTTGTTAAAATAAAAGGTTAATTCAAACTTTGAAAAACGAATGTGCGGAATTTTTTCAATTATTTAGCCGTACACAAAATTTCTTTAGTACTGGACAAATATTTGAATTTACAACGATTCAAAGTATGGAAACCGAAATGCATAAAAAATATTAATTTGATGTATGTATTTGAAAAAGGAATCGTATTCTTTTATTACATGTATGCATCAAAATGATTAAAAAGAGACGCTTTATTAAGTTTTTGTCGTGAAGGTAGGTAACATACATGTATTTTGCCATTATTAACTATCCTCTTACTCAGCGGTTCTTAACCTTTTTCGCCATATGCACCCCTGTCACTATTCCAAAACTCAAAAAATGCGTATACATTTATTTAAATTTAGATTATTTACAATGTGTTTTATAAATTAAACAAGAAAAAGTATAGAAAATGTCGATAAATACCAAAACTTGAATAAGAGTAGATTTTATATTCATAAATTAAGTAAAAGGTTGACGGCATTCCCCCTGGTTGAAAAAACCCTGCTCTTGCAGCTATGCCCCACCAGTGGTCTAGTGGTAAAGGCAACCAGTCTAAGATTGAATTTTACATAATTTTAATTAGTTTAAACATTTATGAGGTATGTTTGACTGGATATGGTAAAGCACATAAGGACATCGTAGGTGATTCAAATATGTCGTGTAGCCCATATAAGTTTTATGTTTGTTGAAATAGTATTTCTCTGCCTTTCTTGTTTGTCTGCAATAGTATTGTACCGCTAAGCTCACTTAGCTCTATTTTCCACTAATTTTAAAACTGACGTAAGGAAAGTGAATATAAATTGTTTCTTTCTTTTAGTGTGGATTAAGGCAGATAGATGGCGCCATTGTTAAGTTTCGCGCTTTTTATCTCTTCCGCATACTCTGAACTTCAGTATATATTTTCAAGCTTTATTTTCTAAGGAAGAAAAATAAATTTTTTCTTTATTGATTAGCTTGTTTGTATTTCTAAGTGTCTGCTTGTCGATTTTGTATTTTGAAAGGGATGATAGCATAAAAGAGATTATATTGGCTGCTCAATCCCTCTCCTACATCTGTCAGTTGTTTCTGCGTGCTTGTTGAAAATATATCCGAGTCGATAAGTGAGAATACTGTTAAAAGTCCTGGCGATTAGTTAACATCTGAATTACTGTAAAGTGAAAAACACACGCATCACCAAATTTAAGAGACTATTACTTACTAGTCATTCTCTTATTTATGACTAATCATATTTGTTAATTAAGTGGAGTAAGAGGACTGTATTTTCTTTGATGTCAAATTTTAAATATGGCCGTACTGTTTTTCTAGTTAATCTGAATTTTTAGAAACTGCTTTGTCCGATCGACTAAAACCATGATATACTTACTAGTGGTCTCTGAGTTCTAGTCCCAGCGGCTTGAATGGACTAGCTGTGTGAACCTTCCATTATATTTTCTTCATGTGTAGCATAAATGCCTGCCAGTTTTCCTCAAAAAGTCCTGCACGAAGGCATTTCTTCCCTTATGCAAGTAGCTTAATGTACGCCTTGGGGGAAGAGGCACACTTCTATATCTCCCGTTCTACTGGGCCGATTGACGAAATTCAAATTGCGTTTTCCATGCCTCGAAAGCGCGACTTAAAATATATTTTAGATTTATATATAGCATTGTTCTAACATAGGTATTTTGACACAAAATTGGACTTTTTCTGAAATATCATACCGATTTTTTTCCATATTTCGATTCAAATTATGCCAAAGTGCAAGTTTTGTAAAAATCCCAGGAGTGGTTTTTAAAAAATTAGCTGTCAAAATTTTAGCTCCTCCATGTTAATTGAATTTGGTATATATTAATTAATATCTTTTTTTAATTAAACCTATTTGATTCTTCCTTTCACATTTCTAAATTTAGTTTCATTCCAAATAAAATTCGCCCGTTTTTTATGATTTATTTTTAAAATTTGTATTTTTAATAATTTTTATAAATTTTTCGAAAAAAATTTTGAATTATAACCTATGAAATTTTTACCACCATCGTGAAGTAGACACGTTCGCGAATATTTTGTTTTCAATATGCTTGCACAATGACGCTAAGTTTACGAGATCGCCCTTTGTTAGTAAAATTGTTTTACCAAAACAGTTATTCCGCTGTAGCTTCTTTACTGAAATTTTGTACTTTGAAGGGGATTTCAAGAAATCCAATGAATATTGAAAACCTTCGAAAACTGATAACGAAATTTAAAGAAACCGGATCATTTTCTGTTCGCTCTGAAATAGGAAGAAAACCTGTTTCTGCAGAAGTAGTGCCTGAGTTTGCGCTTCATTTGGTAGAAGACATAGCTTCAAACTTTCAGGCTAGCACCAGAAGTCGTCATGTAGCAAAGGCGTTGGATAGGCCACGTTCAACTGTCTGTAAGATCTTGGGGAATATCCTCCGCTATTATGCTTAGAAACTTTCACTGGTGCAGCAGTTGCTTCCACGTGATAGTCTCCGATTTTCACTTCAGTTTCTTGTTCGCTTTGAGATCAACTCAGAATGTCCATGGAATATCCACTGGACAAACGAAGTGCATTTTTCATTTGGACGGTGCAGTGAATACTCACAACTACCGAATTCGGAAACCAGAAAATGAGTGCCTTATCTTAGAGGCCCCATTGCATTCACCCAAAAAGTGACGGCATAGTGTGGATTTTCTGCATCATTTACTCTCGGCCCGTACTTCTTCGGGGAGTTGAGTTCTACAGGTCCAGTGACATGCTCGATCACCGGGCAGCCATATGATCTCTGTTAGAGAACTTAATTGTTCCGGCTCTGCAACCACGTTAGTGCCTTGCACGCACAATCTTTATGCAAGATGGAGCTCCTGCACACATTGCAGAGTGTGTTGTGAATGTTCTTAAACGTCATTTTACGGAAGAACGTGTTATCATCTAGCACTTTCGTAATATGTGGCCTCCCTGATCCCCAGACCACAGGCGATGCGATTTGGGGGATTTGAAACATCTGGTAAGTCGTAACAATCCAAGAACTTTACCTGATCTTAAAGCCAGAATTTCACACCAGGTGCTCAACATTTCCCAGCACACACTTCGGTTAATTGTGGAACATGCCATCTTGCAGTTTCATATGGTAACTGAAACTGATGGCCGTCATGTGGAACATGTTTTTGTGATAAAATTAATAAAACTGTTGTAAAGGTGTGGCTAAATGTGTAAGTTATTAATACAATACCGTCTGGTGGCGATATTTCTAACTATTTTTTTTTCCTCCGCCGAGAGACATTTCCATCCTGTGATTAAGTCCGTCATAAAATTTCACACATTTTTTAAAGACTGATTTTCTCTGTAGGCAGCTTTGAAATATGGTTTTCTAATTCTGATTGCTGTGTGTGTGTGTCTATATATTATATATTATATATATATCATTGTATTTTATATATATATATTATATGTTGTATGATCTTAAATTCACTTAGTTCGAAAACAAGTTTTTCTAATACTTGCGCAATAGCTGCAAAGTAAGATAATAATAATTTATTTACTAAAGAAATATTGATTATATTATCTTCTAATATAAATTTAGTAAATTTAGTAGAAGTATCTAAAAAGAGTGAACTCATATGTAGGAAGTATAATTCCGAAAATTGTGTTTTAAAGTAACTTGAATGTAAATTGTTAAAAATTTTCTACGGGGACTTGAATTAAATCATGAATAACAAAATTTCAAACTTTGAAAAAGAAATTAAATTAAAAGCAAGTAATTATCGCTATTGATCGGAAATTAGTTGACTTTTCTTTTACTCAAGTAATAATTTTGATGCCAAACCGGCAAATTAAGTTAGGCCAAATAGTTTCGTGAAGTGATGAGATTTAGAACCAAAGTGGAGTACCAAAGAACTCATTCTGAATTAAGCATTTTCGCTAATACAAATTTTGAAGGAAAAGCAATTTATGTAGTAAAATTGATAAAATACTTGAGTAATTGTCCCCCCGACACCTTCGCTTTTATGCATGTTAATTCAAAACTATTTGTATAAAAATTAAACATTGGTAATCTTAATTAGAATTATGAAATAGAACTCAAAGTAATTGAAATAAACATTAGAAAATTAAGAAACATAATGCTATCTTTGCAAAAACAAATCAGATAATAAAAATTGAAATTAATATATGTATAATAAGAATAAAGGGAATGTACATGAAGATATAAAACGCCAGAAAATGTATTAATTAACTTACGTTCTTTCTAATGGAATGTGGGTAAAGTATTTTCTTCGGTGTCTTACTCAAAAGGGTTGTGTGCCCGAAATTCCTTATCGACGGCGGGGGCTTTGAATTATTTCAGGTGGCGAAACTTGTGAGAAGTAATTTATGGGACATGGGAGGGACTAGGAATGTTTGAGGGGCGTTTGTTCCGGAGTTCATATGTGAGTGAAAACGTCTGTTATAATTTTGAATATACTAACTAGTGAATGGAAATTAATTAATTTCTGTCTAATTGTCGTGTCGGAATGAGGAAGAAATTAAGAAAAGAAAAAAAGTAATTTTCAATGTCAAAGCTATTTGACAGACTAAAGATTATGAAACAGTCTCATTTTTTTAGTAAGAGTATAAGAAAAGTCTGAAAACAATTAGCTTTTTACATTATATACAACTTTGTAATTACACTATGTACAAAGCCTCCAACTGATAGTCATCCAACTTATACCGCCTTCTCAGGTTTAAGAACAAATTATCATATCCCTATCCGTGAAATGATTTAGAGTGAGTATTTAACGTCTGCTCTTTTTTAAGCTAATTGTTTTCAGACTTTTCTTATACTGTTACTAAAAAAATGAGCCTATTTCATAATCTTTAGTCTGTCAAATAGCTCTTTGACAGTGAAAATTACTTTTTTCCTTTTCTTAATTTCTTCCTCATTCCGACACGACAATTAGTCAGAAATTAATTAATTTCGATTCATTAGTTAGTATATTCAAAATTTTAACAGACGTTTTCATTCACATAAGAACTCCGCAACAAACGTCCCTCAAACATTCCTAGTTCCCTCCCATGTCCCATAAATTACTTCTCACAAATTTCGCCGCCTGAAATAATTCAAAGCCCCCGCTGCTGATAAGGAATTTCGGACACACAACCCATCTGAGTAAGACCCCGAAGAGAACACTTTACCCACATTCCACTAGAAGGAACGTAAGTTAATTAATGCATTTTCTGGCTTTTTATATCTTCATGTACATTCCCTTTATTTTTATTATATATATATTAATTTCAATTTTTATTATTTGATTTGTTTTTGCGAAGATAGCATTATGTTTCTTAATTTTCTAATGTTTATTTCAATTACTTTGAGTTCTATTTCATAATTCCAATTAAGATTACCAATGTTTAATTTTTATACAAATAGTTTTGAATTAACATGCATAAAAGCGAAGGTGTCGGGGGCACAATTACTCAAGTATTTTATCAATTTTACTACATAAATTGCTTTTTCACTCAAAATTTGTATTAGCGAAAATGCTTAATTCAGAATGAGTTCTTCGGTATTCTACTTTGGTTCTAAATCCCATCACTTCACGGAACTGTTTGGCCTAACTTAATTTGCCAGTTTGGCATCAAAATTATTACTTGAGTAAAAGACAAAACACCTTCGTATTTATTAATTATTGTTCATTGAACGGGAGTTGGTTTGTTCCCCTTGAAAAGTCAACTAATTTCCGATCAATAGCGATAATTACTTGCCTTTAATTTAATTTCTTTTTCAAAGTTTGAAATTTTGTTATTCATGATTTAATTCAAGTCCTCGTAAAACATTTTTAACAATATACATTCAAGTTACTTTAAAACACAATTTTCGGAATTATACTTCCTACATATGAGTTCACTGTTTTTAGATACTTATACTAAATTTATATTAGGAGATAATATAATCATTATTTCTTTAGTAAATAAATTATATATATATATTATAATGTAATAATATATATTATAATATATATATTATATATATATATATATGTGTGTGTGTGTAATTATATATACATAAAGAAACTTAAGAAGAGGCAAAAAGTAAAATCGAATTTTTATACCCATCCTGCGCTATAGCTGCAGGATTGAAGTAAAATAAACTTAAAGCATCAAAAGTTAAAAGTAAATTGGAGTCAAAGCAACGTAATACCTCAAGAATATTAATAATTGCATCCTTTTGTTAATGTTTTACCACAATATATAAACAATTCAAAATTTAAAAAGGGATCATAGTAGTACAAACTCGAAAACGAAAAATGCGAAAGGGAAAAATATACAAGATAATAAAAATATAAAAATTAATCTCCTTTTGCTGAAACTCCAATTCAGAACTCATCAGGCGAAATGAATTAAAGCTTCATAAAAGTTGATTAATATGCATCAAAAACGTGTTTCGTTATAATCTGTAATAATATATATATATAATATGTTTAATAATCATATATATATATATATATATATATATATATGTGTGTGTGTGTGTGTGTAACCTTCAAGGCTTATGAAAGGATGAAAAAAGATTTGTTGTTTCATGTTTGCCTTTTTTTTTATACTGTCTAATATTTTTCTAATGCCTTTGTTTGTAAAACAATTTTCGAAATAATAATAAATACAAATTTGTTCTTCCGACAAAGCAGATATATAAAAAAAGTGTTGAAAGAAAGTTCATCTTCGTCTTACGTAAGTGTAATAAAGCAAGGCTGTCAACGGGTGGCAAACATACGGCATCTAAAGTTGTGTCTTGGTTTCGAAATTCGGAAGGAATGGTTGCGTGAATGTTTCTGTAGTCTTCCCCGAGTGTAGTTTTTCTGTAGTTTGCCCCGTAAATATGAATCAATAATTATGATAAAAATTCAGTATCATAAATATGATGTTCTTCAGTATCTTCTGCTGGGGCATTCCTTCTTTTAGGCTGCTCTGCTGTCCAGTGCGTTTTTATACCAATAATTAGCCGTTTTTCTCACGTCTTCCTGTGGTATGGGAAATATTTGGTTCTAAAAAAATATCATGCTCTTTTTTTTTTTTTTTTTTTTTTTTTTTTTTTTTTTTTTTTTGTAACGGTAATCTAAAAGATGCGTTTTCTTAAATTACGCTCCCGTCCAGTATATCAGCTTAGCGTTTATCTTCCGGATTGACTAGTTTCCCAATTATTAAATTCGCTGACAATTTCTGGTCGGGTTCGAATCCGATGACTGACTGCTTTTATCGTATCGATGGAGTCATGACGTATAATATCTGTGTTCCCGTAACTGAGTCTGTTAATTAATCAACAGACTAAAATTTGCGGCACGTGAGAGATTCAGAAAGGCATTTCAAAATATTAATCATATTTCGTTCGGTTAAAAAACTTCCGAACATGCGTGATTTCCGAACTCATTTAACTATTCGTTTGTGTAGTGTCAGCACTGTGTAAGTGAACATTCGCGCACAATTCTGCCTATGCGCATAAAAGTTCCCTAATTTAAAACAGTATGTTGTCTTAAGTTTAAATATCTGTTTGTAAAGACTTTGTCTTTTGTTTTAACTCTGTTGTAGTAGTTTAAAAAAAAAAACCTGTTTTAATGTATATCGTATGTTAATTTCGTACGTCGCATAATCCATAGGACAAAATGTTCGTGCAATTAAGCTTGTTTTTAAAAAATATTGAGAGGTTAGAATGAGTTAATCAAGTTTTACGTATAAAACTTTTTCTATGAATTTAAATTTCGATGTCCAAGACGTATTGTATAGGGTGGGGCAAAAACAATTAATCGATTAATAATTTGAAAATTAACGCATTAATTTAAATTAAATAATAACTGCGTAAACTATTTAAAAAAAATAAAAATAAAAGAAGGCCGAGAATTTTCGTTTTTAAGTCATGTTTTTAAAGACAACACATTCAATTGAGCTCCACTGGAATTAAAGCACACTTGTGCACATTATCCATGACTTTTCGCAGAAAATTTACGAGAATTGCATGGATTTTCTTTCGGATGTAATTTTTCAGTTCTTGCATATTGTAAAGTCGTTGGGCGTAGACCTTATCCTTCAAACAGCCTTATAAGAAAAAATTGCGTGGTAATAAATCGGGCGAGCGTGGAGGCCATTCAACGTCTCCGAAACGAGAGATGACATCTTGTGGAAACATCCCTCAGATGACAGTCAGTCGCTTCTAGTGCAACACACGTGGATTCTCTGCTGTCCAGTATGTGAAGTTTTGCTCGTTGACGTATTTCGCTTAGGTGAAAATAAACTTTGTCGGACATTATCAAATGATCCAGGAATTGCAACTTTTGTGTCTTTTCTTTTTTATCTTTTGCAACCATTTCCTCAAAATTCACTCCACCCGATGCTTTTCCGACTAACGCTCGGTAATACTGTTTTATTCAGCAATGTGTGTTTCACCTTGCCATCTAGGAACATGTCGGCATGGCGCCAAATTTAAATCGTCTTACTGTTTCTGTCCCATCCTGTTTTACCACCAGGTAAACACTGTGTTAAAATTTATTTTTATCGCATTTGGCCTCTCATAAATCTTTCTTCTGAACTGTGTTAGTTCAGCCCTACTAGTGGCCAAGTAGTTAAGACCGCTGAATACTGGTGATTCGACCTACTTTTGAGTTCGAACCCAGCGAACGCGCCGACTGCACGATTGATTTTCATGGTTTTTCCCATGTGTAACGTGAATATGTGCCAGTTTCCCTCCGAAACTCCACGAAGGCATCCTTCCTCATAGGCTGATAGTTCTCTTAGCTTTGCCATATTCAGGTAATCTAACAGTGGTAGCTCGACTCATCTTTAAATCCTTGCGAACGGGCCTACTGCATGGACGTTTGGAGGGTTTCCGGATATTTAATGTGACTTCAAGCCCTTTTCCCTTTCAATGTCGTTCTTGAAAGTGTTCCTTCCTTGGCAGATATCTGTCGTTTATGCTTTAATTAAAAAAACAAGTCGCGTTGCGCTAGTGACCTTGTTTAGAATCGCATTATTAGTGCTGAATAAATGGATTATTTTATTACTGTACATTTATATTTAAGGACAATCGTATCAGGATTCTGCCATAGGTATATTTTCAATTAATTTATGAATTGTCAGCAAAGAAAAGCATACGGCCTGCTTACTCACCAGTGATGAACTTGTGGGCGTAGACTATTCATAGTACTATACATACAGGCCAAGTGAAGATCGCATCTATTGTGAATAACAAAAGAGCCGCAAGAAACTGCCGTGATCAGACCTTTCTGTGTTTGACGTGCCTTTGATAGCGCGTTGCTGGCCATTGTGCCTAATCTGGTTCCGGATGCTTCAAAAATAGACCTCTGCAGATTGGTATGGTGTTGTGTATTCAGATGAACTCTTCTTTCTTCTGCATCGACTGATTAAACAATACAAATGTGATTTGACGATTTGACAACATGAGCCATATGGCTGCCCTAACAAGTTGGGTGTTTATTTCAGTTGGTAACAACTTTGTGATGATGAAAAAAGCTTTCTCTTGGCACCCATTACTTCATTTTTCTATCATGACAGGTCTATAATGTCATCTATAGGTACTCGGATCCCCCCTTTTAATATAGATTTTTTGGAATGCTGTTAAATAAGTCATCAAATCCATGAGTAGGATGAATGTCTAAGGTATAATTTCGATAATGTAACGACAATCAATGTTGTAGCATTGATTGGTATCGATACTGCAACATGCGAGGGCTGTTATTCGTATAGTGTTGAGGAAGTGTGTAATGTTTTGAAAATTCAGTGTATTTTATAATAACACTGTATTTTTTTAACATAATCCTATTGTAATTTAAACAACTTGCATTAAAATTTGAAAAACCGTTAATTATGGATGGTAATTTGCGCAGTGCGTTTTTTGTATAGTAATGAGACTGCATTTTAGAAAATGAAGATGAGTCTAAAAATATCAAAATTTGCTTCCCCAGATTTTGTTTTTACTCATCTGGCTTCGCATTTTTTAGAGTCTATATTATCAGGTGGTCATTTTCAAAGTGTTTGTGACTGGAGATATTGTAACATGTTCATTCATTTTAGGGAAAGTCTTCCGTGTTTTTTTTTGGAAAACCTTTTACTTGTTTTTCGATTTGTATGATGCATATGTTGGGTTATTATAATCGTTTTATTTCATTTTCAGGATAATTGTATTGTAGAATGCTGTCAAGAATAAACACTTATTACTTTCAGTTCTACGTTAGATCCAGAAATTAGCAGCTCACTGCCTTTAAAGCACTGAATACTTACATTGAAATGCAAACTGTGGTTCATGATTAACAAATTGTAGTAATTATAATAAAAAATATTCCAAGGAAAATCTTTTGTATTACTAGTAACTAACTGTACGTGGCCTTCGTTCAGGTATTGAGTTCTGAATTCAAATAACTATTGAAATCGTTACAAGGTATTTTTCCCGCCTACTTAGCATGCCTTCTTAGTGTAATTGTCAACACACTCGGCACGTATTCGAGAAGCCCGTGGTTCGAGTCCCGGCGAAGGCATTGCTCATTTTTCATCTCGTCTGCTTTAAAAAAAAATACCCAATGTTTCTACATCGTATGAAGCAGAGCTATAGGGCATGTACAATTATGGTACGTGTACATAATTGTGGGATTTCAAAAGTTAATAAAACTTTTTCTATCTTAAAGGGCGCATTATCAAATTTATTTGGAATTCAGTGTATCCTATGCAGTGTAGTGCATACATTATTTGATCACTGTGTTCCTGAGTGGGACTTGGGCACTACTGCTATGCAGCTGTCTGCTATGCCTGTCTTTCACTTACTCCTGTAAAAAGAAAATCGCGTAGTAAAAGATTTGGCGGACGAAATGACCATTATCACAATCTGCAGCACGTCTAATCCAGCACTATTTGGAAACGTAACTCCGAAGCATTGGCACATTCTTGAGAAAATGAAAGGAAACACCATCCATTTGTAGAATGAAATCACCACATTTGACTAACAGATGGAGTAATAAAAGTTTTCTTATATGTTCGGAAATAAATCACCAATTACTGTCAAGGAAGAAAATGGAGCAAATGGGTACTTTCCCGTGTTTCCATTGCACAGGACGTGATGACTGTTGAAGAGTCACACTAATGCACCATTTAAACAGTGAACGAAATATAATGGTGCAGTATATCACTGACCTACAAATCTCAAAACGGAGCATGGAGAAAGGTATTGGAAGCTATCTGGAAAACTGGGCCTGTGGCTTCTGAAACTGTAATATTTTTTATTATACTTCATGTATATCGATATACTTATTTTAGATGTGTCAAATAACTTTTCGTCTTTAGTAATAGCTTCTTTTAAATTCAGTAATAGACGAAGCTGTAAGTATTTGTAAAAATAGCTATGATGATTGCATTGGTACAAAATCCTAATGTGTTGAACTATTTCAAAGTATCATTTGGATTGCTGCATAATATAGATAAAATACCTTAACAAAAATTTATACTTTCCTAAAGAGAATTAATGCTTTTTGTTAACTGTAATTAAACTGAGTAATGATATTACATTGATTCTAGGAGTAATACATAAAGTAGCACTTCGCATATGTTAGCGTCATAAAGTGGCCCATTGGGAAGACACAGATTCAAATCATGGGAACGCTTGTGCATTTTCGTGTTTTTTCCCCCATGTGTAATGGGAATACGAACCCAGTTTCCATTAGAAAGGTACTTCTCAAAGGCTTCCCTCCCTTTAGACAGATAGTCCTTGCGTGCTTTGCCTTAAAAATAATCCTTACAAATGAAATTAAGTGTGAATGTTGTTTCTGGCTTCCAGCCTAAATTATATTTGGATAAAATCTAAGCGAACTAAATTTAGTTTACGATGACTCATTAGAAATAGGAAGACTTTTATGAAGGTTTTCCTAAAACTTGTAGAGCCATTAAGTGTATTTTGAAGCCGGGAAACATAAAGAAACAACGATGCTGTCGCCGGGTCTTCAACTCCGGACCTTCCGATGCTAGCTGGACGTGCTTTCCAATTACAGTTACGAGGGAGGAAGTACCTTACAAACTTTTTGTGTTTGTATGCACTTATAACCGAAAACATATAATTTCTTTCTTTCTTCATCTTATAAAGAATTCATATTTTACTTCTTTCATATACATTCTTAGACAAAAAAAAAAAAAAAAAAGGACGGACCACGACGCACCGAGAAGATATAAAGCAAATTGATATACATACAGGTTTCGCCGGAAGATGCAAAATTTTACATTTTGGCTGCCAATGAATGAACGGTTGTCGCTACAGCGCAACTGGCAGGATATTTAAGAGGAGAAATTATGATTCCAGGTTATAAATTCTTCGCGAAATTCATTCCGTGTACTCTGGTATACAGTAACTATGCTATCGCATACAGGTGCGCCAATGATATGCGCAGATGTCAGAATTTGAGAGAGGTCGTGTAGTTGGGCTGAAAGAAGTCGGTTGGTCTTATCGGCGAATAGGTCTACATTTGAACTGGAGCCATGCTTCTATTAGACGGTGTTGACAGGAGTGGGTGAACCATGGTCGCACACAGCGTCAAGAAGGAAACAGTAGGCCTAGAGAAACGACAGAACGTGAAGACCGAGCAATCGTCAGAGCGGCACTCACAGTCCCAGATGCATCATTATCATCGATTGTACGTGCAACTAGTGCTTCAGTGACGCCAAGGACCATTCATAGACGGCTCACAGGTAGGGGGCTGCGGTCACGGCGCCCCTTGCGCCGACTTCCATTGACCTCTGTACAATGTCAAGCCCGTTTGCAGTGGTGTCGGGCTCATTTGCACTGGAATGTCACTGACTGGAGTAGAATAGTCTTTAGTGATGAGTTCCGCTTTGAACTGAGTCTCGATGACCAGCGAAGGCGAGTCTGGAGACGCCCCGGACAGCGGTGTGATACCAACCTGACTGTCATCCGGCAGACAGGCCGGCAGTTAGGAGTGATGGTTTGGGGTGCCATTTCATTTCATAGTAAGACCTCTTTGGTTGTCATCCGTCGCAACCTTCCAACACAGCGGTATGTCGACGAAGTTTAAAGGCCCGTTGTGTTGCCCTTCATGTCACTCCAGCCTGGGCTTATTACATTTCAGCAAGATAATGTCCGCCCCCACACTGCACATGTTTCTACTGCTTGCCTTAGTGCTTGCCGAACATTACCTTGGCCAGCAAGGTCGCCGGATCTCCCTCCTATTGAGCACGTTCGGATAATTATGGGCAGGGTCTCCAACCAGCTCGGGATGTTGACGATCTAACGCGCCAGTTGGACAGAATTTGGCACGATATGCCTCAGGAGGACATCCGCAACCTCTATCAGTCGATGCCAAGCCAAACAACTGCTTGCATAAGGGCCAGAGGTGGACAAACGCGTTACTGACGTTTTCACTTTGTGAAGCTCTGTCACTTCAATAAATCATCCAATTTTTCTCAAGCTGTAATCATTTGTTTTTCTGTACATGTACATCACTTCTACCGATTTTCGTCCCATTCGGATAACTCCTTCTTGGTGAGTCGTGGGTTTTTTTTTTTTTTTTTAATCTAAGAGTTTATATAGAAAAATGTATGATTAAAAACCTGCATGATCAGTTCCATCCATTATAGGAAGCCGTTAATAGTCAGTTTTTAAATGAAATTTTTGTCACTCAAGTTTTTAAAACAGCTTTCTTGAAAATTCTGAAGTTACGAGAAATAGCTTTCATTTTTCTTTTTAGGGAAAAGTGTCTTTCGAAAGCTTGCAATTGTGAAGAAAAAGAGCTTTTCGAAACTATCATCTGATGGTTCGGCACGGGAAGATTTTAAAATGTTCTCTTGTCAGTTTTAGGAAGATGAGAGAGAAGCCTATCTTCACGCAGGAGTTGTTTGACAGGCCTATTAAAATTTTGTTAGCGCTTTCCGAAACAGAATTCTTTCATGAAAAATAAAAATTGAATCGTTTTAAAACCGGCATCTTATAGACATCTGTCTTTAGGAAATGAATTTCTTTCACAATGCAAGGGTTATTAAATGAAAGCATTTTGCTGCTTTATTTATATGTATTGTATTTATTTGTTTTAGTAAAATCAATGTAAAGTATTGATATCTAGGCAATATGTGCTTTTTTATGCATAAGTATATCAGAAAATAAGGGGAGGGTGGGATTTAAATTATTTTATAGAAGCTGTTCTATCTACGTCAAAAACTGGAGACAATTTATTTGGAGAATGTCATTTACGGAGTCGTAGAAACAACTTCTGGGAGTAAAAATACATACTTTTTGATAATTATATATTATAATTTGAAAAATGTCCGAAATTAGTTGATTTTTTTAATATGTGTGTAAAGTGTGTTTTTTTTTTTTTTTTTTTTTTTTTTTTTATCAACAATGTGCGGATAATAATATGCGCAGAAAACTTAAATGCTTATTTGGGAATTCGAGCCGCATTGTTTAGAAAGTTTGCTTTTCTTATAATGAGCTTAGATGCGTGACTTTTTAATGCGCATTTTATTGTATGCACGTACAGGGATGTGTGTACTTTGTATTCATGTATGTATGTGATGATTATATGCACTTTATATACGTTTATATATTAGTTATTTTTAGCATATTCCCTACAAAACTCGTTTAAATCTTAATCCCTGTGTAAAAAAAAAGTACGGCAGTGATTTTTAGGGGGGTATTGGTAACTGAAACTTAAAAGAGTCATGCGGTGAATGAATCTTGCAAAAAAGAAACAGTAATTTCCATTTAAAAAAAACCTCATCAGCGATACATGAGCGTGGAGTATTTTTGCAACCGAGCAGTGCAAAAGTGCGGATGAGTCAGTAGTTATCAGTGTCTCGCAGTCAGTCCATAAAGAGGCTTGTCAGCGAGGTTATCTGTGCTTCCCCTCATCTGTTTACTCGCCCTCAATCTGGCTTAGCAACTCCTCCCTATTTGCTGGTCAAATATGGCGCAATTTAAAGATCAATTACTTGAGCACCCTGCGGATTTATCAGCTCAAGCAGCAGCGCCTTAGCTTCGCCATTGGACGGCCAGATCTTTTATAAGACCTTGGGCGGCTCCCTGCCTGTCACTTCTTTAAAGAACTCTTTGAAGAGCTTTTTATTTGTCAGGAACGGGACATCTCATCATGTTTTTAATTCCGATACGATGATTCTGTTTGTAACGAATGCATTCTTACGTCTGTTCTGTGAAACAAAAGTACATTAACCACCTTCAGACTTTTTATTTGTTCGGGTTTGTGAGTTTAAGAAACAAAATTTTTGTTCTATTAAAGATTATATTTGATAAGTTTCACTTTTATCAGGATGTTCGTGTTAAGCACGTGTCAGCGCTTCCGTCTGAGGAAATAATTTAAAAACAGTTAAGAAATGTTTATGTAGTTATTTTTGTCGCCCTCTGTTGAAAAATTTAAGAGATATTTACTGATGTTCCTTAAACTGTAGACACCTGATTTGTACAAAAGACTAATAAATTCTATTCTGTTATTTTCCGCAGTAGTAGAGCGCTTAAAGCCGTGGAATACTGATAATTTGACCCTGTGTTTTATTTCTAACGCTCCGATGGGTTGACTTTGGGGAGTTTTCGGGATTTTTCTAATGCGTAAAATGCATGCGCGGCCAGTTTCTGTTAAAAAAACATTCCATTATCTTTCCTTTAGCAGAATACTCTCGCTCCCTTGGTCTGAATTAAATCATTTAACGAGCCGTTTTCTTATTCAGTTCTTAATCGCGTAAAAAGTATTTAGTATGCCGAGTACAGAAATGGAAAATTATATATTATACTTTCAGTCATTTGAAAGCATACTTTTATGAATTTACGAAATAATATAGCTCATGAATTATTTGCAATTTATTGCCGTTAAAGATAAGCACATACGCACGCACACACAAAGGAGAAAGGAAATTTTCTTAAGTTTTTTTTTTTTAATTATTATTGTAGCTGGATGTAAAACTTTTTTGTTTTAATTTGTGTGGAACTGAATTTGGTGCTTTTATAAAATTCATTTCATAAATGCATTGATATCAATTATGATTGAAAATTATATACATATGTATATATTTTTACTTTAAAAAGATGTAAATTTTTTAACCACGATTAAAAATTTTGGACTGATTTTAGAATTTATTGATTACTTTTGTGGTATATTTATTCGTCCGTCTGCATGTTTTGAATTAACAAAATTCCGCTTGATGTCCCTGTAATTCTTGGTTATTAAATTTTTACCGAAATTATTGTAAGGAAATAATCCTTCTTCCTTCAGAATTGCCTAATATTTCAGTTCATAAAAGCGAAGTTTTTGACAGAGAACAAAAAGTTAAAGCATAATAATTTTAATAGCTAAAAACGGAATATTACAAATTTATTCTTGTCACATATTACCAGGCCTCATGTATTTGGTTTTATTAATAGTCCAGAGGGGTTTTGTCCCTGAGGGACTATTGTTTTCGTTTTGGGATTTTGCGTCGAATCACTCTGAATGTCCGTTTCACTTTTCAAACTGTTGCCACCAAATATTATCACCCTGTATTATATTTGAAGAAATTAAATAATGAAAAATCTGCATAAATGTATATATGTTTCTCGCATTGTGATAAAACAACGGTACCTACAGCCATCAAATTTTGCAGGACGTAATCTTACTGCGAATATGGACATCTGGAAGCCCAAATTTGGAATTTGTTTTATTATAGATTTCATATTTTGTAAAACTTAAACGAATTTTTGATTGATTAACTCAAGGATTTCAAAGCGAGCAATGGCTACGTTGTACAGAAAAAATATTTCAATCTCCAGCGCGTGAGACTGTGTATCGGAAATTCTAAAGATATGCTCAATTTAAAATTACTTTGCGATATTGCTCTTGAACTGAGTTTTATGGTTTAAGTGCGGAGAACATGATATTTAATAAATAAAGGTAACACACAAACTGTTAATAAAACGCCCCTTTGAAGGTAATAAAAAATCTGAAACCCTTCAGATTTTTTTTAATAAAATTAATTTTAAAATGTTTTAATGTGAAACAGTGCTTACCAGTGTAAGTATAAATAGTGGATCTCATTAACGGAGAACCAGGCTTAGATTTATTAGTTGTACAGTGGTTCCAAAAGTTTCTCAGTTTTAATTTCTAGGAATGTGCTTAACGGGAATTTTCTCTGTATTGTTGCCCACCAGCGGCCGAGCGGTAAAGTCGCTGAGCAATGATAGTTCGGTCCGAGGTTCGAATTCCGCGAACGTGCTGGCTGCATGGGCGTTTTTGTGGTTTTCCCATGTGTGACGTGTATACGAGCCAGTTTCCCTTAGAAAGTCCTCCACGAAGGCATTCTTCCCCTTAGGGAGATAGCCTTCGTGTGCTTTGCCATAATTAAGTACACCACGTCTCTGTATTGTTTTCCCGGAGGGTTGTTTTTTAATTTTAAATATTTGCGTATACTAGTCTTTAGTTTCCGAATAGTTCCGTTTAATTAGTCTTTAGTTTCCGAAATTTCCTTGTATGTGCCTTAGGCAGACCTCGATCAGTATGCCAAAGGTTTCACACTTTACTTGAGGAAAATAACTTTTTCAGTTTACTAGTTAACAACTGAAAATATTCAGCTTTAAAAATCACTCCGTTAACGTTGGACTGAATTCCAACGAAACTGCGGTCAGCGAGTTTTTAACTTTTTGCTTATTTGAGATCACTTTTAAGCTGTGGCACGATAAACTGGAAGTGCGCAGCAATTATTCAATTGACATGTTGAGCGCTACGTCAGCCATCTGTGGCTGACACTAGATTTTCCGTTTAGGTCGCGTCAGCTGAACGGGATTGCCTTAAACGTACGCATGGCGCTGAACGTGTTAAGTGGACTGAAGTGCAATGAAACTGTAATCTGCAAGAATTAAAAAATTTTTTGGTTGGTTGTGCTAATTTTTACGTTAAGCTTCTTCATTATTTTCTAGCAAAGGATTTGCTAGGTTTCAAAAACAGTGGAATCACTTTTATATGTATATTACGTAAATATAGGAACCGATATGCCCCCCCCTTTTTTTCCTTTGGGTTGTTGTTGTTGCTTGCAAACTATATAGAGACTTTGAATGCAATTTACTGAAGAATACACGCAATTTTATTTAGCACTGGCTGTAAAAGAAATGCTATTCTTTTCAAGTCTGATTTTTTTATATATATTTTTTTATGTTGAGAGTTAATTGAGACTTCTATGTATTTTTGCATTTTGAAACGGTCTTTGTAAAAACCAATGTCAGTAGGATAAATTAAAAAAGAAATGAAATTAAACATCTCTTTGCATGCAATGGCAGTACGCCGATTTTAAATTGAGTATGTCTGCAAATAGTTTTAATTCTGTTCCGTTTGGGTTTAGAAAATGTATTTTACATTAAATGAAACTCAACTCTAATTCGTGATTTTGAGAACATGTACATTTGTAGGCGAAACAACACGTTCTTCTTTTGATAACAAATTGGTTTAATTTTTTTAAATATCACTCTAAAAATCATGAAAATTCGAAGCCTGTTTATTCCATATTTGAGACAAATCACTATACTAATATTCTTTGTAAACTCTGATTTATTTAGCACGTGAACCTCGGGGGAAAAAGAAAGTTTATGCAAGATAAAAAAATACAAAATCAAAATTATAATTTAAATTAGCAGTAGCCCCTTAATTCCTCATTTTTAATTTGGGTATTTACCCTCTTTATTCTAAAAACAGTGATAACCTTTTCTGGATTGCTTCATTTCTAGATCAGTCCGTATCATACGACTTGCATAACGCTGATGCCGTATCTAATTCAGAGCTTAAACCGAAATTTTTTCCTTAATAAGCTGCCATATTGAAATAAATGTGAACTTTGCTTATATTTCTAAGACGTGCCTCGCTGCTGTCTTCCTATCGCAACAGTATCAAAATTGTAAATAGCCTTGAACAGGCACGATTAAGTAAAATGTGGCCGCAAATGTCTGTTGAAATAAAGATGAATATTTAATCTGCTTCAGCTGGCTAGTCTGCTGTTCATCACGAATTCAACGTTTTGTTGTCTGTACTATCAATGATTCTACATCATTTCATCTTAGTCTTGTTGCTTCAATATATATATATGTGTGTGTGTGTGTGTTATGTATTTTCTTTACGTTTTCAAATTCTTCGTCACATAAAATCTTTTTTCTTACAGAGAGAAAGAGTGTGATCTGGAAAAACGTTATGAGTTTTTGAAAGAAGAACTGAGAATTTTGCTGGAGATAGAAGGTGTGTAATTCTTTTAGTGTTGTTATTATTGTTATTAGCTATGTTCTTTCTTTACAGTGGAGTGCAGCTTGCGTTTTTTTTTTTCAGAGTAATCGAAGCACAGTTAGTAGTTCTTCTATGACCTGATGTGTCGTAAATTGAGTTAGCGTTGCCCTTATCTTAAATTTATTGAAACGGAATATTTCTGAATTCATCGGAAATATCTATATTTAGTAATTGACTCATCACGGACGTAAATCTTGACAAAGTCTTGTTTTAATTATCTGTGATTGATATAATCAGTCTTCCAGAGTGTAATTTAGATTCCAGGTTTTATTCAAGCTGGAAATAATTGAAACTTTATAGCGTCAATTAAGTTTTTATCGGAGGAGAGAATATGAAAAATTGCCGCTACCATCGCTGGAAACTGAATTCAGGACTTTCCGATTGCTAGCCAAACATACTTCCAATTACACTACGAAGGCTGGCATTAAGGAAGGGAAACATTTCTTGGCAGGATTTAAGTAAGTGTATTCTAACATATAAAACGTTTGGGTAGTCTAGTATGGGGTTTTGTATTGCAGTGCATCTGGCATGGTATGGTCTCAGTACTTTATGACAAAATAAGGCTGCTCAAAATATACTCTAAGACATGGTTTTAACCACTCATGCATAAATAACCTGAGCTTGTCTAATTTAAATGGATATTTATAATTTATTAATTCTACATTTTGGATGTTATTATGCTTTAATTTGTTAATAGCATAGATATTTGTTATGTTGATTGTTAATTGTTTAAATTAGCCTTTCCTTTAAAGATAGATAAACTAGATACGTCTTTTACATTTTTGCAGAATCACATTAAACGGAATTACTGTATATTTGTTATGATAGGAATTTTTTTTGCCTTTGGACAAGCATCATACTTCGATATGAATGGAATCCTCTCTTCTTTTACCGTATACAATACAATAATCAGGGCCGGACCATAGCATGAACAAATGTCTAGAGCACGGCTTTTTTTGGGGGGAGGGGCGGTCTCACCGTCCACTTAAACAAAATGTAAAAGTAAATTAATCCTTTTGTTTCACAAAATAAATAAACTTTTATCCATATACTCAATTTAAATTTAATCTAAATCTACAAGCTTCCTTTTTTTATTAAGATGTATTGATACAAATGGCCCACTGTACATGAACAATATTTGGCTGACTAGCTAGGTGGGGGCGTGACAAGTGACATTGGGTGCCTATTGCATGGTGTGCAGAAGTCTAGTAAAAAAATTAAACATGGCAAAAGTAGAGACGAAGAATAGGTGTTCTTTGGTAGAGAAACGATTTTGGGTTCTATATATTAATTTTCTTGAAGTGATTAGTTAGTTGAAGCGCTGAAGTAGCTTTTTATGTAATAAATTGTATAAATATTTTATATAAAATGAATTATCGTCACGTTTCCGGTGACGAAAAAAGAAAGCGTAAGTAGAAAATGCAGGGGGGGGAATAAACAACAAGCAACAACAACAACAACAACAAAAAATAAATAAATAAATAAATAAATAAATAAATAAATAAATAAAAAAGCTATGTTTAAATATGTTTTTAATACAAAAACAGATAATATTGACGCGGAAGTTCAGTCTGAAGTAAAGATTATAGAAAAAGGAGTTGGTGAATATTCCGGAAAGCGGTAAGTACATTCAGAAATGACAGAAAGCAATGAAACCAAAATTGAAGTAATAGAAATGAAAAACATAGAAGGCATACCAGATATTGTGGAGAACAACCAAAATGCAAGTGATGAAGGAGAAATTCAAAATGTAGAAACCTTATAATGTTTCTAACTTCTTCGTCTATGCTGAACGTAGGGAAATCTAGTGAACTGTGTAGAGTCTTATCGCTGAGTTCAAGGGCATAACGACAAAATCATGATAGGTTTAAAATACACTTTTATTCAAAGAAATAATAACACTTGGCCCCTTCTCAGGCTTACAGGAAAGCGTCCACTTGGGCTTTAAACCAAGATAAGAAAATAAGAAACTAATCTAATACTAAACTAAACTGACTTAGCCGAAACTAACATATTTACCTAATGTAGTTGGCTCTTAATTAAATTAGCTGGAGATTAATCAACAGTCACGTACAATACGGCCGAGCATAGTTGTCTTAATAACAAAGTCGCCTTAGGGTAAACACTTACCACTAAGGATTCCTAAGATGTCCTACTGAAGACTACGGCTGAGACTACTGTAGTATGACCGAGCTATTGCATTACGCGACGTTGCCGGCTCTGTGAACTAATGCCCAGAGGCACATGGCATAATAGAGTTCCAGACGTGGGAATCTCGGAGGAGAAATCGGAGGCAAGGGGAGCCTACTGAAGTAAGCTGAACCTTCCTTAAATATTCTTTCTACCTCATTTATATGTAACGCGATACTAAAAACTCATTCTAATAGGGAGTTGTAAGTGGGAAACAGGAATTTAAAGGAAAGGAATTAAAAATAACTGCTATGAAATAAACCACAGTTAATGAGACTTTTTTCGGAAAAATTGAACATTTCTTTGTGGCCTTTAAATTTAACAACAGACATGCGACATTATTTGCTTAAAAATAAACCACCATTAAACATGTCATTAAAAAGGTAGTAACAGAAGGTGAAAAAACTGCAACTTGGTCTTTAAGAAGAATATTTTATTTGCAGTAAAGCAAACGGTGAAAATGTTGAACTAGAATAGTTAGTGTACAGTCCAAAAGGTAAAGCAATTTACTGCTATGTTTGCAAGATGCTTTCGATTAAACGAACAACTTTTACAGAAGGATACGCGGACTGAAAAACTGCAAATGTAAAAGTGCAAGAACACGAAAATTCTACTGAACATAGACATTCTATTAAAATTTTAATAGCAGGAAATTTAGTTGAGGGACGTATAGGCACTATTTGAAAAACAGTATTTAGAAGAAAACAATATTGGAGATAAGTACTGCTGCGGGTAGTAGCAACAATAAAGTTTTTGGCTAAAACTTCTCTTGCATTTCTTGGCAGTAATGAACTCTTTTCTGCTTCCCATTGCGGAAATTACATAGGAGCTCTGGAATATTTGACAGAATTTGATGAGTTTTTAGCTTCGCATATAAAAAAAATCGGGTCAGCAGGAAGTGGCAAAGTTGTAGAGACATTAAGTTATTTGGAAGCTGGAGAGATGAAAAATGAGCAATGCCGACTCGAACTCCGGACCTCTCGAATTCGCGTCGAGCGTGCTGACCACTACACCACGAATGCATGCTAAGAATGCTGGGGAAATACCTTATAAACTTCCCTTTTAAAGGGCGATTGAGGTTTTAAGGGACCCAATCCGCATTTCCTGGTGGTGAAGAATCATAATTCGTCATCGTTTAGCTCGGGTGCCACCGTAGAGAAAAAGGTTATTTCGAAGATGGAGATATGGAAAATGACCAATGCCCTTGCCGGGACTCGAACCACGGACCTCTCGAATTCGCGTCGAGCGTGCTGACAACTACACCACGGAACCATGCTAAGAAGGCGGGAGAATTACCTTATAAAATGAGTTATCTTTCATCAACTATTGGCGATGAATTTATTGAAGCATTAAACTAAAAAAATGTTAAAAGCATTCGTGTAAAAAGTTAAAGCCGCCAAATATTTTTCAGTTATAATTGACTTTATCCCTGATATAACATACGTAGACCTGTTAACTTTTTTATTGCGTTATGTGTCAGAAGGTGGAATCCCAATAAAGATATTTTTGAGATTTTTACTAGTTTATTCGCTCAGGAGAATCATTAGAAAATGAAGTTTCAAAAAGCCTTGAAATATTAGATCTGGATTTTTGCAACTGTAGAGAACAAAACTACAACAATGCCGCAAATATGTCTGGAAAATACATTGAGCTCCAAAACCGTATTAAAAAACATAGTCAAACAGCCCATTACCTTCCTTGTGTTTCACATTCATTAAATCTGACAGTAAGTAGTGCTAGTGAATCATGTTTTCAAGCAATAACATGTTTTAATTTATTGGAGAACATTTATACATTTTTTTCGGTGTCCATTAAGAGGTGGAACACTTTAGAAAAACGTTTTGCAGCAAATAATAAACATTTTACGGTAAAAAAATTATGTTCCACTAGGTGGTCTTGTAGAGCTGATGCAAGTAAAGGAATTCGCTCTGGGTTCAACGAAATAAAAAAAAAAAATAAATAAATAAAAAAAAATAAAAAAAAAAAACTACTTGATATATCTCTCGATGATTCTCACGAAATAACAAACAAAATTAATAATTTAGAATTCATTTTAACAGTCATTTGGAATAAACTTCTTTCCAGCATAAATGCAAGCAGTAATCTTGTAGAGTCATTAGGTTAATTGGAAGCAGAAAAGATGAAAAATATGCAACCGCCTTCGCCGGGAATCGAACCACGGACCTCTGAAATACCGGCTCAGTGTGCAGAACCACTACACCACGAAGGCTCGCTAGGGAAGTGGGAGAAATACCTTATATACTCTCCTTTTTAAAGGGGGACTAGGGTTTTAGGGGACGTAGTCGCCAAATCCTGGGTGCGGAGAATCATCATCCACAACCCTTTTAGTTCGGGCGCCACTTGTAGAGTCATTAGGTTAATTGGAAGCAGAAAAGATGAAAAATATGCAGCCGCCTTCGCCGGGAATAGAACCACGGACCTCTGAAATACCGGCTCAGTGTGCAGAATCGCTACACCACAAAGGCTGGCTGGGGAAGTGGGAGAAATACCTTATAATCTTTACAAGACCCTACAACGTCATTCTCGTTTGCGGCAAGTGTTTTTGACAATTTATTTAATTAAGTTAATAGTTTAAGAAATTTAGTTCCGGAAATAGAAGCGGAGGTATTAAAGTGTCGGAAATAAAAACTTATCCCGATACTAAAAAAAGGTCGCGAAAACGGAAAGAATTTTTTGACACGGTTCATCATGATGAGGACGACAAAAGTTCATATAATCAGGGTCAAGACGCCTTTAAACGAAATTGCTTTTATGTAATATGTAACAAAATATCTTTTGAACTAAAACTACGTAGCAAACAAAAGAATTGGATGAGGAACTGTTACAATTTCAATTACTTTGTAAAAGCCAAAATTTAACGTTTCCATCTGACATGCTACGATTTATAAAAACAACACAAATTGTATCGACATTTCCAAATATGGAAATCATATTGCGTATATTTTTAACTTTGGCTTTATCGAATGCATCTGACTAAAGATGGTTTTCGGTGTTAAAATGCGTGAAACACTATTTACGAAACTCATCAAGTCAAACAAAATTAACTTCTTTAGCTGTACTATGCATAAAAGAAAATGCGTTGGGCAACATTAATTACGAAGACATAATTCATAAATTTGCAGAATTGAAAGCCAGAAAAAAGGATTTTTGAATTAATTCATAATCATTTTTTCAAAACTATGGTTTTTGATATTTAATAGATTAAATTTCGTTTTCTAAATTTATGACGTACAAACGAAAAGTTCCAATTCTGTTAATTGTATAGACACATAATCGAACGCATGTTTATAATTATACCAGCAATGGAAGCTGCATTAAAGATTTTTGAAAACTGACTATTTTTGTTAATTATTATTATATACCTATTATTTGTTATTTTGTTAAAAAGTTCTCTTAAAAATTACATAACAGCCCGGGTGTAGGGGCCCGGCATGAAAAATTGTCTAGGGCCATGAAATAGGTTAATCCGTCCCTGACAATAATCCACGCTGGAGTATTTGTTTCGGCCATTGCCTCAGTGCAAAAGTATGCACGTTTGTATGGAGAAACACAAAACCCCAAACTTATGTTGAGCTCAATGACAACATTCCTTTCCTACGCCGAGTTTGTACAAATTTCTTTATCAGTCAGTGAGTTTCGAATTCTGAATAGCTTCTCAGTCTGTTTTCTTCATTTCCTTTGATGTTTGAAGATTATTGCGATTTAATATAGCTGTTACTTATCTCTCTGTCTTTTATTGCGTGCTTTGCCTAATTAAATAATCCAGATCCAGTCCTCAGTGGCTTTTCTCATGTGCTTTGTCTAATTAAGTTATCCAGATTCTGTCCTTTGTGCATTTGTAAAGTTTCTGTTTCTGGAATTATAAATTGATAGTTAAACTCCAACACAGGTAGAGTGTTAATTAATTTCTTAATCTTGCGCTGCAGTTTCGGAAACTTCAGCCTGATTAACATGAAAGAAACTAGTATATGTTTATTTTGCAAGACTTGCGGCATCGCTACACATTAAAGACTAAATGGAAGCAATTATTCATTTCTTGAAGCAGTTATTTAGCTATAAACTGCTAATCAGTTAAGTTGCAGAAAGAAAGAGCTCATAATCATCTGTAATCTCATCAAAATGTTGATAAGCATGGGAGTGTAACATGAAATTACTGATTATTTCTTATTATTGGCATTAACCACAGATGTCCACCATAATTTTTATCAATATTGTTACTAAAGCTGCTTTATGTATTGTTAATTAATACACTTTTAATGTTTTCAGTGATCATCAATATCTAAATGATTTTTATAAAAGTTGATTTTTCAAAAATACTTATGTATATTTGTATATGTTAGGTCTAGCATTTATCTTTTAGTGTGTTGTTACCTTTTTAATCATACAATAATTTATCAGGATCATCTTGAAATTCAAATGGGTCATCACTTGATCATTTTGCTAATTAAATAGCTAGATTGCGAATCTGTCAGCATTTAGTCTTTTATTGCATCGTAAGTGAGGGAAAGTTTTATGTATGTTTAATCCTACATATTTAGTGTGTATGCTGTGTGAAATGACTTATGTCTTGATATTTTTTAATATTAAGAATGCGTAATTAAAATATTTTTTTCTTTTTACCAATTTGATTCGATTTTGAGGCTTATATTCATTTCCATTGAAGATCAGTAGTAATCGCATCTGCTATCTATATTAACAATGTGCCTCTGCAGAACGGCAATAATACCTTTTAAGCACTTTTATTTTCGGCTTTCCCTGTTGCCTCATTTACTTACAAGCAGTCGACTGCAACGGAATGAAAATTTATATTTTCACAAGTTCTGTAGTACTCTTGAACCCTTGCGAAAAACGAATGTTTGCTGATAAGATGGGGTCTTAACTATTTAAACTCTCTAATTTGATTAGTTTCATAGTCTGCCTCCATAATTTGATCAGCCTGGCATCTTTGAGCCAGATGGAGATTGTATGGAGCCGTAGAAACAGTGTTCTATCTGGGATTATAAGTACTCCGTTTCTTGTTTCCTTTAGGAAAAATGTATTTATGGGGAAGGATGATTTCAGGGCCTTTTAAAACCTGAAGCCCTAGGCCTTAGCCTTGTCATCCTAGTCTGTAATCAAGTTTGTTCGCAATAATTTTGAAAATGAAATGGAACACTAAGTTGTAATCTGCTGCTGTATTGCTTGAAATAGTTTTGTTGAGTTGTGTATATTTTTTGAGATTTTTATCCTTCTGCTGCTTAAATATAGCAAGTGGGGGCAAATGCTTATCCTTTCTGAGCGGAGTTTCAGTAACAAATACGACTGTAATGAGATTTTCACCTGTATTTATGTTTGATGACAGGAAATCCGTCACTCGGAGTTACAACGTCGTCATTTCTATTTAGCATTTCCTTCCTGACATCGGTGTTTATTGCTTTAAGGCAAGCTCCGCCTTTCCGATGTCGACGCTTCCCCTCTCTCGCAGATTAACCTCAGCTGTAGTTTATAGAAGGCGGGTTGGAGGCCTTTCTCTCTCTCTCCTTTGTGAGTGACGTACCCTCTGGCAGCAAAATATTTGGAATCTGTGCGGGTTGTTTTTCCTCGCCATTGATTCCTCCACTGCTTCTGACACTGTTGCTCAACCCCCCTCTCTGGCTACCGTATTTGGCCGCTTGGCGCCTTTTGCAGGATCAGATTTTCTTTCAGCTTACGATTATACCATCTGTTTGGAGATACATATAAGTGTTCTAGTACGGTAATTGCTATTTTCTTGAGTAGACTTGCGAACGGGCCATTTTTGAACCGGGTGTTTTCCTTCTGATATTTGGCATTGTTTCCTAAGCTTAAGGAATTGTCCACTTATTAGTTATGGATCTCAATTTGTAACGGAATACACCCCGTCTTCTCTAACTTCTTAACTTTTTACGATCAATGGTAATCATGGAATTTGAGTATCCTTATGAGTTTTACTTCCAGAAATGTTTCATCCTTACTTATTTCAGTGGCGTAAGAAACTTGTAATCATTCTCTATATTCAAAGTTTTCACTCATTTGGTTATCATCTCAAATCATATTCCATGATCATTAAGAGTATTGTGATCACATTCATTTGGTTTTCTGCTTCTTCGAAAGCCATGTGCGCCTATGCTGTTTTGCTTCTTCAAAGGTAAATCTACTTGATGATCAAAATAATTCAATATTGATGGGTTTCGCTTTAGGTAAAGTTCTCAGATCTCAATGCGAATAATTTTCGTAATTTTGTTCACTTCCAGTGAAGCTGTGATACAATTCTTATTCAGAAAATTTCTATGAAATGTATCCCTAATCAAGAAGGTATATTTTGACATGAGCTGCTTAAATTGATTTTAGATTGTTGAAGCAGTTGATACTGTGTGTGTATTTTGGAGCGTGTGTTTACACTTAAAATCATGGCTTCACCTGACAACATGGGCGTTCGATAATTTTGATTTTAAGTTACTCTTTGTCTCTGCCGCGACATTCAAACTTCTGAATTACATCTTTCAGATTTTACAATCTGTAAGAAAAAATGTTACGAATTTTCTGGAATTAGTGGTTTTTTATCATATTTTAATTATAGATCGTTTTGAATATTTCCTAAAAAATTTTATCAGATGTGAAATAATTTATGATTAAACTAAAAGTGAGTACTATAAGCAGTAAGGAAATTAAATTTAAAAAATAGCATTTTAAGAACTATGAATTTTTATAAACCTGGAAAAGAGCCTGTTTGCATAAGGATTTTGCATTTGTGAAGTTCTTTACGAGGAAACTGACTCATATTCCAGTTATGTGTTGGGAAAAAAACCCTATACATGTGATATGCTATGAACTGTTCATCGGAACCGAACTCAAAGTGAACGAACAATGTTCTTTAATCTTATGCACTGATCCACTGGTGGTGTGTAAATGCCAATGTGTTTTTGTTTTTATGAAATCTACATGGTATTTAAGCCCTCTCCTTCACATGGCTGCATGTTCATGAAAATGCGCTCTTAAAAATCGTTCATTTTATCTTTTGATATAAATATTTTAAAATTATGGCAAATTTGACTGCAATAAATTTCTATTAGTTGTGATTATATCGCTTTTTCCTTTTTTATTGTTCATAATTTTTTATTAAGGATAAAATTAATTACAAGCGGAAAAAATAGTACTTTCTGTAAGTTATTAACACTTTGTGAAATTCTGGTCCGTTTTATCCGCGTTAAAAGCGTTTATTTATTTATTTTAAGAATGCAAAGCTTTTAATTATATATTCGAATCGCCTATTTTGAGCAGCATGAAATCTGAAGGTCTTTAATCATATTTCGTACCGTAATTCTTGCGTCTACTGTGGTATTAAATGACATAATTTCAAATTTCATGAAAAAAATAATTAAAGTAAAAATAGAACCATGTTTCAAGGGCACTGTCAGTGTAATGCCCACCGCAGTTCAGAAATGTGTGTGCAAGATTAGAAGGAAGCTAATGTATAGTATAATACAGGGTGCGGCAGCGTTCATAGCGTAATTTGACTTGCGTAGTACAATGACGTACTGCGTGAATGCGCGCCAGCTCGTGCCGCATTCGTGTACTAATGAGCTGCCATTTCGAGTGTGACAGTGATATGGACCGGTGGAGTGCACAGCATCGTGCCTTTGCTGCTGAAAGTTATTTCAAGAATAACTACTCTGTTATTGCTACCCAGTGTCTTACAACCTACAATAAAGCTACATTTCAACTTGGGACGTCATGGGAAAATTCTAGATGGACGGACCATTGCGACAGATATTTCCAGGTAGAGTAATTTCCCGTTTTGGTGACATTTCCTGAGCCGCCTCGCTCACCTGATCTTTTATGTGCAGACTTTTTCCTTTGGGGCCACCTGAAACAAGTTTTCCGAACACGTTGTGCCACCATTCCTGAGTTGAAGGATCGCATCAGAACTACCCTCGGCAATGTCCCAGGGAATACGTTACGCCGAGTTATAGCAAACTTCCAACACCGCCTAGATGAATGTGTTGTGCAGAGGGGGCATCACTTGACAGGCATCCTATTCAAAAAGTAACCGACGCAATGCACAATGACTTACACATTAGTAAATGGCATACCTTTAATTATTAATTGACGTAAGAGGTAATAAATAAATTACAGTTACTGCCTTATGGTGTGTTTTTAATATCCTACTATGAAAGCTGCCACACCCTGTACTGCCATTTTAGAAAGAACGATAATCTGTATTCAGTTGTTCATGATTTGCCAAGAGGCTTATCTAATTCTTCTACAATTGCACTGTATGATGAAGCCTTTGGACAAAATAAGTATCACAATAAAAATAGTCAAAAAATACGTCATCACATACACTGTTTATGCAGGATGACCCAATAGGCTTTGGCCGGGGAAAATTAAACTTAAGTTCGCTGTGGGTGGAGATTTGATTGTGTATTTAAGAAGTGGATATCACAGAAGTATTAATTTCCTTTATTAGTGGAGGTTTTGGAGGCACGTTGTATGATTGCTAATTCAGTAATGTACTACAAAATTGAAATAAGAGATATCCTTTACGAGAAGCGAAATAATACTACATTCAGTAATTTCATCCTCTCCTGTTCCTTAGTGTTGTTGTCAATCCCGATTGTATTGCAGAATTTCAGGAAATTCCCATTTGGATAACTATGATCATGAAATTTCAGTAATGCTCTGTCTTTATTGAAAGATATTTCTTCTGGTTGTGGGATGTTTCTTTAATCTGTGTTTACTTTTGCCGTTTGAGATATATTTTATTTTCTTATGATGATCTTGCATGACATATTTAGTTCAGTTTTCTTACGATTCAGTATTTGGCTAGCCTAAGATATTCTTTTTGTCCCTCTTTAATTGCCTGTTCTTATATTTCAAGTAGAAAGTGCAAAAATTGTGTGTTGGAAGAGTTTTCATCTTGTATTTGCAAGAGAAAAGTTCTAGAGGCATCAGAAATTTTTGGGCAGAATTTTTTCAAAAATTTAATATACCCTCGCTGGGAATCGAACCCAGGTCTTCCGTATAGCGTGCTGATATGCTGACTACTACATTTGTAGAAACCACGGCACAAATGGGTAATTCCTTACAAATTATGAAAGCTTCCGTATATTTATGATTATGCAAAGTATTCGTTATGTTGATAAGTGAGCAGCGTGGCCTTGTTTAGCTCAGTGATTAATATATTTTACATTGGTATGATTGCAGAGATCCTAATCTAGTGGCATGCTTCTAGCTCCTGCTGGTGTTAGGCGGCTGCATTCTGTTTGTTATATTATTTCAGCTATAGCACTCTTAAAATTTTTATTGATATCAGCTGTTTTCTGGGGATACAGGGAAGAGATGAATTATGATTAGAAGTTTTTATTCTGCATTTGAGGCGAGATGAATTATGATTAGAAGTTTTTATTCTGCATTTGAGGCAAAGAAGTCTAATTAAGCTCTCTTTCTGCAAGGGAATTTAAAATGCTGCGCTTGTATTTCGAAAGTCTGTTTGATTTCTGTTTTATATTCCAATGATATAATTGGCAGAAAAGCGTGTGACATTCTGTTGTATTTGATAGAAATGAATATCTGTAAAGGCGCGTTTTAAAGCCGCCGTTTGTTTATTAGAAAAATGCGTAATGAAGTTTGGAAAAGAATGAAATAAATATTAGGCGTTGCTGATTGAAACACCACTTGGCGAATATTTTCGGAATAAATTTGCTCGCTTTGTAATTTTCAAGTGCCATCCTTTTCTCTGTGGTCTTTTTTCCGTTTTCGCTCACATGGAATTAGCCGCATGAAATTTCTTGGCAATTAGCTAACCCACTTGTCTCATCTTTCATGCTTCGTAATTTTGCTGGTATTGTAATGTGAACGTCATTAACTTGATCCAGCAACTAACACTTTTTAAACATTATAGTTACTTTCATATTTCGTTTTGAGGCCTTGTATCTCAGGAGAATTGTGGATTATTAGCGTGTATAATCATTTTTAAGAATGAGCTCCGCAAAATGCTTTCTGCTCTTTTATATTCCATTGTATTTATCTGAACTAAGTTCCTGTTTCTGAAATTTTTGGAGCGAATGAGATGTCTCATGGCCGTAGCAAGGAGTCGCGTTTAACCGCTATCTCGGTTGATTAATTGAATCTGCAATACAACTTTCCAATGTTTACGCTTCAAATATCTTCTGTTCTGGTGGAAGAATAAAAAACAACAAGCTCGGTTGCCTTACATTCCTTCAGATGAGAAAAATGCACTTTTGCAGCTCATTAATATACGTTCCCGAAACGAATCATTCGGCTCGAAATACTTCGGAACGAATAAATATTCGTATTGGCATTTCATGTCATCGGTCTTTTTTTGTTATTTATACTGTTGTAACTTTGACCTATTTGTTTGCTTGGTATTTTTAAAAATTGTTAATCAGAAGTGCTTTTCTTTGCGTTTTCAAATATGTTATAAATTTTATCTTTTTAAACTTGTTAGATATTAATGGTAAAATTTTTAATAGTTTATTCAAATGGTTTTCCTAAATAAATACTTTTTTCCCCATCCTACTTAATCAACTCTTTCATATTATGAAATGTTTTGTGAAATTTCCATAGATGCGTCCTTTTATGGTATAATGAAACTGTCGCATGTATTTTAATGTATATCAAAGGCATTTAGTTTCTGTGATCTTTCAAATCATGCTGCTCTGATATATGATTAGACCGGTGATATGCCAAAAAATGGCATATGGACCGGCTAATTCCATTTTTTGATGAATCAGAAACGGAAAATGTAAATGAAACTGTCGATGAATAGAGATTAAGTTTAACAAGGATTCTAAGGTTCGTAAGACATATAGCTCTCACAAAGTGCACCTATTGAGTAAGCTTTCTTTAAAAATGACTGTGACAGTTACAGTATACACAGTTACGGTAGCAACAGAAACTTTTGTTGTCTGGGAGGGAGGAATTGTTAAACTAAACTGGAGAATTTCGCTTGAAATGGAGATCTTCGGATCGACGGACAAACATCGGTTCCATCTAAGCGTCTACCTGCATGAACTGTTTGGTTATATAAGCTGTTAAATAATCTAGGACATAGAGATCTTAGCCACGGGAAGGGTGACATAGAAAATATACTACATAAGGAGCTGTACAAGAACAAAACCGAAAAGTAGACAATGTCCAACCGAATACATTCTCTTACCACCGCTGCAGTCATAATTGTGTGACGCCACATTTCTCAGCATCTCGCGAGAGGAAATGTGTGTGCTGATTTCAGACTCCATAATTATGAAATTAGATTGAAAATATGTTAAGCACTTGTATGATATGTTTTGAAAGCGACAAAATCTTTCACTGCGCCGCCCAGACGGTATCCTGGTTAGGGGAGTCTTTCAATGCCGGCATAGAAAAGTGCCATCATTGAAAAAAAATAATAACTGCTGTAATTTTGTGTGTGTGTGTCTGCTTATATACTCAAAAGATGAAAGTTGACTTTCCATCAGCTTGACCTGATTTGCTGCAGTTTTTTATCTGAACGTCTACTTCTGACATTTTTCCTGAAAATTTTCAAAGAGGAGAACAAGCCTTATCACACGTTTTCTTATTTAAAAAAAAAAAAAAAAAAAAAAAGAGTCCTTTTTGTTTTTCATGAGTATTTACCGATAGTCAAATGATTGAATTTGCAAACTGCAGGAGTTTTCGCCCAAGCTGTGGCTCTTAGCAGACCGATTTCACAGAGCCTTTTCGAGCTTGGCACAGTGTGTTTGTGCATCTTGAATTTTATTTACCATTTGTCTGGGGCATAATAACCGTCGAGGTTTTGTGCCATTAAAAATAAACCAACCAACCAGAGCCTTTCGAGATTTTATATGTATGTAGCAGATCAATCTCAGAGAAAATAGCCCTCGTTTGTTTAATTGAAATTAAGATGTAAAATTTTATGCTAATTAATCAATTATTATTATTTGAAATTTTACCATGGCTTTTCTTTCCGTAGTCCTCATCAGAAGGCAAATTACTTGTATTTAAGCGGAAGTTTTGAATGTTTTAGAAATTCTGGCTGCCTCGCTTGCACTTACGTCCTGTCGCCAGCTCTGCCAGAGTTTATTTCGACTTTAAGAAAGCTCTGTTAATTATTTGAGCCTGCTTAAGTAAACTATTTTGCGTGTAGTCTTTCTTAGATTACGTTACTTAAATTTGAATTTCAATTTATGTTATTTTAAATACCCACAAGTGGCGGAGTTTGTCCTGTAGCATAAGCAGTGCCTTCTATTAATTTCAGGAGTCAAATAAAAAGGTTATTTTAATGTTTTTATATAACTCTTCAGAAATCTTTGTCATATGATTTAGACTAGAGCAATAACTTGCTTGTCAGTCTAGTAGGATATGAAATACATTGATTTAAGCTTCTATATGAGTAGAACCGTGCAAAAGAATCTAGGTTTCTTTTGATTATTCTTAAAAAGTTTGTTTGATTAATCATATCTAACAGATAAAAAAATATATTTAAACTGAGAAGTAAAGAAATGAATATTGGTACTCAATTTGTGACTCTTCCTGTTGAGTATATGTGTTATTAGTAAGGCAGTTAGGAAACGTCATTCGCCTGTACGTCATTTGAAAATATTGAAATGTTGATGGAAATTTCAAAGCGAAAAATGACATAAGATATGGGAAATGCTAAAACATGTATCTGCGTGATTGATGGAGAAGGACAAATATACGGATTTGAAAATGCATCTTTGCCTTAATTTTATCTCTGATCTTGCACTCAGATTTTTATTTAATATAAGATCGCAATCATAAATTTTATTTTACTTACATTTTTATTCTAATTATGTATTCTATCATCAGCTTACTGAATATTAAATTCTAATTGTTTATAAAACTGTCTACTTACTGCTCATTGCTCTACGCAGTGTTGAAAGTAGGGCTTTCGTGCATTATTCAGAAGCCTGCAGGAAAGATAGTTATACAGGTGAAAGATATTTGGGTTTGGGGATAAGGCGCATCATTCATGATGACTATTCAAATTAATACTCTTTCTATAATAAGACTTCATTTATGATATCATTGAGTATTAAAAATTTGACTATTATAAACAAACAAGCGTGATAAATTAAGTCCTGCTTTTTCTTTTTATTTAAAATAGCATGAACTGCGCTTTCCAGTCTATGAGTTTTTGTTACTATGACATTCAGTTCATGTTCCTCTCTCATTTCCGAAGTGCTTCACAAAGAGTGACCAACATGATCCTTCTAAGGAGTATAAACATCCATTTATTGAAGCCTGAATTCACAGGAACATGAGGAGAGAACTCTTTAGTATCCATCACTAGTTTCGTCTGAGTTTCAGTTCTCAGTGGATCAGGTTCTCTAAAACTTTTCTGAAAAGTTTTCTCGTACCTAACGTAAATGCGATCGAGTATTCTTTCAAAAGTCCTCCACTATATTATACTTTCCAAAGACTGATTTTAATTTGTTTAAAATCCTCGACTAAGGCACACCACTAATGCTTTTCATGATCTATGTTTTACATATTTTGGCATGATGTTTTTTTTCTGTTTATTCTTAAATATATTGACAAATTACGTGCGTATTATATGAGAAGAGAAATAGTTTTCTACCGGCAATTCAAATAAAGATGTTTATTTTCTGTCACTTCGTGGCTAATAATTAAAAGGGAAGAAGTGCCTCTAACCTTCTTGGTTGAATTGAAATTTAATAAATATGGTGATAGTAATTGTTTTTTTAAAGAGGTTACCTTCGATTTGCTCTATAGATTTTATCTTTATTGTTTTATTCGATAGTCTCCTCTTGATTTTTTACTTTTGTGTATTCCTTGTACAGTGCTCGAGATTTTAAAGCAAACGAAGTAGTTTGAAAACTTTTTGTTACCTTAAAATTTTTAGTTCTAATCCAAAATTCTCCTTTCATCGTGAGAGGATGCGGGAAGATTTGATACGTACGAAATCATGTCAAATGCAAGCATTTCAATATAAATCAAATGCAATCAAATGTCAAATGCAAGCATTTGCAGTATAATTGAATTTTCGAGGATTTTGCTGCTAAATGCTGTGTTACTTCAGTTCATTTAAAACCGAAGGGGGGGGGAAATAACAGACATTTAAATTTCGACATCTTTTTTTTTCTTTTAAGATTTAAAATTTTTAGTACTTTTGAATTTAATCTAAATATTGAAAATGGCATTTTATTTATGGGGGCAAAAGTAAATGTGTATAAAGAATCTAATTTTCATGATTGAAGCAACTGTATTATTAGCGATTTGCTAATGTATGAGACTTTGTTTTCAGAAGCAGGGTTTGAAATGATTCAAGTATAATATAATAAATGAAAGGTATCTAACTTTTACTGTATCAGGCATTTTTAACGCACTTAACGTTAGATTCTCATTTATAAACTTTAATTTGATCATAATCATATATAGTAGTGATATTTAGCAGAAACTTGTTTATTGTATCTAACCGGAGCGGAAGCTTTTCATCTTCGGCCTGGTTCACAGAAATACCTAAATAAATAAATAAATAAAGCATCTCGCGTTGAGCATGTCCATAATTAAGGCTATTCTAAATGCTGATTTTTCATAAATTAAACTTTTTTATTTAATTCGTTTTAAGGAAATAATGGCCTTCTGTAAATGAAAAGTAAGTATTATGGTTTTATTTATACTACAATCATCATTTTTAACCATTATGTTAACAATTAAGTTAACACAGGTTAAGTTAACATTAACACAGTTCAGGCTTTATAAAGGTGAATAATTTTTTTAAGAAAGTAATAAATCATAAATAACCGTTTTCAGTGTGAAAAATCTTACGGCATTATTATTAATATGCCCTTTAAATTTCGTCATAGATTGATAAAATTTACTTGAAGTGTGTTGCAGAATTTTGTATAAGTCGTTAGAATATTTTATGCTTCCCCTTTTTTATAATTTGTTCGCTTTAATGAAAATCTTTACGCGACACGCAAGTTTGAATTGAAATGATTCCATCGATGGAACTTCGGTATTTGAAAGTCATCTTTTGGGCAGAGATTTTAGAATTCGTTATTTAACATTCACATTTAGTGTACCATAGTCACTTGTTCCCTTTTTTTTTAAATATGTATTTACCTATAAAAAAAGAGGAAAACCATAAAAATAGTTGATTTAATAAAAAAGTGAAAATGGTTACTAGACTTTGATTCAATGTTATTTTTCTCCTGGACCTGTAATAAAGTATAAACATATATTTACGATAAAAAAAAGGCGGAGAAATACGAAGTATTTGTGGAAAAGGTGGAACATGTTTCCATGGTGTTTGATTGCCCCACCCCGAAAAAAATAATTCAGTCTTTAAGCATAATTTAAATCGAACTGATTTAGTAACGAACATCAGGCACACAGTAATTATGTCAGAATATTTTAAATGCCATGTTTTCCACATTGCCGAGGTAAAGCTTTAAATGTATGGAAATGCGATGTATGGTTAGCTGATGCGAAAGATTGGATAATGGAATCAAGAAGAAAGCTGTGTTTCCCTATGCAGAGAGTGAAGAATTCAATTGCTGTGCAGAAATCATTGATTGTATATTCAGCGAATGAGGGAGAAAAATTGCGCAGATACTCTAGTAAAAATAAAAACATGTTAATAATATTTTACTATTAGCAGTAATGTTGTTATATATATATGAGAGTAGATGGCATATTCTTGTTTTTCGTATTGAAACTGGAAAAGTATCTTAATTAGAGAGTGCACAGCTAGTTTGTGTGTTGATTGCGTCCATGTATGGACGGCCCCCGCTGTAGAGGTCCTGGTCCATGGAGACCGACCGCATCGGGCCGGCACTGCTTAAAGCCTGGATATTGCTGCCGACCTAAGCAGCTTAGCGAACCTTGCAAGGAAGCCGTCAGCGTATGAGGTGTCTCCCCCGCGCCACGTGCTCCCTAATCTGGACCATCGCTCTTATTTTGTCCTGTTATTGTGTCGAGCTGGCTCTCTAATTACGGCTTAATGAAGTTGTAGGATTTCCGAGTGAGCGCCCTCGTCCCCTACTTGTGTCATCGTACCCGCGCTTAACATATTCATCCCCCTTCTTCAGTCTCCCCCTAGTCTTTTCCTGCCTACGCGCACAATAAAGGGTCTGGAAATATTTCCACGATCTGCGAACTTCGTTTCTTCGGGGAACCGAGCTTATAGTGGTATCAAAATATTTTAATTTTCTCTCTCCTTCTCCCGGATTGTGTTGCCGGATTTAAATTTTCCGCAAATATTCTAAAATAGTCACTTTTATAGTCGTCTATTTGGATACCTTTGCACGAAGTCCTCATGTTCGTGTCCGGTTGTCATTCTTTCTGTCTTGTACCCGGGTAACTAATATACTATCTATTTCTCTTTCTGTTCGATTTCATGGAAATAAAACGCAGTTAGTTCTTGGATCTAGCGAGGCGTAATGTGAAAGATTTGTGTTGGCTGATTAAGCGCATTGTTTACGCTGTGTCCATAGCGTTTCTAAATCGCCACTGCGTGTAAATCAAAGGTAAGGAGAAATAAATATGCAGGTCCCCAGTATGTTTAATATACAGGACTAATTCCAGTCATAGTTTGTTACTTAGAAAATGCAGAAGTTAAACAGAGATAAGTTAGCATGCCTTCGTTATTTAATTTGATTGCTTACTTGGAGAGGTGTATTTTTATCTTACAGAGGGAAGTTTATTTATATTAAACGGATGAAGCTTTATATGTCTTAGAATTTGCAGTTATATCAAGCTGTTTTAAATATATATGTTTATTTCTAACATTTTTGAATTTTGCTTAGCAAAATACAATTTTTGTTTTTTAGTCATATTAATTTAATTTTAAAAAAATAAAATTATATTAATAATTCTTTTAATTTAACCAGCCAATAATTTAAATTCTTAAATTGAATAGCTCTCTTTTAATTTCTCAAACTCAGATGTGTATTTGCATCTGTATTTAGAAAATTAAATTAAGTTCATTAATAGACATTAAGGTATTTAGATAGCAGTTTTTGTACATTTCATAATGTGTGGTTATTGCAGACATAATATTATAGCTTCGTGACAACTTTATTTTGCCAAAGTAATTTAAACATTTTGATATATTTACATACATAAAAGGTGTTCGAAAGATATGGCTGCATGTATTTACTTAACAGATGTACTGTTGTATTGGGCACATGTGACCCATACTTCATTGAGCCATTGATGGCCGCGTCACTCACATGTGGCTGACAGCACATTCGGTTTGTAACCTCAAATATAGGTCTCTTTTTCTCATGCGGTATTGTATCAAATATAACTGACATAGACAACTAATACTGCATTGAGGTCGCGGCTGCTATTTGTGTTTAACATATCTTTTCACTGTTGTTATTATTACTGTTGTTGCTATTTTATTCGCATATCATAAAAAACTTACATTAGCACTCTGTTATCCTAATATCCAGTTCCCCCTTTTTTTGTGCTATAATACCCATTTGTTAGTGCGGCATATATGTGTTAAGTATTGATTTCAGACTGGTATTTCTAATTACAAATGCTTTCAAAATCAGGTTGGAATTTTTTTTAAATACTCTGATCACGGGGGCAACAGCTTTAGAAATATAAAAATTTAACTTTTTGTATGGCATCCTTAGACCGGAAATTCTATCTCAGAGAATATTCATTGTGCTTTAATAAATATCAAAGATTACATACTTATACGTGCAAAATTTGCAGAACTATTCCAGGATGAATTTACTGGCTTAGATTATTTGTTTTCATATTGCATACGCAGTATACATTTTTGAATTTGTAGTTGACCGTCTGAAGATCATTAGACGTGTATATCTAGGATCAGTATTTAAAAAAATAAAGGCTGTAGCTATCATTTTCGAATATTTTCATGTTTATTTAACATTTGAATGTATATTTTCTCATTTGTACTGGCAGCAAGTGTCGAAAGTATCAAACCTTAGGAAATGTTGGCCACGCCTAATGCATTATTAGCTCAAGATCCATTTTCTGTTAACGTGTGATTGATGTAAACAGAAGTTGGATCTTGGCTAAAGTTTATTTAATGAAAGAATTGGTTTCAATATTTAAAAATCATAAAACTGTTAACTTAAGTGAGATACTTTTAACTCTCTGTAAATGTAATCGAAATTAGTTGAGATAACTCAGAATTTGTTACCACTAGCTTTCGGCCGTGTTGATAATATTTACAATCCTCTCGCTGAATGTGATCTCTTTTGTTTCGTTAACTTGTTTCGTTCCCTCTGCAAATGTATCTGTGGATGTGTTTCTTGAATTTCCGTGTACGCGGCTTATCTCTTGTAATGCTTAGTCTGTCGGAACTTTTCAACCGGTGTTTGGTCATTAATTATATACTGTTAGGTCACCATCGTCAATCCTTTTCATCCACGGGGCTGAGTACTCAGAGGTAGATTAGAGGTTAATCCGCGTCTCCTAGTCCATCTCGTACTTTTAATCCCCCGTTTCTACTGGACAGTTGCCTCCCTATTACCTGTCACTCAAACCACCTAATTCCTGTCTCATTTGCGTCCTAGCTCTCCTTATTAGGTTTACTTTTCATGGCAGTCGTTACATTAATTTTAACTCCATTACTCACTCTAGTTAATAAAGACAGATAATTTGTTTATTCCTGTAGGTGCACAACTCAGGCATACTTGTTCTTTTTCCATAATAGGCAATTCCAGTCATTGTAATTCTTATAAAGAAGTCTTATTTAATGTATTTTTATTGTTGGTAGGTATTTAAATACGCTTAAAATAAGACGTGCTTTCTTTTTAATTTTTAATCTTTCAAAAACAGTGTTCAGGACTCAAAAGTTCTGCATACCAAAATAAAGGTTCTTAGGAATTTCATTGCATATTTTGTTAAATAGATATTTCTTAATTATATTTGCGTGTCTGAAAACATTTTATAAAATTTTCAAAGTTCGACAGGCGGATTGCAACATTTAACACTTCCCGGGGGGGGGGGGGGTGGCTAGGATGTCTAATTATCTGCTTTAGAATTTTACTTTTAAGCGAGTGATGGATATTATTTTATATACTTATAAGGTATTTCTGCCGCCTTCCTAGCGTGCCTTCGTGGTCTAGTGGTCAGCACACTGAGCCGGTATTTTAGAGGGTTACTGGTTCGATTCCCGGCGAAGGCGTTGCTAATGTTTCATCTTGCTTGCTTCCAGTTAATCTAATGTCTCTACAGTGGCGCCCGAACTAAAAGGATTTTGTATGATGCTTCTCCTCATCCAGGATTTGTCTATTGGGTTCACTTTTTTTTTAAAAAAAAAGTCGCTCTTTAAAAGGGGGAATATATAAGGTATTTCTCCCGCCTTCCTAACATGCTTTCCTGGTGTAGCGGTCAGCACACTGAGCCGGTATTTCAGAGGTTAGTGGTTCGATTCCCGGCGAAGGCGTTGCTAATTTTTCATCTTGCTTGCTTCCAGTTAACCTAATGTCTCTACAGTGGCGCTCGAACTAAAAGGGTGTTGGATGATGATTCTCCTCACCCAGGATTTGGCGATTGGGGCCCCTTTAAAAAAAAAAAAAAAAGTCGCCCTTTAAAAGGGGGAGTATATAAGGTATTTCCTCCGCCTTCCTAGCATGCTTTCGTGGTGTAGCGGTCAGCACACTGAGCCGGTATTTCAGAAGTCCGTGGTTCGATTCCCGGCGAAGGCGGTTGCTAATTTTTCATCTATCCTGCTTCCAAAAAATCCTAATGCCTCTACATACTTCTGCCCTGAAAATGAATTCCTCTTAAATACGTAAATGGACTACAGATGGCAATACAACGTATTTTTGAGAACAGGCTTACTTTGACATCTGGCGTCCTGTGTTCTTGTGCTGCAGGTTTGCCGTGGCTTATGTTGCCTTGTGTCGTTTTTTTCCTCTCTCTGTCCTTGAAACAACTAAGCGGTCGTCGCTGTTTGTTGTTGTTCGGGGACGATCATCACCATCACTAGCTATATCTTCGCTATGAAAGCCGTCCCCACTTTATGCATCAGCGTGGTGATAAATACCAGGGGACAGTATTCAAATCCTCCTCTACACTTCCCTTATTTCGTTTCTCTTCTAACTTCCCAGTTTTTCTACCTCCAATGGAATTACGTTAATGTTATTTCGTGGCCATTTTTCATCTGCAGTAGGAACGAAAGTCACATAGCATCTACAGCATTCATCCTTACTATTCAAAAATTGCAATAGAATTCCTAAACATTTGTAACATTATATATTTTATAGCTACATTCGCTGCGACTTTGAATCTGATCTCAGAATTCCAAAATTGGAATACGCATCAGCTTCCTGCTGAAGATATACAGTGGTGGCCAAAATTGTGGACACTTTTAGAAATTTTTATGTTTTTGAACTTTGTAAGCTTATAGAAAATGTTACGTTTCGCAAAATGCAAACTTGTATATATCATTTTAAAGAGAATTTATTACTGAATTCAATACAAAACACAAAATTCAATTATTTGCAATACAAAAAAAAAGTTATATGTACTTTAATATAAATAAAACACACAGTTATGAAGTGGTTTGTAATGTCTAGCTTTCCTGGCCAATCACTGTTATTGTTCTGAGAACCAATCAAATGTTAGTAACTGCCAGTAAAAGCTGACATCATGTTTACACTTGAAACAATTCATTATTTTGCTTTGTTCTGTAGAAGGAGGACCTGTTTCTTATACACTGCAATTACAAGTAGGAATTTTTGTAAAAACTAGTCAAGAAGCAATGACATCAAATAAAAGAGTACACTGGACACCTAGAAAGAGATGTAATATTATTGTGTTACGAGAAAGTGGTCTTTCCTATGCTGAAATTGGAAGACAGGTGGGTGGTTCAGTGACTACATCTGGAGTCCGAAGTTTTGTTTACGATATCAGGAGACAAATTCAATAAAAAACAAAGAAGGAAAAGGCCGAAAAAGGTGCACCACATCTATTGATGACAGAAGAATAAAATGACTATGTCTCCAAGATAGAAAAATATCATCAGCGATCATCAGAAGTGATCTGAATGATGCTGGTGTTTCTGTCAATTCAAGAACAATTAGGAGAAGATTAACAGATGTTGGACTAAGAGGTAGAATTCCACGAAAAAGCCTTATCTTAATTTTCAGCAATGAAAAAAAAAAAAGACTACAGTGGGCAAAGGAACACATTAATTGGACAGATGATCAGTGGTCACAAGTTATATGGAGTAATGAAACTAAGATATTGTTATTTGGTAGTGATGGGCGAAAATATGTAAGACGTAGAATAGGAGAAGAGTTACATCCTGACTGCATTCAAGCAACTGTGAAGAACCCAGTTAGTGTTATGATTTGGTCCTGCATGTCAGCAGATGGTATTGGTCGCCTTCATGTCATCGATGGAACACTGAATGCCAGAAAATACATTGACAGTATTCTAGAATCAAAACTTCTACCTTCCATCAGAGATCTCTTTCCCAACAATGCTTCGTTTATTTTTTAGCAGGATTCTGCTTCTTGCCACACTGCCAAAATATCGAAAGAGTGGTTTCGTACAAAGAGCATTAAATTGTTGTCATGGCCAGAAAACAGTCCTGACCTCAATCCTATCGAAATTTTGTGGCACCGTTTGAAAACTCTTGTCCGAATGAGGCGCCCATCAAATAAAAGGGAACTAATTGAGTCTATAATTGTTTCCTGGCATCATGTAATAACAAAAAAAAAAAAAAAGCTTAAAACTCTTGTCAGCTCAATGAAATGTCGATGTGAAGCTGTAATCAAAAATAAAGGGGACCCTACTAAGTACTGATAACTCACTGCAATCATCATTATCTAATGTATATAGATAACTATTATCGTTTAACTTTTTTTGTATTGCAAATAATTGAATTTTGTGTTTTGTATTGAATTCAGTAATAAGTGTCCACAATTTTGGCCACCACTGTACTCTTATTGGAATCATCACGGCCAGTTTCATTAAATTTTAAGGTTGCGACTTTTAAAAAGTTCCTTAAGTTTTTCACCTCAATGTACTGTCGACTTGTCGCAGCTATACGAATATGTTCTTGTACAGATGTATGGTTTTGAGTGAGCCGCCGAGACGGTATAGTAGTTAGGGTAAGTAAACCGCTGAGTTGGCTTCCGACCCAGATATAAATATATCCATGCAGAATTGGTTACCAACTCGGCGGGAGTCAACCGCTAGCTACCAGGCCGCAGCCCTGGGCATAAAATGCAAAAAAGAGATATACATATACATATGCAAGGCACTTGAAGAAGAGTACAATCAAAATATATGTATATACATATAAATACAAACTCATATACAGATATATACAAACTTACATACATAAATATTCCGAAACAAATAGAAGTATACAGACTCTCATATTGATATATACACCTATACATATACGTTATCATGATAGTTAAAGTTTACAAGAAGCATGACATTGAGGTACGCGTGATCCTTAGTATAAATTAGGTACCATAAATAAAAGATATAAACATGTACAGATACAGTACAACATTCAGGTACAGTACAAACTTTGTGTATGAAAACCTGGCATAGCATAAATACAAAATTACATATTGAATATACATACTCTGTTGCTGACACATTGAACTAGCTTATATATTTCTAACGTGCATACTGCTAGGCTTTGCAGAGCAATTATTCTGTTTTCAGGTTAATAAATGTCCCATTTCAAGAAGAGTTAATGCCATACTGAAGGTGCGATGTTTATTTCTAAGAGAACTGTGCTTAGAAATGGCATTGTTAGAACCTAATGTGTGTTAAATACGACTCAAGTATGTACTATATGGCTACTATCTTCCAGCGTCGGAAGAGTAATGTTACTTTGTAGATTCTGGAACCAATTTGGCCAGAATCTGGCTCCTGGTTGCTTGAGGCTGTTAAGTGCTGTGTGTGGGCAGGAGAACACAAAATGATCTGGATGACCCTCCTCCCCACATTCGCAGTTACCATTCTCTCTAAAGCCAAAGCGGCAGAGGTATGAAGGAAAGGGCCCATGACCAGTGAAGAAATACGTCATGTAATTGCTATTAGTTTGGATTGTTGTCTTGACCTTGGGAATAATGTTGTAAACACGTCTCCCTGTGGAGGCTTGATCCCAACGTTCTCGCCATATTCTTAGGAGCTGATGGAATGTCCGACTCTTTAGGTCCGAGACTGGTCTAAGGGTCGGGACTTCTCGCAAAGTGGATGAATCTGCTGCTTCCTTTGCGAGAACATCTGCTCTCTCATTTCCTTCTGTTCCCGTATGAGCGGGCACCCAGATGACTGAGGGTCTTTGCGATGCAGGCATGTGTGTTAGAATGACTCTAATGCTGCTGACAATAGGACTGCGAGAACGAATTCCAGCTATCGCAGCGAGGCTTGAGGCTGAGTCTGTGTAGATGATATTGGTCATTGTGGGATTATTCTTCAGGTGGAGAAGAGCTGCTCTGATTGCTATGAGTTCCGCCTGAAAGACAGAGTTTTCAGAAGCGAGCTTTATTTTCCACTCATATGTTAAAACTCCTCCAGATAGCATACAAAATCCGCTTCCCGTGCCCCCTGGAGTTTTAGAGCCATCAGTGAAAACACCATTTGCAAATCCCAAGTCCCGTGTTCTATTAAAGTAGATATTGTCCAAAAGGTTATATTTAGCAGGGTGGCAGGTAGCTTGCGGTGTGTGATGCTCATAATCAGTATGGATATAAATTTGTTCCCAGAGACTCATGGTGTGTCGTAGTCTGCTTACGTTAACCACTGCAGCCTCTCGTTCAATTAACAAGTCCAGTGGCGGCGTGCTTGCGATAATTTGTAAGGCTGCCGTGGACGTGGTACGATAAGCCTTGCAAATGAGAAGAAGCTGGTGTCGCTGTATGGTGAGTAGTGAACGTTTCATTTAGGAAGAGATGTTACTTCCCCAAATAGCAGCGGCATATAGAATAATTCTTTCCACTACTGTCTTGTACCATATTCTAAGCAAGTGACATGGGATACCCCATCTTAACGAAGTTGTTGATCGCATGGAAGTAATCAGTCTATTGATTCTTAACTTTAAAGAAGAGATGTGTGGTTGCCAGGAAAGTCTATTATCTATTACTACTCCTAGGTACTTAAGTTGTTTAACACATTTAATGGAGGACCCCAAGAGTTTTAGACAAGGGTTTCTACGTAATGGAGAGCCTCGACTAATTATGAGTTCTTGTGTTTTAGGCACAGAGAGTTTCAGTTAATGTTCTCACACCCAGTCAGCAAATAAATTAAGGCTATCCTGAGTAGTTAGGGAAGCCGATTGCGATACCAAAGGGCCCGGGTTCGAATCCCAGAGAAGGCATGGATGTAAATTGTCTGTCCTCTCATAGGAGGTAACGGTGGCCGCCTATTAGGGTCTCCATAATAAAATGACCACCAGTTCTGGCTGTAGTAGAGGCGAGAGTCTAAAAATGGCTAGTGCCCGGCGTTAAAAAAATAGTTGGGTGTAAAATGTCGTACTTATTCTAGAGTTGTATTCTTGCGCTCTGTTTCTAATAATTGGATGAATGATGCATGGGCTCCTGCCAAATCATTTAAACACCAAATGCTAAGTGTTTGTTTATATGCACTGTAACTACTCAGTTTCACCTACCGCAGTAACAATATACTTTCTGAAGCTTTTATGTTTTGTTTGCATTTTTTTCGTTTCTGAAGAAAGTAATATTAAATTCTTGTTGAAAATTGTCTTAATATTACTTTTGTATTGACATTTAAAATTGACAGAATTTCGGAAATATTTTTTATTATTTAAAAAGTCAAAAATTTATTTTTCGTGTTTTCTTAATAGGTGTTTCATGGCATACCATCTGTTCAATAATAAATAATTATTGAAAGAAAACGATAAATTGATGATGGGGGAAGAATGTTTCTTTGATCTCATAGATGACGAATGGCAAATTTCATTACCCATTCAAAAAGCATATTAAAAATCAAGTGATCTGAATATGTTAAAATCTGTTTAGCTACTGAATTAATTCTGTAAATGAGGGAAAAAATGTGAGGGGGAAGACAAATGTCTGATTTTTACAAATTATGTATATTTTTTCCACTTTAGAATAAACTGTGGAGCTATAATTATACCTAATGTGGTCTGCAAGTGCTCAACATTGAGACTGCAGCGCTGAGGAAGAAATGTGTTAGAAATCTAAAAATTCTTAGATATATGGATAGGTGTTAATTATATGCAAATGATCAAAAGTTAAAAACAGAATATCTGAACTTTCTTAATTTATTCAGTAAAGAAAATGACCGCTATGCACGAACTGACACTCCTTGGAATTAGTGAAATCAGAAAATATTGTGTGAGAAATGTTTTGCCCGCGTTGCAAGCTTTTAGTCCTTAAAGCAGTAATGATCTAATCAGATCTATCAACGCGAAACGAAATAAGAGCTTTTCCGAGAAACTTGTATCTCTCAGCAGTAGTTTTGAATGGCAGGTTTCCAAGCGCATTTTTGGTCAGCATTTGCTTTCAGTAATCTGTTTCACGTGCATAGTCGCAATATTTTATGATCCTGGAAGGAAAATGCGCTGGCACATCTGTCTCAGATAAGAAAAATACCAATCAGAAGGAAATGCCGTTTCTTTAAATTACTTATGAGATGACTTCTTTTGCATTTCTGGGAGAAATGTGTTTCTCAGGAAAGTTTCATAAGTTTTGCATAGGCTTGATAAGGATTTAAATTGGCAGCTGTTTGTTCATATTTCAGTAGCCCACCCGTGATGTCCCAGATATACTCGATGGGAGATATCACTGGTCAGAATCCGGAGTTGTGGTAGGCACGGTAGCACATTAAGTTCACGCAAACTGTTTACGGTAGCACGAGCAATATGGTACGTAGCGTCGTCTGGTTGAAAATAGGTTGTTGGTACGCCGTGTCGGAATGGCCATATCACTAACTGTACAAAGCAACATAACGGTGACACATAACAGGGATGAAGTCTGTGAAAGGTCCGCTTACCGTACCCGCGCCATTATTCTGGAAGTTATGTCCGTATGGTGTTCTGTCGTGAAGGCGTTGGCTATGTGATCTCCAGAACAGTTTCCGAGTAGTGCTACTCCTAGCTGTAGAAGATAGTCCTTTATTCCAACTTTCGTTGACGCCAGCATATATACTCTGATAGCCTTAGAGAGCTGTGGCTTGAGTCGGTGAAACAGTTGTCTGGTTCGTAGCCTGATATCGTGCTCGCGCATTCTGGGTGGCTTATGTAGACGCTGCTTCCCCGTCTGAGTTTAGTAGTTGACGTCCGGGTTTACTCGCAGTAAAGTTAGAATCAGTATGTCTACTAGTTTGATGATTCATCCGAGCAGAAATTCGGTATCTGTTGCTGTGATTCGCAGTCATTATTACCGCAACTACGTGAATTCACAACGTTAAGATTGTTGGCATTTCAATCTAAACACATTGCGAAATACACCAATGATTAACCAACATTTGTGGGTTCAAGGGTTTAATCCCTATCCGTTGGCAATAGATGACGATAAGTGGTGAACTCGAGGCATCACACTAATCTAATTTCTGAAATCTTATATAGTAAGAAAAAATTTCATTCGGTCAAGCTTTTGTACTTTTTAGGCCTTCTCACCTTTTGATGACTAGAGTTGAATACTTAAAAATTTGATCGCTTGAATATCTTAGTTACATCTTAATTCGTTCCAAAATTCGAATCGAAGCTTTACATAAAGGAACAATCTCGAGATGTCCATAATTCACTGCTAACATCACATGCGGATTTGAATAGAACTTATCCATCTTGTCTGAATGTTCCAAACACTTGGCTACAATGATTGCTATAATTCGTCTCCCCCCTTTTTTTTAAAAAAAAAGAAAGGCCTAAAAATTTTGTTAATACACGTTTGAATAAAACATAAGTGTCATAAAATCATCTATAATAATCTTTTTGATTAATTGTACTAAATGTTCCAAAACGTTCTTGCCATCCCTAAAAAATTAAAAATATAAGCAACTGAAACACATAGTTTATACCTGTTATTACCTGTTAATACCAGTTAATAATAATCGAAGACGCTTATTATAGTTCCCTAATTGTGTGAAATAATTCTCAATTTCAGTTTACGTTTGCTTCAGTGACTGAAAAACGGTTGCCTGATTTATTCATGTTTTGAGCCCTGCAATCTTTTGTCAGCTGCAATAAGAGCGCGTTAACACATCACACACAAGAAAAAAGTCAAAGGGTGTGTACTGTCTAGACAATGAGTTCAGCTTGGGGTCATCCCGCCTAATCTATCTACTGTAAAATTGCTGTCTCGAATTGTTTCGCGCAACTCTACAGTAGTGAGGGGTAGCCCCTTGTTGCTACCAAAAACTATTCGGCGCAAAAGAGAAATTTGAAACATGAAAAATTTTTGTAATCCAAGTAAACCTGTTTTGTAGCAGTAGTCTTCGTAAGAAAGGAAAGTCTAGTGATAAAATCAAAAACTTTTAATTACAGTAGCAATCTTTATATATTCGTGTTCCGGTTGTTTGAACTTTCTTTCCAATCAAAATTTTTACCTCTCGCCAACCTATACTATATATAGCTGAGGGAGCTAATGATTTGGTTCTAAAAATTCGATGAAGAATTAGGGCCCCAATCAATTCGTTTCTACTATTTTTACAATGTCTATCTATCTCTTTAACTTTGTGTTGTTGTGTGACGATTTTTTCGTACATCACAATTGTAACACGAAATTGCCAAAAATGTTTGTTTTCTATATTTAAGCTTTCTGCATTCCTATAAGCAGTTGGCTAGATTTTGGATATTTAGACAATCGGAAATGGTACTTAACCGTTTCGGTTTAAATTACAAAATATGTAATTTGATACATTTGGCCTAAGATGTCGGAATCTTTTCTTCATGGAAAGTATCTGTATTTATGAAGAATGAATTCATATGAATTTAGTCCATGCTTTTAGCTGGAATTTTAAGGTTTTACTTATTTGTATCTTACGTCTTTTTGCACTTTTGTTATACTATCTAATTCATTTTAATTGTAAATATCTCTCTTTAATTTGTGTCAATGCTTTTTTTGTTATTTATCCATAAATTTTTCCAAAATCTCATTTTAAAGTGTTCTGATTCTTTATTATTAAAGGTAAAATTAAAAATTATAGGAAATTTTGTTTCATTTTATTCTCATTTTTCAGTGCTTTTAAATGATGATTATTACAGTGGAAAGGGAGCCTTTTACATCAATTAAATAAATTAATATGGTAGTAAATAAATATATTGGCAAGCAGGTGTAAATTCGTAGCTATGCACATATATCCTAAGGACGAAATTCCTGACAAAGAGGCGCAACGGGGTGTTGCCAAGTAACCTTGATGCACGAATCTTAGCATAACATATCCAGTGCCCCTTCAGGGAACATCATAATACTTTTCCCCCCTTCCAGTTTTAATTACGTCGCCTTGCTGGCTACATGCTTTTAAATTCATGTCTGAGTAAAATAACAATCTGATATTCAGCAAACCATAGGAATTTTTCAACAGGGTACTTTTCAGCCGGACATTCTATATATTGTTTACGAGTTTGGCGCGTGCCATCCAATGTGGCTACAAATTTGTATAACACTGAAGTGGTTTTAATGTTTTATTGGCCGGTATATTTCATTCCTTTATTGTGGAAAGCTCTGTTTCATTAACTTCTTGACGCTCTTACACGAAGATCATTGAAATGGAATTTTGTTTTCTTTCTTCTCAATTATTTTGCCTATAAAATATTTTAGTTAAATTTCTCGTTTCTCTGAAATCTTTTATTTAAACTGTATTCTGTTAAACTTATATTACCGTCTTTCTGTTAATATGTAATTTTTACGTGAATAGCCAATGAAATTTTAATACATGACACCGATAGATTCTTTCTGTATCAAATTCAGCTTTATGGGGATGAAGAATGTGGAACATAGTTAGAATTCTGAGGCACAGATAAACAGATTCTAAGGAAGATAGATGCAGTATTGAGATCGTCCACTATAATTTATATCTACTGTTTATCACCCATGTCTTTATTTTCTTTTGAAATGTTGGTCAGATACGCAAGGCGTGGAGGAAGAGCTTTATTTCCTGGCAGAATAATAAAGTCTGTTATATCTCTTCTAAGAACTCTTGCTTTACAAAATCTGGAATTAATTTTGACCTTGTGGAAATTAAATTAGATTTAAAAAAATTGCAATGATCAAATCCTCCGCACACGCAGAATGATCGTATTGTAGCGTACTGTTTTTATAACAGCTCCATTTTGAAGGCAAAGTTTAAATTAATAATTTTGTGTTAGTTTGTGAATTACGCCTCTGAACTATTAGTTCGTATAGATAATAACGAGTATTTTACTCTAGATGTTCTATTGTAAGGTTACTGTTTAAATTAACCAGTTATTTATAATTCCAACCTTTACTATAACTTCTCCTTTTCATTTCTTTGCCAGAATGCAAATGAGTGTAGTTAGCATTTACACTGTGATTTGGGGATTTTAAGACAGAGCGTGTTTCAGGCTTGCGCGTGTACGCAACGTTTAGTTCTTAGCTGTGATAAGTTGTAATTATTCGGCTCTGCGTTATATCGCTGCCGACATCTGAATCTGATATACCAGTAAAGTTATTGGAGCCAGCTCAAAGTAAGATTTAACTTGCATAATCTTTGACTATTAGCCCACGTTTCAAATTAAATTTGACTGTTTCTTTAGTTGCATCACCACGAACTATGGTTGATATTTCTAGCACAAGAACGTGCATTTAAGTTCTAAATTCTGTTTTAAAAATATTTATTGAAAGCTTTCCGAGGCTCTATAGTTACTTTCGGACATAGTGATAATTCCCTTTATGTCTTTAGCGGTTTTGGATTGATTGACTTGACCAAGTAAAACCTCATACTGTTATCAGAATTTTCAATTAATTGCCTTACCGAAGAAATCTTGCTGCTATGTATCTGCTGTATGTTTCATGTGAAGTCGTTGTTAAATTGGCTGGAAGAATAATTTTGGAAGCAGTGCTTTCTGGCAGAATTAATGGAATTGTTTGAAAAACCTTTTGACATTAAAATGTACACCTTTTGTTCATAAATTTTTGTAACGCAATACAATCATAATTCACAGTACTATCTACTTCAACTTATTTTGTTCTCTTCTACTGAATAAAATAAGACTGAAATTGTATGCATTTTAAACGTGTAATTGTACGGAAATTTTTTTTTTCTGCTAAATTTTCGTGGTGGAGAACATTTGGGCGATAAAGAGGCTAGCTTGGCTACTATTTTTGGTGTTCTCCGATGTCAGCAAATCCCAACCCCTCATATTTATCTGCTTGTGAAAATAAACAAAGTGTTCCTTTTACTTCTCGCTTTCTCTTCCAAGAAAGTTTTCGTATCGTGTAGAGAAGTGCAGTTAATGTTTGTTACGCTGTTCTTAAGACTGACAGGGATTAGAGTATATAGAATATGTGATCATAGCGAAGGAAACTCTCAAATGCTGGTTGCGTCTCTGAGTGTATTGTATTATATTCCGCGTGCAAACAGTGTTTGTATTTCTTTTGTCCCTTCCTTCCTACGTTTCCTAAATTTGAAGAAGCCTGCTGTTGAGGTGAAGTTTTTTAGCATCTTGTTGCTTTCGTTACTTATAATTTCGAAATTAGTACTGATACTAGGATCTATAGATGTATATAAACAGTGATTTTTAAATTTTACAATAGAATTATAATTGAAGTAGTATACTACTGAAATAATGCCTAGATTCCATTTGCATTTCAAAATTATTGCTAGAAATTTCTTTACCAGAACACATTGTAGTTTGGCAGCTAGCCAGTGTTACTATTGTAAATTACAGAGTCCCAGTCTGCCGGATGTGACTCCTGTTTTTTTTTTTTTTTTGGGGGGGGGGGTAAGCTTAGGCTATTGTTTTTATACATTCAGTGACTGGTTATCAAGCTTAAAAAATTAAATTATTTAGATAGTGATGAAAAATGAGTTAAAATGTCGTTATTGTATTTCATTCGCCCGTCACCGGCAAAATGGAATTCTTGCTGAAATTTGGCTTTAAATCTTGGCAAAATTGGGCTGTCTGAGTGGATGTTTTCATGGTTTCCTAAGGTATATTGTAAACAGACAGTAGTTTTGTTTAGCAAGTCTAACATGAATACAAACCAGTTTCCCTTAGGCATTATATTTAAGTTCCCTTAGGCAGATAGCTCTTGTGCGCTTTTACCATATTCAGCTAACTAACGTAACCTAACCTTCAGCAAGACATCTTTACTTATATAGATAGCCTGCGCATGTTTTGTCTCAATCAATTAACCTAATCCACACCGAATTTTATTCAAATTTCGAATACTAGTATTTTAATAAATATAATGTATACTTGGGATTTTTAGCAGTAATATATCTGTTGTGCTACTTTAAATATACTTGCTGTGTTACTTAAGTTTGTTCAAATAAACGGGCAAAATATTATAATTTTAAATAAGCGTACCTGCATTCTGTAGATCAAGTTAAATAGGTAAAACGTTTTCTTAATGCAGATTAATTTTAATTGATATCATTTATGATTTCATATAAAAATAGAGAATAAATATTAAAATTTAACAATCCATAAAAATGTTAAGAAATTACTATGAGTAGTAACGATGATTTGTTACTCTCCTTCTTTATCCGTTTTACGCGTATTAGAATTCAGAATATGCCTCAAAAATAAGTAATAAAAAGTCAAGAAACATACCATAATTGGCGTACATAGGTAATACTAGGTTACTAATTAATGTGCCCGTTCTCTAATGTATTATCGAGAAATAACCATAGTCTGAAAACTGAAGCATCCTTTATTTGCTTCATACTTCAAAATGAACATGTCTACTTGGGGTTCAATTAAGGTTTCTTTCTAATCTCCTGAGCAATTATTTACATTCTTCATCGCTTTGCTGCTTTCGAAAACGAATTTGTGAAAGAGATGTAATTTATTGTACATGAATGTTCATTTAGCCTGTTTATCGTAATGAGCAAAATAATGCCACGATTACCTATTTATCCACTAATTAAATTGAATGTGTACGAAATAAATAAGTAGTTTTCATAAAGTCAACTAAAACCATGGTAACTCTAAACTTCGAGTATAAAAATTAGTTCTTAGTGCTTCGTTTCCTAAGTTGGCTGGCTATATATAGTGTGGTGAGAGAGCTGTTATCTCTAAATTGAGGGTCTGTGGCTCCATTTATCTTTAATGCATAAGATTTAGAAGGACTATTGACAGAAACAACATCAGTCAGCCCAAGTTTTTTAGCAATCGAAAACTTTCGTTTTGCAACATTATTTGATTTAATCTTAAAAAATTGGCAATTATGGCTTCTTGGTTTTAAATTTCGGTTTAAGTACAAAATGGGGAAATGTTACTTTGATATTGGCCTCAGCTGCTTTGAAAGCAGATAAAAATAACTGAGGCTGTTAATCAGTTTGGTGAAATTTTAAAAAATTATTTGAAGTTTTGAAGGCCTGTGTGTAATCCTGTGTTTTATTATTGTTGCTTACAGGATGAACAATTCTGAGTTTAAATTCCTTTTCAAACAATTTCATATATGTAATTTTAAAAATGAGTTAAGTGTTAAAAACAATCAGTTTAATTATTATCAGGCAACATTAATTTTTCTTTGTAACGAGTTAAAATTTATTGCTGAAAAAGGCCCACCAGCGGCCGCTCAATAAAAGTCACTGAACAATGGCAGTTCGCTCCGGGGTTCGAATCCCGGCGAACGGGCTGGCTACTTAGGCGCTTTCTTGGTTTTCCCCATGTGTAACGTGTATACGAGCCAGTTTCCCTTAAAAAATCCTAAACGAAGGCATTCCTCCCCTTATATGGATAGCCCTCGAGCGCTCTCCGGTAATCAAATAAACCAATCATTGCTGGAAACAAAAATCATTTAGTAATTTCTGTTAAAATGTTTGGTCACGTTTTATTTTACTGTTAAATTGGAATATTTGACTCCAAGTGCTTCAAGGACGTTCAAATGTTTGAAATTGCATTTTTGATATTATATGATTACAATGTCTCTTATGTTTTATCGCTTCTTCAAGCATCTTCATTTAAAATGACTTAGTTCTTTTGTTCCTTTCAGTAATGAAAATATAGACGACTTGCTTACTGCGATCCTGAATCGATTGGTAAAAAGCATCCATTCGTTTAGAGAATTGCGGATATATATGTTTAACCGTCTGATCCGAATGTGGCAACCATGTTTCGGATGGTAAGGCAGGAGGGATTAGAGACCAACCCTCCCAATCTTTCGGGTAGCCACTGTAGCAACCTATTGTTATGCTCGATGGAATTATTTGCTGGGACTCGCTTAATTTATCCGGTTAATCCCATCATTAACAGCTCCTTCCATCTGGCCGAAGTTTCTATCACGCGCACGTTCTCCGTTTTAACGCAGTGGGGAAAGTCATGGGGAGGGGAGAGAAAGAGATCGAGCATTTTACGCATCTTGAACGCCTCGTGGGGTGAGCCCGCGCACTGTTAACGAATTTGTCGGAAATTGAAACTGATATGAATAGAATCATCGCGCTCGAAAGCTCCCTCAACCGTGCCAAATCCTTGGTTGTTGCGTTGCACCGTAGGATAGGATACACGAGTCCAGACTACGTCCCTTCCCCATACTTTTATTTTCCCTTTTTTCCCCCTATCCATCTCGTCATTTTACTTCGCAGATTTTGCCACAAACTTCTCCGCACGTGCTAATCGCAAATTAAATTTTAATTACTTTGCATCGAAGAGGCTTTGCAAAGACTGTTGCGCGATCTAATTCCGAATCTCTGATGGGTGTCTTTGGCAATGTTGACTAATATTCTTTACGTAAGGTATCGGAGGGAAAAGGAGAAACTTTCCGTCTTAATTTTATGTACTTCAGTATGGTCTATGCCATTTTTAATGGGCTTCTTCAAAAGTGGATATTGATGCATAATACATGAAATTTCCTTGGCTGAGAATTTACGTAGCTTGCATTTGCTATGAGTTTGAACAGAGTAATATGATAGTATTTATCAATGAATGTTTTAATTTGTTCCGCAGTAATTATTATATTGATTAATAATAAGTGGGAGAGGGTTTATTAGTTGTTTAAAAGTTTCTTGTTGCAAATGAAGTTATTTTTTAATTTCTTTAAAAATTTTGTGTTCTTGAATAAAATACTACATTCATGTAGTATTTATTAACAATAATTGTCACAATGTCATCAGCTATGATTTACTTACATTTAGAGGAAGAAAATGCTAACTAAATTTTTCGACAGACTTCAGATTGATTGACAACCATCAATAATGTCCACAGTACGTTTGTTTAATAAATATTTTTGTGTTATCCTGAATAAATTATAAAGTAAAATGCTTCGCCAAATCGTTCTGTTTCTTAATGTTTAATAGCAAGTTCTGCTTGCAATGTCTTTCAGCCAAATAAAAAAGGAGCAAATAGCCCTTTTTATTTTGAAAACTTGACGTGAAAATGTGTCTTATATTGCGTATTCTTTCAATAAAAATTTCCACACAACAAGTAATAACGGCTTTGGTTTGCTTTATTGAGATTACGGCAAAGCACACTAGAGCTTTCTGCTAAGGAGAGGGATGCCTTCGTGGAGGACTTTCTAAGGGGAACTGAGTCGTCTACACGTTACACATGGGGAAACTACGAAAACGCCTATGCAGCCAGCCCGTTCGCCTGGAATCGAACCCAAGTCGGAACTGCCAGTGTTCAGCGACTTTACCGCACGGCCGCTGGTGGGCAACAATGGCTTTGGACTAATTTTGAAAACCCTTAATTTTTACTGGAGGTAGGTTAAAACGGGAAGAATACTCGTTTGTGACATGTGGTGGCTTCTATGCCAATAGCTATCTTCGTCTTGATGTCGTATGACGTCATCTGACATTAAAGATTTAGCATTTCAATCTGCCACAACAGCCCTCCCTTCCGAGGGAGCGAAACAAATATTTTGATAAAATAAATCCTGCAGTACATTTTCTTTGTTAAGTGTGTAGAACGCAGATGGTTGGTATTTTTTTTTTTTGTGTGTGTGTGTGTGTGTGTTTTTTTTTTTTTTTTTTAAGGTGAAAGGTAGTGACTTTAGGCAGATTTTCTCGCGTATAACTGAAGTAACAAGCCACTTATTAGTCCTCTGTGAACTTTATAACATGTTTTCTCCCTCCTTGTAGCTTTCTTTCGTAGCGTAATTGGAAACGCGTCTGGCTAGTAGTCGGGAGGTCCGGTGAAGGCATAACATGTTTTTAATGTTTCGTGCTTTAAAAGGAAAAAGATAATGACTCTATAAGTGGCGTCTGAACTAAGAGGTGGTGGTGGACGATAATTCGTTACCACCAAGATTTGGTGGCCCCTACCCGTACCAGTCGCTGTTTAAGAGAGGGAGTGTATAACTTGTTGTCGTCCTTACCACATGCCTGCGTGGTGTAATTGGAAGCAAGTCCGGCTAGCAGTTTTGAGGTCCGATTTTCGAATCCCGGCGAAGGCATTCTTTTCTTCTAAAGGAATTGAGTCATGTTCATCAGTTTTGATTGTAACGCTGTTGAAGGCTTGCTGTTTTCCATTATTTGGAAGACATGCTTCATTAGTTTTATGCTATCTGTGTTAGTAACTTCACTACCCTTTCTGAGACTATGTAAGCACACACACCCTCACCCCAGGAAATCTTATATCTCTGAAACAATACGTGGCTTGCAGTAATTTCACACAAAAATATTCTTAACACTTTAAATAAATTGCCGTTCTCTTTTAAAAGAAAATCTTATTTGAATTTTTTGTCGTTTCGTGCTTTCAATCCAGATTCCCATTATTTTTATCATTTCTTCAACTAGCCTGCCTTTCCTGTAGTCAGAAATGATAGGAAATAAACATTTCGCTTGCTATGAACTTAAGTCATGTTTTATTGTAATTTTAACGTTAGATTCTTTGAATTTCTATATAGGTTTTTGTTTTATTTAGTATGTCCTTTGAAAGTTCATTTAGCTTTAGTTTTCATAGTTATAATTAGTCTGTTCGTATAAAGTATTCTTGATTTTTCCTTTTATTCTTCTCTGACTTTCTTTTAGTAGTACATATATATGTGTGTGTATAAGTATGCTTGATTTTTCACTTTCATTCTTCTCTGACTTTTCAGTAGTAAATATATATATATATATATATATTGTTATTAATAAATAGTCTGTAGATTAGTACTAGGCAGATTTTTTGTAACTAGTATGAACGATTAATACATATTGGTACACAAACGGTATACCTAGCTATAAAAACAAAACTTCTGTGATATCAGTTGTGTTTCAATTTGTTGGTAATCCTATTCTGGAATTCTCTCTTTTTTAATATAATTACTTTGAGCGGTGTTTTATAGATGACGTTAGCAGTTATAGATCAAAATTTCGGACTTTTATATTAATAAATTCACGAAATTTGAATCCGTGGGAATTGGGACTGAAATTCTTATATACAACTTATTACTGCTCTTCAGCGGTTTATATAAACCAGTTTTCAGGGTTTTTTTTCTTTTTTTTCAGAATGTGTTGCCAACTCAATCTAAATTTTCATCCTAAGATGCTAAAGCCGTAAAGTGTCCGAGTTTCTTTCTTTCCATTAATTTGGTTTCAGTTCGTATAGTATTGTGTTACGAAAACCCAGTATTTTTATTTTTTTATCGTGTTGTTTGTAATTCTTGGGAAAATGCAAAATATTTTATAAAGTATTTTCTCCTTCTTACTGCGTGCCTTTCTGGTGTAATTGGAAAGCTTGTCCAGCTAGCAATGAGAAGATCCGGAGTTCGATCCCAGCAAGGACATCGTTGATTCTTCATGTTCCTGGCTCTATAAGAATCAAATTTAACTCTACAAGTGGCCCCCGAAATAAAAGGGTGAGGGATGATAATTCGTCACCACCAGAATATGGAGATTGGATCCTCTCCTTCAGTCGCCGTTTAGGATGGAAAGAATGTAGGGTATCTTCTCCCTCTGACCACGTACCTTCGTGTCGTAATTGGAAAGTACGTCCGGCTAGAAGTCAGAAGGTCCTCAGTTCGGTTCCTGGGGTAGGCATCGTTGATTCTTCATGTTTTCCATCTCTAAAAAAGCAAAAATACGCTCTGCAGCTTGACATCCAGTATCTCGCAATATTCTTCATGTTCCATAATTTAATGAGCTAATCCATAATTTGCATGTAGATGAGAGCCAAAGCGTTTAGAATTCGGGAGTGACAGAAGATATCTCTCTGTTAAAGGCATAATAAATAATAACAAACCAATCCATAATATACATGCAAATGAGAACTCGCTTGAGAGAAGCACATCAATGTTTTATGTGAAAGGAGGGGGCAGATTGTATTCAGCTTGACAGTAAAAGGATTATTAATTACTTCTTTAAGAGAATAGCTTTTTATGAGCAATATATATTATATACTTCCAGTATTTTGTTTTTAATGTTGAATCTGCTTCAGGCAAAATGTAATGCGTATTCCATGCATTTATGTATGGCAAATACAAAATTTAATTATAAATATTTTTTAAAATAGCTTCCGTTAATTGCATAAGTCCCTTAATTTGGTCGTGCTGCTAGTTGATTTTATGTTTTTAACATTTTATGTAGTGCAGGTTTTTGCTTAAGCTATTATTTTACGTTTGAATTGATCTGTAATAAATCCAGTAATATCATGCACCAATTCATTTTTATTGATATCTATATATATGTGTGTGTCTTTGTGTATAACAAAAAGGTGAGTATTTTGCGTGAAACCGACTGGCATTTCATTCCACCTTTATAGTGCTAAGAACGAATTTCGGCAATCGGGAAACACTTTACTTCGCTATATTCGAAACAAGGAATTGCTCACTGTTGTAATCCCAAGCCAGAGCCGATTCTACTGTAGGCCTGCTTACATAGGATTAAGGACAGGACTTCTTTTGGACTTTCTCTGCGAATCAAAAAATTGCGGTTCGGGAGCCCTTTTAGGAATAGATTCCCCCCTGCCTCATGTTCCTTCTCTTTTCCTGCTTGGTCCTCCCCATCTAAATCTATCTCCCTCTCCGGGAGACGAGTTACTTGTTAGATGCGCCGCTCTCGCGAGAGTTAGTCTTAAATGAAATAAGATCAGTCTAGCTCCCGCTCTTCTGCTGCAGTAATGTGTTTTGAGGGCTTTAGCTATTGATTTTAGATGCTCTTTAAAGAGCGGATAAATTTGCCGCTCCATTTGGGAGCCGAGCGCTTTTTTCTTTTAATTTTTTCCCCCTTGTGCTTATATGTGCTTGTATAGATATATGCATTTATTTACCCCCTCCCACAACAGCCATTCCCAAAACTCCCTTGAGAAGAGTACTGTCTCTCTGGCATGATAACCTATGACTTATGGATGAGGAAAGCAAAGGGGACAAGCTTTGACATCTATTCATTCGCATCTTGTCCGTCTGTGTTCCCGCCTCGTCCCCCTATACGCAACTGCTACGACTGAAGTAACTTGATAACGGCCCCTTCTCGCCCTCATTCGTAGCAGTCAATTCTGTGATGCCATTTTCTCGCTGGGCTACATTAGCAACTCCCATTTCTCCCCTGCAGCGCATAGAGATGGATTCAAAAGGATTCGGAAAGCAAAAAGGTCTTCAAGTACTGTTAATCGGTCGTATGTCGACGCCGTTATGTATCATAAGGGAGGAAAAAACTCCCAACCTTTTAAACACATTAATTTTTCGTTTGTTCTCATTGGGCATTATCTTTGAAGTCCTTAAGATCGATCCTTTTTTTCTTTTCTAATCAGACTCATTTTAATCAGCTTATGCGAGATTACCATCATGTTTTATTGTATTTAAATCGACGTGGTTTGCCGAGGGCACTTTTATTCGGCCCATGCTTGCATTAAATACCTTTACAAGCTTTGATCTGCATATACTTGCTAGCTAACTGAAGTAAAAATCTGGACAATTTTTGTTGCATCCCCCCCTTTTTTTGGAATATTTTTTCATCGTAGTATATTATTACAAATACGAGCAAAAAAAAATTGATTATTATAAAAAATCTTTGCTAACTGCAGTGCAGTCAGAATATCGTACTGTGCTGACTTAATGCTATGTTCAATTATCATATTGTCTTTATCAGCCTTCGAGATATCTGTTTCTCTAAATCTTTGTTTATTCCTAGGGGGTGGGAGGGGGATGTTTTCATTGCTTCAGTGACTGTGACAGATGTCCACAAAAATGTATTTAAAGAAATTTTTGATTGTGAGATCCCTCTTGTTAGCTTTTAAATAAAATAAATCTTTGCCATTTCGGCCTCTGAACGAATATTAGTCATCAAAACTAAAGAAGCAGTCACAATTCAAGAAAACTGAACGCATATTTTGAAAGAAATCAAATGAAGTAGACGATAGTGTGAAACTAGTCAAACTTTGCTAAATTTTGCCTTTGTGCAAGATTATTTTTCCTCTTTCTCTAAATTTACAAATTTAATAAACTGTATGTTTAAATTAGTTAATGAGAAACTCCTTTCTTTGTCTCGACTATTTGTAGAGTCATTAGGTTTTCTTGAAGCAGGAGACGTGAAAAACAAGCAGTGCCCTCTTCGGGACTCGATCCTGGACTCTCGAATACGCGACGAGTGTGCTATACCGTTACACCACGAAGGCATGCTGGAAGGAGGGAGAAAATGACTTATATACTCCATCGACATCAAAGGGCGACTTGGGATTAAGGGACCCAATCGCCAAATCCTGTTGGTGACGATTATTGTTCACCACTTTTTAGTTTGGGCGTCACTGTGGAGTCATTATGAAGCAGGAGATGTGAAAAATAAGCAGTGCCCTCTCCGGGACTCGAACGTGGACCTCTTGAAATACGCGCCGAGTGTGCTACTGTTACACCACGAAGGAGGGAGAAAATATCTTATATATTTACCTATCTGTATGCATTTTCAGTCGCGCAAATTTTAAATAATCTAAAGTAGAATTAAAATTAGAAATATGCTGAACTTAAGATAGCAATTAGACTTCGTTAAATCATTGAAAAAAAATAGGCATAGTTCTTAGGTTACTTTAAAATTATGTCATAAAAGTTAATTTTATGCTCTAAATTTGTTTTATAGAGCTGGAAATAAGTGCAAACTTATATGCTCTATCAGCATTTTTTCCGATTGCAATGGAAGGAGTGGTTAAATTACCAGGTGTTTAATTAATTAGTCCTCAACTATTAGAGAAATATTATTTCCTTGATGTTTCTTTTTTCTGTCTTATGTAAAAAGAGGAGAAGTTTATGTTTATGTCTTATGTTTTAAGAATTTAATTTGTTAATTTCTTAACTGAATTAGCATTTGAAGCTATATTTATATTATAATTTTCAAGGAATAATAATTTTGTAAATTAATATGTAAAGAATAGTAAAATATCGAAACTAAAGAGATTCCGGTGACTTTTGTTTTGCCACTAGAAGACCCGCGGTTGTGTTCACCGTCGGCTTAGCCCAAGTCTGAAGTCTAGCAGTATTATACTTTTTTAAGTCGAATATTCGAAAACAAGATTTTTAAAAGTTGCTAAATAAGAAATGAAAAATTCACAGTTGTACGTTTAATCATTTTGCAGAAAAAATAGTACGTATTATCCTTTTCATGGAACTTCAATTGAGAATATTTCTGTTATGCTATGTTTATAATATCGATTAATACAGGTAATATGTTTTAAAGTATTGCCCCGATTATTGTATATGAAGATGGAGGAATATACTGATTTTAAAATATAGAAAATCTGGACACTTTTTGTATGCTGCGTTTAGTCTAAAAATTGCCATATGTATATATATATATATACAGGATGATTCTAAATTGCTTTTATAAATTAAGAGGGGTGATAGTACCCATCCAGACTAGCAGTAATTACCATAGAAAATAGGGTCGCATTCCACACTGAGAGGCAGAAATGAGGAAATTACAAATGCATCGAGGAAGAACAAGGAGAGTATCTCCTAAGGACTAACAAGAATTAACCGTATGCAAATTTGCACTGTGAAGAAGCAGCATTTTGCTCTTAATTGGTACCGGAGAAAGCCAATCAGAGCAAACGGTGTCCTTGAAAACGGCGCAACATCATCTCTTCAAGTATTACCTTAGTAACATCGTCCGAAACTTTTCGTGAATGCTCTGGCGGAGTACACGTATGAGGAATTGGCAGATATTCACCTCACATACGGTGAAGCAAAAGGGGATGGACGCGAAGCACGAAGATTGTACGAACAGTGGTTTCCACTCGTCGGATTACAAGTCATCCAACCTTTTCCAGTTTTGATCGAAGAATGCTAGAAACCAGTTCTTTTGCCATCTCAAAAAGCAATGCAGGACGTTCGCGAAATGTACGAACGCCAAAAATGGAAGAGCGAGTTGTCGGCATTTTGAGCACTTTCTGTGAGTTTTTCAGTAAACAATAAATCTGATTGCGCAACTTTTGGTCTCGTTCATTCGCTTTCCCAACACTGTTGTAAGTTCAGGTTGGAATTCTGATCGTCTTCTTTTCTGCCTCTCAGAGTGGAATGCGACCCTATGGTAATTATTGCTCGTCTGGATGGGTACTATCACCCCTTTTAATTTGTAAAAACAATTCACAATCACCCTGTATATAGATAGACAGATAGATATTGTTTGTACAAAAGGACCTTCCTAAAAGCAAGCTTTCAAAGCCGGTATCCCTCTCTCGAGCTTTGGCATAATCAATTAAACCACCAGCCAGGCTTAACTGAGCAGACACCCCAGAACTGGCTAGAAATTATGCACTGTGAACACTGAGCATTATTAAAAGTACACACTTTGTGATTTCTTGGTGATCGTTCAAAATTTCTTGAATACCATTCAGCGTATTGAACATCATAGCAATTTACTTCTGATTTGTATTTTTTATTGGGTTGAATAATGTGTATTCTATTCATACACATGCTTCTTTCTGTTAGCTTCACTTTTCTTGAATTATATTGGAGTACCATCAAGCCACAATGATAAGCTTGTGATTGCTTTGCCATTATTAAATAATCAGCTCTTAGGAAATAAATGCCACTCTCAAGGTACTGTTTGGTGCTGTTTTGTAATCATTTTATAGATTAAACTACTAATGAGGGAGGAACATCCTATTCATGTCAAATGCCGAGTTTCTTCTTCATTAGCCGACCAAAAACTGAAGCCAAAGACCCAAACTACTATTGGCAAGTTATGCTGCAGACCTTCAGTTTGATGGAAGTGATTAGAAGTTTCACTTCTTAACTTTTCTTCGCTCTTCTGCTATATAAGTATTTTCAATGTTAGTATTTTGCGCTAGAGATTTGGAAAGAAACTGCGTTATTTGTATCACCATGCGCTTCCCATTATTATCCTCTGTATGTTAATGCGTGCGCTGTTTGTGACCCGGAACATATTTTGGCTCATGTATTATGTATGCTCCGATAAAAGGGCCGTTTGTTATTCTTTAGTACGCATTAATTGTTTGGCTCGCGATGGGTTCTGTAAAGATGTAGCTCATTACTGCTGAATATTGACTCTCAGGCGCGTTTCGCTTTTAATGAATAATTGCGCCCGTTTTCTTTCTTTCTGTTGTCTCCTTCGCTGGCACTAATAGAAGTTAAAGAGCGGCAATTCACCATTTGAGCTTTTCGCAAATAATGCATTACTGCTTGTTAGCAACTTAGCAGAGTAGCCAATTAGTTTCAAACTATATTTATTTTTTCAGGCTGCATCGCTTTTTCCATCCTTTTTAGCTGTTGTTATACCGAAAGATTTCGTGAAATAATTCGACACTGAAGCTCTCATTTGATTTCTTTTCTCGCCCTAGTGTTCTGTTACCGTATATTTTAATGGGCATAATACGGTGTCGCGCGCACTATCAGCCCTGGATATTTCATTCGATTTGTGTTATGCGTTGTTGATGTGTTAAAAATCTTTCTCTTGACTTTTTTCTCTTTGATTATTGCAGACTGGCAAAAAACAGAAGTGGATAAAGCCCGAGAGCAGCGCCTGCTGGAAGAACTTGTGGTTATTGTAAACAAGAGAGATGAACTTGTTCAGGATTTGCATACGCAAGAGCAAGCGTAAGTTGAATTTTATTATCTTAATATGATTGGAATCTCTGCTCTTCACAGATATGATGATCAGATCGAGATGATAAATCGAGGGAACATATCATTTAAGTACATTGTTGTCACTTCTTTTTATAAAAATACGCTGATGTTGTCGCAAATTTAAATAAAGTTTGCTGAAAAAGTATTTTACTTCTAATTTATTCAAAGTTGGTTCTTAGAACTAAGTACATAAATGCGATATGTAGCTTCCTTTTAAATCCAAAATTGGACATTTTTCCCGCGGGAAAAGAATATTGAAAATGGTCTTAAACTGCATGTTAAAAATTATATTTCTAAATTTTATCGAGATTAGTAAAATTGATCTGTGTGACAGTTAAGGCCGTAAAGCTGATTTATGTAGCAGTTAAAAAACTGATATAAAGCATGAAAACATAAGAGAAATCTAATTTAAGTTTTTATGCCATGTAATTCTGACTTCTAAAGTGTTAAAAACGTTTACATTTCTCCCCCCCCCCAGATGAAAGTGAGAGCAAGTGTAAGTGAAACATTAATGTATGCGAAGAGGACTGTTATACATTATACGGTCAAAAATTCCGATGGAAATTCATCTTCCTTTTGCTTATCTGCGTTCTGTATTCAGTAATAAGCATCTATTTTCGTTATTTCTATATAATGTACGAAGATTGCTAGTATCCTTTAACTTTGAATTACGACGTCGTGTAAAGCTCTGGAACACTTCATAAAAACATTCATTTTGGGCGTCTAACGAAAATTTAAAAATCAGTTTAAATGCTAACGTTAATAAATAATATATCAGTTTAATAGCAATTCTATATTGAGTTAGAAAAAAAGCTTTAAAGACTGAAAATAACAGCATTATTTTAAATATTATGCACAATAAAATGGAAAGAACTAATGTAAACGAGTTTCAAATCTGTAAAGCTAATATAAACGCATTTTCTCTTGTAAACTATAAGTAATGTATTATAAGTAATGTGCTAAAGTTACCAAAATATTAGACATTTTGCATTAATCAGTATATTTGAAGTATGTTTCAAGTTGTACAGATTATTAACATTTAATTGGAAAAGTTTGTTTTTAATTATTAACTTACATTGCTTGGGTGTACTGCTGACAGATTTGTCAAGGTCATTCATTGGAATTAGATCATACCAGCATGAAGTTATAGCTTCATTTGATTCTGTTTTGTTGCTTGGATTCTTTAAACTGACTTTATGTTTCGGTATTCAAATATCATCCAAAATCCAAAAATCATGTCAATTAAATTGGATTGAAATCTAGAGATTGGCCAGGCCACTGCAGTTTTCGAAATGATTTAGAAAACCCTCAGTTCATGTTGGATGGCATAGTATATTATCACCCTGAAAGATATAAACATTGTTTTGAAACATTTAAACAATAATAGCTGAGGGAAACGTTTTCTTTCAAGCACATTAATGTACTGGACCGCCCTGATTTTTCTTCCTGCCACGTGAAGTGGACACACTTCACGTGCTTAAATGCAGTCTCCTATCAGAACTGCAAGTAGACTGCTTTTCAGTTTGTGTAGAGGAATATGATTTAAATCTCTCATTAGAAATGTGACCCCTTTATTGCTTTAAAACAAAGTGTTGCTTCATCACTCCATTTAACTTTACACCATCGAATCACAATCCGTCGTGCGTGATCACTTGCCCATTGTAGTCGTTTAAGCCTCTAGTTTTCATTAAGAAATGGTTTCTCCTGAAGATTATGGGTTTTTAAGCCATTTTCATTGGCTCCGATTTACAGTTCACCTGGAAACATGAACTAATCATCTTATCTGTCTTTTGTGCCTCAAATTTTCACTACTATAAAAATGATCTTTTAAAGACAAACGAATAAGACTTCGACCGTTTTGTCGTACTTTTCATTGTCCTTTTCTTTCTGTGCCAATCTTCGAAACTTTCGGTTAAACTGAAGTTATTAATGATTTTACTAACTGTCGAATGATGAAAACTTCATTTCACGCAATTTGACGGCAAGCTGATCCGTCATTATGCAAAATAACAATTTCAGCATACATAACTGTTTTGGTTACAAGGGACATTCTTTAAAACATAAATAAGTTAACATAAATGAAATTCAAAATTGCAGCACAGAAGTAACAACGTCAATTTAAAGCAATATTCATTCTTTAGGCCGAACTCTAACGTAGGAGCGGGAGCTATAGTAGATTGAAATAGCAGTCTCGATTCTTTATTGGTTAATTATCCTTTTTATGAGCTACATTTTCTTTAATAACTATTAAAATTGCTGTTTCAAATTATTTTAGTTCGAAACGGTGAAAAGTTTCAAATTCTGTGTAAAATTGTCTTTAAAGTTATGTATTATTAAGTTTGCAATTAAAATTAATTTTGAAAACGTAAGCTCAAAATATATATTTGAAGAAATGTGGCGGAATATTTTGCACTGAGAACCAATATAGTGTTTATTTATTTGTGTAATTTAGACCGAAACTAACAAAAGAAAATAAATGTATACCAAACGGGTATGCTTGGCTTCTGGTGTTTGCTTCAATATAAATAAGTTTCTCTATGGCTGACTCAACTGAAATCTTTAAAAGTGCAAGTTCCGAAAACTATTCGATTGATTTTTGAAGTTTTCAGGAGTTATCTTTGTGGTTCAAAAAAATGTTCAACAGGTGACATGATGATACAGCAGCAATGAAGAAGGAAGTAGATGCAGTGCAAATATGGCTGCCTCATTGTCAACACGCACTGTGTTAGAGCAGCGATCTATGACATCTTTTCCGAAGGTGTTAAACCAATTAAAATTCAAACCCACGTTTTGGATATTAGTGCCGGTTCAGCAAGTATTGACCATGATATGCTGCTATTCAGTAAAGTGTCGAGGAAATAAATGCCACGTTACATAATTGCTGAATTTACAGACCATCGCGTCGATGCCTGTAAAGAACTTTTGCTTTGATTTCAGGTCCAAGGTGATAAATTTCTGGGAAGAATTGTTGCAGGGGATGAAGCCTAAGTGCTCAGTCACCAAACTGAACAAAGAGATCGAGTAAATAAGGCGCCATAACTGATATTTGGATGCAAATGGGGATAATTTTGGAGTTTTACATGAAAAATGAGTAACAGTGACTAGTACAAAAAAAAAAAAAAAAAAAAAAAAAAAAGCAGTAACAATGATCTGCATCAAAATCATCTTCGCTCTGAAATCAGAAATAGACGAGGGCTCCAGATGTATTGCATGATAATGCCCAAGATCATATTGCTTGGTTAACGATTGCAACAATCCAGGATATAAAATTTGACTGGTCATGACCATTGTATTCACCAGATCTCATCCGCCGTGAATTTTACGTGTTCGAACGGCTCAAAAAAACTTTGAGAGGCAAGGATTTCCGGAGCGAGGAAGACTGCCGTGCACGAGTGGCTACAGTCACAACCTAATGAATTCTTCTCTCAAGATATCCTTGCACTTACGAAGCGCAGGAATAAGCACGTTGCATGTCTTGCGGACTACGACGAAAAACGATGGTGCGCAATTGTAATGTATTTCCTCATTTGCCTTTTAATAAATAATTAAGGTTTTCATTTTAATCACCTTCGTACGCTCTATGGCAGTTCATTGAAAAGAACTAATTATCCAAAAATGTGCTCCTTGTTCAATTATCCCATCTAGGCGATTATCTTGCGCTAAATTTTCATTTGTATACATATATATTAAAAAGTTAGGATTGAAATACCTAGAAAAAGCCGCAAGAATACTTGAAGGCAACCTATCCTTATTTTCAGAAACGCACTGTAAAAAGAAACAAAATAATAATAATAATAAATATATATTTTTTTAATCCTAAATTTTTAAGATTCATTTATAAAATTTAGCTGCACTAGGCACTAATTTTTAATTTCAGAGTTCATTCGTAATTTTTGTAAAATGCACTATTGACCACTTTATTAATTTAGCTCTCATGTATATAGAGAGTTATATTCTAATAAAGCAGTTCTGAGTCTCAAATGGTTCAGTGGAACAAAACATGTATTCGGTACTCGTTAATCAACTTGGTTTAAGGCTTCAAAACACTTTTCCTTTGACAAGTTCTGTTTGAAGCATTAAACAGAGTAGATTCATAATTTTTTTTTAATTTTATTTTGTATAGTTTTCAGTTTAGGTATTTGAAGATTCATTAAATTTTAATCTACTCCATTTGGTAATTCCTTACCTGGAGAAGAAATTGTTTAAACCTAACCTATATATAAGGTTACGGATTTGATATTTAAATAGCTAATGTTAGTAGAATTATAAACTAAATTGTTTTATTCCCCGTGCAGTGCAGCGCGTGACGAATATTATGAGCAAGCTAAGCCGGAAAATTAAAAATACAAGAGCACGTGCATTTAACATTTAATAAATAAATATATCTTTTGGATTTCGAGAAAATACCAGAAAATTCTCGCGCATTTAAAAAGCTTCTATAAGCGGCATGAAAACCTCTCAATTCGTTAGTTTGTTGTTGTCTTAAGAGTTTATTTAGAAAACTGCGTCTTAAGAGAATATATATATATAAATATTGTTGCTTTTTACGGGTATATATATATGCAGATTTACTGCTCCTGAAGTAGTTATAATTTTGTGATACTGTACATACGAGTCTAATGTCTAGAAAAGACGCGAAATTTTGAAAGAGATATTGAGAAGAAATAATGAATATTTGAGATTTAATCATTGCTGTTAACTGTGTAGGATGCCATTACATTTGTCCGTGCCAAGGAAGAGATAGATTTATAGCTTGAAGATGACGTGCAATAGATGACAACTGTTTCTGCAAAAAAATTCATGTAATCATCGAAGAACATCCTGCGCATCCCAGATTTTGCATGGCTATTACTTAGTGTTCTCCGTATTCTAATAAAATGAATGCATTCTAGACTTTCTCTTTACTGTGTTCAAATTACCGTGCGCAAACAATATTTATTATAGTTGTGAATTCCGTGTGAAAAACCTTGATTTGTGTGATTCTCCCCCCCCCCCGGGAAACGAAATAACTTTTTCTGTTGCTGCTGAAAATTTGTCAGATGCATTTATCTATTTTAAATGCAGCAATTTATATCAAAATAAAGAGTATACGCTTACTTTCCATTAAACTGATCTCTCGGTTTGTATTACTTCCGCCTTGTGAACAAAATGTTACTACCCTGGGAAAAGCATAAGGTGAGGCCATTATGGAGACATATTTACGTCAGCTGGTTGAGTGCAATTGTATTGTTATATCGGTGAGCTTCATTCAGCGTATTACTTTAGTCAAGCGTAGCAGCTGTTTCTCTGAAAGACCTCTTTTTCAGCTTTTAACGAACAAGCAATGCAGTATTGCTGTTAAAAATTAATTACACGTGTGTGGTTGATTGATTTGGGATGAGTGCTTCCTTTATTTTACATTCATGTCTTAAATACAGGTGTCGCTACCGGCTTTGTTTCTTTAAATATTTATCCTGGATATGTATAATTTTTTTTAAATAAGGTGGAGAATTTTATGAAACAGCATGAGCGCTGGAGATAAAAAATCTATGTAAGTATAAAATTGAATTTTTGTACGATTCTTGTGGACCAAAAATTTCAGTCAGTAAAGCATTCTTTATGTATTTTAAATATGAAAGAAAATTTTTGCATGTTTAAATACCAAATTAATGGAGTATCGAAATGAATCGCTTTTCAAAATACCATACAAGCTTTTGAAATTTTAGCTCATACTTTGGAGGAAACTATTAGTATCCAAAAACGGGTGGCCAGTGTTGGCTGCTTTTACATAGAAGATTCCGAATTAAAAGTCCTTTGTGAGACAAGAATGCTCTTGAAAGTACCATTTTTGTGAAGTAGGAGCATGTAAAACGTATTGGTCAGGAAGTTTTCTTGAGGAGTTCCTTGTAAAAAAAAGAGGAGTAGGAGATTGTCATATTCTACTTCCCAAACTGCTCTGAATCAAAATTTTAATGGAAATGGGCTGTCTCATACTGCCGAAACAAGATGCCAGTAATGATATTACTTTCACTGTCTAATGACCAGTGATGGCTCATATGAATCTGCCAATTATTATTCATAAAACCTAGTCTTTTGTCAGGCATTTGTAGCTCATATTTAAGAACCTTGTCTAAAGAACGCCGGGATTCACATTATGCAAATAAACAAAAGTAAAATTATTTTCTATTCATAGTGTAAAACAATGAAAAACAGCAAATGTGTATACACTAAAGAGCGAAAACATTATGACCACCTACTCAATAACGTATTGCGCGACCTTTGGCCTAAGAACATCTGCAACTCGCCTTGGCATAGATGCCACAGGTTCTTGGTAGATAACTGGAGAGAGGTTGTACCAAATGTCTAAGCAGCGGTCGCGCAAAGTCGAGATATTCCGATCTGGTAGTGTTTGAACTCTGAGTTGCCGTTCCATTACATCCCAAATGTCCTCTATCAGGTTAAGTTAGGTGGCGAGTTAGGTGGCCTGAACATTAATTGAAATTCATCTTTATGCTTCTCGAAGCACTCCAACACAATTTGAGCTATGTGACATAGAGCATTGTCCTGCTGGAAGGTTCCATTTCCAGTTGGGAAACAAACGCCATGTAAGGGTGCAGCTGATCCGCAGTTGTGTTCATATTCTCTAGATGAGACAAATATCAGAAGAATAATACCTTACCTTCTCCAGCAGCTGTTAAATACCATTTCCACTTAATCACTTGCCCTCCATGTCATCCAGACGAGTTCATTGAAAAATGTGGAGATGGTCATAATGTTTTGACTCATCAGTATAATACATTTCCATAAGAGCCAGATACTCAAATTCATGGTTTAGGCTTGCTGGTCTCTGGTTTTAAGATAACTGTGATGAAATGGGAATCAGCGATTGCATTGTCGCTTGCGAGTTATAAAGCTTCTGGTAATTTGTTGCAGTTCCATTAAAAATTTTCAATTATTTGTTTCATCAGTTGTTTCGTTTTCTAGGTGTCAAATTTATTTGCGACAATTAGGGAAAAAGGTAAACTTTTATACCTGCATACAGTCTTGTTAAAACGCTGAAATCAGATTCAAAGGTGTTTAAAACGTGATTCTGTACGAAATTTCAGCTTCCATGCTTTTTTCATATTTTTTAATCTTCATTCTACTAAAATATTTCATGTACCCATATGCTTTATGCGCGTATAATTTTTTTCGCTAATCGAAAAAAAAAATGGGTGAGTTTTTCGATGAAATGGTTAAATATGCCATTATCTATATCATTATTCTTTAGAATTCGTATTACTACTAAATAGATGCTACTATGCACTCAGCAATATTTATATACCTTTTACTCCTCACATTTAAGGTTTTGTTTAGTCACATTTAAGCGTTTGCCTGGTTTATTAGGTTTAATTTACTATCTTGAATCGATGAAAACATACTATTTTAGAATTTAATTGATCTGAGAATATTGTTCACACCTCTTTTAAAGAAAAAATATTAAAATAATCACGATTTCTCACACTTACACTGAATTATGTGTTTCCTTTAAAAAAACAATATTAGCTATTTCTGTTGAAGTTTGTTAAAGGTTGTTAGTATCACTCTTGTAATATAGGTATTGGCCATATTTTTAATGTGAGAATTGTAACTGTTTTAAAAGTGTCCTCGTGAAAACTGCAAAGTTAAAAATTTGAATTCTTTAAATTATAATTTAATTTCATTTATAATAATGGATAATTATTGATTTACGAAGTGATAGCGCCATTCGGATCAGCTTATGAATTTGTGTATCTTCTGAAGTTTTTGCTTGCGTAGGTTTTCTCCCTCTATATTTATAAATTATTTTCTATTTTTCGTATGATCGTGTAAAGAAAACTTTTTCGTGATAAATTTTGTTTCTCCAAAGGATTTGTTTCATTTCGCTTTATTATTTATCTTGTTAATTCTTCGAATAATAAGCCTTTGAAATTTACGCCTAGCTCTGAAATGGCTGATATCTGTTATTTCAAATCCACTATAACAAGAGAAAGACGGATGTTGATGTTGAATGGCAGCGCTTTCAAAGCAGTTCTTACAAGGATGTCGTTACAATGTTTGGTACTAGCAGCCCAGTTCTCGCACCCACGCTTTGCTTTCCCATCCCCATTCCGCTTGATCGAGTTGTCAGTGTTATGGTAAGGAATTTTCTGGGATAAAGGGATTGATCTCAAATTTAGTTCCGTTTTATCTTGTGAAATATGATTTTAGTTACGAGTCTGGTTTTCAGTTGATGCTTATCATTCTGTTATTTTTCTTTGCAGCAGATTGCTAGAAAAACGAATTATTTCATTTGGATGCCCTTTTACTGTGATTAGAGCTGAGTCATATAGCTCTTATTCAGGTTAGAGCTGAGCTATATAGAACAGTAATTATTTCGAAACCTTTCATGAACTAAAATAAATTATCACCCTTGTGCTGTCGTGTAAATCGCATGTCTGCAATGATTCGATGAATATACTTTTAAAATTAAATTTCAAAATCAAAAACAGCTAATTTTAGCAGTTTTTCAGGCCCACCAGTAGCCGAGCGGTAAAGTCCCTAGTACTGGTAGTTTGATCCGTGGTTTGCATGCCAGTAAACGGGCTGCTTGCATGGGCGTTTTTGTGGTTTTTCCCACGTGTAACGTGTATACGAGCGAGTTTCCTATTGAAAGTCCTCTGGAAAGGCATCTCTTTCCTTAGGCAGATAGCCCTCGCGCGCTTTGCTATATATATATATATATATATATATAAACCGAAACCGGCAGATTTTCGGATGTTGTTCAGTAGTAATAGTTCATTTCGGGTAATAGTATGTGTCTGTAATTTTAGAGATAAACATTAAAGCGTTTTAAAACAAAATATTTTATAAAAATGGAAAGGAGCTTGTTAGCATGGCGGTAAGATTAAACTTTTTCAGCGGTTCCTTAAAATTTGATTAGTATAATGTGATATAATATTAATAAAATTATTAAAATTAATTTAAAATTCATTAATTAAAATTATTAATAAAATGTGTTGGATATTAATAGCCGTATCCTATCCCACCCCCTTTCACAAAACAGTTCTGTTCTTGGTATGAAAAAAAATTATAGATATTCTTCACATTTATAGATATTCCTCTGTGTGGTGTAGCGGTCAGCACATCTACCAATGGTATATCAGTTGGAAGATCCGGGGCACGGCTGCTGGCAAGGGCGCAGTTCATTTTTCAAGATTTTTGCACGCCAAATTTCTAATTACTGTATAGTGGCGTCCTAACTAAAAACTGCGACGTATCATCAGTTGTCGTCATTTTGAATTTCCAAGCTATCTCACCTTCTTTCTCATTTGTTGTTTATTAGTGGATGCTGATTAGTAAGGAATAAAAGGCATACAACCCATGTTCCTTGTAGTAATCCCCACCTCTAGCCAGCAACTGTTTCTTAGTTTAGATTTCTGGTGAGGGTGCATATCATGTTTCAAGATTTCCTGCTCAGAAAATAACCTAATGATTGTATTAGTTAACAAAATCCTGGTAACAGAATGTAAATTATGTCCGATTGTGCCAAAGTATACTAAACCTGTATGCCTAAGGAGTGAAATGCTTTCCTGAAGGACTTTCTGAAAAAAAAACTGGCTTTTGCTAGTTGTTACACGTGGAAAAAAGCAGGGAACGCCCACGCAGCCAGCTCCTTTGTTGGAATTTGAACCCAAGTCGAAGTACCAATTTTCAGCAATCTCATTCGCTTTGTCGCTGGTGGACTTGACTGTGTTTGATTGTTGACAGTTTTAGTGGCTATAATTGCACTTAGGATGTAAAACTTTCATTTTGTGCATGTTCTTTTTAGTTGTCAGCAATTTAGTTTAGTTAAATTGCTTAGCCTTGAAAATATTTTCATTTCATTTGAGACTGTAGTATATGATTGTTTTTGTTAGTGAAATTTCCTTGCAGTATTTATTTGCGAACAAACAAGATTTTGCATTACTTTCTCTAGTTATCACAGGCAATCTGTTGCAGCTGCTTTGGCTTAACTGTTCTTTTTGCTGCTGTGTAATAGATTCTAGTTATTCTCGCTTCTGTAAACCTTCTTAAGTCTACTCCATAGTCTACTTTATCAGTTCCTAAAGTCTTAACTGTATGTGTCTCATGTCGCAAAAGTGGCGGCGTGATTATCTGGCAAAACTGAAAAGAAAGGGAAATTTCAGAATAAAACGCTCTTTAGATTTATATTAACAATAGTATTTTGTCAATATAATATATGGCTCACTGCAGTAGCTGAATTACATTTGAATCAGTGCTTGGTGTTTACGAAAAGTTGTTGTTTTTGTGACATTCTTTATTGTAGTGTTTGTAAAGACCTTTTACTAATATAGTTATACAAAGAACTAATTAAATTAGATAATTTTTTGTACTTAAGACTGATGCTTGCGCTAAAGCTGCTAAGTACGAAAACAAGAAGTTATTTATTAGAAAAGTTTTAAGATTATCTCCCAGGAAAAGAAAAGAAATTATAAACTAAATAAAAAGGGAACTTTAATGCTTGCATAGTAAAATAAATTTTTTAGTATTGTCTATAGCAAATAAAAATTTTTTTAATTAAAAGTAAATTAATGGAAACGGTAAAAAACGAAAATGTTAAGAAAAAATAAATTAATTATTACTATTAAACGGAAATTGATTGACTTTTCAAAGGGAACAAACCAATTTCCGATCAATTGACAATAAATTAATAGAAGCAAATGTGTTTCGTCGTCTTAATGTGCAAGAACCATTTGTAAAATACCAAGGTGGATATTGAGCCCAAACTGATTCAAAATACTAATCAAGAACAAATCCTACTGGCATTCACTTTTTATTATATTTATTTTAATTTTAAAGTTCACTTTTTATTTTGTTTCGTATTTTCTTTTCTTTATCTAGGAGATAATCTTAAAACTGTTCTAATATACATAAATATTGATTACGGCACCGCACACAGTGGATATCTGCCAACGGGATGCCCTGTAGAGGACGTTTTAAGGAAAACTGGCTCATATCCACGTCGCACATTGCGAAAACGCCAGTCCGTGCGCCGGGATTCGAACTCCCGACCGAACTATTAAGTGTTAACGACTTTACCACTCGGCCGCTGGTGGGCTGTCCTATACATTAAGCCATTATTTTTGTAGCAACTTGTATTCCTTGTTTTGCGATTATATTGTTGAAATTCAACTTGATATGAAATTCATCTCCAATTTAATAGTAACCGATATCTTCAGTCTAACATATGTTTTTAAATATTCCTGAGATGAAAACCAGGTTCAGATTATTCCTTTATTAGCCTTTTATTACAATTAATATTTTCTTAACTCATAAATATGATATTTTCTTCCCGTTTTGCTGCTTTAAGATTTTCCCTGAAAATTTTTTTATCTTTTCAAATAAATAAAGTGGGCGAAACAGGCGTGGTTACACAGACTAATAAATATTCGTATGGTAAAATTCTTGAGTCACAAACTTTGGAAAAATTTGCATTAACAGAGAGTAGATGAGAAACGTCTGTTTCCGGAATAGAAGACTGAGTGACTAAAATGCATATGGAAACCACCTTTGAAGCAAACGGAACTCTACATATTCTTCATAATGCGTTGGCCAATATTGCTTTAAATTGTTAAACTAATTAGAACCATGCTGAAGAAAAAGGGAGGAATTTATTATTAATTGATTTTGCGTGACAGATGGTAAATATGAATAAAAACTTCATTTTCTAATATGTGTTTAAAACTTAATTTAGAAGGCATTCCAGATGTAATGATAATTTTCGTTTGTCTTTTTATAGTTGCTAAATTTGGATTTGATTGTACCTCATGAACGTTAAGGCATAGTAACTTATTAAAATAAACTCATCTGAATGCCTTCTAAAAATTGCGTTTAAGAACTCAGGCTCTCTGGGATGTTTCAAAAAGCACATGTAATGTGAAACCTTAGTAATGAGACTTGATGAAATACAAAGCGAAGTTTGCTATACTATGATTACTCTTGTGGATGTGTTTTGTTTTTGTTTCGTAGACCAAACTAATAGCCAAGAAGGTTTAGAACCGTTGGTTCGATTTCGAGCGAAAGGGGCTAATTTCGTATTTCCTTGTGTATTACACAACAGTAGATTCAGAATAGTTCCGTTTAGAAAGTCATCTTACGAATGGGAATTTTTCTCATGGCAGACTGACCTTGAATGCTTTACTTAAGTGACTAATTAACATACTTAACACGTTGAGTGCCACGTCAGTCACCGGTAACTGACACTGAACTTTCCGTTCAGGCCATGACAGTCGCTGGTGACTGACAGCGATAAATACGATGATTTTATTGAAACACGGTAAACATAAAAGCGGTTATCCTTCACAGGTATCACAAAAAGGTGGAACCTTGTTTAGACAATTTTCTGGCCATTTATCTGTCAAATTACGCCGCATTTTCTTCATAGCGTAATTCACAATACCTTCGCACTGTAGAGACTTTTACAGTTTTTTGGGGGGGGAGGGGATTTTATGCCGTGGTTTTTTTAATTACTAAAAAACGATCTTAGAAGTGCGCTTGGCTTTGCTGCGCACTTCTAAGCAGCGCACGTGGCCTGACGAGAATTTCTTTTAAATTCGCGTGGCTCTCAACATGTTAATTAGACAATATTCATTCCAAACTTAAGTAAATAATTTTGAATGAATTTAGGTCGGGAATTATTTTCAGCATTTCTAAAAGCTTTTCGTTGTATAACTAATTTAGAAAAAATATATACATCTTAAAATAGAATATCTTAGCAGATTATTTCATCTTCTAACACAAATTTTGGGTGCTAAATTTGTTTAATTTTTCCTATCTGTTTTAAAATCTGATTACTAAAGTCATCATGTATTTAGCTGATATTTTCTTGAACTATATTAGCATTAACATTAATAAAATGTTCCGTGATCTGCTTCTCGAAAAATTGTGAGCTGTAACATTTTCTACAAGGATGCTTCTGTGTGCAAAAATGTTCCAGCTGTAAAATCCCAGTACATATAATGAGCTGTTTTCAGATGAAATACTAAAAAGAAATTGTACTTATACACATGACTATTAACCAGATTTTATTTCCACTTCATAATGAATGAAACTGCTTTTATGCAGTTTTATATAAACATGCTTTCTTAAAGTTATTTTCACAGCCTTTTTCCATTCATCATCAGATTTGAATTGTTTTTTTAATGCGCTGAAAGCTTTTAAGTAGACTTGGCAAACAAAAGAAAAAGAATGGGTTGACTTTATAGAATCAAAATAGAAAAATCTTGTTATGTATCTGAAACTTTTATGAAAATCAATTTATATTTTAGGGATTTTTACCAAAAAATGTATATTTTCTTAGTCAAAAAGATTTAACTTTGGATAAATCTTTCTGAGTAAGAATCTTCGGATAAATATTTTCCATTTCATTGCTTACATATATTTCTAGTTGTCAGCCTGTTCCTTGTGTAAATACATTATCACTGTATTACCTTTTTTCATGTTTTCGGGCTTTCTAATTGATTTGTGCTTGTCAGCTCAGTCGTCCTCATCTGTAGAGCTTAATAAGTCTGCATTAAGTCATATTCAGAATGTAATGCAATGCAGTAGAACGACTAAAAAATCTAAGTAAAAGTGAAAATATTCTAAAAGCGACTTTTTTCTCTATAACTACGAACTTTGTCTATCTTCAGTTTTATGTCGTATTTAAGTATCATAACTTAGCCGAGTTCTGTTAATTTTTAATTTTCGTCTACGTTAATAGCCCACCAGCGGCCGAGCGGTAAAGTCGCTGAACACTGGTAGTTCGGTCCGAGGTTCGAATCCCGCGAACGGGCTGGCTGCATGGGTGTTTTCGTGGTTTTCCCCATGTGTAACGTGTATACGAGCCAGTTTCCCTTAGAAAGTTCTCCACGAAGGCATCCCTCCTCTTAGGCAGATAGCCCTCTAGTGCTTTGCCGTAATCTAATAAACCAAACCAAACCAAACCAAACGTCTACGTTAATAAACCAGACCTTTTAGGTGTTTGAATATTTGGCCCGTGACTTTAAACTAACTTGTCCTGTACCGAAGATTCATATTCTTAAATGAAATAGTACCGCATTTCAAGTGCTTATTTTTTCCCCTTCAGATCATCACTGAGTTTAAGAATAATGTAAAATATTTTAGGTGAGGGAGATCAAGAGCGTAAATTCTAATAAAACGATGGCTTTAATTACTGTGCTGCCACCTTTTACGTAATAATGTTCAAAAGATTGTTTTTAGTGCATTTTAAAAAAGCAAAATCTGCTGTCAATTTGTTCGACTAAATATTATGGGTGTGGAAAGGAGGGAAATTGAAAACCGCTTCTTCGCATTTTAAAAGCATGATGGAAAATTAATTTAATTTGTTAACGACCCCTTAGAATTTTGTCTCGCACGCCTGCTGTTTGCTTAATTAAAATATCAAGTCATCAATTAAACGCCGGACACTTTCACACCTCCGCCTGTCCGTCACAACTTCTCTTGAAGATCAGAGGTCACTAGTGGCGTATTTGATGGTGACCAAAAAGAAAAGCTTCCTAGGGAAGAGGAAAAGAGCTAAGAACTTTCGGGTCACTGGAACATGCACTTGAATTCCGTTCCTTACAAAAAGTCATGATCGTATTGAAATGACTGCTATGGAAACGTTGTGGTTTTCTGACTGTGACTGGGCAGTAAAATTTAATAGCTAAACATTTTTGCTTTCATTTATTAATAGCATTAATTCTAATTGAAGTAGTGTGTGGGAAGTTTTTATGCTTTATATGTACAGTTTTTCATGGTATGTTAACTGTTTTATATTAAAAATTTATATTTTTTTCTATTTGTAAAATCACTTATTGTTATACTCGTGCATATGAAAAACTCTTTCTTTTAATTGTTTCTTCACGTTGCTTTTTCTGTTAATAATTTAACATTTTGGCAGTAAAAAATTTCATTGTTTGGTCTCAAGTTTAAAATGGGTATTGACATAACAGTACGTTATTGTGGATCGTGGTGTGGTACATAGTGAGCAGTAAATCGGTGAAGCAATTTCTTTTTTTATTTGTGAATCACATTTTGTTTCTCATTTAATATGTTCATTTAGTACTATTTATGATCTTAATCCATTGAATTCTTTGAAATACTGATTTTTTTTAACTGTGTTTAAAGCCATAATAAAGGTTTTTTTTATTACTTTGTTTCCTATGTTCCTTTTGCTGTTCTTCGTTAGTCATTTTCGTTTATAATAGAAAGGAAGGGTGGTATAAATTCAGATAAGAACTCAAAGCTTCTTCACTGGAGTTCTTATTGATTTCCTTTTAAATCATAATTACTAAAATAGAAACGAACTTTAGTGCTCCGTAATATTTTGTTGTTATCTGTTTCTTCTAATTACGTAGAAAATTCATATGCAGGTGTATTTTTCTTACTTAATTCATTTTGCTCACAGAAAGTTAAAACTATTGCGCAAATAATGTTTTATGTACTATTTTAAATCTGACGGTCATTTTCTTCATTGTATACTCATTTTGTGGATATGCTTACCACGCAGACACATCCTTCTTGAATGAATGTATCAATATGCCGTCCATCGTCGCTTCCTTGTGTTCGTAGTTCAAAAAGATTAACCCATGTTGTTACTTATGCTCACTTGCCTGACAGTAACATCAGAACCACGAAATTCCTCGTGGCAAGGAGCGCAAGATACGTCTGTAGTTGGCAACAGCCTAGAGCACCTTACAGATGACAGTGCGATTTAGCTCAGTTCTGCCTCCAATTTTGATGGAGAGCACCCCGGAGGCTTAATGGCAAACCGCACATTGAGTTGATCAATGTTAACGAATTTCGCTTATGCGCATTCTCAAATGGTGTACCTCTGGCGTGGGAGAAAATACTGGCGACTAAGTATAAGCAACCCTACACAAGCCTGTTCGTCAATGTAGGTCTTATCGACTGTTTACAATTGCAACAGTCTATTTCATTTACTTACAATAATTTTCTTAACCTTTAATTCAGTAATTTAAACTAGATTTAATCCTTAATTCGTTAAAGTATATATGAATGGAACGTATGCTAAATAATCAATTGTTTTTATTCCTCAGAAGTATAATCAGCTAATATCTTGTAATGTTTTCTGTTTTGTAATTCTTTTTAAAAGAAGATTTGGGTGGTTTACAATCAACATTTACACTCCAAGTAATGAAGCAGCTTACAACCTGACACGTTTTAAAACCTCGAACTGTTTACGTACAAGATAACACAATGTAAACCATATACCGTATTTATCTGCTTTTAAAATTGTGCCAAAGTCGTAACTGCGCCACATTGTCTTTTAGGCATGCGCAATAAGCGAAATTCGTTTAGCAGTGATCAACTCAATGTGCGGTTTGCCATTACGCGAGACGACGAGTCCGAGAGTCTCCCACTCCTCTCTCCTTCTACCAAACCCATGGAGGTAGGAAGTAAGATGGAGTAGCCCTAAACAGGTTTCTCCCGTAGCCTGCTCTGAAGCACTGGCGATCCCTACGTGGTGACCAAAACATTGGGTCATTTACCATTGAGTTCAAGGGGTTTTGGCGCGATCGGATGTAAATATTTTGTAATTACATCGTTGAATATTCATATAAATGTATATATTTGCTTTTTCTACAACACATCAGAGTCCTAAGTATATGAAAACAACATTTCATTCTGAACGGAATTAAATGCTATACTTTTCACAGAACAGTTTTCTCAAAATGGTTTAATTTGAATGAAATATTTTCACAAGTTTTCGTTAATTAGAAAAAAAAATTTAAGGTAATTCGATTTTATTCGGTTAAGGTACAAAATTTAAGATCAAAGTTTATTGTATTATTGATATTAAAATTATGCATTATTTCTTTTCTATTTATAGAGCTTCTTCCTAAAATACTTTCTTAAATATGACATGATTTTTTGGCTTCTGAGGCATCTTTTAAATCGAAAAATATAAGTCAATTTATAATTAATGCTCTATTCGGTTTATTGTAAATTAGAGAATTATTAGAAATTAGCAAAATACTTTAAATAGTACTTAACTTTCTCTGAACATTTCTGAAAGGGAATAAAATAAGATTTTTTTTAAGTATTACTTAAAACTTGTAACTGAGTTATTATAAAATGTAAGGGGAATAATTCTTTTAATTATACTTATCAGATTTTTTTACCCTTAATTTCAACAATACATATTCCAAAACTCTTTATTACTTTCTTAAGTGCGCATGTCATAGCATTTGCTTTACAGTACCTTTTAACAGATTGCTTTCCAGTACGAGAAATTCTTGCTTAAATAGTTTTATAACGTATTTGTCAACAGGATTTCAATTTATGTTTACAATTCAATATTAAGGTTATTATATATTTATATAACATTTATAATCATTATAAATTAGATACATTTAATAATTAGATTTCTTCACAGTAACTTTCTCAGTTACTGTGATAAATGAATAAATTCTTCATTTCAAATCCATTTATAAATAATTTAATGAATATTTATGTATTTTGTTAAAGGCAGGTACATGCTTTTTGCAAGCACATGCATAAATACCCATACATATTTCCTATTTTTCATTTCCGGCATGTGCAAATCTTTAATTTCTGTGCATTCACTATATTTTTCGAGTAAAGTAATTTACACTAATTTAGCATACACCTGAAAGTTTTACACAAAAAATATATATGAATATAATTTGAATGACGGATTGCGGCATTTGATGGTAATTTTATTTTAATTAACCCAAATAAGTAAAACGTGAGAGCCCAAAGTGATTATTTTTCAGATATATAAAATTTAAACGATGAGTTTAAAATGAGCAGGAGTAAAGCCTCTCCTCTAAAAAAATTTAAAAGGGACATGTTACAATAATATATATATGTGAAAAAAATTTTATTTGAAACATTTTGTCGTTTGAAACATAAAATAAAAGTAGAGAATACTCTATCAAGGGTATCCAAAGACGTATACAATTTTAAAGGTACCGTAAGGTATTTTTCATTCTTTAAGCATAACATTTTTGTTAAAATCTATATTTTTGTAGTTCACAGCTTAGAATTTTATGAAACAAATTCAGAATCAAAATCGCTGTTGTTAGTTATCGAAAAATAACCAAGATGTGATTTTTGCGTAAATGTCACTAAACTATACAAATTGCTATTATCCATCACACTATGAATTTTTCTTTCATGCGAAAGTGTCCCTTTTTCGATTTGTATGAAACTGTCGTGTGTCGAAATACTATCAGAACACTGTCAAGCGAGCTTCGGAATGTAAACAAAGAACACCTCATCTAGTGACCGAAGCGTCGAAGCAGTGCTTCACTTCTAGTGCCGGTTGGCCACTCCTTCCTTTCTTACCTCCATGACCAAACCACACGAGAGGAAGATTAACCCTTGAGATAAGCAAACTTTATCAGTATTTGAAAGAAATCCGTATAGGACATTCGATTTTCTTATACTTCTATATCACAATGTCTACCGAGATAAACGTTATTTGAAATCTCATCGATAAAAAGCGATTCAAGGTATGCAAAGTATCATTTGAAATTGAACAGTCATTGAAATTGTAATTCATCGCTTAGGAATACAAACTTGAAGCAGTTCTTAGATCTGCTTGAAGTGTCTGAGGAAATACAGACTGTTTGTATCGGATGCGTTTTGCTTAGCTTCTGTTTTGTTCCTTTCTGTCTACCTGATTAGTCAGTTCAGTATGAATAAATAGTCTTTACCAAATAAATAAAAATAATATTAATTACTTTTTACGTTTTCACTTTACATTATAAGATGAAAAGTTTTAAGCGATATAAATTTCATAGTGTTAACTTATAGCACATCAGCTACTTTTTGTTTATTATTTAAGCCAGTGGCTATTTTTCCTTAAAAGGAGCGATTTTAAATCATGTTTTAAGTTCCAACGTAGTAATATTCGTTAAGTTATTCGATATATTCATAAAAAGATTTTGTCTTCGTAATCGAAATTAAGGATTTTCCAATAATCAAGACACACATTCATGTATATATACACTAAATAAATAATTTTGAGAAACAGCTATTTGCAGTGAATTGTAAGTTTTAACTTACAATTTTTTCCTTTTAAGCAAAAATTTTGCGTATGGCTTGTGATTGACATTTTTTTAACGTTGAGTCATTTACATGCCTGAGAATGCTTTTCGAATTAGAACTTCTTTGAAGGAGGGAACTGCTATTAGTAAGTCATTTGTTATTAAATTAAATGTTGCTAAGAATTATCAAAATCTTGGAAAAAATTATCGAAATAAAAAGGCTTAAGTAATTTTCACGCCTTTCCAAAAGAAAGTGCGTAATCGTCATTCCAGTGGCGATACGAATATTGAGTTTTGTTAAATAACGAATTTTGAATTGCATCTTTCTTAAAGTAGGAAATAGAAACCCATGATTTTGAACTTCCTCCTTGTTGTCATTATTATTTTTCCTTCCCCCTCCTTTTTTTTTTTTTTTTTTTAAATTTATTATTTTTTTTTATTTGGGAAATTTTTTGGATTACGTGAATTTGGAAACTTATTATTTATGTTAGCCAGGGGTTTAAATTAATTACACCTTGTTTACTTTTCATCGTATGAGAATCCTCCCACTGAGTAATTTGGCTATGGAAAAATGTTATTTTAAAACCCTAACTTTTTTGGTTTATTTCTTAAATTCCAGTCATTTAGCTGCGTTCTAATCGTTCGAGGAAACCCCTCATATACATGCTCTGTAACTATTATGTGGAAATGAAGGTTGATCTTCTGTAAATACCTGCAGTGTGCAAGTTTACAAGGACAAAGCGATTTTTTTTTTTTATAATTTGTGTACATACCTTCGTATACAATGATAAGAACAAAATGAATACGAAATAGTATGCCCTTCTTTAGCAGGAATGACCTTTAGAATGCATTTAGCCATTGGCTTGACTAATCTTGTGCAGATACTTGTTACTTTTCTATAATGGAACCATGTTTTTATAACTTTCTTAATCATGCGCTCTTTCGTGGTATAATCCATTCTGCTAAAATATTCCTTGAGAACGTGCGACAAGTTTTTGATCGGATTTAATTCTGGTGAATTTCCACGCCAGTAATTTTAGCAAACTTGAATATTGGCATGGTGCCAAGACATGTTGAAATGTCCCTGCAAAAGGTTTCTAGAATAACATTATCTATGGTATAAAATTTCTATATACTTCATTATTCCGTCATTCATTATTCCGTCAACAGCAACGAAACGTCCACTGCCATCTGCAGTGGGGGGAAAAAAAAAAAAAAAAGTACACTGGTTTTTGAGGGTATTTTACTGTTTGTTGGAAAGCTGAAATCTTATTGGTTCACCCTTGCTTCATCTAACGACGTTAGATATTTAACTGTGAACAAATAAATGAATCCCATCGCTGAAAATGCCATTTTTCTAGTTATTTATGGTTCAAGATCTGTATTTGTTAGCCTACCGCAATCATTTTTCCTTTATTTTTTCTAGCCTGCGAAGTTCCAACCAGCAAGAAGAAGCATACGCCGCACATTTGAAGGGTCACTATCAATACCAATAAACAATAGATCTTTTTAAGATCTTTGCTGGTTTTTGTTGAATTAATAATGATATTTCAGAATAGGAATAGATCAGATTTTAAAGCTGCTTTCCTTTTCCTTCCACATCTGCCTTTCTTTGTGGAGAAAATGATCCAGTTTCACCATGTCTCCTCAGATTCGAGAAACGTTCGATTTTCCAACACCACCCGCAAAAGCAATTTTTCTTTGTAACTGTTAAGTGTTATAGTCCTTGCTTTCTTTCTAGGTGCTATGTATATTTTTAATATACTAAAATGATCGAATGTAAATCGTATTTAAAAAGTATGTAAAAGTAACTTCATCTTCTCTCAGAAGAAGCTGAAAAATTGTGCAATAATCTTAATTTATTGTTTTAACCAGTTCTAAGTAGTCGAAAACAGGCATCCCGTCGACATTAAGGAAGATAAAACTGCTTTTAGGGACCTGCTGGCGTCAGCTGGAAACCAACTTAATCATGTGAAAAATCGCTTTGTCTCAATTAATTTGTACACTGTAGTATAATGCTGGATAACTGGGGCACCTGCCACCAAGCAACTTCGGTAATTTTTAATTTATTAAACTTTCTGCTGCAAATGAATAGGGGTAGTAATTTCATCAATTGTATGAGCATGCTTAGTGTAACATTTATAGTTCTAATGTTGCGATGATTCTGCTACGATGTGCGGGAATCTCCCCCCCCCAGTGGTGTTTTATTTGCTGAGTATTGATAACAACATTTTCTGACGTTCACCAATAACAACCTTTCTGACGTTGATTCCTTTTTACAATTTTGAACGCTTTTCTCTGTAAATAGCCTCAACATGTTTGTTTTACTGATGCACTCATCATATTTTCATGCAGGGCCGAGTCTTTAGGGTCAGATAAAATAAAAGCCTTTTAAGAAAGCTTTCTGCACAGATTAAGGAATCTGAAGTAGTTGGAGTAAATCATCTGCATTTTCTTACTCACTAACTGTACCGAATCCATATATTCTCCTTATTCATTTTAGGGCTGCTGTGTCTTTCTCTTATCGATCTCATACGTTGAAAATAAATAAGTAAATGAATGAAAAAATCCAAGTTTTAAATGAAATAATAAATTACAAATAAAATTTATATATATATACATATTTTATCAATTTCAGTAAAATCGGGAAATCATGCTCTGTTCTAAAAAAAATTCATCATTTAGTACATTTTAGGAATGTGATTTTAAAATAACTGTTTTCAGACCTCACTTGTTACAGAGTAAGTAGAGCGTAATCCTTTTTCAACTGCACGCCGCCTGTCGGGCAATTCATCATCAACGAAAAATTAAAACTTCCGATTTTCTCTCTCTCTCTTTTGAGTGCTTAAGAGGCTTATCGATTGCCTTATTCAATTAAACAGTGTTCATTTTTGTCTCAAGCGACGACTGATCCCTCAGATCTGTAATCTCCTTAGATCTCATTACTGGATCAGTGGGAATGAGGACATTGTATTTATTGGCGTTTTAAGGGCTCAGCGGGCCGATTGATGGACGAGCGGGGCGCTGACCCTCGCACCTCAAGGTTTGTAATTGGCCTGTAAGAAGGGCCTTGATGATCGCTGGCGTCGGTCACTCCGCCCTTTCATCTGTTACTTTTCATGACAGCTCCTACGCGACTGCGCGGTTTTAGTTTTCATGGTTTGCGCTACTTTAAGTGTAGATAACGTTGTTATGCGCGATTTTGTTCCTCGAAAACTACTTGACAGGCTTTCAGGGCGTCGCTTATATCTGGAATAAAGTCATCTGGCAAGTGACCTAAGCGGTCGAGGCAGTTAAAATTCAATAATGATGTACTGAGTTATGGGGGTGGATTGGCCTATTTTCGGGGTATTATTTCAAGATGGATGTTATTTCAAGATATTGCTATTAACAACAGGACATATAGTCATTTGATGGGCATGATTTCCGATGTGGGTCACTTTGGTAAATATTTATTCTTGCTTACGCATAACTGATCAGCGCATCACTGGTAGATCATAAAATGTAAAATAGTTGATTTTTACTGAGGACGTAAATTAAATATGGGAATGTTTTAGAGAATTTTGAGTGGAAATGTTTTTAAAGACTAGGGTAAAGAATGAAGAAAATTTTGTGGAGAGAGAGAATGGAAGAAGTTTTATTTATTATTATTATTTTGCTTTATTTTATTTTATTTATTTATTTATTTATTTTTAGAAGATGGAAAATTATATAAATTCCGATACGAAGTTCTGTCAATAATGTGTCAGTTGAACGCTAGATGACTGAAGCAGCAAATTTTAATCAATCCAATAATATTATTGTGAGGGTTCAACATTCGTTCTGAAATTACAGGAACTGAAGTTAACGCTTGAACAAAGTTTCATCTCATTTGAAAGTTTTTTATTTTCATTTATTTATTTTTTTAAATTTTAGTAAACACTTCCATCGTTATTTAATCGTTTAAGGAATATAAAGGAGAAGTACAAGTCTGGCCGAGATGCAAACAAAGAGGTTCGAGGAAAGAATGCAGTTTTTACTTTGTAATTAAAAATAATAATAATAAACACTTTCATCCGTGACAGTCATTCACACAGATCTTCAGTCGTAATATAGTACGTCCAGTTTTATGATATCATCGTTAAGCAGTTTAGCATTGTTGAATAGGTATGATAAAATCATAAAATTGTGATGAGAATTAGGGTGAAGTTATGATGCTCTATGTCATTGATTTCTTCATTTAAAAAAAAAGGGTTAAGAATAATGCGGATCCTAAGCTTTAAGCTTCGAACTTAGTATCCTGATCTCAACCTTAATATAGCATTAATATAAATACATACTAATGCGATTGATGCATCTCAGTCCTTAGTATAGCATCCAAATCAGTATGCGATGAAATTTAAAACAGCGTATCTAAAGAAAAATCACAAGGATATTACCCAAAGAGAGAGGAGAAATAATGTAATTAAATTATCGAAGAACGAAAAATAATAAGTTAGTTCAGGGATTGAACTCGGATCTTTTCAATCTTTTTCCTTGCGATGTACCCGAGTATTACAAGGAGCTGCTAAATAATGGTTGAATTAAGTTATTCTACGACAGATAACTTTTTTCCATCTCTCCCAAAAATACGACTTTCGATGAATTAATGATACTCAATTTAATTTTCTCTGTACATTTAAATTATCACCTGGAAATCAAATGCTGTGCAACTATTAAAATAGCATGGGTTCTGTGAAGCTCACAAAGCAATTCAAGCATCTCATAATTATCGGAAGTCGTGGCTTTTAACAATACGTGTTTCTTACTGAAAAAGCATTATATTAGGAATGAATTCAGTTACATTTTGAAGTACATTAATTGAATAATTTCTCATTACTTTGTAATAGTTTTCCTAGATTTCCTTCAAAAGTCCTGTACGAAGACATTTTTCCTCTTCGACAGATAATCCTCGCGCAATTACTTATAATTAATTAATCAGTAACAGCTTGCTGTTTGAAACAAATTCTCGTTTAAAACCTTTAAAGATGCTTGAATTTATTCGATAAATAATCAGTGCAACCGAAGTTTCCTTATTTAACTGACATTAATCCAATTCTATCTGTGTGCTGTCGTGTACAGTGCCTCCCCCTTCTCTCAACTCCTGGCGGTAGTACTGCCAACCATCTGTATCGTCTGAGTTGAAACTTTTTTCTTATCTCTCTAAGTGATGTGCTTTCATGAATCACTTTATGCCATTTTAATTTTAACCTATTTCTAGCATTCAGCTTTGCAATGAGATATAGAATTGTATTTTTCCTTTTCTTATATTTGAGAAGACAGTGTGAAACTGCAGACTCTGTCAGTTATCGACATAACAATAGACTTGTCTTTTCTGGAAGCTGCTTCACATAAATAAATTTAAATTACATTGAAAATCCTCTCTCACGTATCATGTCTGACGTGTTGTTAACTTGTTGGCCTATTCAGAAGCCATATTTCTTTCATAAACTGCGTTTGTAATTTCGAAAGTCTTTTAATAATTACGTATGTACTTTTAAAAAATATATATATGTGTCTTTTTGACTAACATATCCCTTTCAAAGCGATAAATTTCCCACACCAATTTTGACAGACACTTACGAAAGTTATTTTATTTTTTAAGTAAAATAACTTCAAAGTAAATTGAACAGTCAGACTCTGGCAATGGATGTGCAGTGATTTTCCTGTCTTGGTATGCATTTTTTTATTATTTTTTAAGTAAAAATAACAGATAATTAATCAAAATTTAAATAATTGTGAAATTTATTTGAATTTTAACGGGGGGGGAGTAAATGATCTTCTTTAATGAGTATGACTAAGTAACCACACACAGCAGGTGGAAAGGGCTGGCTGCATAAATGTTATCTTGTTTGATTTTCGTGTGTGCAACGCGAGTAAAATCTGTTATGATTTTCGAAATACTCTGGAAATGCAAATAGGCGTTGTCAATCATTTTGATCAATTATGAGGGCATTATATAGGGAAACTTAATGTTCATCCATGGACTCACCATATCAATAAAAATATTCGCGGAGTAATATAACTGTAGCTTCTTCTCCACATCCATATAAATGAAACTTGTCATCCTTTGTAAGGTCGTATTTTTCGTTTGTCTTTTTCTTTGTTTCTTTTTTTTTATTTCATTGCTATGCATTTAATGCTTTTTTAAATAAATGTCCAGTTTACCGTTGCAACATAATTCAAAACTAAATCCTAGAACGGTAAAGACAGACAGATGACTTATCACCTCGTTTACTTGTAAAGTACGTACAGTAAATACAAAGTGAAAGTTTAAAATAAACTTTTTTTTTTTTTTTTTTTTTCCCTAATTGAGCCTGATGGTTACATAAATCTGATAGCAGTAACAGAAAATCAACTCTCCATATTTTACGGAAAATTCAGAATAAATGTTAAAGCCAACTTAAAAAATAAAATACTAGGTAACTGGCCACTAAGTTAAGCTCAGTATTTTCACGAAGTAATTATGGCTAGCGAAGCTAAATTCGACTAAGAAATTCAAATCAGTAACAAGAAACTATCGCAGGTAACAGGCCAGAGATTGCCGTCAAAAGTTTTTCGTACAAACGCAACTTTCTGCGCGCTTAAATTCGTTAACTCATTCACGTTCTGGTGGTAATTATAAAAGTTTTGTAAATCAGACTTTTGTTTTACTAATTTTATAGAATATTTCTGTCCATTACTGGTTAGGAACGTCATGCAGCGTGCTGTATTAATGCAGGTTAACGTTTACATGAAAATAACTTCTATAATAACATCAAATCATTGTTGATTGGCTGATACAAAAACCATATTTATTATTGGTTATTCCAGCAAATAAGTGAGAGTGCGATTGCCAGTTATTACGATACAAATCTATTATTAGTATCCGAGAGTATTGCCAGCTATTATGTGTTTTCAAATGATTAGTATTTTTGGTTTTATTCATATATGCGTATTTATCATTGTTCACGGTTTAAACGGTATTATATTAATAAAAAATCGCGCATTATTCGAAATAATGCTTATTTCACATAAAATTTAAAAAAAAAAAAAAAGAAGAAAGCCTGGAGAAATAATGAATTATCATTTTGTTTTAAAGTAGCAAAGATAAGCTCAGTAATCTGAAAATGGAATTACAATATTTTTTCTTAAAAGCTATGTGAATAATATTGTCATTAATTGTTCTTTATTAATTCAGGCATTATGGATTTGTTTTGATAGCCTCTGTTGCGAAGATCAAGTTTGTGTGAGAATCTAACTTCCTATTCTTGTCATCAATCAGCGTTAAAGTTTCTATGTATTGTATACACGTGTTTAGCTTCTTCTTAATATACGCATGTTGAAAATGCTTTCTTAGGGCATCCTTCCATGCAAATTATAAAGCCTTTTTTTAAAATATTTTATTTGCTAAGTATTTTTTTGCGGTTCGGTAATAATCTCTTCTTTCTCAAACGGAAGGCAGGTAACTTGAGCGTATGAAAAGAAAACGTTCCGATAGTAATTGCAGCGCGCCGTATAAAAGTTTTTTTTTCGGCGTCCTGGAAGTAAGTAAATTAATTTGTTTGCCTACCCCGAGCCCATACCGCCTACCCTCGCAATAATCAGGCTGCCGGTGGGCGGTGCCTGGCCTTCTATAGACCATCAGTCGCTCTAAGAGCATGTAATTATTGGGGCCGGGCACAGCGCCCCGTCTCTAAGCCACCGCAAGTCCACGAAGCGCGTGCATCTCTGGCGTCCTCATGTAATTATTTGGGGATTACCTTCCACTGTTTTCCGTCATATTCGGCGGCCAGCTCATTTTCCGCTAGGATTACGATGTTCCCAATAGAATGCATGCATCAGCAGCCTCTCTCTCTCTCTGTCATTCATTCTCCTTCGTTCACTCGTCGTGTCTGTTCCGCGGCCGCAATATGGACGAGGAACGCTGAAAGCTCGCCCTATTTCCATTTTATTCTATAAAGACGGCTCCGTTAAACCCGATCGTTCCGGCGGTCCCTCGCCGTGTCCTCTACTCGCTTTCCTTCTTAGTCCCTGCCACTCATCCACAGACATTAAAAGCGATGAATAATTCCTTCCTTCTCGTTACGACAACCCCATGGGCCTCCAAAAAGCGCTTCGCGAACTGAAAACTTCGTCGTCGGAACCTACCGGTTCAATTATTTCGACTAACAACCCTCCGAATGTACTTTTTGCACTGTACTTTTTTTGTGCATGTCCCTGTTTCTGATTGTCATACCATAGTGCAGATCTGTTGGTTCCCTGACTGCGTTCCTGAAGCTTCTATACAACGTTGCTCCTCCTAACTACCAATCAAGGTGTATGGGATTTAACAGAGCAGGTTACATTCGGCATCCACCATTTCAATTATCCGGGATCAGTTGTATCGGTTGCGAAGCAGTCTCTCATGACACCACATTTCGATTAATGTGAAACTAGCACTAATTAACGTGAAGCAGGTATTACGAAGAGCGGATAAACGTAAACTGAGGAGTTCATAAACATTATAGGTATTAAAGATACGATTGTTTTTAGTAGGTCATTTTGAGAAGTACTTGAAGTGAAGTAGCCTCGAGAAATGTTTCACGCAAGACGTGAAATACATCCAGCCAGAGCATAAATATTATTCTAATGCCTTTGTATATTTCAGCGGGTATGTGAACGGTGTTTTTCTTTAAAAAAAGTTTAAGAATTTGAAACAAAAGTGCCGATTCTTGTATTTGTTCATGTTTGTTTCTTATATTGTTTTAATTCGTTGGCTAGAGATAGATAATGCTAGGGCTTAAAATTTAAATAAAATAAAAATAGTAAAATTTGTTTTTCGAGCCGCTTAATGAACTGCTGGAAGAAGTCGAAACTTTTACAAACCCATCTATCACAAGTTTTGGGATGCTGTAATTAGTGCTGTGATGTATAACAGCTGCTAGATCAACTTTTTTCAAACGCAGTATTTAAAATTCACAGTTATATTTTTGCTAAAAATCACACGTCTTAGAAGGACGTTTAAGCAATCGGAAATTGAAGTTTCGCGTTTTTATAACCGATTTCTTAGGTTTCTTGCAACTCATCCACAGACCCACCCCCCAGTGGCGAACACTAACCATTACAGGCGTTGGCCAGCACTAAGGCCGGAAGTGGAGGTCACTTTATTATGATGGCACTTAATAGGTGGGTAATACCTACTATAAAGGGACAGACAATTTATATCCATGCTTTCTCCGGGATTCCAAACCGGGTCCTTCGGTACAGCAGTCAGAGTCATTATCCATTTTCCTGTCTGGGCGGCCCACAGATATTAAAAGCAATGAATAATTCCTTCTAGTTATGACGATTCCACAGGCCACCAAAAAGCGCTTCACGAACTTAAAACTTCGTCGTGGGAACATACCGGTTCATTTACCTTATAAGAAATGCGAATTTGGCAATGCTTTTCTCCAGAGCCGAAGCGAATCTTCATATAACCGCTCGGTATACTGACTACTGGTGTACAAGAACACATGGAGTGTACAAGCTTGGTCTTAAATAATTTTGTCATATGAGTGGCTGTAATGCTAACTTTCAGCAGTTAACAGAAAAAAGTAAACATTAGTTACATTTTTCAGTTTCTTTTTGCATAAAATCAGAAGCAGTTGGAACATCGCTAATGCTGTATGCTTTTGTATTGTTTACAGTCGTCCACTTTATAATATTACTCTTGTTGGTAGATGATGATTAAAATTTGTTACGGTAATTAATTCTTATTAGTATTTGATTTTTGATCAATCTTTTTTAAAATATAATGTAGTTCTTTAGTGCATTTCGCGTGGAGGGGAGAGTTAAAGTTTTCCATATGAACTTTTTGTAGCTTAAATGGAGTAAAGTAAATAATAAGCATTTCTGACGGGGAAGAGGATATTTTTTTTTTTTTTTAATTATCAGTTTATTTCACCTGGATGAATACGGGAACTGCGTGGTGAAAATTAATATTAATTTTAACAGAGGAATATGTATCCATTTAGCCGTCTCATTAAATAGTAACTTGAACAAAGATTGAAATAATAAACTTTGCACAAGTAATCAAAAATTTCCAGTTTGGGGAATCCTCTTAACGTCAGTGGTAGGCTGATGACATACTTTCTCGCAGAAAGGCAAAAATTCACGTGATATGTACCAAAACATGTTTTAATATAATGTAATTTTTTTATGGTTTAATGGGCTTCCGGCTTATTTCTGGTGATTTAGCTATCGCATGTCCGCGTAATGTGTAATGTGTCTGATGTGTAATGCCACTGATGAAGTTATCGCATGTCCCCGTACGATTTGTTCTGTTGTAAGTGATTAGGACGTCCAGCTGGCAAACTGCTTCAAATCCGGCGAGGACATAAATGATTTTCACGCTTTCTGTTCCCAAAAATTCTTATGGTGTTTACAGTGGAGCCTGAGCTAAAAATTGATGGTAAATCTTCACCACTTTGACTGAGTTTCTTGTCTCTTCCCTTTCCTTCTATACGTGAGAAAGAAGGTAAGGAATTACTGTATTTTCATGTGTGGTCTGTGGTTGTGTAAGTTGTTAGCGCATCCAGCTGGCAAGTCAAAACTCTGAAGTTCGAGTCCTGACGAGTGCACAGGTGATTTTTTATGCATCCTGCTTTGGGGGCGGAGAAATAATAATCTCTTTAAGTTACGGAGATACCCTTTTTTTCGCATAGCGCAAATTTTAACTCCCATTAGAAGGTTGACGTCCTTCCAGTATAATTTTTAAGATGTACTTCTAAGAAACATTTTGTTCTCTTCTAATAAAACAATGAGTTCCCTCCCCACTCTTCTTTCTTGCTGGGGATAGTAATGACTAATTTTTGGATTCGCTGATTTAAATACAATGAAACTGTTCTAACATAATGCAGCTATCTATGAGGGTTGTAAATAAAGCAGTGGCAGCGTAGCCCTGAAAGGCGAAGAACATCGGGCCTGCTTAAGCAATATATCGGAGCAGTGAGGTGACGCTGTTGTCGATGTGTAGAGTGCATAAAACCGTTGATCCGGTATTTACTGCGTGGCGTTGAAGTGGCCAACGTCCTTTCTACCACTCTGAGTCATGTTTATAAAAAGTAATCAGCTGTCGGGGATTAAAATCGAGGTTGCCCGTAGCAAAAATATATCTCAATTTATCAAGGGTTATTTGAAGCCTGTAGCAAGAATGCATTACCGTATAGGACGGTTCCACGTTGGTTCAAAGCGTTTAGTGCGCGTTGGACTTAGACTGTGGATTTGCACCACACAGGTTGGCCATCCGCTCGTCAACATTACGTTGACATAGTGAGTGGTCTCCTTTCCATAGACCGTCGGTGGACGGTCCGGGAATTATCCGTTGAAGTTGGGCTCAGTCATTAAACAGTGTGGCACATACTGAAGAAAAGTCTTAATATGAAGAAAGTTGCCTCTCGCTGGGTTCGACATCGACTCACTGACGTACAGTAAAGGCACCGGTATGCACTGGCTCCTGTCCATCTCGACAGATACCGCAATGACGGAAACGCATTTCAGCAGCGTGTTGCCGCCACTGATGAGACGTGAGCCTACGTGTCTGAATAAAATGAGTGCTAATGAGTGGTATCACCCTGATTCGCCACGTCCACGGAAGTTTCGTCGGGAACCCAGTCGAATGAAGATTATGCTGAGATTGTGGCATACGACTACGAGGATGTCATTCTTACGTATGCTTTGCCGCAAGGAAAAGCTGTCAACGCACACTACTTTTACCGATTTCTACAGCACCATCTGCTCCCGGCTATACAGTACAAACGTCCACGCTTATTGCGGGGCAATCTCCCTATCGTATTGCATGACAATGCTCGTTGTCATGTTGCACAAGATGTAAATGTCTTTGGTCTTGGGAGCAACACCCTCCGTACTCACCTGGCACGAGTCCTTGTGACTACAACCTCTTTTCTAAGTTGAAAGAACTCCTTCGAGACATCCGATTTCCTGACATACCGTCTGTGTTCTGAGCAGCATAGCTGGTATCAATAGCCAGCACCTTGCCAACAGTCCTGACATTTAGTAAAAGGTACAAGACTCTGCTGTTGATTATAGTAAAGGAATGTAATGTAATTTTGCTTGTACGTTCATTAAAAGGTGTTTTTCAGGTATGTTGTTGTTGCTTTATTTACAGCCCCTGTATGTATGTTTATTTTATTTTACTTCTCCTCATCGAAATACATTTACGTTACCAAAAGCCTTTATGTAATAATATATTATAAAAGTATATGTTGTAAAAGTATTTTATATTATAAAAGTCTTTATAAAGTTATACTTTTCCGAAACAAAGTAAATTAGTTAAATAGCGAATAAAACAGTTACACTAATATCTGAAAAAAAAAATTCTTCTTTCACTATGTAATATACTTAAGAACAACTCTATATTTTACATCACTGATTCTTGCCTTTAATGAAGCTTAAGGGTTAAATTTTAAAATTCGTTCACCCAGAATTGCTGACTATAAATTTAAAACATTTGTCGCAGTGCTTAAATTGCGCCGGAGCCCACCGGAGCCCGTCTCCGGTACTTCTGAATTTTTAAGATAAATTACAAATCTAGCCGGAGCGCACCGGAGCCCTAAATAAGATGAGCTCCGGTACTTCTTTTTATAAAACTGAGCCACAATTTCAAGGAAAAAATATATATATAATTGCTAACGTTTTAGTTTAACAATAAGCAGACTTTGCAATACTATATTTCTCTAGAAATACGAGCTCATGAGAACTTGAGACGTTTAAGTGAAGTCCCCTCACTCACATGCGGAAACCTTTGCCTTTAAGAAAGGCAATAAATCTGGGGGAGTTTGTTTAGGATTGCATAAATTTATCGTCATGCCATCGTATCTAGTGTATTGTTATCGATGCTTACAGTTAGTTATCCTCGCAGGAAGGAAATTTTGTGTTCTTAAATGTGCGTTAAGTGACAGCGAGTACAATAAGAGTGAAATACTGAGATAAACTGCTCAAGCACGTCCTATACATCGCCTTCCCAGAGTATCCACTAATGTAACCAAATACGGGGGCGAAAAGCGTAACCAGCAACTTTGCATTCATCCTTAGGAGTCAGATTCAGAACTCATTTTACCCCTGATACATCCGGTTGATGGCTATAATTATATCAGCAAAGAGCCGCGGTTAAAGAAAACGTTCTCTCTCATCAAGATTCCCCTCATTTTTTGTTTCCATCCACTCATACCCTCACGCCCTCATTCACTTTTGCCCTCTTTTTAGCATTATCTGAATTTTCATCAGCTATATTTCAAGTATATTTAATTTTTGTGATAAAAGAACTTTTTTCTCCCTACGATCACAGCTTATATTGCGCCGATGCTTCTTAGCTTTTGTAATAAATCATAATTCTAGTCGAAGCGCACTGGAGCCCTAAATAAGAAGGTTACGGAACTTTTTGTACGTAATTGAATAACAATTTCAGTAGAAATTTTATCTCGAAAATTTTATTTTTAGCAATAGAATTATATTAAAAATCGCTTTATCTCTTTACATTTAATTTAATTATATAATAATTATTCATTAAAAACAATTTATAAGCATTAATTAAATGGCTCTTAATTAATTTGATAATAATAAACTATTTAATTTTAAAATTATTAATGAGTTTTAAAGTCATTTTATTTATTTATTTAATGTTGTTCCTCTTTGCTGACAGCCTTCCATAGGGCTCCGACACTTCTAATTTTAGAAATTAAGCCCTGATTTGTCGTAAGGTGATGAGGATCAGCAATGCATTTTTCTAAAATACCCCCCCCCCAACACTCTAGCAACTTCGTTGTAATATAGTGACCATACCAATGAATCGTAACTCTCATTATATTAGATTTCTACGTATCCACGTATTTCTTTGGTAATTCTATAGCTTCGAAAAATATCATCCATGAGCAGAAAATTAAGACCCATTTCACATTTGGAAACGGAAATTTCGGAGTTGGATGTCCGTTAAACGTGATCTGTTTATCCTAGCAGTGATGTGTATAGGTATGTGGACATCCATTAAGTTTGATCTGTTCATCCTATTAATGATGTGTATAGCTGCATGGTCGTTGATACGCATTCTTTAACTCTTACTTCATTATTTTCACGCTAATCATGTTATAAGGTATTTCTCTCGCCTTCCTAGCGTGGCTTCGTAGTGTAGTGGTTCTGCACGCTGGGCCGGTATCCAGAGGTCCGTGGTTCGATTCCAGGCGAAGGCGATTGCTAATTTTTCAATTCTCCTGGCTTCCAAAAATACCTAATGTCTCTACAGTGGCGCCCGAACTAAAACAATGTTGGATGAGGATTCTCCACACCCAGGATTTGGCGATTGGGTCCCCTGAAAATCCCCACTTGCCCTTTAACCTTTTCCGGCACGCTACCTTTTAAAGTTGGAATTTCGATAAAGGGAAAAAAAAAAAAAAAAGAAGAAGAAGAAGAAGAAGGTAGGCAGTTTAATTAGGCCTAGAGAAGTACACAAGTAAAATTTTGTAAAGATAGTACTTGTCGTTTTAAATCTGTGGGTGTGTCCGAAGCGGGCACACTGATTGAATAGAGCTTCGAAAAGAGTGCTGAAACGAGCATTGCTGGGAAGCGCGTTAAAACAGTAAGAGATTTTGGCTACGATTAAAAAACACTAGATTCTGAATGCCATAGCAGATTTAGCATTACCGAGGGTGTGCCACAGGAAAATCTGCTACTCTACACCCTCTTTAAAAAGCTCATTTTTGGTTATATGATGATTACATGCTTAGGAATTTGAAAAAAAAAAGTATATGATATTTACATTATTTACATTTCATATTTACACTTTAGTCTATTTTTTTAATCGTGGTACTTTTCGAAGAAAGTGACACCACCTTTGAAAAAGCACAATCCAATATTGCATGTTTTGCACATGTGCTGGGATCCTTATCAGATTCACTATCTGAAAGCAATTCGTGTAGCACTTTCAGTGCTTTAGAAATGGTCAGCCCTCTACGATCCGTTTGGAAAATAATTAAAAATCAGAAAAAAATAAACTAATATTATATCTACAATTTGAAATTATAAACTATAAAATAAAAATATAAATGTCTACAACTCAAAACTATTAAATGGGCCCACCAGCGGCCGAGCGGTAAAGTCGCTGAACACTGGTAGTTCGGTCCGAGGTTCGAATCCCGCGAATGGGCCGGCTGCATGGGCGTTTTCGTGGTTTTCCCCATGTGTAACGTGTATACGAGCCAGTTTCCCTTAGAACGTCATCCACGAAGGCATCCCTCCCCTTAGGCAGATAGTCCTCGAGGCTTTGCCATAATCACACACACACAAAACTATTAAACGTAGCGCTAAGAAAACGTCTTTGAACCAAAGCGAAAGAGAACTCTAGTGAAAAACCAAACAGCTAAATGATAAAATTATCCCTGACCTTCAGAAAAATCCCCCCAACAATTTCTTAGTTGATAACCAAAACTCCCCTCTAAAAAAGGGGGATGGGGAGAAGAAATTGAAAAACAAGAAATCAAACGCAGATGTGGACACACCTTTCTATGTTAATGAGCTGCAGAGAAACAAAGATACAGCTGCCTCTCAGTGACCTAGACTCGCAATGAGCTTAGTCTGGGAACACCTCGATTCGCCATTCGATTTTAGGCAAGATTTCAAGGTAAAAATTTAAAACTAATATAGAATAAGAAGATTAGTATATAGCCAAAAAAATAACAGAGAAATTTCCTTTCAAACAATTCCTTTTATTCTCTAAAAAAATTTGGAAGATTTCTTTAAAAAATGAGGGTCTTTAAAAACTAAACATGGCTAAATTATATGGACTGATTTATGTTGAGCTACCATCTACTATAAATAAAGAAGGTTCAGAGTAACCTATAGTAACCTTCAAATCCTTTTTCATTCAATTTTTCTGTGCGTACAGAAGGAAATTTTTAGGTAATAATAAGGTATTTTTCCCGCTTTCCTAGCGTGCCTTCGTGGTGTAGTGGTTCTGCACTCTGGGCCGGTATTCCAGAGGTCCGTGGTTCGATTCCCGGCGAAGGAAGGCGGTTTCTAATTTTTCATCTCTCCGGCTTTTCCAATTAACCTAATGTCTGTACAATATTTAAGAGTATTGCAATCATAATTTGTTCTGTGTTGCCGAGTGAAATTATCTTCAATTGTGTTCAACAATTAAAAACAAATATTTTCTTTTTTGAAGGGAAATAATCTTCGACGTACTTATCCAAGTTTTTTGAAGATGTCTTTAATGTCCAAAAATTGTTCCTAGAAGCAGAATGTACATAATTGAGCTAGTGTGCCACATCCGCTTGGGACTGCGCCAGGTTCATCTAGACCAATCCATAGATTCTCATTCTTTTTTGGTTCACCGCCCTTTTTTCAAAATCGCCTTTGAATTTGTTCTATTCTCCCTGCGCTCCCAACAGTTATTTATTTGATGCGCAGCGGATTCTCGTTAATCCAAAATTCGAAGAAGGTAGCAACACTGGTTGAATTGTAAGGAATTCGCATTAAAGCAGTCAAGAAATCATTTCGTCATTGCTGAGGTTCTTGGATCTTCATTTTATGTTAAAATTAAGGAGAGTTCTCTGTAATTTGTAGGCAATGATTAAATACTCATTGAAAATTTTAGGTATCTATCTATTGCACTAGCATTGCAGCGAAATGTTGATTAAAACTCGTCATGAAATGCAGAAGTTGGTCGAATAATAATTAAGTACTTGTTACGTGTTCACACTTTCATAGTTAAAATAAAGAACCTGACAAAATATGCCCAGATTCATGCCACTGCACGTGTTCTGTAAACATATAAAAAGCCTGCGTGGATTGAAAGAGCATGCTGCTTGTGCGTAGTGGATGTTATTAACGCGTAATGGTTTGGTTTGGTTTAACACGTTCGTCGCCCAATGCGATTCGGTTGAGTTCTTCGCGGGGCCCAGATCCGACTGCCGGTTCCTAGGATGGGATGACTAATATTCAGGCAATACATTCCAACGAAATCGCATGAGTGTGGTATAAAACTATTCAGACTGTTCTCCCGCGAAGGGTACATATGATCTGCGAAAATCTATTCTGGACGATATACATGCTGAAGAAAGCAAGTCTGCATAGCCCAAGTCGTCTCCATTGAACTTGAAGGATGTGCGCCCTGTGTTATCAAAAGAGGCAAACTGTGGAACGCCAAGAAGCGTGGGAAAATGTAAAAAAAAAAAAAAAAACTACGACCTTCTGTTCCAATTATCCAAAATCACTTCAAATGTGCTTAGACTGTTTTAATGAATACCATGCGACATATCAGAATGTAATATTTTATCTTCAATATAAATTAATAAAAAGTATAGCATAATGTGTATATTTTTAACATCTTTATGTTGTATATCCTATATTTATATTTCAGTGCTTATTTCATTAAATTCCTTTTACAAAATACAGCTGAAAATTCTATTTTAACTTGAAGAATCTCTTTAATTTTGGGATCAGTCAGAAGGATAAATTCAGCTGGAGCTAAGTTAAAATCAAGCTTGGGTATTTTAACTCATTATTTAACTATCTGTCATTAATTTAGCTTAATTTATTCATTTCGCCTTCCCTAGACTCTGGCAGTTCTAATATTAGAAATTAAGCTGCGATCAGTATTAATCGAAGATCGATTGACATAATTTGGATTGACTCTTGCAATGGTTTGTTGTGTTTATGTAATCAAGTATTTATTTAAAAAAAAGCTTTGACATAAATTTTTTCAAGCATATTTAAATGCTCTTTTTCTCCTCAAGCTCCTCCTGGATTTTCTTAGCGCCCACCGGTGGAAGAAAGTGCATACGTTAGAAAATTATGATGTGAATAATTTTTATTTAGTTGCAATGTCTTACCTGCAATGCCTGATCTCCTTCGTTTTGAAGTCAAGTCGCTGAATCTGAAGATTGCTTACTTCCACTGATTTACTATACCCTGTGGCCCTATGAAATTCCTTATTCGTGTTGTTTTTGTAAATTTACTTGAGCGTTATCTTTTATGCAATTTGTTTCTTGATAGAGGTCTTCTCTTAACGACTTCAATATTTTCTGTCAAATAAAGCATCTAAATTAAACATTCAATATGTACTGACGTATCAGATATATGGCACGGCGATTGTAACTTTTATTTCCATTTGGGTTTAGTTCTGTAATGTATTTGCCTTTCGTGGAATTTTACTGCAGGAGTTTCTTTTACATTGCTTTGAAATTTTCTGAATATTTTCATGTTGATATGAGCAGATAGATATGTTGTAACACATTTTGGGTTAGATGTTTAGTAATTGTATGATTTCATTACTGGCACCTTAATACTATTGATTCCCATAGCTTAACATTATCTATGAAGCATTCTATCAAGGTTTTAAGAAAGTACCAAGGTTATAGGAAGCTGATACTATTTGTAGTTCTAGAGCTCTAGCAGCGAAAAGTAAATGTCATACTAGTGCATCTTTTTTAATTTCTACTAGAGAAGGACTTCCATGTATTTACCATTCTTTGTGGTTAGCTTTGAATATGTTCGCGCCTGGTTAGCAGAGCAGGGAAAATGGGCACATATACCGAAAGAGAAAATTAAAGAAATTCTTTTTTCCACTTGAATTGAGAGCTTTCAAATGTGCTCAAAAGGCCTGATTTGGTTCTTGAAACAACCTCAGTTGTGCCGGGGTCAGCTGAAGTTTCTTTCGGCAAACATTAGCCGGACAAAAAGGGAGGTTCATTAAGAAAAAGCAGGTATGCTGGCCGTCGATAACGCCGAGCCACTTGGTTCACCATTAAATAAAGAGGTCCCATCTAACTCCTCTAATCCCCAGACAAAAGAAGCCTTTCGATTTCTGCACTCAGCTGCTCCGGAGAATCAGTTCGACCGGAACCGAATTCTGACATCGACGAACCGGAACTGTGTCGTGCTCTGTTCGAGGGCATCTCATCAAAAATTGCCTAAACTATCGCCGAAGAATGAGAACAGCGGAAAAACACTCCCGCGCTTCGTTAATCTCCAGGTTGGAGGATTATCATTCACCCCTCCTCCATGCTTTTATTTATTTTTTCCTTCCTAATTTAAGACTATAGTACTGAAATGTGTCTTTTCACATTCCTTAACACTGGAGATGCCAGAAAGAACCTTCAACGTGCATTTTAACTGAATAAAATGTGCATGTAAATTATTTTAAATTATTGAATAAAAATGTATCGTTTTATGATTTCTACACATTATAATGAAGGTGTGTAAAGCTCGTCAAGCAAATCGTATTTATGCACCAAGAGGCTGAAAGATGCGCAATAAGTACTGAGAATTTAAGGAATGCTTGCACTTCGATTCGGAAACGTGTGACTATTAGGAAAGAGGAGAATGTTATGGTTGTCTCATATCTATTGGAACAAATAACATTTTAATAAAGTTAATGTCCATTTGTATGTGTATGACTACTACTTAGATTTTGGCTTATGTGGTAGTGTTATGGTTAATTCTGCTGCTTTCGTTAACTTGTATTGTATTCGAGTTTCGATTAACGACGTAATGCTACCGAATCTGTTTTAATCTGAAATTCTCGACCTATCGAGTTCATTTGCCATTTTCTCCTACCCTACACAAAAAGGGAAAAGTAAATAAAATAAAGTCAACATCGAATGCCAAACCAACTGTCTACCTATATCTTAATGGCAATGCTTGCAGATCTGACTGCTATTTCATATCATATTGTCCACTAGTGTCCCGATAATAGACACTATGATAATATCTCTCCGACTCGTGGCTTGTGAAATGAATTAACTGCATGCGTGCATTCATAATTTTGCCCGTGTATATTATTAGATTAACTTGTTTTCCATAGAAAATACTCCATGAGTATGTCCTATTCAAAGCAGAGAACTTTCATATACATAGCCGAATAAATTGATCTTTTCTTTATATCGATACTTTTCGTTTTACTTTCTACTGCATTTGAATAAAATGTTGCGAGTGCACGGGTTCGTAATGAATTGAATGCACACAGAACCGATGACAGCTTGCTAAGATTTATTTCCCCTAAAGAAACGCTTTACAGTTCTGGAACTTTACACAAAAGTACAGCTCTTCTCAGTATGACAGAACACAGTTAATAGTTATCACTTCAAACTGTTGAGAACGGGAAACACAACGCAATGCAAAGCGCATTTGAAGAGCGAAGCTCGCATAGAGATCTCAGTACTCCGAAGTCAACACTGAACTGGGAACTGATGCTTTCTTCGGTCTTATTTATTTTTTCACTGGTACTACCACCCGTAATTTCCAGTACTTTCTATTTTCGAAATTACTGGGAAGGCATAGACGGTTACAGTTATATATAAAGGCCGAATACACTTACAGTTACATACAGGTAATTTCATAGATCATGGGACAAACTTGGAGGGGTGGTGGAGCGTACTAAAACATGCATTTTTTTTATAGGAATGTAGGGTCTAAAGTGACGGGTTAAGGCAGGAACGACACGAGAGGAAAATGTGTTTATGTACAAAATCAACGCAAAGTGCTTCTTTGCAGCAATACAGTATTCACGGTAAATATTCAAAAAAAGGGAACACTAATAGTAATAGGAACTACAACTGTGATTGGCTGGCAATGCAGCGGTAGAGGGCGGTAGTGAGCCGGACAAACCAAAATGAAGTGCATTAAATGTATAATTTACAGCTCTCAAGATTCAGTTAAAATAATTAGTATTTTTATTGATTAGCACCAAGACCGAAGAGGTATTTTTAAAAAGTTTGGGAGAGCGGATTATTTCATCCGAATGCATTTGTCTTTGTAATATAGAAGGCGAAAAGGAATAATTCATTCCGATGTAAACATTTGGTTAACGCATAGTTATTATTTGGGAAAAATCATTACAGGAATTGCATTTAAGTTTTCGAAAACATCTGAAATAGTATTTCGCAGACATTCTTTAATTTCTATCATTTTTTGAGCAGGCTACATAACAGGAATTGCTTTAAACGGTTTTGCGCTCGTTTTTAGGTATTATAACTTCAAGCATTGGTCATGGACGTGCCCTGAGCATTTACTAGAGGAAAATAATAACAGAGTGCAGTTATATAAACAAATAAATTTTAAAAATTCAGCATAAAAGTTAACACGATTAAGCAAGGATTTCACTCTAACAGCATTTTCATTGAAACTCGGTCCATCTTTACCAAAGCATTACTTTTACGAAGAACGCAGTAATGTTGAGTGCTTAGTTGAAAGAAGACAGGTGTACAAATTTTTCTGTGGCTCAATTAGAAATGGAGTGGAAGATGCATCATTAACGAAATTGCCGTGTAGGAAAATACCAAAAGCTTCTAAATAATCCAAAATTGAGAGGCAAAGTCATGCAACAATAAGTTTCATCAAAGTAATTTTATAAGTTCCCCCTGAATGAAAGTCCAGTATTCTGTCTTTCATAACTGAGAAACTTGATTTTATTGGCAGATCTAAAAGAAACCGGGAAACCATGTTGAAGTATTTAGAATCGAAAATAAGAAATTTTTCAGACCTTCATCCTCTATAGCTTTCCGAGTCTTCAAATTAAGGTTACCTCAGTCATTGGTCTGCCTTTCATCTCTGAACTCAGTTGCTTCCTTTTTAAATGTATGGTTTTTAAACTTGTCAGTTAAATCAGATTCTCGCTTATAAAAAGATTGGCCCTATATTCATGGAACATTTCTAAAATTCCTTTCAAATACGGTTTTGCTAAGAAGAAAAGGGGTGTTGGAAAAATATCTGGCAAAAATGCAATGGCAGATATCGTTGAGGTGGTACAGGGTGCTATTGAGCAGGAGATAAAAGCGTTTTGCTGGAGTGAATTGTCTAATTTCGTGCGGTTTTTGAGTAGTAGACATCGTTAGCCGAACCAAGCGTATAATAGCTAAGTGTAGCTCGCTGGCATGCCTTTTTATCTGCAAAGCTGTAGATGGAAATCGAGAAGCTGCTCAAAGGAGGTACATGGGAATCGTTCATTGTACCTGTTTTCCGTAGCTGCTCGGTTTAGCCCATAGATAAAATTCATGTCGGCTAGCTTTGCCTTCCTGTAGTGAAGCATGCTGCTCGAAACTGCCCGGAAAATGACAGTTTACGCCATCTGGACGAATATACCTGTCGCCCAGCAGCGCTGTGTACAACCTCACGCCTCATTTTGGCACACACGTTCCATTACAAAATCTGCTTATTTCGGTCTCTGCTATCTGCCTTTACATTTTTCCTAAGTATTTTCTGAGCACCCTGTATAAAACAAACTCACTTATTTTTGAAATTCAAGATAAATTAGCATATCTGGTATGTATTTGATTAAAAACCGTAACCTTCATTTTCGGAAGCTGAAATTGTAGCTCTCCCTTAGCCCTTCGATTTGGACTTTTTTAGAAGCTTCCAAAATTTTCTTGCTTAGCAATGTCATGAATGCCATAGCTTCCTTTTTGTCCTTATCGGAGGCGCGGAAAACTGTCATCTTTCGACGAAGAACTTCAGCTTCCTCTGAAGCACTGCAAGTTTTACTGTGCTAAAGACAACTAATAGTTGGACTGTCTCAGATTGACGCAACGTGTTGTTAATGGACGAGTCTAGATTTGTCCTGAAATTAGATGATAAGCTTGTTTGGAGAGAATGACATGGAATTAGGCTGAGAACATCACACATTCAGGAGTCGCAGCATTGTGATATGGGATGAAATTTCTATGGGATCCAGCTGCACATCCTTAAAGACTGTGCGGTATCTCGATGAAGTTCTACCCCTCATTCTGAAACTCTTGCAACAGTTGGAGTACCTGGAGAGTGATTCTCGTCGGTGACGAGAATCACTCTCCAGGTACTCGTTAACGATAAAATACGGTGTTAACCGTTTTCCCCGCCAGAAGTCCTTTGAAAATCTTTAGGACGCCCTTAGGCGTGCTGTTTCTGCACGCTTACCTCCTCCAGTCAGTCTCAGATAGTTGGAAACTGCCCATATAGAGGAATGGCCATTGCTAGCATCTGCGATGCTTGGTTACCTCATTGAAAGTATGGGAAATCGCTGTAAAATATATGTGTGAAGATTCGGAATGCTCACATACTCTATTAATGTAAGTTTTGTTTGTTTGTTTTTAGCTTTAAACACCAATTTATTAATGATCCAAATGTGACGTCATCATATAATATCGGAAAATTAAATATTGTTTTCATCTTTGTACTTGATGCTTGTTTTCTTTCATGCGTATACACATTTACTACCTTTATGTGCAATTTGCTGTTCATGAAAGCTTTACTTTTCCATGTTTGTTGATTTTACTGTCTCATGTGTTACTTCTTGAAATCAGTGCACAATACTGCAAATTTACTCACATCACGGTTTTTTTTTTTTTTTTTTTTTTTTTCATTTGGTTTTTTGATGCATTCTTTTGTTACAAGTTCTGTTGAGTTTACTATACCGGCGACATGTTGATTAACCTGTTCCATTCTGATGAAACTGCAGTTAGCGATGATTTATTGCTTTTCTAGGCTAATTATTGCGCTAAACTTTTACATTTGTTTACTTCTATATGCATAGATTTCAAATTTTACATGTATTGCTGGTTATAGGAAAACTAGATACAAAGCAGACCGTAGCTCTATTCTGAGAAGAACCGCCTTCGTTCTTAGGCTTCCGGGTATTATCTTTTCTTCTTAATGGATGTCTTGTACCACATTTATAGAAAATTTGTAGTGCATGGTTACTATGATTGCTTCATGAAAACTATTAGTTCGATTTCTAGGCAGTCAGCATTAACGGTTGTAGCTGACAGAAGTTTAAACCGAGAAAATGGAAGAAATATATTCACAACCAGTTTACAAGAATAAGACTCAAAGTTAATGAGGTGGTTGATAAATTTCAAGAAAGAAAGAAAGAAATTGCTTGCAATACTGTCCGAGTTTTTTTTCTTTTGGGAATATACCATCACCTAAAAGTTAAAATTGTCGAATTCTATTTTAGTTCATTGGATTACTTATAAAATTCTCTTTTTTCATATTGCAATCTGTGCCGTAACTGTAGAATCCGTAAGTAAGAAACTTCCTCCGTATTAAGTATTAGCGGGATGTGTGAGCTACTTATGCGCCGCATTCTGAAATGTGAGTATTCTGAAGATAATGATGCGGAAAGTAATTGTGAAATTCAGATTTGTTGGAATAGATATTGTTAGAAACTGGCTGTTTTAGTTTTCCGTAATTTGCCCATCCACAGAAGAGAAAATCTGGGTTTGACACCGAATCAAGAATATTTTCTCTCTCTCATCCCGCTTATTTTTTTAACTCAATTTTGCATGGAGAAAAACTAGAAGTCTCATTGAAGGTTCTATCCACTTTGAAAGTATTATCTAAGTGAGATTAAACGGTTAAATTAGCGCCAGCCACTTTAATTTAAGAAATATATATATATATATATATATATATATAGTCATTTTACCTTGTTAACAGATAACTTACCTTAGAATTTGAGAACTGAACTAAGTATGAATCAGATTAATAACCTATAGCGTAGAATTGCTCTTGGTTTGATACGTTCTGTGTTGCTTAATGCGTTCAATTTAATGATTTTTGGTAAATATGTATTCAAGAGTTATCAATACAACTGCGTAAAAATTACTTACATATATTCATACATAAAAGTTTATACGTGAAAAAGTATCGCTTTAAAATTTCGTTTTTGTTTTAATTTGTTGTAACGTAAATTGTTTACGAACTGAAACGAATGATGGCATTATTTACCTTGCATTTCATTTATTATGCTGCTCTGACTTTTTTTTTTTTTATTTAGAAGGTATGCGGTATTAAAATTTTTACAATAATTGGTTTTCAGTATTAATTTTTATATTACTTTGTGTAGTACATTTGTTGTTTTATGATTAAGACTTAATTGTGAATGAATTATGCTACTTAATTCTTCATGTGTTTAAAATTATATTCTGAATGCTCTTTCTTTTAATTTTTAGAATTGAGGAAGATGAATTAGTGGCCAAAGATACACAAACTGCCATTCTCCGCCCAGAGAGAGGTTGCGTTGTGCAATAAACCTTTCTCAGTTACTTGCACTTTCAGTACATGGATATGGAGATCACCAAAGCTTTCTGTTAAGCAAGATGCTGACTCCGGAAATTGCTTTATTACACTCTTCAAATGTCCCTTTTCCATCTTCAGTTATATGCTGATCAGTGAGGCAGAGAAAAATATCTTGCTTGAATGAATTTTATGTCATTTTATAAAAACAAAATGATCTGATATAATTATTTTTAATTTTTATTTTTATTCATTATTTCTATGTAATGTTTTAGAATCTTTTTTTTTTTCGCCCTTTGATCATAATAGTGGAGACGCATTAAAATGTGTAATATCTTATGACAAAAGCACAGACCTTATGATCTTAGCAAATGTCCTGCAGTTTTACATTTGTGGCTAGTGTAGTGGTACTATGTGCGTTATTTTTCTTCTTGAATTAGCATTTTTATATCTTTCATGGGTATTTATCAAAGATATTTAAAAAGTGAGATATAATATTTGTTCTTAGGTATTTTTATATTAGTTTTTGCATTTCATAGATTCTATAATGAACTTAATTTGATGGTACTGTTTATAGTTTTGATTATTATTATTAAAACTTGAATGTGGCATATATGAAGATAATGTGAATTTATAAAATATAATTTTCATTTTTTATGATACGTTTTTAGTACTTATGTCATTTTTCAAATTAATAGTTATCTAAGGAAATTTGCTGTGTGTGTTCAGTGTTAAAATATACATATGTTTTCTATGAATTTCTGTTAAGTGTGTCATGTTATTTTGACTTTAATTTCTTAAAATAAGCATTCATCGTGAAACACTTATATACATATATGTACATTTTTATTATATTTTACTTGTTTGTATTAACTTTCTTTTTGTCAACATGATAAAAAAATATGAGAAAATTTAAGTACGTGATTTTCTTCTTGAAAAATCAAGAATTTGTATTCAGATTTCGCTTGTAATGTCTTTACAGCTTTAACTATTAAAAAAAGTTAAAACTATATTTATGCATTGAAATGGCCTGTACTGAGACGTTAAGCCAATGATTTTATAGTTATCTTTTATATTCTTTAGTCATCTTTACATTAGCTGCTCGGTATTAACTATGTGAAACTTCTATGCAAGATAATTTTAATGCTGTATAACTAACTCGTGACTATTAACGGTGGCTTGTTTATACAGTCAGAATTGTATGTTTATATGTAATTTTAGCTAAATCCTGTAGTTTACTAAATGCTATTGTATGTAGTGCATACATTTTGTGTATTTATGTGTCAAAGTGAATGAATTTGTCATTTAACTGCGTAGCTAACGGATATCATCTAAAAAGGATTTTGATTAATTTATTATTAATGTTACAATTTAACTAGGATATTTATGACCAGATAGTTATATTTGTGATAAAAAAAGGGGGAGGCTGTTGGGCTAAGTGAAATTTAATCAAGTGAGATTTCATTCATACTTCATCAACTGACGCATGTTTTACAGATTTTTTACTTTTGCTTACCGTGTGTTATCACCAGTTTTTATATATAATAACTGATTATAACACGCTCAAAATTCAAATAAATGTTGTTTCTTAGAGGTTTATTCTTAACTTTGAAATGTTGTCCATCCCTGGTATGTAAATGTCAAGATTATGATTAGCTTTGATATTGTTAATTTCTGTTGAAAAACAGAATTAGATTGAGCTTTAGAAATGAATGAGATGCAGAAGTGTATTGGAGGTTACTTAGTATCTAATAATCGTAAGTGATGACAAAACTCTTTCTCTTAATGTGAACTGAAGTAATTTCCTTCAAGTCTGTCAGCCTGTGTAAGATGATGACCCACTTTCTAGTTCTGTCCATATGAAATGTATGAAATGAAGTGTATGTACACCTGTCAGGTAATTCTTCATTTTTGATATCTAAATCTAATGAAACTGGAACTTGTTTGTGTCTGGTGGGATATCCTTTATTTTCTATTTCAGTACGCATGGCAAGTGTTGTTGAATAAAGCTTTAAAATGTTAGATCTTGTTTTTTTTTTTAATGCAACATGCTTTGAATCAGTTTATCAGTTTATAAAATTGTATTTCCTTCTTAAAGGTTACAATTAATTGTAACTTCACAATACTATAAATATTTATAAATTTACATTTTAATCAATTTCCTTTCCCTTTATTCAAAATAAATCATTGAGAATACAAAATTTACAGCGATCCCTGTTCTATCTATTATACATATTCGTAACCTTATTTAAAAGGCATTTAGAATCTATCTATTTATAATCTAGTTGATTTAATCTTAAATTTCTCTTTAATCTTCTATGCTGAGCATCATCAACAAATGGCTAAGTGTTAATTAAAAAATACAAGTTTTGAGTAAATTTCATTTGTTTTATTTGGAGATGTGTATAAAATAAATTAAATCATACTCGTTCTAGGTTTGTTCGATGCTTTTGAAAATAAATGTTTTTAAATCTTTTAAGGCGAAGCTTAAAGTTTAATGCTTTGAAGAACAAACTCAATAAACTGAAAATATATTTCTGGATATTTGTAATATGTTTGAGCAGTTCAGCATCGTATCAATTTTTCCTGAGTGGTTCTCTTAGACATTTTATAAGATTATAGTGAATTGAATTAATTTATTAAGAACCATTTTTGGTTTAGTTACCTAGAATTAAATTATCTGTTTCCTGAAGTAAATTCTACTGCACGTGTACAGTGTTCTGGCTAAATTCCAGTCTTCTGCCATTTCATATTTCGTTATGTACGATCGCATTTTTATTGCTTCATTTTCTTGCACTATAAAGTTACTCATCACAGTTCAGAGTAAACTTCTGCAAAGCGCTTTTATTAATCATAAAATATTGTTTCGATTTTTCTTGAGAGCACTGAAAATCTTTGCTATCCTTAACAATTCTATAACAATTTTAATACTTCGAGCTTATCTAATCATCCAAGTATTTCAATTCGTCATAAATCTTTGTTTTTATTTTTTCAGTAACAATATGAAAATTAAATTTCCACTGATTATTTAATATGTTTACGAAACGTATAAAATTAGTTTTTATATTATTCTTTGCACAGTGTTTCTTGCAAGCCTCAATTTGGTTTGTTGCTTTATGATTTGAATGAGGATATTCATTTGTATTTGTGCCTGTACATACTGTATTTACATAAAACTGTATATGATTGTTCATATAAAGCATATGTGTTTTATTCCCCCCTTTTTTTTTCAAATTCGTTTAAAGTATCAATGTATTGAAATGCTTAAGTAGTTAAGACATGTCCAAGTTTTAATTTGTTCTGAAACAGTTTGCAACACACTGGTGGTGATGAATTTTAAGTTACTGTGACGGTATGTTAATGTGTAAATATTGCATGAAAAAGATGTGTATAGTTTCTTCCCCATGTTTTTATGTTTTAGTCAGAATGTTAAATGAGATTAGTCTGAAATATTGCAAATATTGTGCTCACCGGATCTGATACAGGGATGTTAAATAAACACGACAGTTAAGCAATCTTCAATTTTGTATTAAATGTATGCATATATAATAACTCCAAAGAAATGTGTTAGAGATAGTGATCACTTTCCTGAAGTTTGTTGCGGAAAGTCTAAACTTTCTTCAGATAGAGCTTGATTGCAGTTGTAAATAATGCATAGAACTACTGTTATACTAGTAATTACTGTTAAAGCTTTATGTAGCTAACCCCTTGATTTTAGGTTTTGTGTCATTTTATCTCTTTATTTTGCTGCTACATGCTTTTTGTTTTACCGTCTGCTTGTGCTAAAAATAAATAAATAATTTTATGTTAGGAAGCTACTAGAAAATAATTCTTTTTTATTCCTTGTATATCAATAGATGGTTTGAATAAATGTTAGCTGAACAACTTAAGGTCGAGAATGGATATTTCATTATCTTTATGTAATGCTGTTGTATATAAAATTAGATTAAGTGCGATTTATACAGTTTATAAATTTTAAATGTTATAGTCTCATTGCTTTAATTGTCAGTTTTACAGCTATCTATGAATTCTCACTGTGTAATCTGCCTTTGAAACTAATCATTTTGGACCAAATGGCCTTTTGGCAGTTACTTATAATCAGCTTGTCATGTACTCCATAATGACCTTGACTAGATTCTAGCGATCATGTTTAAGTTTTATTTGATGTCTGTCATTTTAAAGAAAAGTTTCTGGGAAAAAAACCTTTATGCATGTAGAGAATAAGAAGTTTTCAGTTTCAAACTACTACTTTCTGAGAAACTTTCCTCTCTTGGTAACTTTTCTGTAATTTGGAATAAAAATCTAGTTTGTATATCATTTACTCTTATTGAAGAAATGAGAGACATTTTCTGTCTTTATTACTTTTTATATCTGAATGAAAATTATCTTCATCATCAGTGATTAGGTAGGAAAAAGAATAAAATTGCAAGTGCATGCTAGAAGTATATTAAGAATCTCTTTATACTTAGCTACAAACAATATTTCCTATCCTCATTGTCATTTTACAAGATCACATTATAGTATGACCGATTCTGAAATACAAAAAAGAACGGGATCCTTTCGAACTTCGTATGTTGGTACTGTATAAATTGCTGATTTGCTGAAATTTTGCTTTCAGCTGAATAGTGTTGGTAATTAACCCACTGAGCACATGTGTGTCTTAAGATTTTGCAAGTGTAATTATTTCTTCATTTGTCATCAAGGACTAAATTGCACAAAGTGAAAAGATGACAAAAGTCGCCTTAAAAGGTATTGATAGTTACAGAAAATGTGAAGAGCTGTTTCACATTTCAATAATTTGTGGAATTTCGAAGAATGATTGGAATTCAAAGAAAACCGTTAGTTTATAATAAATTTGAATGTCGTTGTAGTTTGTCTGCCAAACATTGTCTTACCAAAATTAATTGTTTATTACAGACAGAATAAATCGATGAACGGGAATCCATTTGCTATCCTGTTGCTAAATCGATGAACGGGAATCCATTTGCTCCATTGTCACCGAATGTTTCTATAATGCATTTATTATAACTTTTCATTAAAATTTTTCTGTCACCTATGTCCAAATACATGGTTTGTATTTCAAGTAATGAACTTCGATTTCGGGTTCTTGCTTCTGTTTTTAAATTTTTTTTTAATCGAATTTTTGGTCTAATTTATATTTTAATGGAAACTGATGATAATTAGCAGATAATGCCAAAGAGTTTCATATTACCTATGTTGAATATTTTAATTATAAATTGTAAGTAAGTTTTATTATTGAACATACTTATCAGTATTATAAATTTTCGTACACTACAGAAGCCGTTTCGCATAATTCATATCGTTGATTATATTTTCGTCTTTTTGCATGTATTTCTAAATATTTCATTTACTGATAAATCAAAAGTGCCAATTTTTATCGAATTTATAAGCAGTCGAACAAAAATCATTGTAATATCGAATGAAAAGCACTAACCAAATAAAAGTTACTCATATATTGGAGATCACAGTTACACTTAATTAATATATCTGTTGAGTTTTATAAACTGTGGTATAAATTATCTAGTATTTTATTCTTGTCATTTCTCTCCAGTGCTAACTGTTGGTATAAATAACACTTTAACAAATTGACAAGCCTTTGAAAAATGGTAACTTTTAAAGTTTTTAATGTTATTTATCAGCGTAATGTCCATGAGATGCATCTTGATTTATGATTTTATGTTTATGGCTCTCCAATTTTAGAGGCCTCTGAAAGATTATTCCTTTTTATTTCAGCAATTAAACTTTAATTTTTCGTGTTGCTTGGCATATGTGCATAGTAATTTTCAAGTTAAAAGAAATAGAATAGATTTTTAAATTTTGTATGCTTGATTTCTGTTTAAATGTATTGCTTTTTTGAAATTAGTAATGAATTGCAATTGTGGAGTATATGTTTCCTTTTATGTAACAAAGCAGTCAACTGCCGATAAAATGTATTAAAGCCTGAAGAAAGCACAACTTGTGGACTAAAATGTGGTGAATTCGAGGATTATAATATGACGATTTTTTTAATGTGACTCACATATTATCTTGGCTATTTATCTGTCAGATACTACATCTCAGCCCAAAAGTTGTGCTTTATAGCAATCAGATGGTAATTATTTACAATGAAGTGTATTGTTCAGTATCTCAGGTATGTATTTTGCTGAGCTATAGCTTATTTAAATTTTAATTCTTTAAAATAAAAAATTTTCAATTTGTCTTTGAATATTAACTAACAGTTACAGGCATTACTTTGTAAAACAAGTAATCTATATTAAGTCGAGATTAAGATACATTTTTTTGGAATAGTATTTATTTCTTATTTGCAAAACTGAAACTTCATTTGTGCCTGTGAAAATTTAAACCAATCTTTTCGTTTGAAAATTTTACCGATGAATCAGAACTGTGCATTACCCTGTTAAATGTTTTCATCGAGCTGGATTCAAAAAGTTAATATTAGATTAACAATAAGGAAATATACGACATCCATGTTATAGAATATTTAAGAAGTTAGAAAAGTGCAAGAATTTTTTTATATTTGTTTTCTATAAATAAATTGTAAAATTCGATTAATGTCGATTTTTGAAAGACGGTAAAAATAAAATTTAAATCATCTGCAGTTCAGGAATGTTGTTCTTGTAAATTTAAGTCTTTTGATTTTTGTATGGAAGGAATATAAATCTTTATTTCACAATCATCAGTGTAAATCTTTGGGCTTCCTCTAAGAACGTGAATTACCCAGAAAAAGTAATTTTCGAGTTTCTGTGCTTTCTGATAACAAATTAAGTTATTGGAATAAGAATAAAAGACCAGTGTCAACTTTTTTAGGGTTCACAAGATCATGAGTGATATTTATTTCATCCAAATCAAAACAAAATTTATTCAGTGCTTTATTTTTAATAATAATGTTTCTCTTCGTGCCGTTTATAAAAACTTAAATCGTCTTTAACTGATTTTTATAAAGAAACTCAAGTGCTGTTAAACAAAGAAATATATTAGTGTCGGGCAAAGTAACACAGAAGAAATGAATTAATGTAAATAAAGTAACTTCGAAAAGAATAGAAAAGTATGAAAAAAAAAATCAGGCCGTCATAGCATGTAAAATGCTATCTGTCTCAATTTCCTGCTTTCTTTCCTTTGTTTCATTTTGTTTTATTTATACAGACGTATGCACATAGTAAAGCTCTTTAATGAAGCAGTAGGAAATACAAATATTTGTTTATTACATTTTCGTAAGCAGGCGTATTATTTAGTAGTCAACAAATGTGCTGTTGTAACTGCATTGATTACATATAGGATAGTGAGAAAGATAGAACAGTGCTGTTGATAACGGTGCAGAACTTTCTTATTAACATTTTTATTTTAAAATTAAATGGATATTATTTATTTTAATGTTTCTTTACCGCTTTATTTATTTAAGTTGTATTTCTTGTAATTTTGAGCTTCCAAGGTTTTGAAAAGTGGAATAATAATGTTAATAACATTGTGTTCTTTCTGCTATTCTTGATATGTTCAAAGTACCAGAGCAGTTTGAAAATGGTCTTCTTGAGGAGAGATGAAAACTTAGGATTGATTTCAAGAGTCTGAAAAATCGAATAATCCGAATATCTTCTTATCCAGTTAGTCCGAATTAGCACAGGTTTGCTATGCATTTTGTTGTTACAGATGTGCGCGTTTCGTCGTGTAGATGACAGTGTTATATATCTATTTGCGACGCATTAATGATGATTCTTGATGGCTTTATTGATAATGATTACTATATCTTTTTTTAGTGAATTTTTAAACTTATTTTCTAATAATTTAGATTCAAGTATTTTGGTATTAAATTACTATAATGGTACAAATGTAGTTTCAGTTAATAAAGTTTTGTTATTCGTATGTATCTGTAAATGGTTGTGTATGGAATATTTATTTACATACTTAACTTATATGTACCATATCTAATGTTTGTGATATGCCGAATTGTTCCTTTTCGAAGAGTTAATATTACACATAGACTGAAATTTTAAGTTCGAGTCAGAAATTTTCTGCTAAGCTTCGATTCTTGCAGTGTGCTTGCTTATAATGTACAATCGATAAGTAAATATGCAACGTGCTCTTTTGTAGCATTGCGAGGGTTCTGAATTCCCCCTCGTGGTGCTGGTCTTGCCTTTGTCTATGTGATAAGCTGCCTTGTAGTTATGTCATGTGTTTTGTGAATAAATATTAAAAGCTTCAATAATTTGCAATGTTAAATACGTGTCAAAAATAAAAAGCGAATGTTTGAATAAAACTGTGTCCTAGTCTTTGAATTACTCTCATTTTACTTCTCTTTGTTCTTTGTGGGGTTTTATTTAATTTTAATTAATAGTAAATTTTATTTTGGAAACAAACTCTCGTTTTCAACCCACGCTTTCTTGCCAGAATGAGATTTTAGTTTCGCGTATTATATAAAATAGAGAAGAAAGCTACTATTTAAACTGGTGTCTGAGTTACTTCAGACAGAGCGTGTTCTGCCTTTCGGCCACGTTGTTTCTCTGCTAGTTGAGCTTGCTATTTTACGGCCGTGCATATTAATTGCCGGTTAGTCTAGGTCGGTGGTAGCCAACTGGCGTTAAATATCTCTGTGCAGTTTCGGCTGATCTTATTCAACGTAGGATTGGTTTTAAATTTACGTTTTCTATTTTGAGTTGCCGCCAAAAGTATTGTTGAGGCCCTGTATTCACCAGGAGTACCATCTGCTTATATTATTCTTGAGTTGAAATAAAAAGGTCTTTTTACTCTTCGTATGTGTTGTTCCTGATACAGTAATTAAACAAAATATATTATTTCAGTAATTAAACAAAATATATCTTGTAAAATATGAAATATAACCAGAGCCTAATTTTAGTATTCATATGAATTCCAGTAACATTATGACATTGTGTAACATTATGACATTTTTTGAATATTTCTTTTAAATCCAGATGGATACGCATATATCACCATATAGAATTTCAATTGCGAAAACGGCCTTTAATTTTTTATTATCTTCGTTCTTCTGTTTTAGTAGGCGGAAGTACTGTAATACTTTGCAACAACATCATTAGTAGTATATAAACTATGGTTGCAAATAAGTTTATTTCCGAGTACCATGTAACAGAGCGATACAAACTTCACTGAGCTAGAATTGCCTGAATGATTTATGCATAGCAAAGGCGAAAATTCCCGATGACACTGTAACATGCTCAAATTATATTTTAGAGATTGACTGAACTTTAGACCTCTCATTTAATGTCGTTTAATCGCAATATTGTTAAAATAGTGGTGTTTCCAACTGTTTTACCAAAACAACTTTTCCTATTTAGTAAATTGGGTGTTTTATCTCCCTGTGTATTTTAATCGATCTGTGTGTATTTATATGACTAGAAAGAGTGATCAGTGTTATTTCACTATATACTTTTGCAGCTTTATATATAACAAAACCCACAACGACTAGTCTTGTTATTTCGTTCTTCATTATCCTGTTCACTGTTAATCACTGCGTCTAGAATGACTTGACTTGTCGAGAATGTCATAAAATCCTGTAACTTCTATCTTTTTTGTTTTCTACATCCGCATTTCTGTCTTCTTTTAATTCGCAGAAAATAATTCAGACTAAATCTGAGTCTGTTGCGTCGTCAGAGTATTTCTCCTTTACGATATCAGAGATAGTTAAATAACCTATAAATTTAGCGGAAAAGCAAGTGGCATTAAAAAATGTCATATTCTCATCCTATTAAAAAAATAAATATCGGAAGAGAGTAAAAGAATTTTGCAAAGTTTAAAAAAAAAAAAAAAAAAAAAAAAATGTAACTTCTTTCTCTTCGGAAGGAGTGGCATGCATCAAAAACATTGTAAGATTGTAAATGGCTAATTATTTTCTTAACAGTAACAACCAGAATAAAGTTGTCATACTCGTTTACTGATTTCTTAGATAAATTTGACTAAGTAACCCTCATTTTAAAACATTTTTGAGTATACATAAATAATAACAATCAGTTTTATAGCTCATTTAACAATGTTGTGGAAATATGTATCTGCTTTTATTCTCAAATTGCATACTATTGATTTCTATTCATTACGTAACATTTCCTTCCATTATAAGGAAACTCTAGATGTCTTACAGTTGAGTAATGCAATATAACTCAGATTCGATAGTATAGTGTTATATGCAATAGGTCATGGTCTTAAGTTATTTTTGCAGTTGTAATGTCAAACTTCTTGGAATTAAAAGCTCTACTAAAAACTTAAGTTCATGAAAGCACAAGTAGTGGCTGAAAATTTGAGATTTTACAAAAGGTACAATGAAGAAATGCATAAAAACTAAAATGCGAAAAATTTAAGCGCAGCTATTTATATAAATTATATTATCTTTCTCTTCGTAAAGTGTACACATCCTGGACTGTCCAGTTCTCAAGACCAGGAAAAATTAACCGTAATAAGGAACAAGTCCATATTGACTTCAGATTTAAAAGATGGAGTTGTGTATGCACCATGCATTGGTGAATTTTTTTGATCGCACAGAAAGGCACAATCTCCTCAGTCATTATGTTGATCGTTCTCTGACTGAATTAATGAAATTCTAAATGCAACGCGTATGTAGGTCTTCCGGTACTGCTCAGGCGAAGAAGGCATGTTTGATAATATTCAAAGAGCAAGGCCACAAAGCAGATGAATACCAGGGCCATCTTTCCTGATGTCAAAAATCCGGTGTTTTCCTAAACAGCATTTTGAAGCATTAGCAAGAAAAAGGGCAGTGTTTGCTTCTAATCCTGTTGACTCTAGAATATGAATAATGACATATGATCGAGGGCTTAATTTCTAAATTTAGATGTGCTGGAGCCTTATGAAAGGCCTTCAGGAAAGAGGAACAAAAATAAATAACTAATAAAATAGTAAAAGAATTAATAATTAGTTACTTTATTATTTTATTTATTAATTATTACAAGCTAGCTGACAGGAAGTTGCTAAACCGGGCTTCAGCTGAATGTATAGTGCAATATATTACTTCAGGGGTTGTTAGAAACAAAAATCATTCTTTATCTAACACGCCCAATTGAAAAACTAAAACGATTAAAGCTTCACTATTGCTCCACTAGTAGTGTAAGCTTCCGATCACTTACAAAAATAGCCAATGAAAACTAGGATGCTGTTAGTTTTTTGAAGTAATGATGCAACAGTTTCCGAAGCGATCCTTTCTAGAGTGCTTTGATCAAGCTCGTATACGTACACTGCTCGACATTGAAAATGCAACATCAAGAAGGAGTGGTCAGAAAGTGATGACATTTGGAAAAAAGAGACAACAAGCAGCAATAAGTGATCTTTATTTCAAAATGATAGTCAGAATACAGAGCGAGAACGGCGTCGGCTCAATAGGATGTAGGACCACCGCGGACAGCGATACACGAAGAAACACGTCTAGGCATAAAATCAATAAGAGTGCGGATGGTGTCCTGAGGGATGGCTCTCCATTCCCTCTCAACCATTTGCCACAGTTCGTCTTCTGAACGAGGCAGGAGCAGAGTCTGAAAACGGCGTCCAATCACATCCCACACATGCTCGATTGGTGACAGGTCAGGAGAGTACGGTGGCCAGGGAAGCGTCTGTATACCTTGCAGAGCATGTTGGCAGATGCGAGCACTGTGTGGTCGGGCGTTATCCTGCTGAAAAATTGCATTAGGCAGCCCCTGAAGGTAGGGGATTGCCACCGGCCGCAGTATATTATCCAAGTATCGTTGGGCCGTCATAGTGCCCTGAATACGAACTACAGGTGACCTGGAATCGTAGGCAATAGCGCCCCAAACCATTATGCCACGTTGTCGCACGATGGGGCGTTCCACAGTTACTGCCGGATTAGATTTGTCTCCACGTCGACACCATACACGTATGTGGCGACTCTCACTGGATAAACAGAAGCGTGACTCAACCGAGAACATGACGTTTCGCCATTCTGTCATCCACATCGCTCCAGTCCGGCACCATTCTAAACGTTGGCGTCTATGCTGTGGGATCAATGGCAGTCTTAACGGACGCCGTGAGTGCAGGCCACGTTCAACCAATCTACGGGAAATGGTTCTGGTCGACACGGGAATATCCAGGGTATCTTGCACATGCTGCAGAATTGCGGTACAAATGATTTGCGGGACCTCCACAGCTTGTCAGCGGATGCGTCGATCCACGCGTGCTAACGTCACTCTGGCTGCACCTGCACCCCTCCTTCTTCCCACATTTTCTTGTTACAACCATGTTCGCCATAGTCGATGCACCGTGCTCGCATCCATGTGGGTATCAACTGCGATTTTACGTAAGGACCAACCCGGCCTTTTCAGTCCGATCACCATACCCCTCGTAAAATTGTCTATATGCTGGAAGTGCCTTCGTTGACGGTGGCCTGGCATTCTCTCCTATTACACGTATTCTCCGGGACAAAAACCAACTTTCTTCGATAATTCGTCTGGCAGAAATAACGACACGAATATTGCCCATTCTGCACGTTCCTTCCCTTTTATCGGAGAGCTGCGCATTTCACATCATTCGCATAACTCAGCGACGTGCGTCTCTAAAATTTGCATAAATTTCTGACAAATCCTTCTTGGTGTTGCATTTTCAATGTCGAGCAGTGTATTTGCGGCGGTTTCGTGTTGCAAAAGTATCACGTGGCTTGCTTGCACCATTTTTCTAGGTCTGCTTTGGATTTGCTCCAGAGAAAAGGGCCTGGAACTTTACACCAAAATTACCTTTAAAAGGTGTACTCTGAAGCACTGACAGACTCTGGAGTCTCGGAATCTTGGTAAAATCAGTCATCTGAAAGTCTTCGTCGTCAACTTCCCATTGGCGGTTAAAAAATCTCCCATCTGCAAGTGAAAGTAAATCTCGCAGAGTTTAGTACTTTTTTTTTTTTTTTTTTTTTTTTTGTTACATTAAAGATTTGCCATCTCATGCCAACTGGGTTTTCTGCTAAAAACTTCAATTAAGTTCATTAATGATCTCAATTCAGAATAAAAGTTTCCTTTTATTTCACAAAAGAAATGAAAGTTTATCCATATACTCAATTTAAATACTCAATTTAAATTTAACCTAAATCTTATTATTTCCTTGTTTGTTAAGCTATACTGATATAAACAGTCCACTGTACATGAACAACATTTCGCTGACTAGCTTATCTGTAGGTGGGGAGCGACATGTGATATTGGGTGCGTATTGCAGGTGCGCAGAAGTCTAGCAAAAACGTGAAGCATAGGATAGATGTTCTTTGGTAGAAGAACGATTCTTGAGTCTAAATATTAAATTTCTAGAAATGATTAATTAGTTGAAGTGTTAAAAGTAGCTTTTTATGTAATAAATTTTATAAATATTTTATACAAAATGAATTAGCTTCGCGCTTCCGGTGCTGAAAAAAAGAAAGCGTAAGAAGAAAATGCAGAAGGAAACAAATAAACAAAAAAAAAAAAAAAAAAAAGCTCTGTTTAAATATGCTGTTAAAACAAAAAAATAATATTGATGCTGAAGATTATAGAAAAAGAAGTTGGTGAACAATCTGTAAACCAGAAAGTACACGCAAAAATGAAAGAAAGCAATGAAACCGAAATTGATGTAAAAGAAATGATAAACATAGAAGGTATATTAGAAATTGAGGGAAAAAACTAAAATGCATGTGATAAAGAAGAAATTCAAAATATACAATATATACTTAACACCGTTAAGCCTTTGCGGCACAGTGTGTCCGGTCTGGACACACCTAAAAATTTCCTTCTGTACGCACAGAAGAATTGAATGAAAAAGGATTTATAGGTTACTTTGAACCTTCTTTATTTATAGTAAACAGCTGGCAGCTCAAAACAAACCAGTCCATATATTTTAGCCATGTTTAGTTTTTTAAGACCCTCATTTTTCAAAGAAATCTTCCAGATTTTTTTTAGGGTATAAAAGGAATTGTTTGAAAAGAAATTTCTATGTTATTTTTTGGCTGTATGCTAATCTCCTTATTCTATATTAGTTTTAAATTTTTACCTTGAAATCTTGCCTAAAATCAAACGACGAACCCTAGGTGTGCCCAGACAGGGGCTCATCGATAATCTAGGACAACTGAGAGTCTGTATTCTTTGTTTCTCCGCATCTCATCGTTCAGTTTATTGACAACAATGCTCGTTTCAGCACTCTTTTCAAAGCTCTATTCAATCAGTGTGCCATTTTGGGCACATCCACAGAATTAAAACGATAAGTGCTATCATCACAAAATTTTACTTGTGTACTCCTCTAGGCCTAATCAGACTGCCTACTTTTTTTTTTTTTTTTTAATCAAAACTTTAAAAGGTAGCGTGACGGAAAGGGTTAATGATACTTTAGTTTTGGAAAATTTGTACATTTCTTTCTGGCCTTTAAATTTAACAAGAGACATGCAACATTATTTACTGAAAAATAAACCACCATCAAATATTCTATTTATACAGACTGCTAAAAGTGTATTGACGGAAGGTGGAAAAATTGTAATTCGGTCATTAAAGAAAAATATTTTTATTGGCAATAAAGCAAATGATGAAAAAGTTGAATGAGAATGGTTAGTGTACGGTACAAAAAGTAAAGCAATTTACTGCTATGCTTGTAAGATGTTTTCGATCAGACGAACGACTTTTACAAAAAAGAAAGACTAAGAAACTCGGATTGAAAAAATGGAATTCTAAGAGTGGAAGAACGCGAAAATGATGGTTATCATTCTATTAAATGGTTATCATTCTATTAAATGGTTATCATTCTATTAAATGGTTATCATTCTATTAAAATTTTAATAGCAAGAAATTTAGTTGAGGTACGTGTAGACACTATCGTTAAAAAACAATATTTAGAAGGGAAAAAAATATTGAAGAAATATACTGCTACGGGTAGTAGGAATAATAAAGTTTTTGGCAAAAACTAAGCTTCCCACTATTTCTGAGGGGCTTTTCTTCCCACTCGGAGACCGTGCCTCCTTCTCGATCACCGGTTTTTCGTTTAAATTCTGGTTCCCCGCCCCCTGTTTTCGCTGATTTTTGTATCCGCCACCCTTAGATATATCCCCGCTTTTGTTATTGAAATTTCCACCTTTTCCCGTCTGCCGATACGCATTCTGCTGAAATTGCGGTTTCTTCTGAGGAGTACACCTTGAATGTTGGCCAAACTGGTTTGCTCCGAGTTCCTTCTTTAAAACTTCACCGCGAGCTGAAATAGATCTTCTAATGTTTGCGGGTTACAGACTTCGAGGAAATCTTGAGCTGACGGTAGAAGACGGATAAAATCACCTCGATGAGTTCATTATCTGGCCTCTTCCCGTACAATAAATTGAATATTTGGATTTTTCTTAGAATGAACTCCGCCAAATCCTCGAAACTGCTTTGATAATTGCTAAACAATTCCGACTCTAGCTTCGCATGGTCTTTAACAACTGGAAATGCTTTCGATAATGCAGACTTGAAGTTTTCCCAGCTGTACGATTCTGAACCTGGGTCCCCCAACAAAAACTTTCCATTGCCTTTATACCAGTTGAGAGCTTGACCTCTTAAGTTTGTTGTAGCAATGGTAACTTTCTGCAGCTAGTTTACTAGGTATAAAGTAAAATGCAGGTCCAGTTGCTCCAGGAAGGTCTTCATTGAACCTTTGCCATCAAATGCTGCGGCTGGCTTCATCGCCGCACGCATCGTTTCCACGATAAATCCGAATCCTTCGATTGGATTCACGGCCGTCTGAGGGACCTGAAAGGTCGGAGGGGTCAACGTAAACTTCCCGGACTCTAACGACATGGTCCGTTGAAAACTTTTCAGTTGCCAATTGTAGGATTCTACACTGTGTATTTCTCAGTTCCAGTTGAAAGTGAAGAATCTTAAGAACTAGTAAGCGAATAATTGCTTGAGTTCGTGAGATAGAAAACAACAAGTAAGAAAGGTGAAATAACCCTTTATTATTCCAACAAAAGTTTAACAAAACTCTGTTTTGGAGTTGTACAATAAATCCGACACTTGGGGTTGAACTTAAGAGACTAAGAATTAAACTAAACTAATCTTAACTAAAGAGATATAGCCGAAGCTATCAAAATTCTGACAGAGTTGGCCCCTTAATGTTTATTCACTGCGAAGCTATCAAGGGCCTAAGGTACGGCCGAGCGTAATAATAGCTTACGAGAGAGCAGCCTAAAAAGGCGGACACGTGCAGCCAGAATATTTGGTATCTCTCTCGCTAAGTCTGTAGAACTTCGCGGTTAAATACCGCTGTGATGTATGTGTGACGCCAACCAACAAGATGTATAGAGGACGCTGGCTCTCAATCTGAAGGCGCCAAAAGTTTAGTTTCTAAGAGGAAGACCGACAGAGAGCATAGGGAAGGCTCGTGGGAGGCATTAATGAAACCGAAATTAATTTGTGTTACTTTATATATTTCAGTTATTAGTATTGTAGTCTAGTATTAGTTTTGTGTTTGTACAATAAATGTTCAAAATACAAAAAGTTGGAGTTATTTCTCTATGAGGCGGAGGATGAAGAAAGGGGTGATATTACAACCGTCATTAGCATTCAGACTTGATTCTAAAACTACGTTCTGGCCGGAAGTGGTAAGTTGAAATTAAGAATCGATAGGAAAGGAAGTTTAACTCAAAATTTAACTGTTAATAAAATGAACATAATCCGTACAAAGTAAAAGTGCAGTTACCTAAGAAAAGTGTACTAAGTAAACACTTAAGTTAAAGCACAACGATATGAAAATGTATAAAAGCAAAAACATAAGTAAAAAAGGAAAAAATTCTATAAATTACATTAATGCAATATATGCAACACGTTGCGAAGGGAAATAAATAAGCACACTTTGATGTTTCTCATTCTCATTACGTTTTGAGGAAATACGTAAAATATTTTTGAGGAACTATGAAAAGTAATAATTTGAGGAAGTACATTTTTAAAGAAGTAAGTAAAAATAAGAGTTTCATTCTGAAGATCTCTATAATATACATTTTTGTATGGTGTAAATTACAGTTTTATTTCTCATCAGTATTTGCTTTTGAATAAGATGCAAATATGATAACTTTATCCTTCTTGCTTTTCAGCTAGATCTATTTAATTTCGCGAGATTTTTACCTTGATCCTTGATGAATTTTTACCTTAAAGACCCAGTAATTACAACTCCTAAACATATAGACTTTTTTCATGAGCACTATAATTAATAAGGTCGATCCCCGCTATCACGAATATCAAAGGACCAAAAATTTGATTCATTACATCCGGTAATTCCATATATCGCTGGATTATTTCACAGAAACGCATAAAAACTGGATCATAAATAACGAAGATATAAATCAAATAAGCATTGCCACATGTACCAAAAGACGTTGTAAGGTTATAATTTAAATTAAACAGTTACTATAATTTGGATCTTTCCTCTAGCTTCTCCGTTCCATTTTCCTCACCGGAATGTAAATGAGTAAATTTAAACTGTGGTTTTTGGGATTTTACGACAGAGCGTGTTTCTGCCCTGAGCGTGTACGCTGCGTTTAGTTCCTGCCATCTCTGTCAGTTGTAATTATTCGGCTTTGCATTATATTCGCTGCCGACAATTTGATTTTGACGGTCATGTTAGAATTACTGAGCCAACTTCGAATAGCACTGAATTGTGTAGTCTTTGACTACTGTGCCACGTTAACTTAAAAGGGGTGGCTATAATATGACTCCTTAGCACAGACTTTAATTAATGGTTTTGTGATGTTGCTGTCAAAAATGTAAACGATTGTTTAAAACATTAAACTAACAAACGTAAACCTTTCATAATGATTCTGAAGCAAGCGATTTCTATTAGATCTTAAAAAGAGGTGGCTGTAATATGACTCCTTAGCACAGACTTAAATATTAATACAAATATAAAAATACAAAATTAAAGGTACAAAGAATTGTAGTAAAAAGGGAATAATTATTTAGGCAAATTTTTCGTATGCAAGGAATAATCTTCCGTCACATCAGAAAATGACATCTTGACCAAGTAATCGTGTTTGCATTTAAAATGAAACAGGAAAACCTAAACTTTAGAGCAGGGTCTCTTGAACTTTTTACAGTCGTGACCCCTTTTTATCACTGAGATTTTTTCGCGACCCCCAGAACCCCGTAATATTTACGAAAATTTTGTGAGACCCCATAAGCATTGGCGCAAATCCGACACATGCGTGTGTGAAACTTCAATTTTTTTCACTGTACTGTAATATACTATTGCAGTTTTAGGTCATTAAACTTTAATTTCTAATTTTAAGACAGAACAATGTGAAAATTTTAAATAAGCAACAGACGAAATGACAGCGTCACGTACAAAGCAAGTAAAATGAACGTTTCTATGATTAAAAGAATGCGTTGAAATGTTTCCCTTGTCTGTATTGTCTTATCTTCAGATACATTGTGTAAAAATACTTGGTAATTGTAAAATTATTATAAGTTAAAGAAATATCAAAACTGCTTAACTTTTAGCGATACCGTAGGTAATACCGTAGGCATAGCTATAATCTTTCTTGGAGAATGAAAAATTCATAGAGTTGACTTTAGAGGCTCAGATAATCAATAGAGAGAGTATTATAAATTAGATTATTACATCACTTAATTAATACTTTGCTGTTTCATAAATTAAAGGTTCGCATTTAAATATATAATTCGTTGAAGTAATTATGTTTACAATATTATGATTCTGATAAATATTCAAATACCTTCTCGAATACTGTTGAAAGAGTATTTAAGAATCTTAAAATTTAACCAGAATTATCCCCGAGAAATAGATTCATTTTAAAGTATCACTTATTAGAAAATCTTCTAATCTTGTTATAAATTTCTAGGTAATTGTTTTTATAGTGTTACGAAATGTCCAGGCGCGGTAAGATGGCTTTCTCGCAAAGCAGGTTTAGGGTTGCCAAGGAAAGGCAGGGTTGCCATAAAATGGCAAGGGAAGGCAGGGTTGCCATATGGCGACAAAATTGGCGATATGCCATGGACGAATGGAGAACCTTCTGGAACGAATTCTTACCGGTTTAGCCCAGAATGTTCTCGAACACACGCCGACAGCTTATATAAACCCTGCTGGTACGCGAAGAGTCAGTTAGTTAGTCCGTGCGGAGTCCATCGAGTTGATAGTCAGTCAGCGAGCGCCGAGTTGGTCGTCGAGTACACCGAAAGAGTCTTAGTGTATCGCGGTTAGTGCATCGTCGCGAGAGTGTGTTGAGCTCCAGGAAGGACTGAACCGAGGAGTCCAGAGCTGTACTCTAGTGCATCGGGAGCTGTAGCGTAGAGAGTCTCGAGAGTACGTGGAGTTCCGAGAACGACCGAGCAGAGTCGGGAGCTGTACTCTGGTGCTTTGCCCTGAAGCTGTCTTTCCCGTGATAGCCTGAAGGCTGTGTCGCTGACTGTTCGTGCGAGTATATAGTAGATCTTCGACGATTTTAAAAGTGTTTTGGAGCTGTCTTGAGAATACTGGACAATAAAGTGTGTTTTGATACGTCATCAAGTGCTGTCGTCGTTATTCACTCCAAATCCGCACGAACCCCGTAACGAACGAACGTGAAGTAAAGGAAGAAAATAACGTAACAATAGGAATAGAGTTTCTGCCAAAATCTGAATGGTTCAAATAGAAGTTGAATTTAAGAGATATTGTAATGTAAAAAAATGAGTCGTGACTGTTGCAGCTCATAAAATGAGGTTCCCCAATTTATGGCTACGAGGCGGGAGTAATTAAATCATGCTGTTAATTCATACTTAACGTGAGAGATGATAATTAACTAAAATAAAAGGAATCGAAATGAAATTTTTGAAATATCATTATATCAAAATCAATTGCCTAGAAACTGTTTTCATAAACCATCACTTTCCTTTTCTAAAGTACTAAATCTATAGTAGTTTTATCGAAAATTACCTACTTGTTCTGCGTTCAGAAAATATTTAGTCTCAGATGTCGGGGATTAGTCAAGAGGTTTCAAATTAAAGCAGAATTTAGGCATCATCACACTTAATCGGAATCAGTTTTGAAGGCAGCTATTCAGAAAACAAAATTCGACGCCTCTAAAGAACTAAATCTACAGTTATTTCAAGTAAAAAAAAAAGTGCCTGAAATGCTATGCCGTCAATGAATGTTTGATTCGCATAACGGAGATTAGTTAAAGATTTCAAATTGTTTAAAAAGATTTTAGTGGAGAGTAACGAGAACTTAATGCTATAAAACGTCGTTATCTGCTCAAATAAATCCATTGCTTATCTCTGGAATTATTTTTCAGTTTTTTTCTCCCCACCAGCTATTCAACGCTTTTCCAATCCCATTTCAGCAGCGAGAAATGAAGAAATAAATGCACTTATTCATTCGCATTCTTTTCCTTTAAACCATTCAGAGAACTTCTAAAAAGGTAATTCGCAATAACGGGGTGTGTTGCCTCATCCACTATCTAACAGTTGCGTCAAAACCCTGAGGTGTTAGATGCGTAGAATAATAAACATTTTCTCTTTGCTCCTCGGTTTTTTTTTATACCTCTCTTTCCCTCCCTCTCTCTCTCTGTGTGATTATTATCATTTCAGTGCGACTTTAAATTAAAAAGTGATCGGTTGCGTCAAGTGCTTCAAAATGAAGATTCTGCCTCTGCGACAGTCCCCTTCTTCACCTGCGGGCTTTTCATAATCTTCGATTTCGCTTTGTTTTTCCGGTACGTTGAATTTCACGCGAGTAATTCAACAACGTGTTTGCTTGCGTACATAGCACTTCAAAGTATTAATATCATGGCAGCCAATATCTGATTCTCTAGCCTGAATCATATTTCATCTTTCTAGTTGCATGATTTGTAGCAGGAAAATTGTCGATTATGAATTCCTGTGATTATCGCTTGGGGAGGGGGGAGTAAAATGCTTTCGAAATGCTTTTCTCCTTAAATAACAGTGTTTTTTATTCTTCGCATCCCAAATCCGCAGACAATTTTTTTTTTAATATTCATCAATATGTGTCTTCGTATTTAACAAGTTCTTATTAGGTTGTTAAAAGTGCTTTTATCGGTTAATGAAAAACCTGGCCTTTAGTTTTAGAAATATTTCCTTTCTTTTCCGAAAAAAGTGTTAATTTGTTATATAGGAATCGATTAAACCCACACTTTTCCATTTATTAATATAGCATTTTTTATATTTATCAAAAGATTGCCTTTACGATATTTTCAAAAAAGGCATGTTGGTTTGAGAATAATTTAATAATTTCCAAGCCAGCTACTTATATACAATATTTACTAGAAAATATATCAAATATATGATTCTCCTTACATTTTAGGATGAATTTTAAGAAACGAAAATATAGGTGGCTATTTGATGAGATTATGGTTCTGATCATAATTCATTCTTTTCTGATCAGAATGTTACCTAATTAAGTATAATATTTTATTATGGCATAGAACGAAAAACGGGGAAAATTTATAATACATAATACAATATTTTACTATTATATATAAACAAAATTATTAAAAATTAGTATTATATTGTTATCGTTTGTTGTTAATAAATAATTTATTTGCAAGTAAACTAGTGACGAGTGTGGTGGATGCAGGCCTAAACTAAAATCGCTCTACTAGACGCGGTTATAATAATTAGCGGTAAGTTTTCGGTTCATATAGTGGGTAATTACTTTAGTGATTTATTTATTATTTAAACCGTGTAATTATTCCTCATAGCATGATAATTATAATATTCTGAAATATAATTTATTAAAATACCTAACTATCCAAATCCTGGCAAATTTTAGAACAAAAGTGTAGCAAAAGAAGAAGAGGAAGGTTTGGGTAAATACAGTATATAAAATTCAAGACTAATTAAAGCAGAAATGTGACTGGTCCCTGGTGACGATCAAAAATATGTCAACATAATTTTTATTTGTACTTCTACAATTTTTATTTAGTTATTTATTTATTTTTTAATTCAGGGTTTTTTTGCTTTTTTTGTTGTAAAGTAAAAATTTCTCTTAATTTACTCTGACTGAGGTAATGAATTTATTTATATGCAACACTTCTGTTTGCACGCACACACACACACGCTTAATATATATCTATATGTGAACTTATTAACATGGCCTGTTATAGTAGATTTAATGTATCTTAAATATTAAAAAAAAAATTTAAAGTGTTATTGTTTGAAAAATTTCAGTTTTACATTTTGTGCTATGTTAGTGTTACGTTTCTTAGTAAATTTCTATTTAATCTTTGCAGAGCTTTCTAATGTTAAATACAAGTTAAAAATTTTTTAACTCTTAATTTCTTGGTGGGTCATTCAGATTAAAAAAAGGAAGCTAACAGAATTGTAACTAGTGTTCCGTGATGTATACTTATATGCTCATGAATTTATTTTTCAGAAATTCGCTTAATGATGTTCAAGCTGTATCCTAAAAATTGATCAATCTAAAGTACAAACATTAATTTTTCTCAAACTTCTATACCATAAAAGTAAAAATTTTATGAATCTTAGAACAGTTATTACAGAAAGAAGTTACTTAAATCGCAGTTCTTTTTTCTTTTCCAGTGTATAATGTTAATATGAAAGGAAAGAATCTTCATCGAAACATTTAGACGGAAATTTAGACTAGATATATATAACGTGATTTATAGAGTAAACGAAGGCCATTTGATCTATGTGCAACAATTAATTGTTTTTCTGTGTTATAATTTGTATATTTTCCAAATGATATACTATGACATATTTTTGATATGTGATTATATGTTATTAAAGTAAATGAGATGAATGTGTATGGTATGTTTGTTAGCTGACTATAAATTGCTTTTTATTGTAGGCGAACAAGCATGCCAGACGTATTTCTTCAAATTATTTTAATGCCTTATTGAAATACGTTATAATATTTTGTTTTCTCTGTGTAATATAAATCAACGAAAAAAATATGGAAGAAATCAAAATTAAAATTAAATTTTAAGTGACTTTGACGAAAAAGCAAGCGATTTCGCTAACTGAAGTCTGGATGACCACAGTCCTATTGCACTGCGTGGTAATAAAATAAAAAACAAATCTTTAACTCAATCGAAACAATTATAACAAATATTAATAAATGTTAAGGAATATTCAAAGCTAAAACTTATCGCACATTCTTTATCTTGCTGTCATCTATCCAACCTGATATTTGAATATGATACCAAACACATCATTATCTGCTGATCACTCAAAATTATCACCAGTGTGATACTAATATTTTTTTCCTTTCTTACTTTACAAATAAAATGGGGGGGGGGAGAGAATGCAAGGAAAAGAGAATGAAGTCATTAAATGAATATACGCGATTCTGCCTCTGTCCTTTATGCTTAGGCAGGGAAATATAATCAAGGAAAGGGTTGTAAAAAGTTAAGGGAAGATAATAAGAGTAACCAAACATGATCTTACAGTTTTTGTTAACAATGCATATTCTTTAAAATTGTTTAATTATTATTAAGAGAATCTCCCTTACACCTGAATATTGTGCAATATATTCTGTCTCATATTCATATCTAAAAAATACAATAAACTATCATTACTTGTTCTAATCAATGCAATCCATAATTGCACAGCCTGAAAAAAATGGGTAATTCACAAATGGCCCTGAAAAATTGTGATTAATGTTAAGGAAAATGTTATAAATCCTTTTTGGGGCATTTCTTCAGTCATGTAGCAAGCATTATTCGAAGGTATAATGTTGTTAAATTCGGGCTCGGTTACATGTATAATCTAACTGCTTATGTGTGCTTCCAAAGTTCCATCGTCTCATTCTTCTGTGTAATCTTAAGCTTCATGGCCCTCTTTGATTCTTCTTCTAGCTTCTATTGGAACTCTACGTTAGCGATAGATTCGATACAAAAATCTTCTAGCCTTTACCATTATTATTAAATCGCAAATAAAGGTGTTCTGCTTAGCTTTCATTATAAAATCTTTATGATTGAAATCTGTATTTTGACTTTTCTGTTCTGAATTTTCATGTATATTCTTTACCAATTAAGCAGAAAGAGGCAGATAAATATAATTATTCGATCTTATTTAAGTGTACAAGAGAGCTAAAATAATTTCAGGGTAGCTACTATTCTGAGTATATACACATAAAAATTTATGCAAAGTTGTCGAAGAAATGAGTAAAACGTACGCGATATGATGTGTTTAAGCTCATTAACTTTCACGCTCAAGCTTAATCTAGTTGTTTTGCTTTCTTTCAAATAGTTAATTCTTCATACCAGTCTACAGACAATATAGTAGTGTAAAAATTCAATTAATTCCGCAAAACGAATAACTAACTGTGAAAATCATATTACTATGCAGCTGAAATTTCCTCGACCCCAAAGCGCAAGGGAGAAGAGTCGAATTCCCAGTTAAATGCCTTAATGCTAAAGCAAGGAAATTTTCCGTTCGCTAAAGTGATTCAATTTTTTTTTCATTGCAGTTGCATTTGTAAAGCACTCTTTTATCTTATACCCAACGAAATTAAGTATTTCCAAAAATAAATCTCACTTCTTTATTACATTTCCTTCCGTTTCAGTTTCAGTTGTTTACAAAGAGCGTATAAAACTTATACCCGTTTGCAAATCATTTTAAAAACATGTATTCTGAAAGCTACGAGGATTTAATATTGTACTGTTCTGTGCATTCTGTCCCAGTTCAAGACTATATTATCAAGGGATGAAATGCTAACCAAAGTAGTCAATTTAAAATAAAAGGAGCAAGTAACCGATATATTAATCACTCACAGAAAGTTTTCTATGTTAAAATAAGGAACTCACTTTCATTCGCCGAATTTGAAAATGCTTTTATTTTGAAAATGATTTATTGGAATATTTAAGAAGCAATACATTTAATTCGAAACTTCAAATTTTAGTTAATTCAAGAGAATTAAGAATTTCGTGTTCCCTTCCAACTGGAAATTAAACGACATCTGCAAACATGAATAAATTTTAAAAGTTCCTTTTATATAAATGAAACTAGTAAAAACCCAAAAAATAACGTTTAATGCAGTGATATTCAGAATTCAAGAATTAATAAATAAATTTCTTAAATTTAGACAGCTATCAAATAAATTGTTTCTAAAAGTAAATTGTTTACGAACTACTAGAAAGTACTTATAAATTGAAAGTCTTGCAAGAATAAAAACGCATATTCCCCATACTTTATTATAATACAATTTGCCTGTAAAACCTTCCGCAAACCAAAATGGTGTAAAATGAAAAAGCAATTGCAATTAATTATACAGGAAAATGATTTTGAGATTGTCTAAGCCTCCAAAAATCATTATAAAAATAATACCAAACGACGCTTAAAATCCGACATAAACGACATAATAAATACAAAGCCAAAATAAATAAAAATAATCTACGTACGCGTAGTTTTGCTTTCAGTACTGGGAAAATAGCGAGCACAGTGAAAACTCAGAAGTAATGGGGATCATGATGATGTGTTACGATCATTCACACTGGAGATTCTGTAGTGAGAAACGCAGAACACTATATTGTGGGAGAGTGAGATCACCGTTTATATCTGTCAGGTCATTTTTATCTATAATTTATCTATCTGCCTGCTGCAATATCGAAAATCGACGTTTGAGCCTGCTGTAACTGATACAAAAGTCTTTAAATGCTATAAGTATTATTGGCTATTTAAACTGACACAATTATTTCTTCTCAGAAATTTTTGTAGTCAAGCAAGGCTCTGTATGAAACTGACTTAGTATGAAACTGAACCTTACGTTGTATAAACGTAAGGTTCTTATACGCAAGACAAGTATATAAAGGCTTCGTCATCTGCTGCATCTATGCCTAACTGGGACGTTGCACTTTGAGAGTGCTGGGTGTTGAGTTTAATTATGCGTTTATTAACCATAATTGATTTTGCGTTTGAATATTTCTAACTTCTACTTATTGCAGCTATAAGATTTTGACTTTGCGTCATGGCTTCTCTTCAGAACTAGCAGTCAATTTTAAGTTGCCCAGATTTTCCATACGTAGAATATTTTTGCTGTTCCTTACCGTTCCTTTCTGTGTGTCCGTAACCGTACACAAACGTATAGTTATGACATTGTGTCACACTTAGGAACTCCCTGATAGTGCTCCGTGTCTACTGTAGTTTTACCTTCCGGTTTCGCATCATGGTCTTGTACAAATGTGGGTCAAGAGCTAAAAGCCCAGTTGTTTCCATACCGTTCCTTTATTGCGAATTTCACTTCGAAAATAGTATCCTCGTATTCATCATTCTGAGTTCGAATTATATCGATCAGATTCTCCGTCGGGATCTCTTCACTGTTCTTTATGCCGACGTTGAGATTAGTCGGACTTTGATATTTCAGCAACTTATTTTTTTCTTTCTTACGAATGCTCATCTACATTTCTTCGAATACACCATTACTAGGCGCTGTTCTTCACTATTCCTGGGTCTTGAGAGACATTTTGATTTCGATCTTCCTGTTTTGGGTTGTGCAGGTCTGGCGGTTTTGAGCATAGGTTTCCGCCTTTTAGATTTTATTCATTCTACCTTCGACAAGATTCGCCAGTTCCTTCGCCAGCTGACATACTTAAACATTGCTTGCTTTGTTAGAAGGTTAATCATGTATCCGATTTCCACGCTAGCCTCCTAGAGATTCTTTCAGACTTTTGAATGTCTGAGATTTTTCATACATATATTTGCCTTACTTAGGAAGTCTTTCGAGGTTTGACCCTCGCATATTCCTGTACTTTATTCCATTGTTTTGCTATTGACACTTAATTTCCTTATAAACACGTTTGTGCTTCAGTGGCAGCATTGGATCTCTCCGATATCTTGGGGTTCACATTAGTGAGATATAGAGTAGTTGAAACCGGCTTGCGTCCTCTTTCGAGGTCAAAGCACCGTAGACTCACAGAAGTGCACCAACAGCAAAGGATTCCATTTTAAGGTATTTCTCCCGCCTTCTTAGCAAGCCTTCGTGGTGTAAAGGTCAGCACACTCGGCGCGTATTCGAGGGATCCGAGTTTCGATTCCCGGCGACAACATTGCTCATATAAGCCAATTCTTATACATCTCTTTTTACTTAATGAGTTAAAGTTTTTACACTTAAAAGTTTCACAAATGAAATTAAATTAAATGCTTTACATTTTGCCGAATTCGATCACTCCTTCAAACACCAGGATAACTTCTATAAAACAGTGCGTCAAATTTTAATAATAACAGAAAGAATAACATATAATAAAGATAATAATTTATAGAAGAAAAATTTAAAGCACATATCAGCAGCTATTTTTTAGCGCATTCAGATAAAAACTAATAAATAAAGTCAAATTTATTCTATTGACTGCTGTTTAATTTTCCTGAAATTAAGAAATAAGGACAATGAAACAAAACAAAATACTGAACGATTGGGGGGGGAATGAATATATGAATTCCTCCTCAAATCTTTACAGTGTGAATGCAGCAGAAATCCAGATCATAACTTCATGATTCTGTGTAGCTAATCGTGCTATAGACACTAATTAGATGGACATAATCTATTTACTTGAATTACATAAGAACCTAAACTTAATTTACATCAGTTTGAGGATGCAATACAAGACAGGAGAAAAAAAGTGGGTGGGGCACCAGAATTTCGACATTGGTTTTAAAGGTACAGTCTTGCAAGCGGCAAATTGTATAGCTGTATCCCAGTTTTGATGGAGAGTACCAAGAGAGACGGATCTCCGGGTCTTCTGTCCTTCGTCTTTCCCTGTCATCAAACCTCTTTAGAGGACTTTCTTCTATTCGTCAGTATTTTAAATGTTCCAATGTTGCACAGACACTATACACTTACAGATGTCTCAAATCATATCTACAAACAACAATTTCTCCGAAATTCGAAGCTGGGCCAACGGTACGGCAACCAGCTTCTCTAACAACTATACCGGTCAAGGCAGCGAGGATGGAGGTACAGGCTGATGCAAGGCCCGCATCCGGACGTTACATTAGGTACCGCCGAGCTAACTCTTAAGCTTCGCTCCAGTTTCGGTTCAGAACACTCGTTCACTCCACGGGCAAGAGAGCTTACCAGCGTTTGAAGATACAGCTAACATGCCCCACCTGCAGTGGATTCTCCTAAATTCAAAACCTCCGGCAAAAGCCGAAATGGCAAATCAGGCAGGCATAATAGGTGCCTAAGTACGTGTCCAACAAGTAGTATTTCGTCGTAAATGTGCACAGGTCAAGAAATTATACTGTTCTAAGATGCAAAACAACTTAACAACGGATGTACATGAAAGCAAAATAAAATCTACAATGAGATAATATGTTGAACAAAAGGACCCTGAACCAAGTAACGTAACAGCAGTAAGCAGAAAACATATCAAAGGTACAATGCGGAGTGTTGCAGAAATAGCGTTAATACATCATGGTACTGAAGTAAATGGCAGTTACATACATATTATACATGTTGCTAAACAACAAGTACTTAGAATTAGAAGGCAAGAAAGGAAACTTTGGGTTCGCAGTGTACTTTGAATGCCCCATCCGTACAGACGTTATACTCTTACAAACATCCGACCGGTTTTCGGGACTCGAACCCGGCTCCATTCCTATGGCAATTAGCGCCATTAACCTCTACAACATCTGGGCGGTGGCGGTGAAAATACGAAACAGTATCTCATAGCTTCTGTAAATTCACTTGCTCTTCTAAAACAGAAAACTGATTGACATACTTGACATAAAAAAAATTGGCTTTTGTGTAGAATCAAAATTTCACCAACTACGAATAATTTAGTCGAAGGAACGTGAATCTAATTCGTAAGTTTTTGTTAAGAAGTAAAAATAAGAAGTAATAAATTAGAAGTAAAAAATTAAATAAGTTTTTGTTCAGAAGTAAAAATATTTCTTGGAAAGTAATCCATAATTCAGCTTTTACATTTCACTTATTTCACCTTTAATTTTTCACTCATATTATTCTAACATTTCGAGTATTTTTAAAAGTAACTTTAAATTACCTCTCTTTCTTTCTCCTTCTTCTTTGCCTCTTACGATTTGCTGAAAATAATATTTTTCGCAATATTTTTCTTTTAAAATTAATTATTTTCTCTTTTATTTACTTAGTATAATATAATATAATCTTTACTCTGTTAATTATGTTTTCATTATTATAAGAATAATAGAATAATCATTTAAAGTTTTAAAGAATAAAAAATATTCGAAATCGAAATTTTCCATATTATTCCTCTTTTTTTTTCGCAAACCTTCTGGAATTCAGGAAAAAATAAATTAACCAAAAATAGTTGTTTAACAGCTATTACAATAGCTCTTTTTTAAGGGGCTTTTTAACTCTGATTATCACTGAGACTAGATAAATTTGGAAATATTACTTAGGGAATTCGTTAAAATATACGGCTTTAAAAAATAAAGATATCGAAAACTGCATCTTTTAAAAAGCATTTTTCTGCATTATTTCGTTGCTTTTTTAAAAGTTCATAAACTTTATGACGAAAATAAAGTATCGGTAATTGCAATGCACTTTCATTATTTTTTTAAGCCCGTTTAAAAAAAATGCATCTTTTCTTCTTTAATTTTTTTTTTTAAGTTATGTTTTGTAGTTCTCTAATTATCATCAGAATGGCCAATTGCTTGAAGTTTTTTCATACCCTCCTTAGTTAATATTAGGTGTTAAAAAACTTGAGAATGAGGGTTTTTTTTTTTTTTTTGTTCTTACTTTGGCTTTTACAGTTTTTCCTTTCGTATTACAGAATTTTATTCAGGAAGTTCTAATTAGTAGGTAAGATGTAACACAAGTGCTATGAATCTTGTAACAGCTAAATAAAATAAAGTAACTTTATATGATAAACTGCACCGGCAGTTACCCTTTTCGTAGAATTTAATAGCTGTATTAGTACATATGAATATGTGGCTTACTTCTATCATCACCTTTATTATTAAAAGCATAAGTAACTGCGAAAAATATTATCTAAATTATTAAGTATCGATAATTGTGTAAGTATGATGCTTTTAAGCAAGTCTGCATGCTTGTTAAATAATATTAATATTGTATAATAGTATTATTGTTATAGTATTATTTATTAAATAATATAAATAGTATTAAACAAAATAATAAATATGTGATGAAAAGTAATCAAGAAATAATTAATAATTAAAATTATTACTCTAACTCTGTTGTTAGAAGGATCTTGTTTCAAATTAAGTAAATTTTTCTCTTGCATGAAATTTGTGTACAGATGCATTTTTTTACATTTTTTACTTTTTAAATATTTTTATTTAAAAAATATTAAAAAAATATTACATTATTTAATTTTTATTATTAAAATATTCCAAAAGTAAATAAATCTTCAAAATAATATTATGCTTCAGAAACTGCTAGATCCATCGCTAGGGTGTTAGATTTTTCCAGAGTTTTATTCCAACTTTTGCCAAAACTTTCCTGAACGAAATTTAAAACGAAAACAACTGGTCAGATTTTTTTTCCCTGATTCAGTTTCTTAATTATTAATTTAAAGGAAAACAATCCAGTTAGGAATTGAAATTTAAGCAATTTTTTCGCTTTTATTAGATCAAGTAGGTATAGGTTTTATATATATATATATATATATATATATATATATATGGCAAAACCAGAAGGGCTGTCTTTCTAAGAGGATGGATGCCTTCGTGGATGGCTTTCTTAGGGAAACTGTGCCCACCAGTGGCCGAGCGGTAAAGTCGCTAAACACTGGTCGTTCGGTCCGAGGTTCAAATCCCGCGAACGGGCTGGCTGCATGGGCGTTTTCGTGGTTTTTCCCATGTATGTTTCGGGGTTTTCCACGTATATACGAGCCAGTTTCCTTTAGAAAGTCCTCCACGAAGGCATCCTTCCCCTTAGGCAGATAGCCCTAGTGTACTTTGCCGTAATTAAATAAACCAAACCAATTCTTAGGGAAACTAACTCCTAATCATATTACACATAGCAAAAAACAGGAAAACCAAACATGCAACCAGCCGTTTCATCTTGATAGAACCCAAATCATGTCGAACTTCCGGTAATCAGCGGTTTTAAGAAATCGGCCACTGGTGGGGCAAGGTATGCATATTAAAACCATACCAGAATCCGCTTTATGACTAATTTTTCAATGTATGAGAAGTTTTAAATATTCCAATTATTCTCTTTTTCTTAGTATTTTTAAAAATTTGACATAAATGGTTAAGTTTTAACATGAACATTTTAATTGCATACTAAGAAATAAAACTAAAAATAACATTTTAATAATTTTCAATTATCCTTGTGGAAATTCTAGATCTGCAACCTGCAAAGATACATCAGTCTGAAATGTCTGTAGCCTTTTCTGCGACAGCCTCATTTTATTACATTCTCGCTAGAAGTGTCTGTAGAAAAGTCTTCCCAATTTTTTATATTGTATCACAGTACGTGTCGCTACCATCGACTTATCATCCATATATCTAATTGATATAATTTTCAATTCATTTAATTTACAATATATCTAACGGGTAATTCGTAATTAATATTTGCAGCATTGTTGTTAAATAATAGAATGGTGTCTTGCGTCATAAATTACGTATCTCGGTGCAGAGGCTTTTATACTTTTTTTAAATCATGTGCCTTCATAGAAACTAATGTATAATTTAGCATCTAACTTCATGATTCTAAGGTACCTAAAGGTGCAAAATCGCTATAAAGTAATAAAAAACATTGAAGTGAATAATTTTAAAATGTAGCACTTAAAAATATAAAAGTAAGAGGAAAAGGTATTTACACACACTTAAGAAACACTTAATATAAATGTAAACACTTAAAAATGTAAAATTGCAAAATCCCTGCACACTTTTATAGGGTTAAAATGAATTGGACTTCTAGTGTCTTAAAATATATTATATCCTTTTTCCCTCTTTCTTTTACTAGTACTTGTCCTTGTAGCTGCTTTTATGCCAATAAATATTCCCTTTGATCTGTTTTCCGCCTATGCAGATTGTAGGATACTGTTAAATAAAAACGCACAGAAAGTGTATTTAATGGACAGAGTGGAAAAAATTTTAAAGCGAATACAGATCGTTTATTTTCTGCAGGGAGAGGTGACGAAAAGTCTAGATTACTTGATTTAAAACTAAGTCGTCGCAAAATATTTTCTTAATGTTTGAAAATGTACTTATAACTTTTTTGACAAACTCGGTAATTTAAAATTAATTTACCGAAGCTACACAATAAAGATGAAACATTATGCTTCAAAATTACAATTGTCTGGAACCGACAACTGACTAGCCAAACAAGGAGGGAATTTACCATTACTGTGCATCATGTTTAGAAAGAAGGTTGTGTTCTCACCTTGCACTGGGACAATGTTCAATGACACTGAATACTAAATACACATGTGAGACAGCATAGTGCCGCGCTCTTGCTATTGAAAAATTCCTCCCTAAACCCCAATCAATGCGACGAGGACCAGTAAGGCGTGCCATGCTTTCTGCGGCGGATACAGGAGCAGCATCCCTTCATTACGCTAATAGCGACCGAAAGGGGGGGGTGAGCACGTGCCCCAAATCAAATTTCAACGTCATCCTTTGTGAGGGTATCGGAAACGGAGGTTGTTTGGAAATTGGGATTCTAATGAGGAGGGAGGATCTGGAAAGCGACCTGACACCTTCCTTTAACACCTCTCTTAATCTGCGAAAGCTTTTTACTTTGATTGAATTAGAGCCTAGTCACGGTCTCCCAAGCCACAATCCCCATTTCTTTACTCTCTAAAGACCGCTTGTTACTTGTAGATAGAATGAAATGCGCCCTGTCACATAAGTACAAGAAAAAGAAAAACTTGCCATTGATGAACTTATTGACAAGAACGATTATAACTTAGCCTTTCTATTTCCACTTTTATTATACTATTTACGCTGCTAGGACATTTATCATCCACGTGGCCTGGCAAGTGCTGCATCCCAAAAGGCATAAAATGTTTTATTTTTTATCCACACTTGTTGGTGCATAGCCAATTCGAAGCGTTATAACTCTTGAAGGGTCTTCTAGTTGATTTAAGTAACAAACACTCATCCCTCAAACGTTACCTTAAAGCAATGAAACGTGTATTGCATACCCTAAGCTTAAATTTGCTGCAGGAGCACAAATACACAAACATGTAAAATTTTATCATAACTTTATTTTATGTAATAACTTGCGAGTTCTAAATTAAAACATTAAAAACCAAAATAAGTCTTATTGACTTGTCAACAAATAAATAGAATTCAACTGAATATTTGTCATCAAATAACTGGAACTTACGATTCAATTGAAAGTAGTACAAGTACTTTTACTGAAGGCTACAACACGCTTAGATAGGACAACCTAACTTAAGACTAACTTACTAACCTGGACTAAATGGCAGGTAATAAATTTCACTAATTTTTTAATGCAAAGCAATAGCGGCAGCTGAAGCAAAGACAAATATATGTCTATTTAACAAGCCTTGCGATTACGGTCTTTCTCTCAATTTGTACTAGGCCGACTGCCAATCAAATCTGAATAAGTCCCTAGACTGAGCGAATACGTGACAATATGAGACATAAAGGACAAATTTAAAATAAACTTTTAACTATTAGTTAAACAGAAATGAACTGTCACAATGTTACCATTCAGCGTAGCATAAATTATTTATATTTCAAATTAAAATGATACATTAATTAATAAAGCGAATGATTTTTAAAGCAGTGTACTCTAGTCTTAGTAATTTATATCTTAATTTATTTTTTAAGAAATGTCTAATTTTTTAATTTAATATTTTAATAAATTTATAATGCATTTAACACATATGATTTTTCATACATCTAATTGTCAAATTTTATGAATATTTGTAACATCATGATAATTAACAAAATGTGTTTCCAAGGCCATGTTGCATTCCTTGGCAAGAATAATCATTTGAGTCTCACCTTATAAGGTATTTCTCCCGCCTTCCTAGCGTGCCTTCGTAGTGTAGTAGTTCTGCACGCTGGGGGCCATTATTCCAGAGGTCCGTGGTTCGATTCCTGGTGAAGGCGTTTACTAATTTTTCATCTTCCTTGCTTCCAAAAAAATCTTAATGTCTCTACAGTGGCGCCCGAAATAAATGGGTTGTGGATGATGACTCTCCACACCTAGGATTTGGCGATTGGGTCCCTTAAAAAACCCCAGTCGCCCTTTAAAAGGGGGCGTATATAAGGTATTTCTCCCGCCTTCCTAACGTGCCTTCGTGGTGTAGTGGTTCTGCACGCTGGGCCGGTATTCCAGAGGTCCGTGGTTCAATTCCCGGCGAAGGCGTTTGCTAATTTTTCATCTTGCTTGCTTCCAAAAAAATCCTAATGTCTCTACAACCTAACAAAGAGATTTATTATTAAATAGCAAAAAATGCACATCTTCGGAAATGTCTCGGTTTTATTTAATATTTTTCAGCAGTTTTCTCAAATAATAAAAAAGTAAAGGGGTACATTGCCAGCTTGTTAACAATTAAGGGACTGGGACATAGGACCAACCCTGTACACTATATACAGAACGGAGAGCCTTTCTGCCGGAACAGAATCGACAAGGCAGATCAAAAACGGTTTCGACTCTGTACCGGTATGAGTTCTGTGCAGGTACCCTAAAATAATAATTTAATGAAATCCTTTCCTTCTTGATTATGTGTTGATCCTAATTACAGTCTTTTGCTACATTACGCAATAGTAGTATAAAATACGGGTTCTGCTGCACGCGGTGTGCGGTGTGGGCGTGGCCAACGACGTCACACAGAGGGCGGGACCAAAGGCAACGTCATCACACCAGGAGGCGTGGTTTCGAGGGGAGTTGAGTTGTTTTTAGATTGCTGATTGAGTTGTAGACCTCCTGCTTTTCATTTAAAGTTAGTTTTTTTTTTTAAATTGGCAACGGGAAATATTTTCTGCATCTTAATTTTGATGATATAGCGATGCTGCCCTCTATTAATGAAAAAGTGAATTATATGTTTTAGAAATATATTTTTTAAGTCTGGTGTTAAAATTATTCAATGTGCGACTCTGAAAACAATGTAAAAGAAACAAATATAAAGAAAAGACTTTCCTTTAATGAAACTACAAGATAATTTTTTTTTATTACTCAATTTTATTCTGATACTTTTATTCTTTCTAGTTTTCCATGAAACTTTAACTTATTTCTCAGGTTTTCTGTTCATAATAACATATTTATTTACTGTCATATTTTTTTAATACTTAACGTTTCTAATTTGTAATATTTTATTTAATTTCCACATACTATTTTTTTTTCATACCTTTCATACCATTTCAGCATACCCTGATTTTTAACTTATATATTATATTTCACAAACGTTCCCGCACATGCTGTTTATTTGTTACACTACTTAATTTTAGATGCAATTTCACACTTTTTTTAACGTTATAATGTTCAATATATTCTGAATTTTAACTTCATTTACTTTTTTTAAACCATTCTAGTATTCTATACACACTTTAACTTAGTGGTTTGAAATTCTATTTAAAAAGAAACGTTTATTTTTCGTGATCTTAGTTCTTTTACTAAATTTTCTACAGAATTTCTAATTTCTTTTACATGTTTAACAATATCTTCCTTACATTACCGAATATTTTTTTTAAAAAACTTAAGTCTATAACTGTTAATTGCGTTTCTTACGTTCATGATTTCCCTTCTGTGTTTATATTTCTTAATTCTAGTTTAACTTATTTATTATAATGTTTTTATTTCTGTCTCATCATTCGTAATTCCAACATTTTATCCCTTTTTATTCATTTTAACGATATGGATTGTTTTCATTTACTCCATATTCAAATATTTCCTTACAATTTTTAAAATACTTGTTTTATTCTCCGATCATAATAGATCTACAGGTTTTACTCAGAAATTTCCATTCACAACTTTACAGTTTAATACCATTTATATCTAAATGCATTTCTTTCTCATATAGTTTTACGATCTTCAAAGTTTCTAACATCATGTTTAGTTTTAAATCCCTATTACCTTCATGTGTGTTGATAATTTTCATTTCTAATTTTACAACCACGTTCAGTGTTTCATCCACACATACCAAAATATTTCTTACATCTTCTGGTATTTAGTCTATGTCATATTTCAGTACTTCAAATGAATTTACACTGCTCACACTATTATTTTTTCATGTTTTAGAGACACTGACTATATTAATTTTACTATTTTTCATACACTAATTGCATCTATGTCAGCACTCATGATAAAGTAGCAATTGTTTTGCATCACATGCATAAAGAAATTCTTAAAACCAACTTTTTCAATATCGTACTCAAATTACTGTTTTCCAGATGGGAATTACCAGTATTCTTTGGTTTTACTCTGTTACATCTTTTTAAATTTTAACATCTTACTTTTAATTCTAACATACATCTTTTAAACAGTTTTTTCTTTTAATGATAGCCTTACCTTATTTGTTCAAATTAATTCTTTCATTCACCTTCTTTACTACCTTTCAGTACCTTCATAATTCACTATGCAAACGCAATGTCTTTCACTGACATTCTGTTTAATAATACCACAAGTTTCCTTAATTGACAAAAAGCGAATTATTTCTCATTTCAAAATAGAACTACTATATTTTTGCACAAACATTACCTTTATCCATTCAAGCCACCCCTTAACCGGTAACTGACGTAGCGATAGGAAAGGAGATTCTTATCATATGCTCTTTCGACATTTGAGGTTTCTAGAACTTCTTTGACAAGTATATCAATACCATCAGAAAATATACTTAACACTTTTACCCAGTTTAAAGGCAACATACTGTTATAAGAATGGTTTTAGTTAAATTTATAACACAAATAAACGCATTTTGTGCTAAATAGGCATAAACATTTAGATTCAGAATATTTCTTTTTAATCCGATGTAAGACTTGAATTTCATTCATGATACGGATTGTCTCTTGATTTTCTTTTTGTTTACCTTACACTAATAGAAAATTTTTATTTTACAAGTTCAGCTTTTAATGAAATAGAAATAAAAACTACGATACACCTGCTGTTTTTAAGAAAAGGAACTTTGATATATTTCTGGAAATGTAAATGCTTTTAGAGTTTTCTTTCAATAACGTTGATTTTCATTACTTTACTAACTTCAATAATTCTCTTATTAGCTAATATGAATGAAAGAAGATTGTCAAAAATGTGACACAGTATAATTCTTACGAACATATGTACCTTTACCAGCATACAGATATTACCGATTGAAATGAAGAAAGATACAGATATTTTACTCCAATCTACATTAAATTAAAAAAAATATTTAAACTTTCATACATTCCAAAGAATAAACGAAAACTCAATAGATATTGTCATGTTTGTATATATGAGATAAAAATTTTATGAATGGTATCTAAAGTAATGCTTAGAACTTCATAAAAGCGAACATTCACTATGTTAATACACATATCATCAGTTATTTACATTAATCAATGTAATATTAATCATTACATGTACTATATGCATATATATTTAAAGTTTAATTGTCTTACAATTGAATAATTAACTATTGAGAGAAAGAGGTTCATATCTTACACTATTTAATTCACATGGAACAAATTTTTCCATCAACCACATTGAACCACGTTTATTAAATTCGCCAAAGCTCTTTTATTTCTGCATTTTCACACTCACGACACATTTTAAATGTAACTATTGATTACCATTTCAAACACCGATATCATAACTCAGTGTAAAACTACATCATAACTCATTTTTTCCCTACTAACTACAATTTTATATATTCAAGAAGTACATCTAAGACATGATCATTTTCTATGTTCTAGCAAATTGATTCAATTGCGAACATACTATTAAGACTTGCGATTTTAGAAGACTTGCATGTATTAACGATGTCAACGTTTCTTCGTTTTTGTAAGATTCGTATCAAACCATGTCGCATTCGAATGTGGTGTAAGAGATCACTTTTTCTTTTAAACACTTGTAAACAATGGATACAATTTATAAGAAGAGAAGTATCATACTGTTTCAAAACATCATCATCAGCATATTTCTCTTTCTTTTGACACCAACAAAATAAAAAAAAAAAAAAAAAGGTTCGTGAGATTTTCTTCAAATTCTGTTTTACTTGAAAAAAATGTCCGAACATTCAATACGATGTAAAGATTCATATTGTTTTAAATTCTTATGCTCACTAAATATTTTTTATCACGATTTACTCTTAAAAGTAACTTTATAAGTTTTCATATCCTTTTTACATGAAAAGAACTTGTGATTATTCACTACAAAATTCTAAGACGAGAAGCTTCGCGACTTTTCAAACTACAAACTTAAATTTCTTAGAACATACACTACATCTGATGTTTCTTTCATGAGATTTCAAATATCTCTTCAGATTACTCGTATTCAAGAAACCTTACAAATATATCACATAAGTTCAGCGAATAATCGCTTCATAAACTCTTAAATTTTCAACACGAGTGAATCACTTGAAGCATATACTGCACTGTAAACATACAATACTTAAAAAAATTGTTATAAAAAATAAAAATACATTCATTTCACCAAGAAGCTTTTCTATTTAAATACATTTATTTATTTCCAAAGAACAAGTTTCTGTATTTTACATAAAATATACTTAGAATTTTCTTTCATTAGTTAATATCAAATTAACAACAATATCCATTTACTGATATTTGATATACATGTTTGCTTTAAAATTAAAACTAAAATTTCAATATATTTCTATTAAAAAAACATAATGAAAAAAAAAAAAAAAATACTCATAACATCAACCAAAGACAGAAATTTAAATAGAATAGCTGTACTTATATTAGTGCATTTTTATAATCTTCATAACATTTCGATTCAAAAAACCTATTACAAAATAAATGAAACATTTTTTTCTGCCTTAAAGAATCTCTTATATTTTTAAAATTAATACATAAAAATATATCTTCACCAATATATTTAATTCTGTCCTCAACACTTATTATAATGCAATCATGTCTTGTTTGTGAAGGATGATTTACAATGCAACCTTCGCATTTATATAGCTTTTTTATCACTGAATTTAATTCAGTTTTGATAGAGTTTATGAGTTCTTTAAAAAGTTCATCATCATCACTTACCATATCCGAACAATTGTTTTTACATTTGATTTGCAACGGTAAAATAATTTCAAAAATACTTTTATATAAAGTATTAAATACATCAGGAATAATTTCTTTCAATTTTTTTTTAAAATATCACAGTTTACTTTTAGGTATGTAGGTTTTAGTTTAAAAGAATTTTCATCTTGTTTAAAAACTTGTTGAAAAATACACTCACCTTCTTTGTTGAAAACTACCAACTCATTATTGCAAATGATGCTGGCACTCATATAGAAAAGATTAAATTCATATATTTTTGAGGAAAATTCTTGCCATGTTGCAGGAGTTATAACAACACCGCGTGTAGTAGGGTATAATATTTTATTTTGTTCCACACATTCACGTAGATGAATGTTCATTCTGTTTTCAAACTGATTTATGGACACAAAATATCCCCAACCAAGAGTCCACTGTGCAATCAACTTCGAACTTTCTTTTTTCTGTTCTCGATTATTCGGCATGAAGATATTTTCAGGAACAGACTTCATATAGTGGGCAAACCAGTCATCCTCTGGAAGTTCATCCTCATTATCTTCCAATCGTCGTTTTTTAATTTTCGAAATTTTTATGTTTCGGAATGTGATACTAATTCTAGGATCTTTAACGTCAGGTTGAGAGGGTATTCCGTGCATCCAAAATTGATTCGTTGGGTGTTTCATTACAAGGAGAGTTCCATGAGTTAAGTCCACGCTTCGAGATGTGAAATTTCGCCTGGTAAATACCATTTGACGTTTTGCACCTAAACTGATGATAGGTATATCACTTTCAGGTTCGAGACAAGTTTCATTGTCTTTATGCGTTGAAATTTTCGCCACTCCGTCAGGATAATAGTTCAATAAAGCAAAATTATATTTTTTGCCAGTTATCGTTTCAACATAATCTTTTACATTTAGAAGAGTTTGAGTCCATGGTTCTGCACAAATGCTCGTTCCAGAGAATTCGTAACTAAGTCCTTCATCACCAAAACCGAGTACTTTTCTTCGTGGAACATACTGAGTCCCATTAATTTCAAAACTAATATTTTTAAAATCATAATTTGATAGTTCATCTAGCAAAATATCAGCTTCATTTCGTGAATAAAATTCTTCGTATAATTCCACATTTAACTCTGTATCACATATATTCCTCATATTCGCTTTTGAATCTAACGACAATTCTGAATGATATAGAAATACGTAGCATTCTTAAATAGCAAAAATTATCTAAAACATACATTAACGAAATGATTTCATCAACACTTATCGTAATACATCCTTGTCATGTCTTGTTTGTGAAGCCAGTCTTTCCGGCGTCATATGTGTAAAAATAATCATGATAGGATAGTGGGAAAGAGTTATAGTGTCCTAATGTTGTTATTCTGAACCTCGATATTACATATATGCATAAGGAGAATCTTAAAAGCATCATCCACTTATCATGATAGAGTAATGGAAAATTTCTAAAACTCTGATAATCATACGCGAAAGAATATATTATCTTAAGGTTGTTGTTGCTATTCCAAATTTGACAGTACATACAGAAGTGAAGGAAGATCCTTGATAAGCGCTGTAGACTTCACGTTATCATGATAACGTGCAGCACTCATCAAGGGTCTTCCTTCACTTCTGTATGTATTGTCAAACTTGGAATAGCAACAACAACCTTAAGATAATACATTCTTTCGCGTATGATTATCAGAGTTTTAGAAATTTTCCATTACTCTATCATGATAAGTGGATGATGCTTTTAAGATTCTCCTTATGCATATATGTAATATCGAGGTTCAGAATAACAACATTAGGACACTATAACTCTTTCCCACTATCCTATCATGATTATTTTTACACATATGACGCCGGAAAGACTGGCTTCACAAACAAGACATGACAAGAATGTATTACGATAAGTGTTGATGAAATCATTTCGTTAATGTATGTTTTAGATAATTTTTGCTATTTAAGAATGCTACGTATTTCTATATCATTCAGAATTGTCGTTAGATTCAAAAGCGAATATGAGGAATATATGTGATACAGAGTTAAATGTGGAATTATACGAAGAATTTTATTCACGAAATGAAGCTGATATTTTGCTAGATGAACTATCAAATTATGATTTTAAAAATATTAGTTTTGAAATTAATGGGACTCAGTATGTTCCACGAAGAAAAGTACTCGGTTTTGGTGATGAAGGACTTAGTTACGAATTCTCTGGAACAAGCATTTGTGCAGAACCATGGACTTAAACTCTTCTAAATGTAAAAGATTATGTTGAAATGATAACTGGCAAAAAATATAATTTTGCTCTATTGAACTATTATCCTGACGGAGTGGCGAAAATTTCAACGCATAAAGACAATGAAACTTGTCTCGAACCTGAAAGTGATATACCTATCATCAGTTTAGGTGCAAAACGTCAAATGGTATTTACCAGGCGAAATTTCACATCTCGAAGCGTGGACTTAACTCATGGAACTCTCCTTGTAATGAAACACCCAACGAATCAATTTTGGATGCACGGAATACCCTCTCAACCTGACGTTAAAGATCCTAGAATTAGTATCACATTCCGAAACATAAAAATTTCGAAAATTAAAAAACGACGATTGGAAGATAATGAGGATGAACTTCCAGAGGATGACTGGTTTGCCCACTATATGAAGTCTGTTCCTGAAAATATCTTCATGCCGAATAATCGAGAACAGAAAAAAGAAAGTTCGAAGTTGATTGCACAGTGGACTCTTGGTTGGGGATATTTTGTGTCCATAAATCAGTTTGAAAACAGAATGAACATTCATCTACGTGAATGTGTGGAACAAAATAAAATATTATACCCTACTACACGCGGTGTTGTTATAACTCCTGCAACATGGCAAGAATTTTCCTCAAAAATATATGAATTTAATCTTTTCTATATGAGTGCCAGCATCATTTGCAATAATGAGTTGGTAGTTTTCAACAAAGAAGGTGAGTGTATTTTTCAACAAGTTTTTAAACAAGATGAAAATTCTTTTAAACTAAAACCTACATACCTAAAAGTAAACTGTGATATTTTAAAAAAAATTGAAAGAAATTATTCCTGATGTATCTAATACTTTATATAAAAGTATTTTTGAAATTATTTTACCGTTGCAAATCAAATGTAAAAACAATTGTTCGGATATGGTAAGTGATGATGATGAACTTTTTAAAGAACTCATAAACTCTATCAAAACTGAATTAAATTCAGTGATAAAAAAGCTATATAAATGCGAAGGTTGCATTGTAAATCATCCTTCACAAACAAGACATGATTGCATTATAATAAGTGTTGAGGACAGAATTAAATATATTGGTGAAGATATATTTTTATGTATTAATTTTAAAAATATAAGAGATTCTTTAAGGCAGAAAAAAATGTTTCATTTATTTTGTAATAGGTTTTTTGAATCGAAATGTTATGAAGATTATAAAAATGCACTAATATAAGTACAGCTATTCTATTTAAATTTCTGTCTTTGGTTGATGTTATGAGTATTTTTTTTTTTTCATTATGTTTTTTTAATAGAAATATATTGAAATTTTAGTTTTAATTTTAAAGCAAACATGTATATCAAATATCAGTAAATGGATATTGTTGTTAATTTGATATTAACTAATGAAAGAAAATTCTAAGTATATTTTATGTAAAATACAGAAACTTGTTCTTTGGAAATAAATAAATGTATTTAAATAGAAAAGCTTCTTGGTGAAATGAATGTATTTTTATTTTTTATAACAATTTTTTTAAGTATTGTATGTTTACAGTGCAGTATATGCTTCAAGTGATTCACTCGTGTTGAAAATTTAAGAGTTTATGAAGCGATTATTCGCTGAACTTATGTGATATATTTGTAAGGTTTCTTGAATACGAGTAATCTGAAGAGATATTTGAAATCTCATGAAAGAAACATCAGATGTAGTGTATGTTCAAAGAAATTTAAGTTTGTAGTTTGAAAAGTCGCGAAGCTTCTCGTCTTAGAATTTTGTAGTGAATAATCACAAGTTCTTTTCATGTAAAAAGGATATGAAAACTTATAAAGTTACTTTTAAGAGTAAATCGTGATAAAAAATATTTAGTGAGCATAAGAATTTAAAACAATATGAATCTTTACATCGTATTGAATGTTCGGACATTTTTTTCAAGTTAAACAGAATTTGAAGAAAATCTCACGGACCTTTTTTTTTTTTTTTTTTTTTTTTTTTTGTTGGTGTCAAAAGAAAGAGAAATATGCTGATGATGATGTTTTGAAACAGTATGATACTTCTCTTCTTATAAATTGTATCCATTGTTTACAAGTGTTTAAAAGAAAAAGTGATCTCTTACACCACATTCGAATGCGACATGGTTTGATACGAATCTTACAAAAACGAAGAAACGTTGACATCGTTAATACATGCAAGTCTTCTAAAATCGCAAGTCTTAATAGTATGTTCGCAATTGAATCAATTTGCTAGAACATAGAAAATGATCATGTCTTAGATGTACTTCTTGAATATATAAAATTGTAGTTAGTAGGGAAAAAATGAGTTATGATGTAGTTTTACACTGAGTTATGATATCGGTGTTTGAAATGGTAATCAATAGTTACATTTAAAATGTGTCGTGAGTGTGAAAATGCAGAAATAAAAGAGCTTTGGCGAATTTAATAAACGTGGTTCAATGTGGTTGATGGAAAAATTTGTTCCATGTGAATTAAATAGTGTAAGATATGAACCTCTTTCTCTCAATAGTTAATTATTCAATTGTAAGACAATTAAACTTTAAATATATATGCATATAGTACATGTAATGATTAATATTACATTGATTAATGTAAATAACTGATGATATGTGTATTAACATAGTGAATGTTCGCTTTTATGAAGTTCTAAGCATTACTTTAGATACCATTCATAAAATTTTTATCTCATATATACAAACATGACAATATCTATTGAGTTTTCGTTTATTCTTTGGAATGTATGAAAGTTTAAATATTTTTTTTAATTTAATGTAGATTGGAGTAAAATATCTGTATCTTTCTTCATTTCAATCGGTAATATCTGTATGCTGGTAAAGGTACATATGTTCGTAAGAATTATACTGTGTCACATTTTTGACAATCTTCTTTCATTCATATTAGCTAATAAGAGAATTATTGAAGTTAGTAAAGTAATGAAAATCAACGTTATTGAAAGAAAACTCTAAAAGCATTTACATTTCCAGAAATATATCAAAGTTCCTTTTCTTAAAAACAGCAGGTGTATCGTAGTTTTTATTTCTATTTCATTAAAAGCTGAACTTGTAAAATAAAAATTTTCTATTAGTGTAAGGTAAACAAAAAGAAAATCAAGAGACAATCCGTATCATGAATGAAATTCAAGTCTTACATCGGATTAAAAAGAAATATTCTGAATCTAAATGTTTATGCCTATTTAGCACAAAATGCGTTTATTTGTGTTATAAATTTAACTAAAACCATTCTTATAACAGTATGTTGCCTTTAAACTGGGTAAAAGTGTTAAGTATATTTTCTGATGGTATTGATATACTTGTCAAAGAAGTTCTAGAAACCTCAAATGTCGAAAGAGCATATGATAAGAATCTCCTTTCCTATCGCTACGTCAGTTACCGGTTAAGGGGTGGCTTGAATGGATAAAGGTAATGTTTGTGCAAAAATATAGTAGTTCTATTTTGAAATGAGAAATAATTCGCTTTTTGTCAATTAAGGAAACTTGTGGTATTATTAAACAGAATGTCAGTGAAAGACATTGCGTTTGCATAGTGAATTATGAAGGTACTGAAAGGTAGTAAAGAAGGTGAATGAAAGAATTAATTTGAACAAATAAGGTAAGGCTATCATTAAAAGAAAAAACTGTTTAAAAGATGTATGTTAGAATTAAAAGTAAGATGTTAAAATTTAAAAAGATGTAACAGAGTAAAACCAAAGAATACTGGTAATTCCCATCTGGAAAACAGTAATTTGAGTACGATATTGAAAAAGTTGGTTTTAAGAATTTCTTTATGCATGTGATGCAAAACAATTGCTACTTTATCATGAGTGCTGACATAGATGCAATTAGTGTATGAAAAATAGTAAAATTAATATAGTCAGTGTCTCTAAAACATGAAAAAATAATAGTGTGAGCAGTGTAAATTCATTTGAAGTACTGAAATATGACATAGACTAAATACCAGAAGATGTAAGAAATATTTTGGTATGTGTGGATGAAACACTGAACGTGGTTGTAAAATTAGAAATGAAAATTATCAACACACATGAAGGTAATAGGGATTTAAAACTAAACATGATGTTAGAAACTTTGAAGATCGTAAAACTATATGAGAAAGAAATGCATTTAGATATAAATGGTATTAAACTGTAAAGTTGTGAATGGAAATTTCTGAGTAAAACCTGTAGATCTATTATGATCGGAGAATAAAACAAGTATTTTAAAAATTGTAAGGAAATATTTGAATATGGAGTAAATGAAAACAATCCATATCGTTAAAATGAATAAAAAGGGATAAAATGTTGGAATTACGAATGATGAGACAGAAATAAAAACATTATAATAAATAAGTTAAACTAGAATTAAGAAATATAAACACAGAAGGGAAATCATGAACGTAAGAAACGCAATTAACAGTTATAGACTTAAGTTTTTTAAAAAAAATATTCGGTAATGTAAGGAAGATATTGTTAAACATGTAAAAGAAATTAGAAATTCTGTAGAAAATTTAGTAAAAGAACTAAGATCACGAAAAATAAACGTTTCTTTTTAAATAGAATTTCAAACCACTAAGTTAAAGTGTGTATAGAATACTAGAATGGTTTAAAAAAAGTAAATGAAGTTAAAATTCAGAATATATTGAACATTATAACGTTAAAAAAAGTGTGAAATTGCATCTAAAATTAAGTAGTGTAACAAATAAACAGCATGTGCGGGAACGTTTGTGAAATATAATATATAAGTTAAAAATCAGGGTATGCTGAAATGGTATGAAAGGTATGAAAAAAAAATAGTATGTGGAAATTAAATAAAATATTACAAATTAGAAACGTTAAGTATTAAAAAAATATGACAGTAAATAAATATGTTATTATGAACAGAAAACCTGAGAAATAAGTTAAAGTTTCATGGAAAACTAGAAAGAATAAAAGTATCAGAATAAAATTGAGTAATAAAAAAAAATTATCTTGTAGTTTCATTAAAGGAAAGTCTTTTCTTTATATTTGTTTCTTTTACATTGTTTTCAGAGTCGCACATTGAATAATTTTAACACCAGACTTAAAAAATATATTTCTAAAACATATAATTCACTTTTTCATTAATAGAGGGCAGCATCGCTATATCATCAAAATTAAGATGCAGAAAATATTTCCCGTTGCCAATTTAAAAAAAAAAACTAACTTTAAATGAAAAGCAGGAGGTCTACAACTCAATCAGCAATCTAAAAACAACTCAACTCCCCTCGAAACCACGCCTCCTGGTGTGATGACGTTGCCTTTGGTCCCGCCCTCTGTGTGACGTCGTTGGCCACGCCCACACCGCACACCGCGTGCAGCAGAACCCGTATTTTTATACTACTCGCAATTCTTATTGCATACTGATTTCTTTTCTACGTCGTGCCGGTTCTGTTCGGGTATCGACACTACGTTGCCACATCGTATGCCTGTGATAACTTTGTGAAGGTGATAAATATGCATTAATCCTATTATATATTATTTCACCACTGTCAGAACAGAAATTACAGCTAACTAGTGTTTGTCGTATCACGCTGTCTTCTCTTTTACTCTGTGTCGGCCTTACTCAGTATCGGTTCTATGCTCTGTGGTCCTACGCAATGTAATAAACAATTAAGACGATTAAGATGCTATTAAGAGTAATCCAATCCTAAGATGACACAACGTCCTAAGATGCTATTAAGAATATCCATGTACAAGAATAATGGCGTATTTCTATGAGTTTTTAATGAGGAATTGTTTGTAGCGAGCTGCACTTTTAACAATTTTTATGCATCATTTCTAAGCAAAAGTTTAAGTGATAAACAATTTTCGTTAAAAATATTTTCTGTAAATTATAATGCATTAAATATTTTTAGCACGGAGCTTATAAAATTGAGTACCTATGTCAATAGGTACGATGCAGAAAATATTTATTAAATTAAGAAATTTCTTCTGGAAATGTGTGAATCTAAGCATGGAGAAAACGAGAAAGAGCCAATTAGAAAGGCATTAAGAATTAAAACAAATAAATTATTTCTATTGCATTTTCACAAAAGTTTACGAACACTATTCGAAATTAGCAAAAATGTTAAATACGCTTTGTGCTTACTGACGTTAGGGTTTTCGGGATTAAATTTGAAACGTTTTCAAGTCACTTCTTTTCAAGAGAAAAAAATTTTAATAAAGGTAAATATAGAAATGCTTCAGATATATTAAGATATTATATTATGTGATATATATATATATATATATATATATATTGTCATGCTTCACGAATATGTGCAAAGGAGTTTGAAAATTATAAAATATGATGAAAACTATGAGAACTCACTTCCGATACAGAGATTTTATTTGCTTTGCTCTTTGCAGAAAATTTATATACTTTGTAGATGGTTACTGGGCAAACTTGAATTAACAGCTGCTTATAGATGAGCATATTTTAACTTTTTCCAATTAAAAAGAAAACGAAGGTTAAAATACTAAAGAAAATTCTCCCTTATAAAAATTTAGCAGTTTAAAAGTAGAATAGGGAGGAAATATGCATTGAATTTTCTGAGTTGTAAGTATAGCAACTTTTGAAGTCTTTTGTATAAATCTGTTCATTTTCGAGAAAAATCTATTTATGTGTTTTCTAGGCCCAAAAAATGGTTTTCAGTTGTAATTTATTATGATACAATCGAATTTAGTTATCCTGAATTTCTATTGGAAGTAAATGAAATATACGAAAGTAAATTTATGTATTTAGCTTAATACAAGCGACATTCAGAATTAGCTTTTGCTTCGAATGAAAGATGTAAGACCTTTAAATTGAATGTGTAAAGGGGTAAATTGCCAGCTTGTTAACAATTAAGGACTAAATTAGTTAAAAAAGTAACAAAAAGTGAATGTTGCCATTAAATTTTATAGTCATGTGTTATTTTTAAAGAAGTAATATAGCAACTATAAAACACTTAACACTCTGTCGGGAAATCTAAAGATGTGCTGATTTTAAATAATTTGTGAATTTTTTGTCGAATGTTATGTGGCGTAATTCAGAGGAAAATTATGTTTAATAAATAAAGTTAAAAAGACAAAATAAGTTAATTATAAAAAGTCAAAAAACGTTATGTAAGTTACCTTACCTTATATTAAAATCCTTAAGTGGCAGAGACATTAGATTTTACCGTGCCCTCTCCGAAATTCGGATCTTCCAAATCCTAGCTGGACCTGCTAACAGTTATAACACGAAAGTACGCATGGGGGGAGTGAGATGAATCCTTATGTTTTTCCTCAGCTGGGGATAGAAGGCCCAGTTGACCAAATCTAAGTGGTGAAGAATTATAGTCCATTTTAGTTCAGAGCTCATTATAGGCACATTAGTGATGATTTTTTTTTTTTTTTTTTTTTTTTTTTTTTTTTTTTTTTTTTTTTAGCACCGGTGGTGCTGGGTGCCATTAATCTAGATTTTCACATTATTGTCCGTGTTATTTTTCAAATAGTAGAACGTTGCCACCAAATGTTCTCGCCATGTACTGTTTCTAAAGAAATAATATAGCAAATGTATGTTAACGCAAAAAATGAATGTTGCCATTAAATTTTATAGTCATGTGTTATTTTTAAAGAAGTAATATAGCAACTATAAAACACTTAACACTCTGTCGGGAAATCTAAAGATGTGCTGATTTTAAATAATTTGTGAATTTTTTGTCGAATGTTATGTGGCGTAATTCAGAGGAAAATTATGTTTAATAAATAAAGTTAAAAAGACAAAATAAGTTAATTATAAAAAGTCAAAAAACGTTATGTAAGTCACCTTACTAAGAAAACTCAACATTGATATGATAAATTGAGAAAAAAACTAGAAAAGGCAGCACTATCTAACGAGAAGTTTAATGAAAAAGTTAAGAAGAGAAATTTTTTTCTAGGTCATCTTATTAAGGTAAGTGAATCTTGAACTGAAAAACATTAATGGCAAAACATTACATTATATGGGGAACAGAAACTGCTTTTAAATTTTTTGTGATTTTATGTTGAATTTTATGCGGCATAAGAGCGAAAAAGGCGATATTTAATAATAAAGTTAAGAAGGGAAAAACTGGTGTGTTAGCAGGAGTGAATCCAAAAGCAGACTGGAAAACTGTGAATTCAGCGAGAGCATAAAAAGGTTTGACAAATCTTATGATACGACGTTAAAATCTTAATCCTTTCAGATTTTCTTTCCTTCCCCTCCCCTCTCTTCCCGGAGCAGGAAACACGAAAAATCAAGTGTGCCCTCATCGGGACTGTAACCACGTATCTTCCAGGCGCTAGCTGGACGTACTACCAGTTACGAGATGAAAGCATACAATGGAAAATGCAATAATTCTGCGTAAATGGTTTAAAGAATTTATTTTAATTAGAGAAAATCATTGACCGAAACGAAGCAAATCATGCTTCTTTAGAACAATGTGATGATAAAACAATTCAGATTTCTGACATGGTGATTTTGGTATATATAATGAATAAATTGTGTATACTTACATTAAACGCTGCAATGTAAAGAAAAATATTTAACATGCAATAATTCTTCAGTTTCAAACAAATGCAGAGCGAATTCCAGAGGGCTATTAAATTATTTTTCAAACTTTTTTGTTTAGTTACCTTCCTGTTTCCCATTGGAGAACTGGAATACATTTTGAAAATTTCTGAGATATATGCTAATTAAAATCAACTATTTTGACTTATTGATTAGCATGAAGAAACGAAAGCCATGTTTACAAACGTTAAGACATACTATGGGTTGAATGACTATTTCTCTAAGTATAACAATATTTCCGGAAGTATTCAGCAGGCGTTATTCTGGTGAACTTAAAAAAAATTCCCAACATGTTCACTGTTTTCACCCGCAGGATATTTCTCACGCTTTCCAAGTACCGAGATTGAGTGACAATGACGTCACGATCGCTGACACGTGCCTTTTCCAGAGCGTGGACATTAAATGTTCTTGGGCGCTCAAATGGAAACGGGGTTGTCGCCATCAACAATGGCGAGTGTGAGCGTCGTCTCATATTGCAGAATGTCGGATTTCTTTTTCCGGTTGTTGGAGTATTTTCCTAATGCGAATAAGATGAAAGGTAAAAACTACTGTGTTCCTGTATTGGTGCTCAACAGTAGCTTCGAGCGAAGTAAAACCAACCATTATTCACCGATATATGAATCAGGACAAGGCTTTGAGAGGCTTCTTTGTAATACGACTCAGAATTGAGCAAAGAGAAATAATTTTTCAGGTTTTGTTCATAAACTTCATTTGTATTTAAATAACGCATTTGTGGGCTTAAATAAAATTTTAAAATTCGGCTTTACTTTTTCTACCTTTTTCTTCCAAGAAACCAAATTTTTCCTCTTTAGGGAACTATTTTCGATACAAACCGATTTTCAAGCTGGAATTTTAAGATTTTCCGTTTTGAAGTTTTCTACTTTTAGAACACTCATTTTCTTCTTTCTTCATGCCGTTCATTAATTTTATGATATCTTACAAATAAATAGAAGTTGGCAAAATGATCTGCAATACATAAAGAATTCAGTTCGGTAAGAAATTTTTATAAATTTTACTAATTATATTTTAGGGATGGATTGGATTACTCAATTACGGCAAAGCACACGAGGGCTATCTGCCTAAAGGGAGGGATGCCTTCGTGGAGGACTTTCTAAGAGAAACTGGCTCGTATACACGTTACACATGGGGAAAACCACGAAAACGTCCATACAGCCAGCCCGTTCGCGGGATTCGAACCTCGAACCGAACTACCAGAGTCTAGCGTCTTTACCGCTCGGCCGCTGGTGGGCCCTTATATTTTAGGAGTTCTAAATTAATCTAGGTTTTTGTTTTCACATGTGTTGTGTCGTACTTTATAAATAACCAACCTAATTTGTATTAAGTTTTTCGAGACCCAGTAATTAATTTGTTTGCATTAGAAATTAATTAATTTGTTTGAATTTGAATTAGAAAGGTCAATTTCAAAACTTTTCCTCATTTTATTTAATAAATAATTTTCTTCTTTGTTATTTGCATTTCTTTTATATATAACAATCGGCATACTATTAACTAGATTTTATAGTAATTATATTTTTGTATCATTATTTAATTTGGTGACTTTAAAGAGCCGTTAGTTTTTTTTTTTTTTATGCTGGAGACGTGAAAAAGGAGCAATGCTCTCGCCGAGACTCAAACCTGGACCTCTCGAATACGGTCGAGTGGGCTACCGTTACACCACGAAGGCGTGCTGGAAGGTATGGGGGAATATATACTCCCCCTTTTTAAGAGCGACTGGAGATTAGGGGACCCAATCGCCAAATACTGGTGGTGAAGAATCATCATCCACCACCTTTTAGTTCGGGACCCACTGTAGTCATTAGGTTTTTTGAAGCAGCAGAGGTGAAAATCTGCAGTGCCCTTGCCGGGACTCGAACCAGGACCTCTCGAATACGCGCCGAGTCCGCTACCGTTACACCACGAAGCCATATCACTTAGCTACAAGTATACGCTCAGCGAAAAATTATTCTAATTTACTGAAAGATAAAATGAAGACAAAAATAAATCAGAAGATTTAAATGATGCACATAACGAAACGAACAGCAATGCAAGTACCATTAATTAACATTTGAACGTCAGGAAACTTAGCGTCTTTTAAATTTTGTATTACTCTAGTTGAAATACGTTTCATGCCCTACATTTTTAGTAAATTTTTTCCGCACAGTATTCATTTACAAAGGATCGAACCAAAGAGGTTAGAATAGATGGAGGAAGCATGACGTCACGAAAGTGAAGTTAAGAAACTGTCAAAAAGGTGAAGTCATGCCATACACTGTATGGCTGCCATGATAACATTTAACAATAATTAAGGCCCATTTAGCAATATTTAACGGCCTATTTAACAATATGTTTCGAAGTAGTTCGTAACATATTGTTAAATAAAATCACACTGATTTTGAGAGAAAATATCAAAGACCGCAGGCTTATAAATCTACCCTTTAGGCATAATTTGCATAAAATACTATTGAAACTTTACTGGTCTTCCAGGTTTTCCCATATATCATGTACCTAGATTTTATGAAATTTGAAGCAGATATTTCGTTTCTTGCGATTTTTCTATATACTAAATAGAAAATGTTTGGTCTTACGCGTTAAAATTAGAACGGGAGACTTATAAATGTTTAATGATGTGTAGTTAACATATAGACAACATGGATGAGAATGTAAACAAAACTAACCTAAGTTCGAATGTGGCAGCGGCCATGGTAAGTCGTGACGTGTTATGGCTTCATTTTCATTGCACGGGATATCCGGAGAAGGCTTACTTCATTTATTCTAACCTCCTTGGATGGAACGTAGTATCAATTCACTCTGACGCTAGAGGACTTTGTTAATTTATTTTTCACTGCCCTGTGCTGGCAACCATTCACTTGTTTCTTCAATTTTCGTACCGCACTGTACTTTTTTGTACTACTCGCCCTTTACAAGCAAGTGCAGTTACGTTTTCATTAGTTTATTGTAAGTAATTCGTCGCAAATATATGTGCGTGTTGGTTAAAAAACAAGAGTTTTTGTTATGGCTAATACTCATCGGACATATACCCTCCTCGGTTCGTTTGTATCACATGTGATACAAAAGTTTCATAATTTTTTGTGAAGGCTGAACCGCAGAAACAAATTTGGGACTGCTTGTATCACATGAGATACAAAGTGAAATACCTCATATAATTTCCTCGTTTAATCAACAGTTGGCAGTACCTGTCCATGATAGCGATTTCTAGTAGCGAAACAAGATGTCTGCACGTCGTCGAAGTAAGTATTTTTTTTCTTATTTATATAGCAATATTATACTATTTTTAAAATATGTTTTTTCCGTGTATATATACGTTTTACTAGTTAACAGCAAAAAAAGAATTTTTTACTGAAATATTAAAGCATGGGGACTTGTTAAATTTGTTTGTATCACTTGTGATATGGGACCCAATCACTTATGAACATACTTTTTAAGTCAATTTTGTTTTAATTTTTAGTTATATTTTGGAGGGGGGGGGGTTGAAGAATGGTAGAAGTATTTCTTGAGTTAAAATCTTTAATTGAGGTGTTTGCTTTCCATTTTTACCCATTTTTTCCTGATAATTTTTTATTTAATAAGTATTTTTTTTTCAGTGAAATATTTGACACCAGATGAAATTTTAGAGCTGATGAATAGCGATGATTCTGATTTGAGTTCACTGTCAGATGAAGGTGATTATCAAAGCGGTAATGGAAGTGAGATGGATGATGATGATGAAGATCAGGATGTAACTTTTGACTTTTCTGCTCCAACTCAAATGGGGAATCAATGGGAAATCAGGCTTGACTGTTTGGCGTTTACAACTCAGTGTTGAAAGTACACTCATCCACGGCTTACTGAAGAAGCCATCTCCCACTCCTTCGCTAGCCGAAGATGAAAATGATGAACCCCCTCCAAAACGCAGAGTTACGACTTGCATTCCACATCATGCAACTCGTAACAAAGACGTTAAGCACATGCCTGAAATGGTTGGGAGATAGGACTCATCGAAGTAGGTGCAGGAATCAGAAGTGCTCGGCCTTAACAACTGTGCAATGTACCGACTGCAAGGTTTTTCTATGCTTTACAACTACTAGAAATTGTTTCAAGGCATTTCACGCAAATAAAAAATAATATTATTGTAATAATACTACTAATATGTACCTAAACGCCAATAAAACTTAATTTTCATCCTAAATTTAAGAATTGTATATATTGTGTGATTAAATACTAAGATTAAATTAATTACTACAATCTTGCTTAATACTTAAAAAAAGTTCTGATTGTAGTGTCTTGTTCTTGATGTATCACATATGATACATCCCCCCTAGCTTCTATAAATTAAAAAAAAAATATTGCACTTTTCTACATCATAGTGATCAAAACAACTATTTAAGTACCTCTTACAAAATATCAAGCTTTTATTTTTGTCTCGGGTCTGAGGAGAATACATCTACATTTCTGGAGGAACGGGCGAGATCAGTATCTTTCTTCTGAAACAGAAAGCCTGTATTCTGAATTATATTACAGAAGTTTTTCAGAATCTTTTAGATTGTATAATTCATAATTCCTTACTTACCCAGAGGAGGATCTCAAGTAATATTAAACTTATAAGGTATATCTCCCGCCTTCTTAGCATATATTCGTAGTATGATGGTCTGCACGCTGGACGCTGGGCGTGTATTCCAAAGGTCCGTGGTTCGATTCCCGGCGAGGGCATTGCTCATTTTCACATCTCCTGCTTTAACAAACAAACAAAAAAAAAAAAAACACCTATTGACTCTAGAGTGGCTTTCGAACTAAAAGGATGGTAGATGATGATTCTCCAAGAACAGGATTTGGCGACTGGGTCCCCTAGAAACCCCAGGCGCCCTTTAAATGGGGAAGTATATATGGTATGGTTGTCTGCACGCGGGGCGCGTATCCAGAGGTCCGTGGTTCGATGTCCGGCGAAGACGTTGCTCATTGTTCATTACTCCTGCTTTAAAAATACCTAATGACTCTACAAACTCTCTGTTTCAATATCTTTATATTTCTTTAAAATTTTGTTTTATACATTTTAAAGAAGTTATGTACATTAAATAGCATTAATTTTTAGAAAACTTATTCTTCTTAACTGTAAATTATATATTTTACTGTGACTTATTATATGTCTTATCTGTGAAATATTTATTAATATTATTGCAAATACATCGGCATATAAAACTGGTGAGAAAGTACTAGTATCTAGGCGGAAATTATTCTTAGTTATAGGAATGTTTGGCATACCAACATTACTAGGACGTATGCGTATTTGATAACTGACCTTTTTTCAAACATAAACCCTGGAAGCTTTATTTACTTTATCAAATTGTTCAGTGTCTGAAACTTGCTTTATAAGGATAGGAAAGTTGTGTTATGCGATATCATACTGAAAATTTATAAGACGCTTTAAAAAAAGAGGGAAGAAAGCTTTTCAACCTGATAATAATCGGAGATGACCTGAAGTTAGCAGTCGTCATTTCTTATTACACATCCACAAACTAGTAGCGTATTTTACTTTTGAATGTATTTTAGAACAGAGTTTAACAAATGATCATCGGCTGCAAGGCCTTAAATTTAGAAGTAACTTAAATGAAAATGAGGGTCAAGCATTTGTTGACGTTCTTAGTTGAGCCTTTTTAAAATCTTTATGGCGTTACATTACACTGCCATGAACATATCAACCACTTGTCTTGGCAAGTGTTGCTACCGCGAGAAACATTCATGTGCGTTTAATTTATCTTTCACGTCCGTCACGAATTATAAGTTCTCAAAAGCGTTGCCATTCTGCAAAACGTAAGATCTTTAATTTATCTTTCGAATTTAATAATTTTGCTCTTGCTTAAGGAACTGAGAGATTTAAAAGAAATGAACTCATTTCTTAGGAGCTTTTGATATTTATTTTATTTTAACAGCATATCTCTTTAATATAAATTAAAATATATTATTGTTATTATTAAAAGACTGTCATTTTTTATTTACCTGTTATAGGATCATTGGTTTATTTTAACTGAATTTTTTAAATATATTACTTCAGACTGGAATTTGTACTCAGGATATCTGGTAGATGCACCCAAATTGCTTTAATTTTAAAAACCTTGTGACACAGTGTATGTCTCACGCAGTACTCTATATATGAATTCCAAGACTTAGTTTATTGTATTGCTATTGATAGCAACTCATTCTTAAAAATCTGAAAAAGTACTTGAAATCTAAAACGAAATATTTTTGAAGGTTGGGAAGTTGTTGCCTGAACTACTAGTGTGATTAACAAAACAAATACTCATACCTAACGCTGCCATATCGAAGATAAAAACAGGATCGGATATACTAAGAACCGAAAGGAATTTTACGAGCTTTGATTGAATTTTGAGGCTTCTTCTCTCTTTGGTGGTTTCCTTCTTCTCTTTCGTGAGGAGAAGATTAGGTTCGTCCACTTCAGGAGAGGTTCGAGAACCCCTCATTCTTCATGGAAAATGTTTTTCTTCTTATGCAAAAGTCCTAATGTCGATGCCCAAGTCACTCTCGAGTAGAAAATGAAATCCCACTTGCTGTTTTGTTTTCTCGCTGCTGGTGATCAGGGATGTCTTTCCCTCTCCCTTTCCTTTTTACTCTCCATCCCGTTTTTCCATTCGCAGGATCTTCGAAGAAAATTTTGCGTGGAGAAAGATTCCCCCCGGGCCTTGTAATCCAAAGAGACTGAGGAACAGAGCTTCCAAAATATGCAAAAGTCTTCCGTTTTGCGAGCGTTGTTCTATTTCAACGTGCAGAGGATTACGAGGCACGAGTCGCGGGAGACATTGTTTTTGATGCTGTTTCAAACCACCAGAAAAGCAACCGACACCGAAAAGAGTGAAGGAGTAAAACAAAAGGAAAAGAAGAGAGAAGAAAAATGGAGAAAAGGGAAAACTGGAGAAAAAAGAAACGAGCACTCCAAGTAAAGAAACAAAAAGAAGTATCATAACATGTTTTTATTCGTGCCTACCCATTTCACCAGCTGCCCGCTTGAGCTGTAAAGAGACTTGAGGCAATCCTAAGTCTGTAAACCGTCAAGAAAAGTTACAGGAAAAAGCGATGGTAAAGAGAGGGTTTTGATTCCCATGGCACCAGAAGCCGAAAGGGAGAATCTCTCGACTTGGTAAGACAAATTTTTCTCCATCTACCACTCGCGAAAGAAGCAAATCGGTGCAAGGTTTCCTTCTTATCTGCGTTGGGACTATGGCGTATCTTCGACTTTTAGAATAATGCATTAAAATATAATTCCACTTTTAAATTTCTTACTCCCTTGTTTTTAGTCGCATGGCTCTTATTAAACCAGCTTTTTGAAATTAAACCTCCATTTCTTTGAGAAACCTGTCGCTTCAAATGGTTTGATATCCTTTAAGCTGAATCGCGTTTAATGTTTCAAGCTGATAAACATCGTAGAATTCTTTATTTTGTCGGTCCATTCTTAGGTAATTTCTAAGACTCAATGAAAGATTTTTTTTATGGGAAATGTGATAACGATATCGAGAGGAAAACCCCGTTCGAAGCGAATTCGATATGCGCGTTAATCAATTAGGGCAACTGAATGAAATAATATTATGTCCGGTTCTATGCTACATATCAAACAGTCAATGCTACTTTTATTTGTTTATTCACTTATTTATATATTTGTTTACCTTACTTATTTATATATTTGTAATTTTCCGCGAATTTTTTTTATTGCTAATCTGCAGCGATAAATTATTTTATATCCTTCAATATTGTTAAAACAGGTTAAACGGATTTCTTTTTAAATTTTCTTATTTTAGACCATAATTCAATTTGAAGGGTTAGATTTAAATAAATTAAAAAATTTTCTTTTTTGCTGCATTCAATTGTAACGAAATGCGTTAAGAAAGCAGGATCTCTTTCATTTCGAAGAAAAAATTGCTCTCATTCAGTCTTTCTTATTTAATATCAAACCTAAAACTAGACATGTTTAGTGACTTAATGTATGAGTAAAGAAATAAATCAGTCAAAAGTTTAGACATTCAAATAAAAACTGAAACAGATTATTTTCGTTAACTTTGATAATTTTGCCTTCTAATATAGATTAATTTTTTTTTCAATTTTATGCTAATTGGGGAAAAAATTATAGTTACTCTTTTTATGTACTGTATTCACTTAATACGATTTCGATTACGATGCTTAACGTTTCATTAATGTTAATCTAAGTAGTTATTATGACTAAGATCCTTACTATCACTTCTCCCTTCCGTTTCCTCGCCACAGTGCAAATTAAACTGAGTATTTAAGTTGAGATTGTTAGAGTCTAAGACAGAGCGTGTTTCTGACTCTCGGGGACTAGCTCAGATAAGATTGCATTATTCGGCTTTGTATTATAGTGGCTGACATTTAAATTGTTACGCCGTTGAGAAGTTTGAGTCAACTTCGCGTTAAATCATTTGTGTAGCCCCTGGCTTCTAGACTTAGTTTAAATTTGAATTTACTGTTACTTTAGACCACATAGCCAAAAGTGGTTGCCTGACTTGTAAGCACGAATCGTGCATTTATGTTCCACTTTTGACTTAATAAAACGATTTGTTTTAAAGCCTTCTTAAGACTTTGTAGTTCTTTTCAGATAAGTGATAATTTGCTCCAAATAGCTCAAGAGTTTCATACCACTTTATGCTCTTGAAGAAAAGCAAACCCTATAATACCTTAATTGGGGATTAATTAGATTAATTAATAACGTTTAGTGGAGTTTACCCGTATTTGTATCAGAACACTCCCTGAAGAAATAATAATAAATAACAAAAGTTTTTATTAATTTCTTTTCATTGAATAGGAATCTAAAAATAATGATACGGGTATACGAAAATAATGTTTTGGAAATATTAAGTGGTGAAGAAGATAATACTATTCGATATGGGCAAAACAATTATGGGATGCGTTTTACGGAATTAAATCAAGAACTTGTAGAGACATTAGATAGTTTGGAAGCAGGAAAGATGAAAATTGAGCAACGTCATCGCCGGGAATCGAACCACGGACCTCTGGAATACGCGCCCAGGGTGCAGACCACCACACTACGAAGGCATGCTAAGAAGGTGGGAGAAATACCTTATATTATCCCCCTTTTAAATGGTGAATGGGGTTTTTAGAGAACCCAATCGCCAAATCCTGGGTGTGGAGAATCATCATCCACCATCCTTTTAGTTCGGGCCTCCACTGTAGAGACATTAGGTTATTTTTGAAACAGGAAGAAGTAAAAAATGAGCAACGCCTTCGCCAGGAATCGAACCACGGACCTCTAGAAACGCTCCCAGCGTGCAGACCACCACACTACGAAAGCATGCTAAGAAGGTGGGAAAAATACCTTATAAACTGTTTAAATCTAAAGTAGTTGATTAAATCGTTTGAATAATTTTCCAATAATTACCCTACATGCTATGGTAATTTCCGAGTATTTCAGACGTACTGCATGAAAAAATGGGATTTTGATAGCAGTTATGGGAGGAATGTTAGCGATCCTCTATTGACAAATCTATATTCTATCCATAAACTGGGCTTTTATTATTATCATTAATTATTTATTTACCCCTCTCCCAATTTTGAACTTAAGTAGCAGAAATTTATTTAAGCTTATTTTGCATTATACTAAAATAACAAGTAAATATTAAGCAACAAAAGAAGGAAGTGATTATAAATTTCGTGTGCTTTCGCACGGAGCTGTCCAACTACAATGCAGAAAGCTAACTGACTATAAAAAAACTGACAAGATTATTTTCTTAGTTGAGCATTTCTTCATGAAAGACTTCTAAACTGATTTTAAATATGGAAAAAAAAAATCACCAAAAAAAGGGAAACTAATTTCATATATATTTAAAGTAAAAAAATAACTTGTATGCAGCCAGCTTTTTTTGATACCCACAGTCGAAATTAAATAGAAGCTACTTGTATTCTTCAGCCAAACTGTAAATGTCGGCTGTTTATGAAAACTGCTACTATTCAGCGACCCCTGCTGAAGATAACGAGAATCTGTGCGATTACTAATTTTTCAAGAGTCATTGATATGTAACGATTATATCACCTCAGCTAATCACAAGATTTCAGCTCAAATTTAAGAACTGCAGCAGACTGATTTAAAGTTAGGCAATTAATTAGTTTAGAAGCTTAATTGTTCAATCACAGCTTAAGGAATCAATACTCTGAAAATCATTATCTGCATCTTATATTTATTACGTAAATTAATGCATGGTGAGTGGAATGAAGAACGAAAAGTAGCTACTTGAAATGTTAATTTGTCAGAAAAGAATGTTATCTTTTTTTAAACGGTCCTTTTACATTAAAAAATTATATTTGCTTCGTAAAGAATATAAAAATTATCTTTCTACGTGCATGTCTGATCTTGGAAAAGAAAACTCGAACAATGAAAGTTCACTCTCCTTCACCGAAACAAAGTTTCATCTTAATTTATTTTACTAAATATTTCTTTCCACAAATAACGAGTAAGGAATTTTTCCGAAATTCTTGAATCCCAAATTATTTTTGCAGAAAAAGTTTTATTTCTAACAATTTACCATTTCATTCAAGCACAGCGGAAAAGATTTTGTTTTCGTGACGCAGAATTTTTTTTAGCTTTTGAATTATTCTTTCAATAAGTGGAAGTTTCAATTTTTCGAATGTAATAAAAGTAACTCTTCCACCCTTTTTTTTTCTTCTTCATTTCATTCGCTATTGTGTAAAGCCATATGTTTCAACATTTTTAATTGAACTTCTAAAATATCTATCTCTTACTGGTGTAAACTATCTTTTCAAATATAAAAAAAAGATACAGTATAATTTCGTCGCAGTCGCTAAAATTAAATCAAAAGACGTTACAAACAAGAATGCTTACTGCTTACTGCTTACCATTTGTTGGTAGAGAGGCACCTGATCAGTTGGACACTGCATTTGCTTTATTGTTTTATATATATGTTACCGGCAATATATGAAACACCGGCATTCTATAGAATATCTACATACTTTATAGAATGTTTGACGTTTTTAGGCAAAGTATGAAATATGAAAATTATTATATACTTTCTCTAAGCATTGCATATAATACCTACGCTTCCTATAGAATGACAAATGCTTATTTAGAGAAAGGATGAAAAAAGCTCATGATAAGGCTATTATTAGAAGTGTATTTCTCAAAAAATACAAATGTTATTTTGAAAAAGTAATGAAAGAGGGCCATTAAAAATATGTAAAGAAAAATTAAAGTTGTACAAAACAAAATTTATGTATTTCTTATTAAAAAAATGTATGAAAAGTATGAATTATGTATGAATATATTAAATATATGGATATTCGAAACCGATCAGAGGTGTAATTCATACTTTGCAGTCAATTTGCATGCTACAGAATGCCTAGGAAATGTATGAAATGTTAATCGTTTCATACACTGCAGACTTTGTTTTCAGCATTCTGTAAAATGCCTAGGTATTCTGTAGAATGACGGCTTTCATATATTGCTCGTAACAAATACATTTAAGATTTCCATTTTTAACTTTACTGCATGTTAACTTTATTTAAATAAAAGCTTTTAATTTTTACCCTATTGCATAATTATCTTCTTTTCTTTCAATCAAAGCTGATGATTAAAAATAAAATGAAAGTAACCGTCAAACTTTCATTGCTATAAAAATACTTTTCATTCTTTTCAATCAAGATCCGTTGAATAATAATGGAACTCTCTTTACGCATTTTTGACCACAGTAGAATGTCCAGACACCAGATAACTAACAAACAGTATTATCCAGTAATAAAACAGTATTATCTAGACTCCAGATAACTAACACTCCAGTTATCTGGTCTCCAGATAATAACACACCAGTCATCCGGACTACAGATAATCATTACTCCAGTCAACCCGAACACTTGTTTTTTTTTTTTTTTTTTTTTTTTTTTTTTTTGTCTGAGTAAAATTAGGCTTATTAATAACATGGTTATGTATTTTTTAATTGTTTGGTTGATTTAAATATTATAAATTGTAATACACTATGCACTTTTAAACATGCTATGAAATTTAGACGAATCGATACAATATATAGATTGAAAGTAATGTGCTGGACACATATGTAACTTAAGTTTATCAAAAAGGATTAAATATTGTGTATAAAGCTACTATTATTTGTTTACTATGCTAGCCATTGCTTAGACGCAACAAGTGCCTCTTTTCTAAAAAATAGACTACACAGTCCTCATGCTGTACCAATTCCTACTTGATACAAGGAATTGGTGCCGTGTTGAATGCATCATATTCAATCAGCTAATTCTATAATTAGTCTTATAAATATTATTGAGAAGTGCAAGTGTGGATTTTTCATTTTAGAAAAGAATAAAACACTGGGCTGTGGGTTTAGATAAATTAAAAACACATTTTATTGTGTAATTTTGACGAAATAAGCGTGTTTGGCGGTTTGTTTTACGGAAATAAAAGCATTTTATTACTTGCAGTTTTATAATATTTGATGGCATCAAATCCGATAAATTGGAACCTATGAACGATAAATTAGAAATTAACTGAGAAATGTTTCTTTCCCACTTTACCGTAAACACGAATTTGGTCCACAGAAGAAAATATTATGAAGATTTTTCCAATAACTGAATGTGGAATCTGCTGTCAGTTATTCTGAAATTTTTAAGTTCTGCTACACTTTTAGATTAGGTTTGCTTTCAACTCCAAGAATGTTGTACCTGATACTCTGCGAGTATCATTTTTACATGTACGCGAAGTTCTGTGCTACCTTTTATACCCGCAAATATAGGCAATCTGATGCATCTACAAACACTTTCTTTTTCCAAATTCTGAGGGATTACTTTTTAACATAAACTTATGTAAAGAGAATATTAGAGGACTTTGAAATAAAATAATGAATTGTTCCAGAGCTGGGAAACACCGAGTGACCGTGCATAGGGGAATGCGAAAATTCCTTGTATTCTTCCCATTTTAAAGGTCGATTAGTAAAGAAACTCGAGACTTAGTCAGCCAAATCCAAGTGGTAACGAGCTATCGACAATCCCATTTTTCAGAGGAGACACTACTGGAGCGTTAATAGTTTCTTTCTTTTGTTATAGCAGGAAGCGTAAAAATTTAAACGTGCTTTGGCAGTAGAAGTTTGAACCATTCCAATTATCAGAAGGGCGGGTTAACCACTTGCGCCACGAGATCACGCTTCGGGAAAAACGATAATTCTATGCAAAGTTATTACTTCATATTGGCTAAATGCGAACTAATTCCTAACAACTCTCTATCCATATGCTTTAGATGTAGATATGAGATTTATATTTTCAGCAAATTAAGCTAAATGCAAGAATGTACACACACTGGCCAATGAATTAGAAGCCTTTGAGATTTTCATTTGAATGCGTGCTAGGGATGAAATATGAAGTATTTTTTATGACGTGGGTTATACGTGTGAGAATGCTTGTATAAGTAAGGTGTAAGAACGCTTTTTACAATGAATGAAGTAAAATGGGATAAACGACAGATCTTTCACCATTTGAAAAAAAGGGGTTATTGTTGGTGCCCGTTCAGCAAGAGCCTCGATTTCGAAGACAGCAAATCTCACTGGATTCTCAAAAGCAGCCATATCAAACGTCTAATTTACAAGATCTAAAAAGCTGCATAGCCAATACATGGTATTCCCTGAACTTAAATGCTCTCCAGAAGCATGTAGACTCGTTGCGCAAAGGAATCAGAACAGTTATCCGTGCAAAAGGTGGTCCAATAAAATGTTGATCTTGGGTTTTTAATTCATTATCCAGTATGTGTATATTAGTATCAGATTTCAAAAAGGTAAAAGTTTAGTATTCTGATATTTTAAATTGTGAGTAATTAGTAAATTGTGAGGGAAATGTAAAATGATTTAAATTTTCAAATTATGTGCCTATGCTCTAAAAACTCATTGCTATCTATGCTCTAAAAATTCATGCTGCTTAATCAGCATATGTATAAGCGCATTGACATTTCTGTAGCAGCTCTGAGTCCAGAAATTCCTGGAGATTTGTGACTTATTGGGAATTTCGTTTTCTCAGGTATACATTCGAATTTACAAGTGATTCACCAATGGCGAGGAAGAGGAAGATTTCTGATAAACTCCAGATAAAATTTCGATAAAGGCCACATAAATTCGCTTTTGATTCAGGTAATTTATTTTAATTACTCATATTTATAGTCTTGGTTATTTCCTCTTAAAAGCAATTGTATTTTAAATATGTTGGTTGGTTAATTAATAGAATGTTTCTCAAACTTTTCACACTCGGAAGCCACGCACAAATAACTGGAATGTATTGAAAATACATGTGCATAGAGGTGTTCTGGGGAGGAAGGGAAAGAAGATTTAATTTTCTTAGAAAAAATAATGTAATAAAGAATTAATAATAAGTAAATATCTATGAAACTCAACAGTTTATTGATAGCTATCTATAAATTCGCCATTAAAGTTAAAACATGTAATTATCCGATGTAAAAAAGAGTACTTCAGACGTTTCATGACCCATCAAAAATTATCTCCCTACGAGTCATGACCTACGTTTCAAAAACCAATGGTATTCTCCAAGAGTTATGGACATAACATTCCGATTGATGGATGGCTTTCGAATTCATTACGCACTTTTGTCAGCTCCCGGTGTATCTGATTTTGGACTGGATGTACACTGAAGTGACAAAAGTCATGGGATAGCAATATGCAAATATACAGATGGCAGTAGTATCGCGTAGAAAATGTATAAATGCGAACTGCTTTGGCAGGGCTTTCATTTGTGTTCAAGTTATACATGTGAAGAGGCTTTGACGTGATTATGGCCTCACGACGAGAATTAACAGACTTTGAACGCGGAATGGTAGTTGGAGCTAGACGCATGGGTCATTCCATTTCGTATATCGTTAGGGAATTCAACATTCCGAGATCCACAGTGTCAAGAGTGTGCCTAGAGTATCTAATTTCAGGCATAACATCCCACCATGGACAGCGCAGTGGCCGACCACCTGCACTTAACGACCCAGACCAGCGACGTCTGCGTAGAGTTGTCAATGTTCACACACAAGCAACACTGCGGCAAATAACCGCAGAAATCAATGTGGGACGTACGAGGGACGTGTCCGATAGGACAGTGCGGGGAAATTTGTCTTCCTTGGGCTATGCCAGCAGAAGACCGACTCGAGTGCCTTTACTGACAGCACGATATCGCCTGCAGCGACTCTCGTGGGCTCGTGAGCATATCGGTTGGTTCCTAAACGAATGGAAAACCGTGGCTTGGTCAGATGAGTCACGATTTCAGTTGTTAAGAGCTGATGGTAGGGTTCGAGTGTGGCACAGACCCCACGAAGCCATGGACCCAAGTTGTCATCAAAGCACTGTTCAAGCTGGTGATGGTTCCATAATGGTCTGGGCTGTTTTTACATGGCATGGACTCGGTCCTCTGGTGCAACTGAACCGATCATTGACTGGAAATGGATACCTTCAGCTACTTGGAGATCACTTAAGCCATTCATGGACTTCACGTACTCAAACAACGATCGGATTTTTATGGATGACAATGCGCCATGTCACCGGGCCACAATTGTTCGCGATTGGTTAGAAGAACATTCTGGATAATTCCAGCGAATGATCTGGCCACCTAGATCGCCCGACATGAATCCCATCGAACATTTATGGGACATCATCGAGAGGTCAGTTCGTGCCCAAAACCCTGCACCGTCAACACTTTCACAGTTATAGACGTCTATAGAGGTAGCATGGCTCAATATTCCTGCAGGGGACTTCCAACGACTTGTTGAGTCCATGCCACGTTGAGTTGCTGCACTTCGCCGGGCAAAAGGAGGACCGACAAAATATTAGGAGGTATCCTATGACTTTTGTCACTTCAGTGTATATTGGCAGAAAATAAGTCAAGTTACTAAGTGACAGACCCATTTTAGAACAATAATCAAGAAAATACCATCTGCTCATTACATTTCGGGAACTTTGAAATTTAAGGGCTACACTCGTAACATTGTGGGATTAATGGAAAGAAAGCTAAGCAATTCGCTTAAGAAAGGGAGGAACATTACAACCAGCCCCGCATTGCGAGATCTGAACCCGGGTTGAACTACCAGTGTTCAACTTGTAAGGTTTGTGTTAATTAACTCATTATCTTATTATTTTATCCGTAATCACTTCTACTTTTGCAAGGTTGCAAATTAGCTTCGTGTGTTTAAGATTTCATGGTAGTTGTGGAGAGAGCTTTCGCAACGACGCTGAAATTTCCGCGCACAAATTTGAGAATTATTTTAGACCAAAGTTAGCCTTTTGCTAACCGAGTTTGCTTGCGCTTGGGGAATTCTGAGGCAATGCTTGTGATTTTCAAGAGTTAAATACTTTGATATTTTTATGATTATCCTGCAAGTATAGAAGACTGAATTAAAAGTACCAGCTACATTGTTAAGTTTAAAGTTTCTCCTGAGTCATAGTTGAGACGGAGTGGTAAGACGTCCGGTAATCTCAGAGGGAACCATGTTCAGTTAAGCAAGTTAGTAGCTTCTTGTTCTAGTGCCAGATATAAGTTACCTGGAGATGCCTAGTTTTATCGATTCGCCACTGATGGGTCATTTTTATAAGAAATCAATTATATACCATGCAAAGTTTTCGCTTATTCCCTGGATAATATATAAACACAGAATTAGGAAAAGACTAGAACACCCATCACGTTTTATCTATGTCTGAATTCTTATAATGAGGCTGTGCTTTGCATAGTGGGAAGAACAATGTCGTAACTGTATGAGGATTATTGAGGTAAAATGGTAAAATAATGTTTTAGACAATATTATTTAAAAATAATACCACCCCGCCAAACAATAGACAACAGACTAGAATGTGTCGCTTGTTGAGTCGGGCCGACTTTATCTGCATTAAGTAAATGTTTGTTCCATTGCGAAAGGGGGAGCGAAACCCATTGGCATCTAATTTCATTTGAGGGGCAAGATCCCTCCGAGCGCTCTCGACGTGTGACCGAACAACGGTGTCAAAAAGTCGAGGCTTTTCGAAAAGGCCTGCGCCCGAGGGTTCTAAATCAAAGCAAATAAAACTTGAGCTTCCGTTCTAATGGCTTGGCGTCGAAAGGCGTATAAAAACACGGTGGGGGCTTGATGTTCCTGCGGTCACTTCCCCCTCTCGGGGCCGCGGAACCCTCAATGAAAGCGCGAGAAAGCGCCATCTATCGGGTGGGTGGTAGCCACCGAAAAGCTTTCTCTTGATTTCTGATTGAATTGGACTCCAACGTAGCAGGGTATGCGGATTTCACGCCTTTTGCACATCACCAACTATGAATAATTGATAGACTTCCGCTCTCTCTTTTCAACCCATCTCTCTTACTCACCCCTCCGCTCATACCCATTCCTTCGATCTGGGGACTTTGTTCGTCTGCAGGTTACTCCATTTAGGTCTGTCTCACTGTGCAGTTCGATTATCGTTATCGCGCTGTCCTTTTGACGGCACTCAGTGAATTTTCATTCAGGCATGGAATCAATTGTTTGCGTCTGTGACTTAAAAATATTTTTAAAAAAATCTTATTACTCATTTTTAAAAGCGAAACATTTCTTCACTTTCAAAATGATAATAATTACATCATTGCTGAAAATGACATTTATTTCCAAATAGTTTCTTTGTATTTATATTATACTGAGTTTTATGTGAGTTTATATTTAATTAAGCAATTGTTTATAATCAGCAATGAAAACCGCTAGTAATTTGAAGGGAAAGATGGGATAATTTAGTTTTTTTTTTTTTTTTTTTTTTTTTTTAACCTTTGAGCTAAATCGAAATACTATTTTAAACATCCATTACATTTTGATTTCTGAAGTTATATGTGTTTAAAAAATAACATGTCATTTCAAATTTCTCTTTAAGGAATAAGGAAAGACTATTTTGAGTTTATACGTTTGTTTGTCTGGGTGCGTGTGTTAGCTGCGTAGGTTTGGTGAATTTAATTACGGCAAAGGCCTAAGGGTAGGGATGCCAACGTGGAGGACTTTTTAAGGAACACTGGCTCGTATACACGTTACACATGGGGAAAATTACGAAAATGCCCATGCAACCAGCCCGTTTGGCGGGATTGGAGCCGTGGACCGAACTACCAGTGTTCAGCGATTTTACCGCTCGGCCGCTGGTGAGCCCTTGTTAGCTGCTCTGAATTATTTATTTATGGAAATATATAAATATGATGACTAATAGAGCACTGACTGGAATTATTTGTGTGATTTCTTTCATTATTTCTAGTGTTTTTTTCATATCTTGAAAGAAATGAGTAAAATATTACGCATATGAAATTCTTAGCTTATCGACAAATTATAAAATTTTACATCCGAGATTGCTAACCGTATCAATTTAAAACTACTTGTCAACGAATGAACGTTAAATTTGTATATTTTATTAGGTTTACTTAACCAATTTTAAATGTTATCTGGATGGATTCACGCTGTTTTAGATCTGAAATTTAGCAGAAATGACGAAAAAATGAAAGCCTGAAATAAGTCTCGTTTGCATATTCTTTCATGGGATTTTAAAACTGTTGAAAAGTATAATAAACTTAAGGCAAAAATCTGGTCTTTTTTTTTTTTTTTTTTTTTCTTCCCTGTTCAAAACTTAAATGAAGCAAGCAAAGTTTTGCTCAGTGACTAAGGTTACTATTAAAGTTATTAGTTATTAATATTATATTACGGATCAGGTGAACAGTTTTATTGATCAACTGGCAGATTTGGGTGGTCTAACTGTTTTACTGAAATTACACTGCTCGACAATGAAAATGCAATACCAAGAAGGAGTGGTCAGAAAGTGATGAAATTTGGAAAAACGACAGAGACAGCAAGCAGCAATAAGTGATCTTTATTTCAAAATGATAATCAGAATACAGAACGAGAACGGCGTCGGCTCAGTAGGATAGGTATAGGTAACGGGGGGCACGGGCACTGTCCCTTTACCATAATGGTTATCGGTATAGAAAGAGGCGCAACCCCCCATCCACCTAATCAATTTGATTTTATGACTTTTCCAGGGGGGGCGCCAAGTTAAAAACCACATAATAAAATACGCCCATTAGGATATAACCTAATGGACCTTAACGGCACAATAATAATTAAAATAAATAGATTAACCATGATGGTTAATCGGTATTGCACCGTGCCCAACACTGTCTAGAGCCAATGTGTAGGAGCCACATTTGCGCCCAGCACCGAAAGCCGAGGCCCAACGCTCGGACCATCCAGAGGGCAACGGCGTCCAATCACATCCCACACATGTTCGATGGGTGACAGGTCAGGAGAGTACGGTGGCCAGGGAAGCATCTGTATACCTTGCGGAGCATGTTGGCAGATGCGAGTACTGTGTGATCGGCTGCTGAAAAATTGCATTAGGCAGCCCCTGAAGGTAGGGGATTGCCACCGGCCGCAATACATTATCCAAGTATCGTTGGGCCGTCATAGTGCCCTGAATACAAACTGCAGGTGACCTGGAATCGTAGACAATAGCGCCCCAAACCATTATGCCACGTTGTTGCGCGGTGGGGCATTCCACAGTTACTGCCGGATTAGATCTGTCTCCACGTCGACGCCACACACGTATGCGGCGACTGTCACTGTATAAACAGAAGCGTGACTCATATGAGAACATGACGTTTCGCCAATCTGTCATCCACATCTCTCCAGTCCGGCACCATTCTAAACGTTGGCGTCTATGCTGTGGGGTTAATGGTAGTCTTAACGAACGCCTTGAGTGCAGGCCGTGTTCAACCAATCGACGGGAAATGGTTCTGGTTGACACGGGAACATCCAGGGTATCTTGCACATGCTGCAGAATCGCGGTACAAGTGACTTGCGGGACCACCACAGCTTGTCGGCGGATGCGTCGATCCACGCGTGCTGACGTCACTCTAGCAGCACCTGCAACCCTCCTTCTTCCCACATTTCCTTGTTCCAACCATGTTCGCCATAGCCGATGTACCGTGCTCACATCCATGTGGGTATTAGCTGCGATTAGACGTAAGCACCAACCCGCCCTTCTCAGTCAGATTACCATACCCCTTGTAAAATCGTCTATCTGCTGGAAGTGCCTTCGTTGACGGCGGCATTCTCTCCTATTACACGTACCCTCCAGGACAAAAAACCAACTTTCTTCGATAATTCGTCTGGCAAAAATAACGACACGAATATTGCCCATTCTGCACGTTCCTTCCCTTATATCTTACTTCACGTGCGCCGGAGAGCTGCGTATTTTACATCATTCGCATAACTCAGTAACGTGTGTCTACTCTAAAATTTGCATAAATTTCTGACCACTCCTTCTTTGTGTTGCATTTTCAATGTCGAGCAGTGTATGAATACACGTAAATGCGTAGTAGCAACCAAGTTCTACTTAAAGGGTTCAAGAATGTCATTTCACATGATTATTCACGTCAGTTATGCAACACGTACTGTCTTCTGATTAGTTATCTTATAAGGTATTTCTCCCGCTTTCTTAGCATGCCTTCGTGGTGTAGTGGTCAGCACGCTCGACGCGTATTCAAGAGATCCGTTGTTCAAGTCCCAGCGATGGCACTACTCATTTTTCATCTCCTCTGCTTTAAAAAAATACCTAATGTCTCTACAGTGGCGCGTGGTCAGCACGCTCGACGCGTATTCGAGAGGTCCGTGGTTCGAGTCCCGATAAGGACATTGCTCATTTTTCATGTCTGCTGCTTCGAAATAACCTAATGTCTCTAGAAGCTGTCAAGTAATATTGGGAAGCATATAGGATTTGGGGAAGGGATAAAGCATTTTAAAACTTACCCTCAGCAACCCCTAGTTATGAGCACAAATGCATCATTACACATGTTTATTGTATTTAGTATATTTACGTATTGCAAAGTGCAAAACATGCTTATAAGCTTCTTACATGAAAATTACGTTATTGAAACTGTTAAAAAGTGATTTGAATGAATTCAGTATTCGAGCTGATTAAATTATTTTTACTTTCACTCCTTTAGGGAAAAACTGGGGCCCTATTCACGCTTGTCTTAAATACGCCTTTGAAGTGATACATACCACCGATTATAATTAAATAACACTGTCTTATTGGAAAAATATGCTTTGAATATTTATTCTTTAATTATATGAAGTAATAAAAACTAAATAAATTTTGATTGATTTTGGTACAATTGTTTTATTAAGCACAGTAAATTTGAAGAATTTTTTCCTACCCAAACATAAATGGACTCCTATAATAAGATATAGGGTAAAGTTGCGAAAGTCGTACCTTTTAAATATCAGGCGTAATATCAGGCCAACTGCGCTGTTTCTGGCAAAATGAATTACCCCCTAGTTAATTACACTGCTCTATATTGCTTCACATTGTAGTCTCCGTGTAATATTTGTGAGGAAGACCGCGAAGAGTATATGATTCAGTGCCAAAAATGTAGAGGATTGATACACGACTTATATTCTGGAGTTTACATGAAAATGAAAATATAATCTTTGTGATTATTGTTGCAATTCATTGTATAAGTAAATTTACTGAGAAAAAGAAAGTTTTATTATAATTGTACAATTTTAAACCTAGTACGACTTAAGCTATGGCTAAGTACGGCTTAGAATAATGATTGCCTAAATCGTATTAATTTCGTATCCATAAATTTTATTAATTTTATCCAAGAGAGTAGACTGCATGGAATTTTATTGTAATAAACATATCATTACCACACGTAATTTTTATTTTTTTATAGATCTTCCAATTTATACCTATTTTTTTCTTAGGGGTACGTACGACTTACGCAACCTTTCCCTATAGAGCAAATCGGCTTCCCAAAGTCTCACTTTTCCTATATTAAAAAACTGTAGTAATTTGTGCACACAATTGTGTGCAATTTGCTACAGTTGTGCGTTTAATCTTTTGAACTGTAAAAGACATTCTTTTACATGAAAGGTTCGTTCTTAACTAATAATTAAATGACATTTTCTTGTCCTTTTACACTAATATTAATGAAATGTTTCACATTATGACAAATATAAACTGAATTTTTAAAGATACCAGCTACTTACTGACGCAAATTATTTTACTTAATACCAGTTATTAAGTAAAATAATTTGTTTCCAATAAGTAGTATATCATAAGTAGTATTTGCCGTCCCTAAGTATTTACGCTCATAAAGTCAAATTTTTAATACATGTTGATTTTATGATATCCTTCATTCTTTTTAATTTCATAATATGCATTTTGCTTGAGTATAGATTTTTGCCTTACTGCTAAGGACTATATTCAATAGAATTTTCTCTCTATGGCCATCCACATGTGCATGTAAAGATAAAATGTTAGAGCAAACATTAGATTTTCTATTGAAATTTGAGCCTAAAAAAAAATTACTGAAAAGAGTCTTAGTAGCTGAAATGAAATGAGAAATTTGGTTTAAAAGTAACTGCCTGGAAGTTAAAATTAAAAAAAGTAAATTGCAAATATCTCCTATAGATCCTATTTTAACGCCTGAAAGATATTATAAAATCTAGCTGTGTAAAATATAAGAATGCGTAAAAAAATCCATGTTAGTTTCTTTTTTAGAAATGCAAAATGTACTTTCTATTTTATGTATCATGTATAAACTGAAGAAATCGGAAATGATTTTTAAACCACTTCTCAGCTTACTAAATTTCAGAAAACCGTCCCAAAATTGTCTATAGTTTTATAACAGGATTTTAAAGAAAACTACATTTTTAGATGAGATATAAATAATAATAGTAATATGAATAGTAAAAACGCTGAATTATAATAAAAATCATTCATATACCAAAAATAAAGTACGTTTAGATCATGATCAAAATTACAATTATCCCTGCGATGTTGACTTTTGTACACACATAAATATGAGTGGTAAGTTTGTTTTACATAAAATATCCTTGTAATGTTGGCGTTTTTAGCTCATGCAGGTAGTAATAAATCTTTTACGTAGCTTTTCATTTCGTATTCATTGCACACGTCCAAATTTTAGCTATAACTTAATATTTCGTCTATTTTAAAACAAGAAAGGGAGTATGAAGTATATTTTTGGCCCTGTTTTAAAACAAGGAACAAACAAAAATTAAAACTTGCAAATTTTACGATAATATCACTTTAGAACTATTGCATACACTTTCAATACTAAGATTAAAGAAGTTTATTAATATATCGCAAAACCTTTTACTAAGTGAAACGTTAAGCGAATACAACACACCGTAACTGTAGAGAGGCAGATGCTTCACTAATGCCACCTAGGAATAGAAAAAGTATAATAAATAAATAATACGAGATAGTAGAAAACTAAAACTTTGGTAATGAGATGCCCGTACCACACACGAGCAAATCAGGCTGAGCATAAAAGGGTTGCCCGTTTGACATACGGATGAAACGTTTTAGAGGTTCATAGTCAAAATGATAGGCAAATAAACTGGGAACTTTCTTTTGTCCTTTGTAAAATATTTAAATTTTATGAATCGAGCTCTGTCGAAATACAAACCTTCAGTAGGAAATCATACTGTATAAAATTCCCCTTTCTGAATTTTACTTAAACGGATCAACTTACTGAATTTTATTTAAACGGAGTCCTAGCGAACAGAGCGAAAACGAAACAGAAATGCAGATACTATTCATCAAAAAAACAAATACTACTCATCAAATGGTAGGGCTTTGAGAGTCCCGGTGAGTATTGCTTGAAAGCAACTCAAATGGTTACTTATTTTGATTAATATAGGTACTTATATGCAGTAACATATACAATGGGATACATAAACTTCTACCTTTCTACCTTTAACTGGTGGAAGAAAATTCCATCTGAAGTGATTACAACGTTAGCAAATGAAATTCTACTATGCTTTTCTTTTTATTTTAAGATAAAACAATGCTTACTGTCGCCATTTATTAAAACCAAATACATTTAGAAGATCCGATATAAGTAGATTTAAATAAAGTTAAATTCGGTAATTTAAAAAAGTTTCGGTTTTTCAAATTCAAGTGCTTGCTTTTATTTTCCCTTTCTTAATTTGCGCATTTCTATACTTCCTTTTAAAACTTGTAAATCGAAAAGTTGGACAACATTATCTGATACAAAGAATTTAAGTGAAAAAATTATATATTTATAAGTAATCACAATTTAGGCACTGCAACAAAATTTTATGACTACTGTCAGGTCTTAGGGGTAATGTGCTGTTGTATGCTGCAATATGTGTTATGGGTAATAACTGTTAATTATTTCGAGATAGCACGCAAAAAGAAGATTCAGATAATTGCATCTCTGTATGACTATGTAAATTACAATCCAATATTATATAGCGTTTAATAAGATTATTTTTAATGAAACATTTCTAGAATTTTCAGTGGCTTTTCAAAGTACTTGTATTTTCTGTAAAAATTAAACTTTCGGTTCGGACTGCGTAGTTTCAACTCAATCCACATATCCCTTTACTTCTTTATTTTGGACTTTTTCAGATTATAATATTTCTTTGACGATTATTTTTGTTCAGCGTAACGCTTTCCGATACCATAACCACCACGACAACCGCATATTTATATTATTATGTTAAAACGACGACTGCATATTATCCAAAACTGCAGTGTATCGATCTACATTATATCCGGAAATACTGTAACGAAAATGCTGAGAAATTTTACAGATTTGTTGCTGTGAAATAGTTTCCCCCAATTTTTTCTGCAAAAAGTTTTCGGTGTATTTGGAGATGCTCCCTTCACTGGACCATAAATTTCGTTCTCTCTGCCTCCCACCTGCATCCGAGCTATCACACGCTTCATTGCGTCTGTGTGTATGTGTGTGCCTTGTTACTCCCTCTCACAAATACTTCCATTGGAGAAAGATTTACTTTTCCTGACCTCCACCACCAAGTAACGAGCATTCCGACGAACGGGTGTGCGTAGCCGAACAGCTGACACCTCCTCTATTTTTCCCTTCCCCTCCTACCAGATTTTCACCCACTCAGGTTAGTGCGTTTGGAGGGGAGTAATGTGAAAACAGCTTAAATACTGAAAAATATTTACTTGTTTGCAAGCTTTCCGGACATGTGCCATGCATTCTTTCTCATTTGTGGCTTAGCGAAAGTTCTGCGCATCAAGCTATAAAAGGAACAATGAAAAATCGGCTGCTTCAAAAAATTATTGATGTTAAGTTTGAAACCACAGATCTCGTTCAAAAATGGTAAACGCACATATTGGTTACATTTGTGCGAAATATGTCAGGAGCACCAGTTTTTTAAAATCTGTACATTTTACTAAACAAAAAGAATCATTGGCTAAAAGAATTATTTTTTTAGCTCTTCTTGCTCCGATTTGAAATAAGTTAAAAATTTTTATTATCAGTTTCCTTGCGTAAAACTCGGAGTCAGTAAAGTAGAATAACGCAGATTTATAATCTAATTTTTTTTTTATAATATATATATATATATATATACATAAATCTAGCTATAACTGAATTTCAAGATTCGCTGCAACCATGAGAAAAGAAATATCTTTAATCTCAAGTAGACGACAGGCAAGCATACTGGTGTAAGGACAATAAAATTTCTGGGCGACGCATGTAAATGTTTTTATTTATTTCAAAGTTTATGAGTTTCGTAATGTTTTTATTTATGTAATTTCCCATCTAGGTTATTTGAGGTAAAAATTTTAGTTCTACAGTTTAAAGTCTTGTTTTACTGAGCTAGGCCTATTAAGTTAGATCTCTCATAGAAATCAATACCTTTTGATACCTTTGTAATTAGAAGATGAAACAGATCCTCCCCATAATAGAAATCGTCTATGACAAAATATTGAGGTCATAGCAGCTATGCAGTGTACATAGACATCAGCTTAACAATTAATGGCAAACATATAAATGAAATGTTTTTGTGATTACGAAAGATTTCATAAGTGTTGTCGATGCTGGCACATTTACAAGTGTCAGCATCCAGCTTTCAAGAGTAAGTAAAATTGCAGCAGAAAAAAATATATCGTATGGGATTAAAAATATTAAGTGCGTAGAGAGATAAATTATTTCATTTCGTCAAAACCGAAGGATTTTTAGAAATGCCATATTTTTCGTTTGTAAAAAAAGTTTGCCAGCCATTCGCATCATAAAAGAACCAATAGGGTTGAAAATTCTTGTGGACGATGGCCTCCACCTTCATTTAAGAGATTCAGAGCCATTCCCTCATCAGCAAATGATGTCCTAATTAGCAGTGGAGTTTTCCGAAAAACAGTTATTTTTAATTAGTTTCGCCGGCACTTTTTTGCTCATTAAGTTTTTAATAATACCAAAGAGTCAGGCTCGAATTAGAGTGCAAATTATAAGCCACTAATCAGGCAACTTTACGAGGAAATGAGAGTCGTCATCGCTAAGCTCATTTCAAATTATTTTCTTTTTTTCAAAAATTGAACTTCTTTGGTTCTCGTATGCATGTGGATTTAACTCTCCACTTTCTGTTTCGTTCTTTTCATCTTTACATTGAGTATTTGTAAGCTCATAACTAAGCATGGCTGGGAACCATAAGAAGCGCTTGTTTACGACGCAAATAATAAGTTTTAAGACAATAATTGTCTAAATGGTTATTTGGTTTCTTAGCGCATTTTAGATACAACACGCAATTTAATTGTTTTTAATCTTTTTTCTTAGGAATTAGAATAAGAAATTTGTAATCTGGGTATTTATAATCTTGCTACAAACTTGATATCGTTTATTAAAAAAAGTATAAAGTCATTTATTCTAACAAAATAGACTTATGATCTAAACTTCTAACTAAGAATTATTTTTATTTGTCTGTTTATGTATTTGGAACTGTTATTCGATTAAATGAAATTTTATTAACTGGAATTGAGCGCAAAGCCCGTGAGCATTGAACAGCGAGAAATATATGATTCGCGTTTAAAAATAGTTTGTCTAACATTTAATTACTCAAGACACGCAAAGAGTATTTATTATCTGCCTGTAAAAGAATTTTCTCTCGTGAAGATCTTTCTAAAAACATTCACCTCGTATTTACTTTGGACATGCGTCTGAACGCGATAAGCTCTCTATAAATCGCCTGTTTATTTGGCCTTGAGCCCAAACAAAATAAATCATCTCAGTAATTTTATTTACTCCGCGACTATTTTCTCGGTAGCAATAACGAAATCAATGGATTGTTGTTAATATATGGAAAGGAAGTTTTGGAAAAAAACTAATGCAAGGTCTCGCACAAAACTGCTTGCAAGAGAGCAGTTCAGATGAAAGTAATTGGGGACACAAGAGGAAATATTAATGAGCGTTTAGAGATTTCCCTTAAATTAATAATTTTAAGTTCGAAACGCTTAGAAAAATGTTTTTACGAAGAGCTAAATATGCACGGAACAACTACTTAAACTTAAATGATCGTTCAGCTGTCTTTGGAGTGAAAAAAGAACGTTTAAAAATAAATTTTTCCTTAAGAAACAAATTGTTAGATGAATCTTTTTTTTAAAAAAAACTACTCTATAAATAAGGCATCCAAAAAATACAATAATGATTCTTCTCTAAACTCAACGTATACACTATGTACGAACTTAAGTTTAAAGGAAAGTCCGCAAGGCGGCGCTAGATTCAAAACAGGAAAAGCAAAGGAAAGAAAATTATTTAAATATCCGCCCCCATGAAAGTAATTATATATCTAGTGTTGGATATCGTTTTGGAGAGAGGTTGTTCTAGCGGTGCACTAGACATATGGTGGAACTGAGTATCTATTACTAGTTTTTTGCCTGTCAGTGAACCGAACCATTCAGTATCCATTCATAAAAAATATTAAAAAAAAAAAAAAAAAAAAAAAGAAAGAAAAGAAAATTGCATTAAATCAAGAAATGATTCATTTTAGAAATTACTGTGTTGCAATTTTTAATAATAGTTGATGCCTATCCAATGCGATCTAGTAGCAAGCTATAGGTAGTTATGATATATGAGTTAATGAAAATTTTATTTATTTTATATAAATTTGAAAACATCCGTATTAAAATATTTAAAAATATCGCAAATGTATTAAAAAATTGAGTATTTACACACGCTGTGTTTATCTAATTGCGTACTTTTACACTCGGTGTAGTGGATTAAAAAAAGAAGAGTTACATTTTAATGCTCCAAGTGTATTAACTTCTTAGCCGTTTTAAGATGTATTGATAATATATGCAAAGTCATTAACTCCAATAAATTTCATTTTGAAGGAAAAGTTATAAGCTTCTTAGTTTAGGAAACAAAAGCATTTATAAATCTGCGTGCTAAAGAATCAGTGCAACTCTATAATGAAACGCACACTTTAAAAGTTTAATTTCATAATTTTGATATACTCGCTGTACTTGGCGACAATGTACCGCAGTTTTTCATTATTCGGTTCAAGGATTTGATATAATAGAAATATAAAATCCAAAAATTGTGCATGTCTGTAAACTTCTAAATTATAACCAAAACGTCAACTAAAGCAGTGTATTTTAGGGTAACCTAGGCTCTTTTTTGATAAATGGGGTGAAAGTAATTAATTGTAATTAATTGATTGAGTGAGATATGTTTCATAAAATTTTCCGTGGCTTTTTTATGTTGCAAAGTTATATTTCTGCTTTCTATTATTTCTGCTTAATTTAAAATTTTTGTGGAGAGGAGGGGAGACGCTTTTCTTTTTTTTTCCACTCACGTGTATTCATTCAGTGTGTCATTCCACTCATATGTATTCATTCAGTTTTTAATTAAATTTTTATATGAACCCAAGTAGCACAGTAACGTCGTAACGATGTTGCAAACTCGTTGCGGATGTCGTTACAAAAACGTTACAATATGTCGTCTTTAAGACGCCCAGATGTCCGCGAACATCCACTGTTTTGCAACCGTTGCAAAGACGTCTTTATTACGTCTTTGCAGATGAGGTTTTCGTCGCATAGACATCGCTATTGCGTCTTTTGCAGGTGATATTTTGGTTGTGAAAGCATCGTATCACGACGTCTTAAAGACGCTAAACGTTCGCAAAATTCCACCTTTTTGCAACAGTTGTGAAAATGTCGTTATTATGTCCTTGTGTTCCATATTGATTTATGCAGAAAAATAAGCTTAATAATTAATATATTTTTCTTCTTTTTTAAATTTTGTATTCCTTGTATTTATCTATAAATATTTTATCATTTCCTGAAAACCAGAAGATAATACTATTTTTTAATTAATAATAGCCTTAATTATTTTCAGTACTTTAAACTATAGTTTTTAGGTAACTTAAATTCTAAGTTACGATTATTTAAGATTTCATCATTTTTTCCCCTTAAGTGAGAGTAATTATGAAAGTGGTTATTATAAATGTATAACATTAATAGTAGGTTTTAAGTAAATAAAACTCAATCAGACATATAAATAAAAGTAAAGATATATATGTGGGTAAAAAAAGAGCCTTTCTGATAACAACATTATTACATTTATTTCTGTTAAATCTCAGAGACATTGAAAATTGCCCCTATCATGATAAATTAGGAAGCGGCTCTTAAGGTAACATAATCAGTATTTTACCTGAACTCAAGTACAAATTTATTCGCGTTTCACAGTAAAAAATATAACCATTAACTTCTATACCTCCAAGATATGCAAATGAAAGACAGTATAAAGTAGTTAATAAATGTGATAAAAAATATACCTAAATCTAATAACTTCCCATATTCATATCTAAAATGAATTTATAACCCAACAAACAACATACATGACAGCACTATTAAGAAAAAACATGAACTAGTAGAGTTTAAAAGTATAAATAGCAGAAGGAAGATAACAGAACTAAAATTTCCAATTAATAAAAAAATATTTGTGTTTTTTAAATAGTAAGCAATTAAAAATGCAATAATTATGCATTGCAGTATTTACTAGTAATTCTGATGTTTCTTAACACCATTTCTTTCTATCATATGTTAATGTATTTACTTATTTTTAGTTTCTAGATTTTAGAAAAGTGGTAGATTACAATGATTATTTCATGCTTTTTTTATAATCAGTAACTTTCCTTTTTTTACCGTACAGAAATAATTTAAATAATATAGTACACTGACTACCAATAAGTATTTGGACACCTATGCAAATGACGATATCTGCGGTCCTAAGGTACGTCACGGTCTCCGCCGATATATGTCGTGTAGGAAACAGCATCGGCTTTAGTCGCATGCAAGATGCCTCGCAGTTCGGAGCTTTCTGATTTCGAGAAAGGTATAAATATCGGGTATCACAAATGTGGCCGATCCTTAAGAGACATATCTAGCGATCTGAAGTACCCAAAATCGACAGTGGCCTATGTGATTAAGAAGTGGAAGGTGAGCGGTGATTGTCGGAATGCGCCCCGAGTCGGCAGACCAACGAAACTGGGAGATAGAGACCGACGAGTGCTGTCCAGAGAAATTCGGAAGAACCGCATCCAACTGATGGCCCTCATCCGCGAGGAGTTTCAACAGGCATCCGGGAGTATTGTTTCAATGAACACCATCCGTAAGGAAGCACATCTGCTTGTTTTTCATGGTCGTGCTGCTGCCCATAAGCCTTTGATCACAAAGTCCAACCGCGCTGCTCGGTTAATGTGGTGCAAAGCACATCGAAATTGGACCGTAGAGATCAGTGGAAACGGGTTCTTTGGAGTGATGAATCAAGGTTCACCCTTTACCGTTCGGATGGCAGGGTCTGGGTCTGGCGTCTACCTGCAGAACGTCTCCTGTCAGAAGCATTGTGCCAACAGTCAAGTTCGGTGGAGGTGGAATTGTGGTCTGGGGGTGTTTCTCCTGGTATGGGCTGGGACCCTTGGTCCTCATTCATGGTAAGCTCAACTCCGATGCCTACTGCACTATTTTGGATGACAATGTGCTTCCTACGTTGTGGCAGTTTTACGGGTTGGACCCCTGTTACTTTCAGGACGACAATGCCAGTTGCCATGTTTCGACGTTAACCAAGGCTTGGTATGGGGCCAATGGAGTTCATCGAATGGACTGGCCTGCCCAGAGTCTAGACCTGAACCCTATCGAGAACCTCTGGGACGAGTTGCATCGCCTAATTCAAGGGTGCACTACTCGTGCAAAATCGGTGAATGAACTTCTATGTCTTCTCCAAGCCGAGTGGAAGAAAATACCACTAGCTGTCATACAAAGACTTGTGGAAAGTCTGCCCCGGATGGTCCCCGCTGTAATTACCTCTCATGGAGGCTCTACCAACTGTTGATTTTGAATAAAGTTAGTTTTTCTTTTCTACCACAAGTGTCCAAATACTTAGTGGTAGTCAGTGTATACGATAGCAAGCTAAGTACGTTAAAGCAAGCTCTTCGTTAAATAGCACACGATGAAACTTTTTGTTTCTATTTATTATGAATTTCTTTGTAATCACCACATAAAAAGTAAGCGAAGAAAATAGAATATACTTAAATTTAATAAAAAATAAAACCTAATTCCCAACATTTATTTATTGAGATAATCTAATAAACATACATAACGGCAATATAAAAAAGAAAAAAACGTGAATTACACAGTGTTTGGTAGAATAGATACCAAACGAAAAGTAATAAAACTGACATTTGCAATCAGTAAAAAATATTTAGTGTTTTTTTAATATTACACAATTAAATATCACATAATTATAGATTACATTATTTCATAGAAATGCTAATGTTTCCTTAACACTAGATTTTCGATCATACATTTCATACACTGTTTAAAATCACTAACCTTTTCCGCATACTATACAAAAGACAACAGACTATAGAATGTGCCTTATTATTAATTTTAGCTATTACATATATCTAATTCATCTTCAGCACTCATATTAAGTACTGGTATCAGTCCAATAATTTGTTTGTATTTTGGAAAAAATGAGCATACCATAACAGCTTGAATTGTTGTTGCTTCTGTATTGATTGCATTTTCAGCAAAACTAGAAAGTGCCTTACCGTTGTATGTTATTTTTGGTTTTATAATAATTAATTCTGAGACCCAACCTTTCAAAATGAACACAATAATCGATTAATATGAATGATATACTATATAGTACTTAGGACGTTCCGAAGCACAAAACTAATAAAGCTATCCAAATATTGCACCGCTGGAACCACTGTGATTGGAGACAGACACTATTTCCACAGAGAACACTATATTCCACAGACCACTATAGACCACAGCGACACTATTTCAAGAACACTAGATTCACGATTAGCATTGTAGCATTTCTTGTAGAGCAGATTTTCACACACAAAATAAGCACAAGTTCAGCACTCTCACGATGATTTCTTCTCAATTCAGAGGCTTCCAAACAGGAGCTCACGGCAATGGAATTTCACTCGCTGAAGGCAGTTGAAGTAAGTAGATACAGAACAATGAGAAGATTCGCAATGCGTTCTTTGATTGACAATGTATTACATTTACTTTTAATATAAGCAATATTATTTATATCAGTCACTGCTTGATTAAATTTTAAACATGAAGTCAGTCTTTTCAAACGCCTTACAGATGGCATCTTTACCAAATTAATTGAAAGAACTGCTAGAATCTGAATTAATGGCGCAGTTGCTTGTTCGAATTTGGCAGCTAACCAAAGCGCGCAAATGTCGAGATGTTCGTTTACATAAGCATCCGGTAAATAATGTGCAGATCTACTTCTCCTGACTGTCGATGAGTTTTTCGTCATATATATTGGACAGCCGTGAAATTCGTCCTTACTTCAAAAATAAGAAAGTGATCATATTTCAGTAGTGAAATAATTGCTAACATGTGATTTGCATTGATTGTGGAAATATGAGTTTTTAAAGTATGTAAAATGCATAACTTAATAACTTACTTTATAGATTAGTTTCATTTTTAAATATTTTGCTAGAATATTTATAAAAATATTTTAAGTGTTAATTATTTTAACAAAATTTTAAACAATTATTTAGCACGTATTTTTAGTACTAATTAAATTTAATAAATCAAAAGTATTTATATTAAATTTACATTTCATTCATATTAAATTTACATTCATTTATATCAAATTTACATTTCTACCTTAGATCAATATATTTAGATGAAATATATTAGTAATGAAACATTTCAAAGTAAATCTTATGAGGACTTCAGATTCTTGAAAGGGCAGATTTAGTCTCTTTTCATTCTAAAAGTAATTCTGATGAACTAAAAAAATGCTAAAACGACCACGCCTAAAAGCAGTCATATCATGACGTTTCAGCGACGTCGACAAATTGCCAAGATGCAACGGCAAATATTTTGCGTCTTCGCAACGTTGTAAAGACGTCGTAAAAGTTACCAGGACCACTTTGCAACCTCTCGGGACCAGTTTGCAATGTCGTGTGCTACTTGGGAATTAATATTTTTTAACATCTTGCTTAACACTTCCGGTTTCTAAATTTCAGACTGCTTACTCTTATGTTGTTGAATGCTAGCAAAACTGTTTGCAGATTGCTTTAGTTACCCTTTCGTAAGAAGTGAACGATTGTGATTTTATTAACCTAGTTTTGCACAGCACTTCTTGATTCTCTACATAATCAAGCATTTGTAAAATGGTAAGTATTTCTGTAAGATATCCAAATTCCTTCAAATTGAGTCCAATTCGCTTAAATAAAATAGATTGTAATCACCACAGCACGTTTAAAACACGTAAAATTAGTTTTTTAGATACTTGATAAAATAAACAGAGTCCATTTCAGGGGCAGTATATGAATAATCAGAAGTCATATTAGGACATAAATGATCCAGTAGAAAAATTGTTAATTTTAATTAATTTCTGTAGAAATCGATGTCGTATTTAACAAAACATGGCAACAGTTGGCCAGTTTCCCTATCAGGGGAATAATCTTACAAAAGAAAGGTTAGTTTCGTCAAGATACTAAGAACATCGCAAGAGCTGTCGTTAGATCTCAATTCCCCTACATATTGTTAAGTAGTTAGTGCATTAGCGTTCAGTTCCTATTTAAGCGGCTTAAATTCTTTGGATCCTTAAATCGTTGAATAAAATCATCTGATACCGCGTGACATGGAAGGCAATCATTAAATCGTTCTGCTAAAAAAAAAAATTCCACAATATCCATGACATTTAGAATATAGTTTTTATGTGATGGTATCTATACTTCGTGATTGCTTACCCAGTATTTTGTAAATATGTTCTAAAATAAACATCATTAGACCATTAGTTTAAAAGGAAAGATTTTAACTTTTAAAATTAAGTAGACAAAATATTTAGATCTTTAAAAAATACTACATTATTTGCGTATGCCTACTGATTGGAAAAAAAAAAAAAAGGGGGGGGCTACATATTTTCCTGTGATTACGCAGGGTGATTCCTATTATAATGATTATATATTTGTATACCAGTAATTGTGAAACGCATCTATGGAAACAGAGGAAATACTACTGTAGATTGATATCTCATTGAATTATTAATTTAGGAAACAGAAATGAAGAATACTGTTTGAAATAAAGTTGCATCAATTTATATGGAGAGTTTCATGGTTTATAAAGAGTATTTGAAAAGATGTGGTTACAGGCATTGTTTTGTTAAGTATTGATCTGTGGCATATGCAATGAACTTCTGATTGTTCGAGTGCTGAATTTCCGTGTTGCCGTTTGTCCTGCCTCATTGTTTTTCTTCCTTTCACTCCTCTTTTATGTGTGTGTTAAAAAAAAAAAAAAAAAGAAAAAAAAAAAAAAAAAAAGAAAGAAAGACAAAACTGAGTCTTTTGAGTCTGATAACTTGAAGATGATGAAAAGCTGCGAATTCTTAGAAGAAAGATTAGATTCTTAGAAGAAATTCGCGAATCAAGACATAATGTATATCATTTCCAAGTCGAAATAAAAGCTTGGCATTAAATCCTGTCGGAAAAATCTGATCTTCCATAACGTAAATGAAGAAGATTCTGCCTAAGAAGAAAAAACAGTGTTATAGTTTAGTGGAATCTTTTGTGTTGTTTAAGGTTTCAAAATGCAAATTCAGAAAATATGGAAAAATGACCGCACATTGACGAGAGGAATGGAAGCTATAGCGTTTTGTCAAACTAAAACACATAAATGTAATGACCAAAAGCAGTTACTGCGGTTAGGAAAGCCAGAAAATGGAAGGGAAAGAGCAAGAATTAGCCACTGGGATGTGTAGACAAGCTACTTGGTAATAAAAATAATCATAAAGTGGGGAAGATGTTTTTAAAGTTTAAAAGTTCACAGATTTGCGCGGTATAATCAAAAAATTATTGCCTGGTTCGAAAAGAAAGGATTAGTATAGAAGCAGACTTTTCTAAAAAAAAAACTTAGATTGATTAAGGTTTTTTTTATATTGGAGACGAGAGAAAAAAATGCTTTCGCCGGGAGGACGACTGGAGATTAGGGGATCCAAACGCTAGATCCTGATGGTGACGAATCATCGTCCAGCACCTTTTACTTCGGGCGCCACTGTAGAGTCATTAAGGTGTTTTGGTGCTGGAGACGTGAAAAATGAGCAATGTCTTCGGCGAGACTCGAACTCCGGACCTTCCAAATAGGCGTCGAATGAACTTTTAATTATACCACGAAGGCATACGGAAAAGTGGTAGAAAAACTTATAAACTGAAAACCTTTAAGTTTAGCTATTATTTCAGTTAAACTCTATATTATATAGTACACTGTATGTCGTTCTTTCAGATCATTGAAGAGGTCACTTTTTATGGTAGACTGAGCCACATTTAGATTTTACGTGTATTTTAGTTATGCGCGGTCGGGAGATTAGTAAACTTTACAATTAATTACATAATTTTACAAAATAACACAAATGTACACAATTTTACGAAAACAGTTTCAGCACTGTGGATTCTAGAGCCCTTTAAATATAAAAATGTAACATTGTACATAGTATCCACAGCAGAATAAGATACCTTATTCTCCATACTTTTTACACTAAAATTGGTAGAGATATTCCATAATGATTTTATTTACGTAAGACACAATTGAGTGCTTATTGCAAAGCAAAATTTCATGTTCTTCAAATTTACTACGAAAGAACTACGAAACAATGTTCATTCGCTCGTTTAGGAGACTAATAGCTTCATAACAAGTAAAAATGCACTCAATTTTAAATTTCCAGCTGATTCAGGGAAAATATTAATTGCTTGAGAAATATCTGTGGGTTTGTCATGTTATGGCATGAATCTTATGTTATTTGACTTTTTAAATCGTAATGAATATTTTTCTAATTGAAATTTTTAGCTCTACGAAGATCATACAAAAAGTTACGCTTTATTTTTTCCCACTGACTAGACTTGCCAACCAGAGAGACGAAACCATTCTCTATCTTATTTTTTCCTCTAATTTATTTTGAGTTTTCTCTCTTGCAGTTAAACTTTGCAGTTGAAAATACTTGTCTAGAATACATATTTAAGCTCGTACTTTCAGTTTAGACCCAGTATCTCAAATTAAAAAGAGGTCTGCATCGTTCTAGAACGATTGTCAAAGTTCTTACGTAAAAGATGTGAGGCTTGGTATTAGTTACTTTGGTTAGATGGGCGAAAATTGAACAATAATTGTCTGCTTTCTTTCCATGCTTTTAATCAACTTAAATAATAAAAATATGTATATAATGCTTAGAAGGAAGGTTTTGGGGATGTCTTGCATAAAAGATGCGAGGATTTCATTTTACAGTCTTGAGCGAACTGAATAAATATATGGATCTGTTATGGCAAACTGTTTATTGGAAGGAAAAGTTGTGTATGTAGTAATTATGTAGTTGTGCATCAATTCGTTTTTGTGAATTGCCGAAGCAGTTTGAAATTTTCAACTTGAAACTGAAAATTTCAAGAAAATCTAAGACTATGTAGATTATTTCAGTTCCAGTATGGTACGTTTAAAATTTGGAGAAATGTTAAATATATTTCTTGAGGATCTCTTTATTGAATCCAGACGGAGAAAACGAGCTCCGTTTTGAGTTGATGGAAATGTATATGCCAGCTTCTGTTCAGGCGAAAGAATAACGGTTGGGCGCTTTCATAACCCCCTACCGTGTTCCCGAGTGCACCACAGGGGGGAGACGTCTACGGTCGCGTGTCCCATCTGTTGCTTTTCGACAATCCCTTCTCTTCTCGGAAATATTCTCTTCTCCATTTCCAACTCTATTGTTTTTTCAAGCATCAAATTCGAATGAACAAGTTTTCTGAAGCACGAAGGCATTGGCTGATTAGTCACTTGCACTGGTAACGCTAATATCAAAATTTATTTTCAGAATCTCTCCATTTAAATTTTTTTTAAATTTTGTACTTTAGTTGTTTTTTAATCCAATAAAACAAAGTAACGTCTTGCAGAATTTTGAAGATAATATTCTTTAGATCGAAGCTAACATTCTTGTTTCAGCTATAATTAAAAGAAATGTACTAGAGATAGTTCGGCTTAAGAAATAATAATTTCTAACTTTCAGCATAGCTTTTTAAAATTTTCTTTCTGTCTAAGGCAATTAATTATAATGTGTTTATATACGCTGTCTACAGGCTTTGCAGCTGGACCCGAGATTTGTTTAATACATGATGTTTTTTCATACTAGGGACAGTACTTTTACCGAAACTTTGACATGGTTTTCATTTTTAAAGAAGGGTACTCATATGGCCTTCGACTATTTCTTAAAATTAATGCCAGTTGAGGTTACTCTGCACAAAAACTAACCCTTATTTCTATAAGCGAGGGTTATTTCCTTGCTTACATAATTTTCTTAAAGCAAAGGAAATTATCACTTAGTATTTTAAATAGTATATTCTTATACTAAAAATAATTTTAAAACTTTGTTTATATTTTGTTAATAATTATTTTTAGCTTAAAAAGGTTTTGCACTGCGATTAACAATGAATGTTTTAAACACGAATTTTTTTAAGGTACTTTAACCCTCGGATAAAAAATGCAATATTATTATTAGCAGATACCTCGAAGCTGGTCATTTAAAATTTTAATAAAAGTAATAATGAAATAAAAATCATTAAAAGAGATGCATTTTATGAATACCGAATGCAAATCGTTGCAATGCGGTGCTTGAAATAATTATCAAAACATAAGGGAACAAAATCTTATTTAACTTCTATTTCGAGGACTTAAAATTTTTCTAAATACTAATATAATAACCAAGGGAGCATATAATATGTTAGATTTAGTAGTTCTTAAAAATTGGCAAGCTCAAACGAACTTGTGCGCCATTCCGAGCTTTTCTTGCAGCATGTACTGTGTCTAAAAAATTTAACTAGTATTGTGTCTAATACGGCTTGTTACGCTTTACACACAAGTGTTTTAAACATTTATTTTATTGACTACTTTTAATGGTTCTAAAATTAACAAGCTTTGTTTTTAATGTTCAAACTGGGCAGTTTTCTGAATGTAACATAAAGCGTTGTTGTTTCTTACAACTTGTGCTATTCTTTTTTTTTTAACCTACGCCAGAGTAGCGTGTTTCTCAACTCCTTAGTACCCTGATTCTTAACGCCTTAGTAACGTGTTTAAATTTTCTAATTTCCTTTTAGTAAATCAACCATAAAAATTTAATTAATTTCATTCTGAGGCTATTTTTTGTTCATCTGTTTGTTTTCAACATTGCTAAAAATAAGCACTTTCCGTACCATTTTTCCATTTGATTCAAAGTTATGAAGTTTTCTTTTCCTTCTTTCCTTTGCTTATTTTCCCACTTTCTTGCAATTCCTATGCTTGTATATGGAATAAGGCCTTAAGAATCGATCTCTTTTCTTAAAACTCAGGCAATTTACCGCGTTGTGAGAAGTTTTCGCTGAGAAGGATGCGATTTACTGAGCAGTAAACAGGTCACATGTCCTGGGCCTCAACTTTAAGGGACATCAATGTTATTTGTCCGATCTAAATGATTTCGTAGGTGAATCGTAGTGATTTTTTCTATTTTGCAATAATAATTATGATAACTGAAAAAGTAAAAGGCGCTCAGCAGGCTTGGTGTAAAGGGAACTTTCATCAATGCAGAAACAGTATGAAAACTATTTTTAACATTGTTTGTAACAAATTGCTGTAGAAAGAAATCTTTTTTTTTTTTTTTTTTTTTTTCTATTTAAGAGAATTAAGTAATCCTCCTGATCTTTTTAGTGACAGTTCCAGGACTCTCGCTAGCCTTATTATTCTTAGAAAGCAGTGTAACTTCAAAATTAGATCATGGGATATAATAAAAAAATTTGTTGCTAAAAAATTCGCTAACTATTGGATGCAAAATCATTTGATAATCATTTTAGAAGTTTTAAGAGTTGTTAAGCTAAATTGTATTACTGTAATATTTCAGAACAGGCTAGGCAAGTTTTGTTTCCATACTGGAGTAAGCCGCAAGAAGAAGTAATTTCTTCCACGAGGTTATAAATTAAATTTTTAAATTTGACCCTTTTTATTCATATATTTGATTAAAAAAATTGACTGCGTTCATTTGCTCTTATTTTTGTAATTTAATTAACATGATTTGTTATAAAATCACTTGTCTTCGAGTTTATTCCAGAAGGGGGGATTGCTTTAAACAAACTTGCATTTTATTTAATACAAAATAAACTGAAATCAGGAAAACAAAGCATTAATTAAATTAAGTAAAATTAAGCAAAATTTAAGACCCTATTTGAGGTGTGCGCGAATACTTATATTTTCGAAACAACAAGTGTTACAATGAATTTAAATACGTTATTAGATAGATGAAAGAGCATGTTAGCAAACGTACTCACACACAGAAGCGAAAAATAAAAAAAATAAAATAAAATAAAATAAAATTGTACAAATGGTAGACGCATGGCAAGGCGTTAAAAATAGCGAACTTTTGTTGAAGCCAAAGGTCTGTGAGCATGCGCGACCGTGTGCGAGAGGCAAGGTAGTTTATTGGACAGTTGCGTGTAGATAGTTAGTGTGTTTAGGTGGTGTTTGCTGAATTATATTTTATTTCGCCAAGTTAGTGGTGCTACGATTTATAGAAATTTGACGATTATAGCAGATTGTGTACTAACATAATTTACCGTTAAGCAGCATAAAAGAATATACGATTTAGAAGCAAGTAATATTTGTATGGTTGATGTAATTGTTGATGGACAGTCAAGATTTATTTTGGCATCCGTATACGCTGACGGGAAAAAAAATCCCAACACCAAGAACCAAATTAATGCAGAGTAATGAAATTTCGGCAGTACATTTGTCTAGGTAATATATTTAATTGAATAAATTTTCAAGATTACAGGGTAGTGCAAGCGCAAGAACAGCAATTTCAAATGTGGAATGTTGGTACATTAATAACTGGTGTAACAGCCAGAATTTTGAATGCAAGCATGCAAACGCGCATGCATTTTGTTGTACGGGTGCTGGATGTCAGTTTGTGGGATGGATTTCTATGACTGTTGTACTTGGTCCTTCAACACAGGGACGGTTAATGCTGGTAGTGGATGACGCTGGCGTTGTCGTGCAACGATGTCCCATACGTACTCGATTGGAGAAAGCAACATGTCGACACTCTGTCAACAAGGCAACATATCGACACACTATAGAGTATGTTGGGTTACAAGAGCGGTATGAAGGCGTGCGTTATCGTGTTGCAAACACCCCCTTCAATGCTGTTCATGAATGGCAGCAGAACAGGTTAAATCACCAGACTGACGTATAAATTTGCAGTCAGGGAGCGTGGGATAACCATGAGACTACTCCTGCTGTCATATGAAATTGCTTCCCTGACCAGGTGTAGGTCCAGTGTGTCTAGATCGCATACAGGTTGGTTGCAAGGGCTCACCTGGCCTCCTTCTAATCAACATACGGCCATCACTGGCACTAACGCAGAGCCGGCTTTTATGAGCGAACACAGCAGATATCCATTCTGTCCTCCAATGAGGACAGAACTTCACACCACTGACGTCGCAAAAAGCAGTAATTTGGAGTCAGTGGAATGCACGCTATAGGGCGCCTGGCTGGGAACTGTCCTTAATAGTTCGTTGTGTCACTATGGTGCCAACTGCTGCTCGAATTTCTACTGCAGATGCAGTACGATGCTCCACAGCCATACATCGAACACGACGGTCTTCCCTCTTAGTACTGCCATGCCGGCCGCCCGGAATCCGGTCTTCTTGAGCCAGTACCTTTCCTTGACCACTGCTGGCCGACAATCATGCACAGGGGGTACATTCCTGGAAAGTCTTTCTGAAATATCGCGGAAAGAAAACCCACCATCTCGTAGCCCTATTACAAGACCTTGTTCAAACCCACTGATCTGTTGATAAGGGATCCTTCATCTTCTTAAAGGCATTCTTGACTAACATCAACTCACTACGCCAGATCTCAACGAAAATAAAGCTCACAAGCTTTACAGTGCGCACTTAAATCAAACTTATGCCCCTAGTGCGAAATTTTAATAGACGTCATCTTTCAGATGTATAAACATGCCTACCAAATTTCGTTTATCTAGCACAACTCCTTTTTGGTGTTGTAGTTTATTGTAGATACTAATGCTCTTATTATTATGATGGGAGACTTCAATCTAGACATCAAACGAAATGAAAAGGAATTTGATTTTATGAAACATGATTTTAATTTTAATATTGTGCCAAGCACACTTGGCAATTCATTTATTCAAAGTACACTTTTCAATTCATTTATAGATTTAACATTTACTAGGAATATGACTGTAGACATCTTAAATTACATATCTTATAGCTCATATAATCAACCAGTTTTACATAGGGTCATTTGAATGAATAAATGTAATAAATAAAAAATAGAAATTATGTGTGTAAAAATCTTGTTTTATTTGTTCTGTATAACATCCTCATACTTCCGTTAGTAATCTTACGCACTAAACATCAGAGGGTCTTTAAACCAAAAAAGAGAGCCTACCTTAATTTGGGGGGGGGGGTGAAATTACTATAAATGAAAAAAATATTGAATCGTCAATTTATTTCATAAAGTACTTAAATAAAGCATTTATGAAATTTTTCGCATTAGAAGTTAAAATATTAGAGGTGAAATCTCCATAGCAAGTTTAGCCCCGGAATTCATTTTTTTAAATGAGTCACTTGATTAATTTCATTATGAGTTTGCATAAGCAAAATTTCAACGAAAGAAAAACTTCATATTCTTACTTTATTATATATAATCTAAGGTATTTCTCCTGCCTTCTTAGCATGCCTTCGTGGTGTAGTGGTCAGCACACTCGGCGCGTATTCGAGAGGTCCGTGCTTGGTTCGAGTCTCGGCAAGGGCATTTCTTATTTTTATTTCTCCTGCTTCAAAATAACCTAATGTCTCTACAGTGGCGCCCGAACTAAAAAAGGTGGTGGATGATGATTCTCCACTACTAGGATTTGGCGACTGGATCCCCTAATCCTCAGTCGCCCTTTAAAAAGGGGAGTATATAAGGTATTTCTCCCGCTTTTTTTAGCATGCTTTCGTGGTGTAGTGGTCAGCACAGTCAGCGCGTATTTGAGAGGTCCTTGGCGAGTGCGTTGCTCATTTTTCATGTCTCCTGCTTCAAAATAACCTAACGTCTCTACAAAGCAGAAACATACTACTCAACCTCGCTTAGTTTAGCAAATGTGATTCCACTCTCCGAAATACAAATGTATAGAGGGTAAGTTAAATTAAAACTTACTATTTACTTTCCTTTTTAGTATTATTTATGTATTTTTTATAGATTGTACATAGTTTGTTTTTGATTTACATGCATAATTCATGTCGGGAAGTTTTCAAATAGGCAAAGGTTTCCAAATTAATTTGGTTTTCTACTCTTTTTACATTGGCAATTTACATTTAATTATTATTTTGATTCTTAGTCAATTTGCTTTCTAAATTTCCCCAAATTCCTTTTGTTTAAAATTTTTAGTAATTCCCTACATATGATTTACTTTTAATTTTGAATATTACTATACCCATGCCTATATGGATGACGAAACACAAATTAAGTAATTGAAGAGTTAAGTTTGGAGGCAACTTCGTCTTGATAAGATCTGTCTCCTGCCTGTTCAAGAATTATTCACTAATGCAAATGAATTTAGTCTTAGAAATTAAAAAAAAATTTTTTAGGATTATTTTTTTGGAATATTATATTTTTGTTCATTGTTTTAGATACTTGCACTTAATTTACATATGCTCTCAGAATTTAAATGATATTGTAAATTAGTTTGCAGCAATAATTAATCATTTATTTGTATGCAATTAAAACTTCATAATTTAAAATTTAAATGTGAATATAAATTTGCTTTATATGAATAGAGAATGTTTGTTAAATTCAAATTATATATATATATATATAAATCTAAATTGTTGTGAAGTAGGTAAATTAAAATAGTTTTAGTGACCTTTTCTATGTAATTTGAACAAGCTGGGTTTGATTTACATCAAAATAATGCTTTTACTTTGTTATAAATCATAGTAATTTCACTTTATCAAAACAGTTTAGACTAAAATCAATGCAAACTAATTTCAGTTGAGATGATTTGTTTGCGCATATTGAAAGCATTAGCTCTTCCTGTTTTCCATGTATCTGCAGTTTTTATTATATATATATTTGTAAGTTTTGAGGAAAAACTGTTTTAGTTATGATAACATTTTGAACTGTGCGTGCAAAGGACATAATTTTCGAAGAATTAATTCTTTTTCTATAATTGAAGAGCTATGTCATTACTTTCTATTTTATTTAAAAGTGTTATTATAATGTGCATTTTATATGAATGCGTATGTAATATTGGTCCGCTAAAAATAAGTGGGACTTAGCAAGTAACTTCAGAAGAACCGTTGGTATTTTTTCAAGGAGGGGTTGTGGGGAATGAAAGTACGTGTTTTGAGGATATTAGGAATAAAATCCTCAATTCGAAAATTTTGGATATTGTCCTTTTTTTCTGCACAGGACAAGTACATTTACAAATGATACAAAGCAGAATTTTTCTGTTTGCATCTGAACGAATACTTCTTCAACTATAAATGCATAGTTATATATTTCTTAACTTTATTTTTCGTGACTAGGTAACTGCAGAATAAACAATTATTTTAGCGTTTTTGCTTGCATAATTGATACTTTAAGAAAATTAGAATTCTTCAAAATATATTTAAAAATTTGTTATATTCTTATTTCTTCTTCCTATTATTGTTATTATTTTTGCTTTATTAAAACATTTACAATTATCTATAAAGATTTGTTGACAGAGATTCTCAGCAATATTTTTAAATAACCGATGATGACTGAGGTCTGCTGTAACAACCTGAAGGTTTTTAGTTGAAAAATAAAATTTGATTTTCAGCGTCACATTAGTTTACTTGCCAAGCAGAACAGTGCACACCTTTATTACGTTGCATACTTTATTACGTTGCACTTTCTCCCGACAAATTTAATATTCCATTGTTATTTTCTTTCTAAAATGGATGGTTAAATCTGTTTCATTCTGAATTCGTCATGCTGCATTTTTACTCCTGTCCTATATTTTAAGTAAACATAATGCAGAGATACATTAGGCAGACGTTACAGTCTTAATGCATTTCAAACACTGCTGCCTTCATTTATTTTGAAGCACAAATTTTAAATTAGTTTGCTGTGAACAATTTTGCATGCTTAGTTTGGCAACACTAAGTACGCATGCGTTTTATTAGCACTTACGGAAGTAATTAGCACTTACAAGTCGATTTCCACGTTTCAGAAGTCATCTGTTTTGTGAAAGCGTCGCCACTGGCGTTAAGTACCCATCTCCAAATGATCGCTTCCGCAGCAAGCGAATCCGCCTGAACGTGCAGATGGGCTAATGGGAAATAAAAGTTCAGGTCTCTTTGAAAGCTCTCCGTGGCTTATACCGGCATCGATCTACCCCCGGAATTCCTGAATTTTATCTCCTGTTTTAGGAAATAAAAAATTATTCTGAGTCGCGTAATAGAGCTAAGCCAAATGAAGCCCTTTGCATGGATTGCTGTTCACCTGTTAGAAAATTTTCGTTTGTCCATTTAATAGTTGCAGATTATAAATTCGTAGAATTTGGCCACTTGTATAAATATTCAAATATTTATCATCTAACTTTGAGGAACTGTTAATGTTCACAGCAAGAACTGTCGATCTTGCTAATGTTTACCCTTGCTATTATATCCTCTTGAATCTTGGATTTTCCTCGTTATGCTGTAAAATCAAAATTAATCGTTAAATCGGAAGTTAAGGATTAGTCAAATGAATCCAATATATTGATTATGTCTGCATGATTTCATTGGATTATTATATCGATTTATATTAATTTTGTATTGATATTTGTATTCTGTGAACATGATTGTGATCAAATTCACTTGCAAGCAGTTGTAAAGCTAAGAATAATTACTAGTATGTAACTAAGAATAATTACTAGTATCTATACTTATAAACGTTGGGTTAACTACCTAGATTTGAAGAATTCAGAAGATTCCATATTTTAATATCAACACAGGGAATAAAGCCAAATGTTATCTCATTTACTGGTTAACTGCTTTAATTTTGCCTGTAAGGTTTTATCTCTTTAAGCATACCAGAATGCGCATACAGGTAGATAACAACAAATTATTAGAAGTATTTCTGCGTAGAAATTCAATTAAACTAAGCAGTTTTTGTCTTGATTTTTGACCGATTTCTATCTGACGTTATATCACATTTCTCTTCTCCTCTTTAACAACATATCATACTTGCAAGTGATGGATGCAAGAGACATAAGGCGACTTGGACAATAATTGATAAAATTCAAATGTAATTGGCAAAAATCAATATTTAATTGGTGCTGATGGAAAAAAAAATGACCCAGAGAATTTTGACAGAGAGAGGATGTGATGTCCCATTTATCCAAGACCGCACTGCTGTTAAGGTCTTTTATGAGGAATTTGAATTCATCAGCAATTTTGAAGTGACCTTGGCTATTTTAGAGGTTATATATCTTTGTTGGTTGGAGTTCAATTTGGTTAAAAAATTAATTCTGGCAAAGCACTCGCCAGTAATCTACCTAAATGATGAATGCTTTCCTGGAAAACGTTTAAGCGAAACGAGCTCATATTTACATTACACATGAGGAAAAATGTGGTAACCTTATTCAGTAGCCAGCCAATTGAATAGTAGTGTAAGCTAGCAACCAAGGTCAGCGACAGAAGGTTTCAAAGCCAAACCTTCCTCGTTCCGACGCTTGAGACAGTGATGTCATTGCATCACAGATGTAAATCAAAGTCAGTTCGTTCCCTGATTGGAAACCCACATACTTAATGCATTCGCACTGCACTAAAGGAAAACGGTACTTTAGGAGTGAAGGACGTCAACGTCACCACCCTGGTCGAGATGAGCAAACATCTAAATAACCTTATTAGTAACCTGGAAACCCAGCTTGGATCAGAAAATGATATGAATGTACAGGAAAATACCTTTTATTTAAAGAAGGAAGTTTCTCTGAAGACTAGAAATGTGATGAAAAATAGAATCATTTGGAAATATAGTTAGAAATCCTTATACTGTACAATAAAAGTAAAAATGCAAGCAAAATTTTTTGAAAAATGACATCTGTAACTGAGTTAAAAGATTTATAGAGATATAAGTCGGGAAAGAAATAAGTATAAAATGAACATGATATTATATACTTGGTTAGAGATATGCTGTAAGCTTTAATATAGTATAGCACCCAAAAGGCACAAATGCAAAAGCAAAATCATTATATCACATTCAGAGATAGTACCGTGAATTGATATCCTTTTGAAACAAAAGAAGTGAACCTTAGCTGATTCAGTAAAACCGTATTTAAAGAACTCCATACTATTCTGCAAGCCGAAATACGTACACTCATGTCCATAAATTAAGGATAATTCGGAGTCGCGCGGAAATCGAACTCTAAAATAAATATATCACCTGTAAAATCACTACACACATCTTCAAGAATCATATGCAAATTTCAGGAAGTAACCAGATGACACCGATGGTACGTCACAATGACGAGAGTGTAAGAGAGTGATATATAAGGAATACAGGCAAAGAAGTAAAATTGTTCGTAGGCGCTTTATAAGCATTTCAGTGCAATAACCGAATAGTTATGACACAAAGGACGCATTTGGATGATTTTTTACGTTGTAGAAATATCGGCCGTCTGAAATGTGGGCGTACCCAACTGGAAGTATCAGACGAACTTGGAATTGCCCAGAGTGTCATCTCCAGGCTTTGGCAACGATTCCAAGATGATGGTAATTTGAGTAGACGTTACAGCACAGGTCACCCCATAGTTACAACGCCGAATGAGGACCGGTATTTGGCAGTTACTGCGAAAAGAAACAGGCGGAGCACAGCCTCAGACCTGTCTCGTCAGCTCTCTTCAGCCACTGGTACCACAATTTCAAGGCAGACCGTGTACAGACGCTTAGGACAGATTGGTCTATATGCTCTTAGACCTGTCAGATGCGTTCCACTTACTGCAACTCACTGTCGCCTGCGGTTAGCCTGGAGTAGAGAGCATGCATTGTGAACACCGCAACAGTGGGCTTGTGTGATGCATTCCGACGAGTCCAGGTTTACTTTGCAGTCTGATTCTCGTCGGACTTTCATATGGAGAGCTCCAGTTACCCGTTACCACCAAAAAACATCATTGAACGAAACCGTTACGGTGGTGCAGGAGTGCTCGTTTGGGGTGGAATCATTCTGGGTTCCAGAACTGACCTGCATGTTCAAATTGGAACCATGACAAGCCAAATCTATAGGGACGTCATTCTGGAACAACACGTACGTTTATTTCGGGGCGCCATGGGCGCACAATTTGTGTTTATGGATGACACCGCCCGTCCTCACCGTGCGAACATCGTAAGCGAATGCCTTCAATCGGAGGATGTCATCCATATGTACTGTCGAGAATTCTCACCGGACTTGAATCCAGTAGAGCACGTGTGGGACATGCTTGGCCGACGAGTTGCAGCCCGTTAACCTCCTCCTACATGTCTACCGGAACTTCGGAGAGCATTGCTTTTTGAGTGGTGTAATATCCCCCAAGATCAGATCGATATTTAGATACGCAGCATGCCTAGGCGTTCTACAGACTGTATTGCATCGTCTGGGAGACATACAATGTATTAACAATCGTACCAACCATGTAATATTGGTTTTTTCTAAATAGGTTTTTTTTTTTGTAATTTGCTCCAGGGAGAAAAATCGCTAATTTTTTTAATAATATCAAACATATAGCATCTTTTTTTGCTCTTTACCTTTTGTTTAATAAATAAGCTTCACAAATAAGTCAAATTTGTTTTGCTTCTAACTCTTTTCTGTTTTGCATTATCCTTAATTTATGGACATGAGTGTATTTGCTGTAATGAAAGTAAGGGAATTTTTGGGTTTTCGGTAGTGGTGCTTTATTTTAAAAGATATCCGCGAAAATATCGCGAGAATAACATTGCAGACGAAAACATCACCGAGGAAACAACGTAAGGCGAAAACGTCATTGTACTGAACATCGAGGGAGAAAAGAAAGCAAAGAGAAAATATCAAAGTTATGAAAAATCATGGTACGGAACATCGTCGTCGAGAATAAAGCTGTTCAAAAACTCCGCAGTTTAAAAACATCGTCATTGAAAAATCATGGTAAAAAAATAAAGCCCATACATGACAATAACATCACGGACATGCATGTTTTCAGGCTTTGAAAGTTGTAAATCCATATTCGCCTAATGATTTGTGAGATCATGAAGGAACGAGGAATATTTTTACTTTTATATTTATTGAAAAGGTTAAGTTATAAATTTTTGATGAAAAGGTAAGAAAAAAAATTAAGCACTAAAAAGCTGAAAATGAGCACAAAATTAAGGCTACTTATAACAGTTAATAAAATTAAAATTCCTTACTAAAATTATATAGCTGACATGTTTTATCTTAACTAACAAATCAGCATCTAAACAAGTATATGTACACTGTACATATAAATGTTAATGGCACTTTAGAACGTCGAATAAACTGAAACAAAACAGAATTTAATTTTCATTAAAATAATATCAGATTAAACAAAGGTAAAAGAAAATAATTTGAAAATTAATTAAACAATTTTAATAGAGGTAATCTCATGCAGTTACTCATCTTCCTTTCTCTAATCATTTTTAGACTATATTTTTCATGGAAAAATACCAAAAAAACTTTATAAAAGTGATTAATTAATTAATGACCTTTGTTAGTTAACTACGTGAGCTTAAAATTTTATTAACTGTTATAAAACACCATTAATTTTCTACTCATTTTCGGCTTTTGAATGCTTAAGTTTCCTTCTTATTTTTTCAACAGAAAATTATTAGTTAATTCAAAAATATGAAATATAAAAGTAGAAACATTCCTCGTTCCTTCTTGCATTCACAGATCGTTACGCGAAAATACATTTATAACTCTTAGAACCTGAAAAACAGTTTGCAATATTATCGTCATGCAATGATTTGTAGGTGCTTTATTTTTTACCGCGGCATTTTCCACGACGATGTTTTAAAACTGCAATGTTTTTTAATCGCTTTATTATCGATGATGACGGATGTTTTGGAACTATAATGTTTTGTCTTTGCTTTCTTTTCTCCCGCGATGTTTTGTACGGAGCTCTTTTCGCCTTGCGTTTATTTTCTCTGCGACCTTTTCTACAACGATGTTTTTGCCTCGATGTTTTCGCTTGCAATCTGGAAAACATTATGCTTAAATGAAAAAGGTATTTTAACATCCGAAAAAGAAAATGCCAAAAACGACGAAACATGCACAAAACAGGCTAATAGAAAGTAACTGAAGATAAGCTGCACACTGTAAAACAAAACTATTATGCATAAAGAGGAAATAGTAGTAATGTCATCGTATTTGTTTAGTCTATTTTAGAACAGAGATTCTTTTTCTCGATAAGTCACGAAGTAAGGCTGATTAATCCATATACAACAGGTAGCTATTCTTACTCTGGTGGCTATAGACCTCTTATTTTTCGTACATCGCAGGCATACATTTTCATCTAAATCACTTTAATAGCTTGTAGTGTATGTACTGTAATTTTATACTATTTAAATCAATGAAAAATTTAAAAACACGTAATTAACTTGTTAAACAATTTAATTTTACTTTGAATAAAAAGAAAGAAGCATACGATCTGGTTAACTGGGTATTTACTGTATGTTTATTTACAGAGGTATTCAGACATATTTGCAGTATCCATCTGCAAAACTACTAGTACTATTTCTATGCAATACGCTTCAAAAAGACTGCACGATTAATATATTTGGGTTGGTCTGGTTTAATTGATTGTGGCAAAGCACACTAGGACTACCTTCGTGGAAGGCATCTCTTCCCTTAGGCAGGTATGGGAAACTGGCTCCATTGTTACTTTACACAGTTAATATCTTTGAAAAGGTTAAGACCAATGCTTTATACTTCAGAAATGAATCAAATAAGGAAGACTTTCATAAGACTTCGATAATTTTATTAACATTACCCCTTTTTGCATGCGATCATTAGTCACGCTTAAACATGTGAGAGGGAGAAACCTTAACATTAAAACTCCCAAAAATATTATTAATTAAAATTTGGGGAGGGGTTTTAATGATTAAATTAAATAATCTTTAAAAGGCCAATTTGCTTCACCATGCTCGGGATGCAGTCGCAGCTAGCAGAAACTTCTGCCGCCAAATTAAATTGCTACAGCAGGAAAATTAAAATAGAGTGGTGACCAACCTATGCTGCCAAGTACTTAGAAGCTTATTTATATTTTAACAAATTTGCATTATGGTGACAGGTGACGAAAGTGGAAGCTTATAGTAAAGCAAAAATAATAAGATTATTGGGGTAATTAAAATATAACATTACAGACTGTGTGTCAATAATGCTCTGTGTGTTATAACAGCTACGAAAATAAGCTTTCGAACGCGGGGTTTTAAAAGATACTGTTTACGTCAGATAAGCCTGAATGCTGATATGGAATTTAAACTACTTTTAACATAAATGCTACGACTCGAAGCTTTTTCGAAATTTGATTCAGTTGCTTTTACGACAGTGGAGGACCTGTCTAGTATTGAGGTTATGCGTGATTAAAAAAAAAGTGCAACCACCCTTTTGCCGAGATCTGAAGCCAGGTTGAAGTACCAGAACTAAGCAGCTTAATCAACTGGCAGCTAAACGCAAAAGATACATTTACACTAGCGAAACTTTAAGCTCTAGAAACGCGGCCGAACTTAAAGGCTCTGCTCACGTGTTTTAATGGAATTAATATTAATTCTTTAATGGAATTTCATGTCCTGAGGAAGAAATTCACTCTTGAAATTATGAATAACATTATCACCTAGGCTGTTTATTTGTTTTATGCAATAAATGCGTGGCTATTAAATTTTATTCAAAAACTGTAAGTGCTTTTTTTCCCTATAGCGGAGCAGTCAAATTTGCATTTCTTCGTCTCCAAGTCCATCTAGTATAAACGGGCCTTAGGAGTCCTAAGCGCATGCTAATCTTTTTCAGATTTTAAATTGCATTACAATGCTAACACATTTAAATTTCGTGGGCTTGCTACATCACCTCTAATTTTATTTGCTTTAGTTCCTCTTTTTTGTCAAAAAGAAATTTCGATTAAAAAGAATCATAAATTTCCATTTGAATCAAGTACTCTTCAACTAATAAAATAATATTAGTTAAAAGAATTGTTATATTTTAATTGTAATATGCGAAAGCATTGTCTTAACTCCTTAAATGAAAAATTTCTTTTGATCATTCAGATTATACAAGTAATTCTATAAAAATTAATATTTTCTTGTTTTAAATAAATTCTTGAAGAATACGAGAAAATTGCAATAGCTGTAAATCGTACAACTATTAAGGAATCAGTACCTCTTTTTTAATTATTGATATTATTATTAATTACTCATATGCGTTTACTCATAAATAGGTGCAGGTTAAAAAGGAGAGAAACTTCGTTAAAATAATTTATCCTTTTTTATTAAATGACATTCAACTCTTCTGGTTCCTTGTTTCATGACAATAAGTGTATTCTAACGTCTTATGGTATTATAATTCTCATTCTTAATAAAATATGTAGCATTAAATACATTTTTCAAGTATATTTTTTATTACTTTTAAACAATTTGCAATCAGAAATGAAGTTAAAAACAAACGAAGCAGAGAAATTAATTATAACGGTATACTGTCTAGAAAAAGCATATTATTAAAATAAATAAATTTATAATTGTGTTATAGTCTGATAATTTCTTCTGTCTTCCATATGAATAGTGAACTATTACCTATCAACAGATCTTACGGTTTGGCTCTTCTATTTGCGCACTTTATGTATGACAACTTTTACAGGTGCCAATTATTTAGACGGAAACATTTTGCTAGTGGCCGAATAGTTAAAATAGTTAGATCGAATAATGGCGTGGTGTTGGCTCGATTCATTTAAAAGATTTGTTTATTATGCTGCTCTCTCTCCCCTCTCTGGCATTTGGTCTGTCCCTCCTCAATGCGTACTGGGAAACAATTTTGGTGATTAGACAGTGAAATGACTTATGTTTGTTCACACTCCGGCAAAAGCCAAATAAGCAAGTGTCCAGTCTTTGGAAAACGTAATCTTTGCTTTTATTATACATACATTGCTAAATTAGTTTCTGTACAAGATTTAACGAAAGAAATGAGTCCTTGACATTATATCTGTTGCTTTCATAATTTCTTATAAGCAACTTACGAAAACTTTTATATTCATAATTTCTGTTTGAATGAGTAAATTTAGTAGAAAACTCCCTGGATCGAGCTTTTTCTTTTCAAGCTTCAAACACTTTCCTGCTTTATGCTTCTAAAAGACTGACAATAAAGTATACCCACACAAAAAGAAACAGAACAAAAAATATTTAAAAAATCAAAATCAAAGTTACATAAATCAAGTCAAAATAACAGCATTTGCGGGTACGTATGTCAAGGGAGAAGACTTCTAGGCTTTAGAAATTTCCAGAATCACGGCATGCAAAAAGATTCGTCACCAACCTCCACGGTGGCAATTGAAAGCGCGTCTTTTGCCCTTGAGGTCTAGGATTAAAAGAGATTTGCTTTACTCCAAAGACGCTGATGTCTATCATTTCCTCTCAGTAACTTACGATTTCTTTTGAAAAAAAAAAAAAAAAAAAAAAAAAAAAAAAGGGATTATTAAGCCTATTTCTAAAGTATCAAGTAGAAAATGTTCCCTCTAGATCAGCCGTTAAACACGCATTCGTTCTTAAGTATAAAGTATGTTTATGTAGGATACAATATGGAAGAAACTAAGTAAAAAACCTTAATTCTGCTACAGTATTACGAGATTTAAGCGTACAAATGGCTGCATTTATCCAATCTGTTTCATACAGTACATTTATATAAACTTCTTAATCCTATGAGCATATAATACATTTGTTTCTCTACGTTCAGTAATTACTGATATATTTAGGCATGCATATATTTCACAGATAAGAATGTCAATTACTAATTATGCAAGTAAATTAATTTTGACCCTGAATTATGAGTTGTTACTCCGTGTATTACGGTATCTGATTTAAATCATTTATAAAAGGAATGATTACTGAGATCCGCCAAGGAAGATCTCCAGACAAAAAAATTGCGGAAATCTTGAATGTGGCAAGAAGAATTATTCCAAAATACACAGACAAACATTAAAAGGGAGCTTTATATTATCTCAAAATGAAAGAAATATATTCAAAATGAAAAATAAAAATTGCCGATCGGAAAACTCAAACTGCATGTAGAAAATGAAAAAAAAGTAACAAAGTAAATATATCATAAAAAAGAGTCTGTAGGAAATATTTGATTTCGTGCTTTGAAGCTTATTGCACAGGAACGCCGCATACTCGTTCTGTGATGCGTAACTTATTAATTACATCCACACTACCAAAGAACTTGTATGATTTATAAAAATCATCCAAACTGGAGCCTCAACATCTTGACTACAGCCCATCAGCGGCTCAACCGTAAAGTCGCTGAACACTGGTAGTTCTTTTCGGGGTTTGAATTCCGGGCGAACGAGCTGGCTGTAATTATGTTTTCGTGACTTCCCCCCATGTGTAATATGGATAAGAGGCAGTTTCCGTTAAAAGTCCTCCAAGGGGTATTTCTTCCTTCGACGGATATCATTGCATACTTTGCAGTAATAATAATAATAATAAACTTGATTGCATTTGAACAGACTTATTGATAACATAAAAAAATTAATGAATTAAATACTACATAAGTGTGAGGCAAATAATGTACTAGATGGAAAGGAGGGGTAAGGTTTATTACTGATTTACGGCCAAGCGTAAAAAAAAAAAAAAAAAAAAAAAAAAAAAAAAAAAAACACTATCTCCCTGAAAACGGAGGGATAACTTCGTAAGGAATTTGAAGCGAACCGGCTGGTAACTGACTGTGGGTTACAACTGATTATTAATCGCCGATGACACGCAGAGTATCATTTAAAAACTTCTTCCATGGAGGAGTTTCTAAAAGAATTTAACTCATGTTGTCTTTAGACAACTTGGGAGAAAAGACAGTGAAATCTTATGAATTCAGCTTGTTAGGTCACGGTATCCAATTCGAAACGAATAACTAATATTCCAGGAAGTCAATCACTCGAAAAGTGATACAGATTGGCTTGACGAACACATCGACGAATTAGAGTAGTTATTTTGGCCTCACAGGCTTATAATACAGAGTTATAACAAATCATTCTTTGGATCGTACATAATTTCCAAATTATAGACTGTTAAATATGAATGTTCTTGTTAAATACGAAAACAAAAACCCTTACATTTTTTAATTCGCAAGAGCAAACTTTTTAATACGCATCATTTAGCACTGAATTCTATTTCCAAAATTTCCGAGCTTACAGTTTTCATGCATTGTTATTCTACAAAGCTTGCATCGAAGGGAGTTCAAGAAAAATGGTTGCATACAGTTAGAATTTCTCTCCGTAGCGCACAAAAGACAGTAAATCATGTTAGCCGCGAGCTTAATATTGCGCTGCCAACCATTTAGCAGATTTAGTGAGAGTGATTGAAACGGAAACAACACCATTTCCAGAGTTTACTCGGAGCAGGGAAGCCCAAACGCCATATGGAGCCAAATGATTGTATCCAGCGATATGAATTTTGTAATTGCACAGAATAAGTTTCATATGACGACGGTTTTGCTGCTGTCCAGTATTTAGTTATACAGCTACATTCTGTTTACTCGAAATGGTAAACCATCATAATATCTAGATATAGAGCATGGAAAATTTGATGTGTTCTTTGAACAGAAACGAGATTCTGAAAACTAAATATCTTTTGTGCCATTTCATAGATAGAGGGGTATGGGTCCTTCCCTCCTTTCCAGAACATAGTGTCAGGTGTTGTTGTATCTTGATATGTCGCAATTGTGGTTATTTTTTCAAATGAAAAAGGATTTAGAAAGTTCATATTCCAGCAAGGTGGGGATTAACTTTAGTGGCACAATGAAGTACATCGCTATCTGAATTATGAGCTCGCATACTGTTGGATTGGTCGATATAAGGAAAACGACTTATATGTTCCCATGCTCTCTGGACATTACGGCCATTTTTTTTCCCTTGCTTTAAATTTATATTAATGAAAATATTTATGTGCAGCCGCCACTGCTGATTTGGTGAGCATCAACGGAGAAAATGTTACGACGCATGCGAGAAGAATTCGACAACTGTTTAGTTGCGCGTCCTGTAATAAGAAGGGCATGCAGCTTCTTGTTACACGACGCACTTCTAAAGAGTTCTAACTAAAGTTTATAGTGTTATAACTAAAATTTCAAAGACTTTTACTTCAAGTGATTTATTTTTCATAACCCTGTATATTATTGAGCTTTTATGAGAGCTCGTGGAATACCAGGTAAGAACCTTTAGAATCAGTCTTGCAAATGGGATATATTTTGATACAGAAATGGAGTAAAATACTATCACAGAGATCCCGAACCCCATGACTGCGGCCACCACTGCACCTGCCGGCAGTATTACGTATGCCCGCTGCTGTACCCACGATAAAAAAATATATTTAAGGTTTCAATAAAGCATTACGTGATTTTTTTATAATAGTTGATAACTAATTAGATAAATATAATCGTAGTTGTTTTAATATGTTTACAGTTTTAAATGGGCCTAACAGTCGTCGCAGTCTGATAGTGATTCTCCTTGTTAGAAGGTATGGTCCTGGCGTCCAGGACAGTTTGTCATCTCGACCCTAGTTATCTGTTAAATATTAAAAAATGTCAAATAGCATTGTTTTCAACACAAAAATCAAAGATAAGATCTTTGACTTACAGGTGAACATCTTGATGGTTGCTTAACATCATATTGTCCTACTTATGAAGCAGTGGCCTATGAAATAAAGTGCAAATATCACACTGACAAATTTTTGTATGTATTATGTACATTATTATATATATTATAAATATGCCCGCCACCCCACCGATATTCTAAAATGTACTCTAAGGTACAAGAAGGCTGGGGATCTCTATACTATTATCTGTGTACACAATGCCTATTCATCTATTTCGCGTCAAATTGCTGCAGTTCGGAATGCTCTCATGATCCATTCTATTACTAATCGAACTTGCTACTACTGAAATATTATTTCAGATGTTTTGCCTTCTTTCTGTGTACTACATTATTCGTTTTTTATTGCAAATTTTCTGCTGCGCATATTTATAATGTATTCAAAGCGTTAATAATGCATTCCACGTTTACACAGCGGCAAGAGAATGTTTATTAATAAGCTGTTTTTTTCTTATATGCCCTAAATATTGCCTTCAAAAAGCAAACATGTTTACTGCCTGATGTTTTCAATAAAATTCTATGATTTTACCTTAAAATTACCCTTAAAACCAGACGCATTAGAAAATGCAAGCAAAAGACTCATCTAAATAGGGAATAAAATTATACTCAATCTTAGAAGCTGTTTGATTGATTTAATTGTTAAATAACTTATTTTACGTTGCTTCTTAAAATTATTTTAGTTGGATCATTGTTGCTTTTTACTCCTTTTTTTGCAAGGAGATTAAATTTAAATTTTTGACTGAAAATAATGCAATAAAAGGACTAAATATGTACAATTTTGAGATTGAAGTATCTAAATAATAATATAATATAATATAAAACAATAAAATTAAAGCTGGCAATTAATTTTTGCAGAGAATAAATAAAGTTCTTTTACCTGAAAATTAAAAGTTGAAGTGATTTTCACTCGAAATGCATATATGCTAAGCGTGTAGATGTCAATTTCACAAGTTCATATATACCTTTTAATAGGAAAACAAACGCGAAAACATAAAAATTTAAATTTAAAAAATCTCTCTTTTTCCTTCTTTTTAATTCACTTAAAGCTGCTGCAGATAAAAATTATTTAATAAATAAAAGTGAACATGCTAAATATAGCATAATTTGAAAATATTTAATTTACTGATTCTGAAGAAAAAATTACTAAATTAAAATCTTAAATTTTGCTGTGCTTAGTATGCCTACTTTTATTTCTACTGTTTATTTTGTTGAACTTTTAAAACTTACAAGTTGTTAAAGTGGGTAACATTACAAAAATTTAAAGTGGGGACGTCAAGTACAGGGTTAAAAGTTATATAAAGTACATAAGTGAATGTAGGTGAATATAGGCATATTAAGTACAGAAGGACTTGAAAGTATTTAAATTTAATGACCCTGAATGAGAAAGTGTCATTAAATTATGTAGTCTGAAATTTTGCTGTACTATGAAATATTCCTGTTTTTATTTATGTACTTTATATAATTTCTAAGTCGTCAACTTACTGAAAAAAAAAAAAAAGCTAAAATGATTTAAACTGATTACTCTGTCAAAGAATTATCGCTGTTACACTCGAGATGCGCTTAAAATTTCAAGGATTTGTTTATTATTTTAAACTTTTTTGAGGGAGGCTTGAATCAGCATACACTACTCTGCTTCACGGCTGGGTCTGCTTAGATTAACTCTGAATAAGTACTTTTACTTTCCGTAAATTCTAAAATGACTTCAATTTCTTAAAGATGGCAACTTCTTGATCCCAAATCAAAAAACGTCAAACCTCTATAGTCTTGTTTATGGGTAAAAGGGTGATAGAAAACCAATAAAATGTCTCTAAGCGTTCTGCTAAACTCGTTTGCGAAGTTCTTATTCTTAAAAGCTCCGTGGATGACACGTGTAGGAGTTAGTCAAATACCAATCGATCGGCGTACATTTAATAACTCGAAAGGGAAACGAAAGAAGTCTCTGTGTGTTTCCCATTTTAATGCATCCTTAAATGGGACAAGTTGAACGGCATTTCCGTTTGCAAGACAAATAAAATAACGGTAATCTTATCTAGCATGACAACTCTAATGTCCACGCGAAACGGTTGTTTGTTTTCCCCCGGAGCAAGAATTTTGGACTTTTTTTTTTTTTTTTTTTTTCCTTTCTTCTTCTTTTTTAATGCCGAAGCTAAAGCCAGAAGTCAGAGCTTTAAACCGGCAAATCCTTTTTAAACCTAAATCGTATTCTTCCGCTCTAAAAAGAAATTCAGGAAAATATCTCTTCGAAACTGAAGAAGAAAAGACGCATTCTTTACTCTTTCTGAGACCTCCTTCTCCGATTCAAAATGCATAATGATCGCTGCTTGGAAAGGGCTGCAGCTGTGGGCGAGGGCCCACTTAACATTCTGGGCTCTAGGGTTACCCTTTAGGCAAGGAGTAAACACGCTAAGAAACATTTTCATATATCCTTGGCGGACGTTTCGGAAGGGTTATGAGTCGGATGGAGCTGTATCTTTTAACAAGGATAAACAGGGGGTCCAATGTTTTCCTGTATAATTCGAGGATATTTTGGATTTTTAGGCACCGATTTGAATATTATAGAGGAACTCTAAGTTTCAACAAAATTGAATAGAGCAGTGAATGTTTGGCTAGTGACATAACATTTCTGGTGCATTGTTAACTTTCTGTAGCCTACTGCATTGCAAATTATATCACATATCTTTATTGCACTGAAATATATAAAGATATGTATATTTAACATATAATCTTGTACGTATGATATACATAAATTAAGCTCATGCTAGTTATTTCTCTCTCTCTCTCTCCGTTTTCTCCTCTTCCGAGGAAAGGAAAGATCATATTTCGATTCTAACAATATAGTAGCTTTGAATTTTTTAGCTTCTTAGTTTTCTTAGAAATTCCCACGCAACAGTATTCCGATCCCCTATATCTATGAGCAGGCACGTGGACATTTTCTTATTTTCCTCAAACGTAACTTGAATACTAGCCAGTTTCTCTTAGTAAGTCCTCCAGGAAGGAATCCGGAGCTAAGTAGGTAACCCTTGGGTGCTTTTCTTCTTCAGCCAAAACATCAAATCTCACATATAGCTTCGTTTCAAAAGCAAACGATTTCAAATTAAATTCTTAGCATAGGAATTGTTGTGTATATATATTTTATAATATTTTATAAGCTGATCTACTGCATAGATTTAATGATTTAAGGAATGATTCTTAAAGTAACGACGCCATTCAGTGAGCATTAGGGTAAATTTAGGCATCATAGTTTTATTTCTGTTTTAATTTTGGCTTTAGTTTTACGTCTTTTATATTTAAATAAGAAATTACTGTACCTCTTATAATATACTGCATTCTTATAATATGCATATTTGGTATGTGTAGACAGTCACTGGAAAACGTCGACATTTTCCAATTTCTGTCTTTCACGGTAACATATACACACATATGAGCATATGTATTTACATGCCTTCGTGGAGAGAGTTTCTAAAGAATATTGACTAGTATTCACGTTACAATGGGAAAAATTACTAAACATTCATTAGGGGAGGGCGCTTGCCTGGATTTTTCAGTGGCTCAGTGATTCCCTCGGTCACTAGTAGGGTTCTTTCGGCTTTCGTAATAGCCTGTTTTTAGCACATTTCTGCTGATGTTAAAAGAAAAATATTTTATTTTTTAAAAAAATTACACATGGCACAAATTTACGAGAATTCAAAGTAGAGCTTAATATCTAAATTTAGAAGTGAAGGAGTCCTATGACAGGAGTGGTAACAAAAAATAAAGAAGTAAAATAATAATAAATAAAACAACGGATAATGAATGTTATAATTAAACAAAATATAAAGGAATAAGTAAATGTATAAGTAAACTACTATATTAAGTTAATAATCTAACAAGTAAATAACAAATTAAAACATCACAGAGTTTAAATGAAATAATAAAACAAATAACAGTCAATCAGTTAATAAAATAAATTAAAATAAGGTATCATAAACATTACATGAAATAATAAAAAATAAAAGCTGATTAAATTAATAGCAACAAGGTTTGGTGGCGAGGATAGAAGTCTTGAACAGCATTATCCGCGGTCAAATAAGATTGCATCTCTATTCTTGCTTAACCTTCTTGACCAAAGCGTACAACACAAATACTTGTTAACAAAACGGGTACAGTCGTTAAAATTCCTTTTCTTAATAGGATAGCATTTAGATGGGGTTTTCTACTTTCTTTATTCAGATTTTCTCGTTTATTTCGCTCTTCCCAGTAAGAATGTTGTAAACATCCAGTTCACTAATTATTAAGCAAAATGTTGCACTGATAACAGTATTTTCTATCAATATTGCAATGTATTTATACAGCAGAGCAGTCAAAGCTTGGTTTATATTAAAGGGCTGCTCACACTTGGGTTTATCAGAGCTAATGGAGACATCTGACACAGCCGACAACTGAAGAAACACTGTTCTCGAGAAAAACAGTTTTTCTTCAGTTGAAAAGTCTGAGCTTCATCTATAGCGGAATTAGTCGACAAAGGGAACTAACTCCGTTAACTTAGATAAAGATTAGTGGGAACAGTCCTTAAGGCCATTCACACTAGGGTTTATCTGAGCAAACGGAGTCAGTTCCATGTGTCGACTAGCTCCGCTGTACGTGAAGTTCAGACTTTTCAGCTTGCTCTGCTATGAGGAAAACTGGTTTTAGAGCTCTGTCGGCTGTGCCAGATATCTCCGTTAGCTCGGATAAACCCCAGTGTGAACGGCTTTTAAAGGCCCACTGGGGTTTATCTGAGCTAACAGAGTGAGTTCCATGTGTTGACTAGCTCCGCTGTGCCTGCAGTTCAGATTTTTCAACTTGTGATGGTAAAAAAAGAGGGGCGGGAGAACCTCGGACCACCCCCCGGGGTGTTCTCCCTCAAAATTGGGATGGAAAGTTTAACAGTTAGCTAGGTTCAGCAATACCTCAATTACCTGTGGTACTACGGAGGTGCTGGCCTAGCTTCTACCTGTACCTGTACCTGCCAAAACTGGTTTTGGAGATGTGTCCGCTACGTCAATTTTGTTCGTTAGCTCAGATAAACCCCAGTGGCAACGGCTTTTAAGAACTGTGATGGGTTCCTTAAGGGCTTTGCAATCCGATTTGACTCCGAAACTAAGAAGAAACGGAGTCGGGTCCAGTAAGTAGCTTCTTTCTTCAACGGGAGGCAGCTAGCCCTCAAGTGATTTGCCATCTTCAAATAACCTTTAATGTATATTTCCTGTGAAGTTTTAACTGGAATACACTGTTGCTTAAGAAGGATCGACTGAGGAAATACATTCTACCTAGCATTTAAATGGCCATTTTGCTTTGAATTCTCACTTCATTTCCAAACCGAAACATTGTTTTAGAAAAGAAACCCCCTAGATTTTGATGAGTCACTTTCCTTAAACGATCAGTTCATCATTGTTGCAGTTAAGCAGCTGTAATCTGTCAGAATGTTTTCCGCTGAGGTATGTCTAAGGCAAAAGGACCCATAATTACTTTGGACACAAATAAACTTAAAAAGCATAATAATAACAAAGCATTACAAGCAATAATAAATGAGATAGCTTCTAACTTCCAAGCGAATTGAAACTAAGGGAAAAGAACAGTATTAGTCAATCCATTCAGTTAATTCCAGTAGCTTAAAAAAACTGTTTAAAACACTGCGATTACCTAAATAGCAGGAGAAAATGTTTTCTGAAGTCCCTAGAGAATATTTTGGCTTAAAATTAATCCTGCAACACGTTTGTAAAAATCACGGAATTAAGAGTTGGTAGTTATTTAAACGGCGGGTGACTGGGATCTTAATTCCGTGATTGGGATTTAATTAATAGAAATAACGTTATAAATGAAATTTTCTTAACGGTTAATAGTATTAAAAAGGCTAAGCTTAGCAAAATGTAATTTACGCAGTCTACTATTCTTTTTCTTTTCTTTTTAATTTGGAGATTGCAAAAATCGAATAAATTTCATACAATAGCACTTACGAAGAGAAAATCTTTAGATGAAAAATAAATAAATAAAAATATAAGAAATAGGATAAAGCAAAGAGAGCTAGATTTCGCAGCTTTTCTATTTATTTATTTATTTATTTTTTCTTTAAGACATCCTGCTCACGTACAAAGGAACAAAATTCGATTCCCAGAGGGAAAAATATTGAGGATGAATCAGGGTAGGAAGCTTTTTCATAAGCTTTCTGTTTAAACTTCGGAACAACTATTTCTTTACTCTAGAGAAACTGAAATTTAATTCACTTAGATTGTTTTAAAACTTTAATTTTATATGCTTGTCTAGCTGCTATTAAAAGGGTCTGCAGAAACTGACAAATGATGACATCCATTCCTTTTTAAGTAATCATTACTGCTTCTTTTAAACTGATCTTTTTTTTATCTGGAAAGAAACGTGAGATTAAAAAAAATTATACATGGCACAAACTGATAGAATATCAAATTGATGTATCAAAATGACAGTATGAAATACGCAGATTGACAATATACGTGTTTCAGCATGTTACTTATGCGTGTTATACACTGGAAGTATAGTGATGCAATTGAAGAGGATATGATAATTTATATTAAGAAGAAAAAGTCAATGATCAGCAAAAGGAAAATTAAAGCGCATTACTTATGGTATAAAAGAGCTTCCTATAATTGTAAAAATATTATAGAATAAAACGAAATATAACTAAAGAAAGAAATTAAATGTTTAATTACCAATAGAAATGGGTGTTTTTTTTATATAAAAAATTAAACAGTGCTTTTTTTTAAGTCACCTTGCTTTATTTTTAATACTTTGAAACTAAGCTTATAATGTAGGCAAAATGATTTTTTTAAATCTTAAATGGATAAAATATAAAATAAAGAGAAAATAATTTAAGGATTTTAAAATATTTCTACTGTAAATATATATATATATATATATATATAATCTTAAATTCATTTAGTGCGAAAACAAGTTATTCTACTACTTGCGCAATTGCTGCAAATATTCAGGAGCAGGAATTTTGATGCTGTAGACGTGTTGATCCATAATGACTAGGAAACTGGAGGCAAAGGCAGATTAAATCTTCAGTTTTATTTTTATTTATACACAAGTCGGCACATTAAATGTGCCTGTTCCAAAAGGTTTACATTTTTGATAGATTTTATAGCAAGAAAGCAGCAGCAGACAGAAGCTGAAGTCTAGCTAAGCTTGGAAAGCAAATGCGTAATGTTCAGGATGAAAGCTTAAGTCAGACTGAGTTAGTTTTGGTTCTCAAAGCATTTTGATTGGATAGTTAATATTGCTGTAAAATTATTATTGGCTACTTGAGTTTTAATTCAATTTACATCACCAGAATTACGTAAGAATCATATGACATTGAATAGTCTCGAAATTGCAGAGGAGGATTACTATTTTTAGAACAGAGAAAGGAAATTTACGTTGCTAATTTAATATTTAACATATTCTTTATTTTTCTTACGCACACACACACACACACACACACACACACACATATATATATATATATACAGGGTGATTCGCTACAAGACCGACAAACCTGCAGGGTGTGTAGGGGGCCACAGAGACGATTCGGAATCACATAAGAACGCAGGATCGCAAATTGCGTAGTTGCGAGCTATGGTGCAAAGAAACGGAGAAAAAAAACAGAAACAGCAACACATTAATGGGACAGAAAACATTTTATTGAAAGTTTGTATTACAATAGGTGTTCGAAATTACGACCAGAAGTCGTCTAGCAGGCCTGACTGCGGCGATGCATGGAATTCCTTACGTTCTGGAAGATTCCTGCCATGTCACTTAGCCTCCCGGCAGCTAAAGATATTCGAGGGGCGAGGTCTTCAACTGAAGAAACGGGCATCTTGTATACCAAACTCTTCATGTGACCCTAGAAGAAGAAGTCCATGCATGATAGGTCAGGTGATCTGGCAGGCTAATGAACCGGCCACCACGACCTATCCACCGCTCTCCAGCGGTTACGTTAAGGTGTCGGCGGACGTCAGTCGTGTAATGTGAAGGAGCCACATTATGCTAGTGCCACATGAAGCGGCGCAACGACAGAGGAACATGTGCTGCATCAAGAAGTTCGGGCAGGACCTTGTTGCAAGAAAGTGATATATGCCTTACGGGCCCAAAGGACTGGGCAGAAGGTGCAGTCCAATGAGGTATCCTCCAAGAATTGTATGCCATGTATTTTTGTCGTATGGGCAATTGTGTGCGTGTTTATTATATCTATATGTTTTTAGAGTACCTCACTTTGGAATTCTAAGTTAATTTTGGAAGTGAAGAATCTAAGAACTGATAAGCGAATAATCGCTAGTGTTCGGTGACAAGAAACAACAAGATAGAAGGGTAACTAACCCTTTATTATTCCAATAAGATTTAACAAAACTCCGCCTGGGAGTGTATAAGCAAAACCCGCACCTGGACTTGAACTTAAAAGACTAAGAATTAAACTAAAACTAAGATTAACTAAATAGAAATAGGGTAATACTTTCCCCTGGAAGCCGAAGTATAGCCGAAGCTATCAAGGTTCAAAACGAGTTGGCCCCCTTAACTTATTTGACTACGAAGCTTAGCAAGGGCCTGAGTACGGCCGAGCCTAATAACAGCTTTGAGAGAGAGAGTGGCCAAAAAGGCAGACGCGCGTAAATCAGAAACTCTGATTCGCTCTGACTCAGTAAGTAACTTCGTGGTTTAAATACCGCTCCTCATTAAATATTCAGCAAATTCCAAAACTACGTTCTGGCCGGAAGTAGTAAGTTGAAGTTAAGAATTTGACAGGAAAGGAACTTTAACTTAAAATTTAACTGTTAATAAAATTAACATAATCCTTACACGTTAAAATATTTCGAATATTTCTTTAATTTTTAATACTTCATAACTAAACCAAAAAATATCAAAATATAATAAAACACATTCAAAATAATGGGTCGGTGCATAAGTCCGTGAGGTTTTTTACTATACTGTGATTTTATTAGTATAAAGTACACTACAAAACAATACAATACACAATAACAAGACATTGAAATGCTATGTCATAAATCAATAATCACTCAGTGATGTAATCACCATTTTTGTCAATGACCGCCTGCCAGCATTCAGGTAGGAGTTCAATGCCTCTCCTACCTCTAATTACCCAATTGTTATGTGATCGCGTTCGACAATTTTTGCCAATTTCATAGTTTTCTGCTAATGCCCGTACACACCACAAATTCTTCTCGAAGCTAGATCCTCGATTAAACTCGAAGAATAAGATGTGTCGGAAGTGTTGATTTAACCCTATTTCACACTTCATACTGGTTAGCTTTGAAAATGGCCAAAACGAACTGTTAGCAACGTACAATCTCGTGTTAGCAACAATCAAACTCCAAACTGAACAAAAACAATTGAATCAAGAAAAACGAAGGTTTGCAGTGAAACGAGAGCTAAAATGTAATGTTGTTAACCCAACGAAGAACGATACGGACGTATACACCGAGCCCAATAGTTATAATCAGTTACAGTAATAATTAAACGGAATTAATTACAACAAATTTTTACACAAAATGTATATATTGCAAGGTATTTGGAAAATAGGGTTATGATCTTTATTTCTTTAAATATTGATTTCAGTAATGTAAAGTATTTCGTGAAAAAGATTTCAATATTGCGATAGGAGAATTTCCTAAAAAATTAAAAAAAAAAAAAAAAAAAAAAAAAAAAAACTAACAACTAATTGTTTGTATGATTTCCTTATAACCAAAAGCCAATTATATAAATTATATGTACAGTTATATAAAATGGACATTGTGTTTTAATAATGAGCACCATTTTGCCCATTGTTAGACGGTCATTCTTCTACCTCCTCTCCTTTCCAAAACTCAAAAAATGCGTATACATTTATTTAAATTTAGATTATTTTTAATGTGTTCTAAAAATTAAATAAGAAAAAGAATACCAAATGTCGATAAATACCAAAACTTGAATAAACATAGCTTTCATATTCATAAACTAAAGCTAAACATACAGGTAAATAAAAGTCTGAATGAATTTCCCCCCCTGAAACTATGAAACTTCTGCCTAGGGGAAACTGATCCTTGGTTGAGAAGATCTGCTCTATACATTTGCAAACAAAATTTGCAGATATATTAGTGGTTGTTTTACCCAAAGTAGAACCTTTAGTTTCCAAAAGAAGTAACATTTATTTTATGATTTTTCTTTAGGTCGGATTTCTTAGTTATAAGCACTGAAAAGTGATTTAAATCTGAAAACTTCACCTTGATTACATTTTAACTTTTTGTATAAGATTTGATAAACGGTAATGAATTTTTACCTATTACTTGGATGTTTCACTTCTTGGGGAACATACAAAGAATTAGATTTTGTATTTAAAGAACCCTCTGGACGCCAACGCTGAAATTCTTTGCGTAAAATTATCAATCTTATTTTGAAACATTTTGCAATTGGAGATACATGCCTAAGATCAATATTTACGGTCAGTCTAAAAAGAAATCGAATTTCTTTCTCTTCAAAAATTAGAACAGCTTATAAAATCTGATCTATAATATTTAAGTAAACATTATTGCTTTCCATGCCATTCACCTATTGTCACAAAATTAGCCGATGGAGCAAAGTGAATAAAAGTCTGAGAATATTAATCTATTAATTTAAATCTGAAAAAAACTTCGGAAAAATTGATCTACCAAGTTTATGACAAGGATTAATTTGTAGAGTTGTGCGCCTCCAACCTGCACGCAACCAAGAGGTGACTGTTGAAACTGGAAAATAGACAGAGTCTTGCTAAGGGTTTAAGTCCCTTTTTATTCAACTTAAGAAATTACAATTGCGTGCTCTTGACGCTCACAAACTACGCGACCCGGCGGTAAAATAAAAATAAGAACTTGAAAAGAAATAATAACAAGACTCTAACTACGAGGCTCTCTAAACGTAACTAACCTCACCGCGTTTTACAATACCGCTGCTAATTCAGCAAACTTTGAATATCACGTTGAACAATTAACAATTCTCCGAGGCAAGCACACAGGCCGAAACGCGGGGTTCTTCAATTTCTGGCTAACTACCTCCGCGCTCGTGAAGTAAGAACAGCACACCTCAAACTCGTTTCCCTTCTATTTAACTCAGAATACTTCCGCTGATAATTTGAATCCTTGCGCGTTCTACTAAAATTTACATACTCTGGCATTGGCAGTTCCAGGGGAAAGTAAGGCTTGACAGGAAAGATAGTTTAAACTTAAAATAAATGTTAGTTAAAATAAATATAAACCCTACATTTGCCGCTGCCAGAATTTGGAAAACTTGGAAGCAGATCCTACAAACGACCTGTTGTAAAGTTTCTAGAATTCTGAACTAACTCTTAAGAGCCTCGTTTACACAAAAAAAAAAAAAAAAAAAAAAAAAAAAAAAATCTTATGTAACAAAAGTATACTAAATTTCTTTAGATACTTATATAAATCTCTCTTCTTACAGCAACTTTTCTTGGACTTCAGCAATCAATCTTGTTCTTTTCCTTCCAGCATCTGGAAGGAATAAGTATCAGTATCTTTCTAAATACATTATAATTTACACTTTCTTGACACTGAATAAATTTTTGTTTTTAAACGATTCGTTTTCCTTAGTTACTGCTTACTTCACACTCATTCAATTATTCAAACATTAATTTAACTTTACCCTGGCTCTCCACCATGTGTGGTGTCAAACGGGAATATTCGTGTTTTAGTCTTACAACACTTCCCCTTACCATCATGATTTGTCAGAATTCAACGACCAAATAGACACACCTTACTCGACATTCTACAACTCGATGAGCTACTTTAACACTCTTAATATTCAAGTGTAGGTGGAGAACCCTACAAAACACATTCATTCTAACTTCTCCTTCATTCATCTTTAGACATGCAGGCTTTCGCTCTAAAGCATGATTTTATCTACAGTTTAATACTTAAATTTTGAATTCATTGCTTTTGAGTATTTTACTTTTAGCATCTAAAATTTTATGCTTCTAGACTAAATTGTACTTTTACATAACTTTCAAGTATTTACGTATATTTACAAAATTTTAATACATATGATTTTTACAATTTACCATAAAATGAATAAGAGAAAATAAATTTTTACTTTACTCATTCTTCGCCAGGCTGGCGGCACTGAAACTAAAATTCTTATTAATACAAGAATACGAAGTTATTTTTATCTTCGGCCAAATTTTGGCTTTAACATAACAGAATTAGTCTTTCGACCAACAGAAAATGCTTGTTCTTAGATTTTGTACTTAAAGAAAATAATACTTTTGCCTTAGCTAAATAAAGTAAAACAAAACTAAGTCTCAACCGAGACATATTGACTTTCGTCAAAACATAGAACTTCGTACTTACGCATAACATTTCGGAACGAAAGAAAAAAAATTTTATAGAAGATTTTAACTTATCTTTGAGTTTTCGATGATTGAAACTCCGTCATTCTTTTCTGGCAAAACTGTTCCCACGTTATAGGTTTCATGGACGTCAATCTTCTCCATACTGACCTCCGAGTGTCGTCCACATTAGTTTTTCTTTTGCGTCCTCTGCATGCTGGCCTCTTGGCGTAGCAATCGTCGGGTTGTTGTCTTTTTCGTTTTTCCATTGGATGGCTGGTCTTGACGTCCTCCGGTCTGGAGTCCTTCTTGAATTTCTTCTGTTGTTCCTGGTATTTTAGTTCCTCCTGCTGTCTTTTCAGTTTACGGAACGGCGGCCTTGTTTGCACCTGACTCTCTGGCCCTGGGAGCGTTCTCCTTGATGTATAATTTCTACTGCGATACGTTGTAGGTGGTGTTTTCCTCTTTACCAAGGTTTCTTTACGCGGTGGCTTTGTATTCTTGTTTTTCTTAAATGCTGGAGTCTGAAAGTTTTCATTTTTTCTTTTTGGTACCGTCGTCTGGGTTGTAGAAGGGCTAGGTCTCTCTTGAGTTCTCTGCTTCTTGGGTGGTGGAACGGTTGTCGTTATTTCTGGACCTTCTACTTCTTTTAGGCTTGAGTCCTGCAAGAAACTTTTAAGGATTTCAAAATCATTTGGATTATAGTATTTTTTCACCTGGTCGGGACTTGCTTTACAGATTTCCCCTCTCTCGTTCTTAAGGTACAATACGACTCCTTTGATTTCCCGAATTACATAGGGGCCTTCAAATTTTGGAGCTAACTTTGCAGTAAAATTGTCTGGGGCACTTGATAAAGAAAATTTCCGCTTCAATACTTTATCCCCAACTTTAAAATCTGCTTCACGGCGTTTTCTATCGTAATACACTTTTTGCTTATTTCTTGCCGTATCCGAGCTTTTAAGCGCCTGATCAATAAGTTTTTGCACATCTTTCTGTTTAAACTCTTGCTCTCTTTGTTGCACAAACAATAATTTATCTAAAGGCGTAATTAACTTTCGGGCTAAAAATAATTCTGCTGGGGTTTTCCCCGTAGTATCGTGATTTGCCGTTCTTAAAGCATAAGCTAATTCAATTATGTAGCCATCCTAGCGCTTGTGATGTATGCTAACGTAACTGCGAATTATTTTTACAATGTTTTTATTCACTCTTTCTGCTATGTTTGCCTGTGGTCTATACGGAAGCATTTTGATATGGCGTATGCCAAGTCCAGTGCATATGTTTTCAAATATTTGACTAATGAATTGTTTTCCGTTATCGCTAATGACTTTTATTGGTGCACCGTATTTTAAAATGTATCTGTGTAAGAATGCATCTGCGACTGTTTCGGCTGACGCGCGTTTAAGTGGAACAATTTCTGTCCATTTTGAAAAGTGATCTACAATTACTAAAAGAAAACGATTTTTATTTAACTCGCTCTGGGGGAAGGGACCAAGAAGATCTATGCCTAAAATTTCATTCGGAAATGTAGCGCGAATGCTATTTAAGTACCCGGCCGGGCTGTAATTAATATCATTTATTAACTGACATTGATTGCAGGGCCTGACATACGCAGTTACTATTTTGTATAATTGCGGGAAATATACCGCCTCGCGTACCCTTTTTAAAGTCTTTCTGACCCCTAAATGACCCGCTGTTTTCGCGTCGTATAATTCCTTCAAATTGCTTAATCGAAGCGAGGCTGGGATGACTGGTTTGTACTCGAGATTTTCGTTTGTTGTTTTCGTATAAAATGATAAATTATCTATTATTTCACAGTTTTCTGCTCTATTTCTTATCGCATCGATATCTGTGTGCTCAAAGCTTTCGGGGTCTTTCAAATACGCATAGATATTTCCAAATTCAGGATCAGCTTTCAGTTCAGTGATAATCGTATCTCTAGAATCTAAAATTTTTGAAGTCAACACAGCGCATTTAAGTTCATTTCCTTCATCGTCCAGTTTTATACGAGAAAGTGCGTCAGCTACATTGTTTTCCTTACCCGGTTTATATTTTATTATTAGATTATATTCTTAGAGTTTTAAAGCCCATCTTATTAACCTGGGCGTTAGGTTTTTCCCCGAGTAAAGTCTACCAACAGCCGCATGATCCGAAAAGACTGTTACTGGCGCTTTGCCGAAATAAACTCGAAATTTGTGTACAGCCATTAATACGGCTAATGTTTCTCTCTCTGTAGCTGTATAATTCCTTTGTGTCTGATTCAACGTTTTACTAAAAAATGCCAGAGGATGGCTATTTTGCATAAGAACCGCACCCACCGCATAGTCCGACGCATCTGCTGCAATTTCCAGGTTTTCGTCCCCCTCCGGGAATTTCAAAACAGGGGCATTGATGAGCGCTTCTTTTAATCTTTCAAATGCTGTATTTGCTTCCGCTGTCCACGTAAATTTACTTTTCTTTCTTTTAATTACTAAGAGTGGTTCAACAATATTAGCGAAATCTTTTGTGAAAGACCGATAGTAAGAACATAACCCAAGGAAAGAAGAAAGTTTCTTGGTGGTGTTGGGCGGTGGAAAATTCTTGATTGCTTTTATTTTTGAATCTTGCGTTTCTATACCCTTTTGCGAAATTTTATAACCGAGATATTTAAGTTCTTTAGTTGCGAACTTGCATTTTGAGGCGTTAATTGTAAGACCGACCTCTTTTAATAATTTAAAAACTTCTTCTAGATCTTTAATGTGTTGTTCCAACGTACTACTCGTTATAATTATATCATCTAGATAGATTAAAGTTGATTTTCCTAGGACAGGTTTTAGAACAACGTCCATAGCTCTCTGGAATGTAGATGGGGCCCCACACAACCCAAAGGGCATGCGTAAAAATGCATAAGTGCCCGATTTTGTTATAAACGCGGTTTTATGTATGTCTTCGGGTCTCATAGCTATTTGATAGTAGCCAGACGTTAAGTCCAAAGTAGTCATGTATCTTGTAGATTTGATCTTTCTAATAATTTCCTCTATAACCGGCAAAGGTTAAACTGGGAATTTGGTAATACTATTTAGTTTTCTGTAATCGATAGCAAACCTCCAAGCCCTTTTATCCGAAGGAGGAAACTCGTTCTTTTTCCTACATAGTACGACTGGACTCGCGTACTCACTATTTATGGGCGTTATTATTTTATTCTTTAACATCTCCTGAATATGTTCTTCGATGATTACGTCTTTTTGTTTATCATAACGATATGGTTTAGTCCTACAAGGTTTTTCGGAAGTTAACTGTATCTGATGCGTAACTATATCACAGCTACCAGGCTTTTCTGAAAACAAGTTAGAAAAATTACTCACCACTTGCTGGATGGCTTGACTTTCATGGTCATTCAAATGGCTAAGGTCAACTTGCGGTTGTTCCACAGGTTCCACCACCCTCTGGTCCATCTCCAGCACAACAGAACTGTCTTGAAAATTCAATTTGGCCCTCGCGGCCCTTAAAAACTCCATACCTAAAATAAGAGGATTTTGCAGATTCTTCACTACAAAAATTAATACTTTGAGGCTTTCCTCTTTTACCTGTATGTTTAATGATAATTTCCCGATGCAGTGACAGGTTTTTCCTTGCGCCGCTATAATTTCGGTATTTTTGGTTTTAAATAATCGTAACCTATAAAAATTCTTTTCGAAGAATGTTTCGCTCATAAAATTACCTTCTGCTCCTGTATCGATGAGGGCTTCTACTGGTACATCGCCAACCAGGACTTGTATAATTGGTAGATGTGAGTTTTTTACGATGACCGTATTTAAATGTCTTTTTGAGGGTTTTTTTAAAACTTCGGGGGTCTGGACCCTCGCTTTCACAGGCCCCTCTACTCGTTTAAAGCTTTCCTTTCAACTTCTGCCTTCTGGATACGCGTATGTTTGTTTTCGAATTTCCTTTTTGGGCCTTGACCTTCGAGGTTTGATGAGTTAGCTTGATAGCTCTTTCGCCCATAAAAGCGGTTTGCCTTTCTGGTCTGCTCATTTGAAGATTGCCTTCGGGTACTTTGAGAATACGATGCCCCTCTAGCTTTTTCCGCTATTCTGCGATTTTGAAACTTCACCGCCAATTCGAAGAGCTCCTGCAATGTGCTTGGGTTTCTAATTTCGAAGTAGTCTTGAACAGCAGGTAACAATCTTGGTAAGATTATTTGAATAATCTTCGCGTCGGGTTTCTTCCCATACAGCATATCCGTCAGCTTAATTTTTCGCAGAATAAAGTCCGTCAGCTATTCTATATCCCGTTGATAGAAACTATATAGTTCGTCTTCTAGCCTTGCTCGATCTTTCACTATGGGGAAGGCCTTTACTAACGATTTTTTGAAATTTTCAAATGTATATGTCTGGCTTCCAAATTCCCCTAATAAAAATTTGCCTATATTCTTCCACCATAGCGCGGCCTGTCCTCTTAGTGCAGATGTGGCGATGGCAACTTTTTGTCTTTCAGGCACAGGGTAGAGCTGAAAGTGATTTTCTAGGCCTTCTAAAAATATCGCCACCGAATTTTTTCCGTCGAAATTGACGTTTGGCTTGATTGACGCTCTCTAAGTCTGGACCAGGTATCCAAATCCTTCCAATTGGCTTGCCATTTCTAGTTGTTGTCCCGCGGCTTCCATCCGATTTTCGGCCATTTCAGTTCGACAAGTGTTCGGGCGCCAATGTAGAGTTGCGCGCCTCCAACCTGCACGCAACCAAGAGGTGACTGTTGAAACTGGAAAATAGACAGAGTCTTGCTAAGGGTTTAAGTCCCTTTTTATTCAACTTAAGAAATTACAATTGCATGCTCTTGACGCTCACAAACTACGCCCACCCGGCGGTAAAATAAAAATAAGAACCTGAAAAGAAATAATAACAAGACTCTAACTACGAGGCTCTCTAAACGTAACTAACCTCACCGCGTTTTACAATACCGCTGCTAATTCAGCAAACTTTGAATATCACGTTGAACGATTAACAATTCTCCGAGGCAAGCACACAGGCCGAAACGCGGGGTTCTTCAATTTCTGGCTAACTACCTCCGCGCTCGTGAAGTAAGAACAGCACACCTCGAACTCGTTTCCATTCTATTTAACTCAGAATACTTCCGCTGATAATTTGAATCCTTGCGCGTTCTACTAAAATTTACATACTCTGGCATTGGCAGTTCCAGGGGAAAGTAAGGCTTGACAGGAAAGATAGTTTAAACTTAAAATAAATGTTAGTTAAAATAAATATAAACCCTACAAATTTCTTACGTATGCAAATACCGGTTTGCTAAAGAAGACAGGAGAGAAGGAGAAAACTACAGGTAGTTCGAGAAACTGCAAACACCGATGAATTATGTAATAAAAAAAATGCTCGAAAATATTCGAATTCGTCGCTTCCAGTGTATCTACATCGAGAGCATTATGAAAAATATACGTCCAAAGCTAGAATTGGGATTCAGCACTGAGACTCGGTTTTTGGACTTTATATGTTTTTTCTTACATTTGGTTGTTTCTGGGGAGTCCCATTTTTTGATTATACGGCCGGTATGTGCCGGCTAGGAGGATTGGGGCTGTGTCCTTTCAATAATAATAATAATAATACATCCAAGGTTTCTATCAAAATTCCAAAAAAAGAAGTTCAGCGTATGCCTATGGTTTCTGTTGATGCCATTTTGAGTTTTAAAAAGAAACATTAATGTTACAATTTTGGGCGTAAGTTTTCAAGCGATAGGTATATGCGTATTTTTATGGATGTACAACCTTTTGAAAAAAAAAAGGTTATGATTTTTAATATTAAAGTGAATTTCCGATAGCAAAAATACAAAATAATATCACTGGTGGCTTATACATTTTTACATTAAAAATTCCCTTAGTATATATTCTGCTTAAAATTATATCTACCTAAAATTTTAGATATTTAATCTGCAGATAAAATTTAAGAAATTCTGAGCTTAAAGTCTGCTAACTGTGAGGCAGATGCTAACTTCCAGTGTTACTTTCAGGTAGTTTGATTAAAAAAAATATTGCCGTTATCGGATATCGCACAGGTATCTTGCTGTCAAGCAATATAATTGTGATACCTACTCAGATACTCAACATTTCAGAATATCTCTGGTATATTTATCTCGGACTATAATTTACATGTAAAGAATAAGATTGGTTATTTTGTAAAGATACTTTTTATTACAAATCTGATCTACAATGAACTTTCTCATAGTAAACACCACAGATTCATTCAAGGTAATTCTGTAAATGTTTTGTGATGTCCTTTTAAGACGGTCTCCGTGTATGTTTCATAAAGACTGAAGAAACAGAAAAGTGTGTTTCTTGTAGGTGACAGAAAGAGGGGGAAAGTGTCTCATGGGGTAGTATGTTAGATAAGGAATATAGGCAATGTTATTTTTGGCCAGATATTGTCACAATGTTTGGCGCCTGTGGCCGTGCATTGTCGAAATGATGGCGCCAAGAAGAAGGATGCGGGTCCGAATGTTTCATTCAGATATGATCTGATGTTTTATCTAAACACGGAAAAAAAACTGAGCTGTAATTGCTCTGTTCGGAGAAACCTGGTATTTAGGTATACCTCTCTTTCCTTCTCGCTTGATTTTGCCTTCTGAAAAGCCCTTGAAACATCAAAGTGTTATAGATTGGAGCATCGCATCCTCGTCATACACTCAGAGAAATTCATATACTTACTTCTATTGCTGTTTTACGCAAGCAAATGAAAAAAAAAAAAAGTATGGCTATTCATTGCGAGTAGCATTTGTTTTGGCTAAAGGTACAAATAGAGATGCTTTTTCTTTAATTGCTTCCTTCATATGGGGGACATTTCATGGTTTTTAAAAGCATATTTTGCAAATAATTTGAGACATTTTATTTTAATTTTATTCGTTTAATTATTTACTTTTATTATTATATAGTCTAAAACTATTTCGAAATATTTCTGCATATTTCAAAGTATGTTGTTGTATATTGTACCATGTTTGGCGAATTTCGTTGTGCGGGAGCTTTGCAGCTACGTGTAGGTAATTGTACAAGATGACTTTTTTTGTTGTTGTTGTTGTTTGTCATTGTCTTGTGTTTTCTTTTCAAATTATTGAATGTTTTCCTCCTTGACATTCATTAATATGTTACTGATATACATTATTTCTTGTTTTCATATTTTTTCTCGATTTATTTTCGTTGCTTTGAAAAAAAGTTCAAATAGCAATAAATTTCCCAGTTAGCCCGAAATATAATACAAGCTGCTACCAGAATTGCTCCCATATTATTCGAATTAACAAGAATAACTTACTCTTTATATCTGCAGAAGAATATTTTTTTTTTTTTTTGTGAGCATATATGCACCACTTAAATTTTTAGAGTAATAATAGTTAACATAACAGGTTTACAGTACTGGCTGCTGAATTTTGTCTCGCAATACTAGTAGCAATATATAAGTTATCTGCTAAAATTTGCAAGAGCTTAAGAGCGACATAGCTATCCAGTTTTTCGGAATTGGAATAGCGTCTTCTCATTCCCAGATAAAGCAATGCAGGATATACCATGGTTATTTTGTAACTAAGGACAAAATAGAATGTTTTATATAACCTCGATATTCACCTAGTGTACATAAGCAGCAATTGTAGTAAGGCATTACCAATATTTATTAACATATTGACGATGTATAATTATTATTTCAGCAAGAAACTAACTCAGAATCGTTGATACGGCGCTTGTGCAAACCTTGGATTCTGGATATTTATGTTTGAAAACATGTTATATATTTTTGGAATGCCTATTAACACACCTAAAATTTCCAGAAAACTTCTGGTTCAATAAAGGCCATACAGTGGCTCAAACAATTGAGAACACACTTTACGTTTACTTGATAAATCTAAGTTTCAATATGAAGTTTGACAAGAGGAGCAAACACGTTTTTACTTTTTTTGCTTAACAAATGATTTAATTTAAAACAAAAAATAAAGAACAATCAACCATAGAATTTAGAAGCATTTTAGATAAACATATGTAGATTTTTTGTCTAAAAAAATAAGAATACACCATCGAAATTTTTGTGATATCTCACATACAAAGAAAGTGTTAATATTTTTTGCATGTACTTTGGCTTTTATGATCTCTTCCAAACGTCGTGATACCAAATCGACCAACGTTTTAGTCGTATCTGAGGATATTTTATCCCATTCTTCTTTCAATACTTGTTTTAAATGCGCTTTGTTTTTAATTTTTGTGTTTTGCGACCGCTGTTTCGAGTGTGACCCACAGATTTTCTATAACATTGATGTCTGGAAACTCTAGTGGTGTGTGTAACTGCTGTTTATAATGAAAAAGACACCACATTTTGACGTTATGTGCCGTGCGTTTGGGGTCATTGTCGTGCTGGAATAGGAAATTATCACCCTAAACGTAACTTTTTAGCACTTTCTTTTAGATAACTGTGAAGTATAGAAAGCAAACCATACGATTGCTAATGCCATCTACAAAAACTAAATTTCTTATCCCAGTGTAAGCCATACAACCCCAAACCATGACAGAGCCACCACTATGTTTAACTATAGGACGTGAATGTTTTGGATCCAAAGAGGCGTTGGATTTTTTTCGTACGATGCTACGGCTTTCACTGTTAAAAATGTTGAATTTACTTTCATCAGTGAATATAACTTTTTCCAAAAGTTACTCATCTTCAACTGACGGGTTTTTGCAAACCTCAAACGCTTTTTCTGATTTTGCAAACTGATGAATGATTTCTTTCTAGCACCTCTACTTTTATATCCAGCTTGTCTAATTACATTTTGCATAGTTTGAGCACTTATACCTCTGCCAATGGTTTGAGAGATTTCTGAGCAAGTTTGACTGCACTTACTTTAGGATCAATCGGGATATCTTTCAAAATTTTTCATTTAGAGACATTACTCAGAATGTCTTTCCTTTCTCTTCCACTTTTATTTTCAATCAATCCATCACTTTTAAACTTTCCAATGATTTTCTGGATACACGTGTGACAACAATTTTAGCTGTTTCAAGATAAGATTTTCCTTTTTTATATAATCTTAGTACGAATTTTCTTACGTCAATACTGGTTTCTTTTCGAGGAGCCATTTTCTATTTAAAAGTGTGGCTTTAAGTTCATATAACAAACTTCATCACAAAAGTGAAAAGGTTTCATATAAGATCACGCAACATTATATTAAAATAGAAATCCCGTAGGAAAATGTAGTGGTAGTTAAACATATTTTTCATTGGTGTATTCTCAATTTTTTGAGGTAATTTTGAGGCAAAAATCTGCATATGTTTATTCAAAATATATCTAAAAATTTTTATTTTAGGATTTTTTTTCGTTCATTGTTCTTTATTTTTACTTTAAATTAAATTAATTGTTATGTGTAAAAGTAAAAACATGTTTCCGCTTCTTGGTAGTGTTATTTATACTGAAATTAAAATTTTTTTAAGTAAAAGTAAGGTGCATTCTCAATTGTTTGAACCACTGTGTACACACTTGGTGAAATGTTAACAACCACTGATCAAGAATAAAACAAAACCCTCTGATATCACACAAATTCTCTACATCATAAAGTTATATGAAATGCTACTGTGCTTAGTTATATGTTTAATAAGGTATGCAAACTTATCAAAAAAATCTATCCAGAATATAGCCTTCAGATTTTAATTGTAATATAAACCCTGACTCCTTTTAAAGTACCCATCACGTTTATACTTTCTCTCATATTCACTCGAATATAGACTCGATAATCTCAATGGTCAATCCACATAAATGTTCTTTCTTTTGAAGTAATCGACGACTAAGTAAACTGTGCGGAGCATCATTATACGGTCTTGGCACTATATTGCTGTTTATGTAGCATTAGTGAAATAAACGCAGATATGCGCTGTTTTTGACTGATTACACAGCATGGATAAAAACATTTCCCAAACTCTTCATTTCCGAAAATATCTTATGAATAATATTGGTTAAAAGACTGTCCACTTATCAATACTCAATGAAAATTACTTAAAATTAAATCGGTATTCTTCGGTAAACAACACAGCACTGGGCCATTTGAACAACGTATCTGATACAATCGAAACGTCTGGTCTTTTTCTGAGATGATAAGTTGCCCCACCAGTGGTCGAGTGGTTAAAACTGCTGAATGGTGAGAGTCTGAGCTGGATTCGATTCCAGGCAAACGGGCTGGATGCATGGTTGGTTTTCGTGGTTTCTCACGTGTAGCATGAATACGAACAAGTTGCACTTAGAAAATGACTTCACGAAGGCAATCCTCCCCTTAGGCAGATGGACCTCGTGTGCTTTGCCGTATTCAAACTAGCTAACCTCAAATGATAAGAAAGGAACATATCTAATATATGATATGATCGTCACCTTCAAGGAAAGTCTATGGGATGCAATATATCAAGCAATTTCACTAATTTTGAATTCCGATTTATTTCTTGAATTTTCTAAAGATATATATATTTATTTATTTTTTCTGTACATCGGAATTGCCTTTCCATTTTTTTACACCTTAATGTGTAATATGGACGTCAATATATGCGTACGCGTCAATATATGCGTCGGGAAATTGGAACGGAGAATTGAGACTAAAGTTTTTTGACATAGTTTATTTAATTCATTAAAAATTTGACAAAGTTTCAATTGTCTGTTTCGGCGAAACGCGTAATGGGGTTAGCTTGGTTCGAAATTCATTTTAAAAAATTTCCCTGGAAGCCAAAATGAACTTCGAATTGGGCTAATTACCCATTTACCCCTTCTTAATTTTAATATTTTTTATATTTTACCTTGATAAATTGATTAGTATTTGACTGTGTTTTATAATCTACTTTTTTCGTTTAGCATATAGGCCACTATCTTTATTTTACCTCGTTTGATTGATTTGTTTTTTTACTATGTTAAAAATTACCTAATTTGTTTAGCATAGCCTTTTTATTAATTTAACTTGTAAATATTAAAATATTTTTTCTCCTCTTTCACACATTTCATATCAACTAAATATGCTTATGTTGGAGTTTTCACGGAGCCACAGTTTTTGGTAACTTTTTGGCGTGCGTACTAAAATTTGTCTTCTAATTTCCTTAATTTTGCAGAACAATGCACAAAATTTTGACCAAAATTGGTCTTTTTTCGTTTGTTCTTACAACCTTACTTATAATTATATATATATATATATGTGATGTACCAGCTTTTGTCCGGAATAAATAGATTGGTGAAAAATCATAGATGTAGTCGTAGCTTAAATTATCAGACGATAAGTTTAAAAAATAGGATCCATTTATTATTGGTCAGGAGAAATAGCAGTTACAAAATCCGGAGTAAATAAAAAAGAATCACTAATAACTTTTTGTATGAAGTTTACTGGGTAACATTAAAGAAAAAGCCCCGATATTCCTTTGCGAGTCCTTCTATAGCCTCTGGAAAGGCGGAGCTTCCAAGAAATGACGTCAGCCAGTCCAGTTTGCTTTAAATATCTCCAGAACATTTTATAACTGTACGTGTAGAAAAGGCGGGAAAAACAACTTGACTACGGGGCTGTGGATTTAATTCCACGTACTTTCAAATAAGAGACCGTCGCCATTAAAAATGAAAAGAACATACAGTTAGAATTTTAAGTGTATTTTTGACTATGGAATTTTATTATTACATATATATATATATATATATATATATTTCTGGAGTCGTTGAAAAGTTGTCGATTTTTCTTTTTGATCAACATTCGTTTTATTGGACACTTATTTCTATAAATATCGACATCGAGGACCAGGTCATCTGAAATTCAGTATCGTTTGCATGAAAATGATTTCATGCGTACTGAGGAAGTCCGGAGTTCGAATCCCGGAGAGGGCTAAGCCCATTTTTCACCTTCCTGCATCAATACAACCTAAAGATTCTACAACTTTTACAGGTTTTTCGTTAAAATTCAACAAATAAATAGTAAAATGAAATTATTAAGCCTTTTTTTTTTTTTTTTTTTTTTTTATCACGAAGAACATCATGCTAGAGTTTCTTCCTACTTCTTTAAATAGAATATTTTAATATTCAGTTAGCTATAAATTATTACTTTATTTCAGTTACAGAATTTAATTAAGTAGCTTTAACTCAAAGTGTAGCTCCCTTTTTAGTAAAATTATCTCTGACGTTAATGTTGACAAATACTCAAGTTTTCATATTATAAGTAATGCATTTTAGTTCAGATATGGGTGGTTATGGTAATATGAATTTAATTGTAAGATTAATTACAAGCTATATCACCATAAACGGTTAAACCAATTAAATCTTATTGAAATACGTGGGAATGTACATAAACGCGTTCAGTTTAAATGGAAATACTAAATAGTTTTATCTATGATGTTACTGCGGATATAATTACTTCTGTGTATATTACTGGGATTTATTATTAAAGACAACACTTTACATATAATCATCATTTCATAAAACAAATGATTGTAAACTTAGAAACGTATTGCTGTTCGTATGATGTATACTTTAAATTGTCAAATAAATTATAATATTAAAAAGTGGTTGTAGTAACAGAAAAAAAAAAAAAAAAAAAAAAAAAAAAAAAAAAAAAAAATTAACACTTTCAGCGGCGTCGCAGCAGCACTCATTCCAAGAGTAAATAAATATATAGCTATATTTAAAAGTATAATTTTATATTGTTTGAAAACTGCTTAAGATCACATTGTATGTATTTAAGTTCACACGGTATTTTATTTATTTATTTAGACAAAAAGGCAATATGTAAATTTGTTGGTCTGCAGAACGAAGTAAATGTTTGTTAAAGGACTACTAACTTTGTAAACTCTTATTTAAGAATAAAATGTTTCAATTGTTATATGTTGTGATTATTGGGAGAGTTAAATTACTAATTAGTTAAATTAGTTATTGATAGTAGCAGTTTAAATGTATATGTTAGATTTAAAAGCTTAAGAAATAATATTTTAAGTCAAGTCTTTTATGAACTACTAAATTTTACTAAGATTAAACTATATTATTTGAGGGGGAAGATTAAGGGAAATAAGACGCTTATTCATCGTTTTTCATTTTCAAATTCTAATATTTAAAATATTTATTAAAAGATAAAAATATGAATGGCTGATATTAAAGTTGGGAAGAAGCTCGAAGCTTCTGGGGGAATTTTTTCCCCATTAAAAATGTCATAAACGGTTCAAGTTAATTTACTCGAGTGCGAGATGCGATTCTTCAGAAGAGAAGTCGCCGGATTTCATAAAGGGAAGCCATTTTCTTGTGCAGAGGACCGTATGATTCGCCAAAGAAAGCGATAAACTCCGTGGTTCCAAAGGTCTCATACAGTCGCTCGAAGATCGCCTTTCACACCGAACAATAGCCCTTCTCCTTTCCCCGAGACCTGCTGGGGGCCCCCGAAGTGCGAGGGTCGCAAGTTTTCTAGCTGTTTGCACCGCAATTACCTTTTGTGGCGAACAGGGGCGCGCACCTTTCGCATCACTTCACGACACAATTTGATACCTTTGGACCTCTCCTCCTCGACACGGAGTGCGACATGATCCCCAACTCTACGTTCCCCTTTTCAGGAGCTCTCCTGAAGAGAGACTAGGTCTCCATTTTTCTGTCTTGGAAAGAGTGCGAAAATTAACCATAGGTCTTCTCGTAACGGACAACAAAATATCGAGTTTATTATGCATTTGGTTGGCATTCTGTTTGTGCACTGATTTCTTTTAAGTCCTTCAAAGCGCATTTGGGGGGCAAACAGTAGTATGATGGAAAATGAATATGTCATTTATCTGACTATAAACGAGAAACAGGCAATCGCTTCGAAATTCATAGATGGTATTTGTCCTATTTGATGAAAGTTGGGAACACATTCTTACATTGGAACACTAAAGCTTAAATTTATATTATACGAATTCAGAATGCAATACATTTGAGGTGAAAGAATTAAAAGTTGATAATTTCTGCTTAAAAGAATACATTTGAGGCGAAAGAATTAAAAGTAGATAATTACTGCTTAAAAGAATCATATTATATTGCTTTTCAGCAAATGGAAAATATTATGTCAAATTAAAGTTGATTGGTTGTAGATGATGTGCACTTCACATTCATAGCATAAATCTTGCTTTTGTTTTGGTTCATTTAAATTCGTGTTGCGTTTTTAAAATTCCATAATTTATTTCTATTACAGTTATTTAAGGCTAGGCTTTTCTTCTTCTGTAAAATGCAAGAATAACTCCTTGGCTAGGTTTTTCATCTCCTGTAAAATGCAACAATAAATCCGTGGCTAGGTTTTTCATCTTCTGTAAAAATGCAAGAATAAATCCGTGCCTAGGTTTTTCATCTTCTGTAAAATGCAAGAATTTCTTTTGTACAGTTCAATAACGAATTTTGAAGCACTGGCGTATAGAAATAAAAAACGCGATAATGCAAAATTGAGAAATTTTTAAATAAGTATCTCGAATAAGAACAGTTTGTAACCACATTTTGGTCACTATTGGTTGGTTTCCTAAAATATTCTCATTAAAAAATTACTTTAAAATTTATTTTACTCTTTTTATAAATCGAAATTGGCTATGAATTTAATAAGATTGTGTCTTGTTCTAAGTTATCCCGAGAAGTGTTACTTCTAAGCTGCGAATGAAAAGTAGAAATAAAAGATACGTTTTTGGTATCAGTTTTGTTACAAATGTTGAATAATAATAAAATCTGATATCTGAGGATCAGATATTAATGTTTGAATTTTACTATCAGTTAGTAAGAATTTCCTTTTGAAGAGAGCTCATTAAAATGCCCAAGAATGGTGTTTCCTTTAATAATGAAATCGTATATTTTGAATTATATTATTTTGCTCTTTTAGGATTTATGAAACTATTTATCATTAAGTATAAATATTTAAAACAAATACCGAGACTTCGAATAAAGTGAAGACTGGTTATGTACTTGTACAAATAAGAAATAAAACAAAATTAAATTATGTTTATTGTACTTTTTCTTAATGTTCAACCTTTATACAGAAAAAATTTCAACTATTTTTAATTTAATAAATCTTTCTTAAGCTTTTTTTCCTCCTATTTTTTTTTTTTTTTTTTTTTAAACACTCTAAATATTCAGGTATATCGATTCCATACATAGTTTCTGGCCACTGATTCTTGGAAAAAGAGGAAAAATATGAAGCACTGCTGGAAGTCTGAATACAAGAAAGAAAGTGCTAGAACGCAGATGCTGCTTATTATTGAATTTTGAACAAAATTTATTGTAAATACTTATACATATTTTTCATATGTGGTTTCAAGTTGTGATCTTGAAGTTCCCGTACAGCATTCAGGAAACAAATATGTCATTCTCGTGCATCGAGGAGCTTTAAACGAGATTCTTCTCAGTTCTCCCCTTTCCTATTGTACATATTCACTAGTGCCTGTTTACCAAAAATAGTGCTTGACAAACCTTTGGGACTTGTAGACCCGCTGAACACGTGCAGTTCTTCAAAATACCACCAGCGGGGCTGAATGATATTATATTTAACGTCTACAGTTAAGCTTTAATGTTGCTGATATGCGAGAAGCTTCCGATTTAGATTTAGTGCTGAATCTCTTATAGTTCATTACCTGGTACTGATAATCAATAATTAGTTAGAAAGAAATACGGTAAATTTTTAGGGTTACTAATGTTGCTATTATGTTTATTTTCATAAAACAGTATGAAGACGTTTATGGTAAACAATTAGCGCCCATGCAAATGAAATGCGTAATGTGTTTATTCTATCTAAAAATACAGGGTGAGGCAAATAAAAATGACCCGAAGAACAGAGTTACTCTGTTTTCGGGGCCACTTTTATTTGCCCCACCCTATGTATGTCTACTTTTGGAGCTATGCTGCCTGGGGTCTGTTGGCCGATACTCCAGCCAAGCCGAACTAAAAGTATTCAGCGATCTTATCTATTCGCTCTGTGGTGGACTTAACGTTTATTAAACAGGCTTTGTAAGCGAAAAATTCTCTTACTATGTTTCATATAATTGTAAAAAGTATAAAACTGCGTTTGTAATCTAAGTTACTGTAGTAAAAGGTATAAAACTTTACAAGCAAAATTCATGTGGTAAGGACAATATTTTCGGACAAGAAGTATTTTATATTTATCCCAAAATGAATTATTAATATGAAAAGGACAGATATCAGCTTTCGTGGAAATTTTTTAACGGACACAAACCATCGATTTTGAAGAAAGCAAACAGCGAAACAGTTTCCTTTCAAGAGTGAAATGTAGCTACACCGAGGAATAAATTTCGTAAAGCTTAGTAAGACAGACAATACGATGCTTCCTTTTTAATCAAACGTTCATTCATTTCATTGAAATCCCAGCACGAGGAACAACATTTAATTTCTGAAAATAATATCTCAGGCAACAACAGGTTAATCAGAAAAACTAATTCATCATTTTTGGTAGGAATAGAGTAAAGGACGGATCAAGCAAGTGACGCTACCTCAAACTGAACTACGAGAAAAAACTGCAAATTAGATAAGCTGTGGTTCCTTGTGACATCAAAAATGCCTTTCGTTACATTCGAAAAGTCATTGGATTTAAGTGTAAAGAAGAACATTCATTATTATCAGAGAGCTGTTTCCGAAAATTTAGTTTTGTTTCGTTTAATTGTAAATTAAAAAAAGAAATACTAACAATAAATAGCAAGATTTTTATTAAGATATCTAAACTACTCCTGTGCAATTAAATGGACATTTGAATCCCTCACACATGTGATACAATTACAATGCAGTTTTTAGCGTAACGAAAATTAAATATTACTATTTTGTGGAAACAAGCAATTACTGACCAATTAATTTAACCTATTACTTATAAGTTAAAATTTAAAATATATTATTAAATAGTTTGTTACCGTTAAAATAACGTTTTCTAATGTTTGTTACTTTAAAAATCTTCACAGGGATACAGTAGATGTTTTATCTTTGAAAACTTATTTATTCTCCCCAGCCCCTTTTTTTTTAAAGAAAACGAATTCTTTTACTTTACCTTACAGTCTGAAACAGACCGATTGCCAAGACTACAGGGGACAAGTCATTTCATTTGTGACTATTATGAGGGATGAATAGATCCGTCATGGAAAAAAAAATGCTTTGAGTTCCATGCAGATTACACTAGAAAGGTGTCAAATAAGTAAGCTTTCAAACAGAATGTATGGTTATGGCTTTTATGTGGTTGCATTATAATGCTTATGCGTAATAATCATGTTTATATTCGTTTTTTCGCACTTTACATCCAAATTGTTTCATCTGCAGCACACATATCTGGGGGAGAAAAAGCCATGTAAAATGTAAAACTAATAGTAAATTACTTAAGTGCATAAATTCTCTAGGTACCTCTATGCAGTCATTTTCCGATTTCTGTGCAATGCGACATTTATTTATTTCTCATATAGAGTTATTTTAATGACAATTAACATGACTTCAGGCATTATTTCCTATACTGAAAGATTTTTTTTTAAATGCCAAAAAGAAGACCTTATTTAAAGATACTGGGAGTATTTCTGGAAGGAACTCAAAGTATGGAAAACCTTACGCAGAAAATGTCCAGTTTTAAGTAATGAAACGTGTTTTATAGTCAACAAAATTCTTAAAAATCATGCATTTAAAAAAAAAAGTTGGAGTTTGTTGGATAACACTGTGACATTGTTAGCTTGTTCCAAATTCTGTTCTCGAGGATTTAACGGGCTTGCTGCATGTGGTTTCATGATTCCCCTCATCGATAGGGCCAATATGAATATTTTTCTCTAGAAAGTCTGCCATTGAATGTATCTTTCTCAAGAAATATACATCCTCATGTGTTTTACTATAATTTGCTATCTCAATTCTAACTTTATGAAATAGATGACAGTGCTGAATTTGCAAACAGGATAAATGCGCCCAACAGTGGCCGAGCGGTAAGACTGCTGAGTACTGGTACTTTGAATTGAGTTCAAATCCCGGTAAATGAGCTAGTTGCAGAAAGTTTTCATGGGCAGCTATTCTCAAAACTTTCTCAGCTAAGGTACCCCTTCCTTTAGATAGATTTCTCTCTTATGTTTTCCCTTCATCAATTAATTCAGCCTAACCAGGATAAATACTTATCTGTCACTTGAAAAATACGCTACACCAGCGAATAGGCGAAACAGTAAAACACCTAAAGACATTTTTTAAAGCAGCGTAATTTTAAAGTAATACACTAAATTAAAATTTTTCATTAGTTTCCTAAATGAACTGCTACTGAAATTTCTTGGTAAAACAAGAGACAAGTATATATATTCTTTTGAAGAAATGAATGCAATTAAATTTGAAACACTCGCAACATTTGTTTTCCTTATAGCAATGGAAAACTGCTTTATATTTTAAAATAACGAAGCACTTTTAGAATCTTCAAATATTAAATAATTTAATAAATCTTTTTACTGCACACCGAATCGCGTAACTTGTTAATAGTTTTAATTTAAATGGAAATGTTTTAAAGGATTATCTTAAACTTAGTACGAGAAAAAACAAACATATAAAAATAAAATCACAAGCATGTTTGTGCGCGAATAAAGGTTTGTTTGGAATACACAATTTTTGGCCTAAAATTCTTAAAGCAATTGCCCATTTCCTTTTTTCGAAACAAATTTTATTTTGGAAGGTCATGCAAATTTAGTTTCATTTCTTAATGAATTACTCCCGTAACGATACTGGAAATGTTATACGCTTTTTTGTGTTTGCTTATGGTAATTACTTTTATTTGAATTTATATATTATGTTTGAATTTATATATATATGTAATTCTAGAGAGTGAGAGTTTTCCTGGAGAAGTTAGACTGAGTGACATAAAGAAACCTGACTTACGAATGAATTTTATCATATTCAGACTAAGTGCATCCGAGTTTTATCAAAAGTTAACATATTTTTCAACATATAAATGAACTTTGAAATTACACCGAAGTCTATCATGATTATCATCAATATCATGACGAAAGCGCGCCACGATTATGAAATGCTTCTAGATCGGTTCGTGCCGTGGCAGCAACTCTAGTTAGAGATTATAATGTTTCGAATTAACTTTTAAAGCGGTACTTTTAGGCTTTGGACTATTTTCATTATATTTTAATGATTTCGTAAAGTAATGATATAATGTGGTATTATCTCTTTAATAATCGGATTATAAAATTAATAATTTGAGCTCATTTTGTGCTGAAAGAGTTGATTTGGTTTAATTAATTTTAGCAACGGAATTTAAGTAATTGACTGGGAAAGCGTAGGAAGGAGTTTACATTTTTAAAAACTCATTTATATTGGTTTTGATTTTATGAGACACTTTCTTTAGTAAAGACTAATTGCGAGCTGCAAAACGTGTTTTTCTTCATTACCGAAAAGTCTTTTTCTTTTTCTTTTTTTGTTTTTTTTTTGTTGTTTTCAGTTATTGAATGAATAAATTTATGGAATTCAAAATTCAATAAGACTAGTCTTTTATTCATATTTACAGTAATTATTTCATAAAAGGTGAGGTTCATATCAGCTAAAGAAAACTTAAAGCAAAGGAAAAAAAAAAAAAAACATGTGAAGTTTTTGAGATAATACCAAACCGATGTTATTCATAGAATTGCTATGCGTTGCCTTTATGTAACAGAATACTTTCCTTGGATATCGGAAAGGAAATGGAAGAAGGTGAACAAAGTGTAATTGGCCTCTTCTTGCTCTCAGTAACAACCCTCGCTCTTGTTAGAAGATTTTATTTTACCGCACGAAGGATCTGTCGACGAATGGCGTCGGATTGTGTTACTCAGGCCACGTAAGATGCAAATTCTGACAGTATGCAATCTGTTCGGGCTCGAGAATCGTGTTACCAGTCCATCTCACACTCATATTCTAAAGAAATACTAATGTATGGCTCACAGTTTGTGTTGTTACTTGGTTTTAGATAATCAATTGATAAATTGAATTGCAACTAGGATTTTTAGATCACGTCTATAATAACGATCTGTAGTGCAGCTTTCTTTGAAGATGTACAGATTTAAACGCTCTTTTTATTATAATATAGATGTAATAATGTCATTTATAAAATGCATTTAAAAATCATGCCCTAATTCTTAATTGCTTTACTTGAGTATAAAAATCCTTTATACTTATAAATTCATTAAATTTAATACATTCTGTGTTCCATCGTATGATTTTACTTTTTTTCCCCTTTTTCTCGTTTTGTAGAGAAAATAGATATTTTTCTGAAGCAGAAGTATGTGAAAAATGAGCAACGCCCTCGCCGGAACTTGAACATGGACCTCTCGAATACTCGCCGAGTGTGCTACCTTTACACCACGAAGGCATGCAGAATGGATGAGAAAATACCTCATAACCTTAAAGCTAGCTGCTAATAATTCCAGATTGCATTTTACTGAATACTGCTATACATTAGCATATTATTAAAATTAAAAAATTTAATAGATATAATATAGAATAAATGCAAATTACTAATGAATCAAAATAATGCGTTACGTATATAGGCACTCAGTGCAATACAACATCAAGTGAAATCTACTGATTGGTTTACAGACAATTCCTTGCTGCAAATCTTTTTGCATGCTTTTATGTAGAAATTATTGGCTGAAATTTAATTCCCATCTATTAATTTTAATGCCGTAAGAAATACGTCAAATATGTTTGTATTATTTATTTTTTAAAAATTTACCTCAAATATGCTTGTTTAGGAAGGGGAATTTCAAGGACAAAATTTAAGATTTCTTTTACCAGGATAATACATAGAAATATGATCAAATTGATTTGGAAAAAAGTTTTCTTTAATATTAGATGCATCCCTTTCCATTGATTTTCCTACGGGCCTTTACGCAAAATAACATGTTGGTTGTATAACAAATTCGAGAATGACGTAACTCTGCAGTACACAGTTCTTTTCTACAATAGCTGTTATCACTACGAGGCATCTGAAACTAACCTTAAACACATTTTATGAACTGTTTCATTCATATTCACAGTTTGGGTGAGGGCATCCGATATCTCCCTCCGAATGATCGAGTTTTTTCTTAACTATAGTTAACAATAGTTGTGTTTCCAAATGTTTTTGTGAGTGAGGGTCCTTTTCCGGAATTCTCCTTTTTTCAGCTATCCACCTTTTGTAACTTCTTCGAGGAGGAATACTTTTTTCCTTTCTTCGATATCGGTAGTTACAGGGGGAAAGAAGGGAACTCGATCTTATCGACATTGTCGGTCCCAGGCGCCGAAAGCTAACAACTATCGTGTATGTTTCCTTTGACGGTACCGCAAGAGTCCAACTATGGTGGGAATATTAAGGCCTTTAGGCAATATAGCGAGTAGAAAAATCAGAACACATCATAATTGGACTCGTAGAAATAGCTTATGTTTCTTTCCTTTTATTATTTAAAGAGTTCTTGTTTTCCTTCCATCCTGCCTAAATCTGATGTTTTTATTTGGTAGAATATTAAGCAAAAGATCTGCATGATTCTCCAGATGCATACTTTAGACCAGCTATTCTCAACCGGTGGTATACAAGAGAAAAATAGATGATGCGCAAAAGAAACAAAGAATTTTTAATTATTGAATTCAAAAATTAAATACCCCAACAAGCTTTAAAGTTTTTTCTCTAACACTCGTAAATTTATGCGATCTGAGCTTTGTTCAAGATCAACAGTCGCTCATAGACGTTAGTGAAATAATCCGTTTTTAGTTTTACAAATATTATTGTAGCCATACACATAACAAAATTGGTCATAATTGATGTATTTAAAAGGAGTAATAGAAATGGATGTTGTACTTAATAGAGAGTAAAAATAAATTCCTATACAAAGATAAATAGTACCTCATTTTATCTTTTAGAGGTGATCGACTTATTATCATATCTACACTTTATGCCGCCACGATTTCCGGTCTCATATTGCTCTATTTTCAATTAGAATTATTTTTACGTCGATTTGCTCTCTCTTATATCTATTTGTTTAGATGATAGAGACAGATGTTAGTTGTCTGACAAGTTAGTTAGATGTTAGTTTATTGACTGACAGGTGTTTTGCTTTCTTGTTGTTTTGTATTTCTTACCTTTCTACGCGATTTGAAGATACTATCGTTTGTTTTTGAAGAACTCGTTATATATTGTGCATTTAAATATTTATGAAAAAATAGTAAAACAAACCTAGATTTTCAGAATTGAAAATTGGCTAGTATTGGCTAAGCGGAAAAGTGATGATTCACAGGTGATAAATCCAGAACAATCTACTAGCACTAAAAATATTGAAAAGAAAAGAAAAAAAATGTTTATGTAATATATAATGAAAGCTATTTATCATTTGGGTTTACTTGGAATGGAGATGGACCCTCAACCTTAATTTGTTGTTTGCGATGAACTGTTATCCAACAAAAGTATGAAACCATCGTTTCTTAAAAGGCATCTTGAATCTAAACATGCCAGTTTAAGGTAAAAATCTGAATAATGAAGAGGAAATTATTGGAGTTCAAAAACAGTAAACAAGTAATGAAAGGTTTTGTTGCTTCAAGTGAAAATGCTTTGGAAGCTAGTTACCTAGTAAGATTTGACTAGACTGCACAGGCTCACACTATTGAAGAAAACCTTATACTACCAGCAGCTAAAGGTATCGTTTTAACATTTTTCAACGAAATGTCAGCTAATGGACTTAATAATATTCCGTTATCAAATGATACAGTAAGCAAAAGATCTATTTCGAGATCCATACTTTAGACGCTTTGCACTCGCAAATAAATTCATGTATTTGTCACATAATTCCCTATGTTGACCTATTCTGTCATGTTTCGTGTGCTTAAACAACAGTGTTAGTATGTGTTGTGCATTTTACGGTACTTTGATGCGCATAGAGTGGTGTTACTAAGCTTTTACAAGCGTTTGAATGTGCAATATAATGTGCTATTTACGTTTTAGAATATACAGGCACCACGTAGGCCCAAGTCTGACGTATGTGATAATGCATTATATGGGATCCAAGATACATTACTTGCTTAAAAAATTGTGATAGGGGTAACTTAATAGTGAAACTTAAAAAGAGGTGTTTACTCAAAAGTGTATAAATTCAATTTTCCTTTTATATTTTTTGTCATTTAAGAGCTTAAAATACCAGAGAAAAAATTCATTCAGCACATAAACGTATTTTCTACTTCGTTTTTAAAAGCAATGCAATACATTATCAATCTAATAGGGAGTTTAAAGCCACTCTGTTTTCTTCTTTCGAAAACAGAGGGGAATGTAATTACTATAAGTTAGCAACTATTTCTGGACACAGAACTCTAAGGTTACTATTAAGGGTCAGAGAAAGAGTAAAGATATTCTTTAGTATATAATTATAAGTAATTAGCAAGAATACAGATAAGCAGTTTATTAAGACAATTCACTCCAGCCTCTTCTGTCTTAATCTTGATACATTCGGGGTTGATGTTTTGAAAATAACTTATATTCACAATACGCGATAAAAGTATTTATCTCTTTTAATCACTGCATATCGAAACCAGAACTTACTTCCACGGTTTGCCGGTCTTGCTGATTTAGTTTCCCGGTTATTACTTTAACAGCTTCATGAGATTACTAACATTTGCTAACATTTACTAACATACTGCGTGCTCAGTTCTTTTTCTTCTTCTTCTCCTCTCTCTTTTATTTATTTATTTATTTATTTATTTTCGGGCTTGAGTGTGTGTGTTTCAGCCAATAACAGAGCTTCGTCGTTCTGAAAGGGAATTTGTAATACAATCTTATTATTGGTATTAAGATTTTATTTCTTCTCCGTTTGAATTGAAGAATTAAATCCCCAAATGAAGTTCTCTTGCAGTCAATAAGTACACATTATTTTCAGCGTTGCATAAAGGCGAATGTAACCGCATGAGTTTGGGTTTGATTACTTGAACCTGAGCGCATAGAAAGAAATACAATTTAATTAGGAATTGAGGTAACAATTGATGTTTGTTAGATCTGAATCACTGAAAGAATTTTATAGTTGTAACTGAAATGGGTTCATTGAAAGCCTGCCAAAATTTTTCATTTTCGATAGGACGATGAAGAACCTGAAATGAAACGGTATCTTTGCTTTTTCTGCTATCATAACTATTCCAGGGATGAGGTTATTCTGCGTAACAGGAAGCTGGGGAGTTGGCCTCACTCGCTGATGCCAATCCTACTTTATGGAGGGAATAAATCCTTAATAACGACACGCCAAGCTCGGACCCCGACAGACTTTAACGACAGTCACAAATCAGCGGCCGGACTCGCTTTTTACATTATATCTATAGCCCGTCGCTCACAAATGAGAAGACTTCGGATTCACCACTCAGACACTTCTAACTCGGTGAATGTTTGGGTTACAATGCCAAATGCATTCATCTGCTTACGGTTTTTTGGCAACATTTTAAGTATCTGATTGTGGAAATAATAATAAGGGTTCGATATAGTTTTGCTACATTGATAAACTTTCAATTATCAATTTTGATAGAAATTTGAAAGCAAATCTTTGGCATTCAGATTGAAAAAAAGAAACACCGGCAATCTAGAAAGTTAAAGAGCCGTAACAAGGATAAAAAATGTAAACGTTAACATTCATGAAGAAATTTCAGAATTTGTTTGCTCTCTGTTTTAGAACTTAAGCAAATTCTATGAAACTGGTAACATATGGCAAGTTATGTAGTGCAGACAAAAGGATGCTTACTAGGTTAGACAGGCAATTATCTAAAATATTAGACTAGATTAGGCAGGCATTTAAGAATCAGCTATTCTATTGCATTGTTAAAACAGCTATATTTTGCTGCTCTATCTGCGGTAGAAACTAACTTTTTATTTATGCATTTGTACGGAAGGCACTAAATTATAACTACTAGTTCTTAAACAGGGAAAAAATTTGATTGCATATTGCCTAGTGAGTATCATCTTCTTTATTTAATACACAAAAATCAAAATTATGAAAAGTACAAAAAATATTTTCAAGTAAAATGCGTCGATGTCTTGGATATATGACGCAAATATCTGAAGCGCTTTTTCCCAATGTACCAGAATTTTAGCTTATACCATTCGCATGCCAAAAGTTATTCCGCTCTCCTTATCATTACAGATACGAAATACTACAGCATGAAAATCGTGCGACTGAATGAATACTGATAAATGATATCAAATATACTAATTAAATTTGAAAATCAGTTTAGCAAATGTACACAATATTTATATTTTATTGGAAATATCAATATCCTTTCTATCAAGGACATTACTTAGTAGTTTTCCAACCACGCTATAAAAATGCTCTAAACCATAAAGCATACACCAATCAATAAATATATTTCAAGTTCTTTTAGAGTAAAGGAAATTAAAATTTTTTTTAAAAAGTCTAATGTTTTTAGCAGTAACGGGGAGGAGGAACAGTAAAAGGTTCAAAGTATGTGCATAGTTATCATAACCTGTTGCATGAAACACATGAGACCTAATTAGTGGAAAGTACACGATTTCTGTGCTACATAAAAAAATTAAAGTTTCCACCCCCCATCCTGGAAGATTAACTGTTAAGGAGAAAAAAAGGAAGAATAATTAAATAAGCCCACTATCACAATATTGAAGAAACGCTTTTTCTTGCGAAGGAGGGGATAAAAATGGGGAAAGAAACTTAACTAAGCCTTTGAAATGTAAAAATTATAATAAAAGAAAGCAGATCGAGACTTACATTAAATTTAGAATGTCTTCCTCCCATTGTTGGAGGGGGAAATAAAAAAGAACCCTCCCTGGGGGAACAGAGAAAAAAATTTGAATTTTTCTCCCCTTGTGCTATCTATTAAATACATATTCAAGTGTGGAAGCGACATTTTGATAAATGTTCTGCATTAGACCTGCAGTATTTCCTGAGAAGATTCATCATGCTTTGACTGATATGAGCATCAAATTTTAGACTTAGTTACAATAAAATTTTCATAGGGAATTAATTCTTCCATTTTTTCCCTCTGTTTCTCCCATATACATTTTCCTTTCGGCATTTCATTCGTTATACAAACATTGAACTGATTCTGAAGCAATAGCTTATTAAAACAAAGCCGTTATTTAGGGCCTAAACTTTCTAACACGTTTAATAGCAAAAGAAAAATTCTTTTTCATTAATGTGTGTGTGTGTGTATGTGCTAAAATAAGCAGAAAAAGTTAAAAAAACTGTCGATAGTAACTATGGATGATGAGTGCTAAAGTTATTATAGTAACTATGGTTAAAAAACTAAGGACAAATTGGATGTTAGCTTATTTTGTATAAATAATTGTAAGCATTTTTTACACTTAATAAAATTTTATGAGTTACAAAACTAAACATTGTTGGAGAAAGTGAAAAAAAGTAACAAAACAGCTGTATCGCTGCTTCGAGAAACATATTCTGACGTTAGATTTTAGTTTAAGTAAAAAACAGTATAGTTAGTATTTGCCTATAAAGAAATTAAAATTTATGCTTTTAAACGAACACCACATGCTCCAAAACAGAACTTCACCTAGGGTAGTAAAAAATGAGATTGTAGTTTTATTATTTTTGAAAAGCCTTTAAGCAATTAAATCACTTTAAAAAAATAATGCAAGTTATTTTTACTGGTAAGATCATAAATTTTCAGGCTTTCTAATAATTTGGCTTTCATTAGAGTCAAGCCTGAATAAATCCAAGCGAAACGAAACTAGAAACTAGCCCCATCGTTATCCCTCAAACTACAGCACACTTTTATTACCTAAGTAACAGCAGAAGTCGGTCTGTAGACCCATCTGTGAAGAAATAACGATGAATTGTGACCTCCTGATTTGGCCCTTTGATAAGCAGTTGACGTGATTCTCTATCAGCGAACATGTCCTTAGAGACATAGCGCATTTTCTTTAAGTAATAAGTACAAGGTTTTAGTGCTTTGGTACAGTTGAGCGATGCAGCAGTTTCGTGGACTTAAAACAGTTGGACATACTGAAACGGTTCTCCTAAATCAATCATCCTCTGCTTATAATGGCTTTTGGATCTCTAAGAAACACGATTTTCTTCACAATGGTATGTCACTTGCAATAAAATGAAATGTCTTTTTTCAGTTGGAATCAGTATTGTATCTTTTTCTTGATGGTGAAGAATACCCGAGTTCCTTAGAGTTGCTTTAATAACCAGAACCTACCACATTATAATACATATCTTCATTGAGTGGTATTTGGAGGTATACACGATCATCAATCTTAAATCAGCTGTGGTTACTGAAATGGTTTTATATATATATAAGTATACAGTATAAGTATATATATATATAAGTATACAGTATATAGTAGAAGTATCTAAAAATAGTGAACCCAGAGGTAGGAAGTTTAATTCCGAAAATTGTTTTAAAGTAACTTGATTGTAAATTGTTAAAAATGTTTTACGGGGACTTGAATTAAATCATGAATAACAAAATTTCAAACTTTGAAAAATAAATTAAAAGCAAGTAATTATTGCTATTGATCGGAAATTAGTTGACTTTTCAAGGGGAACAAACCAACTCCCGTTCCATGAACAATAATTAATAAATACGAAGGTTTATTTTCGTAATAACTCTCTCTCTCACTTAGCTAAAAAATCTGATGTGTACACCACATGACTTCCTTGCACGGAATATTAAATTATACGCACTTTTTTCTTGAATTTCATTTAAATTCATTGGATTGAATTAAATCTACTTCGTCGACAGCGCATAAACCACAATAGAATAAATGCACTCTTTAAAATTCACTATATTTGTTTACTATAACGACACTCTGAATGCACAAAATTTATATCATTTGAAGAATTATCGTTGCCACATGTTCTATTCAAATACTATAATAAAGCTAAAACGATGTATGAAAGAAATTAAGGAAACAAAACAGAAAAGAAACAGTTTTTCACAGACGATTTAGTATTTCTCATTCAATTAATTCAGCTCTCACTTCGCGACAAGGCAAAAATACGTAAAAACTCAAACTATCTGCATTAAAAATTACGAAGTAAATCTTAAACACTTATTTCCTCGAAAAAATTCCAGAAAGGATTAATTCGCAATAATAAATGAAGGCGTTATTTTTGTGTTGCGAAGCTTAGTCTCTCTAGATTGGCAACAAATCTACAATTCTGCTGTTTCAAATGTAAACAAATATGTCCGCCATGTCATTTAAAACTTAACCGCACTTAAACAGCTTTTAAATTGTTGATAATTGTACAAATATTGCTTCCAGAATTGCGAAAGGCATAAAAACCTTAACCGGAAGATAAAAACAACATAATTCAATAATTTTTAAAGCAAAAAATGTACAATTTACAAACATATAAGAGTAAAGATACTGAGATTACTGAGCCGGGTAACAGAGTGAATATATATATAAATATATTTATATACGTTTGGTGCGGCCGATTGCAACCAAAATACGAGGTGCACATCTACATGTTATAGCAGTCCTATATACAAAATTTCAACGTTCTGAGGCTACTCGTTTTTGAGTTATGCGAGATACGTACGTACATACGTTCGTACAGACGCCACGAAAAATTCTCTTCAGAATTAATTTTAAAGCAGTTTTATAATTTTTTTGGAGGAAAGGTGTCTTTTATTCTGTCCTTACGCACAGATATCACGCAAAAACATCGTTAAATTGCATTCGAAAGCGGTCAAAGTGGATATTTTCGTTGAAATATGCTGCCTGAAGCTTTTCGCGATTACAATACTTCCTCTTTACTTCGTACAAGGAAGTAAAAATGAAGTAATTACTTATAAACGAAAATTTATTTGGGGAAATTTTAAGTTCTGCTTATAAAATCTCAAATGTCTGACATAATTCAGATTTCATTGCTCTTTTTTTAATAAAAGATACTCTGGGTTATTTATAGTGCAAATGACTGCGAATATTAATTTGATTAGTTAATTCATCATTCTATGAAGGAAACCGTCAAATTTCATCTATGAAAATATGCATTTGTTTTATGCTAATCTGACCGTATTTTAGATGACATCAGTTTTCATAAGTCTTCTTCATTTCCAGGAAATATACTTGATAAAGTCCAAAAATAGCACTTTGAAGTAGCACGCAGATTTCTCAGTATTTCTCCATCTGCAAACTAAATATTATAAGATCATTTAAAAGCTTCTTCTAGGAAAACATTGGACTGCCCCCGGGTTGAATTTGGCTCTGGGTTTGGGCGCCCGGTGCGTGGCGTCTTGTGATTCCTCTTTAGGCTCTAGATATAGGTGGACGTGGTGCTATACCGATTAACCTTTTGGTAAAGGGACAGTGCCCACGTCCTCCGTTGCTTATCGCTTATATACTCCATCTTTTAAAGGGTGACTGGGGTTTTAGGGCACCCGATCGCCAGATCCTACAACCTTTGAGTTCGGGCGCCACTGTAGAGACATTCGGAATTTTTGAAAGCAGGAGAAATGAAAAATTTGCAACACCTTCGCCGGGAATCGAGCCACAGACCTCTCGAATACCGGCACAGCGTGCAGACCACCACACCACGAAGGCATGCCAAGAAGGCGGGAGAAATATCTTATATCTTTAATTTTCAAATATCATGTTCTTCGCACTTAAACCATAAAATTCAATTCAGCAGCAATATCACAAAATACTTAAAAGAGCAGGTGTTTAGAATTTCTGATACACACTCTCGCACGCTGAAGATAAAATGCTTTTTTTGTTTTTTCCATACAGTTTTGCCATTGCTCGCTTTGAAATCGTTGAGTTTCTTGATCACAAACTGATAAATGCTTTACAAAATATGAAATAGATAATAAAACAAATTCCAAATTTGGGCTTCCATATGCCTATATTCGGTTGGAGACGTACGTTATTCAAAATTTTATGGCTCTAGATACCATTGTTTTATCAGAGTGCGAGAAATATACGTACATTTATGCAGATTCTTCATTATTTAATTTCTTTAAATAAAATACACGGCTCTAATACTTGGTGGCAACAATTTAAAAAGTGATTCGTCGTTTATAGTGAATCGAAGCAAAATGCCAAAACGAAATTAATAGCCTTTCTGGGCAAATTGCCCCTTTTGGCTAAAAATAAGTAAGATGTTAATTCAGTCAACTTTATTCCCCATTTGAATCAACAGCACTTTTCCATTGCTATAAAAGATTGTTTTATGCAATTCTAAAAGAAGTCACCCAGCTTATTGGCTAAAAAGTGTAGAAGGTTCGTCTCAAGTGTCTTACGGGAACCGTATTCTTTGCATGAAAAGGAATTTTGCAAGCTTCCTACTACCAGTTACTTTTCATTCTAGCCACCAGATGATTCAAAAAAGAGAATTTATTTTTTCACTTGAATTAAGTAAACATATGAACTGCTCTTAACAGCATTTCGTATGTTCACATTCTGTCCTCGATTAGCGTCAGTAAGTTCATGTGGAACCCACATGCCAAGTTTACACATGATTCCCAGTTTTTTAAGATGGAGATGGACAGTTAATGGTGATGAATTAAATGTTTATCCCTACTCTTCAACAGCTGCGTATTGTTTACTTTCAGTTGCAGGTTTCAATTCATCATTATCAAAAGACAAGGCCCCCGCAGAGGCTGGAATCTTTCAAGCTAAGGTCTTCTTGTCAAAATTTACAGAACCCTTATTGGCACTTGCAAATATTCAAAACAAAAAATAGGTTTACCATACATTTTTTCAAAGTTTTTACAGCATTTGCTACACCATTGCTTCTTTTTATAGTCATAAATCCTCATCATGCCTCTGACGTCAATTATCAATCATGTCGGCTTTATCATGTATGCGACAGCAAAAATTAGCACCCTTGTGCTTCCAAGCCATAATTTATATGAATGAAGCTTTCTTTGCCCTGATCCAAGAAAATAATTTGCTTGAATATGTTAGAACATGTTTTAGCAAATGCTTTCTAAATGCGACCTAAGTTATGGGATAACTTAATATCTACTTTCAAACTGGGAATGCAGTCCTGTTCAGATTAAAGTTTTGCATGTTTGTGACAAATGAAAACATAAAGTCCGTATAAATATAATGCTACATTTAAACGGTGTTTTTTCTTTTAAAAATAAATTAATTTTTTTTAAACTAAAACTATTTACCCGTCAAGATTACAGATTTTCCCTCCTGGTTGAAAGAGAGGCGAATTAATAGTCAATAACTGTGGTAAAACTGTCGTTGTTTTTGCTAATGCTTACTTGTTTGACCTACAGTCAACCCAAGTCCACAAAATTCCACATGGCAAGGAGCGCAAGTTTACGCCTATCGTTGGCAACAACCTTGAGCACCTTACAGGTGACAGTGCGATTTAGCTCAGTTCCGCCCCCAATTTTGACGGAGAGCACTCGGAGGGGGTCGAGTCCGAGGGTCTCCCACCTCTTCCACTACCACCAACCTCTAGAGAGGATGCAAACATCCATGCCTTCTCCGGCGTTCGAACCTGGTCACTTCGACACGGCAGTCAGCCACGCTAACCTCTATACCGGTTGGGCGGCATTTGAACTGTACTACATCTTTTGAATCTTCTACATTTACTGAAGTATTAATTCTGCATTTAATTTTAATAAATGCAAAATATACTCAAGGACTTTCAGACGAATTTTCTATTAGCTAAAAATCATGAAACGTATGTGATAAATATTTAGAGATTCTAACAATGATGTTAATTTTTAAAAGCTATTCTGCTGATTTCTACCAGGCGATGTGGTGGTCTGATGATATGATTTTAAAGCTATCATATACTTAAAGAGGAAGGAAGCTATCTTTTATACTTTTAATGAATTAAATCTGGGGCTACTCTATACTTTTAAATATAGGTTTTTATAGACCCCATCTAACTATGCTATATTAAAAAAAATACAGATAAAAAAGTGTTTAGTTAACGGGGTGATTGAAATTAATGTTTGGACATAACTTTATAATTAAGTTTTATTTATTTCGCTATTATTAATGATTTTTACTATCAAAGAATGGGTAGGAATTTGTTATTTAGTTTGGTTATAGTTTATTACATGCGCAAAATGGAAAAAAGATTTCAATAAATATTTTCATGATACATTTCAATCATGTATTCGAAATGATATCCCTGCGAAAAATTTGATTTGCAGCATTTGGTTGTTCTCAACTTTCTTCAATTTTTCATTAAAGTTTCCATATGTTTTTATTTTTGGATTCTTTCTTTTAAATTTCCATAACAGTACTGCCTTATCAGTTTTAATAGAACCACTATTTGATCCCTTTTAAAAACCAGTTAATAAACTTTACAGATCCTTTTCAGACATATCAAAGCTCCTTTCTGGCTATGTGGTAGAGCAAACGTACAGGCAAATCCATGAACCTATAGCATTCAATATCCATTTACTAATTAACTTCGCGATAACAACTTCCTGTGGGGAGAAACCTTCTGAGAATTAAATTGGACGTTCCTCTTCCATTAAATGAATCTGAAAAAGGCATAATTGGTTTTTTGCAAAGTATAATTGTTTATGCTACAAAACGTTTCAAGATATATATATTTCTCCCGTTCTCCAAGGCGTTTATTACTCTAAATATTTTCAAACTGATTGTCTGAATCAGCTATGTAATCGAAAGAGTATCTGCGATACAACGAAATTACATGATCGTGTTTTTTAAAATAGAAAGGGCTACTTATTTATTTATTTACAATATAATGAATTGGTTCTTAACATGAGATAAGGGAAGTCATTCGTATATATAAATACATATATTCTCACTAGATACCATAGATGCGACTTTGGGTAGCGAAAAACATTTGGCTGTATGGATATCTGCTTGACGTTCACATATATATTCATTAACATAGACATGAGCAAGTTTCCCTTAGAAAAACCTAAATCAAATTTTTGCTTCTAGGCAAAGAGCCTTCCGCTGTTTTGCGAAAGTTGTTACTTGACCTTATAATTATGCAATTAATATTTCAAAATAAATATGATGATAGCCTGTTATGGTGATAGATATGGTATGATGGCCAGTGGAGGTTGATTTTCGCTGTGATATCGGAGGCCGTGGTTCCGTTCCTTTGTAAGACTTGGGCCCTCTTCCCTTTGGATACAATTTGCGTCTATACCTCTATACCCTGAGCTAATTGGTACAGATGCATCCTTTGCTCAAAATCATGCCGAACTATTCTTCCTCTGCCGTTGCCCATCGATTTCCCATTTCACCATCTGCTCATTAGCCCTTATGCAAATCTTAGATTTTTTTTTTTTTTTTTTTTTTGTGTGTGTGGTTATATAATGCATAGTTACTTTTTAAGCAGAGAAACTATAGCTTTAAAAGTAGAAAAAAATGCCGCAATGACATAGTTAAGATTAATATATGTGTTTCAATAAAAGTTTAATGAACTTGGGATCGATCACCCACGGTTCCGTATGATTTTGGTGTCTTATCAAGATTGTCGTTTTAGGCAAAAATAATGTTTATTTATGCTCTCAATGCTGTCACTTTCAGACGTTATCATATTAGGGTGGAGGTTGATATGAAAGAGTTCACTATAAATATTTTCTAAGAGATAACGGAATTAATTTAATTCTGCATTCAGTTAAATAAATGGCTGAATAATATAAGTGTGTTGCGTTGCAATATAGGTTTAAATGCAATATAACTGAAACTCATTTTATATATCAGCTACTGTATAATTTTTGCTTTTTCTATATGATATTATTGTATATGCTTATAAATCTAATAAAACAAAAATTTTTAATTTAATTATAATTTTATATTATTGTTTTTATGAAGATAAAATTTAAATTATAGAAAAGGAGTTGAACTTTGATTACATTTATGGATACCTTTGTGTTGACCGAATTCTTCAAATATGCGAGTAATACCCACTAATCGAATAACATTCATATGCATTTTAAATTTCACTTTGATTGTTTATGTACTTGATACTGATATATTTTCCCCTGCAAATGTTAAGTCTGATGACATTTATAAATTTCCCCATATCAAATATGCTTTTGTTGCACAGTAATATTAAATTAAAATAATTATATTACTTACATAACGTAGCATAAAACAATCTAAATTGCAACCGATTAGGAAAGAGAACTGTTTTCTGCATTAGATGTATTTTATCTCAAATAAACTGAATAAATTAGTTTTAAGAATATTTTGCCTTAGAAATACTGTCAGTACACTGAAAATTTCATAGATTCAAATCTAGGACTTTTTGTGCCGAAGATTAATTTCTAATCTCTTGCTGGTGATAAGGGTATGCTTACAAATTTGTTGAATTGGATTAAGTTCTTCACGAAACCTTTCTTTCATTTTGTACTATATAGTAAGTCATTTTTATGGCTACAGTTTTCCCCAATTTCCGATTATCATGTTTGCAAAAACACTGAAATTTCTGAAAATACAAGTACTTATCAGTGCTAGGCGCCACCACTACAGAAGATCAAAATCTTTTAGAAACATATGAGGTTGTTTTAGAGAAGGTTAAACTATATTTTTCCGCCTACTTCTTAACTAGGTTAGAAATACATGTATGGTTTAAGAATACATCTTTAAAATTTGCCATTGTATTGACCTTCTCGGAAAAGTCAACGTTTGTTGTCCTTTCTCGAACTTCATATCTTTTTAACGCACATTTTTAACCTTTCAGTATTAACGATCGAGGACTAAGTTTGCTTATGATAAATTCATAATCACGTTATAAACAAAAATGCCTGCAAGTAGTAAAAGACAAATTCAGAATAATGATATTAAACAAAAATTTAGAATAACGACGGTGCCCCTACAAATGACTTTATGAAAAGAGGGAGAAATAGCAAAGATTTCGTCAGTTCGTCATTTGATGAAGGCAAAATAAGATTGCAGCTGGTGAATCAGAATAATTTCCAGCAGAGGATGAAACGGGAAATCATTCATAGGGCAACGTTCTCAGTGATAAGACTCTGAAGTAACCGAATGTTTCTATTATTTTCCGCCTCATATCAAAGTTGTAAATTTATGCTCTCAATGGTGTCACTTTCAGACGTTATCATATTAGGGTGGAGATCGATATGAAAGAGTTCACTATAAATATTTTCTAAGAGATAACGGAATTAATTTAATTCTGCATTCAGTTAAATAAATGGCTGAATAATATCAGTGTGTTGCGTTGCAATATAGATTTAAATGCAATATAACTGAAACTCATTTTATATATAAGCTACTGTATAATTTTTGCTTTGTGATACAACCTTTAATTGTATCTCATTTATCTTCGCCTGTAGGTAACTGTCTAGAAAACGTTTTTAAGTTTAATTGTGATACAAAGAAACATTAAATGGCTGAACTTTTAAAAAAAATCAATCACTATAAAAAATCTAATCACTTGAAAAAAATGTATTTCGAAATGTGACTGCAACTTTTTATTTTACTAAGTGCAGTTAATGGCAAAAAAATCTGTTCGTCAAATGAAGTAACTCGGCATAGAGAGTAACAGGAAGCACATCCGAGGATGCTAACTTAAAAAAATTTTTTTAGCCTCTAGAATATTGAAATTAGAATTCAAATGCACAAAGTAACTAGAAGAATTTATCAAGATGTTCTCAGACAAGGGAAATGGATTCGTGTAATTTCTCGTTTAGTCATCTGAGCTGTTGATTGTTATAGACAAACATCGTCCGCTCGATTTAAACCCTGTTGCCGTAAATATCGAAAGGAGATGCCTTGTAATTGAATGGGATCTTTGCGTCAACATTTTGACAACGTTCTAGAAAATCGCACTCCTGTTTTGTGGCCACCCCTTGGGTTCACCCTCCTAGACCCAAAAGTTCTGAATTTTTCCCCCTTGGACAAATATTGCAAACGCACGCAGCTCCAGCGAAATATCTCTTAAGCCTCTTCTCTGAATGCTGTCTGGTTCTGTGTCCGGACAGTTTTCTTTTTCTTTTGCTCTTCCCTGCCCCCCTTTGCTTTTTCTTTTTCGTTCTCTTGCACGTTTCCCGTGCCAGAGGGGTAGATGGAAAGTCTGCGGAGATTTTACGAGAGCATGGAGGTTACAATTCTCCCCACCCAAATGTAAACATTACCCTCCATTTTCATGCTAATAGCACGGCGCTACACTCGCGGGGCGGCTTATCGGGGTTTCTAGGGTTGGCTTTTAATCCCGAGGGAAAAAAAAGAATAAAATGAAACGAAGAAAATATGATAGCCTGTATACAGAGCTGGTCTTTCCAACTGTTAAATCATTCGTAATTATTTCACCTAACATAAATATTGACAGTTTACAACCGAAATGAGCCTTAATATCACGAAAAAGGTTTCTACTTCTTAAAGGTGTTACTGAAATGCGTGCTATAAACTTTTTACCTTATTCTTGTTAACTTCTAATGAAGTTCCTCCTATGTGGTTTTTTGGTGTAATTGGTGGAAGTTAGGTCACGCAATGCGATGATCCTGAGACTGCGCAATGGCTGGTCTATTTTCTTGTGATATCTGGTCTGAAACTGTCTACATTTCTAAACACTTAACAATAATAAAATTTAATATTTTTCGGAGCATTATCAGGAAGGAAAAACATTTTCTGTACTACTGGTATTTAACTTATGAAACTGAGATTTAGTGCAGCACTTTCTAGACTTGTATTTTCTCCTGAAAGACTCTTCCCGAGTATTTTTGTCTTTCAAGTAATTTATTACAAAGGGAATCTGCGATTACTTTTTATTCTAACTACATATTATATTTCGCCTTTTTAAAAAATTTGTTTGTTTATTTTTTCTCTCAATACATTAGTTTAGAGAAATATTTGTCTTATTTTAAGCATTGATTTTGCTATGTATAGTGTATCTGTATATGGCTAGAGGTTAAAAGACCGGAACACTGGAAGTTCGTCCAAATTCCGATTTCTTGTTGTTGAATGGGCTGACATGGAATTTTTGTAGTTTTTCGCAAAAAGTTCCAAGTCACGTTTCTTTAAAAAAAGTGTATTCACAAAGGCATCCTTCTTTTCAGATGACTATTGACTGATTGTCTTTATCATAATTAATGTATCTAAGCGATCCAATATATTTATAACTACATCTATTTTTTTTTATTTATTTAACTGTCTTTTTTTTTATGTTTTCTTAAGCTGCAATCACACATCTATTTGTCCGACTGTTTGAAACAATTTTTTTCTATTTGCTTTACCACTGAAAAAATGACGCACTATTTTTTTCTTCCTTTCATAAAAAAATAGTTTGCAACAACCAATCAGCTAGCAGCGTCGAATTCTCCATCATCAACCATCTTGTACAATGCAGAACTATTTCCCCCTTTTATATGGTGACCCCAAGTGATCCGTAGTGACTGGTTGTTTAGGATCACGTGACAAAGCAGAAAGATTGTCCTGAACAGTTGTTCTTCCGAAACGTTTTGAATATGTGATACAACCTTTAATTATATCTCATTTATCTTCACCTCTAGTTAACTGTCTAGAAAACGTTATTTAATTTAATTGTGATACAAAGAAACATTAAGTGGCTGAATATTTTTCATTACGGCAAGCAAAGAGAAAACGCATGCTTTTTTTTTTTTTTTTTTTTTCTTCGTAATAAAATGCCGAAACAAAGCTGAGAAATGAGAAAAAAGTGCAAAAGAACAAATTTTTAACTTTTAAGAGAAGAAAAAGTTGTTTAAAACTTCTCTAATTCCGGTATTTATTAATAAATAAATAAAGAAAGAAAGAAAGTAAGAAGGGAAAATTTAAACTAAAACTTTGCTCTTTATAGCATTCTTATCCTACGTTCTGTGTGAAATGATAGAATAAAAGTATATCTTCAATGTTTTTTAAGTTTGGATTTGTAAGTACTCAATAAAAGAAATTATAACATGGCATAATTATACGTCTTATTACTATAGAAATAAACAGAATCAAAGTATTTTTGCTGTACGATAAGTACAGTATTTTGGTGGGCCAAAAATGTATTCAATGTTGAATTACTGTTGCTTTACGATTTTTTCCTTTGTACAGATTTCAGTTAAATATCATACCATTGCAGAATATATTTTCCCTTTTTCTTTCTCTCTTAAACTTTTTTCTTGTTGTTGTTTTGTTTAACTCAAGTCTAATCCTTTGTGCTTAAAAACGAAATTAGGACTTTGCATTCTTCAACCTGCTTGAACATGACACTATAAATATTTCATACCTTCTCTTATTTTCAACATTCAGCTAGAATTTGGAAAAAAAAAGTTATAATAATGCATATAAATTATGTGCCTCAACGCAAATTACGCAGGTATGATGGGGAAAGAAATCCCGTCTTCTTTTCCCTCCTAAGATTTACTCGGCGTCATAGAGTTTTAAAATATTAAACGTCGACTATCGACTTCGAATGAATTATTAATTCTATGTTGAAAGTTATTAATGCATCCAAACAACCTCTTTCGATTGGCTACTTACGTTACGCATTCAAAAGAAAGATTTCGGTTGGCTTCCGAGATGTTTTTTTCTCAAATACTATTTTGTTTTTGAAACAGAGAGAAAAAGAAGAACGGTGAAGGAGGGCGGAAGAAAAAAATAAAAAAAAATCTAAGCGGAGCAAAAATTGTTCCCCCCTTTCTTCGTACAAGCGAAAATGCATTTTAAATAAGCGTTGGGGAAAAAGAGCGTCTTCTGATTAATTTCACAACGCACGCTGGCTCACTTCTAATTGTCTTCTAATTAACGATTACTACAATAATCACGCTATTTTTTTTCTTTCTTTCTTCTTTCGAGATACCCTTTTTTCCCCCAATTTTTAATTTTTCCCCATTAATTTATTGGAGTTTTTTTTTTTTTTTTTTGTTTTTTTGTTAGAGAAAAACCAACGAGATTTTTACTGCATGATGTTCAGTCTGAATAGTGTAGGCGTAATTAAGTAAAACATGACAACATTAATCAGAAGCCATTTAATTTCGACAAAACTTTCTTAGTTGGGAATTGGTTCAGACTCTTGGGCAATAGATTTGTATTGCAGCACAACCAAACAAAATGAATAGTCTACCTAAAAATACTATTTTGAGATATTTAAACCCATCTTTCTTTCTTTTCCCCTCCCTTCTTTTTTTCCCCCCTCTCTCTCTCTCTCTTTCTTTTTTTAATTTCTATTTTAGTATTGTATCAACATATTACAAATATTTTAAATTTTGTTGACACTGTAGGCCTTTCTTCTAAAAATAATTAACTTTATAAAATTGGTGGAGACGAACTATGATTAGATGTTGAAAAGGAGATTTTCACGCAGGCTACTAATAAAAAATCTTAAAATCAACTTTTTGACAAAACATGGCGTTCCAGCGGTAGAGCGATAAAGTCGCTGAACAATTGTAATTCCATCTGAGTTCGATTCCAAGGGAATGCGCTAACTGCGTGGGCGTTTTCGTGTTTTTCCCCATGTTCAACGTGTATACGAGCTAGTTTCCATTAGAAAGTCCTCTACGATGGCATCCTTCCCCCTTAGGCATATAGCCTTAGGGTGCTTTACCATAATCAAGTAAATTGTTTGGACAACATATGAGTGTTTATCTACCCTAAAGGAACAATATAACCTGAAAATGAAATAACATGTTTGATTTTAAGTAACAATGAATCAATGAATCTTGAAAATGTTGTTTAGTAGATTTTGCATGTCATTTAGTTTAAAAGAGGTGAGATTTCATTTTTAACTATGGAGAAACGCCTTATGAGTATCTGGTTAAGGAAACCTTTCGTGGGGAACTTTTCAGAGGAAACTAGCAAGTCGTACATGAAATAAACAACGGAAATGCCATTGATTCCATTTCGTTTAGTCCCCAACAATAGAATTTGGGACTAAATACTAATGTTTAAATGATTTAACTGCTTGGATGATCAGCCATTTCTTTAAAGGATGAATTCCGCTTGACATTTCTTCATATTTTTATTTCCTTATGAAAAATATTTTTCTTGGAACAATTTTACTGATTTGATCATATTAGCAAGTATTTAGACAATTTTGTCAGAATATTTATTTTTCTCGTAAGCTCATCTTTAAATTAGTTAAAATGATTATTGAGAGGACTTTCGTCAGTAAATTATAAGGCAATGTTTGCAAGTCGTTAAAAGTTTTGAAACATGTTTGATTTTGTTACATAGATCTATGAGTGTATTTGCTATCTCAACCCCTTCAAATGACTTGTACGGAAATTATTTAGTCTCCATGTTTAGCCCGTTTATGTTTAATTCTCTTTTTTAAGACAGCTAGATGGAAATGTATACATTTTATAAAAGTTAAAAGTTAGGATGAAACGTTTTTCACTCTTCAGTTGAGTCTAAACACTCTTTTGGTACCACATAGAATTTTAATATACAACACCGGAAACAACATCATAGAATTATTTCTTAAAACTCGCTCTCATAATCGAATGAAAAAGCGTGTTTTCTAACATTTCGTTTTTGAAAACGCAGCTTCCAACGTTTAACTTTGAAAATACTTCGATTTTCTAACCACTGTTGCCCATCTGTAAAAATTTATAAATTCAGCATTCTACTGCCGTACCGTCTTTAAAAGGATATTGAAAGTTAAAACATGGTTATTCATTAGCTTTACCGCATCTTTACAATGCATTTACGTATACTTTGAAATAATTTTGCTTTTGAAAATGTAACCTACAACTGGCCATAAGTGAATACACAAGTTGCTATAAGAAGATCCTTGCTCTTTGCAATATCTGCATATGGGAATTGTTTACATTCATTGCAAAAGAAATTTTTTGGACAACGGACTTCTTCAAAACATGAACGGCATTGCAGGATATGAAGACAGTGGCAATATTTTCGGGGTAATAACAATTTTTGAACAGCTGTTTTACCTATGTAAGATTTTCAGCTATTCCAGTGCGCCTGATAACATTATACTACCCTCTTCGCCGAGAATATAATCTTTTATATAAATAAGTTATCCCTCTTCTTCCTGGATTATCGATGAAAGAGAATTTCCCAGTATCGTTCATAACGTCAATTAAAACTAAGCCAACAAGTTAACATTATTAACCATTGTTCGATTAAACCACGAAAGGAGTTCTTCTGTTTTTCTGCTTCTGTGCTGATTCGTTGGAGGCATAATCCTATCTTGACGGTTTGGGTCATGTGTCCAGTTTTTACTATGGAGTTGAAAAGTGCAGTATAATATAATGACAAATTTAAGCTGATTCCTTATCAAGATGTCTTTGGTAACCCTCAGATAAAAACTCTGTGAGTGATTCCCACAACTGACGTATATTTTTCGTCTCACAAAGTATGCATATCTTAGCAAAAAGGCCATTCGATAGTTCTGGCATCTTAAAAACCTCGTCTTCTTGATTGTTATGTAAAATAAGATGTTCGTATTATTTCTTGATTCAGGTTTAAGCCGCTTTTTCTTTACTGCCTAAAAGTATGTAGTCTGCTCTTCTATCAAACGTACCTGCAGTTTACTCATAAAACGTGATAATACAAATAAATGAATACTCGTAAGACATAGTGTGGAAAATAAAAATATTAAATACGTCTTACGTGCAAAATAAAAATATTAAATACATCTTACGTGCAAAATAAAAATATTAAATACGTCTTACGTGCAAAATAAAAATATTAAATATTACGGCTTATAATTTACGTCAGAACGTAAATTAAATACGTCTTACCAAGCTCTTTGCTGATGCACACTTGTTTTTAACCTGTTTTTGTGATAGTTAAAAGAATAAAGACGAAAAAGGTGACGGTAAATATCTAAGTCAGTGATTCTCAACCATTTTTCTTTTTCTTTTTTTTTTTTTTTCCTTTTAACGATTTCGAAATTTGACGGCGCCCAAAGAAAAAGATAATTTTCAAAGTTGTTTACTTAACTATAATACACTTTGTAAAATAATTTATGATAATAATTTTGAATGTAAAATAAAATATGTACTACAAAAACAGCAGTACGTTCATTAAGGGATTAATTGCAAATTCGCTGATAAAATAAGAATACTTTTAATGAGAAATTTGAGATTGATGTTTTTGATAATTTCATTTATATTTGGTCGTAAAAATGACAATGCTACTCTCATATCGTATTCTACATTTAACAGTCTCGATCTTTTTTTCGTTTTTATATTGATTAATACTGAAAATCCGAATTCACACGAATAAGATGTAGAAAACTATAATAATATTTTTAAAGCTTTTTTTGGCCGTCATGGCATAATTGCATCTAATGTTAATCCAAGATGAATATTCTTCCGAATATTTTAAAATTAAATCTCGATTATTAGAAAGCGAAATTAGTTCTTCCTCTTCGTTCAAAGTTAATTCAAATACAGAAGTCTTCGGAACCAAAATCGGCCTAGATACCACAATTGACGCGCTTATTAAATATCTTAAAAATCGCATTTCGCCAATTCTCATGTGTACCGTATACTAGTATTAAACACATTATAATTTTTATTATATGCAATTCTAAAATTTGGCGGCACACTTTAAGAATTTGGCGGCACAACAAAAGTACCGCGGCACAGTGGTTGAGAATCACTGAACTAAGTGCTCAAAATAAGAAACAAATTAGCAATGAATTGTAGTTTTGTAGAGATATTAGGTATTTCTCTCTCTCTCTTTTTTTTTTTTTTTTTTGAAAGCAGACAAGATGAAAAATTAGCAATCACCTTCGCCGGGAATCGAACCACGGACCTCTGGAATACCGGCCCAGCGTGCTACCGTTACACCACGAAGGGAAGTGGGAGAAATACCTATATACTCCCCTTTTTAAAGGGCGACTAGGGTTTTAGGGGACCTAGTCGCCAAATCCTGGGTGCGGAGAATCATAATCCACAACCCTTTTTTAGTTCGGGCGCCACTGTAGAGACATTAGGTATTTTTTTGAAAGCCAGAAAAGGTGAAAAATAGCAACCGCCTTCGCCGGGAATCGAACCACGGACCTCTGGAATACCGGCCCAGTGTGCAGAACCACTACACCACGAAGGACGCTAGGAAAGCGGGAGAAATACCTTATAGTTTAAACACTGTTTCTGAAGAAAAATAATGTTACTAGGAAAAATAATTAAACTGTTGTTCCCACAAACGGAATTTAAATAGTTATATAGTTCTATAGCAAAAGCATCAGCGATATTATTATTGCGGAACGATTGTCTTGTTTTAGCGACAAAATATCACAGCTTTTTCTTATATTTAATTCTCAATGGTTTCTTTTTAAATCATTTACACTCAGTAATACATGTAAGTAACGGATAAAAATAATTTTCTAACGGTATTTGTTTTCATCGGGTTTTATTGTGCAGATAGCGAGGAAGAAAATAATTTTAGTTCAGAAGTAATATGTTTGATGATAATGAATATCATTGTAACCAAAAATGTTTCATCTTGCGGCAGCGGTTTTTTAAATGAAACAGAATATAAATTAAAGATGAATTATTCCTGTGTATAATTTGAAATTTTAGTTACGCATTCAATAATAAAGAAGTTTTCTGCGCTATAATTAATACTCATCAGTAACTCATAAAAATGTCAGTATCATTTTTTTTCTCTGGTCTTGCATTAATGATGAGAAAAGAGGTGATTTTGCGGCAGAAATGTATAATACGATTTATAATTATTTCTTGACGGGCTTAGATTTTCTTGTTGAGTATACTTTCTTGACGTACTTAGGTTTTCCTGTTGAGTATACTTTCTTGACGGGCTTAGATTTTCTTGTTGAGTATACTTTCTTGACGTACTTAGGTTTTCCTGTTGAGTATACTTTCTTGACGTTTGTGTCAAGTCAAGGAACATTTCTTCAATTAATACATGCATGATAATCACGCACAAACATTTCTTGTTTCGTATTTCAAAGGGAAAAGATGAACGCGTGTTCAACAAAACGAGGGCCCATCAGCGGCCGAGCGGTAAAGTCGCTGATTACTGGTAGTTCGGTCCGAGGTTCGAATGCCGCGAACTGGCTGGCTTACGTGGTTTTCCCCATGTCTAACGTGTATACGAGCCAGTTTCCCTTAGAAAGTCATTCACGAAGGCATCCCTGTCCTTAAACAGACAGGCCTAGTGTGCTTTGCCGTAATTAAATCAACCAAAACAAATCAAGAAAACGAGTGGGTCTGTTTATAAGGAATTACAGATATTTATCGCTTTTGATGTGGTGGTTAACATATCCAATTAGCAGACTATCAGAGTGTGCATTCATGATTTTTCAATATTTCTTGAGAAGTTGATTTGTGCATGTGGTCTTGTGGCGTTGCAATCAGTATACCCAGCTAGCAGACTGAAAGAATTTTTTTTCGATTTCCAGTTAGGACATCATCGATTTTCAAGATTATTTGAAAATTAATTAATAAAAACAGTTTTAAGAAATCGTCATTTAACGTAAATTATAATGTTAGCCTGTTAATTATCTCAAAAATATTGAATTTAAAGTAAAATTTATGAAAATTTAAAAATAATATAAGATATGATCTTCCCTGATTTGCCACAAAGCTTTCTTTTTATTATACTGCATGTTCACTTTCGACAGAAATACAAATCTCACATCTTGATTTTATAATATTACAAAACCGTTGAAAAAAATCTCGTGGAACTGCATGCCACTCTTCTGAAAATGGAATTTTTAGATACTAAAGGGTCCTAGGAAATCTTCTGCAGGTTGAACTTCGGCGGCCTAAAACATTCCACTAATGCCTAAGTGTCATTTTCAAGTCTAGTCAGTAAGCTGGCCAATCATTCAAGTGATATATTCCGTTTTCAAGTACTCTGACACCAGAGACACTCAATGTGGACGAGCATTATCCCTCACTATCAAAATGTCTGGGTCAACAGCATCCCTAAACAGCCTTATATTGGTTTCCAAAACCTCGTTCACATATCTATACCGGCTACAAAACTCTCCATCAAAAATAAGCAGTTTGGTGTGGTCATTTTTGATGTTTTGGTTTGTTTTGGTTTATGTGATTGTGGTAAAGCCTGGGGGGCTAGCTGTCTAAGGGAAGAGATGCTTTTGGGGAGGACTTTCTAAAGAGAAAATGGCTCGTAATACACGTTACGTATGGGGAAAACTAAGAAAACGCCCATGCAGCTAGCTTGCTCGCGGGTTTCGAACCTTGGACCAAATTATCAGTGTTCAGCGACTTTACTGCTCGGCAGCTGGTGGGCCCTATATTTTTGATGATTACACTCCAAACCTTGAATCCACTTCCGTAAAAGCCTCATGAAGCTTTCGGGTAGCGGCAGAAGTGATTATTCGAGATCATGTTGCAGCCTGAGAGTCTAAAAACCAACACTTGTAGTAGCCTCAAGTATTTTGTTTTTAATGCCGACAATGACAGAAAATCGTCTTCGGATGTAATTAGTGTTCTTCACCAGTTTGTATGCTAATTGTTTCACTGCATAAAAAGTTTCCTTTCTTAATATGACACTTAGAGGGTATATATCGGACAACCTCACTTAAATTATGGCTTTGAGTCATAACTAATGACCGGCCCAACAGCGGCCGAGCGGTAAAGTCGCTGAACACTGGTAATTCGGTCCGAGGTTCGAATCACGCGAACGAACGTTTTCGTGGTTTGCCCCATGTGTAACTTGTATATGAGCTAGTTTCGCTTAGAAATTCCCCCACTAAGATGTCTTTCCCTTTAGGCAGATAGTCCCCGAGTGCTTTGCCTTAATCAAAGAGACCAAACCATAACTAATGAATACACTGATTGTTTTTAGAAACCACAGCAACTTGCAACAATCCTAAACTCAAATTCCAGTACACGTCTATTATGCAGCATGTCGTTAATGGCTTAATTTTGCATACTTCATGCACTACTTGCATGTTTTTACGCACAGAAACCCAGTTTTGCATTAATTTGCAAATAATTAAAATTAATTAGTCACTGATTGAGTCATTGGTCACCGGTTGAATCTGTAATCGGTGTGCATAGTTTTCAGATTACCTTTAATTTTTACGAACAGTACATTTAAACACTGAAAATATTATATACAAGTAAAAAAGGACCAAAAAAAAAAAAAAAAAAAAAAAGTCTGAAAGATTTCAGATTTTAAGTTACGTCCAAAGGGGCCTTTTTTTAACGTTTTGTGTGTTACCTTTATTTATTAATTATTATGTTCCGTGTACTCAAACTATAAAATTCAGTTCAACACAGCAATGTCGCAGATTAATTTTAAACTGAGCATATCTTTAGAATTTCCGATAGAGAGCCTCCCGCGCTGGAGATATTTTTTTTTTTTCCCCTTTATAGTGTTGCCATTGCTCGCTTTGAAATAGTTTAGTTTTTTAATCAAAAATTCGTTGAAGTGTTACAAAATATGAAATCGATAATAAAACAAATTTCAAATTCAAATCAGGGCTTTCACGTGCTCATATTGTATGGAAGATTACGTTACTCAAATTTTGATGGCTCTAGGTACCGTTGTTTTATCACAGTGCGAGAAACATACATACATTTATGCAGATTCTTCATTATTTAATTTCTTTAAACATAAGACAGGGTGATAATATATGGTGGCAACGATTTGAAAAGTGATACAGCCTTTTAAAGTTTTCGACACAAAACGAAATGAATAGTCCTTCAGAGCATATTGCCCTTTGGACTAATAAAAAGTAGTACCTATTTTATTCATTACAAGTCATTTATCTAATTATTTCAGATAATTTTTATTGTTTGAACTAAAATCCTTTGGATCAAAAATTCGCTTTTTGATGCAGTTTGGAACAAGCGAAGAATTTAAAAAAAAAATTAGAAAATTTATTCAAAGAAAATTAACTAAAACTTTAGGACCTCATTATTTACAACGCCAAAAGCTGTCGAAAATTGAAAACGAGCTAAAATTATCAGCATCAAATATAAAAAAATTTTATACATAACATTTTATTTTAAAATGTATTAAAACATGGTGTTCTTTAATGTGTGATAACATAATTAAAAAATGAAACAAACAAGATTAGATTAGACTAGATTATTTCGTAGTAAAGCCCTCCAAAAATAAATAAATTAATAGTTCGAATATTGAGAAAAGTAATACTTTAACATAATTTTTGAATAATATTATATGCAGCAAAATCTTTCTGAATAAGGACAACTTGCAATTAGCCCACCAGCGGCCGAGCGGTAAAGACGCTGAACACTGGTAGTTCGGTCTGAGGTTCGAATCCCGCGAACGGGCTGGCTGCATGGGCGTTTTCGTGGTTTTCCCCATGTGTAACGTGTATACGAGCCAGTTTCCCTTAGAAAGTCCTCCACGAAAGGCATCCCTCCCTTTAGGCAGATAGCCCTCGTGTGCTTTGCCATAATTAAATACACCAACAACAACTTGCAATTACAGATGATATTTGGTCTTCTCTGGAGCTGATCGTCTTAGAAACGTGGCCTTCAAATTCGAAGTTTACATTCTGATGAATACTAGCCACTTTCAGAAGCGATCGCTTAACATTGGACACTGATTTGCGTGACAGATGGTATTTAATGAAATGCAAGAGGAGATGGACTAGACAAGGACCTAAACAGTGCAGCATAATCTTCCTAGCTCAATTCCTCAAAAGGAAAATCATTGACTAACTTATAACGAGATATATTCCACGAATACAGCAGGACGCTGTTTTGAAACAGTCCCCTACTGGATTCATTATTAAATCGTAAATAATAACATGTCACGACTTTAATAGGGGTCTCCTAATTTATCAGTGGGTTTTGAATATTTTATGAGACTCCAGCTAGAACAGTCGACATTTGTGTAGGAGGATATTGGAGATCTTTGTTAGTTATGTCATCGCGAAACGCATATTCATTAAAAAATAAAAAATTGTCTACGGTTGCTGCGAAAGCTAAAAGGGCAAAGCTCATGTTCACAGCATTTGGTTGATTTTTTTTCCTGGGGGGGATGAGATCTCCCTTAGGTTAACAAAGCTCTTCCTATCCCTTGTTCGACTACATAAAAAAATGATTTGTCCCGGATTGAAAACAGGGACAGTACGCCGCCCCATTATCTCCCGGGTGCAGCCAAGGGATCTAATTGAAAGCAACGTTCTCGAAAATCTCTGGATATTTAATCCTTGTCGCAGCTCCCCTTGGAGCGGATTAAGGGCAGGGGGGCTATATCGGGGCGGCCAGCCCTTATTAGAAACAACGAAAAAGCGTAACATCGCACTAGACCGGGCGTCCAATCCCTGTAGTTACGATGACTATTTTCATGTTCTGAAAAATCCCTTCTTTCGTCCAAGCGGTTTCTAACGCCTTTATCACTGGCAAAATATCCTTTGTCCTATCGGTGTGGAATTTAAACTTCGGCCATAAATTGGGAGCTGGATGTTTGATGTTTCGCGATACTTATGCCCAAAGCGAATACATCTCTTCTTGGATATATGTGGAATATACGACGCTGAACTTATACTCCTGTCATCCGCAAAACTCATCCCCTAAGCGCGTTTCCTTTTGAGTAGATTATAAGGGTTCGCTGACTGAGCAAAATATTATTAAATATACGAAATCCTTAAAAGTAATACAATTGTTATTTCCTTGGCGAGCAGAAGTTAATATTTACCAGTTAAGTCAGTCCGGTTATTTATGAAATGCAGTGTTAATGAATGAAACGATGCAATCGTTTCTTTCAGCAAGATCCATTTCTAGGGAAGGAATTCACGTAGAATTCATGGTAAATGCAATTTAATAATCTAATCAGGATTACATGGAACTGTTTTTGTCTTCGGTAAGAAGATTGTCTATAGTTTCCAGGAAAACTTTCGAAAGTGAAAACTTTTTAAGATTTTCGTCGAAGTATTACTTTCATTTGAGATTGTGAAATTATATGACCGTGGCTTAATATGCAAGAGGCTTAAGTCCTCCATTTGCACGTCATTGTACTAAATATTACGTTACAAGAAACTTAAAAGTATTTATAAACAGACTCTAAACACTCTATTACTTCGTTTATAATCTTTAGATGGGAAAGAAGGAGTTGTTGCAAGAGCCAGCTGGTGCACCTCTTTGCTATTATTTGCAATAAACTGTTAATCTTTACATTGGAAATGAAGTTAAAATACGTCCACTCTTCGTATGAATTGAATTAATATTTACCCCGTTTACAGGAAATAAAAAACTGGTAGTTAATATTTCAAACACATGTTGTCACTCAATTCTCAATTAAAAATGCTTCGATCAATCAAAAATGCTTCGATTCTGGTCATGAATATATATATATATACGTCTTACGGATTAACTCTTTATAAAGTGTGAATGCAGTGATCCAAAAGTCAACATACTTTTAAAAAATTCGCACCATAATGAGTTTCCTATCTATAACAATGAAATTAACACAAAAAAGAGTAAAATCAAAAGAGGTGTTCAAAGAGTTTTATTTTGCAAATTTTTAGTTGCTGTTATACTCATCAGGCGGCGCTTCATTCATAAAATAAATACAAAATACCACATAATAGTATAGATATAATTATAATAAATATAAAAATCATCATTGCTGAGAGCAGTTACAACGTACGAACAGCAGAAGAAATATTTCTATAGAAACCACTGATACACATCAAAGCATACAGCGTCTTTTCAAACTTTTAGAGACTTCGGATAATCTTTGCATGTGTATGACTTCAGTTGTTGTTGTTGTCTTGTCTTTGTATTTCATGGAAGAATGGTTGCTAGAGCCTCACGGAGATTGGACTTCTACTTCCACCCCACTTTCAAGGTACAGCACCAGGGCGGGAAGGCATCCGAAAAAAGTCTTTCTCCCTTACCACCAAACCACACCAGAGGACTTTCGGCTCGCCATATATTTAGAGTGTCCCCATGCCGCAAAGACACTATACATTTACAAACATCCATGCCTTTCCCGGGATTTGCACCCGGGCCCTTCGGTATCGCAGTAGGCTCCCTTATCCACTATGCGGTCTGGGCGGCGTATGATTTCAGTTAGCTCCCTATTAAAAAATTTCAGTATTTTTGAAGTATGGAAATCTGTTAGACTATGCATATTGAAAATATACTTGCTTTCAACTAAAATAATAAGAGTAAGAGAAGCAACATGAAGTGAGTCTCCATTCGGCATTAAATGGACGGACATTGGATTTATTCAATTAACATAATTTGTATTAATATAACTTTTAATTGCCGAGATAGCTATCTGATGGACATAATGGCAATTAAATACTTGCATTACAAGACTTCTTTTATGTATAAGGACGTAGTGATTAATAATGCACTATGTAAACCCCTGGGCAGTTCCTGAGAACAGCTGAAAAAGCACTATGCAAATGATATGAAACATTATATAACACTGTCTCGTTAAAATGGCAAACTTACAAATTTTATCACTCTACCCGATTGTTTTCAACATTGTGTATAAATGCCCCATAAAATCAATTTTGCCCATTGTGTGTGTATATATATATGTATACAAAAACCCCGTATATATGCAAAAAGAAACGTAATAATAGGTAAACATTAAAAACAAAATTTTTTTTAAAACTGTCCTGCGCTTATAGCGGCAGGATTGAAGTAAAATAAACTTAAAGCATCTAAAGTTAAAATTAAATTGCAATCAAAGCAAGGTAATTCCTCAACAATATTAATAATTGCAACCGTATATAAGAGGTTTAACACAATATCTAAACAAATTATTAACAAACACTTATCTAAATTCTGAAGCTTAAATTCATTTTCCCCTGATGAGTTCTGAATTGGAGTTTCACTAAAAGGAGATTAATTTTTATTATTCTTATAATTTTGTATATTTTCCCTTTTGCAATCTTATTTTCTGAGATTGTTCTACTGTGAATTCTTATTTTAATTTTGATCTGTTTAGATATTGCGTTAAACCTCTTATACACAGTTGCAATTATTAATATTATTGAGGAATTGCCTTGCTTTGATTCGAATTTAATTTTAACTTTAGATACTTTAAGTTTATATAATATTGCTATTCAAATTTTATCTAGCATTGGTGACAAATTATCTATTTGAGCAGCAGCATGAACAGCTTGTTTGATTTTTCTGCCACATCTAAGTTCTTTAAACAGACATCATGGTTGCATGTATTAAGATGAATCTTATATCAATATCAATAACTTTTTTAAAATAATCAATAGCATAAAAGAGATATAAGCTCCGTCTGGAAAAATCAAAATCACTCAAAAAATTATTTGACTTTCCTAACCCTTGCCGTGAAGAAGTAAAATTTCCTCTTTTTTCAAATTTTATAAGTTGTTGGATTCTTCCTGTCTTATAAATTTATTACTTTCCCCCATTTTATGTGTGTATGGTGATAGCTTTATGCGTAAAATGAAGCCATAACGATTATTCATGCCTGCAGGATTCTTTTGTTTATTGTTGTAAAGACGACCGGCTACAAATGGATGGGATATTGATATGGTGGTTACCGATGAAAACATTGCAGCAAAAACATCACAGACGAAAAAGTCGCGGAGAGAACAACGCAAGGAGAAAACATCGTCATACAAAACATCGTGGAATAAAAAAAAAGCAAGGAGAAAACTTAGTAGTTCTAACACAAAGCGGCACAAAACATTGTTGTAGAAAATGAATTTCAAAAGTAATAAAAATGCAAAATAAGTTGCTGAGCTTGACTTTCTTATAACTTCTAAAAGCCGTACCATTCTGAATTGTTTCTTTCTGAATCAGATCTTTTTTAATCTTACCTTTTCAAAGCAATAAATCAGTTACACACAAAATAATTAAAATCCCCCTTTTTTTTAATATTAAGAATTCTTAGACTTACGCAAAGAGAAAACTAAAGATATCTATCGTCTCTTTGTCAATATTTGTAAAATGTATCTTGTGTACAAAGATTTATTAGGATGAATGATATGTCGATACATTTTTTACCCCGTCGTAAATAGTCAACGAAGTATAGATATTTAAAGAGCCACTTTATCTTTGATAGCACAGTTCACTGTTGTTTCAATATATTTAGCCTTTCGAAGTGATATACACATATTTACCTTCATGATACTTATACAAAATATTAAAGTAAAATTGAGATCTATTATTCAAAATATGAACTTTACACGTATTTAAAAAGTTTGAAAAAAAATGATCTGGAGGTTAACCTGTTGCTACTAATGACCCAATTTACAAATTAAAACTTCGAATAATTTCGACTCGGAGGAGTCCATTTTATTAGTTCTATTTTCGATAGAGTGCCATTAAAATGGAAGTTACAACCAACTCCAATTTGAAATACATCCATTTGAAGGCCGAAATGAGATAAACGGATTTCTTGGGAGGGAATATTAATTTTAATCGAGGAATTCACGCATTTATGTGACCCTCGCATTTTATCTCGCAGTTAAAGCGATGGGTACTCTCATTGTGAGAAATGAGCGCTACTAATGGGATTGTCACTTTCCATTTAACTATTCTTGCATTTGGAAAGTTGGATGCGAAGTATCCAATAGCCAGCTAGACAGACTAGAGCACTTTTTTTTATTTTTTAATGTAACAATTTAATTTTTTCTTTTTACTTTAAAAGGATAATTTTTTAAGTGTAGAAAATCCTGCTAAAAATAAATGCACCGTTTTTTTTTAATGGCAGTGTAGTATCTATCTTAATAAAATATCTTGCAGAAAAAATATAAATCATGAAATCACTTTCTCATTATTTCTACATTCAAGGGAGAAAGGACGTGGTAAAGGATGATTGGCGAAGGTCGTTTAGCTCTGATGATTTGTAACAGGTTGTATTTCTGGTGGCTGAAAAAACTGGTTGTCGAAAGATTTCCATAGATTTTCCCGCCTGTAAAGGTACAAACCAGTTTTTCTCAGAAAATCCTCCATGAAGATACGTTTCCCAAATGGCAATTATTTTGCGCATGCTTTACTGTAATTAACTAAGAAGAAAATTTTGTTATCATAAATATCTAATTTTGATCTTTTGTCTTCTATGTTAAAACGGTTTAGCAAATTTACATCTGAACACTTTTCCTGTATCCAGTATCTCTCGAGAAAAAATAATGCAAATCTGATCAATCTACAGAACTTGTTCAAAAATCTCTCATCAGTTAGTAAAGAACAAGGCAAATAGAACTGCTTGTCGAGGTTAAACAATTAACATGTAGTTTTTGCGTATGATCGGCCCATCCAGTGGTAGAGTAGTTAAAAACCACAGAATACAGCACTTCGACGTGGGTTCGATTCCAGGCGAATGGGTTGGCTGTATAGCTTGTTTCCGTGATTTTCTCCGTGTGTAATATGTTATACGAGTCAGTTTCCCTTAGCAAGTTCTTCACGAAGGTATTTTCCTTAGACAGATAGCCACCGTACGCTTTTTCATATTCAGATAACCATCTTCCATACGATCAGCCTCGTAACGGAAGTTTCGATAACAGTGAAGGTGTATCAAAAAATCTTTTAAATTTCTTTTAATAATGTACACTGTTACAATTAAATGCAATATTCTAAAAGAAAAATAAATATTTCTAAGGAGAACGTGACTTTTTATGTTACTTTTGCATTTACTTTGAGAAAAATAAAAGCTTTAACATTTTTCATGACTATTCTATCACAAATTGCAATATAATTGCAAGTTATGCCTTTTTTCCGCTCTTTTCGTTACGAGGAAAGGCGATCACTTTAATTAACTTTATTACTGTCTGCCATTTTACATAATAACTGTCTGTTTCAAAGCATGATATCAAAGAATTGCCATTATGAGGATTGTATAGTTGAAATAACAATTAAAACTTATCGTTGACTAAGTAATTGCCTTTTTCATGTTGCACCTAAATCATGCAACTTTATCAGTGAGAAGTAGAAGAATACAATCTATTCATATTTGTATTTCGGTCAAGATGTATTTTGCATTTTGAAGTAAGTAATAACAGTTAAAATAATTTTATATAATTATAAAGTCTTGCATTTTCAGACTGCCCAGTCGTATTTGTTACTGTTTTTGGTCCACGGTTCTAGTGCATGTCAAAATCAAAATGCTTGAAATGATGAACATAAATAACTGTTTCTGCTCATTTATTTTCATCTCTCCCCTCCTCAATTTGGCACTTAATCAATTATTTATTTGCTGTTTAGGCAAATTAGTTAAACTATTATCTGATAATCTTTGTTTTTAAATATGCTAAACTTTGCGATGATATTAACAGTCTATAGTGATTGTGGCGTTGAATACAGAATGGCGCCAGGAAGTCTTTTACTACTAGTATTATTTAGTATCAGTATAGAGTTGCTCAATTCGAGAGGATATTGCGAATTGAGAATATTGCGGGGGAAAAAAATATCTCCTAGTATGACAAGCGGGCTAAAACCGGCTCAGGTTATTAGTTAAATAGAAGAAAAAATTAAGAAGTAGAGATCATGACTCATTCCAAAACGGTTAATTTTTTTTTATCTAACTTCTGTTGCACATTATAGATTATAATACTAGAAGTAGTCATAATTATTAACAAAATTCTGCCTGATAAACACACGGAAGAGATGTTCTTGCTTATATTTTGCGAAGAAAATGATGTCTAATTAGTGCAGGAAGCAGCTGCTGGTCCAATTGAAATAAACTTTTTTCAGTTAACTCCCAAAATATAACAGCACACTTCTTATCGGTGAGATAAAACTAACCATTCAAAAAAAAAAAAAAAAAAAAAAAAAAAAAAAAAAAAACAATATGCATTTTTTTATAATAATTTAACAGTTTTTAATATCACTACACTTTATGAGCTAATGTTTAAGATTTCTCGACTTTTATATTACTAGAGGAAACAGTTATTATTCTGTATATACCGTAGTCACTCGAGTAATAGTCGCACGTTTTTTGCCAATTTTTCATTGTGAAAGTCTAGGTGCCACTACTATGCGGTAAAAAATCTACTACACAATGTTGTACACTTTTGACGATTTTTTCTGCTTCAAAACAAGTGTGCGACTATTATGTGAGGCGAATATTACACGAGTAAATACGGTATTCAAAATATTATAAGGAATTAAACTCAGTTTCATTTCTTTGTACGTAGTTATTTAAACTATTAGATATCAATATTTTAGCTCCTGCTGAATTTTTATATCCTTTTTATGAAAATGAAAACATTTTAATTAAATTTTTTATTATATATTATTAGTTTATAAAAATAAGACTGACTGCACGTGATCCTTGGATTATCCTGATAATACATGCACACACACACACACATATATATATAGCTCTCTTTCTCTCTCTCTCTATATATATACACACACACACACACTGCTGGCCACTAAAATTGCAACACCAGGAAGGAATGATCTGACGAACGTCAAAATCACATGAAAGGAAGAAGTTGGGATGTGCAAATGATTAGTATTTCAGCTCATTTACGCGACGCAGGAAAGGGAGAAACGACATCATAAAAATCATAAAAGAAAAGTTGTGTAGTGGATTTCTCATTCGGAAAGTGCTTTATAAGGTTGCCGTTTGCTCAAAATATCGTGTTATGCCTCGAATAAGAAGAGGACATGCTTACCAGCAAGTTTAAAAATTCGACGGAGGCAGGATCATTGCTTACCGAAAGTGTAGATTATCGTTCAGTGATATTGCCGGACGCACTAGTCGACATCCAACTACTGTCATGAGAATATGGAATCAGTGGATTGCTGAAGGTCATACTGAACGGCATGCAGGATCTCAGCGCCCTCCCTTGACTAACACCAGAGAGGACAGACATATTGTGAAGTCAGCCCTGCAAAAAAGTATGACCACATCACGGGCCATCAGTTATGAAATGCGCATGTTTGCAGCACGGCCAGTATCAGCTTGTAAGGTGCGTCGACGTTTGCAGCAGCGTGGACTATCAGCAGCTTGACCAATACTTCGGCTTCCCTTGACAATGCAGCATAGAGAGAGACGGTGACTCTGGTGCTCCAAACAACAAAGCTGGGTACATGAGTGGCACAAAGTCATCTTTTTCAGACGAGTCCCGGTTCTGCGTGCAGTATTCTGATGGCCGTATACGTGTCTGGAATGTCAGAGGAGACCACACGTCACCTGCTTGCATTCGATATCGGCATAGGGGCCTGCACCTGGTGTGATGGTTTCGGCAGCCATTGGGTACACGACACCTACATCTCTAGTGCGCATCGACGGTAATTTGAAAGCAGATGGGTACATTTTTGACATCTTACGTCCGGTGGTTGGGCCCTATCTTCGGGGCTCCCAAACGCTATGGTTCAGATAGTGCAAGACCATCTGTTGCACATCGTGTTCTGACATTCCTTTATACACAGGGTATTCGATTGCTGCCCCAGCCTGCACGGTCTCCAGATTTGTCACCCATTGAAAATATCTGGTCATGAGTTGCTGAGAGACTGGCCCGCCACCCCTTTCCAGCTAATACGGTTGATGAAGTGTGACGTAGACGTAAAGCAACATAAAATCTATTTCCCATTTCTGTCATCCAAGACCAGTTTGACGCCATGCCTAATGGGGTAAGGGCCGTTTTAGCTGCCAGGGGTGGCACTTGTTTCCGCTAATTTCGCACCCCTGTAAACCTCAAAAATGCTTACAAATTTAATCATTTTGTCTTCATGCTGTACTCTTTACGTGCAATAAATATCCTTTTTGTATTTGCTTTCCTTCATGGTGTTGCAATTTTAATGGCCAGTAGTGCATATGCACACACACGTCACAGGAATAAAACTTCAAACTCTGCATAATGAACTGAAAACTTTGGTATTTGTAACGTTAAATTGGTACACAAAAAAGTAACATCTGGCATCCACTGTTTTTATGTATTTTAATTTTTTTTAGCATAACACATTTTATGGCTTGTTAACCGTTCGAACTCGTTTTGAGGTAACAAAAACCCTTAATAACCAAAATAGACAACACTTGTTCCGTGTTTGCTTGCCTTTCTTCATGACGATTGGGAAGCACTCGACTTTGTAAATAACCAGTGCTGATAGTCGTCCATGTGGCAGTAAGCTATTATTTAGCTTTCCTGCGTACCGTTGCAGCAAAATTATTAAAAAATAATATAAAATACTTGTTAATATTTTTTATCTTTATTTTTTTCTGATAGTCGTCCATGTGGCATTAAGCTATTATTTAACTTTCCTGCGTACCGTTGCAGCAAAGTAAGTAAAAAATAATATAAAGTACTTGTTAATAGTTTTTATCTTTATTTTTTTAATAATACATCTAATTCATGATTCTTATAAACAATTTCACCATTATGCGATTAATGAAAGGCATTTCTAGTGATATGCATTATAGAGCACGACTGCAGAATAATCGTTTAAAATTCGCTAGGTCCCAGGAAACAAATCTCCTCCACCTTCGTTACAGCATGACTCTGTATATTCATTAAAAAAATATTAAAACCATTTTCCTAAGTTTTACAGCGAAAAACTTTGGGCTTTTTTTTTTTTTATTTTTTTTATTGTGGATTTCTAGGGAAATTGTCAAATGTTTCAGAACATCAGAAATTAAGGATACTGGAATATGAAAGGAAAGGCGGCAACATTCTTTTATGTTAATTTTATTTAAAAAGAGAGAGAGGAAATTTGCAAATTTCAAGGGACATCGTGAGTCATTCTCCGTCAGAAGAAAAAAGATTGTCTACTTTTTTTGAAATGAACGTCAAAGTACTTTTTGGAGGAGAGGAGTTGTTTAGTTTTCATAGTTTATGTGCATTATATAAATTATTCACTCCGATACTTATAATTTGCCTGCTAATAGGAGACATTAATATTGAATTTATTTTTTGAAGTAAGTTTAGGGCAAACTGATTACTTTTGTTGTAAAATTCTTTTTTAAAATTTTATTTACTTATTTTTTCTCCCTTTTCCTTATAAGAAGCAACTAAATGTGAAGCAAGTATAACTTCGTTGCTTTTAGTTAGGTGTTTTTAGCAAATGCCCCCTTTTCCCTATAAGAAGCAACTAAATGTGAAGAAAGTATAACTTCGTTTGCTTTTAGTTAGGTGTTTTTAGCAAATGCCTTATGGGGGGGGGATTAAAGCAAGCGTTACTGAATAATAGTTTTGATTTTATCATATGTACCGTTTTGCTCGAATTCTTTTCAAATATTTACGAAACTTTCAAAATAAATAGGCTGTTTCTAAGCTGTAAGCAAATCGTCAGACATAAAAACTGAATGCAATTACTAAGTAACAGCTAAGATTTAATTTTACTGTGTTTGAATTTTTTTTTTTTTTTTTTTTTTTAGAGCATAGAATCTAGTGTGCAGTTTAAGTAGATATTTTGACAACTTTGCGTTAGGAAGATATTTTGTGATGCCCTCTGCCCTCCCCGTCGTAGTAATGACGACTGGAGAGCAAGACGTTGGGCTTCTTTGCATTTGAATAGTGTGTTACCGAAGCCATAGAGCGCTGCAGGGTCAGCACGAAACCATGACGTCATCCCCATGTAGGCGAGGTCTCCTTACTACAGCCCGCCTTTCTTATTTTTCATTGGAGAGGATCTGTAAGGGCGGAGCGAGAAGGCATCGATCAAGAACAATATTAGCAAAGCGCTAGCGCATCACTGCGCCTTTGTTGTGGCTTTGCTACAGCGCAAACCGAAGCATTTGGCCGGCGAACCGGAAATTGAGACGTAATTATTATCTAAGAGGAGCAGACGTCTCGCTTATCACAAATTTATGGATAAAGTACTGATGTGCGATTGTAGAAGTTTTCTTTTGAAAATATAAAATGCAATAAATTAATAATATATACATTTTGAAGCCAAAAAACTCAAATACGAAGATTAAAATCATTGCCATGAAATATTTTCTTTGATTTCTCTCTCTCTTTTTTTAAAATTTATTTACTTCAGAATTAAGTGCAATTGACTTCAGAATTCTTTCAATAATAATGACGACATTGAATCACTAGTTTTAAAATCGCGCTTGTTGCAGATCATTTAAAATTGCTTCAATGTAAATAAATCGCAATTATTAGAGTAAGCGACTGTAATTTAATAGTTGGACAGAGTAGTAATGAATAATTATTGAATACTACTATTAAAATTCAGTCATCATCTGCAGGTAAAACACTACATTAAAATAATTGTAAGCTACATGCCTTGTTGTTATGGGCATTCGTACTATATAGCGCTTTGAAATAATACACCTTGTCTATAGGTAGGGGACTAGGCTCCAGTCATTAGTTTTACCAACGCAACCCCACCACAAAGTTCCAAACGAGGAATGGACAGGGAAAAATTAAGTCCACAAGTATTAAATACAAACTCTTTGAATTAACACTTTCACCAGGTTAAATTTCCCGTAAGTTGTTCACATACTGCTGCTTTAACCTTAAAACATATTTCATATTTATGTACAACATTTCGAGTTATATCTTGAGCATTAATTCCCCAAAATTTGCTGCGAACCTGATGCAATAAAGCTTGTGCACTAAAATGCAAATATTTGACACGGTAAGGCTCAAACAATTAATCTAGTAAATAAGTGATCATTTTATTGTAATACAGATTTCTATTTGTAAGTCTGCGCTCTACTCTCAGAACAGAACCTTTTTCTAGAAATGGACATACATATTTGAACTTACTTTTTTAGAACAAACACAAATTTTATTTTTCAAAGAGACAATATTCTTGCAAAATGTTGTGATTGTATTTCTTCTAAAAATAAGTTTAAATTTCTATGTCTGTTCCTAGACAAGGGTTTTCTTTTGAGGGTAGGAGGCCAGACTTACAAATAGTGATCTTAATTACAGCAAAAAATGTCCTTATGTAATGTCAAAAGATCATATATTTACTAGATTAATTTTTTAGTATTACCATGTTAAACATTTGCATCTTGGTGGGCAAGCTTTATTGCATCAGGTTCGCAGCAAATTTTGGGCTATTAATGCTCAAGATATAGCTCGAAATGTTGTATAAAACCATGTAACATGTTTTAAGGTTAAAGCAGCTGTATGTAAACAACTTATGGAACATTTACCTGGTGAAAGAGTTAATTCAGATTTTGTACTAAATACTTGTGGACTTGATTTTTTCCCACCATTCTCCATTTGGAATTTTGTGGTGCGGTTCTTTTGGTAAAACATTAATATACATTTGAATATTAATTATTATTATATTAGAAAAGAATATTAGAGGCCATTCAGCTACCTACACACGACGTGTACTATTTGATTGTTGAAGATGATTTAAATAATCAGTTTGCTAACGTTTCAAAATAATTTCCATAAACTTGGTAAACTGATTACTTTAAGATAATTTTCTTATCTGGCAATGATGATTGAGTTTTAGTAGTTAGATATAATATACAGATATTGAATAATTTGTATTAATATTAGTAGTATATGAAGATTTATTCCTAAACTCATATAAACTCTTTATAACAAATATCGTAAAGCCTGCTTTCAGTGCCTATAAATTCAATTCATTTGTCACTTAAAAATTTTCAATGCTCATTTCAAATATAACACGTTTAAAGAATGCATCTGCAAAAAATGTGCAGTTAGCAGTTTTTATGAACAATAAAATGTCTACATTTTAATTGATGTATTTATACGAACCGTAATTTTCGGCAGAGAAAAGTGACAAAGATACTGACTTAAATGTGGATACCTTTAAGGTACTGTATGTTTCACTTACGTAACAAACTTTTATCTAATAACCTTGATCTGAAAACCATGCTTTATTCTTTCCGAATATAATTACTCTTCTTAATTATACCACAGTGCTTTTATAAATTTGCAACAGTTGAATAGATTGTTATAGGTGTATCTATCTATATAATATTTAACACAGCTTGATAATTTTCCCTGGCTATATAATAATGTGTATGTCACCAGAAATCCGTGATGTTACTTTCACTGAATGAATTTTTTCCTCTGTTCTTTGACTCCCCCAGTGTAATGTGAGAGATAAACTTCAATATAGGATACTCTGGGAAGTCAGCTCTCTTCCCAGAAATCAATAATAATTTACTTACTTTTTATGCAAAGTACAATTCTATGTTTTTATGTATGTAGTGGTCTTTCTAATTTTATTTAAATTGTACGATTTTGATGCATACCAGTACAAATTTTAAACTTCTTTTAAGTGTTGTTTAATTGTTTTATCACAGCCATCTTAAGAATTAACATTTCTTAATTTTAGTTTGCAATAGTTTTACACTTCCTTTCCTCCCCCCTCTCTTTTGGTAGCATAATAGTCATGAACAGGAAAATTACTTTTAATATTCAACAACCTAGGATATTTTGTATGTTAGATGCATTAGAATAAATTGCTTCCTTTCAGTACGTAACTTTTACATATTCTAAATACACTCTTCGCTATTTTGCAACTACCTATATTTAGTTTTACTGGCAATCTTTAAAAATGCAGTTTTCAAGGAAGGTTCCATTTTCCTTAGAGTGTATTTGCAGTTGTTAATCACCCAAACAGAAGAAAGCTTTAAACATTTAACACCATTGTATTCTAGATTTCCAAGCAGTACAACAATAAATAATTTATTCATTAGGCATTCCTTTAATTATTTTGATATGGAGCTTAAGCTGCAAATAATGTATGGGATAGTGTCTCTTAGAATTAACCGATCATTTCCATCCTTTTGCACTGAAAGGGTGACAGACTTTAAGCTAAGTGCTATCAAATTCTTCTAGACTTTGAATATTCACTTATATATATATATATATATATATATAAATTAATCGTAAGTAAGTTCAAATTTCTGCAATAAATCTAGAGTTGAAGATATTTGCTTAAAAATAAATGTTTACTATGTATACGTATTACTTACTAGAACTAATAAAAAGAGTTATTTTTTGCACTTCAACCGATCACGCCAAGTACACTAGAGATCGAGGCCTTGACTTCCTTTGAAAATGTATGAGAATTCTTTGACTAGCCCTTGAACATTTATTTAGTTAAAACGAAACTGAGGCAACGATTCTAGATTCTTAGCTGTGCCTTTCATAATGCAGAATGTGCACTTATAACTGTCCCTGCAGCAGCAGATTTGCTATGTTGCAAAAGCATTTTTTTATGGCTACACGATTCCTGATTATTTTGGTCTTAAGAATACCTAAAATTTATTATATCGTGCTCCCTTCCTTTAAGCATATCGAAATGGAGTAAATCAATGTGCAGCAATTTTTACAAATTTCTCATTTTATGAACTACGTTTGACTGAGGCCTCTACATTGCTTGGGATTAGTTGCCTAAATTACATACATGTTTAACTGAGGTGATTGCTTTCTGTTTATATTCACCTGTTTTAAATAGTCCTTTTCTTAAAAATGTAATTTGATTAGATGGCTTGAAAAGTTTTGTATTGTTTGGAAACTATGTTAAACTCAGTCATACAAAGCATAGGAGTTTACCAGAATAAATGAATTAAAAAAGCTAAATTAAGCAATAGACAACCTTTTAGTTTTTACTGCTAAAAAAGTACTCCATGAAAATTACATCTTCTAAAAGTAAGCATATGATACAGTTGAGGGGAAACAAGCTTTTAAAACTGTGCACTAATTATAAAAAGCAGGGGGAAGGAACTTCAATGTAATCTAAGTTGCAACACATACTATGAAGTACATGACGTAAATAGAAGTTATATTAAAATAAATTTCACAAAACGTTTTTTCAACATTTCATCCTTTTTAAATAATTAATTCAAGGGTTGAGTTTTGATTTATATAATTTAATATTTAAGGTGATGAAATAGCATATATAAAAATTTACTATGTTGATTTTATTTGCTAGAATAAACGTAAAGAATTTCTATATAATATTTAAGTTCATTATTTAATTCTGAGTTCAGAATGATTTAAATTTTTTTTCTTTTATGCTTCGTGATGCTTAAGGCAATGGCATAACATAATACGTAATTGCACATTTTGAAAAGAAAAACAGCAATTTTGTTTGTTGAAAAATATTTTTTTTTTAAAGCTGAGACCCACGAATTTTTACTTATATTACATGAAAGTACCAAAGGATTAAAAATTGTTTTTTAAAATTTGTTACACTTTTTCTTAAATTAACAGAAAACATATTTTTAAAATTAATGCTTACTTTTTAAATTAATTTTGCTTAGTAATTTTGAAAAATTTAAGCCTAACTTTCTGCGTAAAGATAATACCTTAAAAACTTCACATTCTTTGTTTGGCAGTAAAATCCAAAATAAAATAAAAGTACACCATATACATCTTTCTGCATAGTCTTTCAAACATTCAAACATATGAATATTAAACATCTTTACAGGCATGAAAATGGTTAAAAATGGCATCTTTCTTTGTTCTTTTTGTTAAATAACTCCTAAACCTTTGTAAATAATTTTGAGCAACCTAAATGTTCTAATAAAAATGAAAAATGTCACCTTTCTTTTCTCTCTCTCTCTTTTTTAATAACTTTTAAAATTTGGTAAATAGTTTGGTGCTATATAAATGCTCTAATAAAAATGAAAAATGTCACCTTAGTTTTCTCTTTCGTTTTGTTAAATAAGTTCTAAATCCTGCTAAATAATTTTGTGCTACATAAATGCCATAGAGCTAATTAAGAAGACACAGAGTTTTCAAATAACGGGGATCATCTAACCAGTTTCTGTCTTCAGTGTTAAAAAAATCGTAACGTTTCTCTTCCCCATCCTGCAGTTTGCGATCATATGCACATAAGAATAGCAAGATAACTAAAAACAAATCATAATATTTCAATATTTAATAATATTATATTGATCTAATTTATTTTTATAGTTTTATAATGATCATTTCCCGTAACTTTTAATTAAATAGAAAAATTGCTGGAAAGAATTTATAAAACATGTATACAGTATGGGAAGAAATTTAAAAAGCATATATATAGCAATCGAAAAATTTATTAAGGTGGGTGCGTAAGCAGTGAAAAAGCCACTAGATGTAATCTCATAATTTTCCTTTAATTGCATTCCATGAATGTTAAATAATCTGAACCATGTGTTATTAACAGACACATTTAAGATATAATTTATTTAATAATTTCTAGTTTAAAATTTTTTCTTATTAATTTATCCACCCATGAACGTAAACTAGATATGTAAATTGGTAAATTCTTATACTGTTGAAATAATACTGTTTGAAATTGCTTACACAATGCTATGAGAACTTTCAAGCATATTATAAAAACAGATAAGAGAAATTATCAAAATCATAAAAACAACCTTGTATTTAGCGTAAGTATGTTGAAACACTCAATCGATTTCGAGGGCAGCTAAAGGTCCCTCCTCATCAGGAGAAAGAAATACCTAGAAAGAAGAGATATTTTTTTTTTCTAGGTATTTCTTTCTCCTGATGATGGAAGGACCTTTAGCTGCCCTCGAAATCGATTGAGTGTTTCAACATACTTACGCTAAATACAAGGTTGTTTTTACGATTTTGATTGTCACATTAGCGTGTTTCTCTTCTACTCAAGAGAAATTATATTAGTATAAACATCCAATGCCATAAAAAATAAGTAAATATTAAATAAGTAAACAAATGAATGACACTATTTTATGAATGAATAATACCACAATGAGCAATAACACAAACTCTGCAAGAAAGAAGGAATATAGATCAGATCGTGCAACCAGGCGTTAAGAAATACTAATTTTTAGTACGGTAAGCAAAAAATTTAAAATCGTTCTCGAAAATACCGTCCTTCTTTGTTTATTTACAATAACGTAACACTTCGTCTATCAACAGTATTATTTGTAGTGACTTGTAAAAAACAGGAAAAACCACGACTGCAGATTATAACGTTTGGTTTAGTGGACATGTATGATACTTTATTTATCATTCATTCTTTTCCCAGAAGTGCAAAACACGCGTACTTGTTGTGATGAAGTTACTCTAAAAGTTAATTAAACACTGCTGTCTGTGAATTTTGATTAATGTGCCTCGTTTAGCTCCAAAATGTTAAACGCTGGTGATTAGGTGTGAACAGAAAATAATTTTAAAATGTCAAATACAGCCAATGTAGATAGGAATTAAGTATGAAAATTCCTTTTCTATTTTCATGGCTGAAAATATTCAAATTTATTACGAGCCTCAGCAGCACTTCTTCGTACTTAATTCAAGTATGCGCAAGAAGTTTTTAAACGTGTCAGCTATCGAAAACACACAGACCCCTCACTCGAAATGCAAAAAAGTGGTTGAACGATTCGCTCACATAAATTGGTGCCAGAATATATAACACAAAATTCCTGTTTCTCGTGAACTAGGTCAGGTCGGAGACAGTGTCACAATACAAAGTAAAACGTAATACTTTTTCTTATGCCCACTCTTGTTTCTTTTTTAATCATTTCAATGATAACAAGGAAGTCTCGTTTAAAAAATAGGGAAAAGTATTAAGATTTTATACTAGCGAAGGCTTTCTTGGAAACATAAATGTCTGGAGTGAATCAAATAATCTATTTGCATATCATTGGTAGGCATAATACTGAAGCATAAAGAGTTTTTGAGAATATCCTAGCACACAAAGATGGAGACACGGGGACTTGACGCAAGTAAGGTTAGGGAATCCGACTAAGCACCACCACAAGGCGTCACCTTGTATGTTCAGTGTATCTTGATATTTGGTCCTGAAGAGTAGGAGAAATAACAGTCATCGCCTCCATAAATCGTAGTAAGTAATGACAGCAACGATGAAGTTGGGGCGACTTTTTACCCCAAGTGTTCTAACATGGCCTCCAAGAGAACATGATTTGGAAACAAAAGGTTGCTCACAGAGTTAAAATACACATATTTGTCGTATTCAGTGTCATTCCATAGAGTCAAACACACTCGCATGCCGCACTGCGGGCCTTAAGACGCGAAGAAGACGGAAGAAAAGGACGAGCATAAGCGGCGTTTGCGAACGTCGTCTCGGCGCAGTCTGCTGGAGCAGTCTGGCAGACAGAGTCTTGGGCCGAAAAGGTAAGCCTCTTAGAGAACGCGGTGATCTGACAGTTAATTCCAGTGTTTAGGAAGGTGCTTTGACAATAGATTATATCTTAAGCAGGCCGGATAGACAAGGTCCCGTGCAGCGCCCTCGCCGAGAGAACTTCGGGAGCTTAACCGCAAACAGATCCCAGTTTTTGTGATTTTAATCGGATTTGGTTCTGGGAACGCCTCTCTTCTCTTTTGGGCATTGTCCGGGCGGGGGTTACCTGATCAAGTCCTCCCAGTCATTATCAAATAACGTTTTTATTTATTTACTATTGATCCTCCTCTTCCTCCGTGCTTACAATCTCTCTAAGCTTATTTCCGGAAAGGATTAGGCGGAAGCAGCGAAAGAGGACGCTCATATTGGATTACCCTGTAACACCACTTGAGTGGCAGCTGCACTCTTTCAATCACTATCACCACTTGATCTGTTTTATCACCTTCTTTATGGTTAGAGTCTAATAAGATGCTAGCTGCCTACCGTCGCAATTCAAAACGCAGTTGAGGCCGAAAAACTTCGTATCTTTTATGTTTCAGCGCTCACTAAGTTTTCGTTTTTGACGACGTAAAAAATTGCTTTCGATTGAAGATTGTTCCTCCTACTTTCTCGGAAGTGTTCTTATTTCAATTTTCCTTACAGCTTTTCCTTAAATTATTGAGTAAACAAAAAGGCGGGTAAAGAAAAAGATTCTTAAGTACTTAAAAGTCCGGCGAAAGCGCTGTTGATTCCCGAAATGCCTCCGCTTCGATGCTTTTCCATTTCGTCCTTTTAGAAGTGCACCCGCTTTTCCCCTTTTAAGTGCAATTACTTTTATGCGGCATCGATATTCATAATAACAAAAATAAGGTTTAATTATCTTCCTTAACGGTGGTCACACCACATTAACGCAAAGCGCTTCTGCCTTCTCAGTAAAAATGCTCTCAGATTGTCGATAAGCAGATTAAAGAACTGAAGCGATACATTACCGGTCTTATTCTCTACACTTTCCAGTGAAATACGGCCGTAATAGTCAATTACACTGAAGACTGGTTTCTGCAAATTATTTCTAAAGAAGCTCAGCCTTTTAAATTTCGCCTGCTGTCCTTTTAATATTCGAAGAAACAGTTCTTAGAATTACACTGACCATTATATGAAGCTTTAAATAGTGTAATATTTATTCAGGTTTCCTTCTAGAGAACTGTATTAAATATATATTCATTATTTTATTATTCTTTTAACGTTGTATTCGATTTCGATTTTTATAATCTGATTTGGTACCGTGTCTTTCATTTGGACTCAAGTACACTCTAACTGTTTTAACTTACTAAATAAAAGATACTCCGTGGAAAATTCTTTGAAGTAAGGCACATGTTACGTAGAATGTTTTATTAGATTCTACTTCAGATTATTCAAATGTCTGTCACACGTTACACTATTTTAAAGTTCTTAAGAGATTCTGAAATCCGCATTGCGTATGAAAATTTCAGCTAAGTATCGGAAAACAGACACTGAAGTTTTATATTTAAATGTAATACCTTTTAAGAATATATCATTAATATTTCAGTTATTGATGAATGTTGTTGCTGTTTCTAAAATAATGCAAGCAAGTTGCTTGTAATTGAAAAATGTTTTTAGTTCAGACAGTTAATAATACAAAAAATTACTCAAAAATAATGTTTATATTTTTGTCTTTGTATTTCTGATACATGCATTGTAGAGAATATATAAATATATACCGAAAATCTGAAGGGAGAGGTTGGACAAATTTAGGACCGATATATGGCGTAACGCCATTAAGGCATTAATTGAAAAGATGTATTTAAAATCATATCAGGAGTTTAAATGCAAGTTACAAGGATCTAATGCATAAATGGAGATGTAATAGAAAAAATAAAACTCGAAAACCACAGCCAGTAAAACTGATAATAAAAGTTAGAAAATAATTATTTAAACTTAGAATATAATAATGGAATTTTTTTGGGATAATTTTGACACTTCTTTAGCTAACAGTGAAATTCTTAGCATAGCGAAATTTCGCTCATAAGTATCTACCCAGTTTCATTCCACAATTTTGCACTGATTAGGTGATACTAATTTATTTTTTCTTTCTTGGATGGTATACATCAAGTATCCTCGAAATGCAGAAATCACTTGTTTGCAATTTTTAGAATCAATAATGATCTCTGTAGATTATTGAGCGAACTTGCTTTCAATACGAACAAGCAATGGGCGGGCGAATAAATTGCTTTTTATTTGATTCTATTATTTTCAGTTCTAAAACTCCAACCATATTGATTTTTTGGTGATTTTAATTATTTTTTTTATTTCCTTCAAATTGGCTGTCATAGTCGTAGATCCAGGTTCTAATCTCAAAGAAAGTCAACATGTTTGCAAGTGTAGAGTGTCTTTGAGGCATGGGACACTTAATATACTGCCGAGCTAAAAGCCCTCTCAAGAGGTTATTGGTAGGAGAAGAGTGGCAGGAGACCACCGGATCTGTCCTTCAGGATACTCTTCACTAAAACTGACAAGGAGCTTTTCATCTTTCGCGGCTGTAATTCGATCGTCCTCTATGGTTCTCTGTGATGAGGTAGTTTAGTAATCGAAGAGTTTGGCCATTTCCAACGAATGCATTAAGTTGCAAGTATGTGGCCGTTTGAAACAATGGCAACAACAACAACAATAAAAACATCCCTTAATTTCCCAGTTTCTTTCAGATTAAAATTATTTTAAATTCGTCAGCTCATCAGTTTTGGAAATATTGTCTTAGCTTCATTTATTTTAATTTACAGATTCTGTTTATCTTAACTTCATTTATTTTAATTTACAGATTCTGTTTATTTAATTCTCAACTGAAATTTGAAACGAATCTGATTCTGCAACTCAAAGTTATAAGTTGTCATCGAATTCCTAAATTACAATAAGTTATAATCCCTTATAAAATTAGAATCTTCATTTAACTCTTACGTACGCTTTATCCTAACTAAGTAATTTAGTTCAGTCTTATTTAATTCTATTTGTTTTACTTTAACATATCTCGAAATTCAATTCTTGTTTCGCTCTTTCTTCATTCTCTTCTAGTGATTAAGTCAGTAACAAAGCTACTTTGAGTTTCATAGGGTTTGATGGTTAGTTGGTTTGATACAGCCATCAGCCAAGTCTGATGGCTGCATCAAACCAGCGATGGGTAATCGCCGATTTTCCACTGTCATCTGTCTGTGGCGTAAAGCGGCTCCAATTTAATGGGTAATATCCTTGAAGTACGATACAGGAATTCTTTTCGATAAGGATAAAAAGCCTTCCACATACAATTAAAAAGCGATAAAACACTCGAAATCCTCTCTTGAACGTTTCCTTTTAATAATTTGTTTTTGTTGCACAATACTGATTTTATTAGTATGCTTTTAATGTTTTTAATCAACGCCACATAATGATTGCGGTACAGCACTGTACATACAATTTTCCAAAGAATTTATTTATTTTATACTCGTTTATTTATCTTATTTCGTTAATATCAGTATATGTTTATTTAGTTGAATTGAACAAAAGCAGAATATACATAGTAGAAGAGGAGTACGAGGAGGAAAAGTGATTTAGGATATTGTAATTAGTTATGCAAGCCATGGAGATTTGAAGTTATAAAATTTCCTTTATTATAAAATTTCTTAAATCTTTAATCTTCCTAAAAATAAAAATGCTTTAGGTACCTTCTAAAATGTTAACATAACACGAAATGGTAAGTAAAGCTAATTACGCTACACCGAGGTACATGGAGTTAGAAATACTTTGATTAGTTACAAAAATACTCCAGATGATCGCAATTTTCAGTTAACTATATTATAAATTAAACATGTGCTACATTGTTGAAACTAGATATATTATTAAAAAAATTAAATCATTAAGAAATGAGTTTTAAATCGCTCACTTGCTAAGCAATGCATTTATAATTAACTGAGAGATAAAGATCTTGCATCTCGTGCAACTGCAAAGCTTGCCAAGTTACGTGGAGAATAAATCGCATGGAACGCATAATGTAACGGTTCCTAAAAATGGAATAATGCTAAAAATGTTTCTAACATCAAAACAGAAAAAATGAGAAATAGGATCATAACAAACAATTAATATTCAGCTTCCTATATTGCTCCATGTAAACTAGATTACTTTTTTTTTTCCTTTTCCCAAATGTCCACTTTATTTTCCAAAGTATTCATCAGGCATACACAAACTCATCAGTAATTTATTCGTTTCATTACTAAGAACGTTGCCCATTGTGCACCACAGGGGATAGACCGATATTGTACCCAAGATAGGGGAGATATGCACATACAGCCAAACATCAAGTTGTAAACGAACTTATGCTCTTCCTTTCGGGCATGTAGTCAGCTACCGTTAGCCTTTGTACCATCCAAGACGACACTAATTTACCTTATCAGAATAAGAAAATACTTCTCGAATCGTTCTTTTATAATAACATGAATTAATTTGCCTGATTATGATTGTAATTATTGTCAAATTCTTGTTTTATATGAACTAAGAATGGAAGAAGAAATATTTATTCAAGATTACCAATAAAGATTGATTATTATGAAATCAGGTAAAAGTCAGTTTTAGACTGAAGTTGATTTTAATCAGATAGAAAGGTGAACTGTGGAAGATTTCTCGATATACGTAACAAATTTAACTAAACACAGGCCTCATCTATGTTTGAAGCATACAGGGATTTAAAATTCGTACGGTTCTCTTGTGAAGGTTGCATGTTGTCACGACTGCATTTGCTTGCTAGTAACCATTAAGATACATTCTTTAAGGTTCAAATTACCTAAAGCTTGACAGTTCCAAGCTTCAGTAGCTCAGTACTAAGTTTCGTTTTGCGAAAAGGAGATTTGTTCAAAACACTTTTGGAGTCCGTATCTTTACAGAGATGTCTGATTAAAGCAGAACTCGTAGAAGATTAGGATACGCTTTCCAAAATTTTTAGTCTTGCGACCCCCATATACTTATCTGGAAATGATCCATTTGCATATAATTTCTCCTGAAGGGTATATAGCTACAGGGGGGGGGAAGTCTTATAAGGTGGTTATGTAATAATGATTAAATGCATGCCAATATAAAAGATTAGTTGACACTTGTAAACTAACTAATAATTATAAATAAATATTCATCTTCAGAACTTTTCTCGACCCACCAAAATTTTTCTAGCAATTCACACTTTTAGGAAGTACTGGGCTAGAAGATTCACTTCAAGGATTATATTCTCATAGTTAGGACTCCTCCTGCTCCACAAAGAAGTTAGGAATGTGAAATCGGCTTTAGTTATTAATCCTTCAAAGTAATTTGATTGTTTAGTGGAATTATTAGTTAACGGGATGACTCAGTTGCACTTACTTTTAAAATAATTATAAAAATTCTAAATTATTGAAGAAAGCTTTTCTCTTGAGTTCTGCAAAATTTATATACATAGATGTAAATAAGAAAGGAAGATGAAAAGTATAACTGAAACTTGATGCCCCTCAATTATATCATACATATAAATTGTTTACCGTAATATTTAGATACACTTGATATTATAAATAAGTCTATTTCTTTCTGATACTGCTTTTCTGATTAAAAAAATATTTTTTGTAAAGCCAATAACTTCCACAAACTGGTTCTATGGTTCTTTTTAAAATGCCTCCCTGTTCCGTGTTTTGTTTGTGAAGATTCGTGTTAAGAAACGCAAAACGCGTGCAAGATAATTTACGTTTTTCTAAACTTTGTTTCTTATTCTTTTTAAAACATTCGAACTTTTCAAGAACTTTCTTTTTTCGCTTCTAATGAGATTACTTAACATATTATTGTACAACTTACTATTAAACCTTTATTCATTCTGCTAGCACCAGTACTGCTATTATATATTTTTATTCATCATACTCATTTATCATTATTTTCGCATTACTGTTGCTACTGAGCGTCGCCTGAGATAACCACTGACTTGACATTGTTGTAAAAGTCTTACAGTGTTAATAGTCATCCTGGCAAGAGGGATTATTTCTTCCGTATAAAAATATAAATATAAATATTACGTAGACATACAAGGCCTGTGTATAAGCATAGATATGCTAATTACAAACATTGTCTTGTACAAGTTACATGTGATAGTTACATTAAATCATGACATTTATGTGCACATTTAAACATTATCTGAATTCATATTTACAATACTTTTACTCAGATAATCAAAGTAAACTTGTAATTCATTTACACATTGACTGTATTTTCAGTGTCATTTTTAACTGCTTTACAATATTATTTTTATCAACTACATACAAAATGGATAGTAATGGGCTTACATTACAATAGTTTTTGCTCTGACAGTTCTATTATTATTCTACGGGGTGAGCTATTTTTCTAGTGTTGATTTTCAGTTGTTGTAGTATTATCTAGCTTAAATTGGATGGGGAGTTATGGGACTCAATTTTCTGGTACTTAAGCTGAATTGCTTGGAAAAGTTCCAACTGCTATTAAAGTTGTAGTACCAATCAAGGGAGTATCTTTGTTACTGTTCAATTACTTGGATATTACTGCAAGAGTCAACTATACTAATCTGCTGCTCCGGTAACTGCGAGTTGTCAGCTCAATGTACTCCACTTTTGTAAGGCTTTTCCCCAACACTTTGATTTCCTATTGAAATTATGCTGCGAAGATACAATTCTCAAGGGAGGGGGAGAATCTCTTAGTACCTTGCTGAGCATAGCCTGATCACCTCCTCTATCTTAGTTTATTACTGTTGCTACTGCTGCATCATTTCCGCATTTGGGATTTTTTCCCCGATTATAATACTTTTCAGTTTAATTTAGTTTAAATTACTTTTAGATGGCTTTATGTATGAAATGAAAGGTAAAGCGACACTGTTAAAATTAATTAACAACTTAAGAAATAATTTAGTGTTGCTCAGAGTTTATCTAGATGGGTGAATAAAAAAAAGAAATTTTTACATATTATTGTTTTTAGTATTTTTATGATCCGTTGCCCTGATTGCTTTTTTTAGGTATTTATACCCGTTTTAATTTGTTTTTCAATTTTTTTTTTCTAATCCTGGCCAATGGCCGTAACTTTAAGGGTTTGAGGGAAAAACTGGAAATTCATTAAACTGAAATGAATATTCTTTATTGACTTACTGGTTAAAGTAATAATTACACGTAAGTAAGACATAGATCAGAGGTTCTCAACCGGTGGTACGCTTACCACTGGTGGTACGCAGGAGAAAAATAGGTGGTACGCAAAGAAGCAAACTATTTTTAACTATTAAATTCAAAAATTGAACCCCTAACATCCTGATTGAGGTTTTTTCTCTAACACTCTTAAATTTATGCGATCTGAGCTTTTTTCAAGAGTGGTGGTTGTAGTATTACTTTGTAGTGGTGGTACTAAAGGTTTTCAATTTTTGTTTAGAGAGTACGCCTAGTCAAAAGGTTGAAAACAGCTGAAATAGATGATATAATTAAATAAATAGGTAGCTAAGTAAAAAAAAATTAAGATCTATGATGAATAAAATTTTTTGAAGAATTTTAGCTGTTGTTAATCCCATTTTGGATGCTGAACTGAGAATGGCAGCAACTGACTGGATAATTTAAATCAATAATAAACAAACTTTAATAAATCAAATAAAATGCGAAAGCAATAGATTTAGAATTTATTATTAAATAATGACATTTTAAATATTTAAGTATTTTTATTGACTTTCTAAGAAGAAATCTTAAAGCATTGAGTCATAAAGTTTCATTGAATAATGAAAACTATCATGTTTCAGCACTTCTGGCCATTTTGTACAATACCAAGAAAATAATGAAAACTTGAAGGAAATGCTAACGTATATAAAACACAATGATCATGAATGGACGATTTTAAACTGGATTTTAAATGGAAACTTTAAGTTTTGCGCATGCTTGGAAAGGTTATGCTGAAGAGTAAGAAGCTCAGCTTTGCTTGTAAAAGTCAAAGGTAATGTAATCTTTGACTAAGAATTTCCTTTTAAGAAAACATTTGTGTTTTAATTGCTTCCATAAACATAAGTAGCCACTTCATGTAAAGAATTTTCTAATGAAATCCGCGTAATATCTTTTAATGAAATGTGTGTAGTATTTTCGAATGAGGTAAATACAGCATGTTGTTTTATATGATTATTTTTTCATTATTCACTTCAACACGCTATGTAAAATATACGCTGCAATCAAAAAGTGTTAGTAGAACTGCAAGAAATACTGCCGCGCAAGGTATGGTGCAAATTAAGTCAAATTATGTTCCTTCAAAGGTCAAAGTTTTCTCTTTTCGACGCTCGAGACAATGACGTTACCGCACCACATATTTCATTTCAAAGTGAGTTAGTTCGGTGATTGCAGAATCACATGCGCGACGCATTCGAACCGCACTAATGGAAACGGGGCTTTACGAGTCGTCATCAAGCTGACGTCGACGTTTAATGACATTAACATCACCAACCTGGCTGACCTTGTGGAGGACAGCAAACCTTTAGTGTAATATGGTATGGTGGTTAGATAAGCTGACGGATATCCAAGCTGTTGAGTCCGAAATTTAATTTTGAGTAAAGTGCGGATACTACAACAGTCACAAGACTATAGTGTCTCAAAGGCATAATGGCACTTAAATTGTCAAACCAAAAGTCTTCTTGAGAAGCTGATGGCAGGGGAAGAAGGATTCAAATTCTATTCCCCGGGGTCTTTGATTGGGAGAAAAATAAAGTCATTTCTGCATTCAGCCCCCGTTAAACCCTATAAATCCAGATTATAAATTTTAAAAAGCATTTCCTCAGATTTTAATTTCACAGGTCTGCGCACTTTGCTCCAATTCCTGAAGAGTCATGAATCATAACGTTCAAAATTTTAGCTTTACCTTTTTCATATCCATTTCTATCTCATGGTTACTAGAAATATTTCCAATATGTTTAAATAGAAATATAGAACAGCTCAGAAAATGGAATTAAAAATCTTGAGAGACAAAATGAAGTTTTGCTTAGACGATAAGAAAGGGAAGTATTGGAGAGAGAATCTTTAAATGGGAAGAAATAAATTGTTCGAGCACAGATCTAAAAATAAATCTAGATCAATAAGTACTTCTTTGTATGGTTGTAATAGACGTTCAGATCTATTGTCGAAGTAAGGACATTAAGTAAAACAAAATAAGTAAATAAATAAATACATTGCTCTTATGGAAAGACAATTAATTTCTTCACAAAAATATCAGCTCATAAAGTGAACATTTTCTGATTTTTTTCCTCTGTAGATTTCTAGACATTAATTTCTTTTCGTTTTTATATAATCTGTGCAATCAAGGATTTTGAAGCTGTATCATTTTCCATTTTGTGTGTTAGAAAGTTCTTATTTATCGATTTCTCCTTCCTTTTCAAAAGAATTGTTGCTTATAATTTTGTTCTTTTGCTAATAACTAATACTTGCTTTAGACGAAGAACATTTTATTGACGGAGATAGTGATTTGAGAATTATTTATGGAAAGTCTCAAAAGCATTTTCTTCTAATTGTTGTAATATTTTTCTACATTTAAAAATTTGTCTTCTTAATATGAGTTTTTCCTAACTGCTGTTTCCTTTGGCTAGTGCTCTCAAATGTTAAGCAACAATGATACGGACTTTAATGTTATCAATAATAAATATGTATATTCATGTTTAAAACTTAAAGATGAGCTACAATTTTGCGTGCATAGAAAAACTAAAATTGAGACGAAATAAATAAAGCAAGCAATTAGTTTCTCGATGCAAAATAATAATCAATAGTTGGTTTGAAATAACAAATCAATACAATGATAGCAAGATAGTTGCACTTAAGAGTTGGGCACAGATAAAGAATGGATGAAAAGTACTTATCATCATGCAGGCAATATGATATCTCCGTAGGAAATATTTTCGCTCCAAACTGGGATGCAGAAAATCACAACACCGTGCCACATTCTTTACCAAACACTTTAGAGTTCTTGCTGGGAAATATTATTCCATGCCTCCTTTAGTGATGGATTAGGCTTTTTCTGTTCGGCAAAGGACTGTGAACTAAAATCCACCACCCGCCCCCTCACTTAATGTCTCACTCGTGATCAAAAGAGTTGAGAATCTAGGGAACATGAAGGTCAGCTTGATTCTACGAATATGCTCATTCATTTAAGACATTTAAGGCGTGGCATTATCATTACTAAAAAAAGCGCTTTGTCAGTGGCATTGTAGGGAAAGAGAAAATGGCGTTCAATAATTTTTTTTTTACAATAGCAGTTGACTGTTATTGTACTGTAGGGTTTTACTGTATCTTTAAGCTTGTGTTAACACCCTGAAGACCCTACAAAACTGGAAGCCAGTCATCGCTTTAATCTGAAACAAATGACCAAGTCTTAAGAAGATTAAAATAAACTCTTAAATGGACATAAGGCACTGCTTGTGCGACAAATAAACCTTCACTACAACGGATATTTAATTTAGCACAAGATATTTTCAAATGTAGGTAATGTACTCTGAAACTGCAGACTACAAAAGGTGGCTCAAGATAATTATCGGCGCATATTTTAAACACCGGCTGGCAAGATGCTAAAGTCGGAATAAGTTTGTAGAGCTGGCGATAGTAAGTAACAGCAAGACAAGACTGCCAGAAACTGTAACTGTAAAACATTCAACCTTTCACTTAAATGCATAATAATTAATTTGCACTTTAGTGAGGAATACGGAAAATGCTACAATAAACATTCAACTGATAATAACTAGTTAATAAACATCCTACAGTATCATTGCCTACCCCCGAGCAGATAATCACTTAATCACTACACCGATTAGGGCTGCAGAAAGCTAACATTTAAGTTAAGTTTGTCGTTATCAAATAAGTCTAGTGAGTTCTAGTAATATCTTGTTAAGTATAAAACTTTTCTCCTAATGAGTAGTACTGATTTTGTGGAGTGTTTGGAGAAAAACCGGGCTTCTTTTGAAAAATCAGTGGTGAATATGCTGCGTCTAGTACTCATATCTAGACAAAAATGAAGCTGAAATTTTCATGATTTAATAAAAAGTATTTGGAATTAGAATCTCCAATTTACAAGTAATGTACAAAAAAGTAAACTTATTATATAATAAGTTTTGTACCTGACATCTTTTTGTTAAAAGTCTTGCTATCGTTCAGTTTTCTTGAAAATTGAAAAACGAGCGCTTATATCTGGTTTCGAGATAGAAGGAGTGCTTCTTGGTTTATTTAATTCTTCAGTTTATATTTGCTATGTTACTTTCCATAGCATCCTTATAAATTACTTAATACATTCAAAATTAAGGTTTAATATGATACATAAATTTATTGACAGCCTTATAGCATACCCTGAAAATTTACCAGAAAGATTTACTTTTAGTAGAAGGTTGAGCAAGTTATTTGTTGAAACTTCTTTAATAGGGGCTAATAGGAAACACTAAGCAAGGGGTAAGCAGTTTAATTGGGCATTTTTAATTCTGGAAATAACAGGAAGTAAGATACCAAATAATACTGCAGGCACAGACCAATTTTAAATAGATTATTTCCAAAATTAAAATGATTTTGGTTCAAAGATAGTGAATGAGCTACAGTTCTTTCTGTTAGCAATATTTAAGGAAATATTACCAAGAATATTTTTTAAATTCTGTTTAAGTATGGCAAGAAGCAATATATTGAGTAAGGGAACTCAATATTAAAAGCAATTAAAATGTAATTTATTTAATTTATTTTTTGTGACAAGTCGCGTCTTTGAACTAAGAAGAAAAACAAGTTTTTAAGCAAGCCGAATGAGACCGCATAAAAACTTTAGTTGCTGGAAAATCAGTTATATAGAACTGAAATTCATTGAAATCGAAAAAAAATTTTTTTTCTAATACTTGCTCAATAGCTGCAAAGTAAGATAATAATAATTTATTTACTAAAGAAATATTGATTATATTATCTCCTAATATAAATTTAGTAGAATGTATCAAAATGAGGTAACCTAGAAGTATGAAATTTAATTCCAAAAATTTTTTTAAATGGACTTGAATTTAAATCATGAAAAAAAATTCCGAAAAAAATTTTAAAGGTACTTGAATTTAAATCACAATCTGTCTCAAAAGTAATCTGTGTCTTTATCAGTCCAGCCTCTGCAGGTAAATAGTGCAAAAAAATTTTAAATTATAGCATCAGAATCATAAATAAACTTAAAAAAGTTTTAAAATATACTTTTGAGTCGACCGAGTCCAAAAAACGAAATATGTAAATACAACCAAAGTAATGCATGATGAGATAAAAATAATACATAAAAATTTTTGAACAATGCAGGCCGACTTAAAAATTTAAAAAAAATTGTAGCATTAGAATCATAAAAAGCGAAAAAGATTAAAAATCTAATAGTAATTATTTTTAATTTAAATGGACCGAGATATAAAAACATATGAAACAATACTACATGAAAATTTAATAAAAAAATATAAAATAAAAATAAAAAGGGGGGTTAGTTCATAAAATCTATAACATTAGAGCAATAAAAATTTTGAAATGAAAAAGTATATTCGACGTGTTTAGCAGCAAAATACATTTTCTAAGCATAAAATGTGCTAAATAGGATGTGACACTACAGGAATAAGCATACGAGACACCAGGACAGATGGTGATACAGGTAACAGTCCCGTGATGCTACTGATCCATTGAAGCCTCCTACAGAAGCTCCGTGCAAACTTTCCAGAACATTTTCATGTAGTTATTATTAAGAAGAATTTGTATGCTAATATAAAGACTTTTTCGTAACAGTTATTGCTGACAAATATCTTGCCCTTGTTCCGAAGGTATTTTACAATATTGTTGATTTTGTGATGAAATTTTGGATTAGTTATTATATATCTTCGAAAATCGAGTTCGTTTGTAGTTGGTCTAACATTGTGATGTGCTTGTGTTAATGGTATGAGGATAGCTAGTGTCCTGCAGATCCTCTTTTGCCACAAACGCAGTTGTCTGACAAAGATATAGTATTTCTTTCGTAGTAATAATTGGGGAAGGATTCATGTCCGGATATGAACTGATTTAAACAGGTGTTACTGAGACATCTTTTCCATTTTATAACGTTGATTACATTAATTAGATAAAATCCAAATTTTAAACTGATAAATAATAATAAAAATAATCAGGAAAAACTTCTGTTGTAACTTTAAATATGACATAGTAAAAATGGAAAAGGAATAAACGTCGAATTACCTGGTTCATAAATCGTAAAAGGAATTCAAATGTTAACCGCCACAAAATTAAGTTCCAGTGAGGTATTTGTTTGTTTCAGTCCAACAAATGGAAAAAAAATGGAAGTGTTTGTTACCAAAACAATTTTAGAGATCAAGAAAGTAGTAGTAATTGTAATAATCGAGAATGTGATGAAATTAGGGTGGTGTCTAGTAAACTATGAACAAAGTTGTGAGCAATTTTTGAACGCTAATGAGGAACTGAGCAAAAGCATTACAAATTATAGGTAACCTAAAAGAAGGAAAAAAGTTGTCAAATATTATAAGATGCAGAATTCATTCAAGGGTCTTTCTTGGGACTTGGAAGCTGAAGTAGACCCACTTTTTAAATAAAATAGATAGGTAATTATTATACAGACTAATCTAAATTAATACTAATGTAAGAATTTTGACAAGATTGCTTAATTTAACTGCTTTAAGACCATCCATACTATACCGCCGTAATGGTTTAGGTGCAGTCTATCATGGAAAACAGCCGTTTGGTGGTGCAAATGATTTTTAAATTGATAAGTGTAGTTTAGCTAATTGCGCATATCTTTTTGTCAAGCAAACTGCTTGCCATTCAAATCATTAGAATAACTAGAAAGTATATGGTTCAAGACTCAAACCTTCCTAAAGCAATGCTTAGTGCAAGGATAGACTGCTTAAAACTTGTGAAGTAGCACTGCAGAAAACAGTCAAACTGGTTTTTATTTTCTAGACAGAGGAGGCTGAAATTATTGTTTCCATGCTATCGATGGTTTATTAAATCTTAAATCTTAGAGATTTGCTTCTTCCCTTTAATACTTTGTTATTATTCTGGATTTGAACAGGATAAATTTTCCGTTCTCTGTAGAGATCCTCAGGGAGTCCTTTACAGGGTCTGATACATGTGGAATCCAGATGACGATGATGTTCCCCGCATGAGATGGAACAAAAAGGATGCTACTTCCCTTATCGTCGAAATGAATATTAGTTTAAATGAGCTCAAGGTCTTCGAAATAAATACCACTTTGGACTACAAGTTTTAAGGTAAAATAGAAAGGCTTTCAGATGCTAGTGACTCTGCAGAACATGCTGACTGAAATTTAGAGCTGAAAAAATATGGCGACTGAAGCACATTGTTCAGTAACGTAATACATGAATCAGCGTATATGTAAGTTCGATAAAATAGGTGCATATTTATGAGTAAAGTAAAACATGATCTGCAGCTGGGATGTTTCTGTGAGTTCTATGAAATATGCTAACATATCTATAGCTGTAGGTTGATCTAGAGAGAATACAAGAATTTGTTCAATAATATCGTGGTGGGGGGAAACCCAAGAAGTAGCATTTTATTATTATTATTTACGTCTTCCGCCATAAGGCACTACATGAAAGGGAGATATGCCTTCGTGGAGGACTTTCTAAGGGAAACTGACTCTTATTAACACCCTAAACATGGAAAAAACCACGAAAGCTCTCATGTAGCCGTCTAGTTCGTGAGATTCGAACCTCGGACCGAACTACCAGTGTCCAGGATCTTTACCGCTCGGCCGCTGGTGGACCCAGGAAGTAGCATTTAGGAAGGAAAAATGTAAATATTTCCTTAACAAAAATATTTCCTTAACATAAATACATATTATTTTTTCTAACTATATGTATGAATCAATTTACTTAAAACTACTGAGTAACAAAACTTATTTTCATTATTATTCATTATTATTATTATATTCATTATTATTATTAAAAAATTTCCTTAACAAAAATATTTCCTTAACATAAATACATATTATTTTTTCTAACTATATGTATGAATCAATTTACTTAAAAATTTCTGTTGATTTTGCTTGACCGAAATAGTGTTATTTAATGCAGATATATAGCGTTTTTATTTAGATAGGCTGTTATTTACACTTGCGTTCGTTAGTTACGTAAGGTGACAAGACTTCAACCTGAGGTAGTATACCTCAAATACCTTGCTATAACCATATTAAGTTTTACAATAACTAAGAAGTTTTGTTTTCGGTTTAGTTTTTTCTTTTGATTTTCTTACTTCCGCTTTTCCCTTGCTAGAAGATGCAAATTGGGAGCAGGCAATCTGAACTTCAGACGGAAGAGCTGGAAAACGGAAACTGGAAGAAACCTCTCAATTGTTATCTTTGTCATCTTTATAATCCTTCTCACAACTTATCAGAAAAGAGTTTACTCGAAGACTGTTTCTGTACTTCTTTGATTATAGTAAAGCACGTCGCTTAACTAAGGGGGAATTAACTCGCGTTCACGTTACATACGAGTAAAACTGCGAAAATGCCAAGGCAGCTAACCCTTTTGCTGCGATTCGCATCCCTGTCTAAATACCAGTGCTCAGCGGTTTTATCTACACGTCTAATAGGGGGTCTTTGAGACTGCTCAGTTATTTCTTGATGTTTAATTTTTACTGGTAAAGATTCTTAACAAAACTTAGTGAAAATAATAAAGATCGAATTGGATTATTTAGGTTATCTCAAATCTCAAAAGAACTAGCTGCCTAAAGGGAGGAACTTTGTAAGGAAAACAGGCTCGTACGAGTATTTACATTGCAGATTGTGAAAATCATCAAAACCTTCAATGCAACCAGGTCTTCATCCCTGGAATTAAACCTAAGTCTAACTACCAGAGCTCAGCGATTTTACTACCCGGCCGTTGCTATACAGAGAATTGTTAAGAAGGCAAATATTTTAACTATTTAATTTTTGCCAAAACAGTAGCTTGTTGTAAATGTTTTTTTTAATTTACCTGAATTTTATTGCTGGTTTTTGTTACCTGCCCGTGAGTGGTGAACACATAGGTTTTTAGTTTGCTCTAAAATTTAGACTTTTAAGCAGTCTAGGTAATTTTCACATTTAGTCGAATATCTCCAGAATTGAGGGAGAGATCTGAATGTGAATTTGGTATGGAAATAGGTTGTTCTAATATCTATATATACGAGTATATATATATATATATATATATATATATATATATATATATATAATATATAATAGAGAGACAGATGTACTGGTTGAAAGATCGCACAGAAAAGGAGGTTAATGGGTGGGGTAGGATAGTTGCAATTGCCCTCCCACGCATGTCCCTTACACCTTCTATAGTGTTTAAGCCTGAGGAGAGGGTTTCCCAGTCTATGCGGTTTATATCCTCAGTTTCTAGAAAATAATTTATATCATATTATCCCTACGTGTACGAGTGCTGTCGTACATAAAAACGAACTGAGGGCCAACCACAACCCTGAAAAACAAAGCATAGGGATCTAACATCTCATCTGTTTGCAATAGGCCCAAGGTCAGTGGAAAAACAAGGTTTCACTCTTCCGAACGTTGACGTCACTTACTTACACAAGTAGGAGAAACGAAGATACGAAATGAGTAGGGAAGATGTTGATTTTGAGCAGACTAGAAGTTAATGACGTCATACAAAAGGAAACCTTCTTGGTATAGTAACCTTGGTAAGATCTGCTGTTTTCGTCTCGCTAGCTCCACTCATAAGACGGTCCATTTAGCAGGAAATAGAGAGCATCAATTTGGATCAAAAATGAGTGGGGATCGTTCTCTTCACAGATGAAGCCTGATTCAGCTTAAATATTAATTCTCAAGAGACCTTCATCTGGACAGAACCAGGTACCCTCTTTCCCTCTTCCAACATCGGAAAAAGAGAATCAAAAGTTTGAAGTTCTGGACAGGCATCATGTTGGCAGGACCATAAACCTAGCCCTGTCGTCTTTACTGGTTCGAAGTTCGCTCTCGGCTAATTTGTATGGGTAATAAATTTTGTCCGTATAGGGTTAATCTGGTAAATGATTTTGGGAAAAGTAGGGATAGTAGTCTAATGGATTGGCCAGACAAATATTCAGATGTAACCCTTCAGAACATGTCTGGGGGGGCTCTTGGGAGGACAACTGCAAGTCTTCTTCCCCCTCCCAGAAACCTATAGGATTTGAAAACAGCGTTGGAGGCATGAGATCGACAGACGCAGGGTTTTATAAATTGCCTCATTTGCAGTAGTATGTCACATTTTTAGAGTTGCTTGATTGTTAAAGAGGAACTCTCTCTGCATTAGACTCCCTTTTTTGTTCTACCTGTACTCCTTTTTTATTTCGATAAACCTTCCTGCGCTGAAGATACTTACGCACCTTTTTGCGCCGATGTGCCTAACGCGCGATCATGCGTGTATATTGTGATTTTTGTAATATATATATATATACACATTGTATTGAATCAAAATAAATCCATACAAATTTCATCAATTTTTTCCCTTCATTTGAGACAATCGAGCAAATGTGAAAATTCTCTTAATTTTGAAGCACCAAGGAATATTAATTTGAATTGCTTAGCAGTGTCGATAGTTTAGGATAAAGGTGAAATTTCATCAGATGTTCCATCTTTTTATGGCCGTTTGAAAGTAGAAATAGCTTTCAAATGGGTTCAGTTAGAACCCTTAACTCTTTCGCATCGAAGTCGCCCGTAACGCCCGTTCATTCAGGCAACGGCAAACCGCCCAAACGCCTCGTTTATTTTCTACCTAGTTATTTCCCCTCCACGTTAGTGTATGGCTCATTGGTTGCGCGAGTTGTTAAAAGACATGTCAATCATTCTTTTGAAACAAACAAAGGAGAAATACGGAAAGCTATTGACGTTCGCAGGTGCAATCCGGCCCTAAGGTGAAACTGCACACAATGGATGAAACCGCAGGGGGAAAGGAAAACTATTCCAAGACAAATTCGTAAACACGGGCGTTTTCGATGTTTGTTGAAAACAGATTTGGTCGTCTCTCGATGCGAAAGAGTTAATATTTTGCCTTCTCAACCCAGCTTCGACTATCAGCGGGGCTGATCAGCTGTCGACAGCATACGGTTGCTAAACATTGCTAATCGACCTGAGTTAAAATCCCAGGAGACTTGATTATCTATTTTTGACATAATTTTGATCGTTTACTTTCTATGTTAAAACAGTTTAGCAAACTTGCACCCGAACACTTCTCCGATATCAAGAATGTTTGGAAGGAAAAATCTTGCAAAGCTGACAAAGTTACAGGACTTCTTCAAATCGACGAGTAAAGAGTTACCGGCGAATAAAAATGATTGCCAAAGTTAAACGCACAATACACTGCTGGCCATTAAAATTGCAAAACCAGGAAGGAATCATCTGACGAATGTCAAAATCACATGAAAGGAAGAAGAAGTTGGGATATGCAAATGATTAGTATTTCAGAGCATTTAGACGACGCAGCAGGGAGAAACGACATCTGAAATACTGCATAAAAGAAAAGTTGCGCAGTGGATTTCTAATTCATAAAGTGCTTTATAAGGTTGGAGTTTGCTCAGAATATCGTGTTAAGCCTCCAATAAGAAGAGGAAATGCTTACCAGCAAGTTTCGAAATTCGACAGAGGCAGGATCATTACCTATCGAAAGTGTAGATTATCGTTCCGTGATATCGCCGGTCTCACTCGTCGACATCCAACCACTGTCATGCGAATCTGGAACCAATGGTTTGCTGAGGGTCATACAGAACGGCATGCAGGATCTCAATGCCCTCTCATGACTAACGCCAGAGAAGACAGACATATTGGAAGGTCAGCCTTGCAAAACCGTACAACCACATCACGGACCATTAGTCAGGAAATGCGCATGTTTGCAGCACGTCCAATATCAGCTCGTAACTCGCATCCACGTTTGCAGCAGCGTGGACTATCAGCAGCTTGAACATTACTTCGGCTTCCCTTGACAATGCAGCATAGAGAGAGAAGAAGACTGGTTGGCCAAAATGTAAAGCTGGGTACAAGAGTGGCACAATGTCATTTCTTCAACCCTGTTCTACGTACAGTATTCTAATGGCCCTATACGTGTCTGAAATGTCCGAGGTGACCACACGTCGCCTGCTTGCATTCGATATCGGCATAGCAGCCCGCACCTGGTATGATGGTTTGGGCAGCGATTGGGTACACGACACGCGCATCTCTAGTTCGATCGACGGTAATTGGAACGCAGATGGGTACATTTTTGACATCGTACGTCCAATTGTTGTGCCCTATCTCTGAGGCTCCCAAACGCCATGCTCTAACAAGATAATGCAAGACCACATGTTGCCCGTCGTGTTCTGACCTTTCTCGATATACAGGTTATTCGATTGCTGCCCTGGGCCGCACGGTCTCCAGATCTGTCACCCTTTGCAAACGTCTGGCCATAGGTTACTGAGAGATTGGCCCGCCACCCCTCACTAGCTAATACGGTTGATTAAGTGTGGCATAGACTTGAAGCAACATGGAATGAGTTGCCTATTTCTGTTATCCAAGCCCAGTCTTACTCCATGCCTAATGGGCCTAGGGCCGTTTTAGCTGCCAGGGGTGACAGCTTTTTCTACTAATTTCGGACTCCTGTAAATCTCCAAAATGCTTACAAATTTAATCATTTTGTCTTCATGCCATACTGTTTTCGTACAATAAATATCTTTCTTATATATGTTATCCTTCATGGTGCTGCAATTTTAATGGTCAGCAGTGTATATAGTTGTTACATTTGGCCAGTCCCACCAGTGGTGGAGTAGACAGCTGAATATTGAAGTTCGATCGTAGACAAATGGAGCTATATGGGCGTTTTCATTGTTTTCCTAATGCGAAACTTAAATACGAGCCAGTTTCTCTTAGAAAAGCTTCCATGAAGGCATCTTTTCCATTAGATAGACTTCCATTATGATGACTGTTTACCATCATCAAGCAAGAAAATATTTTTTTAATTATTTATTATTTACAGAATAGTGTTTAGGGGGTCTCTGTAACACCATTGGATTGTGGCTTTAATGTAATATGAGTGATTAAGCCGTCCATTAATTTCTGATTAAAATTTTTTAATCATTCATTAAGAATATTTATATTATTAATTATTTACAGCAGCCCGGAGAGTCGAAGTTGGAGTAATAATTAAAATATTTCAAAAACACTTCAAATATAATCATTTGCTGTTTAGATTTAGTTTATATCCAAATGCAGAATCTTCACTGGGACTTAATATCACCAAAGGTGGGGAATTAAACTGATTTTCCACGCATTCTTCTATTGCGTAGTTAATGTTAAATAGCTTTCTTATCCAGCGACCGAGCGGTTGAAAACTGGTAGTTCGATCCAGGGCTCGAACCCCGGAGAAAGGGCTGGAGCGTTTTCGTTTGTTTCCCCATGTGTTACGTGTATACGAGCCAGTTTCCCTTAGAAGGTCCTTCCCGAAGGCATCCCTTCCCTTAGGCAGACAGCCCTCAAGTGCTTTGCCATAATTAAATAAACCAAATCAAACCAGTTTTCGTAACACTAAAATAATGAGATACTGAGCAGTAAAAGTAGTTTTCAAAAGAAAGTATTTTGGGAGGAAAAATAGAAACCAGGTATTTCAAAAACGCCATCTTTGATTAAATATGGAATGCCTGCCTGACCTTTGAAAGATATTGCTTTGGCTGTCTTTTTAACTTTTTCGATGCTTGGTGAGCAATCACTCTAGAATACCTTCATAAAATGTCGAAACCCTAGAGCGATGTGTTATAAACCCATGAAAGGTTTGCACGTGCTTCGCACCTCAGTCTGAGCTATTAACGAAGCAAAGGCCTCTTTAAACCAGATTTGGTGACCCTACGTTGAGTCAGGGAAGAGAGAGATCACTGTCACGAATTCTCCCTTCTGAACAATACACTACTGGGCCTCCCCGAATAGGGAATCCGGTTCTGCACCGCGGTTTTATGCTTCGCAAACATCTCAGGGCCAAATTGGCGAGATTTAGGCGACAATGTTTGCAAAACCTATCTCGCATCAATAAGTCACTTTTAACATGAGTGATTTCTGCAGCCGAATAATGACGGTGTCCAGACGTTTTGACTTGCTATATTTTTTTTAATCTTCTCGCAGAGAATTTTTTTGTTACATTTGTTCAAAAGTTTTGGCTCAGCTGAGACAGTTTAGCGTATATATGGATATGCAGTTAGTTCAGTTAGACAGAAATCGTATCATACGTTATACGCAATTTGCGTGTTCCTCAGAGTTAGTATACGAATATTTACGTCGCAGATTGTAACCTTTAACGAATATGATATGGATCCCAGAGACCCGAGCTTTTACATTAAGACTGAGAATGACCTAGCGTATTTCATATTAAATTAAAATTATTAATAATACCTATTAAAAATAATTGTACATTTACAAAAAAATTGCATAATAAATAATTTAACACGCGGGAACCATAAGAACAAACCATATAAGTTCAGCAGAAAGATTGCACCATATCAGTTAAAAGTAAATACAGAAAAAAAATTTTCTTCCAAAAGAAGAACAAAGGTTATTTCCGTGACTTAATAATGCAACAGTTTTAGATCTGATTTAAATGACAATCGCGCATATATTCACTAAACTACTCTAATCGCGCATATATTCACTAAACTACTCTAATCGCGCATATATTCACTAAACTACTGTAATCGCGCATATATTCACTAAATCGTGCATATATTTACTTTCTACCCATTTGAGGTGACGGTTGTAAACAGTTACCTCAAATGGGTAGAAAGTGAATGTTTAGTATTTGCAATAGTTCTTTTTTGAACTATGGTCTTAAAATCTGAATAGGGATCAGCGTTAAACGGTGCTTATTTACAGGCTCTTAAGCTGATCAAAAGAGTAGAAGAAAAAATGTTGCTTCCGCCCTCTTCAAAATAAATAAACCTTTTTAAATGGAAAATTTAAGAACTTATTTTTCAAATTTCAGCGTTATTCTGAGGATTCCTCTCAAAACATAATAGCATTAACATCTTATATATGCTCTGCTATAGCATGCCATTAAGTTTTCAGAAGATATTGGAAACTGGGGAAGGGGGGGCTTTTAATAACTGAAATCAGTTTATCGTTAAAGCGACTTTTTTCCTTTGTTACTGTTAGCAATATGGTAAGAACAATCTAACTGCTGGTGTGGCCGAGCGGTAAAGATGCTGAACACTGGTAGTTCGGTCCGAGGTTCAAATTCCGCGAACGGGCTGGCTGCATGGGCGTTTTCGTGGTTTTCCCCATGTGTGACATGTATACGAGCCAGTTTCCCTTAGAAAGTCCTCCACAAAGGCATCCCTCCCTTTAGGCAGATAGCCCTCGTGTGCTTTGCCATAATTGAGTAATCCATCCATCTAACTACTGGTTCGAGCTCAAGGGCGCAGATTCGATTCTAGTGTAAGGCATGATTGTTTCGGTATTATCTTTCTCCTTTCTTGCGAGTGTAATAACGGTCTCCTGTTGTGGTGTCCAATGGAAAACCTTTTTAATGATAACAAAGACAAATAGCAGAGGGCTTCGGACAGGGGATTACTAATGAATGGCTGCGTAGCTGTTTAAAAAAGAGCAAGGGGATCGGTAGAAATATTTTTCAATATCCAGTGGTTACGTGCAATAACTGCATCAAAAAGTTTTTGTTATCAAACCAGGTCATCTGCATATTCCTCTCATCAGTAGCAAGACAAGAACTGTTGATCTATAATGAAATCAAATTGCAAATATTAGGTGATTATCACGGAAGAGCACAAAGCTCACAAACGATTTAATAAATTGAAGCTTGTATATTGAAAGTCGAAATTAAATAGTTCCTTGATAGACATTTATCAATGTTATAAACTTTATGCTATAGTTACATGAATGTTAAGTTTATGACCGAATTATGGGTAGCAAAATATGTGTCTAAGTAGATGATGAACGAATTCTTTACAATTAAATAGAAAAAAAGTCTAAAATAGTACATTAAAAAAATGCAGTTTTTAACCTGTATGAGGAAAGTCTATTAAAGTGGTTATAAAAATTAGCAAATTTTAAATTTTAATAGCGAGCTTTGTATTAGTTCAAAGCATTACATTTTATTTTTGAGAGTAAGCTGGAGACTCACTTGGGCTAGTAATTAAATGTATTGTACATAAAATGAGTGAAAATTTGTTTTTAAAAAGCCTTTTGACTGATAGAATTTTCTCCCCTAATTTGTTTAGTCAGAATGGATTCTGCCAGATGATCGTTTTTCACGTCTTTCCAATAATTTCTCATATGTTTCAACGTGGTTATGCTTAAGTTTGAACTTCTTGCCTTGGCTTGAAAGTTTTTTTTTATCAAATGTTACATAATACATGAATAAATGCTGATTATTTGATTAGTTCTGGGCTTCATATTATGTTTCATGACTAACTCTCGCACATGAGATATTAGTTGGCAAGATCTTGCAGTTCGTTCCGAGTTCGATTCCTGTCAACTGAATGAATTGGCTTTCGATGATGGCATTCGTCTTAAGACAGCTTATACCTTGAAAGTTTTGTTCATGTACATAATAAAGTGTTGTACTTACCTACCTAAATATCCCCCTTATCCTCAATTTAAAGCATTTCATATTCGGTTTCGAAGGAAGTCAAACGAAAATGCAAAAGTATTTCAAAATGATTATTTTATAAATCTATCAAATATCATATGCAAGAGCTCTATTTGTAACGCATATTAATGAACAGAAAAATGCTCTTTTGTAACTGTTTCACCCTATGTTAATCGTAAACTCATATACATAGACCATACAAAATGTCAAAAAATCCTACTTAGTATAATGTCGCTCTTATCACAAAAAGAGCTGTCATTCGATAAGACACAGATTCGATGAGATGCTGGTCTCTTCTTTTGTCATTTGTTGCCACTTTGCAACATATTTCTCATTTCCTGTAAATCAAATGATTAGTCTGTTGTTACTCATAACCATTTCTCCATTTCAAATCATGAATACTTGATTGGATTCTTGTCCGGTGAATTTGAAAGTCATGGCAATAAAGATACTTTATCATAACATTCTTGAAATTATTCTGTAATTTTCAATGCAGTATGATGATGAGTACTTCTTTATTGAAAGTCGCTATCCCTGTCATAGAGTACTGTATCCATGGAGAAGCAGACTTCGTAAACCTCTGTATTCAAGACCTGTCAGAGACTGTTCGGCGAGAAAGATGAATCCAGTACTTTTCCCAAACGCATTGAGTAAATCATCACACTCCATCTACTTGCTTAGTTGAGTTCAGTACTCCAGCCGGATAATATTAACAACTTATCAAAGGAGGACTTTCGAAGAGAAATGTTTCATTCCTGCGGGGAAAAAGTACGGAAATATACACGTAGCCGGCCTTTTCGTCAGTATCATAAACCTCGTTGAGTTTTGAGTTGTCAGTGCTCTTATTCATTTGGGAATAATACAACAATGAGCCGCAATAACACATTAAGATAAATTCATTAAGCTGCAGATTTATGCGAAAATTTTGAGCGTTTTTTTTTAATTTGAAAATTTTTTTTTCTAAAAATATGCTGCAGGTAATCCTTTTAATTTATCCTACAATGTATGAGATATCCTAATGTTGAAGAAGAGCCTTAAGCCTTGTAATCATACAGATCTGTCATTGACTATTTTCTTCAGACCGTTATCACAATCCATCGCACTAATGACTAATGTTTCGGGAATAAATATAACAATATCACTATTACTATCAACAGCTTGAATTCAACTTAGTAATTGTGATATAATTACATCCCAACTGCTAAGCCCACAGTCACAGTAAAAGATCAAGAAAGTGGTGAAATCGCCAAACCGAGCGATAAAGTTTCCAACAGACGTGAAGAAAACGTCGAGCTCTTTGGTTGACAGGTAAAGGTGGGAGAGTTGGGGGCTCTTCATTGTGACGCCTGGGGTCTGTCTGCCCACCTGGGGTCATAGGTCAATCGGCATTACATCACTGGATGCGAGTGTCAAATCCGAATCACGACATCGCCACAGAATGTCTCACCGACGTTGCCCTTTTTTTTACATCTCGAATCTTGTTTTTGTTTCTTAAGGTTTCTTTCATCGAGAATCCTCCTCTCTCCTTCACCTAACGTTGAAAAATTCCTCCAAAAATCCTGTAGGGGCATTCATTGCCATTTTTTCTCCTTCAAACTTGTACATCCGTTATCACAATCCATTGCACAATTATCATACACTCACATTTTGTTTTTCATTGGAAATCAAGACTGTAAGTGTGATAATTCTTTAATGCACACTTCTACCACTAATATGGAGGCTGATGGTTACATTATTTGAAATTCTTATGAAAAATTCATGAAAAGCTTGAATGAAATCTAGGATCAAAACTTATTAAATGAAAGTTTAATCGACTTATTTATTAAAGCATCGAACATTTGATAGAATTTTATTAACTATTGGTCGAATATCTGCAGCTTACGTATATGTATACTTCCTGAAGTGCTTTTTATGCTCTGAAATGTATTTAGATCCATTTAGTTTGGTTTGCCTTATTCGATGACGGCAAAGCATTCGAGGGTTATTTGCCTAAAGGGAGGGATGCCTTCGTGGAGGCCTTTCTAAGGGAAAATAGCTCGTATATATGTTACACATGGGGAAGTATATGAAAACGCCCATGTAGCCAGCAAGTTTTGCGGGAATCGAACCTCGGACCGAACTACCAGTGTTCAGCGATTTTACCGTTCGCCCATTGGTGGGCCTTAGATCAATTTAGAGCCCTTGGTATAATCAAAGGTAATTGACCTTATTGATCAGCTACCCTTATTGGCTAATGATTAACCTTATTGAAATTTCAGAATTAAAAATTAGGAAGGAGGAGCTTCTTACAACTTTAGAATTAAAAATTTCAGAAAAAAATTATTTCCATTGATAACAGATAAAAGCATAATAATATATAATAAATATAATATAGTGAACTGCGTCGATGCACTTACATAGGAATTAATTAGAAACACAGTATGACTTCAGTAAAAAAAAAAAAAATTCAGCAGGACTTAGCAGTTATCAAGCTAGTATCAGATTATCATCAGCGAGTGATTAAAACCAATGAAGCACTGATACTTTTTCCCAGGTTCACTAGATTAGGTCCATTTTAAACTTTTTAAACTTAACTTTAATTTTAAACTTTAGCGAATTCTTGATTAACAAACTCAATTATTTCAAATCCAGCTATAGCAACAATGTACGGAGGGGGGAAATTATTTCCAGCGCGCGAGACTGTGTATCGGAAATTTTAAAAATATGCTCATTTTAAACTTATTCTGCGATATTGCTGTTGAACTGAATTTTATGGTTTAAGTGCGAAGAACATGATATTTATTAAATAAAGGTAACCCACAAAACTTTAAAAAGACGCCCCTTTGGACGTAATGTAAAATCTGAAAGCTTCCAGATGTTTTTTTTTTTAAATTGGTATTTTTAAATAATGTTCATAACTGTTTTATTTTTATTTTTATTATTACAACAGTAAACACTTGGGCAAGCATTCATTGGGAATTATAGCTGAAACCATCAGACATTTAGCCATCTTACCACTTAAAACGTTGCCCAAGGTACATTTCAGGGGACGACAGATATTACGCCGTCAAGAAGGGAAGGTGACAACACATTTACAGTCAAGCTTTTTACATGAGACTCAGACCAATAGCCTTGGTTTCTGACTAGTAATCAGTTCCTTTTAACCACCCCAACGTCCAAAACTGCATTTTCAAATACACCTTTTTCGAAAATTTCCTCAGCAAATGCATAACCTTCACGATGTGATTATTTGCAAGAACTCTGTGTCATCTTTTTAAATATTCAACTTCATATCTCCATAAAAATAGTACAAGGTTTTTTAGAGATGTTTTGAGAAGTTATTTATTTGATTATGGTGTTCAGTAGAATGAATTTACATTGCAGTTCATAGAGCATTTTGTAGTATTTGCTTTGTAATTCTATAAGCATTCCATAAGAAATAAAAATTCTTATGATAACAGAATAATAAGTTAATAGTACGATATTATCAGGATATTTCTCATTGTAAAATTTCTCATGCTCTTTAATTCAGGAAACAAACTATCTGAGATGAATATGCAAAACATAAGTGTTAATTTAAGGATACTCCCAGCGAGTTTTGCATTTTAAATGTAACAAACCAAAATGGCTCAGTGTTAAAGCAAGTAAATCCAAAAACGCAATTAATGGGAAAAAAAAAAAATCTGAAAGCTTTCAGATTTTATATTACGTCCAAAGGGGAGTTTTTTTAACGTTTTGCGTGTTACCTTTATTTATTAAAAATCATGTTCTTCGCACTTTCTTTAAACCATAAAATTCCCTTCAACAGCAATATCACAAAATATTTGAAAGAGCATATCTTTGGAATTTCCGATACACAATCTCGCATGCTGGAGATAATTTTTTCCCCCGTACAGTGTTGCCATTACTCGCTTTAAAATCGTTGAGCTTGTTAATCAAAAACTTATAAATGCTTTACAAAATATGAAATAGATAAAAAAACAAATTCCATTTGGGTTTCCAAATGCCCATATTCGGGTGGAGACGTGCGTTATTCAAAATTTGATGTCTCTAGGTACCATTGTTTTATCACAGTGCGAGAGACATGCATAGATTTATGCAGATTCTTCATTATTTAATTTCTTGAAATATAATACAGGGCTCTAATATTTGGTGGCAACAGTTTAAAATGTGATTTGCCGTTTCTAGTGAATGAACGCAAGATGCCAAAGCGAAATTAATAACTCTTCTGAGCAAATTGCCAATTTGGGCTAATAATTTACGATAGTTTCGTTATTTTTTGCTTTCACTGACTATTGGAAATCCAATAGTCCTTGACTATGACTATTGGAAAGATTTTTTTTTAGTGAGACGAACTCATTTAAAAGGTGCAAAAATTCCTCCTTTTTCCTCCCTCGTACGAAATAAAGGAAATACTGTAATCACGAAAATTTTTAGTTTCCTGATTTCAGCAGCAATACCCATTTTGACCGTTTCCGAATCCATTTGGATGATTTTTTGAAATTCTGAAAATATATCTGTATGTGACGTATTAAATTTAATGGAATTATTTTAATATTATACGAGAGAAACGCCTTTGAATATATCAATAAGCAACTGAGGACTTTATTTACAGCCACTGCAATTTGTAATGCGGTTGTAGAATTCGTGGATGTGTACAAGGGTAAATAAAGTAAGGATACTTTATGTTAATGCTAGTAACAGTTGACAAGACTTAACCTGTTTCATAATCCAAACTAATGTTTCGGAAAATGTGTAGATAGCAAGGCAAGTTTCATTTAGTATTCAAGATTTCATTTATTTAGAAAAGCTAAAATTCAGCGGTTGATTGCAAATGAGCAAAACCAAAGAAAGCTTTGTAAGTAAGTTCTCTTAAATAAATCAAATTCAGCGAATCAATTTGTTTCGGCTAGACAAATGTGTACTTTTGTTGATGAGAATACATTCCATCTTTTAACTGGTTTAGATACCAAGCTAATAAGGAAAACTGCCATACAAGTTTTGTGTACTTTATTTTCGGTGCTTTGCTTACATGCTAATTGTTTTAGAATATTATTGATGTTTAGACATTAAAATAAGAAGTGACAAATCAGGTTCATGGATAACAGATGTTTCTAACTTAGCCTAAAGCTCACCATTGAAATAATTCATGATTTCTACATTTGTTCTAGATTGCTGAAAAAAGTAAATAAAATATTTCAGGGAAATAAATTTTAGACCAATCAGTGGGATATGAACTTACTAACCGTCCGCAAAACAGAAATGTTTTATGATGAAGCGGACATTTGCGATTAATTATTATAGTACTATTGCTGTGTAGTTTTGTTATAGTAGTATTTTTAGGCTTAGCTGAAATCATACGTGTCACGTGCATAAATCTATGCTTCAGTCGCCTTTCGTCCTATGATTGTGTTTCCACATACATGGAAAACGGCTTCTGAAACTGAAATTCAATTCTTCCACCGTCCACATCAAATTCCCTTCTTCACTTCTCCAAAGAATAAAATAAAATAAAAATAGTGACAATACAATAAAATAAAATAAAATGAAAAAGAAAACTCTGTACAGGCACGTGTTTACCGGATCTAAGGCCAATATTCAACCTTCTGATCCGCAAAAATTCTACCGCTGCGAAGTTGAGTGAAAGCACAACACGATATTAAGCAATTCTAGTGAGGTCGCAGTAGACGGACCGTTGCAGAATCCAGTGATTCTTATCATAGGCAGCACATCCTCCAGGTGATTACACTTGTTCGCAGCTACTCGGAAACAGGTAAAGGTTTTCTCCTTTTTTGCTCCCTCTTTCATTTCTCTAACCTGAAATGTCATGCATTCGATTAGAATACTCTTTTTGTTTTCTTTTAAGGGCCTGTTTTTTCCTCTTTAATTCTGTTCATTCTTTTTCCCCTACCATATGCAGCTAAATGTTGTAGTCACATTTTAAGGGTCTCTCAGCGAGCGATGAAGATTTTAATTCGTCTGAGTATCGAACTTAAGATCTCTCAGTTTATAAACCACAGATCCGATCCTTAAACTCTCGGAAACGTTAACGATTACTCTTATCTCTTTTCAAATAAAAGGATGTTGTCATCAAACGTTATCACCATGTACTATTTTTAAAGAAATTATATAACCAATACACACATACACACACATATATAGTATATATATATGGCAAACATAAATAAAAGGATGCTGTCACCAAATATTATCGCCATGTATTATTTTTAAAGAAATAATGTAGCGAATAATTTTTAAAAAAATGTATCGTAGCATTTCATCAGGAATTCCAAAGATAGGCTGTTTTTAAATATTTTGTGATTTTGCTGTTGAATGAAGCGTAAGTGCAAAGGAAGTGATATTTGAAGTAAGTGCAAAGAAAGTGATGTTTGAAGTAAGTGCAAAGGAAGTTTATATGAAGTACAAGTGCATAGGAAGTTATATGAAGTGAAGTTTTAAATAAAGCTAAAAAAGACAAAAAAATTAATAATAAAAAGACAAAAGAAATTGTATAAGTCCTCTTAATAAGAAAGCTGAACACTGATATGATAAACTGAGAAAACACCGAAAAAAAAAAATAATTTCATCACTTAAAACTGAATCTGGAATTCTAAACATATGCTGCTTTACAAAATTTTGTAATTTTGCTGAAGATTGTGTAGGCCATTTTGTTAAGAAGACTCAACATCTTAGAAAAGACTGAAAAAATACAGACAACACTTAATTTTCCATCTGGAATTCTAAACATATGCTGCTTTTAAAAATTTTGTGATTTTGCTATTAGATTGTGTACGCCATTTTGTTAAGAAGACTCAACATCTTAGACGCAACAATTTATCTGGAATTCTAAAAACATGCTACTCTTAAAAATTTGTGATTTTATTGCAGAATTTTCGATTTAGGGCTTAAAACTGACCCCACCAGTGGACGAGCGGTAAAGTCGCTGAATATTAGTAGATCGATTAGGGCTCGAAAACCAGTGAACGGAAAGGTTGTATGGGCGCTTTCGCGGCTCTCCCCGCGTGTAGCGTGAATAGGAGCCAGTTTCTATTAGAAAGTCTTCCATGAAGGCATCCTTTCCTCTTAAGCAGATAGCCCTCGTGCACTTTGGCGTAATCAAATAAACCATTAGTGCTTGAAATTAATTCGTAACTTGTATAATTATGTTATAGTTTAACATTTTAATTTTTTTCACTTTTTATCTTAAATTAATGATCTTTTTAATAATAATTTGAAGCATGATCATTTGAACGAAAAAAAATTAGGCAAAACTGAGCCTTAAGTTGACGTTAAATTTATAGAAAAACCATTAGCTAATTAATATTTCGTAAAAATCTGGTAGGTCTTTCTTCTTCAAGGAACAAAAGTGTTTTGCAGCAAATATAGGACAAAAATACATACTAGAATATTTCTGCTTCTTAAAGAAGACGGACTTATAACGAATTCCTAAAATATGCTTATATATTTTTTCCCTGTAAGAACAATATCAGTGTGAGGTTCATTTTCGTTTAGTTTTAAAGATGATCCTCACATTTCTCTTTTTATATATATATTTATTTATTTTATATGCACTACTTATTTATCATTTTGCTAACAGTTAAGAATTTATAGCCATTCCATTTTTATCGGCTCACAACTTCTAGAGCATTCCAGACGTACTATTAGTTACCAATGAAAGAAGGCTTGTATTTAAATATTGCTGCTGTTGACATTGAGATATGGCAGCTCATGTAGTCGTTCACCCATTAATATTTTGAGTTAATGAGACGACATTTATTGATGAACTACCCACAACGGTATATGAAGTTAGGCTTTTATAATTCTGAATGCAGTAGAAATTCTAGTGCAAATCTGGTAGGTAGTTATGCCCTTCTCGGGTTTGGGAGTTTAAAAGCTCAATATTGGCCAACGAATGACCAATCGAAAAAAATCCCTGTACATTCGTCCTTTGTCCAGGCCTCTATTTCTTGTACTTTACTGAGCTGGCTGTATAGGATTTTCCCAGTTTTTTTTTCCATTTGTAAGGCAAATGATCCAATTTCCCTTAGAAAATCCTACACAGTATAAAGAATTTTCGGCTTTCCCCTTATATGCTTTCATAGTGTAACTAACAGCATGTCAATCTGGTAATCGGAAGATTCCTAGCTCAAATCCCAGGAAGGGCATAGTTGATTTCTTATTCTTCCCGGCTACAAAAAAAATAAATAAATAAATAAATAAATAAATAAATAAGCAAACAAACAAACAAAAAAAAATGTAATTTTTCAACAGTGGTCCGCGACTACGAATGTGGTAGGTGATAATTCGCAGCTATCTGGATTTGGTCTACACTTCCCCAGTTACTCTTTAAGTGTGAGAGAATGGAAGGAATCTTCATCTTCTTCACTGCGTGTTTTCCTGGTGCAACTGGTAACACTTCCGGCTAGGAATCGGAAGATTGTTTTCTGCTCCAAATAAATATCTAATAGCTCTATAACAGAAACATCACCGCTGAGACATATAACCCTGGAACATTGCCGTAATGAGTACCCAACGCTAGTTTAAATGTCATATTACTAATGTTTGCGAAGCCTGCAGTTAGTTTTTAGCTCGTACTTAATTTTACTAGAAGCTCATGGGGACTATAATTAGGTTTCAATTTGTTATTTTTCAATATTTACGCTCACATATATATGGTATTCTAATAAGAATGATATGATTTTAAAGTGAAAGGGCAAACATGTTTAAAATACTTTCATTATCAATAATTTTTATTTGTGTTGAATTTGTTCTGACAGTTTATCATGGTTAAATATAAGATTTAAGAACGTTAATTAAGGTAAAAATTATCTTTTTAAATTATAAAAATTATCTTTTTAGATAATAACAAAATTAACAATTATCTTCTGATCTAAAATTTATTTCCATCTTATTTATGTTTGATTGGATACAATAACAAGCAAAATTGTTGCTTTTGATGTGAAAACAATCCAAAAAAATGTACGAGAAGCCCTTGTATTCGCAAATGGATACTGTATGGTGTGGCTTATGGCATAAAGATACCATCGGGCCATATTTTTTTTCCTCCTCAAAACGAAAAAGGACATGGGGTTATAATGATTGGTAAGTAATATCGATGGATGGTAACAAATATTTTATAGCCAAATTTGGACCACTTTGACTTAAGGGGCCATGTGGTGGCAACAAGAGTGTGCCAAATATCAAAATACTAACTCCACTATCGACGTATTATAAAAGAAGTTTGGTGGAAGGATAATTTCGCGAAATGCAACTATTAATTGGCCTACCAGAAGTTGTGATTTAACTCCTTTAAATTATATTGTGTGGGTTTATTCGAAATCAATGGTCTATGCAAACAAATCACGAACTCTTCAAGCATTGAGAATAAACATCGAACGCTGCATCTGTGACATTAGGCCGGAGATTACGTACAGTCATCGAAAATTGGGCTCAAAGATTTCCCTTGTGTGCACTAAGTCGAGAAAGACACTTAAATGCTCTTTTATTTAATGTCATAAATTGTACTTCGAAATATTATAAAAAGTTTGGTTGCATCTGAAATAGTTTTCGTTTTATTTCAGTTTAACATCCTATCATTCTTAATAGAAGGGCCTTTACAAAAGCCAAATGGTACCTTAAAAGCATTTAATACAACGATTCTCTCTGATTTATAGTAAATGGATTAAATAATCATTTTGTAGCTTTTTTCATAAACATAATTAGATCATTCGCAACAGACTGTTTCTGATGCTAGGAGATATCCTCATATCCATCTTCGCACCTCATCAATATACTGTTTTATCTATACTAGGAGGAAAACTTCTGAAAAATCTTTATCATTACTGGAAATCATGTAATATCTGGCCTAACTTGTACATTTTTACTACTGTATATTTGACTATATTCATATTAAACTTTGCTATACTATTCATATTAAACTTTGCTATACTCTTTTGGGTTCCTAGTGCACTAACAAGAGTTGATAAGCATTCTGAACTTTTACATGCACCACACCTTCTAAGACATAGTTGTATGGTTACGTGGTATGGGGTAATTAACTTCCTAAAAATATTTTACAGACCAAGTTGTTTGCAAACTATGACCCTCATTTTGCAAATATAATGTATACCACATTCCATTTGCAAGCTTACTGTATTTATTTGTTATATTATTTAAGATTTACATTTTTTCTTTCAAAGTGGACGTATTTTTCCTAATACTTAGGTTTGATTACTTACTGAGCGTGACACATTCATAATATTTAATACCGAGAACGGGATGAGCATCATGCTCAGTCAGAACACGCTATGGCTAAATGGAAATTGTATGGAGCCTATTAAGAGTTTCAGTAGTTTAATTAGTAAGATCACCTGATGGCGGAACACATATTTTGGATTGTAGTCCCATTACATACAAGTTACTGTATAGTAGTACACAACTAACACTTAGTGGTATAAGAAGACAGTTCGCTTGCTATTATGAATCTCTTAGTTTGATCTCTACATAGATATGGGTTGAATGGTGCACCAGATCAAATCACAGTAAAATAAGTCCTTCAATATTGAATCAAGCGAGTCTAATGGATAATTAGTTTTTATTCAGAGTTGATTACCGTTGCAAGTAATATATAAATGATATAACTGTTGCAAATACCTTTGCAAGAACCACTGGAAAAATACACTGTACCTTAAGTATAACCGTTGCAAGTACCTCAGATGGTTGAAACGCCCTCAGAGAAGAAATCTTGAATTCCGGTCTGAGTCTATTGTTGCAGCTTTAACCATATAAAATAAAATTTATATAATTTGATTTAAATAAGTAGTTTCCTGTATTAAGAAAGAAAAACTGTAAATTTTTTTCTTCTATATATGTGAATATTATGAAAACATAATCAGTATAGGATGCCGCAAAAGATATTTTTATTTAATTAGATGAATCTGGGTTGCAATGAGGAAACAGAAATCATCATGATATGTTTTATGGAATAGTACTCTTTCGCAATAGCCTGAAAATATCCAGATTCGATTCCCAGCTGAGATAAAGAATTTACACAATGTGTTGGCTTTATCATGTACCTTTCAAACTCTGTGAAATGCAGGCGACAGCAAACAACCGAGCTTTAATGAGACTGAGACTTGCAAGGAAATTCAGCCTTGTGTCCCGCTAGTAATTAACTGGCTAAGTTTGTTCGATAGCCTTAATGAGACTGGGATTTGAAAGAAAATTCAGGGTTTTATGTCCCGCTATGGTAATTAAACAGCTAAGTTTGTCCGAAAGAGTGCCACCAGGGTATCTGCTGAAGCCTCAATTATATGAATTAATGTAGTTCGTTTAAATATTTCGTTGTAACGCTGTGTTGTAAAAATGGGGGTTATAATTCTTCAGCACATTCTCAATGAGATTATAAGATGCTTCTGAAAAATATTGCTTGTGAGAGAAAATCTCATAATTCTAGGTTATATAATGCATCTGAGCGTGTCTAACAACATAATTTCTTGGACAGAATTTATGAGTGCGAATTTGAAGTAATTTCTTTTGTTCAAGATGATAATGGGAATTAAATCCTTCTATTCAAAATGTTTAAAAAAATACTCCTCCTAAACAGTTAAGTCATTAAATTAGCATTTTTTAAGCTGAGTGAATTAAATTTTAAAGAGAAAGGTTCAGTTTGCGAAGCATCTTTAATAGTATTTTAAAAACTGCGGTTCCTGAAGGAAAATATATCATCCATTTAACTAAAAATACAGTTATGAACAGTCGAAGGACAAATCTTTTTGGAATACTAAAAAAAAATTAGAGTAAAGAGAGTATCTACTGTCTTCAGGGATGCAAGAAGAAATTTCGGTAGGAATTAATTTTGCCACCACAATAGGCGCAGGAGGCGATATTTAGAGATTTGAAATTATCATATCCAACGCTTTTTCATAACTTGAGCAATGCAAACAAAAAGCATATACAAGACCAACAAGAGGAAATACTTTCTTCAAATCTAATTTCTTGATTAATTAATCAGCTGCCATTTTGCTTTCAAACTGGGAGATAACCACATTACAACTACTTTGAAATTCTGAAAATAAGAAACTAAGAAAACAGTGTAAACATAAACTTTGGTTTTTCATTTTTAAAATCTTGTCAATTAATTGGTTATTATATTATATATCAATTCATCTGTAAAATATAATACTTTACCCAAGATCTTGATCTCGTTTCAGAGGAAATAAAATGAGATTGAACAAACAATCATATTTTTGATACTTTAATCACACAACTAAAATTACGATTTAGCATTTTTGCTCTAAGTATCTAAACGAAAGGTTCTATTTTAAATGCTATACTTTGCTTTAATCATATGTACCAAAGATACAAGAGAAAAACCGAAGTTATCACCCATAGCCTTGCATTTGCTTAAAAGTCTCTACTTAATTGTAACATTTAATTTTGCAATACTGAGTTTTAATGCCATTCCCTCGTTACATAACTTTACGATGTAAGGTTTTATCTATTTTTATTTGTGAACCTTTGCTTCTTTCTCTCATTCCCCTCGTGTTTTCTCGCCATGATGTAAATGAGTTAGGGTAAACGAGAGTATTTAAACTGTTAAAGCCAGATGTTTAGACAGAGCGTAATTTCACTATTGTGAGTGCACGTTGCTATTTTCTTCCAGCTATTAACTTTAACATTAGCTATACATTCTTGCCACCGAGTTATTCCGCTGGTGTAGGTTTCTGAGTCAACCTGTTAGCTTAAATTGAATAGGTAGTCTCGCACTACTTCTTACCTTTAAATTTAGTGTTGTATTATCTTTTAAGTTTTCAACGCAAGTGGTCGGTGTTTGTTAGCACATAATTCCGTGTCATCTGTTAATTAAATTAAGTGTTCAAGAAAAGGGTCTTTTACGCCCTTCCCCTTTTTGTGTTCATTTTCAAGCCTATGCGAGAATTAGCAAGGATCAAAACTTAGGTAGATCTAGTCACATTTTATGATAGCTAAACGAAGTAGATCTTACAATACTTTAAAAAAGGCTTTTAAGGAAGGTAATTTTATTTAATTATGAAGGAAAAAAGATCATGCAAAACTTTTCAATATCTTACAAACAGTGAAATAAGCAAAAAATAACATGAAAGAAACTCAAAAAACATAAAATTCCGCGCAGAATTTTACTCTACAGAACAACTTTATCAAAAAAAAAAAAAAAAAAAAATCAATAAAATGTATTATATAATATATATATATATATATATATATATATGATGTACCAACTTTTGTCCAGAGTAAAAGATTGGTGAAGAATCATAAATGTAGTCGTAACTTAAATTATCAGACGATAAGTTTAAAAAACAGGATCCATTTATTATTATTCAGGAGAAATAGCAGTTACAAAATCAGATATCCGGAGTAAATAAAAAGAATTACTAATAACTTTTTGTATGAAGTTTACTGCTTCGTGACATTTAAGAAAAGAACCGATATTCTTTTGCGAGTCCTTTTATAGCCTCTGGAAAGGCGGAGCTTCCAAGAAATGACGTCAGCCTCGTTAGCCACTCCAGTTTGCTTTAAATATTTCCAGAACATTCTATAACTGTACGTGTAGAAAAGGCGAGAAAAACAACTTGACTACGGGGCTGTGGATTTAATTCCACGTACTTTCAAATAAGAGACCATCGCCATTAAAAATGAAAAGAACATACAATTAGAACTTTAAGTGTAATCTTGACTATTCTTGACTATGGAATTTTATTATTACAAATATATAAATGACAATGAAATATGCCAATCTTTTAAAAACAGTGACATAAGAAATACGATGAAAAATTGTTGCCAACCCATATTTCTAAAAGAATGAAACTTCAAAATGATGCTATTTCATCAAAAATCTATCAACAACAATAAGACAGGAAAATTGTTGCCAAAATCACATTTTTAAAGATATGAGATGTGAGAAGTGTACTCGAAAGCTTCATTTAAAAAATGTTTTAAAAATACGAAATATTATCATTTTTCCAAATTTTTTTTATAAAAGCAGTCGCAAGGGTGAAATTTTAACGTGTCCAAAAATCAAAAAAAAAAAAATAAAAATAAAAATAAAAATAAAATAAATAAATAAATAAATAAATAAATAAATAAATAAAAAATAAAATAAAAATAAAAATAAAATAATAATAATAATAATAATAAATAAATAAATAAACTGTACATTTTTAAAAATAAACTTTTTTAGAAAAAATCCCGCTGAAAGGTGTTAAGCTCCCTTTGTTAAATAAATTCGTATTTAATCGATTTAATCGACACACACAGACTCTTTCTTTTATTATATGTAGAGATTTGCCCAATTTTTTTCATAGTTTATCATAATCAACAGGGAACTGAATAGCTTATATATCCAAAAAATATATGTTTGGGTATACTTGGAAAAATTATTAGCGTAGCACTCTTTTATACCCACTTAAAATCCCACCGAAGTTTAATTACTGATTTGAAGCGAATTTCAAATGATTGTAATGGTTAAGAGGATCGCCTGCGATAAAATATAGCAATCAAAATAAAATATATATAAACTGACATATATTAATATATGTTAGTATGCATCACATAATGAGAAAGACATAAATATAGGAATCAAAAGAAAATACGTGTATATATAAACTGATATACATTAATAAATATTAGTATACATCACATAATGAGAAAGACTTGAAAGCAAAAAGTAAATATTAGATTATGGGAGGAGTATGCAAGGTTTAAAATTTGTAATATTTTGCTAGATAATAAAAGGTAGCAATCAAAATAAAATGCATATACGAATAAATTGTATGCCATATATTTAACACAACGAGAGAACATTCTGAAAGCAAAACATAATATTAGATTATGGGACCAGTAAGCAAGGTTTAAAATTTGTAATACTTAGCTAAATAATAAAGTGTAGCAATCAAAATAAAATGCATTATACGTATAAATCGACATGTATAAATACATATGTATATACATACATATATACATATATATATATATAAACATAACGAGAGAGAATTCTGAAAGCAAAACATAAATATTACATTATGGGATCAGTACGCAAAGTATAAAATTAGGCCTTAAAGAAAAAAAAAAAAAACCCTAGAATTCCTAATTTTCAATTTCTACATCCATAGTTTTTTTACCTTTAGTCTTGATTGCGGTATGGAAGTTTATTTTTGTGCGTAATACCCATTTTTTGTCATTTTAATTATATAAACAATCATTAATTTTTTTCCCGTTTTCTCGAAATTTGAAAATTTTTGGAGAACGAGGCAGCATTGAACTAACAGAAAATTTTGTTTCATGTGGCTTATTACTGTAAATATTCATTTGGTTTCCTAGTTTAAAATCTCTTAACTTCCACTTACAGTTTTTAAAAGTCCTATAATTATTTTCTCGAGATAAAGTGCAATCCATTTTTAGTTTTATTTTACCCTGACTTTTTTTCCAAGTTTGTTGTCTCCCCGAACCTATCTCGGTTGAACCTCGCAATATTCTACTCGAACAACATGGCATGTTGTCGTAAGTGTGTTATTGTGACTTGAATATTTGATGACAGAACTTTTCCACAAAGTTGCGAGGTGCAAATGGATTTTAACCGATCCTCATTTGCGCAATCTCTGAGTAAAACGCTAATAGATCATAAATGATGAACGCCGCTAAGTAGCTTCAGTTAATCTAATCCCCAAACTAAATATGAATGGGCATGGTTTGGCTAAAGGCCAGAGACCTCTAATTTCTGTTATGCTCGAGGATGTAGTAATCGACTTCAGAGCTGTGCACCTTTTTTTTTTTTATTCAGAAGTGACTATTTGTTTAATAAATTGTTTCCTTCGAGTAAGCGGTTATAATCTGCAGTATTTTCTCAATGAAACTTTTGGGTTTGGCATCGTAACGGAATTACTTCTCTTTTCACAATTCATTAGTTTAAAATAAAATGCAACTTGTGATAAAACATATGCAAAAGCTGAAGGATGGTGCCATTTTTTAGCTGAGTATGATGAAGGAACATTTTAGCTATTATTCTCATTTATGAGGTATTATGCATCCCGATTCATATAGTCAGCACATATCGGAAATGAAACTTCTACAGCAGTGGTCTTTAAATTTTGTTCCGTGGAGCTCTGGGGTTCCATCCAGCTTCTCTAAGAGCTCAGTAATTCAAAATCAATATTCGAAAGAATTTTTTTAATATCATAGGGTCCAAAAAGTTAAACATCTAAAATAATTAATTAAATGATATTTTTTTTAATTCCTCTTGCAGTTTTTACCTAAAATAATATTCAAGAGATCTGTTTTTATGAATGAAATTAAAATAAAGTGATGATTTTATTTAGTTTTCGAAATAAAATATAAACAACATTGATATATCTTCGATCTTTTTTAATATTTATATTTCTGAAAATAGTAGGGGTATTAAAATAGTTACAGCTTTATTCATTTATTTAATTACTTATGAGAGCCGCGTAACTGAGATAGTGGTTAGTGACTCTAACTGCCTCACCGAAGGGCCGGATTCGAATTCCGGAGAAGTCGTGGATATTTGAAAATGTATAGTGTCTGTGCGGCACGGGTGTATTCAACATATGCGATGAGCCGAAAGTCCTCTCAAGATGTTGGTGGTAAGGGACGAGAAGTGAGAGACTCTCGGCCCCGTCACCCTTGGTTGCTCTCCTTCCAAACTGCATGCGAAACTGAGCAAAGTCGCACTGCCACTTGCATGAGGCCCAAGGCGCAAGCTTGTCTCCTTGTCACGATGAATTTTATGGGCTTGTTCTGATATCATACAAGCGATATTATTCACAACAATAGAAGCATTACTTAGTCTACACAATACTAAACTTTTGAACCACTGCTTTACAATACGGTACTGGCTATATACATTGAGCGCTAAGTACTTTCTTTCTTTCCACCGACAGCGAGTCAGCCGGTCCACTGGGGCAGTTAGCATATCAGCCAGATAGCCCCGCTAACGGAAATAACTTGGTCAGCATAACACACTTTGGTATATATTATGGTCAAGACGAGTGCTGGGGGCAGTGCAAACAAATGCTGGACGAGACGATAGTGCAGTGATGGAAGAAGAGTTCACTGCAGGTGAGAAGAACAATTTCAGTTACATATTTACAGAGTTATAGATAGATGGTTACAAAAGGCATCCACAACGTGAACAATAAATGAGTACAGAACAATATATGAGCAATTAACAGAGTGACTGATAAAGCAGTAAAAATAAAATCTAAAATAGGGCTAAATACTAAATAGCAATGCTAAAAATAATAACGAGTAAAATACTAAAAAGCGAAATAATACATAAATAAATAAAAAAAAAAAAAACAGTGAAAATAATACATAAAATAAGACAAAATACATAATTCAAGGTTCACAATTCATGGTTTACAGTTCAAGGAGATAAGTATAAACAGGGAAAAAGAAAAGCAGAAAAAGCTAACTTAAGGTAAAATAAATTCGTTACAGGTACAGAGCATACGGGGGCTGAAGTGCTATTCATTGTTCTTTTGGCGGCCCACCAACGGTTGAGCGGTAAAATCACTAAAGACTGGTATTTCCGACCTGGATTCGAATCTCGGCGAACGGGCTGGCTGCATGAGAGTTTTCGTGGTTTTCCCCATGTGTAACGTGTATAAGTGCCAGTTTCCCTTAGAAAATCCCTCACGAAGGCACCTCTCCACTTAGGCAGATAGCTCTTTTCAGCTAATAGCGGAGAAATGGCTTAGGCTAATCCATGGCCAGAGTTGTGTTCATAAGCAGCAGAAATAATTCAATTTTCAAACATTAATTTGGCAATTAATGCTAATATTCACGAATCTGATGAAACAAAATTTCGCCATTAACCTGAAAAACTATATGCATGTTAACCTGCAATACATTAATTTCCTTATAACTCATAAAAGTCTTGGTTGACATTTAATACAAAAGGCTTTATAAATGAAACTGTTACATTTATGATATGACTAGCAAGAAATATTTTCAGAAAAAGCCATTCAGCTTCCTTCAGAACTGAACTCGGAATGACGATTAAAATGCTCAACGGCTATTTACTTAACCACGTATGGGTTTATAATCTGAACGTAATGATCTGAGTTAGAGGAAGTAATAATGATACTAATGTTAATAAAACAACTTATTTACATGCATTTTCACATTTTCGAAACTGCCGGAAATCATTAACTGTGCAACATTTTGAAAATCCTATTTTTTCGGGATTAAAAATTAGTCTGTCTGCTCAATAAAAGCCCAATAATCTGAAACTCGGTGGTTCGGCACATGCGATAACCCGGCATTAATATATTGATAACAGTGTTGTGTGAGTGTTATTGGGAAATAACCGGAAGCACATAGCATATGCTTCGGGCCCAGCATCATTTGTGGGTGTGTGGCATACAGCAAAATTTTGTTGAAGAAAGCAAAAATATTGATTGTCTTATGATTAGCCGCTCAGAACTACTTAACGTAACCTAAGGTTACAGGTGAAAAATCGTGGGCGGAAACGTAGCGGAGAAAATAAGACAAGGGCAAATATCATCGTAAAAAACATTGCAGAGTAAAAAAAAAAAAAAAAAAAAAAAAAAAAAAAAGGCAAGGAAAACATCGTTGCAGAAAATAAAGCGGTTCAAAAACTTCGCAGTTTTAAAATATCGTAGTAAAAATTTAAGCACTCACGAATCATCGCAGGATAATAACATAGTAGACATATATTTCTAGATTTTGAAAGTTTTAAATGCATCACTTGATCACGATATTTTCTACGACGTTTGAAATTACAAAGCTTTTTAACTGCTTTATTTTCTATAACAATGGTTTATACCACGATGTTTTCTCACTGCATCCTTTTCTCCCATAATGTTTTCGCACGGGGGGGGGGCATAGTGCCTCGAAAGTGCTTTTTCTAGTCACACTTTCTGAAGACGAAATTTGTTGAAGAGATTAAGGAAGCTAAGATGAGTCAGTGGTGGAAAACCCAATTAGTGTCAAAAGAAGTGCAGAGTGACGAGGAACAAAGTTTAACTAATAACATTTGGCGTAAGGCAGTCGAAACATTAAATATATTTGTGAAATTTATAGAATATAATAATCACAAAGCAATGGTGACGTAAGGAATCTTCATGACCTCCTCAGCGAGTTTCGATAAGCAGGTGAGTATTTGAACACGTAACTGCAGTACAGTAAACCCCAAAGCATAAACTGATTAAAAATAGCTAATTATACATATTTTTCAGTTTATTCTTCTAGTTTGCAATTACTCTACGTGTAGTTCTGTTCAAAATTTTGCGTTCTTGCAATAAATTAAATTATGTTTACAGAATTGTTTTTCAACCATTATTTTGTTAGGTCTGATAGCCCCGGCTTATTTGATACTTCAAACTATCAAAGACCCGAACTTTCCCGATTATTGGACTTTTTATTGTAATGGAAACAATCAAGTGTGTTCTCGAACTGTTGAAAGAGAAGGCGCTTTCAATCAGGGATTAACAACCCTCTTACAGAGATGCTGATGTGAGCATTAATTTGGCCATTGATATAAACATTAATGTACACAGTTTAAACTCGTGGGTATCACGTAGCATAGAGCTAAATATATGGATATTTTGGAATCCGAATGTTACCAGCTGTATGAGATGCGATTTTGTAAAATTTTGTGTTCTTAGTGACAGAAATGTTGCAGCAAAATGGAATATATCTCCAACGACCTGCTAACTTCCAGGCTTATAGAAAATCTTTGAATGGGTTTTGAAAAAATAACAAACCCCGACACACGTAAGAGCATTTATAGGGATAAAATTACAATATGGCTTACCAATAAAGTTAATGATCTACAGGAACTAATAAAAATACACCAAAGAGATATACTTTAGTGTTAAGGAAATGTCACTATCCAATTAACTACTAGGATATAAACTGATCTGTTGTAAACTGTAACAAATTTTTAATTTATTTGACCTCCACTACTTGGGTTTAATATCAGCAGAAAATTACAACAATAAAAGTGCAATTTTTACTTAATGCGACATTTTTAGGCTTACGACAAAGCTATTAATAAGTTTTTCTATAGTAGTTCAGATCAACAGCAACAACCAGAAAGTAGTTATTAATTTTGGTTTTATGTGTCAATATGTTACATACTGTTCTGCATAATAACTAAATATTAACCACTAGTAAGACAGTTCAGCTCTAGCATTTTAACCATAAAAATATGATTTATACAGTTTTATGTATATGATTTATCGACTTGGGGTACAAGCATTTTGACCACTTTATACGGTTTGAGCTTTATGCTCATTAAGAAATTTGCATTCTGTCATGTATTTATTTTCATTTTTATTTTATTTTATTTATTGTCTAATAAAACTTGAAATTAATACTAAGCTTGTTTGCCTGCTTTCACTTTTTAATTATTAGTCATTTATTTCGCTGTCTAGCTTAAAGATAAGTTGACTGATTGAATAAAATACTTCAGATTTTTTCCTTACTGCTTTTCCTTCAGAGGCTGGTTTTTTACTTTGTCACTGTGTTAATGCGTCTGAAACCTTCACGTAGCGTTTAGGTCAAACGTTAGCCGAAAAGCATTCTTAATTTGCTAAGGAAGCGGTATTAACGTGACCAGAGCTGTTCGCGGTTCTCTGGGAGAAGAATCATGATGCGAGTTGACGCACATCCGGAAGACTGGCCGCGCATACCGGATATTGAAAATCTTCTCCTCCTCCTATTGTCCATCGCAAGCAAGTATGTCTCCTTAGATGTTAAAGCTACAAGACACTGATTTCTTCTCAGTTGTTCCAGAATTCCTTTTGACAGGCTTCTGTAGGGGACAACTACATATAGAGGAAAAACGTATTCAGTAAATATGCTTATCAGGCTTAATTGAAAATACTATATTTTGATTTAATTTAATTGACTTAGACATTGATTACACTATATAACCAACAGAGAAACATAAATTTCTTAAAGTTCATAATTAAATACTGAATATATAATTACAATTCTAATAGTACTCAAATGACAGTATGTTCGTATAAATGAATTATACTGAATGCATGGCTTTAAATTATTTTGTATTTCTTCATTAAGTTATATAACTGTCATTAGTTACGAAATAGAAAGAAAATACATGAATTTTTACGTCGCTTTGTTATGAACTTGTTGTAGAAAGTGCCTTATATGGTAAATATTTATAGGGTTTACATAATTAATCAAAAATATTCATCTCAGAATGCCAGATATGAAAGAATTCCGAACATTAGTTTTCATAATTTTACATGAAAGTAATAATCGGACTTCCAGTTTCCGCTCAGTATACACAGAGTAAGTAATTAAGAGTTTTAGAAAGTTCCGGAGAAAATCCGGCATTGAGAAGAAGAGAATGAAATCATGTATAAAATGCTTTGCTGTAAAAGATAGTTTGAATGCTTTTTCCATATTCCAAGAGTTTCTTGTAAGTAATATATCTTCCTTGGCAGATTCGAGACTTATTTTGAATGTTCATAGTTCTTAGGTTAACTCGTATCATCTTATCTTAAAGATAGGTATTTGAAAGGATAAGTACAAATATTGCGATTTGTTGGATCATTTCAGTAATTAAAGTGGCATAATGTACTTTAATTACTGAAATGATGTAAACTGGCATGTGCCTAAAATGATATGAACTGGCATGTGCCTGATATTTCTTTTCCACTTTTTTTAAAGCATTCTGAAATTACAGCTAAAACATAAAAAAAGGTAATTACTTAAATCATCATTACCAGATGATAAAGATTTCTGTTCATTTTTCAAAACGGGAATACTTATATCTGAATTTTTGTTCTTAGGGAATTACCTTGGCAAGGAATTCCGATACTAACTTTAAATCATATATTTAAACGGAACTTTAAATAAGTAGCATACTACTCGAAAACAATGTCAAGTTTTTCATTTGATGACTATATATCTAAATCAATTTCGCATAACGAATGTGTTCTTTTCTCTAGCAAAGTGCAAGCTTTTCATATGTTTTGGTTTAATATTACTTTGTATAGAAGGTAATAAGAATCTGTAAAATGTGGTAGAATATTAGTTGATGTAGAGAGTAAAAGAAAGAATAAAAGTATCTGTAAAACCTTTCAAACAGCTTTTCGTTTTACTCAGCGAAATGCTATTAAAAGGGCAGAATTAATTCTTTTTCTACTAGGTTATTCTATTTAAACATTAATGCTTGCATTAAATATTTATAAATTATTCTATGAAATAGTTATCTCGTATAAAGCTAAAAAGGTTAAAATTGTCTGGTTAAAATGATGAAATAAAATTATAGCGTTTTGCGTAGGCAGTTCCACGTCATTACGTCTTCAACTATAATATTTTTCTACTTTTCCTTACTATCTCTCTAACCTTTTCCCCACCTTTGAGAAAATTATCACCACAGACATTTGACTAACTGATATTTTTACACTGTATTACTTATTTATTTTAATAGGTATTTACTACTTATGTACTTTTATGTTGTACTACTTACTTATTGTACCACTTTTATATTTTATGTTCTCTGTTTTATATTCTAATATTGTGATATGTTTCTTGCATCCTCTGCCTCCAAAATGGTAGCCATCGTAACGCCACCTAGCACTTGTATAGCCACCTTAATTCTTCAACAAACGCTGGGTGGTAGAGAAAGAGGGGCATACATCTACTTACCTCTGGTAGACGTCAGGTTCCCCCGCCCTCCGTCACCTATCACCTGACTAACTGAGTTTCATTGAGTTTTGCAAACTTAAAATAAAGAAATAATTTCTGAAACGAACATTGTGACAACTTTATAGATAAATTCGTGTAAATATTATCCGTAACAGTTGAAATTTAACTGAATTTCAGATGAGCCTTCTTATCTCGCGCCATATATACTGTATATAAAATAATTTTATTCCAAATCAAATTTATACATACACAATTCTAAATTCTCTGAGTGACTCACACTAGCAGCACTTTATTCTTTCACAACTCATTGAGCTTGTAGTTTCTATACCATGGTTACAGTTAAGCACGCTAATCATTTAAATAACACTTACGTTCTTTGCAAACCTTTTTAATTCCCCATTTTTCTGGACATTGTGGCTGAGTGGTTAAGACCGCTGAACGCTGGTAGTTCGATCCCGGCGAACGAGCTAGCTGTATGCGGTTTTTCGCAATTTTTCTCAGGTGCAACGTGAATACGAACTAGGTCCCTTTGAAAGTTATCTTCCTTTAAAAAAATAACCCTCGTATGCTACGTCCCATTCAAATGACCTAACCGAACTTTTTTGGACACTTTAGTTTATAAATATACTGAACATTCTCTTGACATGCTTATAACAGAAAAGAACTGCATCGAATAGTTAATAGTAAAACGCCGTTATTTTACTTAACTCCATGTAAGTAAACACTAAATCGTTTATTTTACTTTGCTACATTAAAAATGTATGTGCTATTTTAATTTACCAGATGATGAGGAGTAAAACTAAATGCAACAGACTGCTTTCATACAATTAGGCAAATCGAAAAGTTAAATTATGCAATAGGAGGCAAAAGTAAATATTTTAATAAATTTCCCCTATTAACGCGTTTTCCTATGGCTCCAACTCCCATACTTTAAATGTATGCATAGTCAACTTTGAGAGTTTCATTTTCTTTTAAAACTGGCATGTGCCTGATAAATTAATCCTGTCCTATCTCTGAGGCCTCTATCCGAGAACAAAACGCCCACAGTAATAAAGCCCCAAAGTCAACGCGTCCTTTCCCCACAGGATCAAGCCCTGAAAATATAACATGATCACTCTTTCATCAACCCTTTAACTCAAAGGTAACTCGGGGTGGGGTTGTCGGCATGGCACAGTCACTTATCATACTGTGACAGGACGTGAAACCGGCGCACTCAAAGACTTATTCCCCTCCATCCCTCTCAATGAAGGTTGTTGCTCGTGCTTTCGGATGTCTCTAAACAGTCCGCGGTGAATGTATCAAACAGCTTGCTTCAAATTGTTGCTATGGGCTATTGCTCTTCTCTTAAGTTACGTTGTCGATTGTAATCGTCAATGTCATTGCAAAAGTAGAGTCCTTGACTTTTTCGTGTTACTCTGTTTTTATGAAATATCAAATATACTATTCTTTTTTTGAAATGTTCCTTTGGAATTAGAAAAGAAGTATGAAATAAAATTAGTCTTATCATTATTTAATTGGAGAAGCTGCCCTAAATAAGCCACTGAAAAGAAAAATGGTTTTTTGTTTATGATATTCTTCTAAATACTGGATTTCTATGCATTTTGAAACCTGTATAGTTTTTTTAATAATAATACCGAAATAATTCAAGTGGTGGGGGGAAAGACAGTTATAAGCTAAACCAGGGATTCTTAATCAGGTGAAAATTCTGCCCGGGGGAAGTTTTATAGTTTCAAACGTGGGGAAAGAATATGAAAACTACTTTTATTCAAGTTTTCATATTTTTCTCCACTCTCTATACATTTTCTTGTTTAATTTACAAAACACATAACAAACAATATAAATATGGTGTTGAAATATGGTAATGACTTTTAATAAATTATGGTAATGAATTTGGATATGCATACTTGTTATTTTATGCTGACCATCTGCAAAATCTTACCTCTCTGATGGAAATTTTTAACTAAACAGATCTTTAAACTAAACAAGCAGTTTATAAAGTTTAGAAATCTTCTAGGCAATCATAAACTGCAACTGAACTTTAGATAGACTCGCAATGAATTATCGCCAAGTAACAATGAAACTTGAGAAGGGTATAAAAGACCCTTTATTTAAAACTAAATAAGAACAGAACGCACACTTTGTGCTTAAAACTCAGCCGACCACTTGTAGTGAGATAACTTAAATACAGTATGTTCAATGTAAAATTTAAATTCGGGTACTAGCAAATATGCTAGTAGCCGAAGTCTACACAAATCATTTTAATGCAAAATGTGCTCAAAAACTTAACCGTCAGGTATATTCAACTGTCGGCAATTTTAATGGAAAGGCAAAAACTACAAATCTTATTTTATCTAGCAAACTAGTACCAACACGCTCTGTTTAACAATCTAGAAACCTCACCTTAAATGCATACGAACTAGTTTGCATTCTGGCGAGAAAAGAGAGCGGAGAAGTTGTAGAGACATTAGGTAATTTTTGAGAGCAAGAGAGGTGAAAAATGAGCAATCGCCTAAGCCGGGAATCGAACCACGGACCTCTGGATACCAGCCCAGCGTGCAGAACCACTACACCACGAATTCAGGTTAGGAAGGCGGGAGAAATACCTTATATACTTCTCCTTTTAAAGGGCGACTGGGGTTTTTAAGGGACCCAATCGCCAAATCCTGGGTGCGGAGAATCATCATCCACAACCATTTTAGTTCGGGCGCCACTGTAGAGACAGGTGACAGGTGAGAGCAGGGTCCAAACACCCGGGCGGCTTTCACTGACTATTCCGGTATCGTCCTAATCCCGCAACTGTCCAGAAAAAGAATATTGCAAACAGGGGCAGATGGAGGAAAACAGGGGTATTGCGGATTCCTACAATAACAGTGTTTATTATACAATAAAAAGATACTTTTATCAAACAGTGCTGTTACTATGTTGAATTAACACAATAGTAGTACATCGTATTACATTATACAGTGTACTATTATAATAGTCGATGCATGGACGATAAATTAATACGTATAATAATAAAATTTTTTGAACTCTACAGATATTGCAGAGCGGTATCAATGCGCATTGCTAAATATATTATACAATACTTATAGCTATATATATTATATATTAATATTACATGCATACAATAATACACAGATAACATAAAAGGTAATAAAAAAAAGTACTTAAATTCTACAGACATTTTGGAGAGTAATACCAATGTGCATTACGCAACTTATAGCTATATACATTATACATTAATAACACATACACATGTCCATTACATTGATACATACATAACATGAAAGGTGCATTGGATGTATCAATATAATTACATGATACATTAATAGTACACTCGATATATTAATACATACTACAATAAAATTTGCTAAACTTTACAGACATATTGCAAAGCTGCACCAATGCACATTACGCACTGTAGCGACATTAGATAATTTTTTATTAGAGAGGTGAAAAATGAGTAAGCGCCTTCGCCGGGAATCGAACTACGGACCTCTAGATACCGGCCCAGCGTGCGGAACCACTACACCACGAAGGCACGCTAGGAAGGCGTGAGAAATACCTTATAAAGTGACAGCAAAGATCTTAAATATAAAATAATTGCTTAATTACCATAAAGGAACCTTACAAGTAGTACATTGCCCAGTGTGCGCTACAGAAGTGAATCGGTATTACACCCGGAAGGAGGAAGGACACTTATACGTAAACAACCAAACATTTCGAGGGATTCGAACCCTCACGCTTATGTTCGGACTACAAGTCAGGCTTCGCTAACCACTGTACTATCCAGGATGACTTAATAAGCGTAGTTTTGGAATAGATTTATTTTACATTCTGAAAGATGAAAATAAATTTTTAGATAAAGAGATTTAACTATTTTTGGTACAGTTACTGTAAATTATTTCGCTTTTTTAAGCCAAAGTGTAAAATGAGAAATGTAGTGCGATTAAATCGAAATTTGTATTATATCTTTTCATCCGATGAATTCTTTAATTAGTCTGCAGTTTTTGTGATAATTTTAAACTGGGAATTAGACCGGTGAAATAAAAGAGCTAAAGCGCTAAAAATAATTTAATTTGTAAATCACAATTCAGCACATCTATAAGAATGAAACCAAATTCAATAATAACTGCGTATCGAAAAATGGGCGAATGCTTATCTGAATTAAAAGTTTTCTGACTTGAATAAGCAACAACACGTTTCAAATGAAAAATGCAACATTAGATAACAGCTGGTTCTTTCTTGTTATTATACCAATACCTTCCAAAAAATACCACATACCTTTCGGTAAAGAGTGATATTTGCATTAAAAATTTATTTATAGAGTATAAATTTATATCTTACTGGAAACATCATAAGGAAGATTAAAATCTTCAGCTTTTCGAAATATTCGTACTATCGTATTGATTTTTACTTCTTTGTACAAAGTAAAGGAAGTATTATAATAGCGAAAAATTTCGGGTATCATATATCAACTGAAATATCCATTTTAGCCGTTCCCGAATTCATTTGAATGATTCTTTTTGCTTGACGTCTGTACGTACATACAGAATTTTTCCTCCCAAAACGGACTGTAAATGGTTTTAAACTCGATTCAAAAGGCATTTTTTTTCGTGAAGTCTGTACGTACGTACGTATTTATGTATGTATCTAACATAACTTAAAAACGAATAGCCGTAGAACGTTGAAATTTTGTATATGAGATTGCTATAACATCTAATTGTATACCTTCCTTTTTTATGGCAATCGAAAGTAACAATTTTTTTTAAAAAGATCATTCGTAACACAAGCGCAGGAATTTTTATTTTAAAGAAGTTTAAAGATGCCTTCTCGAATTCATATAGTTGTTGATATATATATATGTTGATAATTTATTTACTAAAGAAATATTGATTATATTATCTCCTAATATAAATTTAGTAGAATGTCTCAAAAAAGAGGGAACCGATATGCAGGAAGTTTAATTCCGAAAATTGTGTTTTATAGTAACTTAAATTATGAAAAAAAACGTTTTAAGGGAACTTGAATTTAAATCATGAATAACAAAATTTCAAACTTAGTTCGAAAAAGGAGTTAAAAATTAAAAAAAAAGTAATTATCGCTATTGATCGGAAATCAGTTAACTTTTCAAGGGGAACACACTAACTCCCGTTCAATGAACAATATAGTTGTCGATATATATAGTATATAGACATACAGATATGTTGATCACATGAAAAGAATGCAACACTGGGAAGATCTAGGAAGTCATCCGTCAGACAACATTCTCCACCATTTCGTTTCGGTAAATAAGAGGAAATCAGGAAGCTTCTGAAAAGAAAGATGATGGGGGGAAAAAAAAAAAAAAAAAAAGAGATTATTACTGGATCTTCTTCATGTTCTTGAGCCGCAGCTATCACTTTAGCAAAAATATCTCAATCATGCCATTTTATGTTAACTGCAGAGAAAAAAAAAAAAAAAATCTAGCTGCAGTTGCAATGAAAATAGCTAGTTATATTTTACCTAAAATAGATGATGCCATGGGTATGCTAGTAAGAAATAAAAAGTTTTAAGTCTGGGTCTGAATTTCGCAAGAAACGGCTGAAACTTGTTCAGTTCTGTTGTGTGGCACTAGATTCATTTGCGAAATGAAGACTTTTTACATATGGTGGAAAGCTTGTGATTAGAAGACAACTCCTTTTACCAATATCAAGATCCCGAATACTTTTTTAGACCTTTAAAGCAATCCTAATGGAGATCAATTTGGTTCTACAAAAGTATTTTAAATGTCTCAAAACCTGGACAAAATTCTTGTGTTACCAGGAAAGAACTAGCTATTGGAAGGAGTATAGCATTTCCATACTTATCTATGTGGCCAAAAATTCCTACTGTATACACTGATTTTGCCTCATTTAGTTAGGTACTTAATGTCAAAAATCCAGGGGGTTAAGCAGCGAGTTAGATGCAATGGTTTCAGGAATACGCCATGGTGATTCGACATTGTGAACCACCTTCTCGTGGAGAGGCAAATGTTTTTCGAGAAGACCTTGCTCGAAAAAATGCAAACACTTGTAGAACGCTGAAGAAAAGTATGACTGTAAAGACCCAGTGGTTGAACAAGTTCACACTGACTCCGTAATATCAGACACTGAGAAAACAAGGAATTAAGAACTTTTCAACGAAAAAATCCTGAGGTGAGACCGTTACTAGAACTAAAGCGTCCCGGAAACCTCAGCTGGTCAGAAATGTCATTCCATTAGTCCCACAAGATAAAGGTATCGGTTTATGCGGTACTAGATTCATCTGCTAGCTGCAGATTTTTTACCGCTGAAAAAAGAAATAGAAAGCCAGGGAAAGAAAGAGCTTTAAATGACAAGTCCTCTTTCCAAGATCCCGATCCCAAGTTTTTTTTTTCCCAGAGCTTTATAATTATTCTAATGAGGGTCATTCTGGCACGACTGCATTTCATTAAGAGCGAATACATACTTGTCTTTTCAGACGAGGCCAAAGCAGATGTCAAATGCAGAAATGTAAAGAAACTCCTTTGATGTATATAGAGCATCAAAAAGTTTGAAATTACTTACACGAAATTGACAATATAGGATCACCATTTGAGCAAATCGCCCTGGACATTCTCGTAACTCATTCATATTTGGCACAGTTAAGAGCAAAAAGTGCACCCTAGCTGCCATGGAATATTTCATTAAATGGACGGAAACGTGTGCTATTTTTTTTTTATCTAGAAGCTTCGCAATGTCCCAGAAGCTACTGTGAAGTAAGTTCTCAGATTGGCAGTGAATCTTAATATTGATTCTGATGAAGAAACGAATTTCACTTTTCCAGTGTTAAAAGAACTGTGTAAAATTTTCGGCATAGGAAAGATTCAGCCTGCTAGTCTGCATCCTCACTGGGATGTCATAGTAGAGAAAATTAATTGAAGGTTCCTGCATCACCTCTCATTAGTCTCATCCGAGAATTAACAGAACTGGGCTCTGAAACTGCCTTTAGTACTGGAAGTATACATGAGAAAAACCGAGCCATCTCAGATGATTTTCAGCCTTGAACTTTGTCTGCTTGCAACGTTTCTTGGGATGAAATGCTGCATGCGCCGTCTGAGTAGTATCAGAAGGACTTACAAACGTGTTTGCATGAGACGCCAGTGCAAAAAGACCATGTGTAACTTTGGAGCTCCAAATACTGTCAAGGTTCTTGTCAGTTTGAGATGGGCTCTTCCGTGATTTAAGAGATTTAACTGAATTAAGTCTTTGCGATTGCATCGCATTTGGAACGAGTTGCTCGTGTCGAAGGCAGTGTTGTAATTTAGAGAAATGCTGCTAACTCATTCATATTTGTTTGTTTGTTATTACGAAATAGCTTTTTTATACTTTGCATTAATGAGAGTAATTTTTATTTTTTTTTACTTTGCTTTGTTTTGTTGAAAATTTTTGTGCAGTTTTCAATTTGTGGGTCATTTGTCGTAATTTTACACTTATAATTTTTATTGTTTTGAGGTACTTGTAAGCTTCTGTAAACAAAGTTGGAACTACGAAAATAATGTAAGGAGAAGCAAAGTTGTTAAGTTTTCCTAAAAATTTTTGCCTCTAAATTGATTATTAGCGATTTCTCTAACTTGACGACATTGTATGAAGCGAAATTTAAGACACTGTAGTTTAAAGGAAACGCATTTTCGAGAATCTATGGCCAAGCTGAAGCGTCGAGGGCAATCTAGAAAATATTTTCCTTCGACCCTTCTTCTTCCAGCAGTGATATAAACAGTACGTTTTCAGGAAGCGTGAGTTATTTGAGACTTCAGGCTAATAAGCTTGCAGACAGAAATGATGCTGAATTTACTTTCAATGATTTCAACATTTGCTTCGTGAGCAGTTTGGAAATGGTATTTTGGGTATTAACGACTCTAAAGTTGTAGATTTTTGACAGCAAAGATCTTGCATTTTGGAAACCCGAAATGGTGATATTCGTTTCTGCATTACGGAAAACTATAACTCTGTCTTTTATTCTTTCTTGAGCCGTTTTTATTCTTCTGAAAACACTGTTACCATTTGGAGCGGTAGTAAAAGTTTCAAGTTTTCCCTCTTCATCTGGTCCGTTTATTCGGGTGATCTTTATGAATCGTAAACATATACATAATAAAAAGAAATTTATTGAGACGACGTCGAAAAGAAGGTAGATGATGCTGATAGTGCTGATTTGCTCTTCGAATAAAAGATAGTCGTGGACATTTGACACATTATTCCAGGTTATAATTTGTGGAATAGATCATACGGATGGTGCTGAATTGTTCTTCGAATAAGAGGTAGTTGCAGACATTTGACACATTATATAAGGATATATTTCGTAGAATATAACTTAAGAAAGCAATGCAAACACATAGATCAGTGTACTCCCTGTTTAATGATTTCAAGCAAATGTTTCACATATCGACAGCACTACAGCTAGGTTTTACACATTTACGGCAGGTCAGCTACAGCGAATGAGAGGTGGCGGATGAAAAAGATAGATGCAAGCGTGAGAAGAGCGAGTATAATGCTGTTGATGTTCGAATAAAAATGTTGAAGTTACTATTTTTCTTAGCAGTTGAAAATAATACTCCTTAATTACTAATGACTGAAAATGGTTCGATTTAAATATAATTAGATAAAATCTTCAGTTTAATTTTTGCCATTATGTAAATAGTGCGTCGTTAGTGTTACTTTACAAGAATCACGTGACAAGGGTTAATTGTCAAGTGACGCACTTTTGGAACATTTTTTTACATTGAAGGATTTAACTGTTTTCACAATATAAAAGAGAAATAACCAAATTTTCAAAAAGACTTAAAGAGCTGTTATAAATTAAAGCTAACATTTTATCTTACAGATGTGCATTTACATGCATAGTTATTCATTAAATTTTTTGTGTCTCCCAGCTAACTTTTTGCACTAGGTTAATACTTGTTATTCTTAACCTATGGGAATATTAATATTATTATTATAGCACTGCATTGTATTATTATTATTATTATTATTATTACCATCCCCATAATGAGGCATCAGAATACAACTTTAACTATAACTATCGTTATCATTACCACCAATATGTTGTATTTCGAGTATCCTATACGTAAAATTTTCACTAAATTTTTTTCTCAGGACCGTATGTTTTTTATAGCTTGCGGGGGGGGGATTGTATTTAATTGTATATATAAAAGTAAATTGTAAGTCGAAGATTCATTTCAATGTTTATTACTGAAGAAATTCAAACTCTGAAAAGTTATCCTTATGTTATAAATTTTTCTGTGTAAGAGAATTTCAAGGCCAACTGAAATTTAATTCGTGGAAGGCCAGTTCCTGACTTTTCTTTTTTTCCTTTATTCCTTTCCTCCTCCTTTATTGGAATATGTCTGAATTGATTTTAAAAAGAGGGACGCCCAGCAGTAATATTTAATAATAGATCAATTTCCAAAGCAGTTTTTTAAATATTTGCTAACATTTTAGTCATGTTAACACCTCATGAAGTCGATGAATATCTAACTTAACCCCATATAAGTACCTCGATCACGCTTAGTAGCAGCTAATTTATAGCACGTATCGATCCTGTATTAAAAAAAAAGGTTATTTATGGAAAAAAAAATCCCTGCTTCAAATCTATTTACCAAAGAGCTTATCGTAGATACTTAAGAGATTTGTTGTTCATCTCAGTATTTTATACAATATCGTGATCAAATTTTCGTCTTAGATAAATTTTGTTTAAAATTTTGCACATTTTAACAACTTCAAACTAAAATGAAATATATGTTCTTTCAGTGAAACCACATTGAAAGCAGTTAACGTTCGTAATTTAATTTGAAATTATGTCATTGCCGTCATTATTGAAAAATTTAATACCTTTAAAGTTGACTTCCTTTTAGATAAACTGTGATGACATCAGCATTATCTTAAATTCTGTTATCTAGTGTTCAACTCGAAAACTTCAAAATTAATTGTGAAGTAATCTGTTTTTGATTTAATTTAATTTGGGGGCGGGGGAAGCTCTTCACATCTTATGTACTAAAAAATGCCAAAATAAATACTATTTGACTGATAATTAAAATGCAATTTTAGTTAGCCTATCGTTAGTTATCGTTAGCTTTTTCTATACATATTCGTGCTACTCACTGAATATGTAAATTAGATTTCATAAATTGATACCAAAAAAAAAAAAAAAAAAAAAGGTATACCTAAATTAACTATATAACAGAAACAGAGACGTAGACGTGTAGCTAAATGGTTGTCAGATAAACAAATGTTTCTTAGTTCAATCCTTAGAAAGTGTTCCATGAAGGCATCTCTCCCTTTAAGCAAATAACCCTCGTGTGCTTTCCCGTATCCAAATAACGTAACCTAACTTACCTTAATACAGTCCCATCTAAAATGCAGTCCGTTTAGCGTTGAAATTGAGTAATGTTGGAAGCAAAATTTTAAAATATTCAGTAAAAAAAACTGTGTTTTTCTGTTAAATTTTACGATAAAATACTTATTCATCATAATTTCCCAGGCTTGGTAATAGAGAGTCACTAAAATCTGTTCATCCGAGGATAAGTTCGGAAGAAAAAAAATGTACTTCTTTCGTGGAAAGAGCAGCTAAAAATGAACGGAACTTTTGAAAGCGAAAATCGCCTTCGGCGATCGAAGATTGAAAGAGATCGCGACTTTTGGGGGCTAGTTTCGAGTCGTGGGTCGGTTGTCACGAGAGCTGATGTCAGGGACGGGATGCGTCCATTTGTTTTCGCCATCTGGGTTTGCGTGGTGGACAAGGTGGGGAAGGAATCGCCATTGTTCAACTGCTGTCATGAATGTTTCATTGAAGCAGTTGCAGATCGTATCTCGGCGGCAGTCTCTGTCAGTCTAATCTGGTCTCGCGATCAAAAGGTGCGCTACAGTCAACGACTAAGGTTACCTGACGTCATCGGATACTTCTTCCGAATGCACCAGGATGGCTTTTTTGCCGTCTCTCTGCTGGATGGGGAAATGGCTCGAAATGTCTCCGTCACGTTAAAGATTTAGAACACGTAACAGAATAGAGAAAGAGACTATTTAGTTGATTTACTTTTTTTTATCTTCTTAACATATAGCAATTTGACTTTAAAACAATTATAATTCTTTAATTATCTCATGTTTACTCATTTTTATTCGGAGGCATTTAAATCTAAATGTTTCTTGATGATATCTAAATTTATGTTTTCTTAAAGGGATTTAGAGAAGATTTCCCCTTCATCTCCTGTATTGTCAATTTGTAACTTACTATTAGAAGCGACTAAATGAACTGAACAGCACGTTTGCTTGCGTTCGAGAGCACAACATACGCAGAGAAATTAACTCTATAGTAATTTAAAGTCATATAGGTTTTCCTTTTATCAATGAATTAATAAATATTAGTCAGTGAACGTTATATTTGCAGCAATATCTCGAAACTTATAAATTTACGATACTGCAATTACTTTGCTATGAGGAAACAAACAAATAATTCCAGCAATAATTTAATTAGGCATGGGCTTTTACTTAAGACGTAGGCGAATTCTACGTATGCATAATGTGAAAACGATGCTAAGGCTTTTATATTTTGATTTTCCCAGATGATCGTACACTTTTTTAAACATATAGTGATACAGGGAAAAAAACTGACACCAACTAAGTATAATAAATTTATTCCAATGCAATTACGAGATAAAATAATATACCACCTGCGAGGCGTTTATAGACAGTCAGAAACAGTATGTTGGGATTCGCCTTGTTTTTAATACATTACAAGAGCTGGGATTTAGTCCTTACCTCCATTAAAGAGCAAATTTCTCCAAGCCTGATTTAGGGGGATTTTAGCATACCGCATACAAAAAAGATTCCCTGAGGCAGTGGACTTCAAATGCTTCTCCCCCTCAGTCTAAGCTGCTACTGTTGCTGCTATGTTTCTCATGCTACAGCTGTTTTTGACGCCCTGATTGTCGCACATCTTCTGCACTGTTTTATTTTGTCACATCAAGCTATGCTTGTTATGGTAAATGTAATTGGAAACACTTTTCTTATCTAAAGCCTATTCCGTGAATTTAACATCTGAACTTTCAGCTTGTTTAAATCGAAATAAATAAAAGCTGAGTAAAACAAATTGCTCTTCTACTACGCTGAAATTCTGCTTTATTGTTTTCTTTCTTTTTCTAATAATTTCTATGTTTTCTTGCTTTTTTTTTTCTCCCTTCCGCCTCCCACTTTATTTCTACTTAGACAAGTAAAAAATCAGCCCATTTGGTATTACATCAACTCTTCTATTACCCTTTATATTCCACTCGCACCTACCTCAAGGAAAGAATTTTTATCCTCTTCTAGGCAGGACATATTATTCGTGGATTATGTTGACATTTTTCAAATCAGACACGTTTCAAATTAGAGGCATACACATTTTGTCTGTCGATAATTGCGTTTTATAGAGAAATTCGTTGAGAGGGATACTTAAACTGAGTATGATACTTTATTTCATGAAACAGTTTAATAATTTTACTTATATAAGTTTAATCAAGGAATACTATAGGTAATTAAGCTAGAAACTGCAACATGCAATAATTTGATCACACAAACTTATATAGTGTACTTAGTTCTCCTAAATTTTCTAAAATTAATGAGCAAGTTTATGATCTGTTTAGAAGTCACTAAGGAGTTATGAGGCTTGTTGAGTTTAAATCCAGAAAATAATGATTAAGGTTACGTTAACTGCAGATTCTGTGACTCATTTCTCCCGATTATTGACTTGATGGAAGTAAAAGCAGCATTCCAAGCTGAGAAGACACTATTTTTTGATAGATAGGTGTAACTATTACGAGAAGAAAAGAAAACAAATTAGCCTCGAAATAATTCATTGTTTTCCATATTCAAAAATGAAGTGAAATATTCATGTTCGTCTTCAGATCAATGTTTTTAAAAAAAATTCTTTAATTCTTTTATCTAGCCCAAAGAAAAACAATGATATATATAAGTTAACCAGCGATCACCAGTAGACAACATTTTTAAAAACGGAGTTTAGATTCATTTTTAAATATCCGAGATTATAAAAACTTAGCGAAACAAATTAATAGTAAGCAAAACAAACTTATAAAATTAAGTCTGTGAAGGTGAGCCTTAGGCTTATCGTAAAGAAAGGAAGTAAAGAGGAAAGGAGGTCATATTTGATGCACTACTTTCAGTAGTGCATCAAATTTTAGTTAAACCGAATGCTGAAAGTTAACTTAGTTTACTTTAAACATTTCAGCATTTTGCCATATTTAATTTCTTTACTTTTAGTCTAATGCTCAGTTTCCAAACTTTAGTTTTATTAATTTGTTTTGTTTACAGTTTCCATAGTTTTGAATTTTTGAGAATGAATTTAAATTAATTTAAAAAAAAACAGTTTGTGACCTAGTGAGTAGTGATTTATTTCCTTAATTATTATATAGTTTATGTGATCTTAGCTGCTTTAGGAATTCTTGAGACCTCAAAAATAGGGTTTTGTTTATGGCAAAACAGTCGGCAGGTACAGGACCTTCTCGTAAGAAGCTATTCCGTTTTCATGTTATTTGATTTGGCGCACGTCCCTTCGAGATTTAGTAGAACAAATGGCACACAGTCTCGGATGCTATTGTCACTTTTCACGCCACACGCTTTTTTCTCTCATTAGATCGTTGATCGCAAAGGCCGAGAATAAGGCTCAAAGTCGTTCTTACGCTTCGGATGCCGAATGCTTAAGCTCTGGTACTGATATGCTTGTTTGAAAATGAAATTCTGCCTTTGAATAATGACAATCTTTCACATTTACAAATTCAACCATGAAATTAATTTGTATTATATGCTATGGATAACCATTGCATAGCGTAAACATTTTTCTCAAGCAAAATACAAGACTGTTATCGCAAAGGATCCATTTTTTTACTTCTTTGCTATTACAATATTGATTTACGTGATACAGATGTAGATGTTTTCAGAAAAATTTGCTCATTCCTTCATAGCATCTATAACTTACGATTATAATACGTTTCTGAAACCATCACTTTAGTATATATATTTTAAATTTATTTTGAGAGTTTATGTTCTTTCGGGAATTTATAAATTAGCTTTAATGCAACGTAGTAAAGCAACATACTCAAGCAATTATTTTGCCAAAGCAAATTCATTTCTAATTATTGCCAAATTCGTTGCAAAACTGATTTTATTGCAAATGAACTGTATTTTTGTCAAAAATTAAATTCTAAAGGGTTTTTTTTTTCTCTTGTGATTATTTAACATTCATTATTGCTATACGTTTGATTATTTATTATACGTGGCTTTAAATGAGTATTAATTTTTGCTCGTCTGCATCGAGGAAATAATGATTTATTTTGCTAAGTTGTGAAATACAGTTGACATTTTAGTATAATTTTTCTTTGTAAAATTAATTCACGTAAGAACATAAAACTAAATAATTACATTTTATGTGAATGCGCTGAATATGATTCCCAAAACGCTTTCATCAAGAAGATCTATAATTAAGCAACACACCACTCAACGTAGATATCGCAGCTCTCAAAGTATAGTTGGTTGCTGCTGCTAAATTGTGTAATATTTAAATGAACTAACGAATATACATGCTTCTTTTGAATAATTTTATTTAAAAAAAGGGGGAAAAGAGAAAAAGAAAAGAACGCAGGGGAAGTAGGAAGGCCAAGGAAGGAATAAAACCCCTGAAAAGTTTTTTTAACAATTTTTTATCAGTTGATATATTTAGGAGAACAAAATAATTTTTTTTCCGGCTTTGGGTATTAAAGGAAAACACCTTCGGTATTAGAAGAAGAATAGAATAGTATTTTAGACTTCTCATTCTTCTTTGTTATCTTCTTATTCTCTCGTAATAATGGTTTGAGAATTTTTTTTTTGCTCCCCTTATAAGGTATTTCTCCCGCCTTCTTAGCATGCCTTCCTGGTGTAATGGCCAGCGCACGCGCGGCGCGTATTCGAGAGGTCCAAGGTTCTAGTTCCGGCGAGTGTATTGCTAATTTTTCATGTCTCCTGCTTTGAAATAACCTAATGTCTGTGCAACCTTCATCTATATTTGTTTTAGAATTTAAAATCTGTGTGTTTATTGTGAACTATTAAATCACGTCTTTTGACTTTTTTGAAACTGACAAATGTATTTTTAATATCATTGCCGCGATATTTGTTCTTTTTTCTTTCTAGCATCAGATGTGCTATTAGTTTCGATCGAGTTTTTTGTTCGTATCACTTTTTGAATGAAAGTATGTAAAAACTGAGAAAACACTGAAAAAAATCTAAAATTGTATGACAACACTCATCATTCTATCAAGAAATATAAAAATACGCTGTTTTAAAAAAAATTATGGGGCGTAAGGGCGAAGAAAGTGATAATAATAAAGTTAAAAATATATATATATAAAAAGGAATGAGTCTAAGAACAACCTGGAAAACTATGCGAGAGAAAAAAAAAAAAAAAAAAAAACACTAACAAACACCTTGGTGCAACGTTCAAATCTAAATCCGCTCAGGTGTTTTTTTTTTTTTTTTTTTTTTTTATTGGTTAACTTTTTAGGATATACAATTTCTGAACACGAGGCTTGCGAAAGTAAGTAAATCTTTAAGCTAACAAAATAGGTAGGCATGAAATACACCTATTTAACGTAAAGTTTACAAAAGTATTAAATTATACAAAATTAAAAGCATGAAAAAACAACTTACATGTTGTTAATAAGTCGTCATTAACGAAAAAGTATCTTAATTGTAGCATCTGAAAATTTAGGTGGCCAACCGAAGCCAAACCATTTCTTTGAAGTGAGAATGTCTTCTCTCTCTCTCTCAAAAATACTTTACTACGAAAACCTGCACCATCTGAATGAGTTGTGGTCGAGCTGCAAAAGCGATAGGACAGAAACTACTAAAATAAAATAGTCTACAAACAAAAATTCAACCCCTCTCATCACATTCTGGCTGTACCTCGCTAGGAAGTAACTATTTTGTTTCAGTTATTTCTCTCCTACCGTTTCTGCAGTTTGAACTCAACTCGTACAGAAGGTGTCAATTTGAGTAGTTAGGCATTTGTGGTTTCTTAACTATGCAGTTTGAAATAGAGAGTTAAGAGTTCCTGAGTGATAGCGCATCATGGCTGTGCCCAAATATTTGGCTTTAGTTCATGGGAGTTTCTCCCTGCTTGTGATAGCAAAAATGCTAAACTTTAAGAGACATTTTAATATAATTTATTTTAAACTTCTGGTGAGACTGCTATTTTGAGCCCTTTGACAACTTTTGAAATAGTTTGTGTTTATACGAGGCAGGGCTTTAATTTCAGTTTTTAGTTTCTGCAAATAGCAGCAATTGAGTTTTCTGCTTTTTCTTCCCCTCTGACATGGAAGCTAATTGTTCTAAGTAAATATCTTATTTTACTCTTCTGTCACATGTATGGTGCTCAAGGGTTTTGCCAACGGCAATCGCAATTTTGCACTCTTTGCCATGACGAATTTCATGGGCTTGTTCTGATGTTACTGTCAGACAAGCAAGATAAAACACAACACAACACAACAACATTTTACTCTTCAACTCTGATTTGGTTTGATTTATTTGCTTTTGGCAAAGCACGCTAGGGCTACCTGCCTAAGAAAGGGATGGTTTCGTGAAGGACTTTTTAAGGGAAACTGGTTCGTATGCACATTACACATGGTAAAACCACGTAAACATCCATGCAGCCAGCCTGTTCGCCTAGAATCGAACCCAGCTCGAACTACCAATGTTCAAAGACTTTACACCGCTGTGCCGCTGGTGGGCCTTCAACTCTGAGTAGCTGTTTTAAGTTTAAATAATGTATATTAGAGGAAAACGAAGACTCTTCTAGAAGTCTTAATGTAAATTTTAGTTGTAGTTAAATCCTACAAGTTACTCTTTAAGTACGATGATCTGTAAGGTACAATTTATAATTTATCTTAAAATCTTTACCGTTCATCGACATATAATTTACAAATAACCAATTATTCTAATTTTGTAATCTACTGTGTCTAATGATTACAAAACCAGAATTAACTTTCTTCCAGTGTTCAATGTCAGAAAAACACAGCGTCAAGCATTGTTGAAAATTTAACAATTATGTTGTACGTATCCGTTTCCAAAATTACTGATACGACTGTGAGCATTTTTAGGTTTCTTTTAACGCTTTCAAAGTTGCTTGAAAACAATTTTTTCGATGTTTTAAGCACCTGCGACAGTTGCAAAGGTAAGCGATTAAATTATTGAGTTCATGACAAAGCACGCAAGAGTTGTCTGCTTAAGGGACGAGATACATTTGTGGAGGACTTTTAAGTTAAACTGCTCCATTTTCACGTTACACGTGGGGAAAACCACGAAAATTCCCATCTAGTCAGCCATTTTACGGGAATTTGAACCAAGTTGAACTACCAGTGTTCACGGTTTTTACGCTCGGCCGCTGGTAGATTTTGAATACTCTGGAGAGCAAATGATTTCAAATCAAGAGCTTTCCATATATATTGATTGGATTGCATTTCGCTGAATCATTCCGCGTAAATTTTCAAGCAAAGTAGTTCGATTTGGAAATATTGAGCACTTCTTTCGAATTCTGAATTGCTTAATTATTTTCTCTTCTTTGTTTTCGTACATTTTAAAAAACAGAAAAGCGTATCATTTCACTTACCGCCATCAGCAAAACAAATTCCACAATAATTTTTCAAAATATTACTTGCATACAATGGACTATGTTTTGTATTCATTGTGAACGATGTGAAAAGAGGACATAGGAGATAGATTAACTATTAATTTTATAATTCAAAATCTGGAAACTTAATGTAGCAAAATTTTAGAAAACAGAAAAAGTTTCATAATGAATTTTCCAGCACCTCGAACAAATCGACGTAGTAAACATTTTAACATCTGCTGCGGATCCATGCAACTTAACTAGCTCAAATTTCAATAAAAATAAGGTATTACCTAAATCTCAAAGTGAATTCGCTGTAAGAATTTGTACCTCTAAGCAAACAGATACAGGAATGTAGTGGAAAAATGAGTCTTCCATAACAGGGGGTGCTATACGTTTAACATAGCACCCCCTGAAAACTGATTTTTGCATAGGAACCCCCTAAAAACCTGATTTTGTTTTGCACTGTAGGTTGTAGTAGCCGACAAGAGGGATTGTTTATTGATTTCCTTCATTTAGTTGATAAGATGACGACACACTTTGATAAGAGATTATCTTTCATTGATTCACTGGAGGTAATGTCCCTTGTTAATCAATTTTTACCCTTTGTATTTTTCTTCGTATTCCAGCTATTTTGCTACCTATATGATGATTACTTCCTAGATAACTTTAACGGCGATTATTTTCTAATTTAATGGTTGATTCAGAAAGTCTTAATTTTAGATGCAAATGTTTAAGTTCTCCTTTTATGTTTCAAGCCTTACAATTTCCTATATAATAGTAGTCTTTTACACAATATGAGTATGAAAACCACTAAAATAACTGTTGCAGACGCATAAATTTTAACTCGGAGATGAAAATCGTTGCATGTATTGTTAAAAAATATCAAAATTTGGTTTGAAACTGAAACACCGAGGGATAAATATAGATCTGGTCGTGATTGTTTCAGGGTCTAATAGTAGAAGATATCCTATTTTTAAAATAAAATCATTTTCTTTTTCCGATGAAACTAAATGTAAAGCTGAATCTATGGAAAAGTGTAATGCTCCGGTTTTCGTCTGCTAGGGAATATGGGTATGTCTTCATAGGAAAAAAGAGGGAGTTTCATTGAATTTTCTCTTTCATATAAACGGGTAGATTTAGAAAATGAAGGAAAATTCCTAAAAACATTTTTTCATTACATTACTCTTACTTCTTAATTGTTGATAAGTTATCACAGGTATACTCTTTTTAATCGTATATTGCTTATAGGAAATAATTTGTTACTCAGGTTTATACTAATCCTTTACAAGATTTCACATTTCATGGAAATATGCATAAAATATGCTATTCTTAATGAGTGGGACTTTCTTAGTGAGTATGTGGGTTTTGGATACTTAATTGCATTTTCCCGCAGTAATGTTTGTGACTAATCTAATACTATGTAGCATAAATATGTTTATCGTTTAAAAATCCTAATGGAAAGTTAATTAAAATTAGTTAAATCAGTATTAAATTATCTAAAGTGCTGATTGTACCACACAATGATTCCTGGTTTTTATGTGTATAGTGACAAGGCTAGATGAAGTGAACTTCAGGTTTTTCCCACTGATAGTAAATCTGAAGCCGATAAGAATCTGTTAAGACACATTTTTAGGTAAATAAGTTGCTTTCTATAGCACATTTTCTAAAATTTGTTGGAATTCTGGGTAAAAAAAGCTTAAATTTACTAAAGGTTCTATCCTCATTTTGGATAAAACAGTAAATATTCTATAGTGGAGCATGCTTATTTTGTATTTAGTTCTTAAAATTAAGAAAATAGTTCTAAGATTCTGCACTGACGAAATACTGCAGGAAAAGGTGAATGATTTTGATAGCTTTTAGAGTTTTTCTCTTGGAAAAAGGTAATATGTAGCAACATTAGTTAACTTACAGTTCTTGAAAATGCATAGAAAGTTCCTATAATGCAAACTTATATGTACAATTATAGGAAAATGAAATAATTATTTGGGTGTAATTTTTTATTGAAAAGGGGTTATTCCTCCTTAAATAAATATTAGTAAAGAATATTTAACTGATATAATTAGTATTTTTATGAAAAAATTTCTATATTCGAGATGGATGAAAGTTAAAATATTCGAAAATATAGCTAAGATTTGGGTAAAGTGTCTCTTACTGTTTCTTTCTTTGGTTCCTTCTGTAACTATATGTATATTGGTAATGATATATGTTGTGTAAAGGTATGGTAGAGTTTCACAAGATTTTATTCATAAGAGAATAAATTTGTAAATAAATTAATGAAAACACTCACGAAACTCACGAAAGAAAATCCTAGTATTATAAGAAATTAAAAAATAGACTATATATGCAATTATCTAGGGAAATTTAGTTGGAACTGAAGAAAATTCGAAGAAATGTGTTAACATTATGCACTAGAAATAAAATTATATCAATTAAACATAATTTCAAGAGGTGAAATGATAACCAATGGGTAAAATAGATGGTCATTCACATCTTTAATTTGATACTGGAAATGTTTATCTTAGGAATTTCTTTTATACATGTAACGTAAATAATCGCTAATTTCACTTGAAAGTTGCCCATGAAGGCAGAAATGCCCGTACATGGTGCAAAAAAAGAAAAGGCGGTAAAGTGAAAATTTGCATAGTCGGAACATTTAAGGTGATGAAGGATGCAGTGAATTAGCAAAATATACCGAATTAAAAGGTATGAAACTTTCAAAACAATAAGAAAGATTTTTGTATGAGTACATGAAACTGTGAATATGGTTCTAAAATTATGCATGAAAGTAGTGAATTCATTCTAAAAATGCGGATCTATCAAACTAAGTTAATGAGAATCGAGATTCAAAACCGAACATTGGTAACACTGAAGAGGATAAAAACATGCATTCAGATAAAAATGATGTAAAAACATTAAAGAAATATCAGAATATTTAGGAAATATTAAAGTTTGAAAATTTGAATGAAGTTAGTAATGACGTAAAATAGTCGAATTAATCATTGTAAGAATACTGCAGGATGATAAATTGTAGAATTGGCAAATTAAAATAGTAGTATAAAATGTAGACTAAGTAAGGGCCATTCAACGCATTGGATATAAATAATACTTATCGGTTGTAAAATAAAATGCTTAATTGTACACTATCTCTATGTTTAAGACATTTAAACATGTAAATTTAGCTGACATAGTAAAATCAAATGCGTGATTACAATCGAAAATTATAAGAAAGAATTAAAACTTAGAGCATGTTAGAAACTAGAAGAAAAAAAGTTTCAGTAAAGTATAAAAATTACATCTAAAATTAATTAAAGCTCATGTATATGGTAAGAAAATGTAATAAACAAACTCAAAATTAGAGTATATTAAAAATTACGAAGGTTTGAAATGTACGAAACAAGTTAAAAATAGCATCTAAAATTAAATACAGCCCATATATATGGTAAGAAAATAGAGGAATTAAGCTAAATTTAAAAGTATGTTTGAAATTACAAAGGTTAAAACGTAGGTAAGCAATTATAAATTAAATGAAAGTCATGTACATAGTGTGAAAATATAGCAAATTAGTTAAAATTCAGGATATGTTAGAAACTAAAAACGTTAAAAAGAAGTTAAAATTTACATCTAGAATTAAATAAAAATCACGTATATAATCTGAAAATATAGGAATTATTTTGAAATTAAGACTATATTAGAAATTATGAAGGTTAAAATGTAAAAAGGAATCAAATAAAAGTCTGGTATGTAGTGTGAGAATATAAATTAGTTAAAAACTAGAGTACATTAAATATCATGAATTTTGAAACGTACAAAACAAGCTAAAAATAATACACCTAAAATTAAGTAAAGGTGACGTATATGATCAGAAAATTTTAGAAATAAGTTAAAATGCAGAATATGTTGAAGATCACAGACCTTAAAAAGTACAAAAAAAGTTACAAATTACATCTAACATTGAATAATATAATACACAAAAACACATATTTTAGTAATTTCACTCGTAAAATATAACAAATAAGTGAAAAGTATTGGCTAACAAGTATGAAAAAACTCTGGATAAAATGAATTTAATAATAAAAATGAGTAATGTATTTAAGATTGCGGAAAGTAAATGTGGTATTATGAACAGAAGATTTAAGAAATAAGGTAAAATTCTGAGTATATAGGAAATTATAAGGCTTGAAATATAAGGAAAACTTAAACCGTTACATCTAAAATTAAGACTTTCTGAATCAACCACCATTAAATTAGAGAATAATTGCCGTTAAAGTTACCTAGGAAATAATCATCATATAGGTAGCAAAATAGCTAAAATACGAAGAAAAATACAAATGGTAAAAATTGATTAACAAGGGACATTACCTCCAGTGAATCAATAAAAGATAATCTCTTATCAAAGTATGACGTCATCTTATCAACTAAACGAAGGGAATCAATAAACACTCCCTCTTATCGGCTACTACAGCCTACAGTGTAAAAAAAAAAAAAAAAAAAAAAGAAAAAAAAAAAAAATATCAGCTTTTAGGGGATTGCTATGCAAAAATCAATTTTCAGGGAGTGCTAAGTTAAAAGTATAGCACCCCTTGTCCTGAAACTCTCATTTCCAGAAATAACAAGACGGACTACATTAAAATATGCAAACCTAAAGTTATAAAGACATTATTTTGTACTAATCAATTATTTTTATTTTAAGAAACTTTCCTTTCCCTTCTGATTTCAATTTCCTGCTAGAAGGCAAATTAAAATGACGTATATGCATATTTTCAATGAGTTCGGAAATAGTATTTAAGTAACAGAATTGAAGAGTTCGCAGAAGAGTTAGTCACGAGTAGACTTGCTGTTGGTTACCCCAACAGCAAGTTTATGCCGCGTGTTTGGAAGTAGCTCTGTAGCTGAAAATTTGTGCCAACCACTTACTTTGGATTATCTTGATAATTTAGACTCGGCTTTTCTGTGTGCAGCCGTTAAAGCTGAATAAGACCGGAGTAGAGGCCAGTCGTGTAGTTAAAATTTTATTCATTCTGATTGTACATACTGTTTTGTGTTTAAGTTACTTAGCCACAAGTGGTGGTTAATTGTGAGCGAGTGTGTGCAAATTGCGTTCACTTTAGGCAAAATAAAAAGGTTGTTATAACTTTCATCGGCAGTCATCTGTTTTCAAGACATAGCGAGAATTCGCTATCTTGTCTTTAGTGGGGTCTACATTTTGTGCTCAAAAAGAACACGACTCTACAAAGTTACCAGCCACTAGACGTGGTTCATACACAAACTGTTTCCACAACTGCTGTAAATTCAACAACCTAATTTGACTAGACCCTGCAAGCTTGCCTAGCCCGCGACAAAACTCAAACGGAACCAGTTACGAAAATCTTCTCTAGCTTCAATGTACAATACCCACGTTAAAACCAGCGATGGAATCGCTAGCAGGCATTACTGTAATTGACAAGGCAGCATCACTAGACCACAGGCCAAAACTCTTACATACATATTCGTAGTTCCTCTTTCTACTTTGTAGTAAAACTGCTAGACTATAAAGATTCTGGAATGAGTGAACTTCGTGCGAAAAGGGGCAAAAAGTTTAGAAATAAACTATTTTTTTTTTTTTTTTTTTACTAAATTTTAAACATATATGTCACAATCTCTGTGGACTTTTCTAAGAAATTTTACGGTTTATTTTGTTTTTGATGGCTTCATCCCAAACTCTTGAAGCCTGAGTAATGACAGGATTTTAATTGCATATAAATTAGTTCAATTCAACATCGTATTTAACAATAAACTTGCTAGCAAATTTTCGTCTCGCTTATTGTTATTATTTGCTATTTTAGATTTCAGCATAAGGCAGCCAAACTTTATTATAATAAAATTGTTAACTCAGTCATTAATACTACATTATTACATAACTCTCTTAATAAAAGTAACAAAATAATATTCGAACTTATCATTTAAACTAAAGAATAATCTGTTTTATTTTTGAAAGAAAATTTAGCAATCATTCTTAGGTAGGTAGTCTTTTAATCGTCGAATGTCTAATGAAGGGAATAATATGACTGCACGTTCCTCGAGAATGCGAACTGATCCCTTAGATAATGCATGGAAGGTGATTCTTAGGTCGTTATCTAATTCTTTATACTACAATAGAGTAGTAACTTATGTTACTGATGTATTTTAAAGCAAAATATTTCTGTGATAAATTTGGAAAACGGGTATGAAATAAAATGTAAAAGAATAAGGAAACTACAACAGAAAACTAGAAACTTCAATAACGAGGAATCTAATAATTATTTCATTGAGTAATATATCCAATCAATCTCGGGTTTTGTTTTCTAGCTCAAGCAATATAAACAACTATATTTATCGAACGTACTATTTCTATAATTTATTTGTATTTCGGTGCAAAGCAAATGAAATTCCTGTTATAAAAGATAATTGCAAAAGTAAATTGCACTGCTCACAACCGCACAGTATTATTTCAGCGATTTTCTAAGAACTACCCAATACAGAGTAAAGATTCTACAGTATTACGAAATTACAGCTTCATTACTGGAGCTATTTATTGTTCCTAATCCAATACTGAAAGATAGTCGCTGCAAGCTGATTAGTCATCGTGCCTTTCTTAAGCTTATTACCGTGAGCTCAAAAAAAAAAGAAAAAAAAAAAAGCAAAGCAAACTCCTAGTCGCATATTTTGGGATAGGCGAATTCTGAAGAAAAATACAAAATAGATTAACATATTTTTTTTTCCATCGGAAAGAGGGAATATTTTGTTCTCTTTTGGGAAAATTAAGCGCGGTAGTTTCTTTTGTTCGGGCTTTTGAGAGGAACGTATTTTTATATTTCTCTTGAATCGGCTAGCTTACTTTCTTTCGTCTCCCCAAAGTGAGTTTTGCGGTGCTTCGAATGTATAAAGAATATTTATATATATTTTTTTCTCTGAGGAAATTTATTCCTGTTTTGCAAAGTTCTTTGACGAACAATATCTTGCTTGTCTTAAGCAGAAAACTAAGCGACTTTCTTTAGCCTGAGTATTTCTATGGATACGACTGTCTGATCCACTATATATTTATTCTTTGTCTTCTGGTCTAGTATGCTGTAGAGTTTTGCTTTAATTATACATAATATTTTTTTATCATCAGATAAGGAGTTCGGGAACAAATGTTTTTATGAAAGCCGGGTAGATTCGGACTCATTTTTAATGTAAATTATTTTTCAATAATTTTATTCACTTACAAATTTGAAGAATTAAAATATACTTCCTAACAATTGTTTTTCATTTTTTAAAACTTCTGAGCAGTGCTGTTACTTGCTTACTTTTTTAGCTTTTATACTTAAGTTCTGCTCTAAAATTATAATTTACCAAATGCCTAAACCAGCTTTATTAGCTTAGTGCAAGAAAATAATTCGTTACAGAAGAGTTTGAGAAGGAAATAGGGAACAGGAAATACGGAATTCGAAAGCTAAATTAATTATTTAGAAGAGTTCATTCCTCATGTTATATTCAAAAGACTTCATTATTATTAACACTACATACACTCTGATGAAAGAGGAAAGAACCGTATTCGCCTGTTCCTGACAAGCTGTTCAAAAGACTGGAAAATTCCAAAGGAAGGCAATAGGCAAAGAAGCAAACGATGTAATAAATTTAGCTAAAATTTTCCAAAAATATGGCCTCAAATTTATGGTCTCAAAATGCTTGTATGTAATTTAGTTTTAGTTGATATTGATTTAAAAACCACTTGAAGCTAATTTATTTTTATTTTTTAAAATAAATTATGCTTCAGAAAACAAGCCTTTCTTAAGGGTAACGGAAAAAATTAAATATATACTTTTTGCAAACTACAGTATGTCAGGCCAGCTAGTTCTTACTCCAATTTAATAGAAATATCGAAGTCATGGAAAGATCCTTTTAGTTCCTTGTATGATCTCATTAGAATTATTTTATCATAATCTGAAAACACATAATTTTATATTACAATTATGATGCAGATTTCAGCTTTGAAGTAAAAAAATAACTTTTCGTATAAAAACAACAAAAGAAATGGATTTGAAAGATGAATTATCATTTTAATGCGGCTGTTATAAAACCGACAATTTCAAAAACTCCTTTTGAAAATAATAGATTAAATTGTATGTGTAACGTGTATTCTTGCGTAGGTGTAGAATTTTTGTTAAGTTTATAGTTCAAGTAAAATAAATTAGAGCTGCTTATAAAAAAATTCTGATTAATTATTTGCCAACTCAAAATATAATCTTACATGTTAACAACTGAAAAGATAAAAAAAAAATTGTAATAAAACTGCAACAGTATTACTATTAATAGAAATCAGAAGATAAAGAAATGAATTCTACCATTTGTAAATAATAGAATATAACGGGTACTACCGGGCATATAATCTGTATAACAATTTTAACTGGTTTCAGCGTCAGAAATATAGGGTGCATTAAATTCTGAACTGTTAATATTAATAATACTTAATAGATACCAAATTAAAACTTTAAATTAAGATAGCGAATATTTATATTTTAATACTTTATGACATGTTTTAATAATTTAACAAATAATATCAAGTACCGTCATAAATGCATAGTAAACAAGCGAAAGATGTTTCTAAGTATTTTATCCATCACTTTCTGAGTTGTATTTTGAACGGCTTAAAACGATAACAAATGCAGAAATGAGTAAGCTGCATTTAAAATTTCCAGTTCCTTTAAAGGTTGATTAAAAATTAGTTATTGCAAGTTTTCGATTGTGATATTAGTATGAAATTTACTAGATTCATTTTTAATACGCATATAATATTTTGACCCAGGAAGCTAAATTAACATCTTAGTTCGAGGATACACTTCTTTTCATCACGATTTATATTTTTTCTGTTTTAGTACATGACAGTTTTAAGTACTGAGTGTTTACAATTGAGCTAGATTGAAAACGTCAGTTAGCGATTCGGGAAATGCATATTTCATTGCAGCATTTATCTCGCGACTAAAGCCAAATTTCTCGACTTAGTTGAAGTATAACAGCTGTTGCAAATTACACCAAGCAATCGTCTCTATAAGCGTACTTTTCTAATACAACTTCAATCAAATCGTGTCTCCTATGGGTTGAGTTAAAGAATTTTAAATCGTAAATCTCTTATGGAAAGAATTGAGAAATTAAATTATCTTGGCATTACCTTTAGATTATTGTAATAATTATGTTTTTATTACTGTTATTTTTACTATGCCTATATGAATGATTAAGCTTTTTTTCTCTTTTGTTGATTTGAATCGCAATAACACGTTGGAAGAATTGAAATGAAATATGAGTACGTTAATAAAAAAATTTAAATAAAGAGAGTATAATCTTTACTAAATGCGTTTTGTTTATTCAAAAGTAACTATCTAATTTATTCGGTTAAAAAAATAAGTCAGCGGTTTTTTAGCTTTATTAATTCAAAGACCCATTTTTACCTAAGCTGTATTTTGTTGTATCCATAATCATTAACCAACATGGTTAGCTTTAGTACATTTTTTAAATGAAATCAAATAACGCAAAAAAAATAAGTTCTTAAAATCTCTTGTGGATCCCGATTATTAAATTTCGGACCCCAAAGGATCCGCAGACCAGAGTTAAAGAATCATCGACCTAAATCTTTTCTTTTATCATCCCTTCATATAGGTTGCTTTTGTCATGATTCCTTTGCATTTTTTATTGAAAAAAATTACATTTTTTATTGAAAAAAATTACATTTTTTAAGTAAGTATGCATGTTTAATGGTACTGAAACTTGAAATCAGCGTTTAGTTAGCTTCAAGATACGAAATATTTCAAATGTAAAGCAAAGATTTAAAAAGCGAGGTATTGGTTTCGGTTTCCCATCAGTCAAAAGCGAATGATATTACTTAACTAATATATTATAAAGTGCAGTGTTTAATAAATGTTATTATTATCTAGTTGTTCCATATTTCCAGTCACATTTTAATACTATTTATGAATCAATGAAAATTACATATATCTAGCAACAAAACGGCATAGATGGCAAAATTTTCAGTTGCCTGTATTACTATTTTATTGGAAAATGACGGGGTTTTCAGAAGATAGGCCTTTTTCTTCAAAATGACGACTTTAGACTATGCGCGGATACAACGGACGCTTTGATATCTAATGCAGCCTAGGAAACTTAACAATACAAATAATGCAAATTTCAACGAGTTAGCAAAACAAAACAAAATACGTATTTCATTGGTTCAGTAAGATAAATAAAGGAAAAATAAAAACACTAATCTGTTGTATGCCAATAAATGTAACATAAACTTTAGGATGATAATTTAAAATCTCATATGGTACGCAGAAGCTGTAGGAGTTTTACTTTGTCCCTTGCCAGATACTTTCGAGCACATTTTCAGAATTATAAAATGTTAATTTTAAAATTAGAAAATCTCCAACATTTATGAAGAATTTTAATGCTTTGACTGTAAATAAATATTAGTTATTTTAAGAAGTAGCTTAGTATAGCTTTTGTTTCTCCCAGAAAAATACGTGTCAAGCATATATTGGAATCTGAATAACTAAGTGAGAAGTAGTTAGTCTTGTTATAACTCATTGAGGTATATTAACACATTTTAAAACAGCTTTGTGTCTATTGAATACTAATTCGAAATTGTAACTAGGAAGATACATTAAATTACACAATATGCACTATGCACAATTGCAAATCAGAAAGTAGCCTTAATATAGCGATAAGAAATATTAGGTCAAATAAATTATTCGTTTTTTTTTTTTTTTTTTTTTTTTTTTTTTTTTTTTTTTTTTTTCCCAGTTGTATGAACTAATAATAGGAAGGAGAAAAGATAAACTACCTGAATTAGCTTGCTAGAAAAGTAAGTAGTAATTTAACTTTGTTCCTATACTTAGTGTAAGTTTTGAAGAGTTTAATTTGATTTTTAACACTTTTTTTGCAAAGTTTATTTTTTTCAAGTGACGAAGGAGCAGATTTGGCAGATTTTGCTTCCTGAGTTCTATTAAATAATTATTATTAAGAAATTAATTCTATATACTGTAAACTTGGGCTATCGGACAATAAACGTGTGTCATCGGTGGTAATTCCGAGACAGAAACTACAACCTAGAAAATGACTCTAGTCGTTTCTGTAGAGTACGAGGAGAACATTCTGAAAATCGAGGGGAATAAAATCCCATCGTAACTGTTGAGTACCTAGCAAAGGATGAAAAAAATTATATTCTCTATAAAAAAATAACACTGTTTGCCTTAATCTTGAAAAATAAGAGAAGTATAAAAAATCCGTCTTGTTTGTGGGCTGACTCAATCAATAAGTATAATTACATGATAGTACTATAGATAGGTTATTCACTTAAGCCTGCGGCAGTAGTTTGTAGGTCTTTGTGTTCTAATTATCTTAAAGTCTTTGTACAGAGACTGCACAGGACAGTTTCAAGCAACATATACTTTCAGGCCTTTCCCCACCAGAGTGTAAACCTTAATATGTTTCAATTTTGAAATCAAACGTCCCCTCTCCTGACATAGACGTATTGGGAACATTTATGAGGGAACACTTCAATTGTTCCCTTGTTGTCGAGAAGTTCAGTACAGGTAATGGAATGAAAGTGTTATTACATCAGTAACTAAACGATAAGTCAGAGGATATTTTTTTCTTGCGGAATATAGGCATCACCGAAGTGCTGATACACACGAATTGAACAAGCTAGAAGGTTTGTTAAAAATAAGAATCAGCAAGAAAAATCTGCTTTAAAAAATGATAAAGTGACCCAGGCCGCCCAACCGGGATAGTGGTTAGCGACGCTGACTGCCGTACCGAAGCGACCGGGTTCGAATCCCATGGTATAGATGTTTGTAAATGTAAAGTGTTTGTGCGACAGTCTCCCCGGAATGCTCCCTCTCAAAATCGGGACGGGGGATGAGCAGAGGCGTACTGTCACTTATATAGTACTAAAGGTTTCAGGTTTCTGCCAACAACAGGGACAATCTTGACCCCTTGCCACGATGAATTTCGTGGGCTTGCTCAAATATCTGACCTAATCTGATGTTACTGTCGATCGGATGAGATAAGCCACACACACAAGTGACACATATTTTTGGATGTTCCTCTGAAGAAAGTACAATACCTTTGCAAAATTGCAGCAAATAAATACCGCTAATGTATGGAAAAATGTTGGGGTGTCTGTTTCTTAGGTCTTTTTTTTTTTTTTTTTTTTTTTTTTTTTTTTAAGATTGAAAATTATTTTTCTATCCACCCCATGGACACGTTTAGCATTTGTCAACTACTTAATTTATAGCGTGAGCTACTTTCAAGTAACTGGGTATTTTCTTCCGAAGTGGTATTTAGTTTAAATATAAAATTTATGGCAGCTTTTCAATTTTGCATTAAGCGTATAGTTAAGAAAGACTACGAAAGCATACAGGCCATCTAAAACATACTCGCTACTAGTTTTATTTTCTTAAATATTGATTCTAAATTTGTATTTTCAAGAATAAATTTACTCAAAATAGAGAAAGAAAATTTTGCTAAAGCAGTTTCAACAAAATGCGGAAGAAATTTTGTAAATATAAGATTTAACTTTCTATGTGGTGCCTCATATAGTATAAATTTAGTAAGGTCCATTAATGAGTGATCCGTTTGATGAGTTCAAAACAAAGCGTTCCGTACCTTCGCGTGCAAAACTTCAGGCATATTCTAAAACGAATTTACTGACACTGGGTAGCCTTTCCATATCTCTTACCAACATAAATGAATTCTAAAAAGCCTTAAATTTAGAAAGCAGTAGAGAAACCAAAGTTAGGATTAGCAACTTAGGAGATTAGTAGTTCCATTTTGCATTAAACAACATTCATCATTAAATTTGCTTGTAGAACACTTTAATATAAAGTTTCAAAAAAGGAAAATTTTGTTAGCTAGTATTTTTGCTGGACGAAAACGTGAGGGAGGAAAGTTATATTTGATATTTACAGAGGGAGTTATATTTGCATATCTCTCTCTTAGTATCAAATATAAAGTTTTATTTGATACTAAAGCAAAGTTATATTTCACCACAGCAATAAAAATTTTCCATAAAGTTCTCAACCTTATTTTGAGAAAATCTATGATTGGAAGAACTTATGTAGAATCAATATTTAAGGAAACATAGCTTGTGGCCATGTTTTTGATCATTTTATATAACAAGTGTTCTTTTCCTTTCCCTTAAAAAATGCGCTGCAGAAGTAGAGTTGCGCAGTTTATTATTTGAAATGGCATCAGTGCTTTGTATAATGATGTCCGCAGTTGACTAATTGTGTGTACGACTTACAAGCATCCAAGCAACTTCACAAAAATTATTGTTCTGAGTAAATGTCCATTTTTGGAAAAATCAAATGATTAGATAAATCTTTTTTCTTTAATTTGGTCACGAATTTTCTCAAATATCTGGCAGTTAGGAAAAGATAAATTCTAAACTTATAAATGCCTTTTATTGAATAATTTACATTTATCCAAACAGTCACCGTTTCCGCTCTGTCGTAAAAAGTGCGCCTCTTTGTTATCCGTATTACCAGCAGAGCGAGTAATTTCTTTAAATTTCGGAAGTGAAACATAGTTTCAATGTAGACTCCGCAGCTTAAACAAAAGTGAAATTTGGACGTGGTACTTGATATTGGAGATGATGATGTGAGTATCTTCTTACTCTTTTCCAATTTGCTTGACGTCTCTTGTGCTCGTGAGTAGGACGTCAGCTACTTCAATTTGGCACACATTTCAGACGAGAGATTCTCTCGCAATCTAATTTATATCCTGGCGTTTGCCGATGCATAACTTATGTTTCGAGCTGAATCTGTAGAAATCGTCTCTTTCTCTCACTAACTGCACTGACTTTCCTTCCCTTTGTTTGTCTTCAGAGAAGCTCTATTATTTTATTTGCGACGCGAAGTGTGCTTGGAAAGTGCCATGGAAAATTGAAAGCTGAAGAGCGAGCAAAAAGCTCTAATAGGCGTGTAGAGGGGGTGGGATAGTACGACGTTCCTGGAGTCTTCCCGTCAGCCCCTGCGGCACGCTCTAATGAGGGCTGCCTTCGCATCGATCCATTTGAGGCCTCGCTGTTGACCGTGGCAGCCATGTTTGCTCTTCCCTTGCTTGCTTTAAATTAGCTGCACCCCTCCCTCCAAGTCTGTTGACATCTAATTATCAGCTTCGGCCATTCGGCGCACTTTTACGCTTAATGGTCTAATTGTCTACAGCGCCCTCTATCGCCATTAATTAGGCCCGTCTACGTTACCGTCGTTAGACACACCGTGGTCTTAAATTGGGTGCATCAACACAAATACCAGCATCACTCAACTTTTCCAAATAAAAGAGGAGGATGCCAACAGTATTCGGAAGCCTTCTCCTCCAAAACAAGCGCTAATCTAAAAATAGGGAAAACTGTTACTTATTCACGACTGTGGGCCAGAAATGACCTTGAGGAGTAGCAGCTGGGAAAACTTTTCCCTGAAGCAATGGCTTAAAAGTTTTTCTCCGGCTTCAGTATTTAAATCTGAGTTTCAAACTCTTCCTCATCTCTCTGAATATTTTCGCTTCTTATGCTTCACTGTATTATTTATAATTAATAATAGGTATTAATTTCTTACTTCAAGACTTGTTTAGATCTTGTAATTTATTCAAACAAGAACATATGTGCGTTCTAAAAAGATATTTCATTTTAAGGAATAAAAGGCTTTTATATGCTTAGAGTTACAATGTTAAATTAGTTTAGCTAACTAAATGCTTAACTTGTACGGAAACCTAAGACTTAAACTAAACTCTGGTTCAGTATCAGGTGATTTATCGTCTGTGCTTCTAAAACAGCTATAACTCAAGAGAAATGTTTAAATAAACCTTTTTATTATAATTTAGCAAAAGGCACAGCTTGTGCTTTACAGATTCATTCACCGTTACTGAAAGAATTTTAATTAACACAAAATGTTACTAAATTTAAGTAAATAACATTGGAAAACATTAAAGTAAAATTTAAGTAAATAATTCTGTAATTTTGAACTTAATTTGAACAAAGCCCTAGATTATGTTTTGGCTCAGGCTTCTTAAATACGGAAGCAACGCGGCTAGCCAAAGGCTAAAGCCGACATATATAAATAGAATAGGTTAGAAATATCACAAAGGTCAGAGTCGCTGCCACTGACTGACCTGTCTCACATTTTGTTAACTAATTTGCATTCGGGTGGGAGCCATTGAAAATGAAATGACAATACAGATAAAATGATAGATGAATTAACATAAAATTTTACGACCTTTTTTAATGATGTGTGAATAAAAGTATCAGATACATTGCAGTATTAGTTCGCTGTTCGTAAGTGTTATCAAAATTTTAGAAACAAGTTTCGTAACGATAGTCGTTAAAAAGAAGGTGTTGTTTTTCTTTTTCTTTTTTCTTTCTTTCTTTTTCTTTTTCTTTTCTTTTTCTTTTTCTCTTTTTTTTTTTTTTTTCAAAGATTTTGAAAAGAGGCTTTTTGAATTGTAGTATTTAGTGCCGAGTCACAATTTCGGTTTTTAAAGGACTCTTTCTTTCTGTCTTTATTATTTGTTTTATATGTTTCTTGTTTATCTTTTCTTGATTCTTTTCCCTCCGTTTAGACGTGAGCGATGAGTTACGGACTATTTGCTTTATAATTTGAGTTTCAAGTCAAATACTGAGAAGAAGGCTGCGTCTATCTTTTTGTTAGAGAACATGAATACGAATCATATAAAATTTTAGGCTTTTGTTTAAATAATTCATTTATAATTTAGTTCATATAGCTGGGTGTTTGTACATATTAACTTCTTTCAGTTATTAATGCAACTGCTTTTTATTTCTGTAATTTATGCTGATAAACATTTCCTTTCGTGTGTCTATTCTGTTCTTGTTTAAAAATTTTTTAACTGCGTTTCCTTTCAGTTTTCAAATTTTGATGCATTTTTCTTAGATAACTATATTCTTTGCCTGAAGAATTTTCTGTGATTGGAATATGTCTCTCCTGAACGACTTTATGACAACACCAGTGACCGAGCGCACTTCTTTAAAGGTGCGCTCGGTCTAACAATTATTAAGAATGCTGATACTTCGACCTAGGTTCGAGCCCAGGCGAACGGAAAAGCAGCACGATTGGTTTGCGTAGTTTTCCTCATGTGTAATCTTTAATAAAGGTATCCCTTCCCTGAGGCAGAGCCAGCCACATTGGCCGAGCGGTAAAGGAACTGAATACAGTAATTCGATCTGGGTTAGATTCCAAGACTGGTTGCATTTCGGGATTTTCCACATATTGTAACGCGGATACGAGTCAGTTTTCCTTAAAAAATGCTCCACGAAGGCATCCATCTCTTAGATAGATAGTAGTCGAGTGCTTTGCCATAACCAAATAAACGAAACCAAAAGCAAAAACAAAACTTTCGTATGTTTTATCATATTCAAATAACCTATTCTAACCTAAACGGCTTTTTGGTCCGCTTAACCTCTAGACTACGTCAACAGCATTCTTAACATTTTTACTTTTTTTTAATTACTCCAACCTTTCTTAAAGTGAATGCAAACCTTTCTTGCAGTTAATAAAATAAATTATGCACAATTGTCAGAGTGCATCACTGATGCTGAAATGTTTATTTTTTAGTTTTGATTAATTTTATTTTAACTTTTTTTAAAATTCTAATTTTAGATAAGTACTTCCAGTAAAACATTTTCTAAAAAAAAAAAAAAAAAAAAAAAAAAAACATGCAGGATTTTACAAAAACAGTTTTAGCATTTAAGTCGAAACCCTTATGTACATGTGGAAAACTAACATTTTATATGGTTGCCATGAATGAAAAGTTCGAGTTTTTTAAAATGAGGAATTAAACACAAAAACTTTTATATTTCACTGCACAATATCCGCGGAGATATTTCCAGCCGAATTTACTGACTTATATTCCATACCAGTGTCTATTGCAAAGCGATTTCGAATAGCTTTTCATTATGTTTGAAGAGAAACTACAAAACAAATGTCGCTGATTTTGACCATTAATGGTTCTTTCTTCATTCGTAAATAAACCTGTAAATATCTCCCTGAAATTATTAATTGGTAAATCACCGTGATTTTTGCCCCTAAAAGTTGGAACAATTTCTGAATCAAATATTATTGCAATGCGACCGTTTTACTAAATGAGCTTTTTGTTTTATGGTGACCGTATAAAAAGTTAGATTTTTATATTTACCAAAGCCTCCTTCTTCTCTCCCCAGCGTTGAAACTTCTGCACCAAACTCTCCATCTAACCTAAAGAAATTTCGTGCTGGTTTAAATTTATTAGTTATAATAATATCCAAAAGACAGCGCTATATCTTGGAATCCTGTATACTAGGCTCGGCTTTTGAACTGTCATTGTCACAGTTTAACATCCTGTTATGAAACAGTAGTTTTTCTAGCTTGAAAGAAAGGCAAAGATTGGCAATCATATAGGATGGGGAATCCCATCTCCGTAGTCAGCTTTTGGAGATAATCAAATGATAAATTGTCACTTTATTATGAATGCTCATCCAGATCTCTCGTCTTTCCCATTGATTTATATAAAAAAAATTTTCCTTTCTTACTGGATGGTGAATTGGAAGCACGTCCGTCTAGCATTGGAGAGGTCCAGAGTTCGAATCCTGGAGAGGACATCGTTAATTTTTCGAAGCCTTATGACTCTACAAACTTAATCCAAATTTAAACTTCAATTGTATTTTTAATTATTTACTTTAAAACTTTATGTTTTTTATGAAAATCGTGAATCACTTCGTTAAGCCTAATCTCCTTATTGGTTTTGCATGCATTATGCAAGCAAAAGTTTCGTCTCAGGATTATTATAGGGTTTTCTATTTGATTTTTGATTTATATATATATTTTTATTACAATTCCTTCACCTATTACTGAATAACATAAGTTTATTTTTACTGTTTGCACAGATTTTAAAATTCAGTTATAGCAAAATGGCACATAGAAATTATGACTTTGTAGAGACATTAGGTTATTTCGAAGCCAGAGACTCAAACCACAGACCTCTCGAATACGCTCCGAGCGTGCTGGCCATTACACCACGAAGGCATGCTAAGAAGGCGGGAGAAATACCTTATAACTTATTACTCCCACTTTGCCTAACCGGGCAATGTACTTGAATGAATTTTTTGCCTAGATTACTTATCAAAAGTAACAATTGAAATGTTTTTGGAATTTTCTACTATTCATAACATCTTCATATTTTCTTGCCTTTGTGTTTCGTCAGAATTTATAAACTATTGCATTGGTTCTACGTTACTACTATTTCAGTTACCAGTTAAGTCTACAGTATCCTACTACTTATTTTTTCATTAACAATTTTACAAAAATTATTACATCAATAAAGAATTTACTTGTCATCACCTTATTTACTAGGTGTTTTATTCGCTGTGCTGAAACAAACTGCTTTTTTGCTTGTTTTGCATGCACTCTTTTTTTTTTCTCTGATTAGTTTATCAGCCAGCTCAGTACTATATACTCAGTCTTTTGATATTTATAATTTCATATTTAATATTTGATCAAACTTCTCAGCAACATTTATATTTTATTCTTCGGTTTACCGCATTAACCTTATATTATCATTATTAATTATATCGTTAAAATTCCTTTATCTTCCAAATTGAGTAAGGTTCAAGCTCTACATTCAGAAACCTGACTGGAACGGCTGATTCCATGTTATGCGTTGCCTCTACCCCCCATGAGATTGCGTATGATGGAAAATTTCAATTATTAAAATCCTTTTTTCATTTCTTATTAATAGTGTCTTTTTCTGAATTTTACAGTAGTTCACCATTTTGTCTCTTTCGCTTCGTACTTGGATGGTTGTCATAATGTCGACCTATAGTATTATTTATTCACATTCTTATGACTAGTATTTATCCGAATTCAAGCTTAGTTCTATATTGCTACTTAAAGTGCGTACCTTTTTCTTCAGTTCATTCGTTCACTTTCGTCGTTATTATTGTTATTATTATTATTATTATATAGTACATTTGTTTAGATGTATGTATGTATGTTTCATGAAATTCCTGAAATAAAAACTTTAATTTTCAGCAAATACTGCTAAAATTAATCTCAGTATGAAATATTTCAGATATTTCTAATGCTTTCATTATCTTATCAATATATACAGTAAACAAATATTACAAAACACTAACAAAATAGTTAATTAAATAAAGTAAACAGTAAAAGAATTTGCGCAGAAAAATAGAAATAAATGTTGCTAATAATTATGCATAAATCGAAAAATAAAGACATAATATAAGATTAATTCAACTAAGTTCTTTTTCAAGAGAATAGACTTAAATGAATTAACCTTGGACGCTATTTCTGATAGTTGAATCAGATGAATATGTAAAATAATTGGATGTCATTAACTGAAATAGAAAAAAAAAATAGAAATATTATGTGCATATATATATAATTAAGAAATAATAATTAAATCAAAAGTAGGTGACCAACAATGTAACAAAAAGAACGTAAATCAAAATTGAAACAAAAACTAAACAATAAAATAATAAAGATTCTTTGGTCTTTTTTAAAGAGCACCCGCAAATTTTTCAACAGAGCTACGTTTTTGAATTATATCTAGATGATTATTATCTGAATTATATCTGGATGATTTGAATTGTTTCATCCAGATGTAATTCAGAAACATACTTCTTTGAAAAATTTTCGGCTGTTCCTTGAAAAAGAACAAAGAATTTTCAACTCTTAGTTTTATTATATTATTATTTTTATATTATTTTACTGAGTTGTTTTGTTTTTGTTTCAGTTTTGATTTGAGTTTTTTTCTTTTGGATTGTTACCCACCTACTTCTGATTAAATTATCATCTATTGATTATTTAATTTATTTTGCAACACACTGCTCGGCTTTAACAACTAATAGCTTTAATTTTGAAATTTTTGAAATGTCTTATATATATATATATATATATATATATATATATATATATTTATACATATAATAGATAGACTGACAGGTATAAATACATGTTTTTATGTACGCATTGTTTAAAATAACATTTAAAAGTATACCATGGGTTTTACATGAGCTCGCAGATCTGTTAAAACGAAAGACCAAACTTTGTTACTAATCTTGAACTGTGCCTCATCAATGAAACATATTTCTAAACGTGCTGAAAATCATCGTACGTGTGCTTTTCGTGTTCATTTAAGCTTAACGTCTGAAATTCATGTGTAACCCAAGATGTCGTTCTGTACGAGCTTTTCATCTAACAAGCCCCCATTAAGCTATAACAGCGTATGTAATCAGAGCAGCTGGATAAGCCTTTCAAACTAGATATGCAGATTTGCGACGCCTGAGCTGTGATAACTTCTTCACTCATTCTTTCGGTTGAATTCAGCTTGTGGCAGAGGGAGAAGGGAGGGGAGAGATTCTCGCTTTTGGTACTTTCTTCTTGATAACTTGGTTTGATTTTGCTTTTCGCACGCTGGACAAGTTTGTGATTTAGTATCCCATGTGAGTTTCAGATATTTTTGTTGAGATAAACCTTGATAGAGTGCTAAATAATAACTTCCGGATTGCAGCTTTTTGCTGATTGTTAAGTTTATCCATTCAAACTTTTGTCTGAAAGGTATTTATTGTATTATCGTTATTAATTCTTAATATTTGCATGGCTCAGGAAAATACTCAATAATTGGAGATTTTATATGAAACTTTCGCATCTTTCAATTTCGAATGATAAATATTATTGCTAAACACTGCAGTTTATGTAATACCATATTATGTTTCATATTAATATTTGTTTCATTTTATAACAATGCTATCGTTTTTTCTATAATATAATCATTTAATATTGGAAATTTTATCTTAAATCGTAATCCATAATTTACATTTCAGTTTATAACCGTAATAAATTTGAGGTAAAGAGTAGATCTATTCGAAAAACTCTAACTTCAGAATATATTTATTAGTTATTAGTATAATTTCCTCTTTACTGATAAAATAATGGTAATCCTGGCCTTTTTCTGAGGGTTTTTAATGTTCAGAAACAGCAACCGATATTATACGAACGTATAACGAATCAATTTACGAAGTTCTAAGAAGAGTTGCTCATAATTTCTTAGTTTTATAAATTTTAGTTGAAATAACTTAAAATGCTCTTACTCCTTTTTGAGACACAGTTTTTCTGAAAAATCACTCTGATTCTTTCTTAATATTTCATTTAAGATTCATTTCCATGAAAACATTTTTTATTTGTAAGAAAGTTTTAGAAGCCCACGAATAGTCGAATGATTGAGAATTGGTTTTATTTAGGTAAAAGAGGCGGCATTATATATATTGCGTGTTGTGTTTTATTGTTTGCTTTACATGCAGCGTAAATACAAGTTAATTTTATAGTTAATTCTCCAATAAAAGCTTGCCTTCTCAAGACTATGAATGTTTGTTTGGCTAAATTAACACAACTTAACTGAAAAATCACATAAGTAACAGCCATATTATTTTTCCGTTCGTCCTCTAAAACTGTATTAAAGAGTAATATTTCTGACGGATGTTACTTATATGCACTTAACGACACCCCTTTTAAATATACTTTCAAAGACATGCGTCAAAATGCGTTTTCTTAGCCGAAGCAATTTGTGTTTATCAACTGTGGCTTACTTGAGAGCTCTTAATATATATATATAGATATAGATATAGATAGATATAGATATATAGATATAGATATATATTACTATGAAAGGCCGAAATCTAGAGAATGTCGACATACTCCAGTGAATGTCAACATTCACATAGTTGCTTGATGTACGTCCGAAATATTTGCTTTTTACAACAATTCTGTGTCTTTCTTCTCGGCTTCTCATTTCGACCCTCGCCACAGCATACCTGTGCTTGTCGGCATACACAGGTGATGGTCCGAATGTATAAGAACATAACAAATATTCTAACTTTCACCGAAGTATTTGGTATGTGTTTTGACCAGTTTTGAACTTTCACGGTAACATATATTTTACAAACTGTTAAACCACAGTAGAAATGTTAAAAACGTAAACCACGTTCTGTTAAAAGAAAATTATCTATATATTACCTGTCCTCTCATGCCTAAAAAGAATTTTTTAGAAGAAGAATAAATTCATTTATTCCCAAGACGAACCAAAAGTTTGTTCTTTTAACATAGATAACTCAATTCTTTGAAATGAGATTTTTCATCATTTTTATTGTGTGCCTACCTCTTAGTTTACTTCAGTAAATAATTTAATTTTCTCTGATTGCGTTAGATTATTTTAATACAACAAAAATTACCAAGGTCGCTGGTTAAAAGGAGCATGGTGGAATTTCTACTATAAAATGGCTTGTATTTACATTGCATAAGTAAGGTATAAGTGGGAGGAACGCCAAAATTTCACCACTGGTCGTATGGGCATAGTCCTGCTGCACTAACTCCCGAGAAAGTCCACAAAGTCCCCTGAACAGTCACTCTGTTCAGTTGCTGGGAATAGAACTCATTAAGAACTACTCGTATTACGCGGCCTTATTAATTTGCCCCTGCTTATTATTTTGATAAAAAATTCTCTTCACAAGCATAGCGTCAATCACTGTCTTTGATTCGAATGCTTGTACTTTCGACTGAGGGGATAAATATTTAGTAGTTAATTTTAAAAAATTAAAATTTGTAGGCTTTATGTAAAAAATGAGTGTAAAATGCTGTAATTATTACCATCCTTATTTTAAAAGATATTGAATTTATATTATTTTTATTACGAATTAAACAATGTTTATTTTTTCGTACTTTCATCTTAATTATATACAATGTATCAATTATCTGGGTGCGGGTTATCGACCGGTTTGCGGGTTATCCCATAGTTGGCGGTCGCCATGCTCTCACGCCTAGTACTATGCACAATAGTGTAAAAAAACAAGCACGCCCAAGTCCGGCCATGCTTTAGAAAATCGTTGATTTGAGTCTTTAGGTTCAGTTTCAAAGATTCCCTTGTGCAATTTGTTTTGCATGTGCATAGATGAAGGCATCGTTTTGGTGGCTCACTTTGATTTCTTTTATTTCTCATATTCGGGTATTATTTCTTCTTTTTCTCTTAAAAACTGATTTGCAATTTTAGAAATAAGAAATTAATAATGTTTTGTGATTTTATTGTAACTTAAATTTAATTTTTAAAACCATTTGAGTGCTGCTTAGTAAAAGTACAAGAAACGCATTTTTATTGTAAAAGTGCGATCACAAGATGAGAACACAATTGCATTGCTACAAACAAGCAATTTTTCTAAGAACGAATGTTTTCTTTGGTTTAACTACTCATGCAACTTCTCTTTTTATTACTATATAAGGTATTTCTCTCACTTTCCTAGCATGCCTTCGTGGTGTAGTGGTTCTGCACTCTGGGCCGGTATTCCAGAGGTCCGTGGGTTGATTCCCGGGGAAGGCGATTGCTAGTTTTTCATCTCTTCTGCTTTTATCTAACGCTAATTCTTCATCTCTTCTACTCTTGGAATCTGCCTGGAATATGCCTTCTAGACCAGCGGTTCTCAACCTTTTGCCTAACGCGTACCATCTAAACAAAAACTAAAAAATTTCAGTCCCACCACTGCATTTTACAATGAATATTTTTTTACAAAAATAACTTATGTCTCTACAACTAGATACAAATAAATAAATAAGTAATTTTATTCAAATATCCACACATAAACAGACCAATTAAGTCTTACAACAGAACATAAATTTCATGAAAAGATAGCTTTATTAGTATAAAAAGCAAACTTTGCTATACACTATTTGAAGCAACAAATATGTATATATATGTTGTATATTGTGTATATATATACAAGTATATATACACTGTCCTTTGAAAGTTAAGGAACAGCATGTTTTTTATGTCTAATTTGAGAATGAAGTAACATAGAAACAAGAAATTTACAGGACATGTTCACTAAACAGTTCTTTAATGAATGCAACATAGACTTTTTCTAAAGTTCAACACAAAAATGAATTACAACAAAAAATTGCACTCTTGGCAGAGAAATCCAGTCTCGGAAAAACACTACATCACAGTTTTTTGAGGAAAATGTGGTGGTAACATTACAAAAATGGGTTATAATAAAGAATATGTCTACCCATAGCTGCAATACATTGGTGGCAGCGACGTTCTATGCTGTCAATAAGTTTCTGGAAAGTGACATGGGAAGCAACGACCAGACACGGAGTAATCCTTGTTCAAGCTCATCCAACGACCTTGGAGAAGGAATTAAAGCAGCAACCTATCTCCCAAGGTAGTCGCAAAAATGCTCTATCGGATTCAGGTCTGGGGATTTAGCTGGATATTCCATCCGCTCCATACCATGACTCTCGAGATGAGATATTCTTCAGCAGCCCGAGTTCAGTGCGGTTGCACATTGTCCTCCATCAGAAGAAATCCAAGCCCAATAGCAGCGGCATATGGGAGGACATATTGATCAAGGATTTCGTCACCATATCTCACACCGCTCAAAGTTCCTCCATGGAACAAATGCAGATCAGTGTGACCACCGAGAGAGATCCCAGCCCAAACCATTATTCCACCACCTCTGTAGCTGTGTCTTTCCACAGTGTGGGATTGTATGTATCTGGTGCGTCATTCCCTCCAGATCAGCTGATGGACTGAATCACTGTCCATTGTGAGCCTGGACTCGTCTGTGAAGAGGGCAGACGCCCATTGTTGACTGGTCCAAGAGACGTGTTCTCTTGCCTAACATAAATGGGCATCTCTGTGTTCTCGGGTCAAGGGGACACAAACAACTGGTCGTCTTGCATACAAACCTGTACTGTGCAGGCGTTTGAGCATTGTCGTAACTGATATTCTTGTTCCTGTTGCCACTAAATGATTTGCCATGAGCTGATGCACAGTAATGTTGCTCCTCCTCTGGGCCGAAAGATTTAAATAAGGTCTTCCGCAGGTGTTGTAACTCTTGGGATCTGCCTAGAATATGCCTTCTAGACCAGCGGTTCTCAGCCTTTTGCCTAACGTGTAACATCTAAACAAAAACTAAAAAATTTTAGTACCACCACTACATTTTACAATGAATATTTTTCAATTTCTCAATAGGAATATTTAAAAAATATATTTTGCCATTTGCATAGCCTATTGGCTCTTTGTATTAAATACGCACACATAAAAATATAAGATTAAAAATTGGTTACCATGTTAATTATTAAAATTTAAGTTATAATACTTTAATTCTAAAATTTAGTGTGAAATTTGGGGCTGTTTAAAAGAAAACAATTTCTTTATGTCTGATCTTAATTCACTTAGTTTTAACCGTAAATTAAGATCCACTTTTAATTTTGCTCTGTATTTATTTTTCAAATGTAACATGGAAGAAAGTGTATTGTACAGTAACTACGTAAGTAAAGTAAGCAGTGTATTGTACCTTTCATTTCGTACGGCTGTCGTGCTTGGGGACATGTTCTTGCCAAGAAGGTTAACAAAAGAAATTTAAGAAAGATTCAACGGAGAATTCTTCTTCGTATTATTAGTGGTTATAGAACCTTAAGCTATGAGGCTACTTTTGTTCTTGCAGGAGTTCCGCCTATTGATTTTGAAATTGCATATAAGAATAATATTTTTGAGTCATTGGCAACTCATGTTTCGGAAGACTGTATTAATGGAATTTCGCCCTTCACTGATCTTCCTCATCCCGCTTCTTTAGAATCCATAAATTTCTGCGATTATAAAGAGACTGCTGAAATAAGTTTTCATATGGGTTTTTTTACAGATGGCAGCAAGATGAACAACAAGGTTGGCCTTGCATTTGTTCTTATTGAAGGTCATTCCGAGATATGTTTTCTTAGACACCTGATACGGAATGAATGTACAGTTTTTCAAGCAGAACTTCTGTGCATTTATCTTGCCGTCAAATGGATCCAGGATCATGGGATAACATCCTCAAAGTACCTTATTTGTTCTGATTCTCTTTCTTCTCTTCAACTTTTTTGAACAGTATTACCAGCTGCGATAAATTAGTTATCGAAACCCTAGTAACTGTTAGTCCACTTAGAATTAGAGGTATTGATATCTGCTTTGCTTATGTGCGTGCTCATTATGGTTTCTACGGAAATGAAAGAGCTGATTTCTTAGCTAAAGATGCCTTAAATTTACCCATTGATATCAACATTAGCATTCCAAAGAGTTATTGGAAGTCCTTTCATTATAAAAAGCTTTTAGCTATGTGGAATGAGGAATACATTTCATCTTGTAATGCTGAAGTCATCAAAAAGTTCCTTCCTTCTATTACCATAGACTGAATTCCGAGTCTTTCCTCTCGTTAAATTTTAAAGTGTCTCAGTTTTTATCTGGTCACGGTAAATTTGCAAGTTATCTGTTTCGTTTTAATCTACGATCAAACAATTCATGCGAATGTTCAAAAAGAGTTCCTCAGGATGTGGAACATTTGATTTTCTTGTGCCCTACATTTGATGGCCCTAGGTTATGCTTGCAGAATGATTTGAAAATGTTCGGAGTGACTTGGCCAGTGAACTTATCTGTTTTCGTGAAGTCCAGACTGCTGTTCTCTGCTTTTGTTCGCTTTATTTATGCATGTAATTTTTAATGTTTATTTATACATGTAACCTTTAATGTTCTAGTTAACCTACTTCTGTAAGCCCTGTGTTATACATATGTGGTGCATGGGGAGTCTGTATGTTCTCAAAGAAAGAAAGAAAAAAAAAAAAAAAAAAAAAAAAAAAAAAAAAACATGGAAGAAACTCTTGTTCACACAAATAAGTTGCGCAAAAAAGGCAACACAAATTTAATACTAGCTTTATTTGAAATGCCTTTAATTTTTTTTGTTTGTTCAGCCAAGTGTGTTATTTTGGAAATATTCAGTTACACTTCGATCACAAACAATTTCTATCAATTGTTCTTTTTCATCATGAGATAAATTTTCAGGTACATTTGAACAAAAGGGCTTTCTAATCTAATTTTCTTTTTCATAATCCTTGGAAAAATATATGTTGAAATTATTTTACAATGAAAAACAATGATTTTTGATGTTGGATGCTAATTCTTCTTTTATTTTCAAATTATTTTCGGTTGGAAAACTTCCAATTCTTTATTATTATTATACTGATTATTAGCTCGAGTTTTTTTATCATTGTATTTATTTTATCTTTAATGGTAAACAAATTAATACTTTGTCATTATAAGCCTAAATTTTATTCATTTAACTTTCCAAAAATATCAGCTACATATGCTAAACGCGCCAACTATAGTTCACTAAATAAACATTTTTGCAATTCGAATTTTGAATCATAGAGGAAGATTTGAATTTCTGAAATTCAAAAAGACGATTTAAAATTTTGCATCTGGATAACCACCTTACTTCGGAATGTAACAAAAGCACTTGATGTTCACTGCTTATCTCTTGGTATAAAATCGCAAATATTCTTGAGTTTAAAGCTCGGCTTTTAATAAAATTAACGATTTTCACAGCTTGATTAAAAACATTTTTTAGGTTTTCGAAGACTGTTTTGGCTACTAAAGTTTCACAATGAATGGAGCAGTGAATAAATTTAGTTTCAGGTGCGACATTCTTTATTTAGGAAATAACATCGGAATGTTTTCCTGTTAAAGCCCGAGCTACGTCACTGCATGGGCGTCCGGAATTTTGAATCTGGAATACAGATTTGGAATTTCTTTTATTAACTATTACATATTTTGTAAAACTTGAACGAATTTTTGATTAACAAACTCAACGATTTCAAAGCGAACAATGGCAACACTATACGGAAAAAAAAAAAAAAAAAAAATCATTTTCATCTCCAGCTCGCGAGACTGTGTATCGGAAATTCTACAGATGTGATGTTTTTAAATATTTTGTGATATTGCTGTTGAAGTGAATTTTATGGTTTAAGTGCGAAACACATGATATTTAATAAATAAAGGCTTTATTTAGCGTAAGAATAACTACGTGCATATCTCACTATTTGTTAAAATGAACGATATGTTTAACTGAGTTTTCGTGAAATTGTGAATAATAATCCTGTTAAATAGTAGGATGAGTAAAACCTCGAGAGCAAAAATTGTACTTCTGGGGAATTATAGTAATGATAAATTTTTAAATACATCTCTCACCAGTTGTAAAGAAAATATGTGACACGCACATCCAAGGGAGTCGTAAGATGTTTATTTTCGTCAAATATTAGAATTATTTTAATTGTTGTATTGCTTGTAATTCATAAATTATCCATGAAGCGCTACAGTTGGAAGTTTGTTTTGGTTTATTTTAAATCGTTAGTTCTGACTTGAATCAAATTGTGATTTTTCACGAGTCTTTACTGAAGTACTCTTTCGTTTATTTCATGTTATATATGTTTCTATAATTATCAATTCTGCGTTGTAAATTAGTTGTGTTACAAATAATACCAATCGGAGGTATAATTAAAATTAAAATTAAAAAAAGAATTGTCAAGAAATGTGTATATTTTTTTAATCGTTCCTTTAATTAAGCTACATGCTATTTTAACATAAAAGTAAATTAAAAATCTTATGTATCTTATCAAATCCCACCTCTGAGAACTGACTTTAGCAGGTTGTTGTGGATGCTCAATGTATTGACAGCATAATTACGACATCGCGTAACGTAAAACTGACAGTAAAGTAGACCAAATTTTGGAAGACTTGAAATTCAGAATGAACAATTACGTAACTTAGTTAACTGATCAGGGCAGCAAATTTTAGACGTTATAATCTGGTTCCTAATGTAAATCTATTACTATATATTATTATGCAATATTTGACTAGGTGCAGGGTGGGATTCTTTAACTCTTTCTAAAATATATATCGGAAATGTCTTCTGATGCAAAGTAAATAAAGGGGACCACTCGAGAGACGCTAATAGTTGGGGAAGTGCACAATGCCTCATTCCTCTTCCATACCAGGGAAATGTCGATACTTTTCGAGAGGAAAGATGACCTTCCCCGATCCGTATGGAAGCCGAAACAAGGGACATAAAATGAAGCGTAACTGCGTCGGGTCCACCTCTGGCCCCGCATCATCCTTTGGTTAGTATCTGTAGAGCCACGCACTCCCACACAATGGAGAAGGCCTTTATCGCTCCCCACCAGAGCCGACGCCCGCCCCCCGCGACACCTCAACTCCGTTGGTGGGAATATTGCCTTCTACACATTCGAATGGGAGGTGGAGTAGTCACTGTCCCTATCCGTCAAATATCTGAACCTCCCCTTCAGATCTCCCTCCCCCTTTCAGGATGTTTCCGTACTCTTGGGCTTCTTCTCGGGTGAAAAGCATTTTCTTTCCCGTGCTCTCTAGGATGAGAGCTCGGTTTACTGGATTTGGCTCTTTCTCGCCTTTCTAGGTCATGGCCAAGTCTCCAGCGTCAATTTAATTCCGGATAAACGAAGGACTTAATGCAAAGTCTTTCTTTTGCTGTTTTCTCCTCTTAACTGTTTGACATTGAAGCACTGGCTGAAATACTGACATTTAGATACTAGCTGGAAGTTTTATGGCAGGATGTTATATCTGAGAGTGGGATATTTTACGCTGTCAATGAATTTAAAATTTTTGTAACTATATTCCGCCAAGTTATCCAGAGTTATGAGAGTTATCGTAAATCCACTGTTAGATCATTTCAGAGCTAGAATTTTGAATGTCTAGTTATAGAATTGATAAGAAAGACATTAATTAAGCTTTAGTTGCAAGTATAAATTTCACACAGATATGTACTATTTATCTAAATACATTCTTTGAGGTTAATGTTTATAAGAAATGTAGCCTACGTAATTATGATTGTCTTCATTTTATATGCCCCGAAATATAGTTTTAGAGGCAGAAGCAAATTTGCATCTTATGAGCTGTAAAGTGAAAAAATAGAAATATCATGTGAGGAGGCGAATAATCTATGATATGAACCCCGCACAAAATATCAAACTAATTATAAAATTAGTTTGATATTTTTTCTGATATGTATCGAATAGCAGCTAGTTGTTGCTGAATAAAGCTGTGTACATATTTATATAGCTTTGGTCAGCAGTATAAATTCCCATATAAGCTATAGTACGATTGATAAACGGAAATGCATATTCATGCGCTGTAAGCTGCATTTATATAATAATTACCTCTTTTTTTCATTACAGTAAACAAAAAATTAATTCATTTTTCGTAACGATGTTCGCGTGCCTTTGTTACAAATTAAAAGGATTAAAGCGAATTACAAACAACTATTTTAGAAGCAAATGACTCTTTGATGAATATTAAAGGCCTTGCATGTGATGTAATTATTTTAGCAAATCACGTGAAGCCCATTTATTTTAGTAGGCGGTTTTTAATAGAGGGTTTTCTAAGGTAAATTTGCTCCGATTTAATATTACTTACATGTATAACCTGTGGGAATGAAGGAATTAAATTAAGTTGGTTTTAGAAGCAGTGTACTCAGCTTCATTTTTAGAAATTACAAATAAGACTGCAATTGCACACTCAAGACGGGGGGGGGAATCATCCGTAGAGGAAGATTACTTGAAATATTCATTTTTTTTCAAATTATGTTAATTGCAATAAATTGTTTGATTAATTATATTTCCCATTCCAACTGATATGATGAGTTAAATAAATTGAAATGATGGCAGACTTAATGCAAGTAGAATTGTGTCCTCCATAATATAACGTATTGTTTGATCTTAAGAAATTTCTGAAAGTTACGTTTTAATTCAAGAAATGTTTTAAAAAATATATTTTAATTTACTTCTCAATTATTATTGCGAATGACTTCTAATTTTGAATTACCTTCACGATTTGCTTCTGAAAGTACAAGGATGACACACCTACTTCTTATTTATGTGTTTAATGTTCTGTCGTGTCTGTGTGAGTATTTCATTATTATAAAAAAAAAAAAAAAAATGTTGCAATACTGACAATAGGTCACTTAATTGGATGGCATTCTTGATGTTTGATAATAATAGCCAAAGGAATTTTTTTAACCGTAAATAAAGAAAAGCATAAACAAGCTAACGGTTGGAAAAGTCACTTGTTTAAAAAAAATAGTAGAATTTACTAAAAACTCTAAAATTAAGTATTTTAAGAAATGCAAATCTGAAACAATTAAAAAATTCATTTTGAAGCTTCCGAAGAAATTTTCTGAGAAAAATAAGAAAGAAAAGTTTGCTGACAAAGAAATTTCGAAAGCTTTGCTCTTAAGAAAATGGCTGTTTTCTATTGGTGAAATAAAATTTAGTAGGAAATAAATTATAACAAAAAGCATCTTTATTTCACATTGCCATAAATTTTTCAGTAATTTTCCTCATATTTGAAGCTTTTTATTGTGAAGAATTGGCTAGCCACTTATCTATGAAATTTCCTTTAAAATTTGATATTGAATTTCCTTACAAATTAAGCTAAATTTCAAGAAATTTAATATCTGTAAAACCTTGTATGAACTTCCTGCTTTCTTTTAAAAAGAGAATCATGAAAGTGGTTAAATAGTGAGAGGGAGGGTACTGGACATTGAGATTATTTGACAGTTTATCAGGGCTGTCTATATTGCATATTTGCACTCAATGATAAGCAAATTTCAACTTTATTTTTTATTATTCTTAGGTTTTTAATTACGAACTTTTTTATTAATTGGAAAAAAATGAAACTTAATTTCGTAGGCAAATCAAACTCAACTAACGCGTTTGAATATAATATTAAAATGACATTATTTAATACATATCGATTGTACAAAAGCGTACTGATCTGTAGAATGCATATTTTTAGGATTTTATTGTTTTTTAAACTTTTATAAGGTATTTCTCCCGCCTTCGGGGTATAGTGATTCTGCACGCTGAGCCTTTATTCCAGAGGTCCGTGGTTCGATTCCTGGCGAAGGCGATTGCTAGTTTTTCATCTTTCCTTCTCTTCTAATTAACCTAATGTCTATACACTTTTACTACTACTAAACATTTTATCAGATGCATTTGTTAAAATAGCATAATTACGCAGTTGTAATTTATTTTAAGGAAGCAAAAAACTGAGAAATAAAGTTATATTTGTGAGTAAAAAGTCAGATATACAGGGTGTACCATAAATATTACTAATGCTGTACAGAGCCGTATTCCAGAAAACAGGGGAATTACTATACTTCTATAACTCATACTTTTCGAGAAAAATGGGAATGAAAAACCTACATCATCATGTTCAGTGCAAGGAAGAAACGATTCATTTTAAGCATTATAAATACAAAAATCTGATTAAAATCGAATAATCTATTTCTTTAATCGATAACAGTATGTTCGCGGAAATATTAATGCCGTGTGTGGTTTGTGAGAGGAATGTTTATTGTGTGGAACTTACCATAGTTCTTTTGGATTTAGGCTTCTCGTGATTGCCAAATAGCAGTTAGGTGCTGGCATGCGTTCTGGTAATAAAAACCCATAACAGCCACTTTCGAAAACAAGCATTCATAGATAAATTAATTTCTGATTTTACTTTAATTTCTCTGATTTACTTTAATTTTATAATGTATAACATAATAATTACTTCCCTTGCATAGAATAGCACGTTTTTGGATTTTCTCGAAAATTACAAATTAGTGAGACAATTAGTTGGCCATTTTTTTATCCACTCACAACCAACAATACCGCGAGCATACGGTGTTTATAGCGACATATTATATGTAGTAAAAACTTTCTTATTTGTATCTGTCTCTGTTAGAAAGACCATTATATATATATGATAAAGAGCTATTTTTTTAAACCAAGAAATGATAATCGAAATATAAAGATTGGATTTTTAAACGGGGGGGGAAGAGGGTGTTTTTTTTTTTTTTTTTTTATAAGTAAGACAGCTATGTTTGTAATATCAAATGCATTTCATACTACTGCATAAATTTACACAAAATATACAAATATGATTATTTATTACAATTACTCCAATCTACACGCTTGCAAAACTTAGAATAAATTTTGAAATTTTATAAAGGATTATGAAAATAATTAGGGCCGTTTTAAAAGTGTTACAAGAAGTTTCAAGGCCTGTGTAAAAGTTGATGCAGAACAATAACTTTAAAGCACGTTGAAAGACTAATTTATCTTTCCTAATTAAAAAGCGTTTAAAATTTTAGCTATCTACTTTTAATATACATATAAAATGTCGTTAAACAGGTAGTGGCACATGCAGGTTTCTGACATAGTAAAGTAGATCTTTCAAAGACTGAAGATCTGCGCCAATTTGCTTTAGGATTGGCGATGTTGGCGTGAATATAGCTTTTCCTTGATAACCTGAGGGTTGAAGGGAAGAAGTCAGATAGTCGATATATTGAATGTGCTTTCTTGTGTGTGCGTGTATGTATGTGTGTATGTGTATGAATGCGTGTTTGTTCGTGTGTGCTTCCCGACCTCTGGAAGAGCAGGAGGAGGAGGATGGTCATACCAATACACGAAGTCTGTGATTTGTTGGTTGATGCACATTCTTCTTGCTTCTGGCAATAAATTTATATGTCTTTACTTTTCTTCAACTTGTTTCTCTTTCTATGTGTCAAGTTATTGCCACGTCCAAACTTCTTTTATACACTGCTCTTCCGAACTAGCAACTAAAAAAATAAAATTCTAAGTTTAATTTCATTTTTCTTTTGGGGCAAAGTATTCTAGCTCGAAAATGTTGGAGAGGTATGTTCCAGAAATTTTAGGAAGTTGGAAGCAATAGTAACAATAAGTTTTTAAAAAAAATATATAATTAAATGTTGTTAGATAGATGCTGCTGCTTTTTATGCCATTTCTTGTTTAGTGTTGATATGCAACCTTTATATCATTTGTATAGGCAAATGTTATAAAAGTTAATTCCTAGGCTTTGTAAGGTTTGGTATAGACCACGGTACAAATTCGGTAACTCTATTTTAAAAGAATTTCACTGTAAAGTTATTAATATTTTTGAAAAGGATAACCTACATCGCCATTGTGATTTCAAAAAGTCAAATGCCAAAAGATGCTTATTAAAAGTTAGTGAACTTCAAGCTTCTTGTTGGTAAGGCAGCAAGTGAGTATGCCTGTTCCAGTATCTCATGTGACTAAATTCCTCCATGCATCTGTTCTATTTTTGAATCTCCTTAAAAGTTACTTTTCTTTTGATATACTGCCTATTGCACTAACAATGGCGATATACTAAAGAAATCATGGGTCAGGTGCCAAAATGCAAGCGAATTCTTTTAAAGTCCTTTAACGCATCATCATTGAATTTTGGAAATTTAGATAAAGTCCTACTAAGCTAATAACTAATCTTTACTTAGTTAGCAGAGTAAGTGTTCTTAAAATACAATTTGGGATATTTCCTCTAAAAAAAGCTGCCAATATTCGTTAATAACTAAAATGCTCATAAAAATTATTTGTAATCTAATTTTAATCTGTTATTACCGATTTAAAATTACTTAATATTTACAGTAAGACAGGGAGATCACTATTATGTATTTTACGTAATATTCAACTGTCTATAATTACTTAACATTCATGTGAAAGAAATTAAAAATAAATAAGTAAAACGTATGTTAAATTATTTTTAATTCACTTTATGCGTGAATATGATCTGGAATCTAACACAATTGATCCTAAGTTTGTAATCCTTCTAGTCATATTCAAATTTTAACAAATAAAATAAGCTTGCGTTGTTGAACAAATACTTGTAGCCTTAGGTATTAACAAGTGACCATAAACCAGATCTAAGTATATACCATGTATATGATCATTACAAATGCCTTTATTTATTTAAAAATATTGCTTGTAACCTGCGTATTAATTTTTCTAGTGTATGATTATTAATGTAATTATCCAGTGAACCAGTTCTTTTGATAACGGTATACTAATTAAACTTTTCATTATGTAACATGGTAGTAGTAACTTTTTATTGATATTTCTGAGGACTGTTAAATTTCCGCCACTTTCGTGCAGTCGATCAGTTATTTTCATTTGCCCTTCCCGGGACTCGAACCTAGGCCTCTCGAATACACGTCGACTGTGCTACCCTTTCATCACGTAAGCAAACTGGAAAGAAAGGAGAAAATACCTTATATGCGCCCCCTTTTAAAGAGCGGTTGGGGATTAGCAAACCCAATCGCCAAATCCTGCTGATGACGAACTATCATCATCCATCTTTTAGTTCGGGTGCCACTGTAGAGACATTAGGATTTTTTAAAGCAGGATACATGTAAAATGTGCAGCGCCCTCACCCGGCCTCGAAGCGGAGCTCTCGAATACACGCCGAGTGTGCTACCGTTACACCATGAAGGCATGCTGGAAGGAAGGAGAAAATATCTTATAAATTCATACCTTCTCAATAGTAAAGAAATTGTAAAATATCTCAGTAATTAGTTCTTCTTCCTTTTATTATTTTCATGAATTATTTTAGTTTGCTTTTAGTTCTTACACAATTTTGTTTTTAAAAATCATCCAACGTAACTTTTAATGTAATAGCTGCTGTAAATAAATTTGAATCTTCACAATAAATTCGATCCCCGTTTGGAAGCCATTAGCCCCCCTTGCGAAAATATATTGGTGTTTTTGGAAGGTCGGCAACCAAGCCGACAATTTTTTCCTGCCTACACTGAATCAAAATTTCTGAAAGAACCTATAAGCAAAGGAGGAGAGACGAGATATGTGGGAATTTGATATGCTGGAAAAACTGCAAAATGGTTTCGGAAATTATTTCGCGAACTTCATTTCTAATGAATGACAATGAATGCTTATTCGTTGTCATTCATTTTTCCCTTATTTAGTTTATTATTGAATTTTTAATGAATGTTTATTCTGAGTATTACTTTTGCATTTGGGTATAAAAATTATCGAAATACAAATTTTTAAAAATATTGGTCGTACTTATAATTTAGTTCCTAGTTAATACTAATCAATAGTGGCTTTGGAACAGAAAAATATTTTAGTGATTCTTAATATTTTGCGATTCTGATTTCGATAATGAATTTGGAATTTCTCCATCGAACTCACTATTTTACAATAGAATAGGCCCCTGACATTATCATTCTATAGAAGACTTTGCTGTTATTATGAGCCCCGACATATACTGTATCCAGTCAATCTAACTTAAACGATCTCATTCATAAACAGAGTTTATCGAAACATCAAACCAACATATTGGCGTTTGCTTAAAGAAATTAAAAATGGGAGGTAAAAAACAAAATTGAGTAGTTTTTAATCATTGAAGAGCAGGAGCTAATTCTAAAACATGTTTTAGTGCACTTGCTACCTTAAAGTACGATTTTGGATATATCTTCGCTAAGAACGTATGTTGTTTACAGAGGAACTGGAAAAAATTCTTATGAGCAAGTAATTTTACTTCATAATAGAGACTAGTGCCCATCAGTTTCTCACATTGAGTATAAAAGTTCAGCTCAGCTACCTAAATCACGAGGAAAGTTTATGCTAGGCCCGGGAAGATTTCAAAGTAATAGTTCCGTTTCTTGTGCTACCACTTGGGTACACAAATTATTGCGTAAAATTTGAGTAGCGAATTTTTATGCCCAAAATTTGTGAAGTCAAATTAAGGATAGCATCGTTTCTTGATCTTTAAATTATTGAACTATAGAATAATCTTGAATTTGAAGACATATTAAATAAGACTAAAACTGCTGAGGGCATAAAAGTCTTTTTAAACGAGTTGAGGAATTTCGTAGGTAATCTCAAGCTATAACACTATGGAGAACTAAATAATAAACTTCTGAAGAACTATAAAAATGTTATAAGGCTTTGAAGTGTGATATGCCGCTTAACACTCATTTTGTGGATGTCAGGCATAATTTTACAAAAGAGCACTAGGATCCAGAGGACTGTAGCCCCTAAAGAAGCTGTAAATGACCGACACAGAGAAGGTTTACATTAGGATATGTGTGCAATGAATAAAATGGGAAAATGGAACTCTGAAGGCAGAGGAATGCAAAAGTGGATTTCGTGCTTTATACCATATGCTTGGGAACAATGCTTTCAGTGCAGTTTTAACTAAGAAAGCAATAATGCTTTTACAATTAACATGTGCGTAGTCTCATTTCCAACAGCGTATAGTTATGTATTTATATACACTAACGTTTCTATCTTAAATATAGCTATATCCATATTTCGAGAGGGTAACTTTCCTGTCTTCTTCTTCTAAGATACAATAGTTAATTATAATGGAAATTATATGAAATAAATTGCTCAGAACTTTAAAATCGAAGTTTTTAAACTGGCATATGCCCATAAAAAAGAAAGATCAGTTTTGCTGTAGAAAAGAATGAAACGTTTTTATTTGTTTTGAAGTAAATGGCCATTTTCCATGCATTCCCTCAGTACATTGCTATGCAATTTGGAATAATTCATTTATGTTTATGATTTATTTTGTGTTACCTATTACTCAAAAATTTCTAAAAAACTGAAGTGTTATCTTAAATCTGATATAGTTTTCCCATACAAAAAAATTTCTGCTGATTTTGAGTTTCTGAAAAGAGGGAGAGATATCTATACCTGATCCGCCAATTCCTTTTTTAACCCTTAAAATTGCTTAAATTTTCAATTTAGCGTAACACAGAGATATTCCTGAATGGGAGAAGGAGTTTTCATGGAAGAAGTTGAAAGCATATTTGTAATGCATTTGTAGAATATATTTTTGCCTGAAGCAAATTTAAAATCTCATAACATTATTATTTTATTTTTTTGCTATCATCAATTCGTTTAAAACAACTCTGTTCTTCAAGTTCGAATAAAACAGAAGCTGAAAATGTTTCGTTCTTATACAGTGCAGTGCCACATCAGCCAGTTTTTGAAAGCATTCTGAGACATAACAAATTGAAAATATTTCCTAGATGTAGTGATAGATGCACAGAGTAGCATTTGCGCACAGCTAAATTTGAATGATACTTTTGCGCATCTCAAAGGTTGCCAAGCAAAACTCTCTTTTGTTTTTTTATCAACTGGCGACTATTCTTATTTGTTCGTTTTCACCCCAAAAATGTAAGATAAATTCATAGTATCCAGACACACTGGAGACGAAAGAATTAAGATATAAACACGCACAAACACGTTTTCTATTAACCCATTTCATCTAATCCCTTTAGATAATCTGGTCCAAGACGAATCTCATACCTAATACTGACCAATATAAATCGTATTAGATCTCTGAGCATTGCATTTATGGGAAAAACTAACACAAATTTTCCCTTTTCATTTGTCAGTTGCAGTACCCTTTAAATAATAAAATATAAATAAATAAAAGCTCTCATTTAAGCTGCTTATAGAATCACAGCATTTCTTAGAAAGGATATAACGCTTGCAAGAGATTGCTTGGATTCGAAAAGGCTTCAAGGAATCAACATGTGCAGCAAAAGTATGGAAGGCCCTATTATAAATATATTTGGGAGAAACAAAAATAGAATAAGATTTAAAATTTTCATCTCAATGGTCCTCGTTTCCCGAAGGTAAGTTTAGAAGGTAAGTCACAAATAATTCTTGCCACCCACCACTTGAATTACTCAAATAAAGTAAACCTTTGGTGTAGGATCAGTTAAAATTTGTCAAATCGGTTTTAATAGTATGGGTTATAGTAGATATTATTTTTGAGTTGGTCTATTAAATTGCTTCTGATTATGTTATTTAGTAAAAATCTGATTGCTAAAATTTACTTTTATTGAATTGCGAATGTGTATGAAAAGTTACATAATTTTAATACTTTTCTGCTAATATGGCTTCTATACCGAAATATTGCCCTATATTCACTTCATAGACATTAGCGGTATGTGTAAATTTTGTAATTAGCAATACGAACTCACTATATATTTGATATGAAGACAGATGATTAATTACTAATTTTAGAAAAATCTTATCTACTTCAAGACAGATCGAGACAAATTTATCTACTTGCCAATAATTTACTTCTTCCGTGCAAAAACTAACATTCCAGAGTTAATAAAATATTTCTTTCCTTGTGATTATAAATTATTTCAAAGCAATAAATAGTGGGACATACTCTTAAATTCATCTCGCATATTGTTGAAAAAGTAATACAGATATAGCTGAAAGTAAATTAATGAGAATTAATAGAGCAATTTAACAAAAGTACAAAAGTACATAGATCGTATATGTTAACTATTACTCTGTCTGGCCCGATGATTCTGGTATGAAGAGCATGCCAATTAAAACAATCATTGCATTTAATGCTTCTTCATTGAAGCCATGGTCGTATTAAAATTGCTTTTGTTATATCTGACTTCGCATAAGATTGAATTTTATTTTGTTTTCTATAGCAATCTTCTTCTGAAAAGCACGCATCATTAAATAAGCAGAGCTGTAAGTTTCTAATCTTCTAGTAAGCTTTGCTGACTATTTGTTGAACTCCCTTCAAAACATGTGCGTTGCAAATAAGCATAGCTGTTACTTAGTTATTGATGTTCTAATAATCCTCAAAGACTATGTAATGCACTTTATGAAAATTACTAAACTGCTACTGTTTGCTTTTCATGACGATTTCTTTTCTTTTTGAAATAATAGGTTAATAGGAAATTTATTTTGTAGTCTGTATAAGTGTTTGTAGTCTCATCTTAGTACCAGTGTTTTTAACTTCTAGGAGAGTAAAGTGCACCGAAATGACTTGGAATCTCGTAGAAATATAAGGTCTAAAATGACATACATGAGGTTATGTGCATAGAAAACAACAGAAACCATGTAAGTTTGCAATGTCCTCGCCGAGACTCGAACCTGGACCTCTCGAATACGCGCCGAGTCTGCTGCGTTACACCACGAAGGGAAGGCATGCTGGAAGGAGGGAGAAAATACATTACATACTCCCCTTTTTAAAGGGCTATTGGGGTTCTTAGGGAGCTACTGTAGATTCATTAGGTTGTTTCGAAGCAGGAGATGTGAAAAATGTGCAATGCCCTCGCCGAGACTCGAATGTGAACCTCTCGAATACGCGCCAAGTGTACTACCGGTACACCAAGAAGACATGCGAAAAGGACGGAGAGAATATCTTACATAGTCTTAAAAAGTACACGAAAAGTAAAAAGCAGTGCATTTTTTACCTTGCAGTTCACTAGTTCATATCGAAGATTTGGGACTGGTAAAAAACTGAAACTTCGACGTTTAAGACTTACAGAGTTTCAATCGTTGTAACACAACTGATTCATTGAAAATTGATATCATTGAAAAAATAACATTCATAGCGAAGGTATTCTGTATCAAAAACAAGGATCAGTAACATTGATGAAAGTAAGCAGATGTAATCTGTTGTTCCGCATGTCAATCATATCGGTTAAAGGAGTGAGATGACTAAAGAATTGGTTACAGATTAGATAAACGGAGAGGAGGAAAGGTTCTTATACCAGATTGACGGGGAGATTATTAATAGCATATTACAAGATGTTGAAATAGCAGGCGACGAAGATCAAGAGATTGCAATGAACTTTGTTAAGCACAATGATAATAGTTGAAGCTTTGTATTCTACATCAATTGTTCTACTGAAAACAATCTGACTTGGACCACAATTCTACTACAACTATTTGTCAAACATGTATAAGGAAAGAGCTGCAGTTTATTAAATGTTGTAATTAACAACAGTAGCATTATTGTGTTAATAATAAATTAAATGCACATTGTCGAGTGAGGTAAATAATGAACACTGTATTAGCAACAAAATAAATGAACAATGAAATCTATCCTAAATGACTGAAAAAATAAATTTGTGTTGACTAAAAAAAGTGTGTCTTCATAATTATCATCAGACTTTACATTAATTATAAATGTTTCTGCATTCCGAAGTAATAGTTATTACACAGTACCACCATTACTTTATTTTAAGGTTTGAGTTAACTTAAATTGCTCAAAAATATTTTCACTGAAGCTTTCTTTCGCCTGTAATTTATGAATATTCTAATTCACTTTTATTTCTTGACTGGAATGATTAATTTTAAATTTTTCTATACATTTGATTTAGTATTTGAGTTTATTAGCAAATTTATCTTATTTGGAAAATATCCATATTTAACAATCTGTATTTATAAAATGTTTTCATGATCAGGGTTTGAACCCAGTATCTCGTAATGCGTCATGCGGTCTATTTTTTTGTACTAAATAAATTTGTTTAACAGCGACACTCTTCCTAGTCTTTGATATTGTTAAAGCAGTGTGGAGGTTTTTACATGTGTACCATAGCGTAGCACATCATGGATAATTTTCTTCAACTCCAAAGATCATTTTCTTCTTGGATAAAGAAACCGGTATAGATTAATATTTTTGTGAATTACTAACTTATGATTTATGACATCTTCATTGTTACGCATTTGTTACCCTGCCAGTGAGTTTGTTAAATCATAGAATGGTTATTAAATCTCATTATTTATATATTTCAGTGTTATTAATACAGATCATTTTCTACACCTGCAGAACTCTTGGTTCATCAGTTATGTTGGTTTATTTCTTGGATATGAGATACAGTGATTTATTTTTTGAAGATGAGATAAAAAATGCTTTCAGACAAGTGTAGCATAAATCTCCCAGCGCGAGGTTAACGGTATGCCTTTTCATCGTCCTAAAACGGGTGTGGTCTTTAAGCATGGGATGTCGATAGCTCTTTTTCAAGTTCTGAACGGAAAAAAAAGATGCAATAAACGAAATAAATAAAAAATTGAACAGATGGCATGGAGATAGAGTTACATTTTGGCACAGATAGGATCTCACGAATGTAGTAAGATAAATTACATTTAAATTTCAACACACTCAGCAAGACTGCAAAAACGGTGTATATTTAAGAAGAAAAATTAACTTTCTCTTTGCATGTTATTTGAATTGTCACCAAATATTTACGAAAGTGCTTTATTGCTTGGCTGAAGCGCTGTTGAATTAAACATAGCGGAAACAGTTTTGTTAAAAAAGAATAAAAAATTTGCTTGATCTGTAAAGTTGCTCGCAGTTACTAATAAATTTAAATCCAAATGACCGTATTAAAATTTTTCTTCTCTTATCAACAAGAAATGAGTTGCTTATTCATTCTCAACTCATTTAATGAAGTAAATGCATACTGGCTTATTGAAAAGTGTCTTTTTAACTAACTGTTATCTGTACAAAATGCTGACGCTGATTAACCAGACCTAAGATTTTTAAATGTGCTGCCCTATTAGTGTAGTGATAGAGGAGCCAGCTGCCATATATTTGAGCCCAGTTTCGAATCCCGGAGAACGCATGTATGTTTGTAAATGTATAAGAATCTTTGTGACATGGACGCACTTAAAATACCCTTGAGGCGAAAGTGGTCTTGAGAGTTGTGGCAGTTAGACAAATCCTTCATAACGTTGATTTAACTATATTAAAATCAAAATTATGTCCAGTTGGTCGTGTTTCCTGTACTATGGGACATATGCTGCTCGTTATAAACATTTCGTCCTTTGTACAGCATTTTAAGGCACTCTCCAAATTTGATACTGAATTTTAGTTCATTTTTATGTTTTATCATTTTAGTTTATTTTTATGTTCATTTTTATCTAGTTTGAAGAAAAGCACAGCAAACGATGAGGATCCATATATATACATATATATAAATATTATTATTGCAAATAACTTTATTAAACAGACAGCAAAAATGAAGTGTTTTTAAAATTATAAAGAGAAAATTGTTCTTTTTATAGGAAATGGTTTTATTTTCTATGTCTTATTCTAACGCAAGTTTATTCCTAAGAACTTTAACCTTTGGCGTTTTTGTTATTCGAATACTGCAAAGCACACGAGAGCTACCTGCCTAAGGGAAGTGATGCCTCTATAGAGGACTCTTGTATTTACTTTACGAGGAAAAACACGCACGGAAACTAATGGTCGAGACCGATCCTTCGCTTTGATTTTCAACTCAGATCAAACTACCAGTACCTAGAGGTTTTAACCATTCGATCACATGTGGGGGACCTTTAAACTTTTAAACGTACTCGTATTTTCAAATAAATTACTGGTTCTGTAATACTACTCATTCTGTAAGTCCTGTCGACTGCTATTCTGGTCGCCGCCCGGCGGGCGTAGTGGTTAGTGGTTCTGACTGCCGTATCGATGATTCCGCATTCGAATATCGGAGAAGGCATTGTAAGCGTATAATGTCTGTACGGCGAGGAGGCACTCAGAATACAAAAGAAAGACTTCTCGAGAGATTGTTGGTAAGGAAGAGAAGAGGAAGACCTTCGAATCGCCTCCACCGGGGTGCTCTCCTTCAAAACTGGGGCGGAACTACACAGTTACTTTAGCAGTACTACACTTGTACGACTTGTAGAGTCATTAGGCTAATTGAAGCAGGAAAGATGAAAAATATGCAACCGCCTTCGCCGGGAATCGAACCACGGACCTCTGGAATACCGACCCGGTGTGCAGAATCACTACACCACGAAGGCTCGCTAGGGAAGAGGGAGAAATACCTTATAGACTAATCGAAAAATTTTGCTGTCCTGCCTACTTCTACCTGTTCCTCTTATTCTGGTCTCGGATAAATCTAACTATTGACAGAATACAAGATGCCCATAGACGTAGTATCCAATTCCATGTTAGGTTTTAAAAGAAAAGAAAGGAAAGGAAAAAAGTTCTGTGAGAGTTAATAATTTAGTTGTCCCCAAACAAAAGCATTTTTAAAAGTTCTGATGACAGACAGCACTAAGTGTCTCATGGAAAATATATCAGATACGGAAACCAAAAAGTAACGGCAGCGTCTGAGGGAAAGGCGGCCTGCAGACACGGACAGCCAGGTAGAATGACTCTGTGATTTCTTGCTTTGGAGTTGAAATAAGAACATTGTCTGCATAAGAAATATGAAGTCTTTCATTCAGCTTAAAGGTACACGATTGTCATCAACCACGAAGATACTGAAACCAGTCCCCTCAGTTTACTTAATTTCTTCTGATTTGCTATACCGCCTTTACAACCCTAACTTTCTCTTGCTCCTATCTTAAAGCAGGATGTGTGTCAGATCATATGCAGATACTGGTAATGGACAATTATGACTTCTGTATTATTCTATCTGTAATATCAAATCTACACCTTGACCAGCACTGGAATTAAAAATAGTTAAAATTATTAAATGGAAAATGCGAAATGAAATTTATCATCCCAACCACTTTCTGTATCTTTTTAACCTTTTCTAGTTCACGCAAAATACTATTAAATTTTCATCTTTAATCAAACGAGTGAAAATATAGGTTAGAGTAATTAATGTATTTTAAGGTTATAGTTTCAGTTATGTGTTATAATTCTGTTCAAAAAAGCGTAATAAATACTTTATCTATGAACTTGTCTAGTAAATGCTTGATTACAGAAACATATGAGTTGAAAAAAAAAGAAAGAAATATTGAAATTGCATATAATATATATATATATATATATATATATATAAGTACTACATTTTCATATCGTACTTAGTTTAATAAATAAATATGAGGATGATGAACTTGAAAAGTTATTATGAAACATTTATATATGTAGCTGAAAATAATTTTTAAACGTTTTTGAGAAAAATGTAATTTGTCACACACAAATATTTTGCAACTTATGAACTAACAAAATTGTCTTTAAATAAATATCAGGTTTATAATTAAGAGTAAAAACGTGCTGCATTTAAACTGATTCAAAATAATAGCTAACATGAGTGGCTTTATGTCGATGAAACAAGAATGCTAGTGACTGGAGATTTATTTGTGAGATTTTATTTGTACTATAATTATGGTATTTTTCTGTTAACGGGTGCCCCTTAGAGCCACTTGTAAACCACGGCGCGAAATATACATAAATCGCGGCAAACTTAACAAAGCGTAAACTTCATAAAAAATAATAAACTTGTAATAACAGTAATGTATCACATAACTGTTATAATGCTGCATGTACGCAATGCCGAGCTTGTGCAATTCTCAGGCGTTTTCGCTTAAAAAAAGAATTCTACGAATTTGGCATTGCGTGCATTAAACGTGGCTTAGCTATTTATAACGCTACCACATTAAGCGACTACCAATCCATTAAAAGAAAAGTACACGATTATTTAGTAAAATGCCTTTTTGTTCTTAAAAGGAAGCAAATTTGAAGCAAAAAATAAATAAAAATTAATTTAAAAAGCTAACTTCTTACGAAGTTAGCCTTTTAAACTTCGTAAGAAGTTAGAAAAGCATTTCTGCCAGTTGACCTTTCGTTGTAGTGGTTAAATACATCTAGGCAGCAAGTGGATTGTCTCGGGTTTGATTCCCGGCGTGATCTCGGCTGACTTTTCAGAATTCATGCTCAAAAAATCTTAATGACTCGAGCGTATGCATTCATTCTTCATCAAATTATCAATATTAGAAAAACTCTTGAAATAAAACAAATGCTTTTATAAAGGAAAGTTAACTCTAAATTTAGAAAAAGAGATTAGAGCCTGCGTAAATTTCCTTTTTGTTCTAAAAGTCTTATTGATTTTAATTAGAAATGTTAGCAGCAGGTTTCTTTTTTTATTATTTGAAAACATACAGACACCCGTGCACCACATATGTACAACACGGATATTGCAGAAGTAAGTTAACTAAAACATTAAAAGTTACATGCATAAATAAAACAAACAATGAGCAGGTTTAAAGCAAATATTTTTGTAAAAGCAGACGATAGTTAGAAGGATTTTATTATTCTTCTTTGAATTATTTTTTTGTTTAATATTAAATTTAAGCATATGGAGCAGTGTCACTTTAACGCTTAGTGTATCGCTTACTTCCAGAAAAAAAAAAAAAAAAAAAAAGGAATGCTCAACGCTTCACCTAAGAATTTACAATTATATTTCATACACAAAATATGCACAAAAAAAAAAAAGTAAAACAGTAATGATGAGGTTTAGTTAATTGCATGTTAATGAAATTAACAAATTAAATTAAGAGTTATAGTTAACTGTTACATATGGACTTACTTATACTCTGTTATTTACTTAACTGTTAAATACACTTCTCAGGGTCGTAATGAGCCTTTCGTCATTTACGATAATAACGTGTGTCGTCATCAATGCACAGAAGGGATTAGGAGATTTTAGCAAGTTAAAGTACTTGACTATATTCCACAGCGGTCGGTACCATGATTACGAGGAAAGCCAGAAGAGGGAAAATGTCCTTAAAGCACCTTTTCTAAAGTAACAGACTGTAAATTGTACTATAAAGAACGAGAATGTGATCTAAACTAGTTACGAAATAAGTTTAATGGAAAGGCTGAGCCTAATATTCTTCTGCAGTTTGTGAACAATCGGCTGTATTATTTTTCACAATATTCTCTAATCTCGGTGATTATTTGTCTAGAACGTATTTTCTTTTTTAATTAGTAGGGGCTCTATTGCATTTAATCCACTTTTCCCCTAAATAAGATGAAAGGAGAGGAGAGAAGGAGAAATTTCTCTGCAGTATTTCATGAACCACGACAAAGTTCGGATACCTGGCTCTTCAGTCAAAACTGATGGTATCCAGATCTAAATTTAAATTTAAACTCTTAACTTTCTCTTAACCACATTTGCACAGGAAAATAGGTCTAACAGCCAATCGTCCAACATCCAAAAAGTCCATTTTAAAAATATCTTGAAAATCGTAACTTTAAGCTAAATTCCAAAGCTTCCAAACGTTGGCAATACTCAAGCATAGCTTCATCATTTTTTTTTTCACAGATCACAAATTTGGAAAGTAGCTAAACTTTCACATTCACAAGTTTTGTTATGCAAGCCTGAATTTGCCTCAAACGTGACTAAGTTTCCCCAGTCACAAATTTCTATTATGCACGCTTGAATTGTCTAGAAATTTAGCAGTAATTACTTTTATGCATACCTTGATTCGAAGTCTTCTGAACTTTGCCATAAATGTAGAAATTACATTTTTCTTTATTAGATTCAGGGCACCCCCTTGGAGCTGACGCTGAAGATTCGAGTTACTGAATTAATTTTTAAAATCCATCAGATCAGCTGCAGAGACATTAAGTATTTTTTGGAAGCAGGTGCAAGATGAAAAATGAGCAATTGCCTTCGCCGGGAATCGAACTACGGACCTCTCGAATACCGACCTAGCGTGCAGAACCACACCACGAAGGCACATTAGGAAGGCGGGAGAAATACCTTATACAGCTACTTCTATTTTTTGAATTTATCACGTCTGCTCTTACAGCAGCATCTTTATCTTTCAGAAACTCTGAAACTCTAGCACTGAGTTGAAAATATTGGAATAAAGCTCAAATATGTTATCTTTAGTAGTCGATGAACTTTTGTATTAACAAGTAGATGACTAAAAATTTCATCATCTTCAATACACAGTTGTCTAAATAACTTGTCATTCAAAGAATTAGCTCTGATTTAATTTGCTGCTCTGATGACGAGATAAGGAAGTTGTGTAAGATTTGATTGTAAGATTTTCACTCAGATTATTCGATACTGGATGTTGCCGATGAATATCGCAGAGTACAATCAATATATTTTGCACCTCTGTTTTCATATGTGTCGTGAAACCATTGTAGCGTCTAATTGTTATACTTTAGCGCCATTAGAGGCAACTTAAACCTTATTAAACGCGCATAAGTAAGAAGTAAGACTCTATTCTCTGGCAGAATTGACTCATCAACTTGTTTTGAAAATGAGATGTTTTTAAAAATGTTACATCGACAGTTTTTAACCATCTCATTGTTCCTTCTTAGGACTCATAGATACTCAAACTTGTATTACTCATAGATATCTTATTTCATGATTTTGGTTGGTGACTCACGTATCATAGTCTCTTTTACCTCCTTTATGGACTGGTAGAATTAGTTCTTTCCCAACAAGAATGTGATTTCTGTGATCTTGCAATAAGTAAAACAATATTATAAGAAGCAAACAACACAACGTCATCATTTTTTGAATACTGTTGAAAAGAAAGAGATTTATCACTGTGGACTGTTTTACAAACTTCTTTTTTAGTTCTTGAAAATAATGCAAATATTTCTTCTTACCTGGATGGTCTTTTGACAGATGTTCTTGGAGTCTGGAGGGATTTTTAGCTTCATTCGAAAAAATGTTTTGGCGTATTAGACATACTGGTCACGTTCATTTAAAAGATACTGATTGAAACCATATTTCAAATAATCATCACTGTACTGCCTGCATTTTTATCTTAGGTCGGGCAAGGTAACGACAAATGGATTAAAGATAAGAAATAAAGTCGAGATTGTATTTCAATCTTAGAAATTCGAGCTGACATTTTTCAAAACAGTTCTTTAATTTTTTTTTAATATTGGAGTATTTGTTATAAATTTTCTAGCAAAGAACTTGAATCGCAATTTTTTAGTTCTTTAAAAGTTAAAATATAAGTTTGCGTCAAAGTTATAAAAGGAATTATTATAATATATTTCTTTCTTAATTTTTGTAATAAACAAGCTCACTTCTTTTCAGAAGTAAAAAAGGAGAAATGTTTTTAGCTATTTATGTAGCAAAATATACATGAATTTTTAACATACTCTGCATCAAAATTTAGTTAAGCTGTTATAGTTTTTCAAATGTTTTATTTAACAGTATAACTTATTTGTGATATTTTATGAATACTAGTTTTCTCTCAGTGTATTTGTGATTAGTTCCAGCTTTGAGTAAAAAAAAATCAGAAAAAATTAATCCCATTTTTTAATGGCCTTTTGATTTCCAATCATTAAATCCACAAAAGTACAAACATTAAAAAAAGCTTACTGTTAACATATGAATTCTACTCAGTGTTCACACTGTATATAGTTATAATAGTGTCTTGATAAAAAGATATATAAAAATAAATAACATTTAATATTATTTACTCATTGTTCTTAAAAACAACACATTCTTAAAAGCACACAAGTTTATTCTTTAAAAAAACATACGCATTCTTAAAAGCATACGAGCAAATTTTGATTCTGGTATTACATTAACACTGATAACCAACGTTCTGATACATCATGAGCAAATATAGTCTTATCTTAATCACATGTTATAGTCATTGCATGCATAAATTCTGCTTGTTACTATCGCGGCTGATCAGTGCTCGTTGAGCAACGCCGGATTAAGATTTTTAGCGGCCCTAAGCACTTAAATGATTTTGATGCCTCGCATATATATTTATGCCTGTTTTTCCACATTTCTTCTTTCTGGGTCTTGGTTTAACAGCACTATTTATTCCATGGTAAGCCAAACAGTGGGAAATTTTTATAGTGCTCCCTGACGCCTTAAGCATCATTTTGTGGTGCCCTCTCTTCTTGATGCCCTAAGCACGAGCTTATTTTGCTTAATAGTTAATCCAACTCTATTCTTGAAAACAGTTTTTCATAACGAAGCATTAGATGCAGTTTCTTACTGGCAGATTGTTGTAAGATTCTATACTATTCTTTTAAGTTACAGTTGAATTTGAAGAATCTTAAGAACTGGTAAGCCAATGATCGATTGATTTCGTGATATAGAAAACAACAAGTAAGAAGGGTGAAATAACCCTTTATTATTCCAATAAGGTGTAACAGAACTCCATCTTGGAGTTGTACAATAAAGCCGACACTCGGGCTTGAATTTAAGAGACTAAGAACTAAACTAATTTTAACTAAAAAGATATAGCCGAAGCTATCAAACTTCTAACAGAGTTGGCACCTTAAAGCTAATTAACTGCGAAGCTATCAAGGGCCTAAAGAACGGCCGAGCGTAAGAGAGAGAGTAGTTTAAAAAGGTGGACGCGTGCTAGCCAAGATCACTGGTTCTTTTTAACTAAGACAGTAGAAACTTCGCGGTCCTCAAATTTGCATTCAAACGTGATTCTAAAACTACGTTCTGGCCAGAAGTTCAAATTAAGAAGCGATAGGAAAAGAATTTAAACTCAAAATTTAACTGTTAGAAAAATTAACATAATCCTTGCACTGTTTATAAACACATTGTGCATATAAAATGTGCAGAGATTTTTTAAAGATTTTAAACACTTTTTTTTAACTTTGTTTTCGTGTCGTCATGTTTTTCTATGACAAATTTTAAAACTTCTAATAACAGTAAAGACTCCAAACTTTGAAGACTTGTGTGCCTTCGGTAGCAATATATGATATTGAAATAATTAAATGTACTACCCTTCTCCTTGTACGCAACTGTGTGGTTGGATTCAAAATACACTCAGTATCAATGCTTTTCGGTTCAAACCACTGATATGGGTGTTTTTTGACCAGCTTCTCAGAAAATTCAGGTAATAAGACAAGACAGCAAATGATTTTACGATTGCAGACATTAGCTGTGAGCAATAAGTTCCTGGAAATGTAGGCGGAAGGAAGACTCGACAATTTCTATATAAACGCTAAATTTTTCGCAGCCCACCTTTTGTTACATGGCGAATGAAAACAAAGTTTAAATCGCCCCCTTTTACTACTCAGTATCCGCAGGAGCGATAACTCTCAATCTGAGAATCACTTGTTTACAGCATTAAATCCTTTGTATCATTTTCTGAAGCCAGAACTCCCCACTCACTCTTAAAAAACAAAATTTAAAAATGTCACCAAGAGCGCAACAGTTAATGAAAGAAAGCTGTTGACTGAATATGAGCATAAAATATATTAAGGCAATAGTGCTTTATAAATCTCAAAGTAAGTCACATTCAACTATGAGCTGTGTGTTGCATTGTTATTTGTGGTTATGCGAATAATGTCTGGAGGATCCTAATTCCAGCATGATGAGACGTTTTGAAAGGGAAATGTTAAAAGCTAACAGCTTTCCCACTGAGCTCCGTTATAGTTTTCATTGTAAATGAGAATCACTTGCGCTGTCAAAACAATAAGTTTCTCAGAACGTTCGCTTAATCCTGACTCACTGTGCAGTAAAATTTTTTTACTGTGGTCTTGCCAGTTCAGTTTTCATTTTCTGATAAGCCAAGAATTCATTTTTTTTGAATGAATAGCCAAGTATAAAAAATACCAAGTTCGGTCCGGGGTTAAAATACTGGTAAAAAGGCTGTCTGCATGGGCGTTTTTACTTTTTTCCCACGTGTAACGTGTATACGAGCTAGTTTTCCTTAAAAAGTCCTCCACAAAGGCATCCCTCCTTTTAGGCAGATAGCCTTCGAGTGCTTTGCCATAATCAAATAAACCAAACCAAACCATACATTACTGCATAAGTATTTTATGTTTCATCTTCGCTGTTGAAAAATGGGAATAATATTGTGTTGTTGAGTAGTACAAAGGACAATTTAATGTTCAAATAACACCTGTATCTCAGTTTAAGGGGAAATACGTACATACAGAAACACTATTCTAAGAAACAGTAAATTCCGTCTATATTATTCATAAAGAATGTTTGAAAAGAATATGTAAATAACACTTTCATGAAAGTTAATGATCTACAGCGTTTGCATACTTTCCAAAAATAGTCAGCACTAGAAACCAATGAAATGCCCATTCTCACGAAGCAGACTTACAAATGCCACGAACCCAGAAGCCATTGTAAGAACAAAACAACACTTTGACAAAACTGCTGTTTAATCAACATTGATTATTAGAAATTTTATGAATGTGAAAGCAAAAATTTTTACGATGAATGAACTTGTACAGAAAACAAAAATACCCCCCCCCCACAAAATCCTAAGGATTTTTATACTCGCTTTTTTAAAATAATTTTATTTTTAATAATAAGCGTTTTAAAAATAATTCTGAAATTTCACTCGTTAAATATGAGTTAAAACGAAAACAATTATTACCGCTTTCATGTTATTCATATCACTTTCAAAGATTTTTATATTTTAAACATAATTCTTGTGGATGGTGTCCAAACTTTGTATTAAAAAATAATAGTTATGAGTCAGAATTTCGCGTGGATATTCTGCTACATATCCTTCATACAATTACTTTAACTTCTAAGGAATTCAAAGGTAGGATGAATTACTTCATAATATAAAGCATATATAGAGCCTAAACGTTTTGCAGCACAATGTTTCGAAGTTATGTTTCTGCCCTGAAACTAGTATAGATATACAAAACGTTCAACGAAGGCGTTTATAAGATTTGCTTCCGTAAGTATTGATCTCAGCCGAGTTCTAAATTTCTTAAATATAACACACAATTTTATAAAATTTTTCCCACAGCATTAGGGAGAAGATTTCTCTAAAATAAGCGAACAAGAAAAAAAAAAAAAAAAAAAAATCATAAAATCATCCAAATAGATTCAGGGACAATGAAAATGGGTATTTCAATTGAAATCTGATAACCGAAATTTTTTTCGCGATTATAATACTTCCTTTACTTCGTGCAAGGAAGCAAAAGAAGTTTAAAAAAAATAAATAAATAGAATTTTTTTTCAATATTCTGAAAGTTTTCAGATTTTATATTACGCCCAAAGGGGAGTTTTTTTTTAACGTTTTGTCTGTTGCCATTATTTATTAAATATCATGTTCTTCGCCCTAAAACATAAAACTCAATTCAACAAAAATATCACAAAATATTTAAAAAGAACACATTTTTAGAATTTCCGATACGCAGTCTCGTGCGCTGGAAATAATTTGCCCCCCCCCCGCACAGTGGTGCCCATTGCTCGCTTTGAAATCGTTGAGTTTGTTAATCAAAATTTCGTTAGAGTTTTACAAAATATGAAATAGATAATAAAATAAATTCCAAATTTGGGCTTCCAGATACTCATAATAGAGTGGAGGACTACGTTATTCAAATTTTGATGTCTCTAGGTACCGTTGTTTTTCACAATACGAGAAAAGTGCATGCATTCATGCAGATGCTCCATTATTTAATTTCTTTAAATATAATTCAGGTCTCTATTGTTTGGTGGCAACAATTTGAAAAGTGAAACGCCGTTTTATAGTGGACGACGCAAAATGCCAAAACGAAATTAATAGTCTTTCTGGGCAAATTACCCCTTTGCCCTACCATAATCAAGAAAAATAAGTAAAATCTAAGATTTTATATATTTCCAGTGAAGTGCAAATTCCAGTTAGCAAAATATTTGCCCTATTTTTGCTCTATCAAAAATTTCCTAATTTTAGGAACAAAATTCCAGACATATGAATTATCGGCATTATTGTGAACATATTGCTATTGATAAAGCATTATTTTAGAAACAATCAGATAAAACCTAACAAATGACCAAAACATATTAATCAAGACTTGTAAAAATCCAAATTAATCTTGACCTCTAAACATTTGGGATTGCAAAACAAGTAATACTTTTCTGTAGGTAGATGAAATAATTTAACTTCTTGCAATTTATTTAGCTTTTTAACAGGAAATGCATTTAGACGGTAATGCGAGCTGAGCTCTTTGATGACCATCAAAAGGTTAACTGTCCTCGGATTACTTACAGTCTTAAGTAAACCGTGGACGTGGTCTCTAATAATACCTCGATAAGTCATGAATTGATTGCATAACATTAGTTAATCTGAAGGTAAACTTTGTTCGAAAGAAAAGTTATGAAATGAGTATTACGCACGCATAGTTATAAAAGACTACATGTTAAACTTAACATTTAATTTTAAATGCATGCAATTGTGATAAAAGTATTTAAGTTGTACATCAACAGGATGTATTTTATGTTAAAATGCTTTGAAAAATATCTTCCCATTCTGGTACAAAAGGCCTCAGAGAGTATATTATGTTTAACGATTCAAGTATTAAGATGTTATAAATTATATATAAGTATTAAAAAAATCCTTCAAGTGTTGCATTTTCCGAAAGCTAGTAAAAAATAAAGGAATATTTATTTCATTTACTGCAATATTTGTTATTAAATAAATAATTAAAAAAAATTAATATAAAAATTGTGATACAATAATGTATTATAATACCCTATGCAAAGTATGTAAATATTTTATAGAAAAATAAAAGAAATAAAATTCACTTCTATTTTTCTGTTTTTGATACCTTATTCTCTCTTTCTCTCCCTCAGCTTATTTACAGCTACGTATTAATTTCTTTTTCCTGTTTATCTGTCTATGTCAATGGCAGAAAAAAAAAAATGTGTCTGCCATGAGGATTTGGAATTTAATCTCAACTATATTAAAAGTTTGATCCAAAGACATGCTGTTTCAAAATCATTATAAAGCTTAAAAACGTAGTGCCTTAAAAAAAAAAAAAAACCTGGTGCAGAAGTTAAAATAAAAAATTGTTTTGTTTAAGCTGTGTTTTTAATTTCAACTTTTTTAAAATTGAAAATTTTAAGCGAATAATAGATGTCTGCATTAGAGTACAATCAAATGGATTAGCAGAATTTTACGCTTTTATTCGTTCTTTAGGATTCTTATTTTACTTCATTCCCATTTGAAATGCTCGTAAAGTTCCTAATTTACATATTTACAGTCCTTTACCTATGGAACCCAATTTTACATTAAAACACATTTCCACTGGAAATGCAAATTTTCGTGTAGTGAACGAAGCATTTTCAAACGTACCATATTAACATCTTTGATCTTAATGCATTGAACAAATTTATAAAACAGGGTATTCCTGAAAATAAAGCTAAGAAATTGCTAGAAATTCTTGGGTTTTAATATGAAAATTATTATTAAGTATGTTATTCGATTCAAATCTTACAAAAATATGAAGTTCGTGAATTTTCTTCGTTTAATATCTAACAAATCTAAAGTTTTCAAGTTTGTGTGTTTCATCTTCAAGCAGCCTAAAAGGCTAAGTTTATTTTGCTCCATATGAAAACATCAATCAGGCAACACTTTTAATATACCCAATATTTTAGATTTTCAAAATGTTGCATTATATCCTTTACCATAGTTTGTAAAACAAATTGTTATGTATATCATATATTTAGGTGTTTTAAATTAGAGTGAAAACCAAAAAAGATCTAAATGAAGGATCATGGCAATCTAGGAAAATGAGCTCATGATTTCCAGTCAAAGTACAAGATAAAAGTAGGAAATAACTTTTGGCATGTTTGATCTCTGATGATCTTCAATTAACAGACCAAAATACAAAATTTCAATCCTAATTTCAATTAAAAATATCTGAAGAATTATGTTTCTAAATGATCACAAGCACCTTCTTTTTTAATATTTTGCCTCTGAATTATTAAATATATCTTCGTAAGGAGTAAAAATATAGTTCTTTGTCCTGTAGCTTAAGCAATTGGCTATAATACAAGCAGATAGCCATCATGTGCTTTGGATATATTCAGATAACCTAACTAACATTGATCATGGAATTTCGAACTTTTTACCTGAAAAAAGGAAAAAAAGAAAAAGAGAAAAAGATTCATTCGGTCAGTAAAATAAAAAAGAAAAATTTGTCTTCTGGGTAAAGATATAAGTCCGAGTTCTTTCCTTGTAATTCGTAAGCTCCGTAAAATAATATCAATAACAGAATTCTTTCGCCTGAAAATATTTGTTGCTTTAATTGAACACTTAAAGTCGTCGTTGTAAGCTTTTTTACTATTGTTCTAGTGCCACGTGTCTGATCCGTTCGGAAAATAACCGAATAAATGTCCAGCTTCGAGACTGAAAAGCATGCCATGGGAGAAAACGAAGAAAAAAGGAATGAAAAAAGGGAAGGAAAAAAAACTGAGTTAAATCAATTAAAAAAAAAATCAGTCTCTCTCTCTCTCTCTTTCTGCTTTTACAGAAAAGAAGAGAGTGTGATTTAAGTGCTTGGGCTTCTTTCCGCAGAAGAAAATATTTCACTGCAATCGACCACTCAAAACCCTTTGCTTTTAAGATGCGTTTCTTAGGGGTCGGATACTTGTTTAGAGGCAGTTCTTTGGATTTTCATGGGTCGAAATAGCTGTTTGAACCTCCTTTCTTTTGTCCGGAGTGTAAAAATATTTCAAGTAATAATATTTTAATTTCATTTTTTTAAGTTTGTTTTTCAATAAGCATTTTTCACATTTTCTTTCTTTTTCTTCCATCGTTTTCTCCTTGAAAATATCTTATTTCTCTTAAAGAAGTCAAAATTTGTAAGTTTTTAATAAGCTTTTACTTGGTTCAATCATGCTCGCTATGGTCAAAAGCTTGTTATAAATGTTTTAATTATTTCCTGATAATCTATCGAGTTCAAATTTTGTACACACAGTTTTTGTGGATGGAAATACAATGTGCCGGAGTGATTTTTCAAAATTTGTGTTTGATTATTTAAAATTTAATGTTTAAATGATTTTTCGCGGAAATCTTTGTTTTCAGGAACAGGCTAAAATTGCCAGAAGTTTACTGTTTACACCATCAGATACAAAGGAAACAAATTTTTTTAATGAAGTTTATGTGAAATTTTAACGCAATTTCATATTTTTTGGCAAAATCGCTGGGTTATTTTGGCCATTGGACGTAACAGATTAGTTGGAAACAAAAGAGTGATTATTTATTGTTGGGAAATTATTTTTCAGTTGAATAATTCGATTGATAACGTGTCATTAATCGATTCAAAAGTATCAAACAACACCTTTATAAATTTACTAAGAAGACGTACGCATTTATTATTAATGATATAAATTGCTAGTGAATTTTATAAAAAGATTTATTTAATCTCTTGCTTCCATTTGACTATACGATAAATTATATTTCTCCACTTAATTCATTAATTATTTAAAGAGCTTTAAATAAGAGCTTATTTTGCGAAACTTTTTATTTTTTATTAATAAAATAATAACTGATTTGTAAATTAATAACTAAGCAGCAACTTCCTAAGTTTGCTGTACAGTTTGCCCCACAATAGTTTGCCTACCTGAAAAAGAGCCCACTTTCAAGTCCCTATTAGAGGATAAATTATTTTTCTCCTCTTAGTTCATTAATTATTTAAATAACATTAAATAAAAGCTTATTTTACAAAATTTTATATTTTTTATTAATAAAATAATAATTGATTTTTAAATTAAAAACTAAGCAATAACTCAATAAATTTGCCGTACAGTTTGCCTCAGTATAGTCTGCCTGTCTGAAAAAGAACCCATTTCCAAGCTCCTATTACATCAAATTATATCATAGATTAAAAAATACTTGTTTCATTGAAACACTATGATGTTACGATAATTTTGTTGCCTTTTAGAAATGTTCTTTTAAAGAAACTGAAATAGCACTATGAGAATATTTTGTACAATATATTTTTTAAATATCTTCTGATAGAATTTCTCAGATGATAAAAATTAAAATAAATTTGAGTGCTATTCACTTAGTAACACCTATTCTTCAATTATAATTGTGTAAAGTACATATTCATTTAATTACAATCTGGTAGCCTGTATATTAAAGAACGAAAACTTCTATTAACTTTTTTAGAACATTTTTACCTTCCTAAACTTTCAACTTTTCGCCCTACATTGTTACTAATTCGTGTTTCTCTGCGAGCCTTTTAGCAACAGAGGTGCTATAAGTTAATTTAACAAATAATTTAGCAAATATTTAAAAAAAAAAAACTTTGTTGGTAATTCTAAAAATGTGCTGTTTTTAAATGTTTTGTGATTTTTCTGTTTAATTTTATGTGGTGAAAACTCGGAAAAAGCGATGTTTAAATGAATAAAATTAAAAACGCAAAATAGATGTGGAAATTATCTAGTTAAGAAAACGGAACATTGACATGATGAAGCGAGAAAAGCCTGAAAAATATAGAAAAATGTATGCTAACATTTGGTACTCTACGAGGACTTCTAAAAACGTGCTGCTTTTAGAAAATTTCGGGATTTTACTGTTGAATTTTATGTGGCATTAGTACGAAGAAAGCCACGTGCAATAATGAAGTTAGAAACAGAAAAAAAGGTTGTGTTATCAGGAGTGACTCCAAGAGCAGCTAGCTAAACTGCGAGCTCAGCGAGAGCATGCAGAATCTTAACAAACCCTCTGGTGCGTCGTTAAAATCTGTATACTTTCAGATTTATTTATTTATTTATTTTATTCTAAGTGATGTGATTTCCTGTTAAGGCACTGGCTTACTACGAATATGAACTGGGAGAGAAATGAAGTTTTAGCAGTATACTAGTTTGCAAAGGTCTAGGCAGTGCTTTGAAAAATAGGCTTAGCATTTCAGGCGGAAGTAGTGATGTGATATGAGGGGCGCAGCCTGACCCTCCAGGTAGACTTTACGTCTCCCTATGTAAGAAAGTAGTATCCTCATTATTGCTATTTTTGAATTAATGAATTTCACCCAAAAATTGTATTCATGTATTATATCTTCAGACAAGTTTTTTGCATGATGCAGTCAAACTGTTTCGCCGAATATCTGATGATTTCAAGTGTAAAATGACAATAATTACGGTGTTATCCAGCTTGCATGAATGCAGGGAGAAAACAGACCAACCGCACGAATAAATATTTCCATGAAACTAACTAAATACGAGACTCTTTCCTTCATTTTGTTCACAGATGCTTCGGATAAAAAAATGGATGCAAGTTTATATGATCCAAATAAAACATTAAAAATATTCAGTAGTCTTATAGCTCATATTGAAGAAGAGAACTCACCACTTCAGAAAAATTTAGAACATACAGAGTCAAAAACACAAACTGATAACTTATTGCAGAACTTTGCTATAGTACTTACACATATTCCTACAATGTCTAAGATAGCAAATAATGGAACTTTCACATAACATACAAACTAAGAAATGCTTTACTGCCAGGTATGAAAAGATTGCCAGATATTTTTTTAGTTTCTCGTCTGGGGGAAAATGAGGTAATCTTATACCATTAAATGTAAACAAAAATGTATTGCCATTCTTAAAAAAACTCGTGTAGTTATCTCTTCTTATTATTTTAGTAAATCAATTCCGCCAATTTAAATTGAGGAAACAGCAGCATTACACATCAACGATTAAAATTACTTAATTTGTCACATGTTAAAAAAAATTGCATATCCTACACATATATTACATACATATAACACATTACATTCAAAACAGCAAATGTTAAAAATCTTTAAAAAAGGGAAAAAAGGTTTTTTTGTTCTTTTTCCTCCCCTCCTTTTTTCTAGGGGGATAGCTTAATTAAAAATACAAGAAATCCTAAGTACCATTTATTTATTCAAACAATGGCGTAAACATTTATAGAAGTTATGCATTAGATACGGTATTAATTATATAAAATAAATATTTTACTAAAATAAAAATAAATGAAAGATAAAATTATGAACAGTACCCATATATAGACAATACAGTGTACAGGTATGCAAGCAAAAATTGATTTTCTTTTCCGTCAAGATGTGGCAACGGTGATTGGTAAGTATAAGTATAAGATTGGCAACGAAAGCTTTCTTACGTTATAATATTCAGCGACCTTTCGTAGGAAAGCGGATTTTGTTAAGTCATTAATCTGAAAATACTCAAATATAAATAATCATTACTGTAATAACAAAATTAATTATGTACTTACGCACTAAAATCAGGATCACTTATCACTGAAATTATTTACAACATTTACTACGTGTTCAACGTTTTAAGTTGATCAAATTCTTAATTATTTCCTAAAAGCATGGAAAGTATATATAAGAAAAAATGCTTCATTCTTTTCTCCTAGATAGTTTAACAAACTAAAGCACAAGCTTGTTAGTGTTTCTCACAGCTTGAACAATGCTGATAACGCGCCAGTTGCGCTACAAAAGAGAAAGTAATTAAATTAAAAATAATTTATAATGCAGAAGAAATATTTGCAGAATTACAATAAAACATAAAGCAGAGCCATACAGTAAACCACAGATGAATGAAAATCATATATTCAGTGGTACAAAATAAAAATAATCAATAAAAACAAATATAAACAAATGGTTACTTAAATTTAAAACAGTATAAAAGCGTTTGAATGTGAAGTTAAAAGTGCGAGGATTAAGTTTGTAATAAAGAGAAATAATAGAACGTAAAGCACAAGTTTAACTAGACATGCGTTAGAACAGTATTATTGTAGACTTAAGATTATTTATGTAAAATCGTACATTTTAAATAAATTAAAATTAAAAACAGTTTCATAGCATCGTGCAATGTCGTTGCATAAATATACAGTACATTTTTAAACTTCAAAGAATTTAAAACTGAGAATAGTTACAAATATTCAACCAAAAAGAGGGCGTAATATATACTGCGCTACAAATATATATAAATATTTTCTCTCAAATCCAAAATGCTTTTTATTAGGAGGATCAAAATAGTTTTGTTTTTTTTTAATTTTTTTTATCAACAACTAAAAATGACAACAACAGCCTTTGTAGTATGGTTGGTGAATCCCTGGATGACATTTAATAAGCCGTTTTGATTTAAGACCTTTTTAACGCATGTATATGTTTTAATATAGTTACAGTTTAGTATGAACTTTAGTACAGAGTATGCTAAATTTTCTTTTAGTATGCATCCTCATCTCAATTAAATAGCTCTCGTGGGCTCGACAGTATTCAGATAAACAAGCAAAGAATATTGAAGTCTGATAACTGAAAGAAATTTTGTAATTTTGTCAGTATTAATTTATTAGTACCATAAAAAATTAAAACAGCTGCATTAATATTTTTAAAAATGCATTAGGGCTAAAAACATGTAGAAGGATTTTTAATTTTGCATGAATTAATCTTACATTTACTAGTTTACGTTTGCCTTAATTTTTGCATCCTGTTTCTTTGTCGAAAATATAGTTTTTCAAAACCGGGGTATATTGCGCCGTGCATCAGGATGCCTTTTACTCAAAAATTCGCGCTTATACACATGAAAAAAAAGTTCTATGGTATTTTTCTTGCATGAAGCATAATATGAGTATATACTTTATTATTATATTATACAGTTTTTCTAATATTTAATTTCAGTAAAAAATATCTACCTTTTTCAATGAATAGAATTTTTTTTAACTATAGACTTTTAACAAATTTTCAAAGTATCGTTATCGTATTGGAACAAGTTGATTATCTTAATTATGACAGAGCTATCTACTTAAGAGAAGTGATGCCTTTTTGGAGGATTTTTCTAAGGAAAACTGGCCCGTATCCACACCACACTCGGAGGAAACCACAAAAATGCCCATGCCGCCAGCTGCTTTGCCTGGGATCGAACTCATATCATGCTATAAGTGTTCAGCGACTTACACCTGTCTGCTGGTGGGCCTAGAACAAAGTTGAACTTAAGATAATTTATTAATATGAATGAAAGGTTACAAGGAATTATCACATTCCTTCTAGCTGATGGAACTGACAGCTTGACAAGCCAGCAGTGGGAAGATTCGTGATTCGAATCCCGGCGAATGGACAGTTCCATTCTCACGTTTCTCAACCTTCCCCCCCCCCCCAAAAAAAAAAAACAGGCAAACCTGACTTGCCTTCAGTAGCGTCCGAAATAAAATGCGGTTGATCTTAATTCGCCCTTACCTGAATCTGGTCGACTGGGTGCTTAGTTTCTCCAGGATTATTGCTAATTTTCACTGAATCCTCATTCTGTAGATTCAGTGAAAGATAACAGCAGCAAGCCTTTTTTTTTTCCTGATGACTAAATCACTCAATAAGTAAATAGATAAAATTAATCATTAAGTAAAAAAATAAAACAATCTATAAATAAATAAGTAAAATAAATGCAAACGGGAAACAGAAGAATTTATAAAGCAACAAGGAGAGATGAATAGAATTTCACTGACTATGCAAAATAACTGTATAAGGTACTCCTCATGTAGGCACGAATCACTTTGAAATGGTATTAGATGATTCACAGCGTTGCAAAGAATTTTCTCTATTTTTAGAATTTGTAACTGTGAACCGTGTTTCTCTCAGTAGCATCTGAACAAAAACATAACTGCCAGTCCAAAACATTTTTTTAAACTATTTTAAGCCCTGATAGTTTTATTCCTTCGTGGTATAAACCTACATTAAGCTTATCTGTTTCTTTCAGATATCAATTCCACTACCAGTGTTCCTTGTGATTAGTATTTACGTAGTTCTAAAAATAGAAATAACAGTGCAAGAGAGCACGTCTTAGCTCATCTCTTTAACCTAAATTTATTACCGCAAATTTCGATACACATATATCTTCGATATCCAGTATTCATTCATCTTTATACGCTTTAGAAAAGTCCATTCTGCCGATTAATTTTTGTCTTCAGAGTATGTGATGATTTGACGGTGGTTAATTAATAATTAAGTTCATTTCCTTCAGATGAAAAAAAACCTGATTTATTTTCTCTTTCGCTTTTTATAATGGATTTATTTATTATTTTACAATTTAAAAGTTGCCTTGAAGAAACAACTAGTTGTAGCTTATTATTTCTCATATACATTAGACGAATAAAACATTAGATACAATGGTCTGCTATGGTAACTGCTATCATCTGCTACGATATCTGCGCATCTTTAGCATGAATCATATAATATGCACATGTTAAGCAACTAACTAAATAAATGCAAAATGCTTACCCTGTGAATTGTAAGCACTTCTACTGCAATATTTTTCACACTGCTACACAAACGATCACATCATTAACCTGAAGTTTCGCTCAAAAGCAGGCTTGTTAGATTCACTAGGTTTAAATATAGAAACTTTGAAGATTACCAGATGGTTTCAAATTCAAATTAGTGTTTTTAAAGCTATTCCTAGGTGATAGTGGCCCTGTGGGTAGCTTATTATCCTTTTTGATATAAATCATCACTTGCAGATTGTGTATAAGTTATGAATCCGTGCAGGTAGGCATCCAGAGCATTTTAGAAGCACAATGTAATTTAGCTTGTATCTAGATACATCAAAGGATATAAATTATTCCATTAGAATGATCACTATACCACCACCTCCTTTAAAAGTATTAGCTTAAGAAAATGAATTTCTGGCTTTTCGATTTCAATGCTTCTTCCTTCCCACCAGCACAATGCAGGACATGAGATTCACTGGCCATACAATTTGACATCATCTGAGTTAAAGACTATTTCAGAATCTCATTTTTAGTGCTATCAGTATTAGGCAACAAACAGTATCTGATATCGGTTAGGCAAGAAACAAATGAACAGCGCTTCGGCTTCTGTAACCTACAGCATTTCTTGTTCTTTATTGGTTAACGTTGATTGGTTTTGTTGTGCTAGATCTGGACGACATCTGCGCAAGCTTTTCCGTTCTGATGGTAGGAAAAATTTGGGGCAATCTGGGAAGAGTCTCGCCAACAAAAACGAATAGGCTGTCACCATATTCTGACTTGGTATTCTGACTTGGTAACTGGTATGTGGTATTAGACTTTTGATGCAGTTGTCCTTAAAATCGTTCTCTGAAGTGTTAGTACCACTTCATAGAAAGCACATCAAAACGGCACATATGTCTTGCCAAGACAATGTGTTCACGATCAGAGTTAATGAGACGCAAACATATACTCATTTTTGCCTGTTGCGGTAAAATTTCGGGAACTCTAAGCTCTTGGCTTCACATTGAGATCTCTCTCATTGCTCGAAGATTGCCAATATAAATTTCTCCTAGTTGTCGTTCCTAAAATTTTGTTCATTGGATATAATTCATGCCCACATGTAGGAATAAAAATCAGAAGTACTATTTCATCTACATTTTCAATCTTCATATGTAGCCCACCCCCCCAAAAAAAATTCAGAAGGATGCAGAAGTGCTTGAATAGAACCATTTTAGCAGCTAAACTATCTAACTAGATTGATTATTAATATCCACATTTCTTTCTCTCTATATATCGATCTATCTATATGAGAGAGAAAATATGGAAAATACACAGATTGTTTCAAAGCTTCCTTTTATTCTTTGGATTTGCTATACTGACAATGGGTTAATTTTAAGACCAGATATTTTTTAGCTTCAGATAATGCGTAGCTTGTTATATGACGGTAATTAAGCTTTCGATTAAATACTCATTTGCAAATGACATTCCAGCAATGCTTTTGATTTAACTACTACTCATTATTATGAAATTACATATAATACTAGATGCTTTTCAGAATAAAACTCTCACAACTGAAAAGGAAATCAAAGTGTTAAAAAGCAAAGTTATGTGTGATTTTTTTTTCCTTAGTTTGATGACCTGAAATTTAGGAGAATTATGAATGGGTCGACAACTTGCTTTGTATCTATAAATAAGTCAAACAAAAGAAAAATTTTATTATTTATTTATTTATTTTTAGTAATCTGCGAGTTTAAAAATTAGCTGTAAAGACACTTGCAAAAAGTAAAAGGAATACTTTAAAGAAGAGCACAAAAAATATTGCATGCCGAATTGTACCAAGAAAAAAAAACATGAAATACATTATTTTATGTTAAAACTTATTTTTTAAAAACTTTATTATGACCAGAGTGCTATTAGTCAAATATACCTCACTTTTCTGTATCACTTTCCAATTGTTGCCACCAAATGTTATCATCATGCATTATTTAAAAAAAATGCCGCAAGAAAAAAGAAAAGTAATGTATAGCAACACAAAATGTTTTCACTAAATATTATCTCATGTATTATATTCAGAGAAATAATATAGCGAATATGAAAAATGTATGGCAACATTTAACACTTTGTCTGGAGTTCTAGATGTCCGGCATATAATATTTTTAAATTCCACGAGTCAGTTTGTTGTCATTTAGCGAAGAGAAAGGTTATTTAACTTTTCGTTTAGTCTTCTTATTGATTTTTCTGTTACTGATTAATAAACTAAGTGATTTAAATGCAAAAAGTCTAAATTTCTTTATCTCTTTTATTAATTACCAGCTGGATCCGTGAAAGTATACTACCTGGATTTACTAAAAACATTTTATACATTTATAATAACTATTTTAGGTAGTTAGTTGCGCCAGCGACTAGTTATTTGAAAAGTGAAACGAACAACAAAAATGATCCGACGCAAAACTGAGTTTCGAGAATAATAGCTCTAAGAATAATAGGACTAAAAAATTTATGTAAACACTTAACACTGTATCAGAAATTCTATGCTGTTTTTAAAAATTTTGTGATTTTGCTGTTGAATTTTACTCGGGGTAAGGGCGAAGATACTGACGCTTAATAATAAAGTTTAAGAGATATTTTGTTTATTTATTTTCAAAACCACAAGTTGTGAAAACTGAATTAGTAGTTATTTCTGAAAATTATAAGATGAGACTAATTAAAAGACTATTCCACGTTAGACAAATATAAAGGTTGCACTCCTGAACTTGATAATCAAAGACAGGGCATCGAATTTCAAGACGTCTTAGTTTGTGACTTGTCCCTGGAGTGTCTGAGGATTGCAGAGTCGTGCCGAAAATGTAAAAAGGCTCTCTGGTTGCGCGTGGGAGGAACAAAAAAAGGGGAGAGCTTAGTGAGTGCACCCTCCTGTAAGTTCGAGCGCTGAGAATCGGCCAGTTGTTAAATTATCCGCGATTTCACGCGCCGAAGAATGGCATACACAATGAGAGAGGGATTCCTGAGAATTTCACCACCTGTCCCCTCCCCTCTCGTCCGATGCCGACAAGTTAGCCAAATGTTTGGTTTTCCATCCCACCTATGAATGGAATCGATTTTCTCATTTCGTTTTGGGCATTAAGAAACCTTCCTTCTACGTTTAGTGGAAGAATCTTTCTCTGAAATCGATTGTCGAAAATCCCGTGCAGGCTTTGGGAAAGAAAATATTTCCTTATTTTTTGACTTGGCTAAATTAAATACATCACCAGAAACGATGATACTCAGCTGCAAATTGAAACTGAGATTCATAGACAGAGCGGTAAAGTACTTCTGACTTCAGGGCTGAAACTCAAATCCCCGTTGCTTATTCATGAAGGATTGCATCTCGAAGAAAAGAGCTTACATGTAGCGTATACATGCATGCATGTAATGTATATAAAATATGGCAAACACAAATTAACTGCTAACAGGAAACATCAGAAACCACGGCTCAGTTGATGTGAGCTGGCAAAAGTATGACATAATTTTGAATATAAATGATTAACAATGTATCAAAATGAAGAATGTGTTTTCCTCTACATTTGCTCCAATTTTATTTCATTGGATTTCAAATTTACAAAATTCCTTTATTTTTTCCTTCCTTTGAGCCTGCTATTCGCTTTAAAATACATTAAAGATTTTATAGATATGTATATTTATAAAATTATACTTTAATGTATATATTTATATACATTAAAGGCGTCAGGGGGGGCTATTATATATTTTTTTCTAATTAAAAAAATTTTGCAGCTCAATGCCCAAAATTCTTGACCACTAAGGTCAGTCTAATTCATGTTGTCTTACTACTTTTATATATATATATATATATATATATATGTATATATAAACAAGCGTTCAAAATTTCAAAAGTAAGATTATGATTTATAAAATAGTTATAAATTAAGTCGTATAAGTTATTATAAATTATGAACTGTTAAAACTATTACCTGCGAAGTTAATTACCATCTTTTGTCACCATTTTGTCACTTTGATTTAATTATGATATCTTGATTATATAGATAGGCTATTTTATGAGTATATATATAGGATATAAACCATTGTAATTATAAAACTCTGTAATTAGTGTCATTTAATCTAGTAAAACACTTTTTTAAAAAATAATAAAAATAAAAACATATATAATTGTTGTTGATTTCTTGGAAAAGATTGACTTTTCAAGGGGAGTTAGCCGTTCTTAATAAAATAACCAATAATTGTTGAGATACATTTGAATGAAATTCTATCTATATAATCCAAAGAAAATATTTTAGTTTGATTAAGGTCACTTTAGAATGAATTACAGTAGTACAATAGTGCACGTTACAATACCTCGCCTCTTCGTCTCTGAGAAAATATAGACAATTATGCAAACCAAAGTGCTTTTTTTTAAGGATGTTACCAAACAGGTTATTTTATGAGCATAACTTGAATAAGGCATGTGCCAAATTTGTCTATTTTGCTTCATCTCACATGTGATAGTTTTATTTTGTGGTGCACATTTGTTTTTGAAGTGCTGAAGGTATGAAATCAATGGAGCTTTCCTTAACCGAAATGTAAAAACTTAAGAGAAGCAGTAGTACTTGCTTTAGAGTTATAAGGTATTTCTCCCGCTTTCTTAGCATACCTTCGTAGTGCAGTGGTCAGCTCGCTGGGCGCATATTCCAGAGGTCCGTGGTTCGATTCCCGGTGAGGGCGTTGCTCATTTTTCAAGTTTCTTGCTTTCAAAAAGTACCTAATGTCTCTACAGTGGCGCAATAACTAAAAGGGTGGTGGATGATTATTCGCCACACCCAGGATTTGGCGATTAGGTACCCTAACACCCCAGTAGCCCTTTCAAAGGTGGAGTATATAAGGTATTTTTCCCGCCTTCTTAGCATGCCTTCGTAGCATAGTGGTCAGCACGCTAGGCGCGTATTCCAGATGTCCGTGTTTCGATTCCCGGCGAGGGCGTTGCTAATTTTTCATCACTCCTTTAAAAATAACCTAATGGCTCTACAGAGTCAATAAAGGGAGAACTTGATGAGAACCGCCCTATGACGAATAGTTTAAAGCAAAAATAAACGCCATAACCTAATTTATTTTTCGCTTTATTGCATTCCAAGCTGCATATTTGAAGCCTAATTTAAATTACTTTTTATGTACAGTATTACTGAAGTTTATTTATCATCTGTTTCTTTTAAACAAAAGGCTTATTATTTGCTTTTTGCATTTTTCTTACTATTAATTTATATCACAATTTCGAATCACTTCTTTCAAATAAAAATGATAAACTATCGAAGACTAATTAAACAGTACTAATTTTGAAGAAAGGGAAAATGAGAAAACGCTTAATGTAAAGCGAGAAGAATAATTATTCATAAAGGTTTCTGATAAGAAAAACCTAAGTAGGGGAGCCTGACTGCGATACTGAAGGGCCCGGGATCGAATACCGGAGAAGGCATGGATGTAAAAATTGTCTGTCCCTTTATAGGAGGCAATGGTGGCCTACCTATTAGGTGCCTTCATAATAAAGAGATCACCGATCTGGCCCTAGGAGTGGACGATGCCGGCATAGGCAAGTACCCTCCATTAGGAAAGAAAAAATACATAGTATTAAATAATTACCATCTGTATCAGAAAGAGCTATTAGTTGATGTATATGTACATAAGGCTATTAAAAAAATAGCCAAATTTTAAGCTTTAATTAATTTGCACTTTTGTTGGCTTTTATTTTATGCATTGTTTCGTTCATATATAATGGCTGTTCTTTTATTAATAAAGGAAAGATCTATTCATCCTAATAAGACAATGGTGTGAATTTTAGCGAAGTATTTTTCGGAAAGAAAAATTTTCTGGAATTTACCTGATTTATAAATATTTTGGAACTGGATGATTTTGGAGCACTCATTGAAATATTTTGGAGCTGAAACTGAAAGTAAGAATTAGTAATATTTTGCAATACATACATAAAGAGGTAATGTTTTCTGTCTAAAATTCAATATTAAGTTTTTAGTCAATAAGCACAAATGAGAATCTCCACAACACGTTTTCACTATTTTACAATAATGTCTGTGTGTCTGTTGATGCATCTGTGTGAGTATATGTGTGACAATTTTTTTTTATGTTAACTCTTATGTCAGGGGTTCTCACCCTGGGGAGGGATTTTATAGTTTCAAGGGAGAACGGAGTGAGCCTTTTATTTACCTGTTAAGTATTCAGTTTTTGAGTATAAAAAACTGATTTTATTTAAGTTTTGGTGTTTATCAAAATTTTTCGTACTTTTCATTATTTAATTTATGAAACACATTAAAATAACCTAATTGTATATAAATATATATGGTGGTGGTGGTGTATTGAATTATGGCAAAGCACACTAGGGTTATCTGCCTAAGGGGAGGGATGCCTTCGTGGAGGACTTTCTAAGGGAAACTGGCTCGTATACACGTTACACATGGGGAAAACCACGAAAACACCCATGCAGCCAGCCCGTTCGCGGGATTCGAACCTCGGACCAGCTCGGTTCAGCGACTTTACCGCTCGGCCGCTGGTGGGCCCATAAATATATATATATGTATTTTTGGAGTTTGGGAAAGAGGATGAATGATCGTCTAACAATGGAGAAAGGGGTACATGGGGCAAAAAAGGTCGAGAAAAATTGTCTTTTTTTCTAATTTCCAAAAGTTTATTTTTTCCGCATTTAAACTTTCTGAGTTTAAATAAAGAGTTAATTAGATTTTGTGTAAAATTTGACAACCGGTAATGATACTTTAAACCTATAACAGTTTTTAATAGAAAACCGCAAGTGGTACTTTACTACTTGACGCCCATAACAATTTTGCAGCAATCGACATAACATATTGTTGTATATGCTATAAACCAGAACTTATTGTTGCAGTTGAAAGAGCATTGCTTACTGATACCTAATTATCGTGGGGATATACGTGCGGATCAGAGTGAATTTAGATTTGTTTATACTACAGAACTAACATAGAAGAGAAGAAAATTAAACTATGGTTCAAAGTAGTTAATTTAAAAGATTATAAACACTATTTTTTTATATAAAAACCACTTAAATTGTGCGTTATTCAACTGTTCAATGAAATACAAATTTTATGGAAAAAATAAAGAGGCAAAATTTTGATTAGGTTGGTATAAATTTAGAAAAAATGTTTTGTGCACATGCCTAATTATGCTTAATAAAATATAACCCAAAATTTCATATTACAGACTTTATTAGTTATTGGAACAATAAAGAAGATTATATTTACAGTCAATCGTAAGTGATGTTTTACTTAAAGTTCGTTGCTATTTAAAACATGGAATTGGCGGGAGATCATGTGCTGGCCGCGTTAGACTTTTTAATCTTGATTTTAGATTTAGGATTTACAGCACAGACATCAATCTATTACGCTTACGAAACTGCGCTCTTTTTTGTATACATATTGAGAAAATATCTTCATTTTACTTACCAGCATTCCTTTGCCGCTGACTCTTTTTTTCTTAAACACTTCGTTACCTTCCTTTTTCATTTCTAAACTATTTGTACTCAAATGTTGCGCCATTTGACGCAAAGGTACTACGTGGTTCAAAACCGATGGCTGTAAAATCTGGTTCCACAATATGAATGTCAGTAATCTTCAGTATGTACGACTAATGAAGAATCCATGAACGACGCGAAGAATGAAAGGAAGGAAAAAAACATTCCCTACACGTGAAACTGAGCAACAAATCACTGTACTAGAAGAAATATTAATTACCTCAGAGTGAAGTTTTGTAGACTACTCTGCTACAAAAGCAATAACAACAATAACAAAGCACGAGTAAATTTAAAAACCAAGACGAGCGATTCTTGGTAAACATTCGCAGAATTGAGCATTGTTCTATATTTTTCTTATTTCTTTTCGTCTAGGAAATAAATGTGTGAGATACATATTCGAACAAATGTGCGGCGAGTAAGAGAGAGAAACTGAGAATTTTTAAAGAATTTAATTCTTTAAACATGATTTGTTGAACAAAATCTTGAATATTTTATCTTGGTTTTATTCATTGTTTAATAAACCGTTTCTTGGCAAAACTTTTGAAAATGTAATATTGGTTATTAAGAGGAGCTGACTAACTGTATCGAAGGGGGACATAACTTCTGACACTGACCTATTGCTTCAAAAGCATGTACTGAGTAGTACTTTCACAATTAATAAAAAAAATTATAATAATTAAACTTGATTCGATGATTTCAGATGCCACTTCATTTTATAACACAATTCGTGTTTCTGCATCTTCTCTCTAAAGCAAAATATAGAATTTGAAATTATGGCTGCAAAACAGATAAGAAAACAATTTCTGCCGCCATGGACAGTTATGTTTCTTAGAGTTACGTTGTTGGCAGGCAACTAAAAATGAATCTAAGCCTTCCCCAAATGTGCCATCATCAATGCATGTGATATCCTTGATAGATTTTTGTGAAAAAATGTTTATTCGAAGTGATATGATGCTAATTAACACTTTAACCAATTTTATCCATTTTACGGGGGGGGGGGAATTGTAAATTGATAAAATAAAAAACACTTGCCAGTATATGTCCGTTAGATTGTTTATTTATTTTCCAGGATTTATCAAACCAGTTACTATGATTTGGACCTTAACATTAAATTTTTCTTTGCATAGTCCTCATCATAATGCAAATTAGTGGTTGTGTATTTAAACCTAAGGTTTGATTGTTTAGAGCTTCTGGCAGTCTCGCATTGCAGTTACATGATCGCGTTGCAGTTACTGTTGCCAGTTTGCCAAAATTTTATTCCAGCTATAGTAATCTTGCTAGCCGACGTTTAAAATACGCTCCGTAAATTCCTTGAGCCAGCTGAAATAGACCAGCTTAAGTGTAGTCTCAGACTACGTTATTTGAAATACAAACTTTTGTTCTCATGTTATTTTAAATATAGACCACTCAGCCGATATATTGGTTAATGACGCTAACTGACAATGGGCCTGGTTTCAAAATCCCGGAGATGGCATGTGTGTTTGTAAGCGCATAGTGTCTGCGCGGCAAGAGAGCACTCAAAATACATGGCGAGCCGAAAATCCTCTCAAGAGTTTAGTGGTAGTAGAAGTACTACAGATGTGGTGGCCTAGCTTCAACCAAAGGTTATTTTGACGTTCTTACGAATTTGTCATTGATTCAGACTAAAGCAGTAACTCGCTTTTCAGACCCTTAGGGTCTGAAGGACTTTGAATTAAATTTCTAGACAAAGCAGTGCCCTACAATCCCTCGAAATTCTCCTTTAATTTACGAATTATGTATATATAAGTAGCTACTGCTCTTTGAGGACCTATTTGATTTGCTTCAATTTTCACATAATATACGTAATATGAAAGTAAAAATGTCATATTATTTTATTTTTGAATTAGTAAATAATAAAATAAAATAAAAAATAAGTAAAATAAATAAGAATACTTGAAAAAATTTATTAAATTTAAAAAGTAAAACGTTGCAATTTGGGAACTTCAAATAACAGTGTAGCACATCAAAAACAGTTTAGCTTTAAAAAGTTTACATTTATGAAAAACCTTACAAATATTTCACGTCCCTTTTTAAATAAAAGTAATACCTACTGCTGCCAATTCATGAAACTAAATAGCTACTAATTTAGAAGTCAAACAACAAAAATCAGCGTTATATTTTCAAATTAAATTACTATTTGATTAAATTAAATTACTATTTAGGGAACTATTTGATTTGCTTCAATTTTCACATAATATACGCAATATGAAAGTAAAAATTTCTTCTTATTATATTTTTGAATTAGTAAATAATAAAAAAATAAATACAAGTAAAATAAATAAGAATAATTTTAAAAAATTGGTTAATATTGAAAAAATTGATCAAACAGCAAAAATCAACGTTATATTTTCAAATTTAATAAATTTTTTCAATTATTCTTATTTATTTTACTTGTATTTATTTTTTTTATTATTTACTAATTCAAAAATATAATAAGAAGAAATTTTTACTTTCATATTGCGTATATTATGTGAAAATTGAAGCAAATCAAATAGTTCCCTAAATAGTAATTTAATTTAATCAAATAGTAATTTAATTTGAAAATATAACACTGATTTTTGTTGTTTGATTTCTAAATTAATATTTGTTTGGCGTGTTATTGTATCTTAATTAAATAGCTACTGTTGAATAAACCTGAAACTCAAAAAGAATTTTAATTTTTAAAACTCAGTTTGTTTCTGCAATGCTTTTGCGAAAGCAAAATTATATAAATAGGAAAAACATAAAAACGTTATATATGTATAGAACTTCTAACTTCTTAAACAAAATTAGAAAGAGCAATATAAACAGGCATACCAAACAATTTCGTCATAAATGTTAGTTTTTTTGGGGGGTTGCAGCCGAAGCATATACAAGACGTAGAGTTAGAAATTTTTCATCTTCTCAGATGTAGCTCATTTCTGCTTGAATGGGTATGTTAACAAAGGAACCTACCATTTTAAGTGTGAAAACAATCCACAGGAGACGTATGAGAAGCTGTTGCATTCGCAAAAGGTCACTGTATGGTGCAATTTATGGCATAGTGGCATCATGGGACCATCCCCCGCCCCAAAATGAGGGAAGAATGCAGTTGCAGTAACTGGGGAGTGATACTGAGTTATGCTAACAATTTTTTTTTGGCCAAATTTGGAGGACATGGGGTTCCAAAAAGACAGTGCCTCAAGTCACACTCCTAACGCCACTATCCAAGTTTTGCAAAAAAGTTTGGTGAAAGGATAATTTCACGAAATGAAACTGTTAGTTGGTACACAAATGGTTTTTCTCTCAGAGTCTTCAGATGTTATCGCCAAGTGAAAACAATGAACACATCGGAGAGTTGTTTTCCAAGGTGTTAAATTAGTTTGATTTGACTTTTTACTGAATTCGAATATTTCAAATTACAAGATGCCTACTAATTTCTGACACAACTAAAATCTTAATATGTTGTTTGAAAAAGTTCAGATTTTAAGTTTGTAGCCTTTTCTTTTACATGTGATTCATCTAATACTTAACCTTATCCATCCAAATTTATAATTTAGTTTCTTTTTGAAAACTCGTCAAATATTATTTTCAGTTTCAGTTTCTTTTAATCTTAAGTAAGGTACTTTTAATTTCTGCAGCATAAAATTTAAATTAGATGCAAGTAAAACTGTTCAGTGATTTAATGTATTCGTCCGCTAGTAAACCAGAAACAAAAAAGTTGATTTTTGAGGTGGTTTCTTATATTTTGTCAGGATCCAAATTATTCTATCGCATTGTACCTTTCCCTATAGCAGGCATTTCCTCTAAAAATATCCATTTATTACAAATAGTATTTTTAAAGCAAGATTAAATTGGAATAAGGAAAACATATTTGTATGCTTTCACCGGTAGTTTGAGCTCTTATTTTATTTCATATAATTCTTCGACTGTTTTTGTGAACCGATTTGAGGCAATTTTTCTTGAATTAAATATATGTGTCAGATCCCATTCATTGTTCATTCGTATTACAGTCATGATTTAAAACTGATACTTTTAATGTTTTACCTTTATTTTCCTTTAGATGAATTTCATTTAAAAGAAAGAGGAGCATAATGATGAAATAGTCTTGTTAATATTTGAATCTGATAATAATATTTTGGAAATATTTTCTAATTATTTCTCAAGCATTCCGATTCCTCAAATCGGAATGCTTGAGAAATAATTCCGATTTGGCATTCCGATTTGAGGAATCGGAATGCTTTTTGTTAAAGTACATTTGAGAAGGTGCATCACATTTAAATCTCCTTAAACATAAATATTTAAAACATGTCACATTTAAATATGATATACAAATAAGTCTACTTAACACACAAATTTGAAAGAGATAATTTAAATTTATATTAACGTCATTTTGAGTTTTACTAACTTGCAGATATAATTTTTGCAACTCGCAGCTTGACAGTATAATAGAGCTTCACGCAAAATATGTAAAACAGCACACACGCACACGCAAATGTGTAAAACAACACACATACAAAATAAAAGCGTAATTAAACCTTGAGGTTATGCTGTTATTATTTAAATTAGCCAGTTTTTATGATTTCGGTGCTGACTATAACTTATTTCCCGTAGTCCTCAGCAGAATGCAAATGAGTTGGTATTTAAACCGAGGGTTTTTATTTATTTATTTATTATTTTTTATTTTTTTATTTTAAGACAGTGTTGTGGCTTTGCTTGCACGTTACGTGTGAGATCCTGCCAGCTCTGATTAGTTCAATTATTCGGCTTTGCGTTATATTGCTGCCGAAACTTTGATTTTGACGCTATGGTAGAATTGCTGAGCCAGCTTCGAGCAATCTTTGGCCACTGTTACACGCTTAATTTGAATTGACTGTTCCTTTAGTTGCATCACCAAGAGTTGTGGCTGATAATTATTAGTACAAGAGATTGCGTTTATATTTTAAATTCTGTTTAAATAAAATGGTTACTTAAAACCTTATCACGACACTGTAGTTACTTGACACATAGCGATAATTCGCTTTGCGGCTGTTAGGGTTTTTGGACTAATTAGCATTTCTAGACTAAGCAAAACACCAGAAGGTTCCTAACGTAGCTTAACTTTAACTGGTTCTAATATGTTAAAGTATTTTGATCTTAAAATAACTTACCTGAAACCATATCAAATTCTTTTTAGAACCTGCAAAGACTACAATTAATGTTATAATCTCAACAGCAATATACAGAGATCAATAGCTGCATTAAGGTCATACTTTTGCACGATAGTCTATCACTCCTTCTCACGAATCTTCTCGAAACTTTGTTTCACGTTTCACATATTTCTGAGCATGACTGAGTTAAATTAGCGGAAGCAGATAAGAAAGTAATTAAGACTTCAGAAATACTTACATATCAATGTAATAAAAAACTTCATATCTGAAGTCGTTTATGCCACTTATTTGTAAGTAAATATAATTAATTATCATGATCTAATTTTTCATGGTGTTTCAGCTTCTGCTTACTACTTCAATGGCTGTTATTATTTATTTTCATCCGACTTCCCTCTATCACCTCCTGCAAAAAAAGTAAATAAATAAAAGGCAAGAAAATGTTTAATACAATTAAAAACACACAAAAAATAATTGAAGAAAAATTTGAATAAAGTAAATAATGCTAAGAAAATTAGAAGAAGTTGTTGAAGGAAGTAAAAAATACTCAAACAATACGGAATAAATTACTTAACTTTTTTTTAAATAACAATGCAGCGACTAGATTTTCGCATGGCCTAAATTACTCCAGATGGTAACTGGATATCATAAAAGTATAAGTTATTACACACGTAAGATCATACTTCAATAAGTATATATCTTACCTGCATACGAATTTAAAGTGTCATGTTAAATTACATTCATTATGAGCTTTTAAGTTTTAAAATGTTAAGTAGAACCTTTGATCAACCCAAATGGGTTTAGATAACACACCTTTATCTTTCATTTTTCCAAGTTGACAGATTATTCATGGAACATAAATGTTATATTATTTATCTTAAATAAACACCAATTTATTTTCAAGTATTGAGCATTTTTTTGTCATTATGTAATTTTTTACCTCAAAATGACAGAAAATATCCATATATACTTTATATTCTTTTAAAGTACGTAATCTTTTAATGGGTTTGCCTAATCAAATGTTCTGACATCGAGTGTTCGGATAATAGAGACCGTACTGGACTAAAGATGCAATTATATTACTTGTTTAGCTTTGCTTCTAGATTTGTTCACATCAGATACGAATGCGTATACTTCGGATTTAAATAATGATATCATTGCCTTTGCCTAGGATAACAAAGATTATGATATTTTCATACAAATGCAAATTGTATGCAGTATTACATGCAAACTGAAATATCGGATGCAGGACGACATTAAACACACTTTATAAGCATCTTAATAATAAAAGTGAAAGGTTCCGCAATGCAAAAAATCGAATATCTATGTAATATTAAAAATGATTAGTTCACTTACCGATTTTAGAGTTACCAAGTTATGTGTGAGTTAATTATTAACTGCTTGTTAATTTGACTTAAAGACAATCTAGTTAACTAATATATAAATAGTTGCTGAAATACTTTCAGAAGAAATCACCAAAATGAAGATTTACAAGATACATAGTTTATACCTGTTATATAAAATTGTTTTGAAGAGCATCTGAACAATTAAAAAAATGCTTTGGAGATAATGTATTGTGCCCGATTACTAATTACCAGCATTACAATACAGAATACTTCATTTTAAAATTCACGTGACTAATTTTTTTTAAAAGCTGTTAATTGAAGATGACCGATGCTTGAATGATAGAGAGTGTGATACTTGAGAATTTACTGCTTTATTGTATTATGTGGCAGTGCTATTTACATACGATTTCTGCAACAGCTGTATAATACCAGAAACCACGAAGTGTCGAGCAGTGTTATAATAGTAGAGTACTCACGTAACTTTCTATAATATGAACTGCATTACAGCAAAAGAAAGTTTCATTAGTTTTATTTCACAGTAATTCCTTTCTTTCGCGTACTGTTTACCCTCCGCATTCTGTTCTACGTACTGAAACACCTCCCCAATATTCTTACACCACAAAGACTATGAAATGAATAAATGTTTAATCTTATAACAAAGATAATAATATCGCAACTTGCAGTGCAAAATAATTGCATCCACCAGAGAATTATTGGAAATAAAAAATAAAAAATAAATTTAAAAAAACGCATGCCATTGCAATCATACCAAAAAAAAAAAAAAAGTAAGCAATGAAGAGAATTAAAAAGCAAAGAAAAACAAAGAAAAGAGATGAAACAATAAGAAACCATTTCTTTTACTGTTCTTTTAAATATGCATTCTGATTTCTCATGGAGAGAAAACACACAAGCCGCATTTTACTCATTCCAAATTATAAAAATTTCATTTGGTGTCAAAAAACGCCGAGAAAACTTTTCCTAAAAAGCCGACAAACTGTAAGCGTATTACACAAAGACCACGATTCACAATTTTTTATCTCTTTTTTAAATTTTTTCCCTCTCATTCTTTTTCCATGACTCGCTACTGAACGTACTAGGTAATCAAAATTAAAATATGCCGTTTGTGATTTAACGTAACGGCGACCAAAAACAGTTAATTAAGCTTAAATAAATTTTTTTCTCTCAGTCTTCGCATATAAGCGAGTGAATCCGAAATGTGTGTGTGTGTAGGGGGGCTCTTTTTGTTTATTTTTTTAATGATCGCATAATGAACGGTATAGAGGGAATTATTAGCTCTGACTAAGGTGTGTATGTGTGCCCGCGCCCACTTTTTGAACGTTAGTATAAAATAAATTTACGGCTTATTTTCGCTGAGAACTAAGAGAAAAGACGAAAAGGGGTGGAGAATTCAGGGGGGAATTTTATTAATTATAAAAGTGTTTATTAATGTAAAAATGGGTACGCAATATCAGCTAAAATGGGTTCGTTATTAAGTGGGAAAAAAATTCTATGCAACACCGAATATCGATTGACTTTTTCTTCAATCGCTTTTCTACATTTCGAAGTGAAATTCTTTTAGCTGTACATGAAGATACTTTGTTTATACCTTCTTGCTGGTAATTAATATAAAAATTTCTTTCTTTTTCTCGTCTATTGTTGAAGTAACTGGATTACTTTTGTTAGATTCTCTTGTGTCCAGAAATGGTAAAGAATTTATTTCCAGCGTAAATATGCTGGATGCGTTCTGATAATGTATTACTGACAGTTTGATTACTCGGTTTATGATTTTGTGAAGCATTCTTGAGCTTTCACCTTTCTCAAAAATTTTATTCGAAATAGATGAAGCTTATACGTCATAAAAATAATTAAAATATTTAAGACCTAAAAAAATATAGATGAAACTATTGTTTAAGTTTCGATTAGTATAAAAAAATGGAAAAACATGGAACTGAAGCTAAGCAATAGTAAGAAATGTATTCAATAGAAGAATGTATTAATGTATGTATCTATTCTGATGTGAAAGCTGTAGGAGAAGAAGATATAACATGGGAATCAATCATTAATTCAGTAGTCACTTTTTTCAGAAAATAAAGGGATATTGCAGCAGAAGAATAATTAGAATACAATATTTTTTTTTTTCATTTCGGGATAAAATTCGCTAAGTTGGTATTAGCATACCAAAAAAATGTTTTACATTGCATATATTTGCATTAGAAGTGGAGATGCATTCAGTTAGCCACCTGTTCCATAGAATTAGAATTATGTTTCGATTAAAAAGTTCTTTAAAATACTGATAACATCGAGGTTACTGAATAACCTCTGGTTTTTCTTTATTTTTTCAAGGTCTAATTTTTTTTATTAATTATGTGAAGTAATTCATAAATATACACAATACGCTAATAACACAATTTACATTTTTAAATTAATTTTGTTTAAATAAGTTATAAAGCAATACTATGTTCTAATTTAGTCGCCTTACACAGAAATAATCGTATTTCTAGTCATTTGAAACTGCTTCTCACAGTTGTTTAATAATAGTAATAATAATAGTAATTTTTATTTTTTAAATAATTTCTCCATATATAACTTGTGAGTACATGCAATTCCTTTATTACTGAAATTTCGAAAATTAAGGTTTTTGTTAATAAAAGGGAGATTTTTAACTTTCTTCAACTAGACTATGGCATAAAACTTAAAATGTTATGCTTTTCTGTCATGTATGAAATGACAAAGTATTATGACTGGGAAGATTTTCACTGCAAAGAATTTGGAAGAAATACTTATTTCTTCGCTTCCCTATACTTGCTATTCTGCTTATTTTCGGAAAGTGACTTATGTATCACATTGCAATATCATGACGTGAAAAAACATGCAACTTCACGATGCTATCAAAGTTTGTGAGCAACACTTTAATCATAATTCTAAATTTACTACGCCTTTTTGTCTATTATATCAGTTAAAACAGACGAACGGTTTTAATCTTTTAAAGCTAGTTTATCTGATAATACTAACCAGGTTTAAGAAGCGCGCATTTGTTGGGTTATAAATGATTTTCTAATCCGCTCCAACAAATGTTGCAATTAGAAATGATGGCGGGCACTTGAAATCACATGTGATTTCATACCCGGTCTGCTACGGTGAAAACCACATGTGTCTGTTATTCATATACATATGATTTGATATTCTTTTGATACCTAGCACAAAACGAGCAGGTTTTAGATTCACGATCAACTGACTTATACGCTGAGTCATTAGTGGTCCTTAATTCAATTTTAAGTAAAAATCTTGCTTATAATTGTGATGGACTGCTGTTATTTTGAAACGTACTCGTCAAGGAAAATCCTTTTTTATTCATCCCACTGTGGTATGAACCACAGAATCTGAGTTTTTCTATCAAATATAAGATTTCGAATGCATGGCTAATATTTATTGCAGAATGGAAATGCAAAATAAATAGAATGAATACAGCATATATTTTTAATCAGATTGAAACAAACCAAATGTTGTGGCATATTTTATAGATAATAAGAAAGCTTTTCTGTTCAATAATTAACGATCTTATCACAGAGCCAAACCTAACTAAACGGATGAGAGAATTATTACTGGTAAAATACCAAGGCTTTGATATGTCAGAGTAGTCACAATGCTCTTTGGCGGAATAAGACATTCCAGTCTTGGTAACAATCAAGCTTTCCGCAAATTCTTAACGTCTATTCGAAGACAATAAAGGATTTCATGTCCTATTAGCCCTAAAATTTAACATTTAATATCTGTGGAATGTCATATTATATTTTTTAAAATGTTTTAAAATTTTTTTCGAGTAACAATTATTGTGTTTTTTTTTCACATCAAATTAGCCGCACACATACACACGCACCTTTACATATGTGAATAATTTACTGTATAAGAACAGATGATAATCGTGCTCGAAGGGTAGAGCTTAAGCTCCAATATTTGAATATTACAGGAGTATTCAAACTAAATGCATTTGCAGCAGACTACGTAATTACTCTGTAGCCCTCGACTAGATTATGTGAAGCATTTATAGCTATATTCCAGGGCCAAAAGCGAGTAACGCTAATTAAGCTTAGATTTGCATTGCATTTACATATTACGATGTTTCAGTCGTTTGACAATGAACAAATGAACGCTGAATTTAACAGGAGTAAGTGGAGATATTATACTAAATGAGAAAAGGGGTAATTTTATAAGGATGTATCTGATACAAATAAGTATCGAAGTATACTTTTAATAACACTTATGTAAATGCAATAATAGAGTAGGCAAGAATATGTACCTGAAAGCAAATCACATTATTCTAAAAGAAACTCATAAGGAAGAAAGAAACCGGAAAGCTTTTGATATGCTTTAAATAAAGAGGAAAGTGTACGGTATTTGATAATGTAGAGGGTAAAATCATTCATCATTCCGATAGAAATTTGTATCATAGTGTTAGAAAGACGACGGATTGAATAAATACATAGAATTTAAAAACTTGTCCCTGCTCCAAGTCGGTTTGATAAAATAAAAAGGGACTGTAAGAGCATTCATCCTATTACAGATAAGAAATATTCAACGGAAAAGAATTCTATAGAACATGCATAATCACAAATGTGACTAGATAGTTAAAGGGCCGAGATGATCTTGATTTTGTGTCTTTGATACAAAAGCTTCGTATAAAAAGAAAAAGCAGAATTTGTCGATAGAAATGTACGGATATTTCTGACCTTAAGTTTGAAAAGAAAGATAAGAGATAAATGTTCACCATTTTTAACTTTCTGTGTCAGCGTAGTAAATTAGTTAAAATTCGAGATATTCCTCTTACACGTTCTTGTAATGCGGTGGGTAAACAAACTGATTCGGCCTTTCGGCAGTCCCGGATTCGCATCTAAACAACGTTGTGATCTACGTATTTCCTTACAGTATCTCACTCCAAGCTACTCCTGTGTTATACAACAGCCCCAGCTGAAAACGATGTAATTATTTCATAACTAATCTGTTTTTTCCCCGATCTCTTTCTCATGTCTACAGAAGCTGAGGAATGTTATAGTCATTAATGCATTCGCACTCTTGAAGTGTAACGGATAGCACATCAAATCTGAAATTCCGGAGTTTGAATCAAGACAGAGGCGAAGTCGTACGTTATCTGTAAGTTGATCTTTAATAGAGTTAACTGTTTCAATGCCCACTCAGAAAAGATACATCAATTAACCACCTTTTATCACATTTTTTGGCCGCATATTTAAAGCACATTCGAATAAAGCAATCTAAAATGAAACGCGTAAATGCTCTTAACATGCATGCAAAATATCTGAAATTTGTTCCTGTTTTCCTCTACTTCAAGGAACCTTAACTCTAAAGAAATTTGTAAAATTTCGTGACATTTTTTGAGTCCCCTCTTAAACTAATAATAATGTTGTGCATAGTTGGAAAATAATGTTGTACTCCATGGTATCAAAAATACGTAACGCTGTTAAGTTATTTATTTATGTCTAATGCTTTGCTTTTGTTAATTTTCTTATTCATCTAAGTTTGTTTTAGATTTTGAAATTAAACTCTTCCGTTTTCCAACTTAAAATTAAATTTAATTTATAAAGTAATTATTCTGTAGATTAAAGTAATAACGAAGTTTTCATAATAAAAATATTCTCAGCTTTATTATCATTCCAGTAATAATCGACGGGTTCGTAATTAGAATTAATGCTGCCGAGATTTCAAGTAGAGCAGTATTTGAATGGTATCTCTGATCAAAGGCAAAATCTTGGCTTTATGCAACCAAAATAGTCATTGTTTCTATAAGAATCCCCAATGTGTAGCAGCTCTTTGTAAGTTACTTATTTCTGAAGATACAGTAAATAATCCTTGAGAGCGAAAATTTTTCAATTCACTTAAAAAAAAGGAAAAATTAGAAGAAAAAAAAAAAAAACATACGACCATATTCTACCCTAAATTTTTACTATCTCTAAAATTTCAACATCTCAACGAGTGCATATCCTAATAAAGAAATGAAATGAAATCATTTACTTTAACTAAGAAGATTGTTGCTAATACTACAAATTTGCATCTCTGTGTACAGTATCCACTGGATTGCTTTCCTACGGAAAACATTTCAATGGCCTAAACTGAGGTTGCACACAGTAATATTGCTCTGAGCATCGACAAATATCCAACTTAAGTCAAGAGCCAACTACAGTAGTTGAAAAGATCTTCATAAAAGCTGGTTCTCAGAATTTACTTTCATACGTAAGTAATTATTTCTGTGACACCATTTCAGAAGACAGTCCATTTGAATTTAAGAAACATAACATTTAGAAGTTCTGTTATTAAAACCTATCGGAAACACGAGAAAAGGATATTTAAAGAATGATATAGGCTCTTTGTCCTTCATTCAAGAGAATGTCAAAACATTGAGAGGTAACACATAGGCAAAAGACAAAACTAGTATAAATAACACGAAAAGGAAAATATGAAATTCAAAAGCAAAGCTGGAATTGGAATAATAAACGATAATATATACCAAACTTTAATCGATTTGGACGTTTTTAAATCTCAGGATATGGATTGCATAAGACCATTAATACCGCTCATAAATCTTTAAAATAGTCAATATATGCTTCTGTGATAAACGTCAATATTGTTCCAAATCATTACATCTCTATGTGTAGCAATGGTTAATTTTATAAATTTAGACTGTAGTGTTTTACAGTTTCTTAATACCGGATTTCGTTATACTTGCCCAGGCCAGACATGGGCCTGGTAGCGCTGTACAAATGTGACTAAAATTTAAGCCACTGTATAATATGTCTTTTCTCTGGAGCTTGTAGCTTTTTCTCACTAGCGATTTAAGTTTAATGATAATAGTTTACGTTTTGTCACTCTTTTCACTGATATGAGAAATTCATCTGCAGTTTTGTTAAGTTGTTGGTTTCGTTAAATACTTGGCTTTTAGGGACTTGCTTAAAGAATAAAATAACATAGTAATAACTACAGCAGGGAAGAAATGATCATTTGCTGGGATTTTTACTGATTATAAAGTGTTATTCATTTCCTTCAGCACTCCCTTTAAGTAGAGAAAAATTTCCCTTGGACGTCGCCAGTTGGAGGAAACATGTTTTTTGTTCTTGTTATATAATTTCCACGGGAGAATTGAGGTCTTGGAAATTCAGAAAATCATAGACGCTTATTAAGTATTGACTTTGTTCTGTATGGATTATTGTAGCCTATATGCTTCGACTGGATTTAATTGTATATTACATTGACCCTGCTTAACCGAAAATTTCCAGTTTACAAGAAATGATTTTGGAGGATGAGGATGATCACCAAGTTAAAATAAGGCGTAATAAGTTTATATATTAGCCTATGATAAATGCGATAAAAAGATCATGTCTAACATGAGGAGAGCTACACTCTACTTGTAAAAAAAATCGACTTCAGTGTTGTTGAACACCAACATAGTCATGTAAAGGTACTGAAATTAAATTGTACCTTTCTAAGTTTGCTAAGCGGTGAGCCCACCTTATTTAAAATAATTCTTTAAAAATGTTTATAGTAAAAGTAATAAACTGATCTGCCTGATGCTTAGCGGGGTTATCTTGCGTCTTTCCTGTTTTCCAAATCAGAAAGGTGTTACCATGTTCCCAGGTTTCCGAAAAGTACATTTGGGCATGGGATGTAAGGAATCATGGCATTTCTTCCGTGCGCGCTCTTGTGGTGTATTGGTTAGCATATTCAAGTAGTAACTGGAAAAATCCATAACTCAATTTCTGATTCATAGCTGAATAGAAGAGGGTGATCTCTTATGATTCTTGCTCCAAAAGACCTATTATAGTCTATAAATTTAGCAATAACATTGTTTGGTAAGTCTGGATCGTTTTAATTGTAATGCTGGCCAGCGCAGGCGCTTTGCCAACTTTATATTTCTTAATTTGTAAAACAAATATCTGTACGTACTCTCATGAATAAGTGATTAGCACTGGAAGATCTATGACTCGAATCCCGGTAAAGGCATATTTCATTTTCACATATCTTGTTTCGGAAAACCTAATGAATTTCAACTCAAACGGGCTGGCTGCACGGTGGGTTTTCGTGATTTAATCCCATGTATGACGTAAATACAAGCTAGTTTTCCTTAGAAAGTCCTAGACGAAAACACTCTCCCTAGACAAAAATCTCTTGCGTGCTTTGTCATATTTAAATAACTTAGCTACTTCTTTACTACGAAATCGATGTACATAAAGTTTTACTGATAAGAGATTAGCCAATAATTACACATATATTTGCAGTACTGAGGTCAAATCTTTACAGATACTGCTGATATATATACATTCTTTACATAATCCCTCTTAATGCAGTTTATCATTTGGTTAATGTGCTTTCAATACATAAAAAACAGTTGTGGTATTGATGAGTCTTTGTGTGTTGATGTGAACATTAGCATTAAGAGTTAAAAGGTTGATAGTATTTCTTATAATTTTGTGCGTAATCACAGTGCTCATCAAATATGATAAAATAATTTTACCATGTGTCTGGCTTTCTGCAGGTAAGTTCTAAAACGTTTCTTAAGTCACAGGATTTTCCATGCTTTCGGAAATTGTTCTGTTGACTTTTGGTGTTTCTAAAGTAATTGACATAGAATAGTAAAGTTTTGTATTTCTGAAATATAATTTAATGGAAATTGATTATCTTTATCATGTCTTTTTTTGAACGAAACGAAAATGTTCGAATTTTTTTATTCATTTTATTGTTTTATTTAGTTGCTAGTAAAAAGTGCGAAATGAACAAGAAACCTGATTTTTTTTTTTTTTTTTTATCTCGGATCGAGAAAATTTTGCCTCAAGTACAACTTTAAATTATATTTCCACTTCACTGAAAGGACTTTTAAGAAAATTTTCATCCCTTTTCTTGCTTTCATCAGTAATTATACTTTGTTAATTATACTTTGTAAATATTCTAATACAAAAGTATACCTTCAATTATTATAACTATTAGATACTTCAAATATTACACTAATTTTTCATATCAGAGAAAATGGAAGATTTCAGTTATACATCGAACACTTAACACGAGAAGCAGCAGCAAAACTTACATAACAGAATATTCTGCATTGGTGCAAATGTTCAAAATCCTTATCAATTAAAATAACTGAAATTTAAGTCTTGAATGATCACTTCATTTATTAGCATGATCTTCATATTTTTATGTTATCTGTTCACATAAATATAAAATATCAAATTACAAATTAACAAAGATTCCAGACTTTTTAAGGCAGTTAATAAATCGTACAAGAGTTCCGTTTCTTAGAAGACATTCTTTTGTAAATCTCAATGGAATAAACATCACTGTTTAGCTTAATAAACGCCTCTTTTTATTTTGTAGAATAAAATGTGTATATACAAGAAAAAAAAATTAGATTTGCTGGTAGTTACAATAGAGATGAATGCGTTAAGAACTCGAGCAAACATCTGCCAAGCTTCTGAAGCGCATTCTGTATCCTTGTTTGCAAAAAGCTTCAGTACTATGCTGAATACTCTTTCCGTTTCAGTCGAGGAGAGACATCAATTGTTGTTCGCTTCATCGGCATTTGCTTAAATTAGCGTACCGAGAAGTACATTCTGATATTTTAAAATCTTCATTATCTTAATTATTTGGTCTTTAAAATTGTAAAGTGATAATTAGACTTGAGAAAGGGAATTGAAAAACTAGATGGAAGTGATACTTGCATAGCAAGTGGCAAATATTCTTTTCTGATGAAGACAGGATTTAATTTTAAAAAGCATAAAATTTCTGCTGCTTACATGCAGTTCTAAATCATAAGACGAATTCTACAAATTCAGTAGCAAAAGTAATGCAATCGAAAGTAATTTCAGTTGTAAATAAAAGTTTATTTCACGCTTTAGCATTAACAAATTATAGTTATGCTTCAGTGCAAAATTCAATGAATTTTGAACATTAATGCATATGATCCTTTATCGCAGCTTTTCTTACAAATACGATAAATTCTACCAGTGATAATATTGCTTCTATTTGTAAGATGTGGACGGTAAGGGACTTTAAAACCTAAATTCAAATGCAGAAGGTATTTTAAATTTCTCCTATTGTTGTAATAAAATTTTGTTAGTAAGGGAAATGTTTCCGAAAACGTTATGCTTACTAATTTTGAGTCGCATTTCCTAGGTTATTTTTATTATTTAAACGTCATTAAGGTTTTTTAAGGAAAAATTTAGCTTTGGAAATTAAACAAAATAACTCAAATAACATTTATTAGTATTCTATTCACGTGTTATTTTTCGTTCTGTAGAAGATAAAGGCTTAATTTTTAAAATCATATTTTACGATTGTTTTAGCTGAGAATTTTTTAATAGATATACATATTTGAAGCAAACTTCGGCAATGAATTGAGTGAAAATTGTATCGGTTGGCTTCGTATATCTATTTGTACGGGGAAAAAATATTTTTTTCAAAGTATCGTATCAAATGTAAAACATTTTGAACATATAGAAAAATATTTTGTTATATATTTTATTTACATCATTATAGTTTCATCGAAAAATATCACAGTAGCATTTAAGAATTTCTTTAAACTGAAATCTAACTAAATGTAATTAATTAGATGTGACTGAATGTGATTAGATGTGCCAGTGGGATAATCTTACTAAATGTGATTAGATGATATTTTGCTTGATTACAAGAGGACTTAAAAAAACAGAAGTATTTAAACTACCGGCTATTTGAGAAGTAAAGAGCTTAAGATAAATAATATCAGAGGACTAAAGTTGTTTAAGAAACCAGAAGATTTTGGGAAACAGTGTGTATTCTGTGCACATCCAAATGTAAAATTAAAATTCACTTTTATCTCCACGGATGTTCTTCATAATTTTCTAGATTACCTTCAAGGCAAAAAATATATCCATATAACAAACTTTCTAAGAACTGTCATAATATAAACATTGCTTGGCAAATTCCAATTTCAGAATCCTTTTTTGAGTTTATTTAACTAAGAAAAAGTACACAATAGTTTCCTGCTTCGTGTCCAAATTTTGAACGATAACATCATGTGGAATGAAATACGAGGATCTACCATCCCTTTTGTATGCCATCATCCCCTTGTTAATACGTTTCGCCCGACATAATTTCAGTACTTCCAATCCCTAAAGACATTACACTACGTTACAAAATATACGTATGCCTTATTCCAAGATTCAAAACAAAAGCCCATTAGATTCTGAGTCAGATTCCAAACAACACGCTATTTGAGAAGGATTAATATTTTGAAAAAATACCCGATTTAAAGCTGCTATTATAGAAGCCGCCAATGTTTCTGTTTTTAATAATATATAGTATACTTGCATATAGAAAAGTTATTATTTGAAATAATACCGGAAAGGGGGAAGGGCTATTTAAAGATATACATAAAATTAAACACTACAAGTTCTTTAAAGAAAATCTTATCGCTTTTCCAAAATATGAACCCTATATGTAACTGTTACCATTTATCCAGGCATGACTTAGGATAAGTAACTGATTTCAAGAAGACCAAGAAACATATTTTTCTTGTAGGCTTGGGAAAATGGACCACAAATAAAACTGTTCTAGTTAAAAAAAAAAAAAAATCCGTTAATACCCTGTTCGATATTCAATAAATTCCGAAAAATTTGTCAAAATTTTTAAAATGTAATAGGATGGTATATTCAGGTCTACCTTTTGAAAACTTAAATCTGATGAATCGCAATATCTCTATGTTTTATATTACTTTACGGTAGTTGCCATATTGGCAAGTTAGAGATTTAAAAAATTTCCTCTGTCTTAAAGGTAGAGATATGCTTGTACTTTCTGACCTTTTATTAATGGTGTAATTTGTTGAAATAATGATAACAGAAAATTCAGACAATCTCTAATCCGCCAGCCTGCATCATTTATTTATGGCTGCTTCATAGAGTTTTGCAGCTATGCTCTTACGATGAAGGTTCTAACATAGCTTAACGTACATAGTTAATATTTTCTCAAATTATTAGATAAAATGCATCTAATAAGTGTTTCTATTTTAATATGCTTTGTAATTTTAATTCAGATAAAGATTAAGGTGATCTTGCTTTAATGGCTATTAGTCAAGCTTGTAGACTGTGAAAAATTTCTACAGCATCGGAATTTGTTGCAGTTATAATGCAGTAGAGGCTATTGATATATATTAAAGGCTATTTTTAATTAGTTCTCATATATCAATGTTGCAGTTTTAAAGTTATAAGGTATTTCTACCACCTTCCTAGCGTGCCTTGGTGGCGTAGTGGTTCTGTACGCTGGGCCGGTATACAGAGGTCCGTGGTTCGATTCCCGGCGAAGGCGGTTTCTAATTTTTCATCCGGCTTTTCCTCCGCGCTTTCCAATTAACCTAATGTATATACAGTGGCGCCCGAACTAAAAGGGTGGTGGATGATGATTTCTGTCCACCCAAGATTTGGCGATTGAGTCCCCTAAAAACCCCAGTCACCCTTTAAAAGGGGGAGTATATAAGGTATTTCTCCCACCTTCCTAGCGGGCCTTCGTGGTGTAGTGGTTCTGCACGCTGGGCCGGTATCCAGAGGTCCGTGGTTCAATTTCCGGCGAAGGCGGTTGTTAATTTTTCATCTCTCAGGCTTTTCCAATTAACCTAATGTCTCTACAAAGTAATATATGTTAAACTTTACGTAATGAAAATACTTAAATCTAATAGTGTATATAATATTTAGAGCTAGCCAATAAAAGTTTACTCATTTAGATTTCTTAGATCTTTAAATGCTTACTATTTCTTTTACTAAATTAACACATGATGCTTGAATTAAAAGTAAATATTTAAGATAATAAATCACTAAAATAAGAGTTAAAATATTATTTTGGATGACGTGCTTTCAAAATTTATAGACAATTTCGCATTCCCTAATAGCAGTAAAGGTTTATGGTTAAAATTTCGTTCGAATCAACACTTTAATCAAATACACATACAACCTTAAAAGTACCTTGAAACTAAATTTTGCATGTACTTCTCTCTCTCCATCTTTTTGCATAGTTGCATTTTAAATAACTGATGAAGACTAGACTTACCTGTTCTCCAGAATTCAATCTCATATTCACTTTATTCCCATAATAAAATACATTTTCTTCGGAAAGAAATTGCCCATTGGAATTTATTGGAATTTGAACGTAAACGAGATGCTCTGTTCGGCAAATCCCAGGATTGAAATCGTTGACACCTTCGGGCGCCGAAATATACCACTGGCCGCCAAAAGAGGTTTATGCGGTCGCCGGAATCCAGTATCATATTTTACGCCTTCATAGATTACGAGCCTAGGTAGATCATCTGGGATTAACAGATTCAGGCCTCAAAAGCACGAGATTTGATACGCGACGCCTGTTAGCACAACAGACGGAACTCAAAAGGGGCCGTTTCCAAACCTACTGCAGTAAGAATCAAATACTTTTTTCTCCAGTGTTTTCAATATTGGGGGTTATGTATTATTAAATATCGTAACTCTCTGAAATGTTATTATGCCCAAATATTTTTGCAAAATATTTACTTTAAGTACTTAGTTGCTGCTGCGTTTAATAATTTTCCCCTCCTTCAAAATATGAAATTATTTGTCTAACTATTTCATTAAACAAGAAACCTCAGGAATTTTTAAATACTTTAAAATACTGCATATGGTGTTATATTTTAGGAATACTATCAAATATTTTTTTAAAGTTTTTGTAGATTGTGTTTGGGTGTGGTGATGAAATTTGACTAAAGGGTTTGATTTCCTGCAATTAAATACTGATCTTATAGTCATGTGTTTGTAATTTTATATGGACTCAGCAGATTATTCCATTAAGAGCTGCAGGATTGATGAAAATTTTGACTCTGATTAAAGGGGGGGAGACATGAATTCTTTCCTGTTTCAATTCATTTCAGTTAAATTAATGAAAAATTTTTAACATTTCCTTTTTCACTAGCATATGCCTAAACATTTCATTTTATAGTAGCTTTTATTACACATGACTTTCAATTAGCTTCATATCGCTTGAAATTTAACTGTTAACCATGAAAACGTTGCGTAATAATTCCTGTGATTACAAATTTCTGCAGATAAGAAGTTTTCCTTTAAAACTGAATATTTTAAATTGAAAATGCTTTTCACTTCTTTTAGTGCACTTATTCTACTATGTCTTATTGCTGCTAATATTTATTTCGTTCAGTAATCACAACTATTCAATCTGAATTAAAATGATTTTTATAATCGGTTTTCATTGTTGCTTTCTTTTGTTTGACTCTAATATTTCTATTAATTGAAAGCCATAAAATATTTAATGAAATTAATGAATATTTATCTCGTGACGTTTTGTAAACTACGTGAATAATATATATATATATATATATATATTATTCACGTATACACATAAATGTATATACACGTATATACATAAATGAAAAAAGCTATTTTTATATCAATTTAAATAAATAGACTAATTTGTTGATTAATGTTACCTTTTGAACGCCAAGCTTTCTTCCATCTTTCAACATAACTTTCCTCCCGATTTTTATTACAGGAAGGAGAATTTTTTTTTCGGGGGGGGGGCGGGCAGCTCTTGTTTTCCTGTAACATATTAACTTATTAACACATTTTAATCGTGAAAGTTAATCATAAGTAAAGTTTCACCAACTTCAGCTGCACCTTTTGTTTTACATGTAATGAAGATTTAACTTCATTGCTTCTGGTGATAATTTTGATGGTCTAATATCTCACAAAATTAACATAAATTCCAATAGATTGGCAATGGATAGTACTATCAACCAGTAGATAAAGCAAATGGGTAGTTGTTAACAATTTAAGGATATTTTTTACGCATGAATATATGACGCTGGCCTCCTCATTTTAAACAAGTACTTTGTATCAATTGAATACAGTTGTTTTCCAATCTTAGGAGCACAAAATAACTTTTAAAATTAACGATTCATTTGACTATGTTAGAATTAAAGAGTCAATTGGAATTAGAGTTTTAACGTCAACATTTTTACTATTCGTCTATTGTATTGGTGACATTTACTTTGCATTACCTTTTTAGCAACTGAAAACAGTTGTTAGTGTCTTCAGTTTCTTTCAAGCGAAGAAAACTGAATCAAGAAATGTCGTATTCTCTCAGAATACATACGTGTTATAATGTTAATGATTGAAAGTGTTCCTATCCTCGAACCATGATCTTTTGTTTATTCATTTATTTATGTTTAGTTCATGTAATATATATGTTTATGAATAAATGTTTCTCATTATTAAAAAACTGATTTTTTTTTTCCACTCTTGACCATTGCAAAGATTTAGTTTATGTCAGCTTTCAAGTCTTCAGATAGGTGAAAAGTTAAAGTGAAACTCTCCTTTCTTCTTGCTGGTTTATGTTGTTATAAATATTTTTAAATGCTTTCTTCATCTTTAGCATGAATATTTTAACTGTAATACTTATTTTTCTGTACAAAACTCCTTTTTTCTTACTGCAAGGAAGATTTGAAACAATTATTTCGACTGCATCTGTAAGACTTCTATCTTTCAGTTTCATGTTTTCTTATTGATCAAACTCTGAACGTGAAATCTGCAGATACATAGGAAGAAAAAGCATCAGATTTTTATAGCGAAATATCTATTTCGTTCCCTGATTTAATTCACAAAAATTTTGCTTGTGTATTGAACACAAAAGATGAAAGTTAGTCTAAAGTACCAATTACAATATACAAGTTTCGTGCCACTGCATTATTTTGTTTTCGCACTAAATGAATTTAAGATCATACAATATATATATATGTGTGTATGTATTTGGAAAGAAATAAATCATGAATATGTGTTATTCTTTGGGAAAATTTGAAATTCAGAGTAACTGACACATTTATTAGTTCAAAAAATATATCTTCCGATCTATCGATATTGTATGCAGACTGCATCTCTGAACTTCAAGTGTCAAACTAGGACTAAAATAAAAGAGTGAAAGGCCTTACGGCTAAAATTCAAAACCGATGGAAAAACAAAAACAAAGTTTTCCCCTAATTCTTTACTGCTGGAATGCGACCCTCGATCTAACGATGTGTGGGCTGGATCCAACAGCAAAAGCCGGAGAAAGTCGTGAGTCTTTTGGGAAAAGAAGTGTGCCGCTTATTAATGCGCGTAAGCCGGCGAGGAAACTGCTTGCGAATTCAGTCTCCGTGGTCCATCCATCTCTCGGTCACTCTGGGACAGGAAAAAGAGTGGACCGGGCCATTACGGAGACGGGAGGAAGTACTTACGAATTTATGAATTCCCGGCATGGCTTCAGCCTCGAGTGACGGCGGAGTATTGACTTTCGTATGCCTCAAATATTTGCCCAACTCTCTTTCCCTTGGCCACAAAAGGACGACAATTACGCGAATGACTGCCGACGAACTACTCCAACACGACAATTGCATTTCCACAATGACGCCCTCACTTGCTTCCCCCCGTCGGGGACTCCCTCTCCCTTTCTTCTCTCTGGATTAGGTCCCTTAATGACGACACGCCACCGATTAAAAGCGCATTTCAGGCATTAAAAAAAATAATACCATTGCCATCAAACTTAACCTAAAGTGTTACATAGCAAGGCTCAACATTTAACTCTGGTTCTTGTTAAATCAGCTCTTTGAGAAGAAAATCGATTATTTTCATGCGACAACAAGTGTTGAAAATCAAATGTCTAGTTTGCCCCTAATTTACGTGAAAATTTATAAAATATAGTAGTAGATTCAAATGAAAATAATAGAACATGGTATTAAAAAAAATGATAATTTCTCTATTTTCTAATTTTAAATTCGCAAACAATAATTTTTCGTAGAATGGATAAATTGTTTCGTGAAAATTATATGCTTTTAGTAACCCCCTAACTTCAGACCTTTAAATTTTAATGCAACTCGTCAAATCACTCAGCAACTAAAAACTATTTTTTCTGTGAAACAGCAGTAGCATAGACCACTGAAGACAAAGAAATCTTTGGTTTCAGCGCAGTCATTTCGGCGTGTATCTTAATAAATTCTTTGACTGCAGTTTCCTGCAGTAGCATACGTTAAATAAAAAGGGAGGAAAGAATATTTTTTTTCTGTTTATAAGTGCAGTTACAATGGCCAATGTTAGTTTGGAGGATTTTAACTTTAGGAATTAAGGGAATATTCACAAATATTTTAAATCCTTACTTTACACTACATTGCTATGTCATATGTCCACACGATCTAGCAAGTAGGCCTATTTCGTGAGACGTTATATCCTTTCTCTATTTTCCAGGCGGTTTGGTTAATAGCTAGTTACCAGAAAGCTGCCATTCTACCTGACATAAGAGCTTTAATTTATCTTTCAAATTTAAACGGTACATTGCTAATCATTTTGCAAAAGATATATACTTTTTAATATTTTATTAATTTATTTTGTTTTACAGTAATATCTATAATGTATATAAATGATGCAATTTATAATGCATGGGATTGATGTAATTTATAAGATATTTTAAATGATAATTCTTACAATAAATAGCTTCTCCATTATCATAATTCAAAAAAGATGTTTCTAAAGGCATGTATTAGATATTTTAGTGTTATATATATTAGATGTCCTCTTCTCTGCATGCCTTCGCGGTGTAACTAGAAGCACTCTCACCGCGTATTCGGCAGGTCCGGACATCGAAGCTTGGCGAGGACTATGAGGATTTCTTCAATTTCCTGCCATTTAAAAATTCTAATGACTTTACGTCTCGCTTTCTTATAATTAGTTTTCTATTTCTAATTAAGAAATGTAATTAATTTGGCCCTAGTTTTCTAATGAGTTGTTTTTGCATATTTGTTTATTAGTTGTATTTCGTATGTGCTTGCATGTTTGTTATTTGTTAACAGGATCGCTAGTAATCTGAATGAACTCTGTACATATGTTTTCTTCAATTCTAATCGAAGTAAACTATACGAATAAAGATTTTCGTGGATGTTTCTAGCTGTATGTAAATACTGTAAATTAGAGTTTCTTAGAAAGTTAATGCAGAAATAGTTCTTCTACCAGTGGGGAAAAAAAAAAAAAAAAAAAAAAAAAAAAACTTGTACCTGTATTCAACGGCTAGAGGGTAATTAAGAACTGTGGATCTCCAACTTTCTATGAAAGACAAATGCTAATTTTGTCTTATAACATACTTTCAATGAACATTATCCTTTGGGCTGATTCCAAATTCACACTGTTTATATTCACCTTAGAAAAGGAAGGTGAAATTGCCCCCACCCCGCCATGCAAGCTGTCACTGCCACTTATATCTAAGAAGTATTTTGTAACAATGGCAGGTCTAATTAGAATCATTATTAATTTATTTATGCCTTTTTCTTTTTAATTTTAAACTGTTGTTTCTTAAATTCATAAATTTATTACAAACTATAAGTGTAAATCTTAAGTAACACGTTGAATAAAAAAATAACATAAAAGATATTTTAAAACCCTTTTTAAGCTACCATTTGCATTCATTTCTTGGGTGTTTGCTTTGCACGAGTTATAATGATATAGTTCATTTCTTTCAATCATGAACGAAAAGCCTTAAATTTAAATTGCTGAAAGCCTTTCCTCTAAATCTTTCAAATATAGGTGCTTCAAAACATATATTTCCCGATTCCTTTAAGACGAAAGAACTTCATTTCACTATATAAGCCTCAGAGGATGCTATTTTATGTTGATCTTCTAGCATTTTGCGTTTCCTCTAGTCGAGTTTTCTAGTATTTAAGACTGAGATTTAAAGGCATTTAAATATCATTCACAGATATCTTTCGTAAGCAAAATTAAAACTTTTAGATTTTGTTGAAACTATAACTTTATAAAATCTGGTTCTTTTGGCTATCATACAAAGTGTCTAGATCTCAAAGTTTAGCCTGGCGACTTCTCACGCAGGCGTGAAGAGTAACACTGGAAAGGGTATAAAATACCCATTTTATTTATTCTCTTTAACAGAAATGCACGGACTACTTGTTCACAAAAACACCGAGTACTTGCTCTGAGAACTTAAAGGTATATTTAAGAATACATTCGGAAGGTAGAAGTAGTGCTATTGTTCATACTTTAATTCAACCTTACAGGCTGACTCACCAGGAACGCTAAAGCCTGGACCCCCGACCTTAGGATTGACCAATTAGGGTCTGCCAAACGGGGTTTAAATGTATCCAAACCTCAGAGACCTCTCTCAATGGCGGCGCAGACCCCCACAGTCGCAGCCCGGCTTTATACAAAGCCTGTGGACAAGTTTTCAAATTGTAACGTTAAGCAGGGCTCTCTTTCTTTAACCCTGAACGCTAAGACAAAAAAGTACGAGTCAACTTTGCCTCGGGACACCAGTCCCTCGGCATCGAAATCGCTTGGTGCCTTGTCCGCTCTGTCAGTCCCCGTCACTGGGACTACGGAGGCCATCGATTGGGTAGGCTATCTCCAATCTAGCTTCACAACAGCCTGAGGAACGAACACGACAGTACCAGTACGGTCCCTGCCAAGCCTGAACCAACTGAGAATAAACTCGGGCTCTAGTCCTATGAAGACAACTTATATACCCCCTGGTCGAGACTGCCTAAGTACAGATCCTAGCCAGTATTTCCCAGGAATTCATCTGAGTTAACCCCCGGGGGGGGCTGACTCAGCAACCTACATAGGCGATAGACTAACTGAGCGGCCAGAATGCGTAATCTCTATTTAAGATTAGCAACTGGAGGACTAAACAAACGTGCGCTACACTAGCGAAATCACGCTCTGTCTAATCCTCTCGTTTCATCGGTTTAAATATACTCTCTTACATACTTGATTTGCATCTTGGCAAGGAAATGTGTGGGGAAATAGAGATTTCAGAAAAGATACCAAAATTTAAATAACTGGTTAGTGAACTAAGGGTAACCTTACAACTTCATTTCATTATGACAAATGCTGAGATCTGTAGTTCAGTTATAAAATTAACTACATTTGGAAAATTTAATTTTAATATAATTAAATTTGAAATATTTAATTCCAATAACTTCAAATTTGAAGCACTTGCTTCTAATAATACTCCGCTTGAAAAATTTATATTCTAATAATAGCAAATTTAAAATATTTACATTCAATATCCTTCCAAAAGAACTAATTACTTATCTATCTTTAAGCGTGATTTAAAGCCATTATTTACGTATTTATCTGCCGTCTGCAACTCTGCAGCAATTAAAAACAATTTCTGAAAACAGTTTCCATATTGATTTCTATTTAGATAGTGACTTTTTTTGCTTCATCTTTTTTGATATTTCTTTATATTTTTCATCCTCTTTCAAAAAGAAAAAGAAAAAGCATGCTTCATCTCACTGATGACATCTGCCTCATCTCACTAGGCTCATTCATCTGGTTATAAGTAGATGTTATTTTAAATTGCGTTCATTAATGTAAAAATAGTCATTATTTATTTTACCTGCAAAAAAGATGGTCTTCTTCAAGTTCATTTTGGTTCACCTTTTTATTAATTTCCGGTTTAATAACCTACGCACCGGAAAGAGCTTAAAATACCTTACATTTTGAAATACAAGAGAAGAATAGTTCTGGTAAATCTGCGACTTCTGGGGCAGGAACATAATTATTTTGTCAATGATATGTGACTATTCACGTGTGGATCGGCCGATGTTTACATCATCTGTGCGCGTGAACCATAAAAATCTTTTTGGAGACGATGTTTCTTTTATTTACCAATAATTTCCTGGCGGATTATCTTCCCATTGCAACTTTAGCCAAATCTCAGTTTGTAAAAGCAAATTGTTATTTTTTCTTTAGTTGTTTAAGTTATAGGATTTTTTTCTGCAAACGTTCACTTTTGCTTTAATAACGTCGTTGACCCTTCCATTAAGATTAATCAACCGCGCTAAAGAGGAGAACAATGAACTGGGACTCGCATCTCCCGCTGCTGGGACTTAACTTCTTGCATCCAGTCTTCATCTGGACTGGAGTCGCTGAACTCTTTTCATCAAGTAGATTATCTCATAAAAGTAAACACCTACGGAAGCAAATGGTGCAGTCAAATTTTGATAAATTTTCTATCAGGTTGAAAGAATATACTGCAGCTTTCGAAGAACTTCGGCGCAGTACGGAATTTCTAACAGCGCTGGGGCTTCGGACATCTTACGGATCAGTGTAAGTTTCTTATTTATTTTTTTACCTTTTGCAATATTCCGTCAAAGATTTTAAGGTCATTAGCAACATATTCGGATTGCCACGCAATATCCTTTTCTAGTTATACCTTGGGAAGGATTTGTTTCATATTAATGAAAAGTAACCTAGTTAAGAACTAGTTTTCTAATACCAAGAAGTATGTTTACTTAATATGCACGTGATTTTTATTTCATACGCATTTTGCTTTAAACTGCTTTCTAGTCCCCACTTCTTTTTCTTTTCTTCTTCTTTTTTTTTGGGGGGGGTGGAGGTATATGAATTAGATTCAATTTAAAGCATTAGTATTTCCATTAATTTTTCAGTGTACGAAAACAAACTGGTTTTTCAATGATCAGCAGTACCTTTTGTTTTATGCTTAATAAATATAATAATTAAAATAGAATAAATAAAACATGTAACTGATGGTGAAAATCCGCTTCCTGAAAATAATATATATCCTAGAGTTTTTAATATTTTTAAAAAATCCAGTTTAAATACAATATTTGCACTTTTTTCTATAAAATAAGGAAATGATTTCTATTTTTAAGAAGGAAATGATTTTCATAATTTTGAATTATTAACTCCTTATAAGATTGTAGATACGTAAGAAATTATTTATTTTAAATTGAATAAGAACTTGCTTTATAATTAATGAGCTGTTAATAAATTTGCTTTATAATTAATAAGCTGCTAATAAATTTGCTTTATAATTAATAAGTGGCTAATAAACCTACGTTATAATTAATAAGCTGTTAAATAGCGATTTTTATCAAATATTTTTAATTCAATATTCCATCACTCACACCTTTACTGAACGATTACATAGTCCATTATTTTTCTCTTTTGTAGACGCGTTTTCTGTATTTTAAAATAAGTATTTTTCTAAAAACACCTAAAATAATTATTTCCTCTCCCACAACTTAATTATTGTAGTTTCTGATATTATCTACTAGAATTGAAACATTTTTCTTGCCTGTATTGCACAAGTACCTACATCTGATTGATGGTGCGAATAATAATATGCATCGTGATTGCCTTTATAACCATGAACCTCCATAAAATCTAAACGAAATGTGATATAATTTTTTTTTTTTTTTCTGGTGGGGAGCAACACATTGATATTTATTTGTATACAAAATCCGCTTACTTATTTTCTTGTACAATTCATAGCGTGCAGAATACTTATGTTAAGTACTCTTCAGAAAAGCTGAGTGCATAGTACAATTCACAGTGAACATCAGATACACTTGTCTAAGAGAATTTTCGCATTCCGGAAAGTCCATCATCAAGACTTTAAAAACATGAGCGGCACTAAACGTTTGTAGAGACTCCTATTGTGTTTCAGAAAAATGGTAATAGCCTAAGACGCATAACTGAGAAGGATATTGAATCCATTTTGTAAATTTGCTAAGTACAGAGAAGTACATTCGCTTAAACTCCAGGCATTTGAGCTACCACCTACAAGAAATGTTGCTATTGACTTACTTGTACCTGGCTGCCACCAGAGTACATTTGTTACCAACACTGCAACACAAGGGTAAACCTGCATGTCCTAAGACTAGACCTGCCTGAACTTTGTTGAAACCCCAATGAACTAGTTCCCCGTGCTTTTCATTTAACAAGCGTATGCTTGGCAAGCCGTTACCTTTTCCTGAAGTACACTACAGATCTCCACAGAGCTGTTTTCGCCACACTCGTATTTAAAGTCTGGATGGGGTATTTTTTCTGTATTTTGTGAGGCATTTCTTCGGATTTATTTTCCCACTTTATATCTATGAACACTGGGCCTACGGAATAGCTGTTACAAACTATGGGTGTCACCCGTGAAGGAAAAAAAAAATATGAATATAGATGTAGCTTTGTGAATTTTGGTTACGAATGTGAAAAAAATAATAATCTTATCTGCTCAAGGTTTTATGAAAACAAAAACTGAGAAAGCAATATTGAAATCTGCAGATTTCATATGAGATGAATCGTGAATTCTGAGTCCGGTAATGAAGATGAATAATAAATAATATGACTCTTAGTCATATTAGTTAGTTAGTGACTTCACTAACTTCTGAAACGATGAGAAATTTCTTTATTTAAAACTGCTTTTTTTGCGACAGATATTTTCATTCATAAACCATACGTGGCCCCATTTCCCGCTGTCCGTAATAACAGACGTAAACTTCTTTGCAACTTTAAGCAAAATACAAGTAAAAGAAGTACACAAGAGGGAAATCCCCAATGAACTAACAGTGAGTCAAAATGACGTCTTCTGTGCCATCCCACAACTTCGTTGTCCCTACTTGAGATGGCCAACGTTGATAAAACTAGTTAAGGCTTGCACTTACAATAAGATTATGATCATTGCTTTCATCATCAACTCCGTTTTGACCTATTGACAAGTGATGTGAATTCATTTCCTGTTGATGTAGTTCACGCACTTTGTAACTGTTACGTTTTATCTGCAATCTTTTTAATGCATGCAAGCATTTTAATTTAATTGTCTATAGTAATATTTTCTTTCTTCTGAAGCTTCAGGTATAATAATATGGCATTGTTCGTGGCCACCTCACAGATTGCATTTTCATTTTCAGGCAATATTAATATACACTGGAAACCGCTTGAATGCTGACCTTTGATTTTGAATTTATGGACAATTTTGGTAAGTGTTTCCAATTCTTTTTCAATTTTTGTTATTTACCATTTTCAAAAGTATTAATTTCTAGAAAGTGCAAATGATTTTTACAAAAACAACTATGTATTTACGTGATTTACTCGTACAATAGTTTAGTTTGTCAGTCTTCTTTAGTCAAAATAAACTAGAAAACTTATTATTAGGGATTCATATTAAATTACTCAGTTGATTTATGAAATAAAATCATCAGTCGTAAGGTTTGTATAATAAGTTAACTTGCTTTTGCTTTTAATACTCAAACCGTGCATAGCTAAATTTAATTTTCGAAGTTTATTGCTTACATCCGTATTTTGTTATTACGTATTTTATCGTAACTGAATGTGTTTCCTTAGCATAGAATGTTATTCTAAACCTTTGTTCTTGATGTCTGAGAAGCGTTAAAAGTTAAGTTTGGAAGAATGAAAACTTCACCCCACAAATGAAATCAAAAACGCTATCACTCTCACCGAGATAGGAGAGAGCGGGACTATAATCTTAAAAACTCTACCTAAGAATAAAATTAATCTAAAATTTCAGAACTGCATATTTGAAAATTGGCCTTTCAGAATTTTTTTTTTATATTAGATGTTCCATGATCTCAGCAGTTAAATTTTATCTACAAATTTTTAATACATTGTTTTCATTAACTTAGATAAGGTAAATATATCAATTATTTTCGAACAAACTTTTTATGCGAAAACAGCTTATGAATAGAACTTGTGTAATTAAATTATGTAAACTTAAGAACCATTGCCAATTCTCTTGAAACAGGTACACATGCTGGTTAAAAATTTTGCACACTATTTCTGTGCGTTTGGTTTATTCTTGTATCACTTTATTATAATGAACATACGAAGATTATAGTCGTACTTAGTCAGTTTTTCAGCAATGGTATTTGACATTTACAGTACTAGAGATTCAATCTAAATCAATGATTCATATAAAATGTTAAGCTTTTTAAATAGGAATAATTAACATTCAATCCATTCAAGCGTTTCCAAATTTCGTACTTCGTTGGAAATTCTATTACCACATACTTAGTTTTGTAAAAATGGCACTAGGAAATTGTAAAATTCCAACCCTATATATTATTACACTAACTGTCACTGCTAGATAAAAAACTTTTCAAATTCATTACATTATATTTTAATCTGATTAATTTTAAATGCTTAAAACTACACATTAAAGTAAAATTTTCTGTGAAGTACAGGGGGGTAGAAAAGTAATTCTCATATTTTTCCATATGACGAAAATTCGGGGGTAGTTTTCTACCCCGACGCAGGCACTGAGTTTTGGATGTAGTAGATCCACATTTCATATTTTAAGGTGCAATTTCACTGCTTTCAATAATGTAAAGGTAAAAAATCATCATTTTTATTTATATTATTTTACATATTTCAAAACAAAAATCAATGCAAATTTATTATTTCATGAGTATTAAGAAGGAAAAAAAAATTATGTGATTGTGAGATAAAAGTAATGAATCTGAAAAGTTTCTGGTAATAAATATCAAGCATTTTTAACACAGTTGTGTTAAGCGGTGTTTACTTAAAAAACAAAATTGTGCAGAAGCTTCACGATACTTTAAACGGATCAAATATTGTTTCATGGCATATAAAAAATACACTTTGTCATGATGTATATTCAGATATTTCTAATAATGAGAAGGCTTTGTAACATAAGTCGCTGTTATTGGCATATCATTTGAGCTCGTTTAATACAGTTGTTATTAGGAATAAATTTCAATTTTAATTACATCGAGGCACAAGCAGTTAGTTCCTCCTCCTTTTGTAATTAGGTATTTTTTAACGTATGAATTTTCTGATTTCTTTCGTTTTTATTATTTGCTACAGACTATCTTCTTTACATAGGAATTTCCCACTTAAAAAGACTTTCTTGTTATACATCAAGGCGTTTAAGACTGCTATCAATTTTTTCTATGCAAAGATCTACGATCTAATTCAGTCTCCCCCAAAAGAAATTTAACGCTGTTAAGTAGTTCAGATTGCATGTCATCCTTACAGTAAGCGCTTTACGAAAGTGCTGTCGACTTCAGAACGATTGTTTTTTTCCTTTTTTTTTCGCCCTAATGACGATTTGTTTTATTTCGTCATCCTGTAAGTAGCTTCCGATTTGCACGAGCGCTAATTTCCGACAAGGTATGTAAAAAAAAATATATATATATATAAGAACCAAAAAGAAAATTTCACGAGCGAAGCGCGGGAATCGAAAACAAGAGGAGAAAGAATATTCCAAAAAACGCAAGGAATGTAATTGCTTCCACAAAATTGGAGACTCTGCTAATGAAATCCTCTTAGTAAATTAAAAATGGCGGAGATTTATTAGAAATATAAGTTCTTCTAAATGTTAATACGTTTAAGTAGTTTCAGTTTTCTTTGACAATCTGTAAGAGCTAAATGAAGTCTAGGGTCATATCTGTAATCGGACTAACGATGGCTGATGTTCTTTGAAAATCGATTCTTTGAAGTTTAAATTTAATAAAATAACCAAGCATTCGCTCCGTTTCTACGGAGGTTACAATTAAAGAAAATGTATAATCGACAGAAGAGGAGGATCGGACGGAGGACTTGAGTGCCGTTGTGTGGAAAAAATGAATAGCCATGTACTGTAGTCAGCAAATAAAATAATTTTCATCATATGAGAGGGTTACCAGATTAAAATTATAATCAGAACTTCAACAATTATAATAAAAAGGCCATAAAAAAACGAACGGATTTAAATATAATTTTCATACTATCATGCACTAGAATCTCCAGATCTGTGAGAGGTAATCTCTGTCCACTGAAATGAGTAGGATTTGCGGCATGAGTCGTGACAGATAAGTCTTTTGTCATTTATGAAGGTGTAATGAAATCTTTAAAGCGTTTATTTTTAAGTTTTAACTTAACCCAGGCTCTCATTTAACAGCTCATAAATGTCAAATATCCATAATTAGTAACTGAGACTACTGCATTACTAGCTAGTTCTATTAAACAACTAAAGGCAGTTTAGAAAAAAGTAGTAGACTTTGTGTATAAAGAACAACCTAATATTGCCTCTTGTCTAGTAACTTTAAATAGTAATAGTGATTACTCTACAAAAAGCCGATTAGTGTGAATGACATTTCATCGTTTTTTAATACGATCACGAATTACAAGGTTAAATTTCAAGATGTACAGACGAAACTGGATTCTGAAGCTTAGTTTCTTTGCTGTTATTATTACCCCCCCCCCAAAAAAAATCAGAAAGTTTGAAATTTGAATTTTTTTTAACCACAGGAAAACTCACTGTTTTTTTACTGTGTTAATTTCAGTGCTAACGTCCGTGCATGACACTCCTCAAATTATTTTTAAAAGTGAGAAATGAGCTGTTTTGCATTACTAATCTGAATATGTTTATACAAGACAATTTGTTTATGCTCATATCAGTTACACATCAAGAGGTGACATTGAAGGAGGCATATTGCAACAGTAAAAAACGATTGTTTTTTTTAACTTTCATTGAAACTTTTTTAACATTTTAGAGTTTGATGTAGTTCTTCGAAATAATGAGCACTTACATTATATAATATGGTAGTATATAATATGGTAGTATGCAATTCTTATTTTAAAAATTAAATTGCATTTTAACAAACTGCCCTAATGATTCTCTTACAATAATAACGACCAATATCACATAAAGATCTATGTAACGTTCACATGCTTCTTGAAAGAGCGAAGAAACTTAACTTTTCTGGAATTCATCAATCATTAAATCATCTGAATTGAGGCCTTCCAAAATGTGAACGTATAAAAGGAGGACCAGGATTAATTGTTCGTACTGAGCAGTTATTAGGACAGAAAATACACGTAGTAACTAGAAGTCATTTCGAGTAATAAGCTTTTCTAATTTAACTTCTTAAAAGTAGAAGCATTTATTTATTATTTAAAAGTATTTATCACGGTAAAAACAAAATTATTAAATTTTGGCAATTCGATTAATTTTAGTGAAGTTTTGGTTTGGTCTGGAAGTACAATTCAGTGAAACTGTGTATGCTTCTTATAATATTTATAAAAAAACTTAACTGTAAAGCTCATTTAAATTTATGCATTCAAATGTAATTAGTTTAAGGTCTACTGTAGCCTTTTTGAATTCATTATCTAGATCACCACTAAAGTCAGTCTATTCTACAGTAGTGAATCGTATGGTTTCTGCAGCAGTGAATCGCAGTGAATCGCAGTGAATCGTATGGTAACAGGACAAAACCATTTTGAAAGGTGAGGCGACAAGTTTTGGTACTATCGAGCAAAAAAGGGATCTAAACTGAGATGGATTGTGAAATATTATTTTTTCCTTTGTACTCTTGTTAAATACTTCAAGATCGAGTACCTTGTTCTTATGTATGTCTGCAACATTAGAGATAAAGTCCTGCTTATTCATGCGAATTAATATTACGCGCACGAAAGAAAGAATTGAGTTACTGAAGAAATACAGAATAACAAAGCTTTTACAGTCTAATAACAATGGGACTTGCTTAATAATTTTTAAATAAAAGTTCGGTAACTATATAATATTCAATAACACTCAGCGTGGTTCCTTTCAGTAAAAATCTCACATCAATCTATTATAATAAGTCATTGCACTCTGCAGCAGTGAATCGTATGGTTTTCCTGTTAACATTTTCAAACATTTTTTATAAAACGAGTATTTTACTAAATTTGAAATTATGAACATTTAATGAGGAAAAGTATAAATTAAATTTTCTGTTCCTCTATAGAAGAACTTGAGGGCTAAAGTGGAAATGTTGCATTATTTTCGAAGAAATGTGGGAGGAAGTGGGAATCTGTCTCAACAAATTTGTAGTTCATTTACATAATATTTTTCGCATATGCATAGCTAATAACAACAGATTCTTCATATCACCTTAAACAATTATTTAGAAGATAGGATTTAGAGGTTAGAACTAAAAGATGAAATTTAAATTTAGTAATGCAACTGAAATCTGATATTTAAGTAAATTAAGTACGAGAAAGTTTTTTTTTTTTTTTTTTTTTCCAGCAATTAAAAAGAACAGTTAAATTACTGATGTTACCTTCATATTAGGGCGAACTTCATATTAAGCCAAACTCATTAACTGAATTTTCTAGGAAGACGAGATATGTTAGTCATACTGTAGAAAATAAAATGTTTTTTCATTATAATTTTACCAGGAATATGTATTTAATTAATTATATGTATTGACTGATACATTTAGGAAATAAAATGAAAGAACGTTGAATAAGTATTATTAGTCACAGAGGCAGTGAAAACATAAACTATCAATCATACTAGGCACATTCCCTGATGGCGCAATAAAGAAATAATTAAACACAATTTTATTTTTGAATAGCAAAACGTTAATCATTTATGTCATTGTTTATTGGTTGCTTAGTTACCTGATTATGATAACGCAAGGTACTGATATGAAGCCGTTATATTAACTGCATATTTTACATATTATTTAAAGTTAGCTAGCTTAGCAGTATCACAGTGTGTTAAATAACGAAGAAATCTTAAGTCACTCTGGTACAAAATTATTCAAGCTGTATATTCAGTCGAAAAGAGACTCGTTGATTTGAAATGTATGTCACCGTTGGCAATAGCAGATATTCGTTGGGGTTAAATGCGGCCTGAGCATTTTTTTCCTGAGATAGATTCGTCTCTTCGCATTTTTTCAACCCCCCTCCCCGGAATGAATCGAATGTTGAAAGTTTGTCATTTATCATTCCTAACTAAAGGGAGGGGAAGCAGATATATAATGATATAATATTAATGCATCATTAAAATGCATGAATGCTATAATAATAATAATAATAAATATTGGTAAATTCTCATTTACTAAATTAGAAAAATTCACAAATTAAAAATTAAAATTCACATGCACTTTTTAAATAATTCTTTACAACTGTCCTGTCCTTATTTAAAGTTGACCAAAACGCCGACAAAGGACGGTCGTTGTTCTTTAATTTTATAACTACGTATATTACGCACGGGGGATTACTTATTTTTCTATTTGAAATGGTTTAGGAGGTATGTTTGCGATTGGCAAAAGCTCCTTAATGGTTTTTGAATAGTTATATTAATCATAATGGAATCACGTGATCAATTAAAAATTGTCAGCTGTGTAAATTTTGTATTCAAGCGTGAATAAAACGTTTTAGCCCGAGCCACACTAATCTGATCAAAATTTATATATGAGTGAATAAAACTATTTTAGCCTTGGCAACACAAGATTTAGGTAGAATAGAATAATTTAAGCATCAAATAGACTATTTTAGCTTGGGCGGCACAAGATATAGAATTTGAATGAAGTTAGTATTCAGTAACAGTTTAGGCTACAAAAAGAGTTATCAGTTAATGTTTTTTAAATAAAAATATGCAAAATATAAGAAAATTAAGTATGAAAATATCAAATAATTTGTTTGGGTATTTCATGTCTTATAAACCCCAGATTCAGTGCCTAACAGCATATTTCTGATATGGAGACTTGTAAAGTGTGACGGAGAAAGTACACTCGAATTACTTTTCAACTTATCACGCCATATTGCGAAGTATGGCCTTCAAACTTTAATAAATAAAAACGAAATTTTATGTAATTATTATTATATTATCTTGCAGGGTTAAGAATAATTAACGGTACTCACAGACAATTCTTTTAACTTTTCAAATTTTTTATTGCATTTCCTGTTTCTTAAAACTATAATTTAATAGTACACCTTATAAAAAGAAGAATTGCTTGTTTCGAAATAACGAATTCGTTTTGCATTTATATATATTTTGAAACCTTCGAAAATTCTTTACATGTTCCTGAGAAAATGAATTATTCAAGTAAATAGAAATGCAGAGAAACATGCAAGTCAACAGATTTTGCAATTATGAAAGTTTCAAATATCTCAAAAAAAAAAAAAAAAAAAAAAAAAAAAAAAAAAAAAATCAGTGCTACCACATTGAAATATTCAGTTATTAAAATTGTATTAGTCAAACACTTTTTAATTAATATCTTTTCTCCCCCCTTATCTATTTGCTCCTAATGATTTAATCTTGAAATGTCACATTTAAAAAAGCAAATACTTGTATAAGATTTTGATTTGATTTGGTTTTAGTTTATAATGGCAACGTACACTAGGGCTACGTGCCTAAGGGGAGGGATGTCTTTGTAGAGGACTTTCTAGGAGGAACTGGCTCGTGTACGCGCTGCACATGGAGAAAACCTCGAAAATGCCCATGCAGCCAGCCCTTTCACCTGGATTCGAGCCCAGGTCGAAGCTACCAGAGTTCTAGAATTTTACTTTTCGGCCGTTGGTGGGCCACTTGTATCAAAATTCAAATTTCGCGTTTTGATACTACCAATCTAACCAGGAAAATTTTTTTCAGTTCATTTCAGTTTCTTTTCCCTTCGTTAAAGTTAAAAATAACTTTTAAAAGTACATTTATTTCAATTACGATTCATAGTAAAGTAGTGAAATGAGTTTACTTCAGCCCGTGCATGTGATTTGCATTTACCTTAACAGGTGAAAGGTCAGTGGGACACATTACAGTATTTAAACTGAAACTCTCAGAGAAAAGTATTTAAAAAAAATATGCTTCAAATATGTTACAGTCACCTCCATCACTGCTGCAATACATTTCATACCGCAGGGGAGGGAAGTATTTTCTAACACTTTTCTTTTTTTTCTTAAACAAACAAACAAAACAAAAAAGTTCACTATCCCGAATATTTAACAGTTCTCCCTGAAAGGAGCTTTGTTTAGCTGCGATTATTTATTTGTCTTAATTCTCGAGAGAATTAATATTTCGCTTCTTAAAGTTGCAGTTATCAGAGGTAGCGATCTGAAAGGAATTTTTCGATGATTGCTGCGGTCGCTTTCCAAAGTTTGAATTTTTAGCGCGTGTAGTTTAATTTGTCAGTAAGGACGTGTGGCATATGTCGACGGGTGGCAGCAAAAATCGCGCGGAGGGAAAAGAAAACATAAAAAAAATATATATAACTAACATAAAGATGGCCCTGGTCAGAGTAGACTCCTCATTGGCGGCTGGGAGCAGGGGAGGGGCGGGGCCCCAGCCGACGATTGGCGTGCGCGGCGCGGCGTCGGGGCGTGGCCGGGCGGGCGGACGAGCGAAGTCCGCGGCCGCGGCAGAAACGTGGCTACGGTGTCCTGGCAGCGCTCGCACCGAAATCCTTCTCCGCGTGACCTGGCCGTAAAACTGTGGCCAAACTTCGAAGACGTTCAAAGCCGGGGGGGCAGCGGGGACAACTTCGGCCCCGCTCTCACCGGCTTTCTGTCGTACAGATCGGGGCACCAACTTTGCGGGAGCCCCCCGACCTCGGTGGCCGCCTTCCAGCCCTCCGGTTCGTCCTGCGCCCCGTTTTCGGCCGGCCAGAGTGCCCCATCCAGCGGAATGGCCTACCTCAAGTCGACGCCTTACTCCGTCAACGGCATCGGGCTGCCCTCTCCCGGTGTTGACCTTCTCCACCCCACGGTCGGATATCCGGGTAAGCCGCTTACGGAATTCTTACTTTTCTTCCCCTCCCAATCCCCCCCTCTCCAGGAGCCCAAAAGAATTCTCCGGCTTAGCCGCCGGACCACCAGACGCTAATAAAGCCGATTATCGAGTGACGGATGTTAGCCGCTTAACCGAGAATAATTGTGCTACACCCGTGATCGCCTTCATTGAGAGTTGAGAATTAGGGTAAACACACTGTCTGAGCCCATAACTCTCCCTGAACTTTTTTTTCTTCTGTATTTTTTCAGATCCCTAATAACTTTTAGAGTGGTTACTCTTTGCGAAACATGTAAATCCTCTCTTACCAAAAACACTTCCCTTAGATGAGTTCCAATCATTCACCAGACTTCGTGTGATCACGAACGTCTAGTCATCCGGATTATGATTTCAAAGATTCAGTCTCAGCCACAGTAAGTCAATGTTTTAGCCTTTATCGGCTTTTTTGTCTAGACTACAGCTCTCTATGTCGCCTCAAAACCTCAGCTTAATCAGGAAACTCTTCCTGTCATCGAGTTGTTGACATTACATGCGTTGTCCTCTTCATAGCCATAGATGAGTGGGAGACAGATCTTGAATTGCTATTGAAAAATTCATCTGCGCTAGGTGCAGTGAGCATAATGTTCGATTCAAGAAAAGAATCCAACATGCATTCTGTGACAACACCGCTAAGTTTTTCTAGGTTAATTTCTTTCTTCAAATCACCACTGAAAGCTAGCTTTAATTCTGCAGACACGTTAATTTAACAATAATATCTGGTAATGCATCAGAAATGTGCTTTCGTCGTATTTCTATCTGCATGTAAACCTGAATCGAATTTTGTTTGTTAAGATTTGTACTCTTTAAAGTCTCTGTCAATGAGTATACACTGCGCGCAATCTGGTGAGTCATATTTATAAAGCATATTCTGACCGAGGATTGGTATTCATCAATTATATTGAATGTTTATGCATTTATAAGTAAAAGTTGTATATATATATATATATATATATATATATATATTAATATGTCAATATTGTATGCCACTTTTAATGTATCATTTTTTGTATTAATCTCAGGATTTTGGGGGTTTATTAACCAAAATCTTTCAATTCCGATACTAAACTTTTTTTCATATAGCAAATATCCCTTCCCCCTGTTCATATACCATGTGTTTTACTGAAATATAAAATTTTAAAAATGCTCATCTGTGATTAACATGCAGTTTCGCCAGCGTTAAATTGATTATTTATTTTAATGTAAAATGTTTAAAAATAGAAGGCATTTAAAATACCTATAAACTACTGAAAACTGGTTTAATGCAGGAGTAGATAGCTTTTAAAATAAAGCTACTTACTATGCATGTACTCAGAATATGCATGACGACACAGAAATTTAATGTGTTCTTTTCCTAAATTTCAAATATTATTTACTCGTAGTTGCATTTTTGTCGCTGAATTAATTCATGCTGGCAGTTTTAAAAGCAGAACTTGATATAAACAACTGCCAAACATTCAAAGGGCTATGTTTAACAATATAGGAATTATAAGATTCACGTACAGAACATATATTGAAATATGAATATTTTTTGTTTCTTAATAATAGTGTTAATAATAATTTAATAATTATAATACAAACAGAGACTATTACATGTAGTTATACGAGTTATAGCTATCACATGCAATTAACTGTAGTTTTATACGTAAAAATATGGAAACAACCACTAAGAAAAAGAAAGAAAGAATTATAATTACTAGAGTGCTAAAAGAAATGGAGAAGATATTAATATTTAATTTTGTGGTGTATATATTTTTAGGCTATTGTTATTAAGTGGCTAACAAAAGAACGATCAATTTTATCGAAAGGCTTATTTATTCACTCCACGCTTTTAAATGTGTCATTTACTTTCAATGTGATTTTTCTTTTCGAATTCAATGGCAACAATGTCCCGAGTTTGCACTGTTTTTTCCGATATATCTATATATGCATGGAAATATAAATTCTTAATTTGCGAAAGCAGTTCTTGAACAAATTCCAACTATTTTCAGCTTACCGCTATTAATTTAAATGTATTTTTGTGGGGGCGGCAATTTTAAAGTTATCTTTTACTATTTTAATTCGATTAACAAAAATTAGAATCGTTTAGGACGAAGGTTCTAACTTTGATTTAAATATGCAGTCCATTCGGATGCTAGACGATGAAAACATTAACTGACAACTGCTTTATTCCAGCCATGTTTTCTTATCAATATACAAATAATATAAGCATCCACAAAGATTTAAGATTTTCGAATAAATCTTAGAGTTGTTTGTAAGTAGCCATCCTAACATGTACTTACAGCAGTACATCTTACTGTAAATAACACCGCGAAGGTTAAATGGTATTCCATATATTGATGTAATGTAGTTTCAGACTTTAATTCAAGGTTTCCCTCTAAGATAAACATATATTAAAAATTATTAATTATTTTATGCTAGTTTGCCCATACTGTTTAGAACAATATTGAATAGTGCAACCTCTGGTGTTATTTTCGCCTAATTGTTTTGTTCCATACTACCTTAACGAAATTAGCTGTAGCTAATAAAGCATTAAATAGCTGTAAAGCCATTTAATGACGCCGCATGTTTTAAACACGAGAACAGAGCCCATAAATAACTACGCAAACATTTGCTCACCGTGCTTTCTGACTTTGTATGCAAATGTTTATGTTCATTACAATATACACAACACAGATCAAATCTACAAATACACTTTTACTCTCATGGCGTATTATTACTAATTTAAAAGCTTAATCTTCCCTTTCGCAATGAATCATTGCAGATCTACATCAAACGAAAGAAATTATTATTCACCTCAAGCGTGAAAGCAGGCCTTTCAGTGTGCAGCTGAAATTACAAGGACATGGATGTATTTTTATTTTCATTCTGATTTTGTAGATAAATGTAATGACACCTGTGTGACTAGTAAAGTCCATATCAGATTCGTTCTTGCACTTTGCTGACTAAATCTTCCTTTACCTTACCAAATGATAGCCGCTCAGGTGTTACTGTGCTAATACGATAGAGTGACTTTGTTTGCCAAAGGACATTAATAAAAGTATGTCAGATAAAAGTTTAACCGTCTAGGAAAGTGAATCCATAACTATGCTTAAGGATGAAATCGATAGTAATCTGTAGCACATGCAATTCATTATTTATAACTATAAAATGTGAATGCACCTTAAGGTAAAATTACAGTTGATTCGAATTTTAAAAAATCCAATTAATTTAATAGCACTTCGTAAACAGAAATCTCAGGGAATACATAACAATATTAATTGTGCCAATGCAAGCTGCGTTACCAGCAAAATGAAGAACAAGTTCAACAAACGCATAAACTAATACAGCGGGTTCTCTTCCTCCCCCCTCCAATTCACTGCTAGTTTTTAACTGTCTCTCGTGAATTACTCGTAGGTGTACCTTGGAAGCCGGCCATCCTCTTGGCATACCCTAGACTTTAAAATTCTCCACCTCAGACCACCCACGTCTTTCTACTAAGATATTAAAACTTTTAACAGCAATCTCGGTCTAAGGATCGCATTTATCCATCGGGACTTTCTTGTCTCATGGTGAGCGTCTCTCTAGCTATGTGAAATTTTACAAAACAAAATTTCCTTTAGAGAGCTTAAGAATGCTCATCAGATCCTAACACAACAGCAGTCAAGTGACATGGGATGTCACATGAAATAGTGGCAGGACTATCTTTTAATATAATCTTTCTGTCTGGTGTTCTGCGCTATAAGAACAAAAGAGTAGTCTTCAGATGTTGAAAAGTAAACTAGTGGGAAGATGGTATAAGAGTAGAAACTTAATTTTTTTTGTGAGAAGTCTTAAACGGGTTTGGTAAAACTGAAGTGAACAAACTCATGTTGCTCCTTGTTTGCCGAAATTCGTTGTATGGCCGTGTTCCAATATCTCGTAAGTGCACATCCATTCTTGAACCTATAGAAGCTGTTTGTACAGGTAGGATTGCTATCAGAAAAAATAAAATAAAATAAAATTATGAAAAACCTTTTTTTTTAGTTCATTCAGGAATTTCATTTTTAAGATCTCAAGAGGAGGTACTGTAAGCAGATCCGGTAATATATTTTTTTTAAGTGAATAACTGTTTGGTGAAGCATTTTTACCATTTTTTTTTTTTTCGTAAGAAAAACTGCAATGATAATATTTATTTCTTAAGATTTTGTGAAATAGTTGTGTAATGATCCAGCTTCTTCCTCCCCTTAAATGAACAGCACTATTATATCTTCAATGACAAGGATAACTGAACATTTTAATCTCCATTCGAAAATTCTATATGCCTATTCTATTCTATTCAATAAATAATTCAATAAATTCTATATGCCTATTCTATATATTCTATCATATGGAATATAATTCTATATTCTATATGATATTATATATATTTTTAAGTAGTTCATATTACTTTCTAATAAATGATTTTGCTTAGATAATTATATTCTTATCCAAACGTTGCGCCTACATCTCCGTTGCAGTTAAATTTTACCTAAATCTGCTAATCTATTACTACAGCGTATTTACTTATGCAAGAAGCAAGCTAACAATTATACATGAAAAGTGTTTTCGACATTCATTAGAGACTAATACATTAACAGAAATTAGAAAAAAAGTGGTTGGTAAAAATCTAATGACTTTTTTTTTTTTTTCCTAAGTGTGCTTTTGTTACCTTGGCAAACTCATGCAGTGAATGCTTTGTGGGAGATCATATTACTCTCCAAAAGTAAACAGTTCTTTATTTTTTTATTTATTTCTAGTTTATATTCAATGCAATGTATGAACATTGTCAGTAATTTCATCAATATCGAGTTAAATACTTTTTTCACAAACATTATTCTTACAACAATAATCTGAAAATTGCACATACTGTAATTATCGCTACAGAACCTATGTAATGAATGCTTTAAGAGCATTCTATATCTTCGGACAAATATTTGAAATGGATTATTACAACGATACATTTTCTTTTAAGTAATTCATATTACTGTTCATACTATTTTATTGATTATTTTATTTACTAATAAATAAATTTAATTTAAATGATGAAAATTTGCATGCGAATTTTAGTCACGGCCGTAAATTATCGATTATTTTACGCGCATAAAGTTTTATTATAAAAAATATTATATTAATTGTTGCCACTAATTCTAATTTAGAGGATCAAACACATGCTCTTTATTTTTTCTCCCCCCCCCAACTGAAAAGGATTAAGCCTTAAAAATCTAGAAATTTTGTACAGTAAATATTATAAATATTATTTTCTACACATGGATTTTATAATGCAAAAAGTCCTTCGTCCTCTGCATAACAAAGCACTACTCAAACGTATTTAGTGATTTTCCATAAGCAATGAATAGTTGCATGTTCGTGCGTAGACAAGTATATATATCATAAAATTCAGAAAATTTAGAAGACATGCTTAAAAATAGTTTTCTAATGAAGTTTTAGCAAGTAATCTGAAAATTTCGAGTTTGTATAATTTTAAAGAGAAAAATGTATGTTTGTGCAGTATATATTTCTAGTTTATTTATTTTTTGTAAAATAATTTCAGTCGTCTTTAATTAGGAAATTACACGAAAATAAGCATCTAGAAAATCATTGTAGTAATGATAAATTAAATTGAAAAAGAAAGAATTCCTTTTAATTTTTCAGTTTTAAGAAATACTAGTAATAATGCATGTATCTAAATGTAATCATATCTGACAGTTACATCACAATTAGAAATAAGATACTTTCCTGGTTTTAAGAAAAATATTTTTATTCTGAACAAAGATGAAACTGTCTAATTTCATGAAAACTGTCTAATTTCATGTTTTGTGGATTTTGAAGTTTTAAAAATTGAGCTGTTTTTCTAAATTTAGTTGTAAGCACGTTATGACTAATGCTACATTTCGATATAATATCAGCGCAAAAATAATGCAATTCAGGTTTTAAATATAAGACTTAAATTTCATGCAGTTTCTTAAGGTAATTAATCAGTGGGTGAAAACATATAGTACATAGGTGACAAGCTGGACACATTTATACGACTCTTTTGAACTAAGGGGTGCTGGAACCCCAAAATCTTCATATAATGGTGATTTCGGATTTTTGCATTTTCAAATTCTCTACACTTTTATCTTTCTAAAAATACCATTCTTTAATCTCTATAAAACTAGAACTGTAAAAAATCTAGTTTTAATTTGTCATCGAATGCTTTGATAAATGAGAATTTTTGCATAAAAAAGCGTTTCTCCAAACGTGATTTTCTTATACGCGAGGTACCTTTTCTCAGGAACTACTACTCACAGGTATCTAAAATTTTTATGGCTTATTTATTAGGTTTCCTAATATTTACTGAAATGTGCTTTTTGTGATAAACTAAGAAAACAAATTTTAAAAAAATTGTGTGGGAAAAATGATAAATTTTACTATACCTAACATAATATTCTGTAAATTACTCTAAAATTCAAAAGTGTTTCAAAATCTCATTTCAGTACAATCAGATAGGTATAATTTAATTACACAAAAAATTTCAAAAGTGTATCTACAGCAGATTTTGAGAAAAGGTGCATCGAAAATGGCGAATTTAACATTATCTGTATAGGGGTTGCTGATATCCCTTAAATACTGTTTCATATATTTTACAATTAAAAAAAAAAAAAAAAAAAAAGAAAGAAAGAAAGAATAAAAATCGCTGAGAACTTAGAGAAAGAAAGTATTACTATAATTTTTTGGGAGCAATGAGGGAAAAAAGTATTTCATGTATATAATTACATTCATGTATATAATTACGAAAGGACTGAATGCAATAATGAAACATAAATATTTAGTATTGAAAATTTTTAATATTATAGTAGTATCCTAATATTTAAAAATTAAATCATACTTTTCATAAATGTAATAAAATAAAAATACTTTGTTTTTATTATAAAATAATGCTTTTGTAAACAGTAACGCTTTGTTTTTGCGAACTTTCAAGAAAATGCATATCAGGAGCACATTCATTTTCGACATCCCCCTTTAAAAAAATTCATTATAATTTTATAACACCCACACACATCCACGCATACTCACACATATATACGTATAAACTATAGATATCGTTATTACCATGCCAAAAACCATGAATCTACAAAACTGTTATTTCGTGAAAAACGTATTTAAAAATTTTGCAGTTTGATTTTGAGAAATAATGAGCTGTCATTTTTGGTAATGCTTTTTATATGCATCTCTCTCTTTCATCGTAGTGCACCGTATCGAAAAACAACCTAGAAATAACATATAAGTGAAAAAAAAATTGCAGATCCGTAGGTTTAGCGTGCTGTCTTTGATATATACGTAAAAATAACGGAGATTTGAGTGTAAAGGTTTGAAGTTGACATCTATTCTGAATTCAAAGAATTACTGTTTTGAATCCTTACAATTAAGTCTTGATTTCTTTAGTTACAGTACGTAAATTATCTCATAAATAAAATTATGAGTACACTCATCTTTAGTTTCATAAAATTTCCAAACATGCAAGATTATAACTAATTATAAATATCAGTATTTTATTAAAATTAGTCTTTGTTCTATCACCCAGCTAAATTATTATTGCATTATCTTGTTATATTTCTGGGATAAATTTTCTTAGAAGGCTGCGAGTGTTTTAGAGAGATCATATGTGTTCTGTAAAAAACGTGTTTCGAAAGATAAATATTTTCTTTGGAAAAGGAGCGTATAAATTAAGTATTTATAAATGCGTGCTTTGTCTAAAAAATAAATCCCCCACCACATTGTTAGTGCCCTGCAAAGAATAAGCATTAAAACTCTTATTTGTAACCAAGTCGCATATTACAGTTTTGAACGAAAGTGAAATAAAAAAAGCTGCCGAGAGAGGCTTGGTGAAGGGCGGCGGACCCCCGCAAGGAGTGAGTCGAGTGTGCATAGTTTTCGAGGGGTGCCCACGGCGGAGTGATTTCCTGGAGTGAAGGGCTATCAAGGCACGTGTCCTCGCCGCAGATTCCAACGAGCCCGATAAGCATCGAGGCTAGAACGCATTTAAGGGCCGACGCTTGTTCTATATCGATAACAGGTTGGAGATGTGTCGTCAAGGCCCTTGTTAGCGGTACATCACTCGCTCATCTCTGTGGGCCATCTTTGTATGATCTGGTTATTTGACAGTGAAAACGCTCCGAAAGAATTCTTCTCTGCGTGGCCATTTATTTGAGCATGAAAACTATCGATGTATGAATTCAGTTGCGGAACTTTCTTTCTTTGGCTCACCGCTATTTCGACTTACGGTTACTATGAAAAGCGAAATCATTACTCATAGCTTTCAAGCATTATTGAAGAAGCCTCTCTATCTGCCAAGATACCGTGCATTTGCTTTTCCAGGAACAGGAAATGAAGTTTGTTAGCGTAAACAGACTCGGAATCCATTTGGACGGTATGATTCATTGAGGCACAAAGAAAGACAGAGAGCATAAAATTTTTTTATATTAGTTGATGCCCATTGAATGCACTGGCGAAGGCACGGTTGAATATTTTTTATGGTGATATACCTTTTTCGAACCTATTTCATGAAAGCGTGGGTAGTTTAAAGGTTCACTAAACATTTATGGCAAAATCTGTCTCCATCTCCGTGGATAACTTACAAGGAAAGGTAATGTCGAAGAAAAACCGATACAATAATGACATTTCTGTGTTCCATGTATAATCATCGACTTTATGCAGAGCCAATTATTTAATAAAAGTAGTAGAAATAGCATTAAATATTAGGGACATTCTGAAATTCTATAGCGCTCAACACGTGTTCTTGCATACTCAAGAAAATCTTTTTTCTTATTAAGATGGGTTCAAACAAAATGCGCTGATTTTTGAATGAATCGATAAGATGCAAATAAGTTAAATTACATTTATGGATTATTCTCTGCAGTAACTGTTTATGCTGATTGATGTTTCAGTGAACTAAACAATCGGTCGGGAATGGGGAGATTATGAGTGGCTATGAAAGAAACATTCATTAATTACTGATTACTATTGAACTTTTTATTTTATTTATTAATCATACTTTTTATTTATTAATCATTGATATTTGTTTGCTAATTAAAACTGAGACTGGCAAGAAAGCAAGAATCTAAAGACAAGAAAAAAAAAAAAAAAAAAAAAAAAAATGAATTTATGCCTGTCCTTGATTTTTGAGGAAATAGATCCTTGTAAAAACACCACGGAAAGGACATCGGGAATCCTAATAAAGTACGAGGGAACTGACAATCAGCCTAAAAGTTTAATTTAGAATTTCACTAGCACGAAGTAAAATTCGTTTTAAGGATTGTTATATGAACATCTATATTTTTTGTATAATGCTAGTACAATATTATAAGAAAAATTATGATACTGCATGTATATAAATTTACTGTATCCAACATTATTGCACATAAAATCTCGCAGTACCAGAAATATAAACATATTTAGAAAACCAATGCAGATATTTTTATTCGGAAAAAAAATTGTTTTAGCAGGACTTTAATTTTATGAAATTTTTTAAAAAATTTGTAAGTAGTAATTGTCGGGATAGAAGTAATTATGAAATCAAATACTTATTTTTAGGTTTAGAAATCCCATTTGAATGCCAAAAAATTTCTAGAGGATTTTCTTCAAAGTTTTACACATCCGTCATTACAATTTTCATAACTTTCTTACACAGGATAACATTCGCGTGCTTATTTGACACTGTATTCCAAAACTGCATTTGGCAGTCAGTACTAAAACTGGTTCTTATTTTAAAAAGTAAAGAAAAATATTACCACTGGAATAAAGCAACCGAACGAGAATCATCGCAATTTATGATGAGTTTCTATACCTGAAAGTAGTATATAACAAATGTTCTCTGAACTTCAAAATCCAATATATATAAATTTATTTATATTTGTTTATTTTGTTTTGCCCTCTAAAATAGTAAAAGCGTTAAAAATGAAAACGATCCTTCTTTAAGAGGCATTTAGTTTTGCAGTCTTTTGTTTGTTACATTCTTCTGTAGCATGCAAAAACTTGTTTTGCAAAACGCAAATTTTAAAAATTCACGATGTAAATAAAAAATAGGGGCAGAAAACTCGAATATTCAAATGTAAAAAGTATTAAAAGATTAAATCGCCAAAAATTGGGATCATTTTTGAAAATTTCGAATAGATCTTGCTCATTAAAAGTTAATTAATAAGTATACGTTAAAGAAATTTTAAACATTAGTATGATAGTACAGATCCAAACGGATTTCCATAGTTTTTGTTCATTTCATCTACAAGAATAATGTTACAAAAAGTAAGTTAGAAATAATTTTATTTTACTTCATTACTAATCTGCAAACCTTTGAAGTAAATGCACTACATTTTCGGAGAGAGAGAGAGAGCTGTTAATTTCTATTGGGCATCGCGTCAATACGCTATCATGTAATTAAAAAGAAAATTTCAGTAACTTTCCGGAAATTCTGTAGGGAACACAGAGGGACGCTTCAAACAAGAATAGAGCAACAATATAGAAAATGAGTGAAATCCAGTAAAATAAAAAAATTGTGACTGTTAGGAGGGAGAAATACAGTTTTTGAATAAAAAAGGATTAAAGAAGAGAAATTAAGAAGTTTGCGTTACATATAATGAACATTTTCGGATGACCAGCTACCTACACGCATATATATATATATATATATATATAATATTTGTATGATCTTAAATCCATTTAGTGCGAAAACAATTTATTACTACTTGCGCAATTGCTGCAAAGTTAGTTAATAATAATTTATTTCCTTATATATATATATATGTATATATGTATATATATCAACGTAAGACAGAAAGTATTTAAAATAAAAGTATATTTTATTTTACAGTAGCCTTTAATTATCTTTTTTTCATTTGACTATTCACTCTAAAAATAAAATCTGTTTATAACCAATCTCTCTAAACTGTAACATTTTAAATTAATTCTTCTGACGTGATTCTTCCTTAATTTTTCAGCTAATACTTGAATTTAAATTAACCAATCAAAATGAAATGAAACCGTAACTGAATCAGTTTAGTCTAAACCTTCATTTGAAAAGCATGCAATGGTTTTCTTCTTATCTCTTTTCAAGCTTTGCCCGCTGTTGAGCTTTTCTTTCTTCAGATATATAAAATGAAATATTTGTCAAAGAATGGACGTGCTTTTTACACCAGTTTTAGCTCTGTCTCTATAATATATGTATATATCAACAATAAAAGAAAGTATTCAACCGGCTGTAATTGCTGTTACAGCTTTATGCTTATCAAGTTGTTATCATTCTTTACTTATGGCTGAGAAAATTCATTTGGAATTAATATATATGTTTATAGTTATAGGTATAAGAAATTGGCCAAAATATTTTCAAGAAATTATGCAATCCTTTACCGCTAGAGTTATGATATTTCTGGCGTACATTTTCACCCTCGGCATATATTCGCAGCTGCTTTTATAGACGGGACTTGAGTTCGCATCTCTCAGTTTGAATGCTTGCCACCAACGGTTAGACATCCGGCATTGTACCCAATATCTGTGTTTCACACATTGCCGGAAATCGTTACGTACAGAGGATAGTTTAAACCTTAATACTTCCTTTTAAAAATTGCATGTTTTAATTTTACTATTTCTTCTTAAGTTAACAATAAATTAATCATTTTTAGCCCAAAGGGGCGTTAACCGAGGAGGACTATTAATCTCGAAACTACATTTTGCGTCGAATCACTATAAACTGCTATATGACTTTTCAAATTGCTACCACCGATCATTGTCACTCTGTACTACATTTAAAGAATTTGAATAACGAAGAATCTGCATGAATGTATGTATGTTTCTCGCACTGTGAAAAAACAACGATACCTAGAGCCATGCAATTCTGAATAACATAGTCCTCCACCCGAATATGGGCAACTGGAAGGCCGAATTTTGAATTCCGAATTTGTTGAACTTATTTTATTATCTATTTCATATTTTTAAAAAATTTTAACGAATTTTTGATTAAGGAACTCAACCATTTCAAAGCGAGCAGTAGCAACACACTGTAAGGAATGAAATATTTTTATCTCCAGCGCGCGAGACTGTCTATTGGAAATTCTAAAGATGTGCTATTTTTAAATACTTTTAGCCCAAAGGGGCGTTAGCCAAAATGCTCGCGAAGCATGTGTGTATGTGTGAAGGATAAAACCTGAAAGCTTTCAGAATAAAAAAAAAATATTATTTATTAATTTTTTTTTCCAATGAAAGATCTTGAAATGGAAATATTATTTCACGAATCCACAATCATCCCTACCAGTACAATGGACGCTCAGTGCAATGAACTCGTACAGACCGCAAAATAATTCTTAAAATTTTTGCTTTGTAAATTGGAATAGCATTAAAAAGAACCGCATGCTCTTTATGATAGTGCATAAAACTGTAATTCTAAAACTGGAGACTCGCAAAAACGTGGGACCCCTGAATGTACATACATGTCCGCAAATCACTAAGCGTTGCATATATTTTAATATTCTTCCTTGTTACGCGAACTGAGTTTACTAATCTGATAATTCTCTAGTTAAATATTTAATGAAATTTATTTAAGGAGTTGAAAGTGAGGCTGGGTATTCTGAGAGATTCCATGAACCACTTATTTTAATCATACATGTGATTTTTCAGACAACGTTTAAACTCAGATTACCTGTGAAAGACCTTTCCTTTTCACTTAAGAATGATTGCTAAAATAAAAAATTAGCAACTATGTTATAAGAATGTTTAACTGGATAGTTTACATTTATTTTTATTGATTCTTTTAACAGATCGATTAAAAGGTAATTTTCAAGTTTTTTTTTTTTTTTTTTTTTTTTTTTATAGTATTCAGAAATGCAAGTTTAATCAACATCACGTAGTTATGAATATTAGTCTCCCTATTTGTTTACCTTTTGTCTTCCCCAAAGCAAGGACGCTAAATTGAAATATTTATTTGGTATTTCTTTCGCTCATTACATGATTAGTACGAAAGTAAAAATAAATAAGAAATATGCACGTACTGTTGATATCCTCGATGTTGAAACCAATTTTGCTTTGAAATAAAACATCTTTACATTTTTCTGGGCTTCTGTCTTACTTACAAGAGTTTTTAGGTTGTCAAAATATGATAGCTTCTTACAGAAATGTATTCCATTTATGAAGGGAGTGATAAAATTTCTATAGCAATTTACTAAGATATTTTGAATAGCTGTTGTATACTAAAAGATTAGCATACGAAAAACAAATGAAGAAAATACTTGGTACTGTTTATTTTTAAGTAACATCAAATAGTGTGTAATCCGTAAAAGTAATAGTTTAGAAAGCTGTTTTAGAGGTAGATGAAGTAGAAACTAATACATCATAATTTCTTTAAATATATAAAAAAAATATGTATTTAATATTGCACTAACAGTTCAGCGAACTTGTGATTTTTTTAAAGGTCATATTACTGTGACTACTTAATTTTCTCATACTATGATTACTTATACTTTCCACCGACTGAATAGAGATCAGATAAATATTTCGTTTCTTTTGTTACGCGGAGTGTTCGAAAAAAATGGATGAAAGCTTTTTTTATTATTATTAAATATTGATTCTACATATGTACCTACTTTTACAAAGTTTCTCAAAATAAACTAGAGAATTTGATGAAAATAGTTTCACCACTGTGCGAGGGAGGGCACTCTAAATGCAAAATTTAACTTTCTATACGACCTGGTAGCGTAAAAATTTTAAAATATTTGTTATGTTTTTAACAAGTTAAATAAAAAGTGCCGCACGTTTATGCTTTCAAATCGGGAAGATATGTGTAATAATTGTTTTCGTTAAGTTTAAATTTATAATTAAAAATTAATAATGAATTAATAAATAATTTAAAAAATTAATAACGTGTCTTGTTTTAACAATACAGAATCATTTACTTTTGTGTTGGTTAACAATGCAGAAATTTCATTTTAACCAATACAGAATCATTTATTTCTGAATTGATTAAAACAAAGTAATCAACAATATTTATCAACATTTACTTTGGATTTTTCTCTTAAATTTGAAGAAAAATATTAAATTTCTCTTATTACAAGCGCTAAAAAGCCAATAAATTCCTTCTCGAATATTACCATAAAAGTTTCGTATCATTGAAATGCAAAATTAGTTTATATTAATAATATGAATTTTTTGTATTTAACATAGTGAATAATGATGTTTCACTATCTGCAAAATTTACTCTAGAGAAGCCTGAGTTTTATTATACAGAATCGATTAATCCGCTGCTTTGAAATGATTGCCATAAAACTTTCCTCCTTATTTTGAGAAATGCTGCAGTTTGAAGTACGTGTCGAGGAGCAATTTTAAGGAAATAAAACACTTAGCCACCTTTCTCGAACACCTTGTATGTGTAGTAACGGAGCAGTTACATATTTTTAACTTAATGAATCTCATTTCCATTGATACACATGAAGTAACATAACACTGGGCAAAATTTAGAAATTCAAATGCATGACTAAAAAAATGTATTAGCGTTTTTAGAAAATATGCATCATTATTGCCACACTAGACATAAGAATAAACTTGTTAGGAATATGTTGAGCTAACAGGTTGGAAATCCACTTTTAACAGAAAGAAAAGTGAAACGATTAACATAATTATGTTGTTCAGTTTCTTTCAGTCATTTATTTAAAAAAAAACCCACAAATATTACAAACATTTGTATTAGAAGAGTTGATTTTCTTAATTACTCTTTAGGTTCTAATTCACAAACCTGTCATTAGACCCAAAATGCGTGTCACAAAGCTCGTATGAAGCGAAGTAATTTAACATGAGAAAGTTGAGCAATTGATTACTCGGGCATAACACCCGAAATTAGCAATAAAGAGACATAATTGATTAAATGCGTCACACAATCATCGCAGAATTCTTACGACCGCGGAGGCGTCATTTTCAACCTATGTAACGAGTCAAGAATCTGTTCCAACTGTCGTTAATAATTGCACCGAAAATTTTTAATTAAGGAACCTATTGTTTCCCTTTGCTTCTGACAATGTGGTCGTCAAAGTTTTGGAATGCACCTTTGATGCTGTCTAATAATTTCACCAATTACCTCGCAAGACAGCAAGTCTATTAACACAGAAGAATTCAGGATAATGTGCTTGCAATTCCAATCATTCTTCAGCCTTTTAAAGACTTCAGGAAGAGAATATACTCTATAACGCAGTTTCTAAAATTAAGGAAAGATGCAAATTAATTCAGATTTTTCGACGTTGAAAGAGATCAAGAAAATCAGTAGATTTCAATAATTTAGTATTATGTTTCATTTGCCAAAATACAGTTTGCTTGTCAGTTAAATAAGATGTTTAAAATTACACTGAACTTGAAAAAGTACTTAATTATTTCCTAGGATCTGGCAATTTCTAATCTTCCCTATCGTTTCTGTTTCGGTATTTTCAGTTGTCAGGCAAGGGAAATGGAGAATTTTATTTTCGCATGTAATGAAAACTTCTCGCATAGTTCAAGAATTATTACACATGATACATTTAAAGAGACGCGCAAATATTAATAAAGATATTCATGAGTGCATATAACCTAAACTTATTATTTTCAGCTAAATTCTAATAAACTGCGAAGTATTGTAGTTTATAACAAGGAATTCTTGTCTATTCGTTATGTATGCCAGTACTTACAAATAATAGATTGTAAAAGAAGCCGTCGGTTTTAAAATTAGAAATATATAGCCTTATAATAGTTTTGATTTTAATTAAGTGCTGAATGTGTTTCAAAAGGTAATCTGATGCGGATCTCTGTTCTTCAGTGAACAGAACTCAGCTGTTTATCAACACCCATTCAAGACTGAATTTTTGCCCAGTTTTAGAATTTATGGACATTTGCGTCATACTTAGTCAAGTGGCACAATAGATAAATATTAACTGAAAATTAAGAACTAAATGACATCATAAATGTAATTGCCGTCAAAGAATACATTTTCATTTAATTTGAATATATAGTCCTTGATTGCATTACGTATTTAAGAAATCCTTTAAAATTATTAAAATACAATTGCAAATCAGTAGCTTTTATGACATGCACAGGAGTTAAGTAATTGTAATACTAAGAAAATGTACAGTAACATTTCCATTTTATTTGCGCATTAAACAACTCACGAATATAACAAAAGCTGTACATTAAATATACAGTATTATTCTTTATTGAAGAGAAAGTCAGGCAAGAACATTACCTTTCTTGAACCCTAAAAGTATTTAAATGTCTGTAAAGTTGCATTAAAAGAGCTTTTTACTTTTCCCAGTTTTTTTCCCTAAATCTGAATAAAAAGAAATTTAACGATAACAGTTTTTCCCTCCTCTGTAAGGCACAAACAGTAATAAATGCTTCATTACTGTTTGCGCCCACCAGCGGGCGAGCGGTAAAGACGTTTAATACTGGTAGTTCGGTCCGAGATTCGAATCCCGCGAACGGGCATGGGCGTTTTCGTGGTTTTCCCCATGTGTAACGTGTATACGAGCCAGTTTCTCTTAGAAAGTCCTCCACGAAGGCATCCCTCCCTTTAGACAAATATCCCTCGTGTGCTTTACCATAATTGAATAATCCTAAAGATAAAAGAATTCAGTGCATGATAAAAGAATTCATGCACTGACTGCCAGATAAATGTTTTGTTTGCGTACCAGTAATAGTATTAAAGTCGAGATGAATATTGCTTTCCAATTTTTCCTCTGCAACATGGTGCGCTTCCAAACATTATGTTAAATACGACTCCAAAAAAATAGTCTTTCAGTACATTAATGATGATGGATAGGAGAGTAGCAGCGAAACAAAAAAGTCAAAATTTTATTTTTCCTAATGCTGAGGATAACAGAAAAGACGGCATGATTTCGATTACTCTCACCAACGTAACTGATAAATATTATGTGCTTGAAAACTCAAAACTGGTTAAATATTGCTTTAAATTTCACTTCCTTTCAGCATTAATCTGCGAATCTTAAAAGCACTTGACTAGAATAAATTTCATGTATCTTAGTTTTTAAACCTATTTAAATCAAGCCGTCTTGTACTAACAAAAGTGTGCTTCTATTCATATAGATATGCTATGCGGCGTAATAGCAAGCTTTATTACATTTGCATCTGTAAAATTTCATAACAATGTAATTTGGTTTTATGAAACTCGCGGATTGACGTTTTCGCTGTCAGCCAAAATTTTGGATTTATATTTGCTTGAAGAATACATTTCATGAAGGATTTGTTAAAGATTTTTCTTGATTGTATTGGCCCTTACACACGAGAGATATATCAGATGAAGCTATTTATTACGGCAAAGCATTCGAGGGTTATTTGTCTCAGATGGAATGCCTTCAATGAGGGCGTTTAAGGGAAATTTGATCGAATTCCTATTACCTGTGAAGAAAAGAATGAAAATCTCGCGCAGTCATCTACGAGTATTCAATGATCTTATCCACTCAACTACTAGCAGATATAGTAAATAAATCCAGAAAAGACACATTCAGCTATTTTTCGAAAAGTGAAAAGAGAATTTCTTAGGTCGCTTTAGCATAACACTAAGTCAAGACTAGAACTACCAGCCTTAACTAATTTTTACCCACTCGGCCATTTGTGGCCTTGGGAAATTTATCTTCGTGGAGGCGAAGGGAAAATCTGCTGAAGACAATGAAAAATTAGTTAGAATGCAGTATAACAAAGGAGAAGAAAAAGAAAATGAGACACTTTTACTCTTAAAATCGTATGATGTAATATGTTAGAAAGTCTCTTGAGGTTTTGTATTCAAAAGTGAAATATAACAAATTGAAATTGCTTATAATGATTACTGTTCTATGTTTAAAATTGTGAATACTTGAAAAACGGTAGCAAATAAATAACGTGACTATGAAAACAAATTTGAACTGAATTAAAGTTTGAATTATCTAAATTTTAATGTTTACCATGCTTTAATTAGCATGGTAGCATGGTAAAGTCTCTGAACACTGGTAATTTGGTCCGAGTTTCGAATCCCGGGAACGGGCTGGCTGCATGAGCGTTTTTCTGGTTTTCTCTATGTGTAACGTGTATACGAGACAGTTTTCCCTAGAAAGTCCTCCAGGAAGGCATCCCTCCCCTTAGGTCGATGCTTTGCCGTAATCACATAAACCAAACCAGATCTATAAGTTTCATTCTTTACTATGTTTTCATGTGCTTTTCAATTATTCCTGGGCCTGTATTAAGTTTATTATAAGTTCTACATCAGTAAATTTTAAACTTTAAGGATACAAAAAGCTCTTTTACTTGATTTGCATTAATAATTAATTTGCATAGATTTTTCTGAATATTTTTCTTAAAAGAAATTAAATAACAAATAAAATTTTAATTAAAAAAATGTCTCGCGGACGCGGCTGTTAACTCTTGTACCATACCGTTCCCTTCTCCCCCTGGAGGGTTTTGCGGACCAGTTTAAAAATCGCTGTTCTAGACTATACTAAGACATTAGGTTCCTCCATTATCCAGTAACAAATATCTGAAAGTTCAGACGTATAGATATCGTATTACTGGACTTCAATAAATTCCAAAAAGAGACGTAATCAAAATATTAAAATTGCTTTATACCACTTCAGTCCGTAAGTACTCGTAATACTGTATTTCTGAAATTATTGAACTGTAGAAAATTATACGTCTAGGCGAACAAAACTGCAAAAATAATTTTGAAAATGTAACAAAAAGTAAGAAAGCTTTTCTTTTCATTAGTAGCTTTCAGAAACGAAATGACTCTCAGTGGTCCATTCGAGAACAGACAATTTTTCCGGAGGATGGGAAATGTTAAAAAGTGATTTTTCCTAATCCACGAATTCGTGACCCAAATTAAAGAGCTTCAGGAGCACTGATTTACAATTAATCCCAAATATTTTTTGAAGTACCTATTAAATGCATATTTTCGAATGAGAGTTTTTTCCCTCTTCATAATCAGATTAGACTAAACCCTCATTAAATCCATCATTCGGCAATTCAGAATTTGTTGACTGACTCTTTAAGTGACATCTAATTGCAGGAATAAAACTCTTATCTTTATCTATCGATTTCTTCCTTTTTTATCCCAAAAAATCTTAATAGAAATAATGATTTTATGCTTACTTATAGTCGTAACCCATATTAGCTGTTTTTAGTTGAGGATTAAATCTTGCATTTTAGCTGAGTTGACCCAATCAATTATTTCAAGAATAGGTAATTTGTAAGATATATGTCTTTTTTAGTCATAATCGTAAGATTTTAAATAAAATACAAATATAATAAAAAGGAGGAACAACTCTTCGCATGTACAGCGAGGGAGCACTTGGCAAAATTCTCTTATTAAAAAAGCATTTTTCATTAATTTAATTTCTTTTATTCCGTTCTTTCAGATTTCTTCGAGTTATCCTCCATTTATTTATTTTACTTTATGCTTCCATAAAATTACGATTACTTTTAACTTTTAAATATATCCTATTCCTTTCTAAAATTATATCTTTTTTATAATTAGAAGGAGGTCAATTTTATTCCGTTAAAAAATTTAAACACTTTATATTATATGTCTCTCTCTCTCTCTCTCTCTCTCTCTCTATATATATATATATATGAAAATGTAGTACATATTTCGATAATTTACTAATCTCATCAAACATGTAATGAAAAATTATACACCAGAATCATGTCGAAGTAATTCCCATGAGTAATATTAGTTATACACATCAGCTATTACACTATTTACAGGGAAATGTAGAACTAATGATAAAAACGTGCATTTGTTAACTAATAGCTGAAAATGAAAGGCTAAATCTCTGCAATGACCAACATTTATACGTGAACAAATTGCAATTCTGCTGATACTAACGTGTCTTTAAAAATAAATCGATGTCAATGAAACAAACTGAAAGGAGTAATGGTATTTAATTTATGCATTATATTATCATTATCACTATAACATTCACAGAATACATATTTTTTGACTAGTTTTGAAAGTACCTCATAATCAGTTACAGCTGATGATAGTGTAAAAATTGTTGGATTCAGATACAAAAGATTCATTATTTATATTAAATAATGATATGTAATGAGTATAAAAAATGTCGCTATTTTTAACAGACTTTTTTAATTTCAGTATATGAGTTACATGGTTCATCTGAGATAAACCATGCACTGAAATCCCATACTTCAAGGGAGATGAATTTAATCAATTTTTTATAGTTATTGTTTTATATTAAAGCTTGAAAAAGTTATTAAGATTAGAATTTGAGTTTTATGGCAAATAACTTTTATTACCATCATGCAAATACTATTTTGACCAACAGTGTTTTTTTAGAGAATCATTTCGAACTGAAAAAGTTAATATCACATAACTTTGCAACTCAAATATTTTTTATCTTAATTTTCTTTTAGAAAAGATAGTGTTTTAATCTTAAGTGCTGTATGCGTTAGCATTAAAACTTAACTTGCTTAGCTTCAATATCAAAGTCTTTTGTTTGTTTGTTGTGGTTGGTTTTTGCATAATCAGCTGTATAGAAGGAATTTAGATTGCATAAAACTACCTAGAATTATGTAAATTTAAAACTGTTTAAATTCTAATACTAAAGAAAAGAACCAAAACAAATCACTTCATTCAAACTATATTATGACTCAATATTTGTACACAAAAACTGATAATTGGTAATTTAGTTTTTTGAGCTCGCTAATTGCGAAATTGACTTAGAAATATCTCACCCACTATTTTCACACAAATGCATACTATGATAGCTCCTCCCCCCTGCTTTTAGGATACCATCGAAATATCAGGGACTGACTGATCGCCGTCTCGAACGCGGCACTCCGGCTCTCATGGCTTCCGTCAACTGCAGTTTAGATTCTTCGGAGAGGATTACCGATGCGGCTGACGAAACTCTGCGGTCTAGCGTTGGCTCTCTGACGGCGACATCTCCCTGATATTTCCGGCAAGAGATGCGGAATCAGAGCCGGCTGGCCTACCCTTGTCTAGCATAAAAAGGCCAGCGAAGAAGGGGAAGATTTTTGATGGGGTGGGTTAGGGAAAAATAGTCCTGTTGCCGTGATGCCTGGTTGGGGTTTTAGTTGAAGGAGTTAACTCGTTGTCTGTTGGAGCTCTTCAACTGTTCAAATTGGACAAAAAAAAAAAAAAAAAAAAAAAAAAAAAAAAAAAGACTAGTTAAAATACAATTCAAATTTTCTAATGTACATTCATGATACTGTAAACAGCATGAGTAATACAGTTTTTACCACAGTACTAATTTTTTTTTTTTTTTTTTTTTTAAGTTCTAAATCGCATTCGAATCTAAGCCTCGTATCGTAATCTAAAATATTTAGAGTGATATTAAGCCTAAAGCATAATTTTGAAAATATGATATTTAATATGCACTTGCATAATTTTTTTGTTAAAATAGCTTAGTTCGATGTTTCAAAGTCTATAATACGAAACGAACTGAGACGAATAGATACTTTGTCATACATTACGAAGGAGCATTGTAAACAATTATTATATTATTATTTTCAGTTTAGAAAACGTTGTAACATAGTGACAAAGTCAATATTTATTCATTTATGCCGATAAGCTTACCTTATTAATAGGTACTACAGAATTAACATTACCTTTCTATTAAACTGCTTTTAATTTGTTTTTTTAAATGCATTTTTCACCATGTCTAAAGTATTAACTTAAGGATAGTTGGTACTGCTAATATATTACCGTTTCTGATTAGAGCCTACCAGCGGCCGAGCGGTAAAGTCGCTGAACACTGGTAGTTCGGTCCGAGGTTCGAATCCCGCGAATGGGCTGGCTGCATGGGTGTTTTCGGGGTTTTTCACATGTGTAACGTGTATACGAGCAAGTTTCCCTTAGAAAGTCCTCCACGAAGGCATCCCTCCCCTTAGGCAGATATCCCTAGTGTGCTTTGCCATAATTAAATGCAACCGATGTTTCCGATTGTCACTTTGAACATAATTGAACACTTTTTTGTATGTTATGTTTTCATCTAAAACTTATGATTATATCTTAAAATTATGATAATTTCCTTTAATTTCAACACATTTATTTTGTACCGACTGCTAGTTCAACATTAAAAGTGAAATAATTTCTGTGCTATTTGCCGTTCTACATGAATGCATATTCAAGATCGTAAGGTACTGAAGTACCTCGAAAAATACAAAAATTCTATGAATATAATTATAATTTGGAAAACTGAATATTCCTTACCCTCTAAAAATATCTTTTTAGGTAATTACAAAGCACTTGTGATTAAAAAATGTTTGGCATAACTCAGAACATATTATATCCAGCATGAACTAATAACGAGTGTTTACTAATCTTTATTAATAATTTAATTTAATTGTTCTGAAAATAATTGTTTTTTACTCATTCTTGTGGATAGTTTAGGAAGAATGCTCTCAGGGAAAAAACAGTATAATCAATTTAAAACCATGTTAAGCTAATATTTTATTTATTTACTTAGCATACTTGTTGCATGCTGTTTAGCAAGCATTAACAAGCATGCTGTTTATTAGTTATAAGTAGGCTAATTTTAGATCAATAACTGTGGAACATTTACCGTGAATCTTATTTTACTAAAAGCGTAATGATTCATTTTCTTAGATTAACAATGCATATTTTGGGAAAGTTATAAAAACTGATAATTAATAACAGTTTGACAATCGTTGTCAAATATTCTATGGCCCAAAACTGCTACAACTGTGTTCTTTAAAATGATACATACTGTATTTTGTATGTTTTGGGGGGGGGAAGGGGATAGTTAATTCTGTTCTGAAACAAACAGCAGTGTTCGATAGCCTTATGAAAAAATAAAATAATTAAATATGCATAAATCGCAAGAATTAAACAAAAGCTCATGAAATATCCTTAGATAATTTTTTAATCTGTGAGTAATATGAAACCTATAAAAGACGTTGTAAAATGTAAAATTCTATTTACTATCATAAAAATAATTTAGGTATTTGATTAATCTTTTTCTTTTGAAAGCTTAGTTATTCAACAATTTTCAATGTTACTGCTGCGGATCTCGATGCATTTCTACGTATAATAGACCCATTATTCGCAACAATCAAGAACTACGTGGTCCTGTCCGCTGGAGGTCTTGAAAAGCGTTTGGATCTAGCTGCAGTTAATTCTTATGATCTGGCTTAAGTTAATTCTTGGCTTTTGCTGAAAATCGAGCATATTGTTCATGAAAGACTCTATATGAGGTCCCAAATGAGGCAGCAGCTGGATAGCTAACGAAGAAGGTTTTGCAAATGTTGCGAATAAGGGATATAATACCCTCTAAAGAAATGAATCGAAACTGATGGCGATTATGCTAAAAGAATGTGAATTAAGTTTCAAGCGAAATAAATTAACTGATGTCTAAATTACTTTACCGAAATTAAACGGATGTTTGGATCTTTGTAGTATGATAAAGGGGCATTTTCGCAATAAGCAAACAGAAACACGGAGCGAATTTAATTCTTTATTCAAAGCTATTATTGAAAGCATAACTCTTATGAAAATCTAGCTATGTGCAGTTAAAACCCTACTTTCGTAGCCGGTAAACGCAATAAAATTAACATGTAGTGCTAAATCTAATTTTAAGCCCCGTTCCTGTAGCTTCTGCAAAGTTTCACACAGGCTTTATCACACTTCCGCAGCATTCTGTTTTGAGCAAATTTTTGGCAGCAGTGCAAAATGGTGTATATTATTGCTCTTATTTCAATGATTTTATAAAATATTTCAAGCTGTAATAGCGAAAACTTAATTCGGATTCAGCAAATGAAGATTTTTATGCAGCTGTTACAGTTTTAAAAACTAGTGAAATATTATTTAAATCATTCAGTAGCAACCTCCTCAGAATTGTATCTTGTCCTTAACGTTTTCAGTGACACTTAGATTGCATGCATGTGTTCACAGTTACAGTCGCGATAATTTTTATGCTTATAAAGTTGTTTGGAAAAGTCTAGATATTTTTTTTTTGAATTAATATTTTCCAAAACCAGGCATTCGATAACTATCCGTTGATGGTTTTATTTGTTACGTACTTTTTTTTAGCAAGCGGTAACACCTGCGAATATTGAGATTACGTAAAACAGAAATACTCGCATGTAGCTAGATCTGAAAAGTGTGTTTCCATGAATCAATAAATATTTAGACAGTCTTACTTTAAAGCAACATTTACTGTAACATGACGTGTTAAAACAAAGAAGTTTATGTGTTTCAGATCGCTACTTCCCACATTCATATATTCCTGTTAACTCAGACTGATGCTTTTTTAACGAGTTACGATAAAGCACTCAAGAGCTATCGGCCTGAGAGGAGGGATGACCTCGTGGAAAATTTTCTAAGAGAAATTGTCTCGTAATCACGTCACAAAGAGGAAACTGCGAAAACGAATGCTCAGCCAGCCCGTTCGTAGGGATACGAACCCTCGTTTTCGTTAAACTTGGAGAAAGTTTGGTTATTTGAATATGACGGAGGAAAATTAAGGCTATCTTCCAAAGGGAAAGATACCTTCGTGGAGCATATTTTGAGAAAAACTTGCTCAAAATGTCCCTGTTACACGTGGGAAAAACCACGAAATCCAAATGTGTAGCCTAACCGTTCGCCTGAGATCGAAACTAATGTTCAGCTGCCTTAACAACTTGGCCACCCGTGGAAAAGCATTTCAGAAGTTTCAGAATTTTCAGTACTTTCAAAAAATTTTGTTATATAAGATCATAATCGAAAAGAAGAAACAAACGGAAGTTCGAAGAAAAATGGAGAAACGAAGGGAAGTTATGTATATTAAATACATTTTATCGTAAAACAGTTTCTTCAGTCATACTAAAGATTATATTGTTTTTCATTGCATTTTAATTAACGGAATACGAAATCGTCTTCTTTCTTATGTTTAGTAAATTTTACATTAGCTATTTAGATTTTTTATTGAACTCCCCCCTTCCCTAAGTTTCGAAAGAAATGAATAAAGAAATGGGATTGCTAGTCATAGTGATCTTCGAAATAGTGATTCAAGGGACACATTTTAAAAATAAACGCTGAAAGAGAAGAAGTTCTGTAAAAAGATCTGCTAATTGTTTCTTGAAAAATTGTTATTAAAGTAAAGTAAAACCTCATAAATCCTATTTTTTAAAAACACTCTTATGCTTAAACTTTTAAGTATGCATTTAATGAAAGCAAGTTAAATTACGGCTATTATTAGCAATAAAAAAAGGTTTTATTATTTTATTAACGGTTAAAAATAACACAGTTTTCTACAAAAATAAGTGTGTTTGAGACTTAAAACATGAACTATTTCGCGGGAAACACATAATAGCAATATTTTTTTTTTTCATAGGAGTTATATTAACTTCTTCCGGTTATTAACTATTATTCCAAGGTCTGAGATTTAATTTTATCTAGAATTAAAATTTTTTTAAATAATTTAATTTTTAAGTTATGTTAGTAATAAAATAGGCAAAAAGCTTTTATATTACATGCTAATAAAAGCATCTCCAATTCAGTTTCAAGAAGTTTTTTAATGCATTAGAATCGTAACTGCAAAACATGTGCTAAATTAAAAATTCTAATGACTAGAGGGTCCCCTACTCTTATCACTTCATGTCCCGGATCCGGACCACCGTCTGGGAGTTGTGTAATGTGGTTATAGAGATAGTATTTTTAAACGTCTGCCATTCGGGAAAGAGTACTTTAAGGAATAGTTCCCGATGGTATGAATGTTTAAAACCGCACGGGACATCCTGAAGAGATCGCGATGAAATGGTGAATGAGCGATGAGCTTAAGCCTTCTTTCTTTCAAAGGATTTGAGTCGGAAAGAGGTAGCTTAATTTAATCCGGTTATAATCAGATTGCGGACCGTAAGAGAGAGGCTGTAATTTATATCACAGGTCAAACTGTCATATGATCCGAAACGATTGCCACTAAACTCTAAAACCGTCGGATTAAATCGTTTTTTCCTTATTCGCGCTAACTTCTTTTCTTATGCGCTACAAGTGTTGTTTTGTTTTGGGATTGTCATTTGCTGCACTTAGCTCGTCATTCGTCAAGAGTATGAGGGAGTTTGAATGTTCAGTGTGAGCTTTGTCGGGCGGATCGACTGCTTTCATTATGTTTTTTACTTTACTTAATTACACATTTGTTGATGTTATGCCGCTACTTTTATAGTTTTATAGTCTACGATCAAATTTTATGTTTACATGCGTTAATCCAGATGTCATTGATAACTGGTAGTGTTCCTTCAATCTTTACTTCTCTAAAGATTTAATTGGCGTTACAGGAGCTTCGAATTATTTTAACGCATTGCCGTACTTTTCAGCACCAAAATTTGATGCTTAAATATCTTCATTAAATTACAGCACATATAAATTTAATGATACTAATTCCACAATATTATCAAATCCAATTCATGCACTGCTGCAGAACTACCGTCATCAGCAGCATTTAACTAAAAGTAACACATATTGCAAGATACAATTGAACTTTTCTGAATGCATTATTTCTTTTAACTATTAAGTGCTAAAAATATTCGATAAATAATAGTGATATGGACAGATGCATAAATAGAAATAACAATATGAGTACAATACATGCAAACATAAATACAATAAAGAAAGAGAAAAGATAGTTTTCAAGAACAAGCACCAGAGATGTAATCAAACGATGAAAAAGAAAATGAAAGCGGAGAGGTTTGATTAGGTTATTTTGAATACGGCAAATCACACAAAGGCTCTCTGCCTAAGAAGTAGGATGCCTTTGTGGAGGACTTTTTAATATAAAAATCCGGTCGTGTTCATGTTCCAAATGAGAAAATCCACGAAAACTAGGCACAACTTTCGTTCACTTGGCTTCGAACCGGGAATGAACTACCAGTATTCAGCAGTCTTAAACCGCTTAACCACTGATGGGGCAAGAAAGGAGAGATACGGTGTTGAAATCAGATCCCCCAATTTCCTAGTTATCTTTCATTTTCTTGTGCGAAAAATCTGCCAAAGATTTGTATTTCGAAACAAAATTTGAGTTGCACATAGGTATCATTGTATACGAATTCGGTCTACAATGCTAGATCTGTTGTTTTCATTGTTTCAAATATGAAACTTACTAAGAGATTATTGACTACTCAGAATATATCTAAACTAGAAATAAATGTATAATACACTTTTTAGGATCGTTATATTTAATTACACAAACATATGTAGTTTTCTAATTTCTAAAAATTCAGAAATTAATACAAACGAGTTTCTTTGGAATGCAGCTGAATTAAGAAACAAAGAATTACCGCTGCATGTAAACACGTAAAAATTTTTTATATTGGTAAAATTTATCGTGGTATTTCGATGATTATCCTTCGCAGAATATTTAAAATCACAGCACGGGAATATAGAAATCTGGCTAATAATGAGTATTAATATGTGGTTTAATACTTTCTGCTTGTTTATAACATGAATTAATTTGTGTGGAGTTAAATATTCACACACTACTGATTACCATCTCTTCATGAAATTATATGGATTATTTTACACAGTATAACTGACTCTATATCAGATCTGGAGAGCAAAGTGATCACTTCCGTTCTGACACAATTAATGAAATTATGTGTGTGTGTGGGGGGGGGTGCACCATTAGTTTTCCAGACTATTTCACTAATATTATCTTTGCATATTGAAGCATGTTACGTAATATTTTAAAAGATTTCTTTTTGAAATAATATTCTTCATGCTTCATGAAACGTACATAAAAAAAAATTAATTTTGCACTTTTAATAGACTAAAATTCTCTGTACCCTGTTTCGAAGTGTTGTCAAAACATGAAAGTGTAAAGGCTATATATAAACATAAACATGAAGCTAAGTGATTAGAAGTTATTTTGAAAACGAAGAAGTTTATAAGACGGAATTTTTTCTTTCCAGAAACAAATAGGTAAAGTTGCTCGAATAGCTAACCTTAACAATATCTAAATCAAATTTTAATTTTTATATTTGAGACAAGAAAAGTATACAAATGAGTCACAATGTTTAACAAGCCGAATTTCAGAAACTGTTTCCACTGATATCGAAGTTCCACGAAAAAAGAAAAAAAAATGAAGCAATAATAATTTTCAGTGCAGTGACAAAAATAATAGGATTGTTTTATATTATTTATTTTTCATTCTTTATATAAATTTTGTCATTTATATTTATCGTAGTAATAGATAAACCATCTTAGTTTATAATTTCATGTGGTCTCAACTTCTATACTCATGATCAGTCTGCAGCATTAGCATCTTGTCAAAGGAACAAAAATTTTAGAACTTTTAAAGTTGCTACTAAAATTTCAACTGATAATTTACTAAATTTAAAAATTATTTTCACATTAACAATAAAGTTAAAAAATCATAAAAATTATGTACATTAATTAATACCTACTCTTATTTAATGAACGATGCGTGAATAAGTGACTAATTTACTTAGGAATACCTCCACGAAGACATTCCTCTTCTTAAGCAGATAACCCTCTTGTGTTTTGCCTTGTTGAAATAACCCAACCTAAACTTTAATGAGTGATAAAAATAATTGTTAGATTTCCAGTTCATACAACGGGAAAAGTAAGCAACAAAAGGCGAATTATATGAAGCTGACGTATTCACTAGCACATAAGTATTTAAATAAATCCACTTTGAAAAAAGCTGAAAATTTCGGATAAAAGCCTAACACTTCGAAGAGAACGTTCTGCTATTAAAATCTTTATAAAATAGAAAAATTATTTAAACAATCCCCCGAAAAAAATGCAAATTTTTGCCTTGAAACACTTTAAAACAAAAATAGTATTCAAGGTTCCCAAGAGATAACACTAAACCTTCATTAAAAGCCGCCTAAGGTGTTAACCATACAATGCTTGGGCGTCAACTCGTAGAATGATTTCCGTATCTTGTTGTACAATAAATCTGCGCTATAGCTGCCCTACGATACCTTACATTAACAAAGATATTGTTCCTTGGGTTAAGCATATAGAACACTTCATGGTGAGCTATGAAACTTGGAACTCTATAAGCTCTATGATGCTGGACATAGTGAGGTGTAGAATAGTGAGGTAGTTATATCGCATGAGAGGTAACATAATATATAAGATATTATCGGTATGTAATAAAATGAATAATATAAAGAGAATGTGATATGCATAATAGAATGTATAAGTCTCCTCTGAACAATCATGACAAAATAAGCATTCATGACAAGACAAAACAAAATAAACGTGAGAAGAGCATAATGACAATATTATTTGATCGATAAGAATTAAATTCAGGAACCCACAAAATGTAATTTTTGATTTGTGAATTCTACTTTCATCTGTCAAATCTATATAATTGTATTAGATCTGATTCTCAAGGCCATTTTATAACCTTTGTTAATGCGACATTTTTTTAACTGCAAGGATTGCGCTTGTATTACAACACTAAACACCAACAAATCTGATTAAGTAACGTTAGATTATTTTGAATATGATAAAGCATACGAGGGATATGTGCCTAAGGAGAGAGATGCCTTCATGAAGGGCTTTCTAAGGGTAGGTACCTCGGATTAACGTTTCACTTGCGGAAAACCACGAAAACCAACCGTTCGCCTAAATCGGAACTACCAGTGGGCCCCACCAGTGGCCGAACAGTTAACTTCGACCACAGATGGGATAACTCTAAAGATGATGGCTGTTTATTCCATAACAAGATGACAGAGCTCATCACTACAGAGTTATTTGTATTTGTGTAATAACTATAGTTGTTAGTTTTCTGTGCTTTATTCTGCTGTTTTTGTTATATGTGTGTGAAAGGGTTGATGAAGGTCTGTTTTATAACTTTCTGAACAACTTAAAAAAAGTTTAGAGATAAATTCGGAAGAAAGCCCAATTTTCCTACCTGCGGGGGGTCGCAGCATTTCGATATAGCTGTCCAGCCGATGATGGTAAAGAGTAAACATATAGTATAATATTTTAAATTATTCCAATATTTGTGTTTCATACTGTGAATTCCCTTCCCTCACATACGCGTTCATATTTATGCTGAAAAAAACTATTTACGCATATAAATAGTTCTTCAATTCATTTTAATTTATTTTAATCGGCATATAGTATCAACCAAAGATTATCAATCTGATTGTTGCGGCAACAAAAATTGGGCAGCTTTCATGCTCTAAATCATCAGTTTTTTATTTGAAACGTTTCGTTGCAGCAATGTTAGAATAAAATGGTGCGCACGTATTTATTTTATTCAGTTATTAAATGCCTTTATCACTACCCATAAATTTCAGAAAGAAAATACTAAGACCTAAATCATCATTAAGTCCACGAGAGTGCGCAACAGAAATCTGCAGCTTTTCTCAAACAAGTATGAATAAAAAACGATGAATTATTTACATTCAAGTACGATTTTTACGCTACTTTCAATTACCATGAACGTTTTGGAAGCAGGGTATATTAAAAACATATATCATCTATCAGATATGTTAAAAACATATATCACATCAGATATGTTAAAAACATATATCTGACCGCTTGCAAATGCAATCTGTGTAGCTTTAATATATCGCCAATGTTAACGACTGTTGTTTTCACGTGAACCTCAAACAATGGTGTGTTATTGGAACCATGAAATCTATTATTAAACAGCTGAAGTAAAAATTCTAGGAATTTCCTTGTTATCCTGAGCAATTACCTTGTACATGAATTAATTTATCAGTTACCGACTTTAAATATTATACTTTTTTCAAATAAAAAACAGAGCACAAGTTCATTCGCAGAGATTCGAATCTTGATCGAACTACCAATGTTTAGCCATATTATTCACTCGGCTACTGGTGGAATATGGAAACCTTATTCTTGCGCTATTAAGAAAAAAGTAAATTCAAAATCCGAAATTGTTCATTAAAAATTTAAAATTAGCTTCTTAACTATTCGCGCATTGATTCTCCACACACGTTTTGAAGCAGCCGTTTTGATCCCCACATCCCCACTCACACAGATAATCCTTTTGTTTTGCACCGTATTTGACTAAACAAAATTAAGGTTTTAACTTCGATTTAAAGTAAAAATTCTTTTGAATTTCAGGATTTTTTTAAAAAAGCAAATTAATAAACGGATGTGAATACTATTTATCCTCTCCTCCAAAAAAGTTCATATTATGGACAAGCTAAGAACATAACCGCTTATATTACATTTTAAGCTATGGTAGATTTCCGGAAAATTAATGAATAATGAACTGTAAAAACATATTACGAGAAAAGTTAAATTCTTGGCATTTTAACTGCAATTCTTCGATTCTTTTGGCTTACGTTTAGCACATATCGAAAGATACAACTTAATGCATTAGTTATGACTTGCGTTGCTGACATTTAGCATTACCCTTTACTCTCTTAATTTTTCTATAACTGATCCAGTTGTACTACACTGAATGCTATCTTTCTGGAGTTATTTAATTACTGATGCTATCTTCGTATTTGTCTTAAGATGAAACGAATATGCAACTAAGATGAAACGAATATGCCATGATTACCGCGGAAGCATACAAAACACTCTTTAATTTCTCAACATTATGTTTATTGTTATGAAAACGAGGAAAGTAAAATTCGTCCGAAACCCCTGAAGCTAGGGTCGCAGACTGTTTTATCAGACTCTGTCAGAGACGTGCGTATAACGGAAATTAATGGTACTAAAATTTTAAACTCATAAGCATTTGTCACAAAATTTTTATCTCTACCGTTACCCACAGCTGAATGATTACGTCATAAATTCTGAGGGAAAAAGAGAAAAAATTGAAAATTAAAAGGATTTTTCAGCAATATTTTTTGAAACTTCCATTAAGCGATCTGAAGAAACTTTCTTTAACAGATCCCCCACCCACCTCCGTTTCAGCTTTGTTTAGTATTTTGTGGATCTTTCTAAAAGAAGAAAGGAAAACAAGAGAAAGGAGAAAAACTCAGAAGGGGGAGGACAAAAAAGCTGCTGTTAGATGTGTTCTCGTCATTAACGAGAACATATCTAACAGGAGCTTTTCCCTCTTGAGTTATCCCCTTTTGCGTGCTATGAGGGATGTAAAAAGAAAACATTCGAATTCTAACATCCTCAGGGAAACTCCAAGCAACATTCGCCACGAAATTTGAGCCAGAGAAAGCATAAGAATTCCCTCTTTACTCTATTGGCCAAATATTTTCGAGTAGTAGCAAAGGCTTGCGCTTTTACTTTTTATATTTTGGAAACTTTGGTGAATACATCGTTATAAGGAATCTATTTTGGATATTATTTTATTTATTCAAACTGATATTAATTTAACTGAATTTTAACTCAAATTTAACGACTAAGAGAAATACTGTATACATATAACCACACTGTTTTTGCTGCGATTCCTCGATGTAATTTTAGAGAATTCTTTTAAGTAACCAATGTTTTGCGTGTTTGAGCAACTTTCATTTCTAATTCCAACAATAGCAATTTTTCTTTTTAATTTCCATCTATTTCGAATTTTTTAATGCTTTGCGTTGTGAGGGCGTGAAAAGTTAATAAGTGATAATGAGTCTCAATAATAATCAAAACTGTTCACCAAGAATGATAATACGTAAAATATGCAAAACTGTTTTATTTTCTTCATCGATGCCCTCGATAATTAAATATCTGCACTTTTGTAAGAAATGTCGTGGTAATTTGAAACACTGAAAAACAGATTATTTTAAAATTAAAATTAATATCTGAAACACCAATTTTGATGAAATTATGATGAATTATGATGGGGGAAAAAAAAAAAAAAAAAAAGGAAGAAACAAAAGGAAATCATTTCCAAACATTTGAATTAATTAGGTAACTTTTTATATTTGTATACATATGCTTTATTATCTTAGACATAAATTAACTCTTTGTTGCCTTCTATTGTTAAATGATAGCATCAGATAATGGTTCATTTTAACCATTGCTCCAAAATTCTTAGGTAGCGTAAGGCCTTTAATGACTACTTTCGTGTCTTGTACCATCGAATGTTATGTATGGTTGGTTAGAGAAGGATGGTTACCTGCCATTAGGCTCTGTTTGGGATCCGGGATAAGATGGAAATGTTTATGTCTATATTATGCTTTTGTGGAATGAAACAGTTAAAATATGTTGATACGAAAGATCCCTCTAGAATCTGGTAATGAGGAAAGAAGAGCGGGATAAGCCTTTGAATTCCTTGCTTTCAGGTATTCACAATCAAATTATGATAAAGTTAATCTGCCTAAGGAATAGGATGATTTACGAAGGAAGATTCCATGAATTGCTCAATGATTAAGGTCGCTAAATGCTAGGAATTCGACCTGGTATTGAACATAAGCGACTCGGCTGGCTGCATGATTGTTTTTCGTGCTTTCCCCATGTAAAACGTAAATCTTAGCCAGTTTCCTTTAGAGCGTCCTCCACGAAGGCATTTCTCCCTCAAGGCAGATAGTTCTCGTGTGCTTTGCCGTAAGAAAATAAGCTAATATAGGCTAGCTTAAGCTTAGCAAAAGAACATTGGCTTGTATTTTCATTATACACGAGGAAAATCACGTAAACATCCTGCAACCAACCCGTTTACCGAGATTCAAACTTCGCCATTTATAGTTCGTCGTTTATGGCCTTATCTATTTGGTTTCCGGTAAGCCCTCTAACTGTATATAGGCACATAACCAATTAAAGTTATTCATAGGTACATAGTCACTTAAAGCTATTATAGTTATTATAACCTCTGAAAGCTATTATAGGGATTTAGCTATTGAAATTTATTATAGTAACGTGTAAACCAAGCGGGAAAAAAGTCCTTTTAATTGCAAAACTGGGATTTTTTTTTTTTTTTTGGAAAAGTAAAGTATAAATAGTAGGCGCACTAGTTAAGTAAAGTATAAATACTAGGCGCACTAGTTAGTAAGTTATATAGTAAACGAAATTACAGAGCACAAAGTGAACTAACTATTGGACTATATTCTTTAAATTTCTTCAAGCTTCCATCTTTCTCATTAAAAACGCGTGGCTTCCATTTTTTAACTTTCTAACTGCAAGTTAACTTGAAGTTTTTGCATCAAAGTTACAAAAACTTCAAGAAATAACTCCAATTATTAAGAATTAAACCAAATTTTAAATCTCAAATTGAAATGATTAACTTTTTATTAAAAAGATAATATTCGAAATATGTAAAAAATATTCATTTCTCACGCTATTTATAGTACTTGCTATCATTCGCAGTACGCAAAATGTTTTAGTTCTACATTTTATCTCTGTTATGTGCTGTAATCTAAAATCTAACAAATCATCGAAAATATTTGCGCCCGAAATTAATGATAAGCTTTTAACTGAAGAATACTGGTTGATGCTAATTCCAATTAATTCCTAGTATCTCAAGTAGAAAGATGAAATGTATATTGAAGTGAACAATAAATTCCATTGGTACATTGGTTTTTAAGTTCAAAGATGTGGATTCAGTTATTTGAGAAATGTTGGTGGTTCTGTTTTGTTCCAACGGGTTCCCTTGTGCAAAAAGGAATAACACACCTTTTGCGCAGATTTAAAAACAGTAAGTTAGTTGATAAGGATAGTATGCTAAGTTAATGCTAAGAACATGCGAGTGAAATTTGAGATTCTAGATCTATTTACGAAAATTTTATGCTTTGGTAGATACACGACATACTCTCCCACACAGAGTACTAGTCTTTTGCTTGCTTTACCAACTGTTTACGAATATTTCTGAAGCTCTTCGCAGCGAAATGCATTGCCAACAACGGAACCCGTGCCAGTCAGGAAGATGTGATTTGGATTTTGTTCTTCCAGCAGAATGTTACGTAGAATAAAAGTGTTCAAAATTTTTGTTCCAATACCAGCTCGCTTCTCCTCTCCTGAATCTTATTGCTGATAGAAATCTTTTTTTTTTTTTTTTTCTCTCTCTCTTTCTCTCTCCCGTTCTAAAGCAAAGCGCACAAAAATTTCCCAGAAACAGGCGCGAGTTAAAAACCAATTCAGGAGCAGAACAAAGAGAGTGCGTCAGAAAAGTCCGGAAGGGGATAAAAAGGGAAAAAAAACTGGAAAAGGGCGTTCGAAAGAAAAGCGCGAGGAAAAGAATTTGAAAAAAGGCCCAGGAGGAAAAAAAATTGCTGCTGCTTTAATTAAACAGCGAAAAAGCCTTAAAAAGTGTCGAAAGCTAAGTGGAAGCGAGTTGGGTACGAGGATTCCAAAAGGGGTGTTTTTCTTAGGGAAAAAGTTAATTGAAACACACAGGGGGGGAAGCAGATTAATCTGAAAATTATGTCTAAATCCGATAACGGTTTTTTTTATTAAATGCAGACATTTCAAAAAATTTGCATTAAAAACTGTTTTCTGGAAAAGGGGATTTCCCTCCCCTCTTCTTCCCTCGTCATGCAAATGGTGGTAAAAGCTTTTCTGAAGCATTTTATCAAAATGAGTTATTCGAATATCTAGCACTGTTACCTTTTTCCACCCCGGAATACGTCATTGTGGTTAGGGCTTTTATGTAATGGAATATTTCCCGATAAAGACAATCGCTGCTCAAGCAATCTGCTGACAAATTCATAATTGAATCATGAACATTGTGTAACGCTTCTTGAATTCAGTAATCAGCCGCCGTTCCTATTCGCAACTATAAGCACCTTTAGTATCTTTAGTAATCACTTCTTTTCGCATTTATTTGCAACTCAAACGTCTTGGCATTTTAGTGATATTATCACTAACGAGCCAGTTCGAAGGAAAGAAATTATTTCGAGGCTTTGCAACTGGATTTTGAAGTCGCAAATGCTTTTATTTAAACGTCTCTTTTTCTTCGTTGGTCAGGCGCAGAGGCATTCGGAAGGTTTTTCGAAATTCGATTCGTCGGATTAAAGAGCGGTTTCGCTGGTGGCGAATGCGCTTTTTATTAGATTCCCATTTTTCTCGGAAAAAGCACACATCGCGGAACAGTTTTAAAACTCGAACTTGATTCAAATATTGCTGTCTTCTTTTACTTTAATTTGCACATTTGAAAGATGCATGTTTCTTTCTTATGCAGTCCCCCCCTTCCAGAGGAAAAGTTTTCACCCTTTACCCGGAACATGTGACATTTCACATAAATAAGAGGATACTAGTAGGTTTCATTAGAGTTTCCATTTACGCATGTATAAATGTTATTTTTAAAAAGTATCTGCTGAACTATCTTTTAAAGTTATATTGATAATAAATTAATAATTATCAGTACACTGAAATTTTAACGATCTTATAGGCGCACAAATGGCTAAGTGGTAAAGCTGCTAAACACTGGTAGTTCGACTCCAGGCGAAGGGGCTACCTGCATGGGCATTTTTGTGGTTTTTCCCATGTGCCAGTTTCACTTAGCAAATACTTCCACTTAGAAATTTTCCCTCAGATAAATATATAAATGCCCTTGCGTATTTTGACATGCTCAAATACATCAATAAATAAATAAATAAAATAAAGATTGAGACATTGTAAGCAGTTTTTATTTTTGTACTGTATAAAACTAAGATTTTTTTTTCTGATATCCATGCTACTTGGAAGAGGAAGAATATACAGAGTATATACTTATCCAAGTTAAAAAGCCGTTTGTTACATTCTGGATATTTGAGAAGTTTAAAGCATACTTGCCTTAATTGCAATTCAAATACTGAAATCATTAATGTGCATGAGTTTGAGTTAATATTGAATGTGTTTTCGTTGAAAAGCAGATCTGTTCCTGTTTTAAATTAATTCTAAATTAAATTTAGATTGCAGTTAGTTTATACAAGGTTCTAGAAAATTCGCATAAAATAATTTTCTCATTTTCTTATTTTCTATGTATTCCCCCCCCTAGCATAAACTGCAGTTCATATTTGACCTACTTTTAAAGTTCAAATGATTGTGCTTGAAATTTAGAAGTGTTGTCACTTACGTAAGTACTTAGTGCACTGTTTTTGCGATATTTCACTATCGAGACGAGGCTGTAAAAATACGAGATTTTTTTAAGGTGGATGTTATACCGGTATTTATTCTATCATACGCCTTAATTAACAAACCTCTCTATTTTATAAAATAAACTTAATATTTAAAATTAAAGTACTTGTTCCTAAAACTTTGAAGTTTTTCTTACGAACAGCTTCAAAGTAAAGCATTTTTGCTAGATGTGAATACTCTAATGCGAAAATTGAATTAAGCGTTGATTATTGATGCCTGAAAAGAATTAGCTGCAAGATTTGACTATAAACCTTTAGATGAGATCATTAATTTCTGCTGTATGCTGTATAAACCGGGTATTAATGAAGTCTTATTTATTTATTTTGTTCCTATTGCTGATGCATTCCTTTTCCTGCCTGACGCCATGGATTCATTGACTTTGAGCCTGAGTCGAAATACTAGTATTCAGCGGTTGGAGCCATTCAACCCTCAGTGGGCTGTAAATTACTGTCCTTTGTGTCATTGCTCTAAAGATGATGACTGTCATCAGTATAAAATGCTGTAAATATATACTATCACTGCAGTTAGTCTTCATTTCTTTCCATACATTTGTGCAAAAGTTTTTTAGCAACAAAGTCTTCAAACTGAAATAAATGAGTTTTTGTTTATCTTTTCATTTTAAATGTTGATAACTAGCGTGCTTCCATTTGATGGATAATTTAATTACAGAAACCTAAACTAATCCTGTAAAATTTTTATAATATGATGCCAAAAGCAGTAATGAAAAATAATTTTTAATTAAGACACAATAACACGCCGAACAAATACTAACTCAGAAGTCAAACAACAAAAAGCAGCGTTATATTTTCAAATTTTCACAGACAATTTGTTCACAGACTGTGAAAATTTGAAAATATAACGCTGATTTTTGTTGTTTGACTTCTGAATTAAGTTTCAATTGTTTGCAAGAAGCTTCTACAAGCTTATTTAAGTAGAACATAAGCATATTACATCTCTGTCTTCTGCAGGTCTAGTTATTTGAAATATGCGTGAAGTGTGAATAAAGTCTTCTCTAATAAATAAATAATAAAGGAAAAAGAGTAAATTCTAATAAGGGCAAAAGAATATGAGAGATAGTTTCATAAATAGTCTATTAATAAAGAGCTGGATTACTCTTTAGAAATACCAAGTTAAAAAAAAATGTTCCGTTTAAAATAGCAATCGATTCCTATTTGCCACTAAATACTATCTGAATTCTGTGCATGAATTTCCTCTCCTATTTTTTCTTCTTCTTTTTTATCTTTCTGTTCATAATCTTATAGATAAAGCGATGCATGTTACACATTTAGGTACGCAACCTTCTCTTCTTTCTTCTCTCATATGAGCATATATATATATATATATATATATATATATTTACCTATCTAAGATATCTGCTTGCAAATATATGTCTGTAGTTGATACAATAACTCAGCCTTAAACTACGCGGCTCGTCTTTTTATTCCGTTTTTATTCAATAAGTATACTGGAAAATATGTTTTACAGACTTGTGACAGTTTGGAAAATCTGCAAGAGAATAATGTAATCTAGAAATTATGAATATATTGCATACTTCTCTATATATGGGAAATATATGTAAATGCTAATGAATTTAATGATTAATTTATTTTCTTAAATTATACTCAGATTTATTGCAAAAGTTTTCCGCTTTTGAGAACTAGAGTTGGTAATATCAATGACATTTACAGTGTTTTAGGTATATATTAATAAATGAAGTTTCAAACAGTGAATAAAAATTAAATGTAGATATAAATATCGTATGATTCAATAATTTTTTTCCCTCTTCATTATAGGTTTTTAATAATATTTTATACGCTTAAGCTTACTTTGTTATGCAGATGTAATACTTAAAATATAAAAACTTCCGCATGTAAATTTAACAGTATTTAAGTGTCTAGGAAGTATAACTTTACACGCAGATGTTCAATAACCTAACCCTTCTCTGGTTCAAGGGTCAAATATATTTATAATATAAATTCATATCAACAAAAATAAAGTAATAAGTTAAGAAAGAAATCCTATGAATATTCTATTTTTAGTTTATAAGTTAACGGGACTTTGAAGATCAGTAGCATGCTTCCGCACTCTCTTGACATTAGCAGGGCCGTCTTAATCCGTGAGCTCGCTGGGCACTTGCCCGGGTACCCCAAGAGCATACAGGCCCCATGCTTATCCATTCACATTTCTTTTCTGTAAATGGTTGTCGTAGGGATCCCAGCACAGTGGTTTGCCCAGGAGCCCATGATGATGTTAAGACGGCGCTGGCCACTGAGTATCTTGTGACTTTCAGCCTTCTCATCGCCCACCAGCGGCCGAGCGGTAAAGTCGCTGAACACTGGTAGTTCGGTCCGAGGTCCGAATCCCGCGAACGGGCTGGCTGCATGGGTGTTTTCCCCATGTGTAACGTGTATACGAGCCAGTTTCCCTTAGAAAGTCCTCCACGAAAGGCATCCCTCCCCTTTGGCAGATAGCCCTAGTGTGCTTTGCCGTAATTAAATACACCACACCTCAGCCTTCGCATCAGTTTCTCACTGATGTTCAATTTATCTCGTTAAATGTACGTTTTCAGCAATGTACTCATAAGACATTTTGTGTTCATCTTCGGCCATTGAATGCACTGCCAGTAATTTTTTTGTGTGCTTATTTTGGGATGCAGTTGACAGCAAGCTTGTCTTTGCATCCGATTGCGATTAGTGTTCAGCGTCTCGTAACTCGTAAACTGTATTTCTGTCTGTATACTTCCAGAGGGCGTGTTTTGCTTATCTTTGGTTGCAGAATATCTGATCGACGTTTGCGGATTTTATGATGAACACCCTATATATATATACGCAGAGAAAGAGAATGAGGAGTATATATTGTTCAAAATGTAGTTAGCACCAAGAGAAACTTTATTACTTCAAATGGTCAAACCCTGAATTTCGATACTTCATTTTCTCATCAACAACTAGGAAAATGCTATAAACTCCTATAATTTTTTCCGGAATATCAGAATGCTTAAACACGCTCAATATACACACCCACATGCATGATGCAGCATTGCATGAAAATAAGGAAGTGCCGTTAGCATGTATAAAGACTACAATATAATATACGATTTCTTTTCTTTTTCTTAAAAAAAGGTAATAATGTCACTTAAGGAAGATCGGCAGATTAACCGTTTCCCCGTACTGGCTTTTACCACTTCATGAAATAAATCATTACGCAGTGTATTTTCTATTCATAGTTATCTTATATAGCCTGATCTCTCACTTATACTGTATAAGCTTATCAACGCAGGAACAGGGAAAAGTGGACGGAGAACAGAAGTTCGTCGGTGATTTAGCAGATATTGGCTCCACCGCACTACCTACTCGACGCACAGTTCGCCTGCACTAGAAGGTGGCCTAACAAGATATTTCACAGATATTCTTTACAACAATGTTAAAAATTTCCATACTGAATACGTAATTACACGTGGATTATATAATTATAAGGTATACAATATTTGTAATGATCTTAACAGATGGGTATATTATTTACACAAAATTACATTACAACTTCAGATCTCAGTATAAATCACAATTTTACGCTGCAACATACACTTAGTTACGGCTAGCCGTTTAAATTTATAATTCACTGTTACCATTAACAGTGGTATAATGACGCTTGCAGCATAATATATAACTTTTTTGTAAAGGTTTTAAGTACGTAACTGTTTACAGTTCACTTTCCTAACTTTTATTAACACTACGCTTACCTTGGTTATGCAACTTTTGGAAGATTTTAAGATTTGCTAAGGTTCTAGCATATTTTAGTAGAGATTTTCATGTTATTTCATGGATAAAGTATGTATGTAGTTGTTATCCATAAATGCTTTTCCAATTATTATGTTGGCCAATATTAATATTCATAGTTTCATGTTGATTGTAGTAAGTTAATGAGCTTACCAATATATTACTGTTGAAACAATTGTGTTGTTTGTTTTTGTTTAACTAGCATATAATTCTTTAAAATTTTTAAATATCTAAAATAAGTATCTCGTACGAATATCTTGTCACACCACGTTTTAATACAGATATTCTTGTACGTAAAAAGACAGACAGATTAAAAATTTATGTAAAAAGAATCTTTCCCATTTTACATAAACTTTTGATCTGTTTTAAAAGAACCTTTCAAGCGGGTATAAAAGGAGTCAATACGAAGAACAGGCAGTATTAGATAGCAAAGAATAAGAAATCAATAAGAAACGTAGCATAGAAATAGATAAAAGAATGAGAAGAATTATAAAGTTATAACCGAAGAGGAGCTATAAATAGGCTTAGAACGAAAGAAAAAAAAAAGAAGTGGGCTCCACCGCACTACCAAATAAGAAAATAAAACAAAAAAAATGAGGTAATAATAAATTGGAATGCTCATGAAATTTGTTAGAGAGAAAAATTAGTATTAAAAAAGAAGAAGGAACAGAAGAATAAAAGAATTAAAACGCTAGATATACTTGTACATATGTATCAATGGATGGCTATGAAAACCGTTCAGGAACTACGTAGTTTCTAGCATTTGCGAAACAGTCTGAAATTTTCTGCAGTCCAATGTTTTATCGTAAGGCTTCTCGGTCTCAAAATGACGTACAATTGACACTGACTTCAATGCACCTGAATGGCTTTCGCTTTTCCCGCCTTTCTGTCATCTGACTGAAGACCGTAAAGGAAAGTTTGGAATGGTTAACATTTGCATGAAACATGAAGGAAAGATACAGAGTGATATTTAATTTCATTAAAGAAGCCGTATCATTTTATTGAGGCATCTGTTAATTTTTGCTAAAAATATAAGTTTGCTTCTCTCCTTGTTACATATACAGCGGTAAATAAAGATGAACTGACATTAAGTCTGTTGTGATCTGGATACAGAAAACTCAGTGATATTATATTTCCACTTAAATTATGAACTTTGTGTTGATATTTGAACCTTCCATTTTTATAAAAATATATTCTTATACTGAAATGCTATCTCAGAAGCATATATTTTATAACAAAATCGAAAACTATTAACAGAAAGATTATAACATGAAGTTAAGAAATTACAAATAAATTCTATCTCAGTTATTATATATAATATTTTAACTTCCCTCATACTTATTTTGTTTTTATCTAAAACATTTTTAAATTAAACTAACTTTATTGCAAAAAAAAAAAAAAAAAAAAAAAAAAAAAAAAAAAATACGAAGAAGTTAGGAAGATAACCAAACTCTGTGCATTGTCCTTTTTTGCTAGGATTAAGTTCTGAAATAGTTCCTTAAAATACAATTTTAAAATATTAATTCTAAATTTCACTGAGAAAGAAATATGTCTCATGAAAGATTATAAATTTTTAAAAAACTTGAGCATAGTATTTTAAGCAAATGTTTGAAAACGCGAACTTTTAGGTTATAATATTATTATACAGATAAATCTCTTTTTTCTTTATGTAAGAAATTCATTTGAAATTAATTTATTTAGAAAAAATTCTTTTTAAGAAATAATTTAGCTGCATTTTATCTGATGTAAAATTTCAAATAACATTTTCTTAGATAAATTTAAATATTGTTCATCCATAATGAAATTCTTGCGCGAGCATTCTTCCTGTAAAAGTTTATGTACTAAAATATCCCTCTAGAAAAGTTTATAAAGGCCTGTATTCAATTAATTTTAGAAAGCCGTTTTAGAATAATTTCGCCGATAGTTTGTTATTTTTTTTTATTTTGAGGAATTATTATTTCCATAAAAAAATTTAGGATACTTACGCATTAACGCAAGCATCCTTCCACAATCTGACGGTTTTCTGCAGATGAAAAGGTAAAGGATACTTATCAGATGCAAGTTGCCGATTTTCGCAATTTGTTTTGAAAGATTGTCAAACTATTGATAGTTATCGTAAGCAGGCAAACATTATCAGCATATCAAAGTAAAAGACACTTTAACAATTTAAAATACAAATGTTAATCATTAAATAAGGAATACATGCTGTATTAAAAAATAAAACACGTACATTTTTCGTGAAATCCTTCCGTAATTTTTTTGCGTTTTTCTTCTCCCTATGTGCATATCGACGATCTGTTTTCTCCTGAAAATAATCAGTAAAGTGCATAATCTCGGCATTGCGCACCAGCTATCTACCAAACGCATCTCATCATCATGCCCTACAGAGATTTTGCAGCAAAATCACTATATATTACTGCAGAAATGTCACCTGAGTTTCTTCTTATTCTGGCAGATTCCATAAGCACATATTTTAACATTGAGTTTAAGGCAGAAAGTATCACGATTTGTCTATAAAAATCGTTGGTACTTGGAAGGCAACCAAAAAGCTCGTACTAGAATAGCGTTGTTGCTTTGCTGTGGGACTGATGGAATCTGGTTGTCCAAAGAATTTTTATGCACATGGTTGCACATTCTGAAAATTTTGTGACTCCTACTAAGGTGGTTGCGACAGTATGTAAGTACGATTTTTAATAGAAGGTATATTTAAGTTTTTGGTTATGTAAGAATGTATATATAATTGAATATTCTAAATATAATTGATAATGAAATATCAATTGACATCGATAATTAAAAATCAGTTATTATCCCTGCCTTATGATTCTGTTTAAACATTATCTCGAAATAATACTGTAAACTATACTGTGTGTTTGTTTTATTTAAATAAATACTTAAAATCTTGATTTTGCAATGTTTCTTTTCAATTTGGCTTATCAGTTATTAAGGGACATTTTAAAATGTTACAATTCTGTATTTTGTTTAAATTAAAATGCTATTTGAGACAGAAATTTTTAAATAAATTATGTCCTGTATTCTTTATTTTTATTGGCTTTTATCACATCACTTATTCAGTGAGTAGCATTCTGAGTAAATGATATAAACATTCGCCCTATGCATGTTAGTGAGCGTTAATTGATTTTGTAAGATGTTAAGAGAGACTGGATCCAAACAAAGCCTTTATCCTTGTTTTAGGGCAGTTGTGTAGGGAGCTGAGTGACAAAAATATCGTTCGCGATAGTGTTTGGCCGAAAAGTTGTAAATACTTCATGTGGACGAAAGATCAGGCGCCCTGTTCGGTCAACTACGGAGGACAATTTCACTCAGGTCAGTGGCATTTCCCACATTTTCATGCGCCTCACACTAACCATTAACTTGTTCCTTTATTAACCAGGACGAATGGCACTGCTGTTCAGTCCTCTATGTTGCATGCGACCTGAAAATGTTTCATTTTCTTTATTCTAATTCTTCTACTTCTGTACTTCTGAGAAATTTATAATTATTAAGTTTCTTCCTGATGTATGTTGTTGGGTAACTTACTGTTTAAGAGTATTCTCAGGATATCATTATTTGTACATGCCTATAATCTGACTATCACTTAGCGCACAAGTACTTTAAAGATGAATATATAAAACCATCTTATCTCGTAAATAGTCAGAATTGTGAATATTGAAAGTTGGCTGCATGTATGATGATTTCACTCTCACATGAAAAAATAGAGCTGCTGATCGTTCTAAAAAAAATTGCGAATTTCGCAATGCGTTTGATTGCTGTCAATGTATATTTGTCAAAAAAATACACAGTTTAAATATTTAAATTATGCACATTCTAACTTTCCAAAGATAATTTTATTTTTTTGAAGGATTCATCTTTCAGATTCATACTTTTGTGTTTTAAATAGACTTAACTATTTTTTCAAAAGTGATTACAACAAAAAGAAATATTCGTCATAAAAAATTTTCTTTTTATGAATAGTTTTAAAAGACTGCTAGTATATTTACTATTTTACTCCAAATTTTATTTCTGAAGGAATATACATTTAAATCCTTTTTTATGCAGAGAAAAACAGAAGAAATGTTACCTACGACATCCTTTTTTAAGTATTGGGCAACTGGTTAGAAGCCAGTAATATCCATCCGTTCATAGTCAAATTGTTCTTCAGTAAAATTGTGAATCTTTTAACAGATATTTAAGCTATATATTATATTAATGACCCAGTGGAAAAGTTATTAGTGTAAGTTTCCTTAGAGATTCTTTATTGACTTAAGCGGGTTGGATGTTCTGCTCTTTTCTTCCTATGTGCTTTTTGATTGAAGCTAATTCTGCTTGGAAGTTTACCTCAGAGAGGCATTCCTCAAGGCAGACAGTCATGCTGAAATTTAGCGGAATCTACTTTAATCTACATGTTTAAACATTCTCTCGCATCAAGGTTTTTCAATTTTTATGAAGTAGGCACTTTCTGCAATCTATACGAATTTTCTGATTTTTAGTAATTAATTTAGGTCGATGACATCCATTAGGCCGGTAAATATATTTAATTTATGTTTAATTATCAGATGATGATAATAAAATAAATATTTTTAAGCTTCCCAGTACTGAAGATATTCAGCTTAACAAACATTCTGAAGATAAATGACTAGTCCACATCACCTTTGCGTCCGTGTAGAAACTCTTATTTTCAAATGGATTTAAAAATTTGATTAAAAATTATCTATTTTAGTACTGTTTAATATTATTTACTACTCTTCCTTTTTTTAAGAAAAAAATACTACTGCTGTTAATTCCTTTCTGTCCCTGTTCTTGACAGGGAATTAAGTACGTTAATTAATTCTTTCCATGACATCTTCATAGTCTACAAAACCCCAGAGAACAACTAGGCTGCATGAAAGGGGTTATAGTTTATCTCTTGTGTAACGTGACGCTGGTGACGTATACCTTCTTCATAAGTCTGTTTTATCGGTAGTAGAAATTGCTTTCATTATAATTCACTATGCCAGTAACAGAAAGTTTAGTGTTTCCTAGGTTCGCTGTCAACCCGCCATCAAGATGACGCAGACACAGTCAGGGAGATCCCGTGCTAGGAATTAACGCATTCCAGTAAAACGACAAGCCCCACGTACCGTACTTACAGTACATGAGTTAATGTATGATAATATTGGATGTTGGCCAATGCATAAAAATGGACACGAACAGCGTTGTAAACTGCAAACTTGTGGAGGACGTTTCAGAATCCAGTGTGAAAAATGCAAAAAAGAAAAACTGTTTTAAAAAATTCCATGTACAATAATTATAACAATAATATAAATTTGTATTTTTATTAATTTTTACCTTGAGCCCTGATTGGTGGCATTTGCCACGATAACTTTGTTTCTACAACATAAGTGGGAACTTGTTAATATATTATTGCAAGGGAATTTTTTAACACCTATGAATGTGTTTTCTAGGCAATTTCTTTTTCTGCGCGTATCAAAATATCGAAGGCTGAATGGGTTAACGTGAAAATATTAATTTTGTATTTCATACAGATTATTTCCTTTTTTTAAACTTATTTATAACAAAATTTGCATGTCGCCACATGCAGAATGATTACATACAGCACTTCACGGTCTCATAGTCAGTATGCTCCATTTTTTTTTTTTTTTTTTTTATACTTCCAACAGTTACCAAATGGAATCTCTGTACATTGATACTTTATTCAGGGTTCATTTCTGGTCAATAAACACCATGTGATTTTTTTCTCTGGTTCCTTTAAGTTTAACCTGACTTAGTTTCCTTTGAAAAGTAATAAATTCCTATGATAGCATTCATTCTGAGGTAAATAGATAACTCTCGAGTTGTCTTGTTTGTTTAATAGATTATGCAAAACGCTCATTTGTTATCGTTTTGAATTCGGCTTTATATTTTGTAGTTATTTTAATTCCTGGGGTACAGGTATCACACAGTGGTATCATTTCTAATATGATGCGTGTTTCTGTTTGCTATTTTACGTAAGTCTTAAGCTTTTTATTATATAACATAAAGGAAGTAGCATGTAAAAAAAAAATGGAATTTTTCACTTTCGATAGTGCTCTCAATGAGTGATTTTCGAACTATAATTAAAATCACAAAATAATTAATAAAAAGTATTTCGTCATTTGCAGAAATAAAATTACACTACAGTTTGTTGCTGTATATGCATAACACATCTAGAATACTTTTTCATAGTAGGACAGTGCCTTTAAACAGTTTTCTCTGGAAAGATATATGCAGCTACATTGCCTATTGGCCACCATTGAATTAAATATATATTTTTCTTACAAAAGTATTCTCAGTAAGTATTATCAATAAAAATTTTTAAGGTGTGTCATTGTATTTCGTGCTTCTTTTATTCAACTAAATAATCTAAGAAACTTTACAGCTGAAAAGAGATGATGACAAAAATTAACTTTTTTTTGTTGGAAGTATGGCAGAATGGATAAGGCCGCTGAACATTGATCGTTCGACCTAGGTTCAAATCCCAGAAAAGGGTTATTTGTATGAGCGTTTTTATGATTTCCCCCATCTGTAATGTGGGCATCTCTTCCTTAGGCAGACAGCCTTCGAGTTGCCGTAATCAAATAAGCCAAACCAAAGCAAACCTTGCCGGAAGTATTAAACTGGTGCATATATATTTCTAAAGAACATTGTTTGTTGTCATACAACGAAAAAGAATCATGATTTCGATTTTCAAGCCATTACTTTGAGCTATTATATTAATTAAAATTTAATCTTAGATCTCTCCTACATGTTATTCAATGCAACTTACAACTAAAGTGAGTACATGAACTCTTTTCAAAAGTTTGCTTTAGTAAGTTTGCGTTAATTTCCCCCCAGCACGACTATTAAATATAAGATCACTAAAGACTGATAACATTAGATTAGATTTATTAAATTAAAACGAGCCGCCCCGATGGTATACTGGTTAGTGAAGCTGGCTGTCTTTCCGAAGAGCCCGGGTTTGAATCCTGGAGAAGACATGGATGTTTGTAAATGTGTAGCGTTTGTGCGGCATGGGGTCACTCAATCATACGGCGAGCCGATTGCCTTTTCTAGTGGTTTGGTGGTAGGGAAAGAGAGGTGGAAAGTCTTCGGACCCGTCCCATTGGAGTGCTCTTCTTCAACACTGGCGTAGAACTGGGCAAAGCCGTACTATTACCTAATGGTGCTCAGCGGCCGAGCCGTAAAATCGCTGAACACTGGTAGTTGGGTCTAAGGTTCGAATCCCGCGAACGAGCTAGATGCTTGGAGCTTTTCGTCGTTACTTTATGTATAACGTGTATACGAGCCAGTTACCCTAAAATGTCCTCCACGAAGGCATCCCTCAACTTAGGCAAATTGTCGTTGGGTACTTTGCTATAATCAACTAAATCAAGCCAAACCAAACCTATATGGTGCTCAAGGCTTATGCCAACGACATATGCAATCTTGTACTCCTTAATAAGATAAAATTCGGGAGCTTTTCTAATTACGTCAGAGAAGTGATATTAGCCACAGCAACAACAGCAGATTAAAACGGTGCACGTAAGGCTATCTGTCTCCCTACGGGAAGGGATGCCTTCTTAAATGTCTCTGCAAAGGAAACAGGCTCGTATTTACGTTACGCATGGGACAAATCGCAAGAACTTTCATGCAGCTGGGCCATTCGCCCGGAATTGAACCAGTGCTCAGCCGTTTTGTCCGTTCGGCCACTCTCGAACCATAGACACTGATAGCTCGATTTCTGGTGAATTTTCTGTTTGCCAGAACCGGAACTTGTTCAGATAAAACCTGGAACAGATCTCAAAAGAATCTAATGTCAGCCTTAAAGTAGTACAGAAGTGGTATAATGCTTTAGGGTATATGAGAAGCAGCAAGGTTTGGAATTCATTGAGTTCATGTGGAACAAAATGACTCGTGTTTACATTTTAAAGGTAAATTATAGTCGCTGAGCTTGATATAATTTTGATAATGATAATTTATCTCAATAAGTTCCAGGGCAACTGCTGAAGTTTTGAAGCTCTGGATGCTATATAATATGAGAGCCCCAGTCGCATACAAGCCCCCAGCCGCCGGATTTGAATTCAATAGAATGTATATGAGATTTTTTAGTACGCCAAACTATTTAGCAGTATAGAATTTCAAATGCTATATTGAAAGCAGAATAAAACAACAACGACTCAATTAAAACTAAGCTAGGTCCTTAAAAGAGAAGCATGTATTACAAATTATATTTTACTTGCCAAAATTAAAATTTTTAACATGTTAATTTGATGCATGCAGATTTTGCCTGCTAAAAATTCGTTTCCTCCTTGCTTTTGACAGAAACGAGATGTTTCCAGCTTGCATTATTTGGAAAATGATACTGTAGAGAAAAAAATTACGTTTAAGTTCATATAAACCTTTTTTAATAATTTTGCTTGCATAAATGTGTTATTTTAATTATCTGCATATAGATATTTTCTAACATGTATTGTATTATATTTTTAATTATAATTATTATATTTATAATTTAATATAATAATGTAATATATTACATTAATTTAATATAATAATTAATTAATTTAATAGTGTATAAATTATTGTATAATATTTTTTACGAGGATTGCATTATCTCATAATGAACATATATTATAAAAGCATATACAAGCGTGCTAAAAAAATAAGCAACAAACGCTGAAAGAAAAAGATACGAATATAAAAAGGAGAGTTAAAAAAAAACATACAGTTTACATATGAGGTTGAGGTTGCATCACGGAATGCAAATAGGCAACAGAAACTAGCATAAAACGCAATCCTGCAGTCGCACCACAAAGCCTTAAAAAGGGGCATGCCGAACCTATGCGTCAGTTTGCAAGCAGCGAAAATAGTTCCGCTATTTGTACGATGAAATGCATTGGAGGGCTGTCGGTATGTTGCAAGTTGGTTCAAGACAATCCGCTGTTGCGAGAGAGCTGAATGTGCATCGTCGTGTCATCGACAGGCTGTGGAATCGTTACCAAAGAGATCAAAACCTCTGCAGAAGACGTGGGTCTGGACGCCGGAGGATTACCACAAAGGCAGACGATCGCTTCCTGTTGCTATGTGCAAGACGTCGTTAGATCACTAACAACACGACAGCTGGTGTCGCATCTCTCTGCTGCTGCAGGACGGCCGATATTCTGCCAAAGTGTGTCGCGGTGAGTGCATGAAGGTGGACTGTACGCCTGACGACCTGCGGTATGTGTTCCATTGTCCCCTATCGCATGTCAGAGCGCGTTTGAATTGGGTTCGTGAACATCGCAACTGGATACCAGAGTAGTGTGGCTATGTACATTTCACGGATGAGTCTCGATTTATCATCCAGAACGATTCCCGATTGGCAATGATATGGCGAGAGCCAGAGACACGCTGTCGTCGATGGTTTGGTCCGGCTTATGTAATTACAACAAAGCCACGAAGGCTATCTGCCAAAGGGAAGAGATGTCTTCATGGAGGACTTTCTAAGGGAAACTGCCTTGTATACTCGTTACACATAGGGAAAACCACAAAAGCGTCCATACAGCCAACCCGTTCGCGGGATTCGAATATCGGACGCTATCGTCGAAAAAGACCTTTGCAGAGGAAAAGGTTTACTTGTATGGGCTGGGATAACAACGAACGGCCGCACCAATCTCTGCGTGATTCCTGGTGGTTCCATCATAGCCATCAGATGTCGCGACGAAATTTTACACCCGCTACTCTATTCTACTCCTACGTCCTTTTTTGCTGCAATGGGTACTGACGTGGACCATTACAGGGATAGAAGCTTCCTTTTATGGGCTGGGATAGCAACGAACTACAGGGCCAGCCTCTGCGTGGTTCCCGGTGCTTCCGTCACAGCCATCCAATACCGAGACGAAATACTGCACCCTCTTGTGCGCTCTTTTGTCGCTGCACTGGTACCGATGCGACATTTATGGACAATAATGCCTACTCGCATATATCTCGAGCGGTGCGAAGTTATCTGGGGTGTGAAACCATTGCCCATCTGCCGTGGCCTACTAGATCACCAGACCCGAATCCCATACAGTATGGACATGGAGCTGGATACAGTGGAATATGGAGGAACAACGGACAGTATCTCTCTTAGAGGGTACCTGGCGGCACCCTCTACGAGCTCCGACGTGCATTACTACAGGAATGGACGCTACTGCCACAGCAAGTGATCAGCATCAATATTGCCAGTTTGCCTCGTCATTGTCAAGCATGCAGTTCAGCTAGAAAGTATCACACCCGTTATTAGCGTGATGTTTATATTGCACGTTCTTTCGACCCATTTTGTCTTTAGTGATGTGATGGTTGTAGATGTATTTCTGTCTGCCTTTGCTTTATTGTTTGCTATATGGTTTAGTAATGTCACACCAATCTCTTAGATCCGTTTAACCCATATCCATTAAATAGCTTTTCTTTTATTCCGTGTTTTACGTTTGCTGCTTATTTTTTTAGCAGGAGTGTATCATAAAATAGCATAAAGTGCACATATCCGCATTTAAAATAACACTGCTTAAAGTAGTTTATTATTCATACACATAGTTGTTAACTTAAAATCGTTGCTGTTTTCCGTTATAATAATTTCACAGTTCGGGATAAACTGAGGGCACATTTTTAAAATTGTATTTTTTCATTATTTTAAAATTTTTTTAAAGAATCTAGTTTTGGGTTGACTTAGCGAAGCATGAAGTTTCTAGTAACATAAAATTTGGCTAAAATTTCGTAATACTTCAGTTTATTAGGAATAATATTTCTCGCAGCACACATTTTATTTAATACATGCAAAAATTATTGAAGCATAATGTGCACAAATGCTTTAACAACAAATTTAATGTATGCTATGAACCAGAATATGTGAACTACTTTTATAAACGTTAAACTTATATAGCAGCTTATCTCAGTTTTATTTAAAATTTTAGTTTTTCATCAAATAACTGAAATTTGTTTCTACAAAAAAGTGAAGATAAATGTTTAGGTAACAGTCTTAGGACACGTGTGATCTTGAGTTATGCAAAAATTTTATAAAATTGTTCTTAATGGAGTTAGTGATTAATATAATTTTAAATTATGTAACTATACTATTAAGGTGAATTTTTTAAAATTTGAGTTTAATATTCAGAAATCCAAAGGGAAAAATGTACTTCTTCTTTTACTATGTATATATTAGTTACAAGGTTTCTAAATTGTACCATGTATACATTAATTACAAGGTACTAAGTTCGTATTTTAAATTTACAATGCATTCCAAAAAGGAATTCACTTTAAGATATTGCTTGGAATGCAGCACTTGAATCAAAAAATCTTAGGGGGGGAGGTGACAACATTACGGTGAGAAAGGAAAATGTGCAGAAGCTAAGAAACAAGTGATCTCGAATACATTATTTCACTGTATGGGCTTAATAATCTTCAGTGCAAGTAAAAATCTTGTAACTAGTTGATAATATGTAAAGCTACTTCGTGATTTATAATGGGTTAAATCAGGCTATAATTACAGGAAATTTTCAGTCTGAAATACCATTTGACCATTCAAGATGGCCAATATGAAATATTTACCATTTTGAGTATTAATTAAAGCTACTTGTTGCTTTCCCCCCCTCTAAGCTTTACATTTTTACTCTAATCTTGTTTCTAATACTTCTTCTGTAATCTTTTTTGTCTTCACTTCTGAAAAGTTAGTTTGATTTCTGAAATTTCGACCCAATGTATTAAATGAGTTCATTGTATTATGTATTTAAAAAAGTACCCAAGTAACATTATGTCGTATCACACAATCATTTGTTAATTTAATTTTCAGAAATATTTCAAGTGTTTTAAAATAAAGTCAATAAAGTATTTACTTAACCCCCCCCAAAGTCTAAATGTGATCTCTGTAAAGCATGACTGTTGTTATTAATATATATCAAGCATTTTTAACTTCTTTTTTTTATTTAACCTAATAAAGTGAAGTTAGAATAACAAAATGATATATAACATATTTTCATTTTGTTCTTATGGAATAGTTCTGGCTAGAAAGATATAAAAACATAGCTTTAGTTTAATTGATGGCTAACTGCTTATCGTGCCTGGATAGAATATTTTTTTATAAAAATTTTGCTTGCACTTTAAAACTGTAATGTATAAAAAAAATCGAAATGAAATTTTATCGATTATTAAATTTAAAGTTGAATTCACTTCAAAGTGGTTACTAATTATTTGCTTAAGAAGCTGCACATTTAAGTCTAATTTGAAATAGAATATTCGCATTCGAATTACACGTAAGATGCAAACAAGGAATTTTGATGAAACAGGTTATACGAGGCTTAGGCAGCTGTAAAATCAGATGAGTTGAATATATAGATATAAGAAATCAAACTTCTTGTAGACAGCTTTCATAATAGTATGTTTTCGAACTTGCTTTAAGTAAATAACGTTTAGAAATTCTTCTGGTTAGAAGCGATGGGCAAATGTGTTTATACGCGTAGGGCACTTTTCCCTGCAATTATTTGCTCCCTTTTGGGTGAATAACCTGTGTTCCTTCGACATATGTCATACGCAGGGCATTTTCAGCCGTCGGATTAAAACCATGAATGCCAGGCATATTTCGCGCAAATCCTGACAAACTAAGAAGCACATTGTGTACAAAAAAGGCAGTGGGGAGGGTTCTTTAGCAAGCGAAGTTTGGGGAGGCCATACGTAGACCAGGCCGCGGGCCTTTTATGCGGGCATTTGACAACAAACAGTCGCGTACCTGATCACAGGTGCGTATCAGCACAAATACTAGCCACTGTGTTTGTGGGGTTTCCTTGTGAGGATTCACGACGCACGTGCCCTTTTTCACCTGTAGCTCAAATTCTACTCCTCTCAGCACTATTTGCAGTAAAAGACCAGCCAGTCCGGCAGCTTCTGAACCTGGAAATCAATATGAAGCTCTACCACGGCTGCTTTCCCTGCTCTGGACCCATCGCTACGCGCATGTCTACGATTCTCGATTTCAAGTAGACGATGGAACAAAAATGTACTATGATATTAATGATCATAACAAAACATAATAATGTCACAAAGGGGTATGAAGTACTGTAAAACTTTGTCTCCTAAAATATTGCTCAGAAGCGACATTTCTTTGCGAAATTGAACGCAAAAAATAATTTATCAAATTATTAGAGAGTGTAGAGAGTGATGAATATATTTTTGGAAGGGGGTCGTCCAACCTACGCATACGATGCGCACTCATACGCAAAATGTAAAGTTGCCTTTATCTTAACTAAAACTAAGTAAAAACGCATCCTTACATTGGTGTAGATTTTGAATAAAATTCTACCGATTTCAAGATTATCTAACATAGGTCCCTCTTCTTCAGAAGCAGCCCACCAGCGGCCGAGAGGTAAAGTCGCTGAACACTGGTAGTTCGGTCTGAGGTTCGAATCCCGCGAACGGGCTGGCTGCATGGGCGTTTTCGTGGTTTTCCCCATGTGTAACGTGTATACGAGTCAGTTTCCCTTAGAAAGTCCTCCACGAAGGCATCCCTCCCCTTAGGCAGATAGCCCTCGTGTGCTTTGCCATAATTAAATACACCACCATCTTCAGAAGCAAAATAGTTAGCTCATTGCAAAAGCTGAAAATGTTTTATTCGAAATCTACCCCAGTTTAACTTTTTTTTTTTTTTTGTCTAATTTTAATTTTTATACAGGAGTGTTTTTCTTCTACTCATGCTTCCCCCATGCGGGGTCGACATAGAGAACTCTGCGAAGCTACTGGCTAGGATCTGTACCTAGGCAGTCTCAGCCACGGGAATATAAAATTTATGAACCTAGTTCTTCTGGAGACCCCAGAAAGGTCACTTATTGGCCATCCCGGTTGTCTGGCGTGTCCTAGAGCAAAACGGCTCTAGTAGCCCGGGGGTTAGAGTCCCGGGTACGCTGGGTAATGTCCTTTGCTACGGGTAGACTAGTAGGTGCCGTAAAATGTCCTATAGCCGGACGAAGCACGTAGCAAGAACTGTTACTCTACTCATACTTGATATAATTTACCCGGTTTATTTCTGTTTGCGAGATTTTTGTTATAAAAGGTAAGAATAAAATATTTAATTAAGTGATGATGAATAAGGTAACAATACGGGTTAATATCTGTTCTTATGGAAATGTTGGCTTTAATTTGTCATCCCTGCATAAATTCACACAAATAAAAATTAAATATAAACAAGGAAATATAAGAGCACAGTAAGTGCTCTTAGGCATGTATCCCTTGCGTAATTTTCTTGCGGGATTTGATCCAAATAAAGCAATCCTTTAAGCAAGACAGAAGCTCACCAGCGGCCGAGTGGTAAAACTTGCTGAACACTGATAGTTCGGTCTGCGGTTCAAATACCAGAGAACGGGCTAGCTGCATGAGCGTTTTCGTGGTTTTCCCCATGTGTAACGTGTATACGAGTCAGTTTCCCTTTGAAAGGTCCTTCACGAAGGTATCCCTCTCCTTACGCAGCTTGTGCTTTGCCATAATCAATTAAACCAAACCGAGTAATTAATCAAGAGAGAAACCTTTGGGTTTATGTACATATTTCGATTTCTTGCAGCTTGGGGAAATTATTTCCTGTAGAGCAGTTTCCTTAGGTCACGAGGGCTATTTACGTAAGGGAAGAGACGCCTTCGTAGAGGGCTCTTTATGGGAACTGGCTTGTATTCACTCTGCACATGGGGAAAGCATGTATATCGTGAGTCTCCTTTAAATGGCCTCCAAATTAAAATTTCGTATGTTTTTGCTAACGGACAGGTATCACATGAGTGAAATTGTTATAGTCACGAAGCTCTTTTTATTTAGTTGCTTTCTAAAGCTGTAACCATGGGCCTACGAACGTTAGTCCCATGCAGCCAGTCCCCGGACTGGCTGCGTGGGACTAACGTTAGGATTTGAACTTGGATCGAATTACTAGTGTTAGCGATCTTACCGCTCGGGCGTTGATATGCACAATATTATGCGTTAGAATTTCTTAATGCCTCATCAGGAAACAAAGAGGCTAAGCAAAATTAATCCTGGGAGAACGAACAGGGTTCGAACCCAGGCGAAAAGGCTAGCAGCACTGTTGGTTGTCGGGGTTTTCACTATGTGCAAAAGTGAATACAAGCTAGTTTCCTTTGAAGGTCTTCTAGAAGGCACTCCTTTCCCTTTCTTTTATCATATTCAATCTGAAACTTCCTGATTGTTTTATGATTTTAATACCTTTGTGTCTTTGTCTGTTGGGCCCACCAGCGGCGGAGCGGTAAAATCCCTGTACAGTGGTAGTTCGGTTGGAGATTCTAATTCCGCGAATGGGCTGGCCGCATGAGTGTTTTCGTAGTTTTCCCCATTTGTAACTTGTATACGAGCCAGTTTCCGTTAGAAAGTCCTCCCTGAAGGCATCCTTCTCCTTAGCTAGGTCGCCATACAGTGGTTTGCCATAAATAAGTAAACGAAACCAAACCAAATCAAAACCTTGTCTGCTGAAAGTATTGCTTACCTTCAGATTTGCTTTATTTGCAGTTTTAGCCACTTTAAACGCTTTCTATGTATTTTCTTCAAGATCTCTCTATTGCCAATTTATTAATGCATATTATGCAATAGCTAACCTTTATGATTAAAGCGATCGCATTGCAATACCTCGTGGTTTTTTAGTTTAGCTACTTAGGGTTTTATTATTCCGTTTAAAGGATAGCTTTTTTGCGTTACTGTCCTATACCTTCTTGTTCATCTGTTCATACTAGTTAATCGACGTTTAAAACTTTATTAATGTAACAATAATGAAAGCGAATGGCTAAATAATGGGATTGAAAGGAAAATTTACCTGTTATGTACTATATTTTTATGCAAGTGCTAAAATTGACTTTTTTGCATATGATGGATTTTTAAATTTCTTTAGTAGACCATAGAACAGTTTATTAGTTACTAGTCAGAGCCTACTTTAAATGGCCTACATAAAAATTTTAATTTCGTATATTTTTACTAACAGCAGGTATCATGTGACTGAAATTGTTGTAGTCTCAAAGCTCTTTTTATTTAGTTTCTTTCTAAAACAAAAACCATGGACCTACGAACAGCTGTTTAAGACATATTTAGTCATGGCATCTTGTTGAAATCATTTTGGCAACATTTGTTTATGTGCAAACATTTTAAAACTTTATATCCTTCTACAAGCATCTCCTGCGTTCTTCCCCATGTGTAACATGCATACGAGCCAATTTTCCTGACAAAATCCTCCACGAAGGCATCTCCCCCTTAGACAGACAGCCGTGTGCTTTGACATGATCAACTAAATCAAACCAAGCCGCATATATTTGTAGATATATCCGCTGAGAATTCGGAAAAGATTGAAAAAAAAAGGACCTGAAAAATTTGAAGATTGTAGAACAAAATTATCTCATTAGATATGAAAAGCACTGCACATTATTTGCCTTAGCATAAAAGGAATAAAAATTTAATGAAACAAATTATTGTGATCAACTTACTTACTTTAAACTTAATATACCTACTTTAAATTTAAAAAAAAAAATCTATAACTTAACAGCATGAATTTTCTACTCATACAGTAGATTATTTTATTCAACACTTAATTTTGCTTTGTTTTACTGAATGAAAGTCAAGGTGAGAGAAAGCGTTTTTAAGGATTTAATAATAGGTTACAGTTATTTTAAGTGATATTATTTCTATGACATTTTCATAACTGATGCAGTAATAAATATTAGCATATATTTTAAAGATTATTTCCTTAAATCGAAGCTTAATGCAATTTTTAATAGTAAATGTCTTAAACTCAACTCCACCAGTGCTTTTAAATGTAATGTGATGATTACTATTTTGGTTACTGAACTTCAGAAAAAAATTATAGTAACTCTTTGCCTTTAATAGAATAAATAAATAAATAAATAAATAAAATAAAATAAAATAAAATAAAATAAAATAAAAATAAATAAATAAAATAAAATAAAATAAAAATAAATAAATAAATAAATAAAAATAAAAAAATATAAAAAAAAAATAAATAAAATGTAACTTTCCGTTTTCAGTGATGGCTATGATCTGAAATAGAATAGGAAAGTTCAGGGCCGTTCCTAGGCCATTCGCTGCCTGCGTACTACTTTCCTAGGATTGCCGCCGCCTAAATTTAAAAATGTCCTCAATAATTCCTAAAACGTTTATTTCATACTAAGTACTTACATATGACAAATCGTAAAACAAGTATAAATATTTACATATGACAAGTACTTACTATGAATTTAATTAATTTAAAATATTTAGTCGATATCGCGAGAGTCCGGCCGCCCCTAATTTTCGCCGGCCGCGTACTTCCGCTACTCCACCTCTGCTAGGAACGTCCCTGGAAAGTTACTAGAGCAGATGAATCAAAGAAGCATTTACCAAATTTAGTTGGGTATGAATATATGTATGTTATTTAGCTGAAATATTTAAATCTTTCTCTAGTGAAAAATATATATAAATATTTAAAGTACGTAAATTATTATAGTTTATGAAACAAATTTCGAAATCGATTTGGGTGGACAAGTGGCCGAAAGGTTAAAGCTGTGAAACAAGAGTTCTCGGATTCTAGCTTCTTTCATGAGTGTAATAAATAAGACTCAGTTTCCCTTCTAAATTCCGCCATGAAAGCATCCATTTATTTAAGAATATAATCCTAGCGTATTTTGTCATAGTAGAATAAACTGACTGTTACCTTTTGCAAATTACTATGTAGCACTAAAAGCAAAAGCGTCATCTAAGCATAAATTTATTCCATTTGGCAAGAGTTAGGTTTGGTTCGTTTTATGTGATTATGGCAAGGCTCGAGGGCCATCTGCTAAGCGGAGGGATAGACTTTCTAAGGGATACTGGCTCGTATACACGTTACACATGGGGAAAAACACGAAAACGACCATGCAGCCAGCCCGTTCGCGGGATTCGAATATCGGACCGAACTACCAGTGTTCAGCGACTTTACCGCTCAGCCGCTACTCGGTTCTTGACAACAGTTTAAAACAATACGAACTTTAACGCTGGGTTTGGTTGGTATGTCTTTCTGTATTTCCAGTTCAAGTTCTAAATCTCTGGGCAATAGTTTATTATTATGCTTGATCGTACTAAATTACTGAGCGCATTTATGTGACGAATAGTGAGTGCGAATTTAAAGAACTGCTTTAAAATGAAAATGCCCTTTTGTATTTAACCGAATTATGCAGTAAATCAAACGTATTTTGACGCCTATATTAAAATTTAAAAAATTCATTACATCCTAGTTTAGATGCACTTAAATATTCCAGTCGATATTTAGTTTCTCGCGATGTGCCTTATCATTTCGAGAGCTATTGTTTAAATGACTACCGCTGTCCTTCGTTTAAATTCAAAACTGCTGTATAATTTGCTGCTTTACCATGGCCTTTAAAAACCTCAATTCTTAAAGAGCTAGGGATGGTTTGTATCATAATTCAAAGTTCTTTATACCGAAATTGATAAAAGACCATGTTTTCCGAAATAAATTATGTGACACCGTTGACATTAAGTAACAAATTTTGAAAGTCGTAAAAGCGATACTATCTAATATATTGGGGAACATGTCTTGTTACTTTGAAATTCGAATGGAATAATGCGCACAATACAAAAGGGGCACGACAAAAGGGAAAGTATTTAAAAATTTTGTATAATTTCCTAACTGCTTAAACTGCTACATAATTTGATATATACTACAAATGGATATATTCTTTAGCTTTCTTACTATTTATTACTGAAATACCCTCAGTAATTTATGACCACTATGCGCTTTTTCTTGTTTGCCATCTTCATCTGTCTTTTCCTTTTAATCTTATAGATCCTTTCCCCATCAGTGACCAAGTGGTTAAGACCGCTGAATGCAGGTAGTTCGAAACCAGGCGAACGGGCTGGTTGCATGAACTCGGACGAAATGGCAAGTTTTCGTGACTCTTCCCCATGTGTAACGTGAATACCAGCCAGTTTTCCTTAGAAAGTCCTCTCCGTAGTCAAACAGCTCTTATACGCTTTGCCATATTCAAACAGACTATCCTTATAAATCATTTGCATGCTTATTAAAATTTTTCAGTGACAATTTAGTCCGCCAGTGGCTGTATGGTATTATCGTTGAACACAAGTAATTCGATTCGAGTTCAAATCCCGACGAACGGGTTTGCTGCATGGGAGTTTTCGTGGTTTTCCCTTTGTGTAATGTGAATGAGAACCAATTTCCCTTTAAACGTCCTCTACGAAGTCATCCCTATCACTATGCTAACAGCTGTCGTGTACTTTGCCGTAATCCAAATAACCTAACATTCATGAATGTATACCTCCTATTAGATAGATAACCGTCGTCAGTTATGCCATAGCCTAAATAATCCAATCAAATGAATGATAATTTAAAACAAGAATTTAACTATTCCTGAGATCAGTGGTGGGAAGATTAATAAAGGATACTTTTAAAACTCTGCACAACCATTTTTTGCAAAAATTAAAAGACCAGCTTTTTCCAAATATGTTTTTTTTTTTTTTTTTTTTCCCTAAGCATCTGCTAACTGGTTTGTTGAGTATTGTCATTGTAGCTTTTAAATCAGATATCTTCCTTTTCAAAATCAGTTATTACAGTTGTAACATGACTTAGTCTTCATTTTATTTATCATTATTTTCCGAAATCCCGATTCCAAACCTCTGTTTTTATACTAAAAATGAAAAATTTGTTTTCATGACAATGTTATTACGAAGTTGAATAACCTAAGAAGTCATCGGACCATCCAAAAATAACAATGTCATTATGTTTGGATAGTCCATGTTTTGACAATAGTTAGTTTGTAGCTGAGATTATGTTATTAACTGGCAACTTCATATTTTGATAAAAAACATTTTAATATCTTTTATAAAAAAATTTTAATGAGAAAAATTTGAAAAATTCTCATGATATTTAAAATTTAATTACGGTGTGCAAACTAATCAGTGACTGTACTTGAATCTATTTAACCGTTACTTGAGTTGCATCAGTTTATTGGGAATTTTCTTAGCCTAATAAGTGCCATTTTCTTGCTTTCTTCAATTCAGGGAGATAAGAATGCAAGTCACGACTTGCTCATTATCTTTACAAAATCCCAGGAGAAGCTAAAAATTATTGGATATATCTAAAACACTTCATGAGTGAAATAAAGAAATAGTGAATTTAGGTTATGGAGTAATTATTTTGGGCAAAACACATGAACCGTAACGTTTAGTAACGGAAGAACGCCTCCGTGGGCGCAACAGCGGCAAGTTGGCCGATCACTGGTAGTTCGGTTCGGGGTTCGAATCCCTGGGAACGGCTGGTGGCATTGGCATCGTCATGGTTTTCCCCAAGTATAACGTGTATACGGGCCAGTTTCCCTTAGAATGTCCTCCTTGAAGGCATCCCTTTCCTTAGGCAGATAGCCCTCAAGTGCTTAAATCGTTAAACAAAGCAAAACAAAACAAACTAGCCTCCGTAAAGAACTTATCTAAGAGAAACTTGCTAATACTTAACGTTACACGCAGATGGAGGAGGCAAAAGCTTCATGCAGCCACACATTTAACAGTCAGGAACCAGAACCAAAAACAAACTACTCACGCTTCGAAGTTGTATATATATGGATACTGGTGAAGAGGAAAAAAGCCTCATAACTAGTTTATTAAAACAAAATTGTAAAAGTTTTTAAGTTTTTTCCAATGGCAGATTGTGAACAATTACAAATGTAACCCAATCCATTAATCTATATAAGGCCGGATGTGGTGGTCTCTTTATTATGGAGGCACCTAATAGGTGGGCCACCATCGCCTTTCCTAGGAAGGGACGAACAGTTACAACCATGCCTTCTCCGGGATTCGAACCCAGGCGCTTCGGCATCGCAGTCAACTTTCCGAACCACTATACCGACTGGGCGGCGATTTTATGTTTATGTTTGCTATAGAAAAATATGCACTTAACTATTACCTTGTCGACCGTGAAGGTTGGCAGAAATGCCGCCAAAGTTGTGCCAATCGTTACTACGGAATTCCGAACCATCTAACGCCTTTTTATTTATTAAATAATCAGTATTCGACCTGTTTCGTTTTTGAGCTTCTCAAAATGGCTTTTGTCGAATTCTGCTATTTTTTAAGTTCTGAATTAGTAATATTATAAATGTTTTTGGTAAATTTTGGGTAAGAGATATTTTGTTTAAGCATATTTTGCAACTGTATTAATCACATAGTAAATATTCTGTTTCGGTACCGAAGTATAGCACTTTGTAAAATGAAACTAAATAAGAAGTTTTATTATGTGTTCAAATAGAAATAGCTGCGGAAAAAGGGCACTGTTAATTTAATTATTGCAGACAGCATTATAATAATATGTACAATCATGCAGAAGACACAGTAACCGTCTGAAATAATTGTTTACCTAGTAACTACAAAGCTTTATTTACAACTAATGATAATTTACAAAATATCTCCCTATACATTTAGATCAAAATAAAGCAGCTAATAAAGCAATGGTTCTAAACTATTTTATTACCGAAGATGTTGTTGTTGTTGTATTTAATTATGGCAAAGCACACGAGGGCTATCTGCCTAAGGGGAGGGATGCCTTTCGTGGAGGACTTTCTAAGGGAAACTGGCTCGTATACACGTTACACATGGGGAAAACCACGAAAACGCCCATGCAGCCAGCCCGTTCGCGGGATTCGAACCTCGGACCGAACTACCAGTGTTCAGCGTCTTTACCGCTCGGCCGCTGGTGGGCCTTTATTACCGAAGAATAAAGTATCCTGTGTATGTGTAGATACTCGCTAAACATATTTCCCATATTGTAAATAGTGTAGGAAATGTGTAGCTACTGAGCGAGGCCTGAGATAACCACTGACCTGACTTTGTTGTAAAAGTCTTACAGTGTTAAAAGTCATCCTGGCAGAAGGGAATATTTCCTCCGTGTAAAAATATAAATATAAATATTACATGGGCATACAAGGCCTGTGTATAAGCATAGATATGTTGATTACAAACATTGTCTTGTACAAGTTACGTATGATAGTTACATAAAATCATGACAGCTATGTGTACATTTAAACATTATCTGAATTCAATTTACAATACTTTTACTGAGATAATCAAATTTGTAATTCATTTACACATTGACTGAATTTTCAATATCATTTAAACTGCTTTACAATATTATTTTTATCAAGTACATATAAACTGGATAGTAATATGCTTACATTACAATAGTTTTGCTCTTACAGTCCTGTTACTATTCTACGGGGTGAGCCATTTTTCTAGTACTGATTTTCAGTTGTTGTAGTATTTTAAATTGCTATTAAAATTATGCTGCGAAGATACAATTCTCAAGGGAGGGGGAGAATTTCCTAGTACCTTGCTGAGCATAGCCTGATTACCTCCTCTATTTTAGTTTTCGTCTGCTTGTTGCCGCAGATATTCTTCGCCCATTACGGCCAGTATTCCCTGCTTGGCATTTTTAAATGCAGTAGCTACTAACTATAATAGAATGTCAAGGAGTTTTTAATTATTAATATTGCTCTGCGAAAAAATTTCTGCTTTTAAGAATAAACATCAGGTGTCAGTTTTACTAAAAATATTACATTAATACCCTCAAATTTAATTTTGTTTGTCAGATATATGTTAAAAAATTTGGTAAAGATCAAATTCGAAAGATTTCCATGTTTAAATTCATTAGCGAAACATAAATTAAAACCCTTGTTGAAGATGGAATTCAGAACTTTAGAATATCCTCCCTTGACTATGACTTTCAAGTCCCTTATGATATTTTTAAAGCTTGCATTTATTATTCTACAGTTCAAGGAAAAGGATATTCTAATAAAGTATCAGCTCACCAGTTGCCGAGCAGTAACGTTGCTGAACACTGGTAATTTGGTCCAGGGTTCGAATTCCAACGAACGGGCTGGCTGCATGGTCATTTTCGTTTTCCCTATGTGTAATATGTGTATAAGCCAGTTTCCCTTAGAAAGTCCTCCACGAAGGTATACTTCCCCTTAGGCAGATAGCACGCGTGTGCTTTGCTATAATCAACTAAATCTAATAAAGTACCGCCCACCAGCGACCGAGCGGTAAAGTTGCTGATCGCCGGTAGTTCAACGTAATTTGACATCCCGACGAACCGTCTGAGTTCATCGGCGCTTTCATGGTTTTTCTCCCATGTCTAACGTGGATACGAGCCAGTTTAGCTTAGAGAGCCCTTCATGGAGGTTATCCCTCCCTTTAGGCCTTTAGGTGAAGATAGCCTTCGTGTGCTTTGCCATAACTTAATAAATCCAAATTTAATAAAGTATCACGAAATTTAACATTTATTGCGAATATTTCCACTAATACGGGCCACCTGTAAAACGTAGTTCAAAGATTAAGTATTTATTTAAAATTTGTGTCTAATGCTGAGAGTTTACTTAATAGAAGTCAAGGAAGAATATTTGTAAATTAACGAAATATATACTAAGCAGATTGCTGAAATCTTGCTTATCTTCATGTACAGTCGATATATTTGTCCTATTTATTAACAGCATAAATTTAATGCATTTAAATAAGTTATTAGAAACCAACTAGAACAGAATCATGCCAACGTATTTATGAAATATAATTTCGTTTTCAATAATGAAATCTAAACTGGTATAATTTTATTTTATCGCCCTGTAAAAATTTTGCAAAATATTTTCATTAATATGCATTTCGAGAGTACCTAATATTAGTGCTATTATTATTAAGTATGAATCAAGAAAGTGAAATCATAGCGATGAAATTTAAAATAAATAATGCATAAATAAACGATAAATAAATAAAATCCTGCAGTAACGGCGTAGCTAATTATGAGGTATACGATTATTCGCGACTGGAGCTCGAGTTTCAGGAATTAAAATTCCAAAGCAATTGTATGCGTGAAATCCATACAACTAAAAAAATTTTCTTATTAATTAATGACGCTTAATTTTTATCATAATCACTGTCTTGTGAGACATGTGATTATTGTCTTGAGTGAATGTATCTAAAGAGGATGATGTCTTAAAGAATAAATGCTCTAGGGAAAAGGACTTCGCATCCTAAAAGAATGTTTTTTTTTATTTTATTTTATTTTATTTATTTTTTTATTATTTTTTTTTTCTTTTTCTTTTCCTTTCCTTTTTTTTTTTTTTTTTTTTTTTTTTTTTTTTTAAGATCCTTACCCTTCCATCATTTTTTTTTCATTAATAATTATTTCGATAATAGCCATTTCGCTTTAATCTAATAAGCCGCCATAATTCTTCGTCCCTTATGGTGTCTCACTGTTCTAATACTTTTTAAAATTCTTTTTGTAAGCAACTGGCATAAATTAGCCTTGTTATTTTTAGCATTTTTACCAGTGAAAGATTCGCTAGGTGTGCTAGATTCTTGCATGTGATTTTTTTTTTTTTTTTTTTTTTTTTTTTTTTTTGTTTTTTTGTTTGGGTATACAAAATAGGAAAATAGGAAGCACTAAAAACAGGAGTTAAAATTTATTGATTATCTACTATTGACTAAAATTAAGTGCTGAGTTACAATTTCTTCGGAAATGCTACTTGATCCATCAATTAGCTCAGTTAATTCACGAAGCTCTGGCATTTTCATTGTCGTTTCTGTTTCTCTCGCCGAGATGAGCAGTTTCTGTTCCATATGTCAGAATAGTAAAGGATTCCAAAAATTTCCGAATGCACTAACTAATTCAATAAATTCAATTCCAACTATTTTCTTGTATAAATGCAGCTTCCAAATCAAACAATCAGTTCGAGCAAAGTGCAGTAAATTTATTTTATAAATCTAATAGCTATGATAGCGTTGTGAAAAGTCAAATTAACAAGTTCAAATTGAAAACAGGTAAATCATTTTAATAAACAATTAAATTAGTTTATTCAAAAGAATTGAAAATACATGAATCCTTTTTACTATTTCGAAACCTATGAACGTTAAGATTTAATATATAGATGCATGTCATTTAACTTAACCAATCGTCGCATGCAAAAATCTAAGCATATGTGGGCTGCTTCTCTAGCTATTTCCATCGTCACCATTTTTAAATTTGTAACAGGCCATTAAGGCATGAACATGATATCCGACTAAATATCCACTGAAATAACGTACGTGCTTCAAAAGAAACACATATGCAGTATTTTAAAATTTAGTGCATATATAAGAAAACTCTCCAAATACTGTGTTATTTGATATACTACAATACAATTGTGTATCGTATTGTGTATACTACAATACAATTGTGTTCCGATCGCTTTCCATTCATCTCTGAAATGGTTGAACACTGTGCGCCCAACTACAATTTGCGGATTTTGTAACATTGTCAAACTAAAAATTGAGATTTATGAATCATTAATATAGCATATTTACAAAGTATTAAGCAGATTCTGAAATAAGACGTCCAATCAGAACTTCTGCACTATTTTTAAAGTTACCCGTGTGCAAACAAAAGTTTTCTGATTCAGTTTTGACACTTTGCTTAGCAAATCGCAGTTTCAAGTTTTGCTTAAAACAATCTAAATTCAGAATAAAATAGTGAAAATTGCTATTACTGGAGGATATATTTGTGGCAGAATTTTCACTAAACCTATCTTTTTAGCATTTTATCAATTCCATTTTTAGATAACAAAGCGGGAGATATTTACAAAGCAGTTTTAAAAATTCCGCTATTGTTTACTGCTTTGCTTTCCTTTGCCGTAACAACCGTACCACACAGGAATCCTAGGACGGGAAAAAATTGCATACTTAGCTTCTGCTATCAATTAGTGATAAATAACCTGAAGGAGCTTTTCATTCCCAGATGAATTCTGAGTATTCGAGAGTGTGTTACGCACTTTTTTTTTTTTTTTTTTTAGTTTTCTGATGTATATGTATTTTTTATTCAATTTTATATAAACCCTTTTTTTATTTCCTTTTATCTCTACAGCTGCTGTGTTTTCTTGCCCCTTTAGCCAATGAAAAAAAAAAAAAAAAAAAAAAATACGTATTATTTTCTCCCTCCACTTAGAATTGTTATTCTTGCTTTTATTTTACTTATGACAAACGAAACTATTTTTAGATATTGATAATGATTCTCACTTCTTACACTTTTTTCCTTGGTAATTTGTTTAACATATTACAGATTTTATAATTTTTATGATAAAAACGCGAATGTATCTTGTAGCTAAATAAAATTTTTTGTCGGGACAATTGCATGGACTGTAATAATGTTTATAATTAATAAATGCTATGCAAAATGAGGCTAATTCTGGTAACAACCGATATTTTCTTCTCCTAAATAAACCTAATTAAACTTCAAACGCCAACAAAACGAAAATAAAGCTCAAAAATACTCTTCAAAAGGGCGAAGAAAGAAGACTGGAGATAAGCGTCGGATTAAGTGGCGTGAAATTCAAGGAAAAGACAAAAAAAGATCCAACAAAAGCGTTTAATTTTTCATCGTCGTCTCTGCTTGTGATAATAACTTACAGGTAAAATCAACGTTGACGAACTGATTTTTAATGAAAACTTCTTTTACACTTTCCTTTTTCCGACAAAACTTCCCATCTACAGACATGGAAACTTAAATGAGTGAGGTTATCTTGTTAATTATTATCATTACTTTGCTCTTTATAAAGAGTTAAGTAAGAGATATTCATTCTAAGACAAAGTAAAATTTTGAGAAATATTTATCCTTAAGGATAAATATTTCTCAAAATTTATGATCAATAAGGAATCGCAAGAAATTTTTGCCGAAAGCACGATTATTTATTCCTGGTCAAAATAAGAAGTAGATGCGTAGATTATTCAATCGTAAATATATAAATTAAGTAAAGCTTTTTCGGCAATAGAAATTTTCCGAAGCAAAAATGTATTTCCTAATATTATGAAGCTTTTGTTTCTTTAAAATGAAAGTCAAGAGATCAGTTTCCAGCATTATCAAGCTACTCATCGAAGTTTTGCCCATTTTTGATGCACTTTATTTTTCCCCTCAGAAAGTTTTTAAAGAAGTAAAACTTTGGCACAGAAGAATCTCAATTGAGATATCCCAGCGATTTAGTGAGTATGGTCGCGTTTTAGCAAGTATTAAAGTTAAGTTAACTGATTAAAGACTAAAAGAGGTATTACGAAATCCTGCATTAGGAAAATAAAATTTTCAGCATAGCTGTTTAATCAGCTTCACAAATAAAAACTTATTTAACATGTGAAATTTTTCACAAATTGCTTGAGATTTACATACTTATTCAGAAGTCAAACAACAAAAATCAGCGTTAATTCACAAAATTTTCACAGGACTAGTTTCGATGGTTTTACCGAACCATCATCTTCAGCTGCAAAACCGCAAATGAACAAGATAGGAAATAATGTTTAGATAAGATAAGAAAGCCTGGACAAGAATAAGCAAGTGGCGCCATCTGTTGGCGAAACCAGAACTAAAACATAATTTCTCTAAAAGCCGAAGGCAAATTTGGATTGGAATTAGGATCGTTAACTAGAACAGAAAGATTTTTATGAATGTGAAATGCCTCTAGAAAATCCAGTTCACCAATGGAAGATGTTTTTTGAATAATTTTGGCAGCAGAAAAATTGAAAGTGTGATTTTCGGACCAACAATGTTGAACAACAGAAGACTTCTGTGTTTCCTTTTTTCTAACATATGCCTCATGTTCTTTGACTCATGTTTTGATTTACATACTTATCTAACCTCAAAAACTGACAGAAACGACGCCCCTGGTGCATACCTAAGAATTAAAAATAGGAAGCTCAATGAGTGAAAGAAATAGTTTCCCTTCTCAATGTTTGTAAGAAGAATTGTTAATATGTTCGTTTTTTTACTAATTTTAGTAACAGAAGTCTCTGAACGCTTTAGCAAGTGAATGTTTAATTGCCATCAAATGTTAAGAAGTGTTGAACAAAGCAACTAAAAAAAAAAAAAAAAAATACTATGAAGCTTTCGACAAAACCTCTGGAAGAAATGCACTTAAAGAGGCCAAATGAGCTACAAAATATGTTATCTCAGTTAATGTTTTCATTAGCAATAGAAATCCAATGAAAATGAACGTCTCGGCATGCATATATCGTCTTAGTTTCGTTTATTTGGTTATAGGCTATCTGCCTAAAGGAAGGGATGCTTTCGTGAATAACTTTCTCAGATAATCTGTCTTGTATCAACATCACACACAGTAAAAACCACGAAAACACCCATGAAGCAAGCCCGGTTGCCTGGAATCGAACTCATGTCGGACTATATATTTTCAGCAATTTTAACGCATACTGAATTTTTTAAAACTCTAACAGTTATGTTCGGTGATCTTGGAGTTATCTTAACCAATGGTAAAGATAAATCCATATACTTCAACTACAGGACAAAAATAATATCTGATTGATTCTCGATCCATTTCAGATTCGTTTAAATTACATACAGGATTATGCAGTTGGACTTAGAGCACAAAAGTTTTGCCATTTTCGTAAGCTCCCTCCCCCTACTGCATTTTTGCCCCTCTCCCTTGTGAAGTTGTATCTCCACCTGGGTAGGCGGCGTGAGAAAGGGACTCGTAAACAGAGCATTCGATGAGAACCCGACATTGGATGGTTGCACGAATGTCGGAGAGGGGGACCGTTAATCCTCCAGGAGGATTGTCGGGAACCCAAAAATCATCCTGGCTTGTTGGAAAGCACCTGGTTTTTAATAGGGACCTCACTCCTCGTACACGAGCTGAGTTAGACTTAGGGATGGATTCTTCAATTGTTGCAACGGTCGCAACGTTCCTGAAGGTCTGTCCTACATGATCATTTACGTCGCTCAGTCTCTTAGAGATATTACCTGGTTTCTTTGAATATTTCTGGTTATCATTATAGACTTAAAAATAATGGAATAAATTGGTGCGAAGAAGATCCTTTTAATCATATTAAAAAAAAAAAAAAAGACAGGTGCTGAAAAACCTTTAAATATACAGTTTACAATATATGCAGCAGGCAATGACAGAAAGATAGTTAAGAATTAAAATTATGTTTTAAAGATATTTTTAAAAAATATATATTCTAAAGATATTTAAAAAATATATGTTTTAAAGATATTTTTAAAGATAATACATGTTTTAAAGATAATTATATTTTAAAGATATTTTTAAAAATAAAAAATGCTGTTATGGTTTTCAAGGCTCGAAACTTTGTCTCTAATAATTATTTTTCTGAAACTGGCACCAGCAGGTCTGATACTTGTAATTAATACTAGATTGGAACTGCTAAAATGTATTTATATTTTTAAAGTATGTATTTACCTCCTTATATATTTCTGAAATTCATTTTAAGGGAAGCATTTAGAACACTTAAGCTGTATGAGAAATCGTTTTTGTTTTAAAACAAGCTGTTTATTTAAGAAATTATTGCGTCAGTTTGATAGGGAAAGTTCTTTTCATCTAAACAATATAAACGCAGACTATTTCTTAACTTTTAGTAGCTTTAAAATAAGTTTTTCGTTAGATCATTTAAGATGAAGTTAATTAAAACTCGAAAGCATACACAACATTTTATTATTTAAATTGCGTAGAATTATCCGATGGAGGAAGTTCCTCAAAAATTATTTTCATAAATGAACCTCAATTTAAAACAATAACATAGCAAGACTAATTAACTAAATAACGTAGTAGGAAAAAAAGAAATTGTACATTTTTTTATATTACAACAATTTTATCTGATTTGTTACAATTAAACTATGAGAGCATATTTTTTGTTTTGTCTACAAAAATTCTGGGCTTTTTAACTGTAGACTAATACTTGAGTATTTGGAATATTTTAAAAATAACAAGATTCTCTAAACTAAATTTAAACTAGAAAGTTTAGTTTATAAAGAAAATTTCGGATAAAAGAGGAAAAGGTATTTCCGTAAAAGAATATTTCACAGTGTAATGTCTCTGTTCCTTGTGGCTTGAGTATAATTTTTCGTAACCTATTACTATAAAAAAATAAGTAAATATAAGAGACAAGACAAAGCTGATAATGAAAGCAACCTAGTTTGAACTAAATTTAATGCGGTGCATCTTTAAAATATATATTTCATTAGTTATAAGTAAATGTTAATTTATGAGCAGTTAAATTTGTTGATTTCAGCTATCGAATAAATGAAACTTCAATAAATAAATTGGCACTTAACTGACTGAAATTTTTCCAAATTAGTTGCAAAAGCAAAACGCACTGATAATTTCACAAAACAACTGGATTCTAAATCAGTCCTAGTAGTTACATTTAGTTTTACAGTTTACAACAGCAATTCTTTAATAGCTTTATTTAACGCTTGATTTCTTTTAAAGGCATAGCATTTAAGGCGTTTCATTATATGCTTCTCGATGGTGAAACTTTACATCTTTAAATTGCAGAGCAATTCGTTAAAAAACAATTCTCTGGTGGGAATTACTTTTCCAAACAATTCATTAAACTTAACTTTTGAAAACATTTCATTAAAAAGTAATTCCCGTTAGAGAATTCCTTTTAGATTAAAAAGTTATTCCCTAATGGGAATAACTCATGAGTGTCGATGAGTTCCGCTTCTGATTTATTTTTCCGTTCATTCTTAGAATCGAAAAATAAATCAGAAGTGGAATTCGTCGACATTTATACACAATACTGGCAACAATTAATTTGCATTTAAGCATAATTAGTTATAAACAACTCAGCTTGGCATCTGGCATTTAGAAGCCTAAGCTTCGAAGACGGAAAATTTCTTTTAGATGTATCGAATCTTTTGATTGTGGGACCCCTCATTGTGCCACAAGTACTTTGAGGATACGGAGGTGTACCGGAAACTCCGGGAGCTATTGTAGAAGTGTGTATCGTGATTCGGGCCCGGCATGGACAAAGAGAATTTCACAATGGGAGAACAAACGTAGAAACTGTGGCAAAGAATCGCCGACATTGGTCTGGTTCCGAGTGGAAGTAATAGCCTCTCCGAGCCACTGGATGACAACTTTGGTTAACCCTCCACTGCCTCTGCTGGACACAAAAAGAGACGGCTAATGGATCTACCTGGACTAGACAGTCGCGCCGAACGATAAAGGGTCGCGCTTTCTAAACAAACAACTTTTGTACATCAGCAGTTCCGATCAAATCTCAAGAAATGCAGACAAGGTCAAGAAAACTGCTTCTGCCACTATTTGTGCATTCAGAGTTGATGGCAGTGGCTGCATATTTCTGATAGACACTTGAAAGAATGTATAATTCGCATAAAACATGCAGTATAGTAAACATATAGTGATCATTGGCTTGAGTATGAAATACATAACACAAAAAGTAAGAAACAGAAATTTATTAGAAAACTTCTACGTCGATGAAATTCATCTTTTTAAAATAGAAGCACGATATGTAATTAATATGTAAATAAACTAGGCACATATTGTATGTAATATGTCTGCATGTATATCCTTTATGCGTAATCATGTACAGATCAAAGCGGAAAGATAGATAACGAGCTGTAATTAAACTGTTTAAAGACAAAGTTTCCTCGAGTTTTAGTAACAAAGCAGTTATATATATAATAAGCACACGCAAGAAAAATCATCCATCGAGAAGTTTTAAGAATAAAGTTTTAAAAACAAAATTGCATTAACTATGAATAAGAAGATGCACTTTACTATTTTATTAAACAGAATATTTAAATAGAGTGCAACTGCAATAATTATCATATATATAAATTTACCGAGTTGCATTCTGATTGCATAATTTTAGCATTATCCAAAGAAATTCATCAATAAGATTTCTAACAATGTAAGGCTACAGTACAATGAAATTGTTTGGTCTATTTTTAAGTAGTAAAAAGTCTCTTTCTTCTATGAAAGGATTTCTTTCGCTATTTTGTTATCAAATACCTTTATTGGCATCCTACGTTCCTAACATTTCTTGTTATGAAACTTAATCCCCTGTACAAAAATTTAAAATATTTTATCTGAAATGAAACAAGTTCAGAAATTAAATCATTTATTTAAACTCTAATTATTGAATTCCAAAACATGTTCAGAGCTGCTAAATTACATCGGTAGTTAGTTATTTAAAAGAGATTTTAATTCCTCTTTAAGTGAAAAATATACAAATCTATTCTTAATAATTATTATTCTAATTTGCCTTTTGTTTAACTACTTTATAAGCATAATTTTGAAATACTATTTTCTTCCTTTCTGCTCATTACTTGTAATAAAAAAATAGATAATGCATTAAACGAAGTATGCAATACAACAATAATGAACCAAATCGTATAGATAATTAGAACAGAAATAAAACGATGTACCTGAAGTGTATTAAGAGTCAAAGTTAATTCTTTTCTTTGACTTATCTTTTTTTTTTTTTCCCCTTGGAGTGAAATAAAATGTGTCAGGTACTAAAAGTTAATATCGAAGATTTGTGGTGGAAAGTGATAGTGCAAGAAGAATGGAAAAGTAAGGTAAACAAATGAACATATAAATTTTCCTAAATAGAGTCGTAATAGTTTCCAAGTACAATTAGTATAATCAAAGTTAGTAACATATATAACATACATAGCAAATATAATCAATTTAAATAATTGGACTTTGGAACTGGAATTGGAAAAAATTCAATACTTTGAAATAAATTCGTTGTCTTATTTTTGTAAATTTTAAAAGTCATGCTGGGAAAAAATAGATTCAATGATAAACTACTGTATCATTAAAATATCTTGATAAATAAGAAAAATATTCAAAAAATGATTGTATTTTATCGAAGGAAATGATATGAAAACCAAAATACTTTGAAAGCATTAAATTAAAGCCGTTCTTCCGTTAATTAAAAATTGGTATCCTTACTGTTTTTGTAACAAGCTATTTTAGTAACACATCTGCTTGCTTAACATACAGATCTTCAGTACTCTCTCATTTTCTTTATCTGTGTATCAAATGGAAGAAAAAGAATAAATTATAAAATTTCTCGTTTAATATTATAGATCAATAAAAAGAATTTGGCTGATCTTGTGATTATAATTATTCAGCTTTAGTTTGCTATATATTATCTTCACTTAAAATTTAACTTTCCTTATTTAGTTACCAGCGAAACCAAAACATATTTATAACTGCGCAACGTATGGCTATCTTCCACGATAAACGGATATTTCTCCTTTTCGTAATTAGTCTTATAGAAATCTGATTCTCATAATGTTTATTTTTGTCCGGCTGTCTGGTTTATTGTTGGTTCACTGCTCTCTGGAGGTATTTTGCTTAGCTTTTTTATGTGTTAGCCTTTATTTACTATTTTCCATTTGGCAGAGTTTATCTTTTGTTCATTTAGCACATTTTTGAAAGTGTTTCCAATTTCCTTGATATTGTCTGTATCCTTAAATGAAGTCGTTTTCAGCACGAGTCTTGGGTGCTTTTTCTTTTTAATAACATTATTTTTATATAGTTATATATATATATATACACATCCTAGGCATTCTTTAGAATGAAAAATCGGCAAAGTATGAAATACATCTCCGATTCATGTCGAATATCCATACATTTAATACATTCATACATAATCTATGCATTGCATACATTCCATACATTGTTTTCCTTAATAAGAAAGGCGTAAATTTTGTTTTACGACACTCTTTTATTATTTTCTCAAAATAGCCTTTGTATTTTTGAGGAATGCGTGTCTTTTAAATAATATCCTTATCATAACCTTTTTTCATATTTTGCCTGAATAACATTTGTCAGTCAACAGAATGCCTATGTATTATATACAGTGCCTAGAGAAAGTATATGATAATTCTCCTATTTCTTACTTTTTCTATAAAATGCCTAGGTGTTTTATGGAATGCCATCATTTTACACATTTCCAGTAACATGTATATTATAAGAATGTTTGTGTGTTGTTAGAGCACTTCATATTCTCTTGGGAACGAGCCCTAGTATCCACTTAAGCCCTGATGAGGGCCCGGTGAAAGTGATCAAGAAATACTTATTGAGGACTCCTCTGGTGTTGTATCCGTTTATTATTTTATTAGAGTGAGAAAACGAGGCTTTTGTCTGCGAAAAGCTGAGAAAGTTAGACTCGCTAGGGCTCGAAAAAGCTGTTGTCTTTCCGCTTCTGTAATATTGCTGTAATGTTAATTATTTTACCCTTTAAGCTTTTTTACATTTAAAAGGCCTTTAAACTTTTACTTTTACTCTGAGGGCTAACCAATTACCGCAATAAGAAAAACGAAATTTTCGTGCTTTAATATTTGTATTTGATTTTGTATAGTATTTTAATAGTTGCATAAAAGTATTTAAAAGATTTTGATTATGATTGTTTAAAGACGCAAACGTAACATAGTGTAATTACGAAGCAACTTTGGGTAAAGAGTATGAATACTAGGGTCTGGAATATAAGGAATGAGTTTCAGTCTAGTATTAATAATTAAAATTATGCTCAGAAATACACCTCTCCTTTAAGGATGCTTTCTGCGCCTAATAACAACTGAGTGTGGAAAATGTAGAGAATTCTCCGTCTATTATCCTCTTTTCTCCTTTCAAAAATCTAATAATTCCAAAAATAGGCTTATAATAACAGCGATGTTATCCAACTGTACGACTGTGAAGAGAAAACAGATTAAATTCAAACAGACGAACCAATATCTGTCCTCTGTAACCAAATGGGAAAAAAAAAATAAATAAATAAATAAAATAAAATAAATGATACTTCTTGATAACCAGTAGCAGCTAATGAGAGGTATAGAAAATAACTTTCTGGTGTAACCTTTAATCGTTGTAACTTTATATACTTTATATATAACTCTACTTTTATACTTTATATAGACTTATGCATGCAGATGTTATATTAAGCTAATTTTGGGTGCCGAAATATGTTTAACTTTTAGGGCCGGTGAATTAATTGACATGTTTATTGAGATTCTGAATAAAATTTGCATAGATCGAAAGAATGAATAAAGTATACCAACCATGACAATACTTGAATATTGTTTTTGTACATGCCTTTTTTTACGTTTTGCATTTGTTAATTATTTAATTTTTATCTATTTAGAAAAGAATTTCCTTTACAGTTGAATAAGTCTTACGTTTTCTGATAGATATGGTTTCATTATATCTAATAGCTTCTGTTATGTGTTTTGTTCATGCTGTGCCCATTAGGGCCTCAATTTTTCACGAATATGACGTATGTAATCTTATGCTTGCTTAAGTCATATGTAAATTTTTTCCCTAAAAATTTCAGTAATTAATACCTATCAGATGTTTCTGCACTGTCAATTATATATATGGTATTAGTCAGTGCTTCAGTTCCTACGGTATTAGAGTTTGATTTTCCATTATATTCTCACATGTATTACACAATGCAATCATAATAGTAGAATTAATGTAACAATTTGAGATATCCATTTTTCATATTTAAATCAAGTGTGTTGTTCAAGAGAATATTCAATCCGACGTAAGTTCAAAAGGAAATCTTTAAACCTTATGTATTGTTCAAAAGAATAGTTAATCATGCATTTGTTAAAAGGAAAATATTTATATTATATTTAGTTAATTGATGGCTCAATAAGTTAAATTAAGATCAATAAAATTAATGTAGTTTAGATGAAAACAAAGAAACAAAAGCATTTATTACAGTATATATAATGAAAATCAAATAGCCTCTTGAAGCGAATAACTGCAGGAACGTATGCTCTGTGTTGAATATCAATACTTTGAAAAAAAAAAAAAAATAGAATATAAGGTATTTCTCTCGCCTTCCTAGTGTGCCTTCGTGGTGTAGTGGTTCTGTACGCTGGGCCGGTATTCGTTCCCCGAAGGCGATTGCTCATTTCTTATATTGCCTGCTTCCAAAAAAATACCTAATGTCTCTACAGTGGCGCCCGAACTAAAAGAGTGTTGGATGATGATTCTCCTCACCCAGGATTTGGCGATTAGATCCCATAAAACCTCAGTCGCTCTTTAAAAGGGGGGAGTATATAAGGTATTTCTCCCGCCTTCCTAGTGTAGTGGTTTTGCACGCTGAGCCGGTATTCCAGAGGTCTATGGTTCGATTCGAGTGAAGGTGATTGCTCATTTTTCATCTTGCCTGCTTCCAAAAAATGCCTAATGTCTCTACAAGAAGATATTAATAAACACAAAGCATGTTAAATCGCAATACTGTTTTAGATATTTAGCGAGTTGTTGCTCAAATATTATGGCGATTAAAGGAAGCTGATTGCCAAGAGATAGCCAAGGCGAGGCGATTTGCACCCTTCGCAAGATTTCGCTTCTTGCGTCATCTGTCTTTCCTGTGTCCAATCCTTGTGATGCACTTTTCGGATGTTGGGGTCGGTAAAATGACAGATGAGTTCAGATTGTCTTCCGTCGAATGATAGCAAGTGCTTAGCCGCATTGCCGTCTTAACAGCATTATGGGCTCTTGGGCAAACCAATGTCCTGGGATCGTCACCGACCTAATAAGGACAAGTCAAATGGCATACGCCAGATTAGCATGGGTCCTCTATGCTCGTGGAGTCTGGGGCAAGTATTCACCGGGCCCAAGTGTTAGGACGGCCCTGCTCAGCCGTTTTTACTTTTATGAGGCAAAGGGGATATCTGATAGAATCTAACGAGATAAGCATCTGTATAGTAACATATCAATTACCTGTAGTACGACGGAGGTGCTCGCTTAGCTTCTACTTGTACCTGCATTGTAACATAAATGTTGTGGCTCTAATAAAAACACCAGTGAAGGGGAAAATAAAGTTGTAATATGAACAACATAGATAACTAAAAAGAGATAAGCAAATAGAAAATTTGCATATATATATGCAAAAGTTCCATCTTGACAACCAAGTTATTAAAGACAACCTAATTCCAATAAAAACTGACTTTTCTGGAAAATAATCATTTCAATTAATTTAAACATTATGTTCTTTGCTGTATAGGTTTTCTTGGTGTAAAACATTGTACATGGCATGCTACAAGAAATTGCTGCTAAACTTTAGACTTTTCAATGGATAGCATTCTGTGGACTTTGGACTATTTAAGTAAAATTGCAAATTTTAATTAATTAAAACTATCCCATTAATTTTAGAAGACTTGCTGACTTTCATCTGCAAAAGAAGAATGGTATACACTGTGCTACAAATTTATGTAAATTTCCCCCAATTTATATAAAAATGCACTTTCCCAAGAGCTAAAATATACGACGTAAAATTTCTTGTACGTATGCGAATCTCTGAATAATATAAACATCCCAATCTGATTTACGGTAAAGTATGATAGGAACATTAATGTAAATCATTTTTACTCCAGCGCATTTCAGATTTCCATTTAACATACTTCACTCGCAAAATTTTCGCATCTAAAAAGAGAAAAAAAAAAGGATGTAGTCTTAATTTAATGTCCTATACAGAGGAATAAATTAATTACTTTTGCAGACATGTTACTGTTTAAGGACTCAGAATTTTAGAAAAAAGCGGAAGAAAAGTGTAGGACCGTGAAGTTCGTAGTTTCTTAAACAAATGCTCTTACCAGATTATCTCTACTTGCTGAGAGAAAGATAGGAAAATTTCAGTATTGTTTTACAGTTTCGGGGAGTTGGTATGCTGATGAGAATCTCTTAATTTAAGGTTGTGCAGTTGGTAAGTAATAGTCCTTTACTACAAAGTCCGTACTACGAACACCATTATGGGTCCTCGAGCAAACCAGTGTACTGGGACCCCTACGACAATCACTCACAGAAATGAAATGTAAATGAATTAGCATAGCGCTCTTATGCTCGTGAAATGCCTGCGCAAGTGATCAGCGGGCCCCTGCGTTGAGACGGCTCTGACAGCGAGTTTTATAACACTCAAAGTCTCAGTTCTAAAAGGCAGAAAATTTTTTCATATATTCAGTTAGTTTTGAAAGGAAATTACATTGAGTGCTTCTTTATACAGTGTGATTGTATCCTTATCGAAATTCCAGAAAGTAATTTCAATATAGTTCACTATATCGTCATTTGAATTTTACTATATTTACGCAGAACTTTAATACAAGTTGTCAACCGAATGTTTACGTGACATTCAAATTTTATTAAAATAAAAAACGTTTTTATATATTTTGCGCCATACACAGTTAAAAATTATTTTTTCTAAATGCTCAAGGTCTTCTAGAATAGTAATTGCTTTCACTTCAAATTTCAATTAGTTTTTTTTTTCTCTTGAACGTTGCCACGTTTTCTGAAAGTTTTGCTAAGCTTGATTGAATTCTCTACATGTTATAAATTAAAACATGCCAAGAAAACTGGGATTCATTAAAGATTCCTTTATATTTTCGCTAATATACGTGTTACGATTTTACTAAAAGGTGTCTGGATGTTCTAGATAACATGTAAAATATTTTGTGAAAGTTATGATTTCTTTATGACACAGGGTTTATGATACAGGGGGATCAAATATAATTTTCATTAATTATTTTGTTGTTGGTTTCCTAACTGCGCTCGTGATTGAATTTTTACCATAAAATGGGAGTTCAAGTATGTTACTTACATGGTAGAAGTCATAGAACCATTCGTCAAGCATTTCCCTAGAAGTTCAATTTTGGCTATATAGTATAGGTCCAATGTAAAGTAAAAACAAATTTCTGTTGATTATGTATAATCGGAGATCCCCAAATACTGAGCCAAATATATTCAAAACATTTTAAATTTCTGTCGGTTTGAACGATTGTGCTCTTTATGAGCCGTAAAATATTCTGTGTGAAATTGATGCTTTACGGCACCAGGGCTAAAGACGGATGCAAGAAAAGACATATTTGAGAAGCCTGATGTCACTACATTTTCCGCCAGTCTTCCGTGGGGTTCCGTATTGTCACCAGCCGATAAGTAACAGAGAAAAGGTGAAGAGGAATGTGGTGCAGGGTCCTAAGGTCAGAGGTGTGGGGTAGGGGTCACGTGTCGACACGAATCCCCGCGGCTCGTTTGTCCACCAGACAGTAGCAGTCTTACTTGCGATCGCCCCTTCCATTGAAAGCGACCAGGGATCCGAAATTATTGAACAGCTCTCCAAGCACAACAAGGTCAGCGGTTGCAGATAGAGATGTGTATATGTGTGCGGTGAACCCAACAGAATTTACCACTCTGCTTCCCAAACTCTCCTTCTAAGAGATCATACGATGTGGGCTTGACTGATCTTGGTATCGCGTGCTGAAACCCCACTTCTTCAGAATAAGGACATATGGCTCTTCTTTGCTCATTTTCTTTCCCCCATGTGATTTCTTTTTCCCCAAGTGACCGAAGTTTTTCACACCAAGCAATCTAAAATTTCCTGCTAGCCAGCTACATTGGGTATCTTTATAATCTGCTGACCATTATCGGTTAGAAAAGTTTCAAACTTCCCTGCCAGAAGGTTGGGGACTTGTGAACTTAATGCCTTCTACTTCCGTTTCTTTCTTGAGATAAAATTCTTAACATTTCCTTCCAACTTTAGCAAATAAAAAACCCTTAATGGTCAGGGCTTGGACTGTTTTCAAAGCATTTAGACTTAGAGCAACGCAAGTAAGCCTCTTTCGCTTGTCCGTTTCATGCCCATAAACAAGATTCTTCTTGTCATTTATAATTAAAACTTGCGATTCTGATGAAATGCGGCATTTGTAGGTTAAAATGTTATTAATCAGAGAGGTACATTCGTATTTGTTAATTGAATTATATGTTGATTTACACAGCTGAAAGTAAACAAAAAAAAATATGTAATCTTTATTTGATGGGAATATTTTTTTGATTAGGAAGCTCAATGAACGAAGAGTTTTTCTGTGCTTCGTTAGACTAAAAGATATAAAGGCTTAAAATACATTTCACAAAAAGAATAACAGCTGTCATATGTGAGATATTGAAAACAGCCTGAAGCAGCAAAATAGGTAAACATTAACCAGAGTGTAGATTATAAATTGTGAAATCAATTTGAAAACGAAAATTCCGGCTCTAGAAGGCTAATGCGAAATCGCAAACTTATTATAACCTCTTTGAAGAATGTTTCACTAGCTCTTTGAAAATGAAGATACAGCGCAAACTGTGCTCTCGCTTAGCTCGTCAGCAATCAAAATTCAGCATCTGAGGAAAAGATAACTATTTTTTTATTTATTTTACAGAAGGCGAATTTAAGTTACAGCATTTTGAACAAGAAAACTGCTGGTTTCATGTACACCAGATTATGCAGAGCAATTTTATTATTTTAGTACTTGAGAATAAAAAGTGCATTATCTAAAGCAGGTTAACAGTATCGTCAAAACCATTCACGCTATTCGCAAATGAATTCTGTTTCATTTTAAAGTCTAACATTGTACTGAGATCTCATGCTGCTACAAATATTCAAAAAACCTCGAGACGAAATCCTTTGGCCGATACGTCAGATTGTACATTGGAGAAACTGAGTATTTTCTTTTAATTGGAACATAATATCAGGCTTCACCAAGGCGAACTAATCATGCAATTTTTTTTAATACTTGGGTATTAACCGAATGAAATGGCCTGTTATGTCGTCCTGTTTCAGTTTTATTAAGCACTTGTAGAACTAACTTCTACTACAGTTTTCCTTTAATCATAATTGTAAATCCTTTAATCATAATTGTCTTCATATGATAAATAATATAGCTCAAAAAACTGGTTTTATTGCCTTTTTTAATTTGTTTACATTGATTTTGAGGGTTCAAGTGACGGTGGGTAATGTGACTGCTTTTGTAAAATGTTAAAGTATACAATAAGAAGCAAACAAAATTATGCAAGCAGAGAAGAAAAAAAAAAAAAAAAAAAAAAAAAAACTTGCAAGTTAATGTTTTTTTCCTCTCTTTTTTAAGCCCCCTTTAATATCTACCATTACCTATTCAGTACAATGAGCAGAGTACGCTTCTTTCAAATAAAAAACAGAAATCACTGTTAATCTTTATATATATAATACAAGAACAAAAGCAGCAGAGCAGTAAAAATTATTGAATTTAAAGTTATTCAATTTTACACTGATACTTGAGTATATTAGGTTAGGGCCCACCAGCGGCTGAGCAGTAAAGTCGCTGAACACTGGTAGTTCGGTCCGAGGTTCGAATTCCGCTAACGGACTGGCTGCATGGGCATTTTCGTGGTTTTCCCCTTGTGTAACGTGTATACGAGCAAGTTTGCCTTAGAAAGTACTCCACGAAGGCATCTCTCCCCTTAGGCAGATAGCCCTAGTGTGCTTTGCCGTAATTAAATAAACCAAACCATATTAGGTTAGAATTCTGCGGTTTAGGAAGAACAAAAGCTAAACTTTAATATTACAGCATTTTACAGCTGAAATAGATTTCTACATTAAAAAAGATTAATGGAAAGGGAAGTTAATTCATTAAATATTTAACAAACTTTGGGGATTCTTAAACAAGGAAACGTGGTGTAGTTTTGAGATTATGTTAGCATATTTTCTTACTTCATCAGATTTTGTTCAAAGCAAATAGCTGTAGCGGAATATTTTGAGACTTCACTAAAATAAAAACGCCCATTTTATTAAAAAAATAACAATGAACTTCCTAATAGAATTAAATTGTTTTTATAGTTACCAAAATTTGTTTCACAAATAAACAAATATTTATCATGCTAAATTTTTCCATACTCATCTTTGCAAAAAAGATTAGTTCTTGAACATCTATTGCTATTTATTCTCCATTATTAAGAAACAAATAATAATAATACTAGTGGGAATAACATATTATTCTCCCCACAATATTTCAGGGTAGCGAAAACTTCATTTTACAATTAGTGAGCAAGAAAATTTTGCACTATGAGGAATGAGCTGCGAAATATTCAGGCGAAAGAGCTCTCTAATGTATTAGGCAACTAACATTTAATCGTTAGCTTTAGGGAAATTTCATTTTCTGCTTCTCGAGCACTAATTATTAGAGGTAAAATGTGGAGTATACTTCGGGATCATAAACAAAGTCCTAATTATACATCAGAGGCAAAAGATCGGGTTGAAGGAGCTTGAATAATAAAGTAAAGTTATTGAAAAAATGTATATAAAGCGTTTATTAAAGGTTCCTTAATAAATATCTAACAGGTGAAAGTTAATTAGGATTATTTATTTTCAGTTTAAGTAATAAATGGAAGAAATATATTCTAGTTTCAAAAAAGGAAAACTACTGCAAAAACTGCTCAAAGTCAGGCTAGTTACCCGGTTATAGATGCTTCCTTTATAGTTTATTTAGTCAAATTACTTGAGTTATTTCTCCTCGATGTAAATAACGCACTCTGCTTCAGTTAGTATAAATGTTACCAAATATCTTAATGCGGCATAAAATAACATATGATATAACAGGATTTATGTACATAATTGTCTTCTTATTTTCAGATGAAGAATATTTCACTAAATATTTTGTCACTTTCTCGCCAGTTTAACTTTTAAAATCTCATTAATTAATTATCTACAATCCTATATTTTTAATTTCATTTCCACTATTTTATGCTTTATTTTAATTGTTCTCTGCTTTCTTTCCAACGATGTTGCTTAAAGCAAGAAATTGAAAGCAATAAAGTATTACCACATTTTAAGAGACAGAAATATAATTAACGCATGTGCTAGAAACTATCAAAAGAGAAAAATTGTAAGTAAAGCATTTAAAATTATTTAGGTAAAAAATATAACCCAGGTGAGAGATTTAGTACATCAAATTTAAATGTACAATAACTCTTAATAAGAATTCTTACCTTATTTGTACATAATAATTCTAGTTATCTGTATAACATATCAAAATCAATATCAGCAGTTGTAGGCTAGAGCTGAATTATTGAAAAATAAAGAAATTGAGAAAAAAATGGTTCTGTAAAGCAATTCCAAATTTAAAATACCGCATTAGATTGTATTTTCTTTCAACTAAATAACTAACCAGTTTTGTCCAGATTTATAAATTGGATTCTCACTATTTTCAATTTCGAATTTCGAGCTTTTTTTTTCCGAACTGTAATCGCAAATTGCTAATTTCACAACCTTGACACGAAAAAAATTAAGGTACTTATGGTATTATCGCAACCACCTTAGTTAGAAATCTCTAAATTTTCAAAAATCGTCAAACATTGTCAATCATGCACACAACAGTTTTTCAGTTAAACATATCCATTGTAAGTTGCAATCCGAAAATCACCGTATCACTTTGTTCTCCTGTAAAAAATCGCCATATAGCGCCAGTGTAGTTGCAACAATACTTAAGTATCAAAATAAATACAAAAAATTTTTTAATTCTGATAGACTCATACCAGAAGTAATAAGATATTTAGTTTGGATTACTTTAATGTTAGATACATAATTCTGCTTAATCTTAAAATCTCACTACGTTGAAGAGAGAAAAGTGATTAGTTAGGATGGATGATCCATGTACATTATGAACTTTTGTAATTGGTAGCAAAGTTCAAGTTAATTAAAATCATAATGTATATGGATTTATCAGAATAAATTTTTATAGCTATTTTTATTTTTATTTAATATTTTTCTAGAATTGAGTAACCTAACAGAATACAGTGCCTACAGCAAGATAGAGGATCAGCAGGAACTGTGCTCTTTATTCGCTGGCGCAGGTAAAAAAAAAATCTTACTCTAAATCCATTCTTCTTGAAATTTATCGCACAGTTTAAAGCGAAGACAAAATTGCTAATTATTATAAAAGGGCCAAAGTCCAGCTACGGATAAATAGCTGCATTTAAGAAAAAACGAATATGAATTTTAAGTGTCATAAAAGTTTCGGTTTATCTTTCATTAACTTAGTCGAAATACTTAGCCTCAAATACTAAAAAATATGAGTATTGTGGAAATAAAAGCCCTTAAAATCCTCTACTGGAATTTGGATGTGGCGTAATTCGTAAGAAAATGAAATACTATAGACATTTTTAAGATATTAAACTTAGGTAATCACATGCATTAACTTTTGGACAAACAATCATATAATTAAACTTGCTGAATATAACATTTCTTAGAGTTAAATGAAATATCATATAAATCTTATGGAAACTAAGCACTGTTTAATTGGTACTGAGTTTAAATACAATAGGTTCATTATACAAAGCAAATGTTGCTTAATTTATAAATACAACAAATAAAGTTCAATTCTGGAAAAAGTTCATGAATTATTTAACTTTCTTAGCATTAAAAATGCTAATTTAATTATGTATACTTGTTTCGGTTTATGTTTCAATAAATTAAGGGGGGAAGGAAAATTTTTCCTTTCCTCTTAGAATGTCATGCACTGCTGTTTTATAATTAATTCAACATGATTTTCTATTTAAAGTTGTTCTTAAATATTTATATCTTGTACTACTTTTGCAGTAGTAAGGAAAAGCTACCTAAATAGTTTTGTAGTTAGGGTAAATTATCCGAAATCGAAAAATCAAGCCTAAAATATTTGAACAGATGCGTGTGCCTTGAGAATCTTAATGAAGCACGAATGAAAGCACGATTTAGATTGACTATAATGCGGAATTTTGAATCGAGCTATTTTACATAATTATACTGAATTCGCAGCAGCTAAATCCCGCTTAAGCAACTTATGCGTGAGGGATTAAGAATCTTCCATTTGACTTTACTGTGCGGCATCTGTTTGCTTATGTGGTCATGCTTTATGTCAATCATAAGATGCGTTGAAAATCTTGGATTTTAACTAACTATTAATAAAAACTATTAATAAAAAGTAAGCTGAAAATTAAACCTTTTTAATAAAAACTCTTAAAGCTTTTTGCCAGGCTGAGGGAATTTAGAAGAGGGGAAAAAATTCACCTTAATAGATTTTTGATTACCAATACTAACATCAGTAATAAAGAAAATAATTAGTTAACATTGTATCAATACTAGTGTACGTAATGTACTACTTCAAAAAGGTGTCTTGCCTTATTTCGTGTGTAATTTGTATAAGATACGCAAATATGGAAATAAAAACATGTAACCGAGCATCTAAATTGAGCAAGAATTAATCTTGAGTTGAACTTTTTATGTTATTGGCATAAGCAATGATTAGTCGTTTAACTTAAAAGCAAACTTTAGGTTACACTGCCGTAGCTTTTGACCAACTGATTGTCACAGGTTTATGTCACTCTTCTTCTTTTTTTTCTTTCGGAGGGGGGGGGGACTTGCTTTTTCATTGAAGAATAAAGCCTTCAAGGCAATGAGTATTGTAGCAACATTGCAATCTGTTAGCAAAATAGCGCAGAAAAAAACATGTACCTTAAGTATAAGATTTTGACAGTGAAATTATCCTGCAACTATGAATTACTGAAAATGTGAAATCGTTTCTGCATAAAAAACTTCAAACTTTTTTATGAATGTTCATATCAGACAGTCCAGATAATTATGGCTACTGAGCTGAAACATACCGGAACCTTGCTGTCAGTATAAACTTGTCACACGACAGTGCTCTGTAAAGATACTGCAAAGTGTAATGGCATGGCAGGAAAAAAGTGTGGGACACCTGTACTATTAGTAATCAAAACTTTGTCCTACCATACTGATGTATTAGAAGGAGAAATTAAATACATACGTAAATTCATTATAATTACGGAAATAAGATTAGAATAAGATTAGATTACATTAGAAAGTAAGTTAGTAAGATTAGATTACATTAGAAAGTAAGTTAGTAAGATTAGATTACATTAGAAAGTAAGTTAGTAAGATTAGATTGCATTAGAAAATAAACATGCATGCTTAACCTCGTTGGATTGATAATTAATATGTATAGTGCCTCATATGCTCTAATTCCATTCAGCTATACTGCAGAATTTTAAATTCATGCCGTTATTTGTATATGGACTGTTTTGATATTATATCCACAGGAAGTGACTATGTGCTCCAAAGTCTATTTGTGTTATGTACTAGGAAATATTATTAATTTTTATTTATTTAATTGGTGCATGAATTAGCATGAAAGAAAATTCACAAATCTCGTGAACAAGTGGTAGAGCTCAGTTTACGGCGGGTGAAATAAAACCTTTTATAAATAATATATAATTTTTCCTATTCACATACATCACAAGTACAATTAAATTTCCATTAGACAGTCATCCAAGAAGACATCTCTTCCCTTAATCAGAGAGCAAGTGCTTTGAGAAAATTAATTTCACTATTTAATTAACCATCTGAAGTTTAAAAAATGATCAGTTGGAGCATAAGTAAATACAGTTCTAGACAAATTTGTTCCCTATGTCACTGATTGGAATTTTTCGTAATTTGCATCGATTAAAAACAATTTGAACGTTAATAATATGCAAGATGAGATATTAATTTATGTAAAAACAGATTAATTAAAATGATTCTCTACTCGAATGGGTGGGAATCCGACATTCCACTGCAGCGTCCAATCTGACTGATGTATATTTAATCTTGTTCTGGTAATGCAATTGGACCAGATTTAAAAGTCGGAGACTTCGTAATGGGTAAAAAGAACCGTCTGCTGTTTCGGAATCCCCTAGGGGAGAGAAGAATCAAATAGATTACACGCTCAGACGACGAGAGGGGCGCGTAGTGAACATGATAATGGCCTGTAATTAATTTAATGTCGCATGACCCTCAGCGGGCGCTTAATGGTTCCGGTCCCCTCTCCTGTTGCGTCGGACCCCTCTATGGAACTAGTTACGCAATGTTTGTTCAACTTTTCTTTTTCGCGAGGTATCATCGAGAACTTTCGGTTTACCGCTCCATTAGCAGAAACATCGGGCATTCTATGCAAATCCTTTGCGTCCCATTTCAGTCACATGATTCATCATTAGTATTTAGCGAAGTATGTCTCTTTTATAATAAATGCAATACTAATAACATTACACGATATTCCCTGAAAAACAGAACTAACTTTGATTTACTTGTGTTCAAGAGTTCCTATTTACTCGCATATTTCAAGGTATGCATGACTAGAACTTATGCAAAAGTCATGAGTTATTGTGGTAACAGAGACGTAGCATTAAAACATCCCTTAAAAGAAATTATCTCTTCATTTTATTAGCATTAAGTACATCAGGCTATTTGTTTTTAATAGGCTATAATAATGCTGAAAGGCCGGAGCCCTTATTTTCATTGTTTGTTTTTGTTTAATTGTTTGCTTTTGATCTTTAAAGCAAATTTGGGTTTCCCTTACTGAAAATGAAATATCCACCTGTTATCGAAACAGCCAAATGAGTAAGATTAAGTCTTATGAAAGCTACAAACAATGGCATCCTTCTTAAAAGCAAATGCTTTTCCGTAATAAAAAATAATTTCAGCAATTAATAATGACTTCAAGAAATTATCAAATTTTAGTTAGTTTAGAAAGTTGTAGCTAATTTTTTGTATTGTTTTATAACTTACCATTTAGAGCGATTTCTACAAAGAACTCGCATAAAATTATGTACAACCTGAAAATGGATAATTTACCCAATGAAAAGACTGTTTCAATTTCTTGCTTACATTTTTTCTCATTCCAAACGCTGAAGAGAAAGTTATCGTAAGGAAACAAAAACATTTTTTCTTAAATATTTTTACGAAATTTTAATAAAACCCGTAATTTAGATATTGCCATTGTGCCTGAAATGATGATGTAGAGCTAAAACAAAGGATATGAATGATGTAAAACAGATTTTCATACGAAATAACACAAGCACATAAAACTTTGTCAACAAATAAAAGCAAAAAGAGCTATTTTCTAAAAAGCATTACAAGGGTGTAGTTACTATCTTATGCATTCAGACATACTTTATTGCTCATAGTTACCGTAAGATTTAACACTGACCGGCACAGAGTTTCGCTAAAAAAGGCCCAAATTTCCAAAAACTACCTTCAGAAAGTGGTATTATGCCAAAATGGTCTTTGCATTTTATACCTGGATTCAATACTTTAGTTTGTTGGACATAATTCAAGATGCACATATACATATTTTCTTAAAGATGTCGAAAATTCCTTGCCAGTCAAATCTTACAATTTTTATGTAACTTTGAACTACATTGCGCGTCATTACTAAGCAATCATGGGTTGCTGGAAAAAAATTATGAGAAAGTATTCTAAATTTTCTTCTCAAAGCATCTTATTTCGTGTTCAATTACTTTTAGATTAAGATTAAGCAGTTTTATTCAATAAGCATATGTAGAATATTTAAGAAATTTTTCAGCTTTCGTTCAAACATTTCAGATGTTCAGGTGGTCTAGATGAGTGTAGCGGTATTCCTTTCAAATACTATTTATGTCGCCTGTACTCGCGACTTCACGTACAATGACTACTTTGCAACAGCTAACGCTGTTGTAAAATGCATTGAGATATCATATCTGTGAAACGGTTCCTCCGCTGGCTTGAATAGTTTGTTCAATGATTTTCTGTCAAAGCAGTTATTCAATATATCTTCAGTGTTGCCTTCTTCAATATGTGCAACTCTTCATATAACTAATAATTTCAAACCTTGCACTTTCTTCAAATAAATAATCTCTAAGAATCGGTTTGATAAGGAAACCGGCATATATCTTTGAAAGAGTGAATTTTGTGTTCTCCTGGTTTAGTTGAATATGCGATTGAGTCTGTTGTTGGGCTTTCTTTTCAATGTGAAATCAAAGACATCTAATAACTCTGGCAACCTTGCATATAGATCCATTGCTAGCAATCGCGTAGAAACAGCTCAAAAATTGAGAAATTCCTGATTTCAGCGTAAGATTATTAATAGTTACTTCATTTTTTTTCTGTGATTTGTTGCAGAGGAATACATATTATTTTCCTATATGTCAGATATAAATAATTTGCACTAGGCTGTCTAATTCGAGGTGTTATTTTGTCAAAATAAATCAGCTTTGACATTTCATAGCTAATAAGTATGCATTTTTGGAAGGCTAATTATTTTAGGAAATTACTCGAGCTATCTCGATTAGGAAAGAAGTATCATATATTTAAGATTTTTCTAAAGAAAAATATTTTGTATTTACTGTACACGTTGGACCAGTTTCAAACTATTAATTTTACTTTCTGGTTTACAAATCAGACTATGTTTTCTTAGCAATGAGTATTTTGGAAACGTTAAGACTTACATCACTTACTTAGTTAAGTAATTAAGCATAATTTCTAAAGCTCATTGCTCATCTATAATTTTTAAATTATTCATAAGCTCATCTATAATTTCTAAAGTTGATTTCTGAGCTAATTTTTAAACCTGACTGGTTAATATTATTCTATCATTAATTATTCTAAATTATCCAATACATTTATTTATCAGGTACGTTTTCAGTATTTAGCAAATAAGTGCAAAGCTTGGAGATTTCTTAATTTTAATCCTGACATATGGCAGTCCTCGATCTAAATTATTATAGGTGTTAGAGAAGAAGTTTTTTTCCAGTTATTTCAACAAAGAAGGTCTCCATTATAGAATGTTAAAGTAACTTAGAATAAAATATGGTTTATTATACCCATTAAAAAAGATCTTATTTGGAAAGTTAAATTGGTATGAAAAATACATTTATGCTACACATTCTGAAAGAAAGATATCAATTAAAATTAGTTGTTGAGTTCCTATACGGAAGAAATAAGAAATATTGAAGATTTGTTTGAAATTTTCTTATATGACTTGGCTCGTTTTGAGAAACTTTACGTCTAATGGCTTTGATACTTACCGAAAAACTTCCTTAACGTTTCATGAAATTTACAATCTATGCTTTGAAATTAAATTATCGAATGGTTTAAGTTTACCTTGCTCACTAATTAGCTATATATGTTTGTATAGAATAAAACTATTACCACAGATGAAATTTTGTTTGTTACACAATCTGCGATGACTTACATTTGTGAAATTAGTGCTTTGATTCAGTTAGACAAGCATATTTAGTGTCAATGAAACAAACGTTTTGATTCTTTTTTGGCTGCACCTCATTTATGTGCATTAAATCTGTGATTAATACACGAAAGACGCATGAATTCGTTGCTATTTTGTACTTAATGAGCAGCGATGCAGTAAGAATCCTCTTTCTACACATAAGTTTTCGGTATTCGGTAAAATCAAACAGTTGCATTCTGGCTTTATTTTACATAAATCTAACTTATTGAACTTCTATTTAACTTATCATACCATTTACTTAGCTAGTATACATTAACAAGAAATTTTCCCATAAACTTTTGCTGAAGTGAAACACGGAATTGAAAATCAATATATTGGTCCCCATAAGTAAAACATATAATGAACAAAACTCAAAAGTAAACAGACACTTGCAAATTAATTTACATTTATATCTCTATTAATTAAATTTTATAATTATTTTATGATTTTGATTCCAAGAATGGATCATTTGCGGGCTTGAGAGAAAGCAGTGTGAAATTTTGGGAAATCGGCAAGTAGCCCGGCATCTTTAATAATCTTTTTTTTTTGGTAGTTTATTAACTAAAGAGACATAGCATTTTTTTAATTTTTATACATTTCTAAATGAGCATATTCAAGTATATACGTATTTTACAGAACTATTAATCATTCAAGTTAAAAACGGTTTTTGAAGCCAAATTTTAGACTATGTTGCAAAAAAATTTATAATTAATACTCATGCGTCAAAGTAATTATAGAATATAATATCAGAATTAACGCATAAAGGTTTTACGCTTCATTTATCTCACAACTAAAACTCAAATCAAAATGAAAATTATTACTTACAATCAGATTCGCCTAAACTAGCATGGATTTTTACATATTGGTTTCTAGTTCGAAATACTTTGTGAAACTTTTAGTTGGAATATGTAAACAGCTTAATGAAGAGCTTGTATGGAAGTGAGCACAGCTCTCCTCGAATGTATCAATTGAAATTAAGAATCCAATTCCGGACGAGCGAAAAGAAATAACGCTTCACCCTATTGGAGAGGCCGAGCAGCGTTGCGAATTTTTCTTCCCCCATTTTCTCTTAATTTGCGTTTCGATTCTATTTTTTGAGAGCGGCGAGAAATGAGCTTTCGACTTAATCTAGCTCATTAGGCTTCCTTAGGTCGGAGTCCTTTAACTACTTCATCTGACGTTAATTCTTTCTTAGTATCAAATCATTAAAGATAAGAAAATGCTATTACTTTCAAAATCAAATTCCACTTCTTTTACTGCTTCAACCCATTTAAATACCTTTTTTAATTTATATTTTTATCAGAAATTAAAACCATACATTCTTCTTTACTTGCTTTTCAGAGAAATTGGGTGGTTTCAACATTTCACACTCTTTGTGCATCAATGCAGGTTTATAATAAGATTCTTCAGATCAATTAAAACTATTGGGAAATGGCACTGCATTTATATAAATCTTCTTGCAAAATTTTGATGCTTACTTTGGGACATGAAACTTCTTTTAAAATAATGAAGAGAATGTCAGCATGGAATTATTATGAAAATATTTATTTAAATATAATTAATTGCCTTCTTTCGAATAAAAATATATCATTGGCGAATAAAACTAATTTTTAACCGACCTATTGAATAATTTATAATAAACTTTGATTTCTGATTTTAATTCCTGCCATTCTAATTTTAATATGAAATGAATGTTATGACTTAAAATCATTTTTGTACATTAGTTTTGAATAGTAGAGAATAAATATTGCACAATATATTTTCAGATTAGTTTGTATCATACTTCACGTTCTTGAAATATGAAGTTCTACCAATTAAATGCATTTATTGAAGAAAGTGCAACTCGAAACAAGCAAAGTTATTATATTATAAAGAATAATATAATGGTCTTTCTCACTGAGTCCGATGGGAAGAAGAAAGAGTTAGCAGTTCTTCATCTAAAATTTCAAGTCTGAGTTTTGTTCTTAAAATATTCAAAAAATTAAATTATGTCTAGACATAATATTTCCTTAATATTTATCTACCTGCGGTAAATGCTGATAGTTTTTCTATTATGATAAACAATATGGTAACAAAGCTTAAATAAGATTTCTTAGAGCCACTATATTAAGTATAAATTCTGTCTAAAAGGGTAATTGTCAGCAGCATCAAGTTTTCTACAAAATAATCACAACTTACTTGAAACTGCTACTGAACTGTTGTATAAAATCAGAAAATGTTAAAAAAAGGGAGGTACTTATTTCTCATTAGTCTAAACTTGACTAGAATCAGTAACCTTTTAAAGTTAACTTGTTCCCCTATAGATTATATATTTATCTCTATATACGCGTATTAATTTCAATAAAAACAAAAAGGAACTCGTATTATAACATGTAATCAATAGCCGATGTGCTGTAGCTATAATTCTGAATTAAAAAGTGAATTGATGTATCAGTCAGAGCCCAAATGAATAACCTAGCAATCTATTGGTCCTGTATTGAGCTTGAATCACTTACAAATTAATTTGTGTCTAGATGAGGATATTTAAATTATGTTAGATTGTTTAGTGTCGCAAAAATATTCGAAGAATGATTATTTTACAAATAATTCTTCGAGAAGAATGGAAAGTTCTGCTCGAATTTCTCCAAAAGAGAGAAATTCGAGCAGAACTTTCCAAGAGAAACTGGCTCACCTCCGGCCGAGAGATAAAGTCGCTGAATACTGGTAGTTCGGACCCGGGTTCGAATCCTTGTAAACAGGATGGCTGCAGAGCTGCTTTCGTAGCTTTTTCCCTATTTAACGTGTATACAAACCAGTGTCCTTTAGAAAGTTCTCCACGAAGGCATCCCTCCCTTTAAGAGGATAGCCTTCGAGTTGCCATAATCAAAATAAAGCAAAACAAACTTTAAAAAAAACTGACTTGTACGCATGGAACAAAGCCTGAAAATTCCATTTTGTCCTTTCCAAGAACAAAATCTGGGACGAACTACTAGAACCTTTAATTTTTTAAAAATATTTATTTATTTTTTCCAACTTGGTGACTAGTCAGTTGAGAAAATTTACAGTTGCTGTATGTACATTTCTCAAAATTATCATACGAAGCTAAAGAAATGCTTTGCGTAAAGTATCTATCAGTTGACTCTACTTAGCGAAGAATAAATTGGTAACCTTCGCAACATTGAAGCCAATTTTTTAATATAAATAGTGTAAAAAAGCAATTTATTTTTTTCCTAAAACATTTAACTAACGTTACAATACGTTTTTTTGCATTGTTTCGCATTGCAGGTATACGACGTTTCACTTACAATGATAATGATTAAAGCTTCGCTAATGATTAAAATGGTATTTAAGCTGTTAATCATTTCTCAACTCTTGTACTAAGATCAAATAAATTATAACTAAGCATTTAATGTACATTTAAGTTGACATATTTCGCGAACTATTTATTGTAAATGGCAAATTAAAAGAATTGTGCATTGTTTTATAATTTTTAATACCCTAAACGCGTTGTGAACGCATATTGCTTACTTTTGCTCATTGTTTTTGCCGTATGACGAACACAGAGTCCATTTGCATTCACTTTTACAATACAGGTACATATATAAAGAAGAAAAGACATATTGGAATGTTTTGTTTCTGAAAGCATGAGATGGTTTTAATTTCTGATAATTTTTACTAGAAGAAAGATATTTTATCCATCCCTTGCTTTGTTCGGTTCCATAACAGAGATTTTTCGTATACTCATATTTTCCCATTTGTATCTGAATTTTAACTAAAATTATTTTCGTGACGGAGATAGTTTGTGTTTCCGCAATTAGCCGCTTTTGTATCGATTAAAGCTGCCCTAACCTGTTTGAGACTACCGTACGAGATGTTGTAGAGACATTAGGTATTTTTTTTAGCAGAAGAAACGCCTTCGCCGGGAATCGAACCATGGACCTCTGGAATACGCACCCAGCGTGCAGACCACCACACTACGAAGGTATGTTAAGAAGGCGGGAGAAATACTTTAAAATGTATTACAGTAAATACAGGCTAAGCGCCTGTCCATGTTTTTTAAACAATTATCGCTCATGCTTCATTTGATACGTATTTGCATTATGGAGAACTTGTGTAAAAGAATAGATTTATACTTTTAAAACATTGTCTGCTATACACTATATTATAATTTTTTTGATATTCAGTTACAAGTAAAATGAATAAAATGGTCGAACTGTTTCTTTCTGTTTTTCTTAATTTATTTTAAATAATTTAATTCAGATAGATTTTTCAGATTATTGACTATAAACCACTTGAAACTGAGAGCAGCATTTCAGGTATCTCTCTACCTTTTGGAAGATAATGCAATTAATGTTTTAAACTGTTTACCGCCTCTTTTATTCGTTGTTAATCTCATTACTGCTTTGCTTAGTGAAACTGTATGGGAGAGGGGGAGTTTTTGTATAAGCAGACTGTGAAATCGATATGAATAAAATATTATTAGACTTTTCAAAGGCATGTATATAAAATTTTTAATTCCTCAATTCAGTGAGCTGAGATGTTTCGAGCTTTAATGGAAACAAATACACCGTTTTTCTGAAATGCAAGCACATAACGTTTTAGGATTCTAATATTTTTCTTTTAAAAAAATTAAGCCTTCCATTTGGAAAACTCAATAAGGATACAGTGCCGTAGTGGATCTTTTAAGAAAGTCTCTTAGGAATAAAAATGTTATTTTCCCTCTCCTTTTTCCCCCAAATAACGTGAATCTTAATTCAAGTTTAAGCAGATAATCTGCCTCTTAAATAAAAGTAAAAGTAATTTTTTCACAAAATTACAGAAATGTTTTTAACAACAAATAAGAAAAAAAAGGGAAAAAGAATAAAAAATAATTTTCGAAGAAAGCTGATGCATAATGCACCAAGATATATCTGTTTCAAATTGATACGGGAATAATGATTTCAGCATGGAAAATATTTAAAGTAAGGCAAAAAAGCAACCTTTGTTTGGCGCAGTTTTTAACTGTACTGGATCCATTTCGAAGACGATGACACACAGGTCCCTCATCTTCAAGAGCAAAAATTTCAATTCTGAAATCAGTTTTATTCAAAATGTATGACAGAAACGCAACCTTTATAAGCTGTTTTTTTTTTTTTTTTTTTTTTTTTTTTTTTTTTTTTTTTTTCTTAGTTTTAAATTTCACAGTGGTGTTTTTCCCTTCCATTTGATCCATTTGATTAGATTTGAGAGCAGTTGTAAATTCAGCAAAACAGCCTGAAAGCCTGAAAAAGGAAAATAGAAGTCATTATTTCAAAAAAAGAGTCTTTAGAAAGAAGATATATGTAACTAATTTTAAAAGTATTTTGACAAAATGTGAAGTAAAACAAAATACGATTTGTAAATTCTACATTCTCCTCGTCCTTCCTAGGAAAAATAGTATTTCCATCAATATTTAATAGCAAGTGATATAATTATACTTATAAACGCATTATACTTATAAATGCGTAAATTATGCATAATTTATCCAAAATGTTTCATTTGGATTATTTTACAAATTTTCAATAATTGTTATCGGAAATATTTTGAACTGCTTATTTTATGGCGAACCTTAATGAGAAACGAAAAAAATTTATACTAGATCACATTTAAAAAAAAATGAAATCACCTTATACGTCATAACTTATGGCAGAGGAGTTTTATTGTTCGCTGTTTTAAACATTATCCTCTTTAAAAAATATTATCTAGAGTTTATCTTGTAGCATTTGGCTACTGTATACGAAAGTTTCTTTGAATGGATAAAATTAATGAAGTTAATTTCTAAAACTTCTAAAATAAAAAGCTTTCACTTAAAAGGCGATCTGGTATAAATTTTTGTTATACTAAATTATGTTATACTAACGTAATAATCATTTTATATGCAACATGTGCAATTAAACCCAAAAATATAGTAAGAAATGCATTTTCTACAGAGTTTAATTTCTCGCAGAGCGGTCTCAAACTCTTCTTTAAACTCTATGCAATAAAATGTATTAAAAAAAATTAATCATTTTCTCCTAATTAATTTCTGTAATAACCAAGCATCATGGAATTCCTAATTAGAAAGTTTCGCGTTTACGCGCGCGATTTTTTTAAATTATGGCATGGCCAGAGCAGCCGCTTGCAAATGTATACTCATGGAACTTACTTCCTCTTGCTGCCGTATGTAAAGTAAACTATTTTTTCTAGGAATATTGAAAACATTTAATTTAGTCAAATTAGTGTATATTACTGATTTCAGAAATATTTAATTGCATATTCCCTTAACACTGAAACATTATTAACACTCAAAAATAATAAATAGCTATTACTTAATACACGGATTAAATTTATACACACACGGAATAATATCCTTGCGACTAAAAATGTATATATCTATATATCTATCTATCTATATAATATATATGCATCTTTATATGTGAAGTATATATCTACATCTATACCTTCCTCTCTCTCAATATATATATATATATGAATCTTTATATGTGAAGTATATATTCCCCTATGCTTAATAATTAAATACGAGGTAGCTCAAGGCATGCAAACTGCTAACATTTTAATACACCAAACAGATGCCCGCCAATTTCATATTTGATTAGTTTCGAAAGATCTCCGTGCCTATCTGTGCTTTGAGATTCAAAAGAAAAAAAATCAGCTAATTTAATGTCAATATAATGCTGAGTTTTGATTAATTTTTATGCTAATATTTTAATAACTTTTTAAGTATAACAACGCAAGATTGAGAAAAGGAGAACATTTATTAGAAGCAGTAAGCATTGAAACAATATATATGTTATTGGTTGGAATGTGAATGGTGTGAAACTTTCAGACTCATCAAATCAAGCTCAGCATTCCATCAAGAGTAAAGGATTATAACCTTGATAAAAACTGGTGCGAAAGCTCGAGACCGCTCGTCGTTCAACCAGTAATAGTCCCTGGAGTAGTCTACTTTCATACACCTAATATCTTTTGTTCGTACACATGTATGTCCCCACATTCATTTATCCCCACACACATTTTTTGTAAATAAAATTTGTAAACTGGTCTATAATTTCATTCCTGGTATGGCTTAATGAAGTATAGCTCAACAAGTGTATCTTAAAGCTCTCAAAAATAAATCATGAAATTTAAATACACGTTTAATGGATGCGTCATTGGTGGAGATAATCTTTTTCTTTGTCCTGTTCTAACAGAGAGCTCTCTATTTAAATATCATTGGGATGCTCGAGATCCGATGAGATTTTCTTCAGAGTGTTTAAAAATTTTGCTTTTCGTGTGTAAACTTTTTTGTCTAAATTCTGGTTCTACTACTGAATTCTATATTTATGTTTATATGCACTTTATTTGCATCTTATCCCCTTATGATAAGTTTCCAAAGGCTTTTTACGCATTGTAAATAAAAGTTTAAAAAAAATGTTAATTAAAAACAAGCGTTTAAACATTTTCCTTTTGTTTTCCTGCGGCAAACTGCATTTTTTCCCATGGAAATAAGGAAATCCTGTCATAGAAATAGACTGTGCATCTTTAGAGCGAGTTACATATAAACTGTGCTATAAAACACAGTTTTGACAAGTTATGCGAAATATTTTAATCTCAGGTCTAAAACTGTTTCTAATTCTAATAATGATCATAATAAAAACAGCAACAATAGCAATTGTAAATTTAAAAAAGTGTATTATGAGATCCCAGATCTTAAATGTGTCGCCAATACAAAAATGTTTGCATACCAACCAGCGACATACTAACCTGATCTAATGCATACCAGCCAGCGGCAACTGAAATAATGAACAAGTTAAAATTTTTTAATAGAAAGTAAAAGCTATTAAGAAATCTAATTCATATTTTCCATTTTTTTATTATAATCTTACGCAATAGTTAAGAAGAGCATTAGAACCAACCAAGTACAATGTTGATAAGTGTACTTTTTATATCATAAAAGGGAGAAAAAGCAATTATTTTGAAAAAAAGATATATATATATATATATATATATATAATTACAAAACAATTCATTCGAAAACAAAATATAAACATACCTAGTATTTTCGCGCATTAAGTTGCAGAAAAATTATCATTAAAGACATAAAGTAAAAAAGTTAATTCACAAGTGATATTAAAAACTTTTGCCGTTCAAAACTGAATAAAAATTAAAAGCACATTTAGAAACTAACTTTTACTGCACTTTTTTTATACTTTCAAGAAATCTTTGCTTTTGAATAATTGGTGTTGCGCAAACTTTCCCGTATCTCATTACATATTTCATTGCAGATGAAAGAAGAATTTTCAACTTATATCAGTCTAGACTTTGTCCTTGAACCTGGTTTTCTACTTTTCAACTCGCAACTGAAAATAACATGAAAAAAGAAATCTTTTTAGTATCTGATAACAAATCTGGCAAACTTTGAATTGAATGCTTGTTGACAACGAACAACAAAATCTTTCTGTGTTTCTTCAACGTCACTCTTTGAATCTCTTTAGCAGGATGTATTTTATGCGATATATTTAAAAAGATACTTAACTTCCCAGCTAAAGCGAAGGATGAGTATGCGTTTCGAAATGCATATTTTAATTTTAAAATTTTGCAGGAATTCTGATTGATTCTATTTCTAACTTGCAGTACCACTAATTGGATAAAAAAATTATTTCTTATTTTTCTTTTCACTGTTTAGTTTTAATTTTACTTACATATATGAAAATGTATTTTAAATATTAAAAAAGCTAAAGTACATTCTAAAATATATAATCAAGCGCTAAAGTAGCTTAAATTAAATTTTTATTTACATAAATCAATAAATTTACTGCTCCAAAGACGAGAGCAAAATTTTTTAAATTTATTGAAAGGCATATGAATCCTATGATGGTTAAAAATTAAACAATTTCGCAAAGAGAAGTATGTTGTTCCAATAAGGAAGGTAAATTATAATAAAGTTATCGGAAAGTAAGCCTTTGGCCAAAATTTGAAAGAAAAAGCAGCTAAAAGCTAAAAACAAAAATACAGAGAATTAAAATACCTTGACTCCGTACTTTGGTGAGGTCAAAGACTCGAAATGCGTTAAATCTTATTTATAAAAATCCTATCCAAATCCGTTTATAAAAATCCTAATAATTACATCTATAAAAATCCTATTTCTAAGTTCCGTGAGTATTCTAAAATATTTTTTTAAATTAAGTCTAAAACATTTTCTTCGATCTTTATAATAGTAAATTTATTGATTTATATAGGTTATATATATATATATAACAAAGCACGTGATGTTGAATTTGAGTTAATTTAACACTTGTGAGGTAATAAATTTTTATTATAGCATATTATAAAATGTCAGTATACTAAACACGCTTTTAGTAAAAACATAAAAAAGCTTTTGATAAACTAGCATCTCATCGTTTTCAAACAATGTTCTTTCATTCAATCCATTACGTCTTCTACTCAGTTAGAAAGCCGATACCACACTTAGCATTCACTAATCGACTTTTAGACATGAGAATACTTTAAATAATACCAGAAACAGTGTCACATTAAATCGAATAAGTGTCAAAGCACGTTTAAATGAACGATGATCCTTAGATAAAAATCTTCTCCTTGAGTCGTTCAATGGTAAATGGAGAGCGTGTCTACGTTTCGTGCCTCGCAAACTAAGTACGCTGATTTGTCAAGCATGATACATGTGCACTCCCTAAACAACGCACATTTTCTTAAAAATGGTTCGTAGAGAAATTTTAAAGAATTTAATTATTAATTGGTTCTGAACAGAAGTAATTTAATTTGTAATAAATAATGAATTTAAGTGCTTGAAGCGAAATTTTCTAGAAGTGAGAAATTGGGATATTTGCTTTTCTTGATAGGTAGTTAAGCGTGATTTACCGTGATACAGAGAACATGAAAACTGCAGGATTTTTTTTCTACTTATTTCATCTTTTTCATCTTAAATACAAAATAACACCTGAGAATACTCGCAGATTTATATTTTTAATTTTTTTTAGTATGCTCTTGGATCATAAAGCTCTTCACAATAATTTTCTCGCTTTCATGACTGCAATTTCTCTCTGAATGTTGAAATATTGCGTTGCTTTATGTTTGCTGCAAAAGAAAACTGCTTTTAGTTACATACGAAGTCAAGGCCACTGCTAAGCTTTTTTGCCGCCGGATGCAATCTGTGCGACTCTTTTAAATCTGACCCTCGGTGTCATCCTAAATTTTAAATATTTTGCCACTTGATGCGGCCACTTGCCCGGCTCTGACGCCGGTCCTGTAAGAAATATATGTAGTACTCACAGTTAACATCTGAAGGCAATAAACAAGAATAAGCAGTTTTAGACCGTCCTTTTTCTTATTTCTGCTGATGGCAGTTGTTGTACATAAAGCGACAGGACAAGGGTCTAATTCAAAGCTTGAAATTCTGTCGGAATCGGAAAGTTCCTGAATAGTTTACTTTTATTAATATATGAGGTTAAACTCAGTTTGGTATAAGCTAAGGGACAGTCTAACATTCCAGACTGCAGAACGAATTTTTCGTCCACCTGTTCCTTTCAATACCAAAACATTAAACAATTTATTAAAACTTGCTCTTGAAGGGCAAAACAAAATCAATCAGCAAACTGAATTTTCTCTTGTTTCTTAAGACATTCCCAAACAAAAATTATTCAAATTACTTACAAGTCAATATTTAAATTTAAAGCCTAACAACCTGTTTGTGTTTTTTGACTTTTACTAAGTTATTTTTTCAATGAAAGACAAATTCACCAACTGTAGCAACAGTGCTAAAGGCAACATCAACCGACCTAGGAGATTCAACACGGCTATCTGATGTTGCCAATCCTCTTCCCTAAACTCAAATTCTCGCTTCATTATAAAACTCACTTCAAATATCCTGGTAAAGTAGTCACATAAAATATTCTGGTAGAGCATATAAAACAGTAGAATTCAGGACTAATTTCAACATGAGAAATAAGAAGCAACTGAAAATAAACCTTACAAATATTCTGAAAGAAGAATTTGAATAAATTTTAACATGCATTGTAACATAAGTTTATATTTTACATGTGTTTGCTTAACCATTGAACATAAAACATTACTTAAATTAGATAACACTGTATATCACATAACTAAATAAATTTAATGGTCGCGTAGGTTTAAATATTAATTTAACAACATTTATGGACTGTTAGTCATTTGAAAAGCTGTGCAAATAAAATACAGTACATAACCCCCTATTCAGGCTAATTATTTGCTTCATTGATTACAAGTTATTTCATTGATTTATATGTTAGAAAAGGATTAACTTAAAACCATTTAATTCATTTATAAGTTTTAAAAAAGATCCTAACAAATGTACGGTAACACGGATCTTCTGAAACGATTGCGACGTGTGGTTAAGCAACATCCAGCAACACTGGCCGGATATGAGTCCATGTTACTATGATTTCAGTCTAAAAGGAAAGAATCTTTACGAAAGCCAGAAGAAAAAATGTTATCCGTGCTTTAAGTCGGTCACTGTGGAAAATTAACTGAAGTGAACGTGTTAATGGTGTACGATGCTTTCCATTAATTTGGTAAAAGGTTGGTAGACATGACAAGTGATTATAAAGAGAGACCCGTGGCAATGAAATCTTTTGAGAACCATCTACATATTGCCACTTTCTATCCAATCCTTGTAAAAAGTAAAACTTAAACAGACTGAACCTTTTAATGAATGAATAATCAAATAATTTGCCCAATATAAATCACGAAATTGAAAATCAAAACAAATTAGATGATTAGTACTTGACTAAAATAATCACAGTATAAAACCAATCTATATAAATGTAAATATCAGAAGTAAAATACCATCATTTGATTATAACTTTTGTATACATATAATGCTTACAAACTTAAATAAACGTGGGATTTAATCATACAAAAGATATGGATAAATCATCTGGATCACCACTGTAAGTGAATTCTCCGTATTTTTATTTTAGGGTTTTCAATGTAGTAATGCCTTTAATGTTCCTTTTCTCATGAGCTGAATTTTTCCGAGTAAAATGGTGTGTCCCATGCATTGTGTGATGAAATTGCCTTCTGCTAACTCCGTATTAAAAAAAGGAGTTATGCCTGTAAATTGTGTAATACCATACTCGTGCAAGAGCTTTAGCTTTTATATGAAGGTATCCGCCTTTGTTGCCCTCTGTTAAAAGATTAAATTTTTTTGCATTCAAATAATATACTCAGGTTTACTTATTTCTTAGGATGAAAACCGCATTTTACGTTTGTATAGCGGATAAGCTACGAAAAGTTAATCCTCCCTCCTATCTCCGTTTAAGCCGGCTTAGCAACCCAAAATACCTGAGCCTTTACCGATATTGGTAATAGAGTAAGTAGGGTTTCGTTACACTCTGGAGTGTCAATGATACGACTTGGATACGCGTATAATAAGCACTTCTTATCGGTTTATAATCTCAGCGAATTAAACTTACTACAAAAGTACTCCGTTTTATGCATTGATTTTGTTGTAATTAGTGCAGATGACGTTTCTAATTAGTAAATGCAACGTAATTCCGTGGTATTGCTGTTCGGTGTAAGACTAGTTCTTGCATTATAATCATGTATAATGAGGCATCAATTACATTTTGTTTGAATAATGCTGAATTGGTAATTTTATTAATTTTAGTAATTACTTATATAGGTATGTTAGTTATTTGTAATATAATAGCCCACCAGCGGCCGAGCGGTAAAGTCGCTGAACACTGGTAGTTCGGTCCGAGGTTCGAATCCCGCGAACGGGCTGGCTGCATGGGCGTTTTCGTGCTTTTCCCCATGTGTAACGTGTATACGAGCCAGTTTCCCTTAGAAAGTCCTCCACGAAAGGCATCCCTCCCCTTAGGCAGATAGCCCTCGTGTGCTTTGCCATAATTAAATACACACACACACACACACACATATTTGTAATATAATAAGTTAATTACATGTTATGTTACCTTAATAATGCTGGTAACTACTTGTATAATATATGCTGGTAATTTATAATCAGTTCTTTTCGGAGAATTTTTAATATGCTTTGCATATAATTCTTGATGTAATTAAATTACTGCAAATTAGCAGAATTATGCACATAATTGAAATTTAATTAGAAGAATTACATGAATACTAAATTTTAGTTCGAATTGTTTTTATTTAATAATATTAAATTGCTGTAACTTATAATATTAACTCCTTAATTTGCATAATAGAACATAAGCATTTTTTATGCAAGGAAACTCATTTCCAAAGAAAACTTTACTGTGTAAATAATAATGCGACATCCTATCTGTGCATTCAGAAGGATACACGATGAAATTTCTAAATGCTTGCTAGGGAAGCCTTATGAAAAAAAAAAAAAAAAATTAATTAAGTTCCCCTTCACCCTTCCGTTAATAAAAAATATGTTAAAAATTTTTTACATCAATTAGTAAAAGAAAAGTTCAGAAAGAAGTACATTTAAAAATTTTATGTTGAGTCCAACTAATTAATTGACTAAACAACAATTCTGATTGATATCGATAACCACGTTCAGATAAGTATTTCACATGGAACTTCTAGCATCAAATAATTGTCAAGAAGTTTATATTTATACGAACTGAAATCTTTGTTTTCAAAGCACTGTACTTCGACGGCTTCGAAAGAAGTTTATCCCGAAAACATGATTAATCAGACCAGAAAACTATCAAGTAGGAATAAACAATATAAAATTTCAATCAGAATTTGATTTTAAGAAAATTTACCACAAATCAGCTTTATAATACAATTTTATAAAATATGGAAGAACATAATTTATTTTCAGCTGCAGAATTCTGTAAACCATAAGATAGCAGTGACACGAAAAATTTCAGCTGGAAAACATTTTCCAACTTGTTTAAAAGTTTTTGCGAAGAAAACAAATCCGCCAGTGTTCGCTGAGGCTTTTGTGCTGTAGATGGTCATTTGCCGATGCGAATAACGTTGGAGAGTGGGGGTGATCAAGAGTATCGATAGCGGCCGATTGTGCACCAACCCTATTGTAAGTGGCATCCTGGAAAAAAAAGGGCCATTGAAGCCCGACCCGTAGGTCATGGTGACCGCGGAACACAGATAGGATTAATCTAGGGGACGTTATTAATAACTCTCTCCATCATACCGAAGCGGCCTCTGTTGGGGAACCATGCAGACCAGAGGATTAGACGCGTGGACTTCGCACAAAAGGATGGAGATTAGGGATAGATGTATCGCAGGAGGGAAGTGGCGGAGAAAATAGAGGGGGGGGGGAAGAAATGTAAAAACTGAAAAAAAAAAAAGGGGATTTGAAGACGAGGAGAGATTCTTTCATGGAGCGCCACACCTGCGAATATCGGCTGCCGGGCTTCCCCTAATCCAGTTATTTGTGCCTTTATGCAACCGATTGCCGACAGATTGGACAGCGGGCTTAATCCGCACACCAAAAAGAACCTAGTCAAAAAATATTCTTTGTGAGTTTAAAGTTGCTAAAAGGCGGAAGGGGGGGAGGGAATTTATATCAGCCTCTGGCAGTTGCATAAGGGTCCGCGTCCGCAAAGCCTATTACCTGCTTGAGCATGCATCGCATCGCTCGGTCCTAGTTCTCGCGATGTGAGTCAGCCAGCCCACCGCGCTCACTATCACAACGCAAGCCATAATAGACGTCTTGCATACAATGTACCACCCAAATCTCACTTCAGGGTGGTTTTCGCCCTTGATCGTAGAGTCTCTTTAACCAAGAATTCAGCGCATTTTTTTCGTTCAATATCAACGGCGAGCTTATTCATCCCCTTGTATTCATTTTTCAAAGCCTACGTCTGCAACAATGTTTTGTAAACAGTCAGCAATAGGGAAAGGGGGTAGTAAACGTATCAGTGCCTGAGCAGTTAATTTGGAGGGATATATCTAGCAGCAGCTGTACTTTCATTAAGTAGTAGGGCAATTTTGTAAGCTCTTGTGCTACGTAAAGGCATTCCATTCATTCAAATGAAGTCTTTTACTGCAAACCTAAATTGATTTCTCTTTAGACACTTTTTTTCCTTTTGAAAATGGGATTCATTCACATTAGTTTTCCAAAAATTGATTTTCGTTTCCTTTTGAGTTAGATAAGAATTACCTCAGCAACTTTGTTAGAATTTCAGGTAGTTAATTTATAATCTGAGTTATTCATATTTTAAGCCAGTTCACCAGTTATAACTTACCGAGAAGCAATGTCATGATACATTATGAATAATACTTCTGAGAGCCTACTACCTTTATTTTCCATAGGGCTTATAAATTATTTTCTATTCCGATAATAAAACTGGTAATTCAATACTTAAGGATGCTCTCTCACATCCGATTTCTTTGAAATGTATGTTGCCTGAATTTACAATACATCATTAAAATTCAGATAACTTTAAAATTTCACATTAAAGAATATGGCTCTTTTATCGAAAAAAGAGATACTGAAAAGCCTTTCGTAGTTACTCTTTCTTTGATTCTTTGGCCGCATTTTTAAATGTTTTCTTCTAAAATTAGCCCATAAAAATCTTCTTTACTGAGTTACATTTCGCAGAAGTGTTTCACATTAAAAAACTAGCTTTAAATAAAAAAAATTAGCTATAATAATAGAGTATTGCGTGTATTTTCTCTTTCTGCATTTGTTCCAGTTTTCTCAGCAGGAAATGCTTAATGTACATAATATCCATTGCATTAGTGGGTGAACCAATGAGGATAGGCAGAATAATATTCTCCTGAAAAAAATATTCTTTGCATTGTCTCTCTAAACACTTGAACCTTTTCCTATGAAATCAGTGCCAAACAAGGACTGAGTTTTATCAATCATTAATATTCACGTTACTAATACTAACATCGAACTCTCGAGTGCTTAAAATTAATTCTCGAAATGACCACAACTTATCTGCTTTTGTTCATTTGAAAATTCTAACACACTAACTCATTATTAACAAAGATACTAAACGAAGTTTTTTATTTTTTGCTTTGACATATAATCTATAGTCTACAAATTCATGAGACTGTATTCAGTCGTAAACAAAAATTAGAAATACATTAGTTATTATTCTTGCTGCTGTAAAAATCAGTGGTCCAGAGCTCTTTCTTAAGTAATAAATAAAAAAAAATATTGCGAGTTACCTTTACGATTCGTATGGGTATAACTTTGTGTTACCTATTTCATTTTTAAAAATCAAATCATTGTGGTGATTCTTAAAATTATTTCTGCCCGCCAGTGGCTAAACTGAACACTGATAGTTCGATACCGGTTCAGATCATTGGGAAAAGTTTGGGTGTATGGGAGGTTTCTTATTTTACAATGTGTAACATAAATATGAGGCTGTTTTCCTTAGAAGGTTTTCCACGAACGCAATCCTTTCCCTCGGCGGAAAATCCTCGTGTGCCCCTCAGTAATTCAATCTTTGGAGACAATGTATGCAGAAGCTGGCTTATATGAAAAACGGACACTTACATTTGGATTAAAAATTGCAAAATGTACGAGGTAAAATTCATTGTACATTTCACTCTAGGTAAATATTAAGTATCTTCTGAGCTTTTGCATTACTTAAAACACTTGGTAATAATATATATAACATTATTTAAGGGAATATATATTTGTGTGGCTTCTGCCAAGCTAATATCCGTATATTTGCTTTTCACTTTTGTGAAACATATGAGATATTCATTTATCAATATATATATATATATATATATATATATATATTTGTATTCATAATAAAGGACAGAGGAGGATTTAGAAATAGTCTTTGATTAAGTGGATGATGATCCTCGAATTGATCGTATTTGGGAATAATAATATTTATTTCACTAAACCAGCGATCTTCTTAATCATTTATAAATCAATTCACTTATCTTATGCTAAAACTGAATAAGTTATGACTGCTTCTACACACATTACCAGACATTCAGAGCTATCTTTAATTTTGTTCCTTGTCAAGTTCAAGTTATTTACATTAGATGTAGTACTTCTTTTTATATATATATGTAATTTATTTATATCAGCGAAATATAAAAATGGAAAATAGAAAATAAAGTATGAGAAGTGGAAGATCTGTCTCTGAATGAAAAGTTTGAAGCAATCTTTGGATTTACTTTAGTACAAGTGATATTTTTTTTGGCCGCCCATTTGCAATCTCTGTGGGTCCTAAATGCTGCTGTCTGATGCCTAAGTTCTAAAAATGTTGCTGCCGTCTACATAAGTTCTTAAAATTTTGTCATGCTTAACTTTGTTGCTTGGTGCTTAACTAAATTATAAAAATTTTGCAATTCTACCTCCCGGTATGGTCGCATGAGCTGCACCGGCTCTGGCGCCGGATCTGCACACTGTAAAATGAGATACAGTAAAACACACAGTAAAAGACAGCCAGTAATAGCACTGTTGATGTTTGCGTTGAAAGAGAGAATTACATTTGATGGAAGTTGTTAAGCTATTTTTTCAATAAATAATATAATATTATCAACGTTTGATTTTAATTGATGCAAAATGTCGCTTCCTTAAAATTAAATATGCAACAAACATCTATTTTTGAAAATCTTGATGAATTGCGACTGAAGTACTCTGAGACTCAAATGCTTGCTTTCATCTTTAAAAAGACATTCCTTCTTTCCTTTCTTAACAAGTTAGAAAAAGTCTAAAGTCAAGAAAACTGGGTCAAAAGATATGACTTCCTTGTTTATTCAAAGTAAATTCTGTTATGAGAGACATTTTTTAAAGCCATCTGTTCCGCTGTATAAGCAGCATTTAAGAAAAACTAAAATCTTGATCAATTCAAGTTTTATTTTATTTCTAAATTGTTTTCAATCTGAAAACGTACTAATACGCTATGTGGATAATTTATTCTCTACATTTTGCATCCTAAACTAATAAAAATCATTTTATGTTTCTTATTCTACTATCTCAACAATTATTAAATATTATTAGCTTCAGTTAAACATAAAAACATAAATTCTTTTCGATTTTTTTATATTTGTTACTCCTCTCCCTTTATGTACTAATGCTAGGTGATGCTTAATGCTAGGTGAAGCATCCAGCGTTGCCCGGGATTTGTGCAGAGTAAATATCCTTTACTTAGGGGGGGGGGAAGGGCAGTTTTATAAAATCCCAGGAAGACAGTGATTTTACTCTTATTTTGGTTCACGGTGAACAGCTCAAAATTGTATAAAGCTCTCTTAAAGCTGTAGAACAGTGCAAAATTAACACAGCGCCATGTAACAGTTTTAGTAACATTACTTGCTCTTTTTTTTTTTTTTTTTTTTTTTTTTTTTTTTTTTTTTTATCAGATATGCCTTTTTTTCAGAAGTGGCCGATTTACTCACTGTTTTTGAAATATTATCGGTAAAACTGATAGAGAAAGCACTTAAAATCTTAAAATTAGCTCTTAAAACAGAGTTCTAAGCTATTCTAAAAGATAAACGAACAATGTGCCATTTCATGGCTTTAGTAAGAACTGGTAACGGGAACGTAACGACGACGACGATGTAAATCTAAGATTGGAGACGCGATTTCAAAACTGAAAGAACTGTTTAGAAATATCATTTAATTTTTGTAGAAAAGCAATTATAATTTCCTTGCTTAGGATGTATGACTTCCACTGATAGCGGGAGAACAACGACAGCCAGGTGCATTTAAGATGGGGGGACATTCTAATATAAACACCTGAAGGGTGGATCCCAGGCGTGGGTTTTCGAAATCTTGTGTAGCCAGTGATCATCTTCTTGGTTTGAAGATCAAGTATGCAAAATTTTATCAATATCGGAATACAACTGCAGATTTCTATGAATTACACGCACAGAAATAAATAACCGAACACTCTTATTTATACACATAGATGAATTAAATAAATTCAGTTACTGTAATTTCACCAGTCCAGTTTGTAATTAATAATAATTGAAATGAATCTGCGTTTATTACCTAGTTATTTAAATCGCCTACTTTCTTGATTAATAATAGAATAAATCTGAAAGAAAATTTAAATATAGAGAAAGCACTTAAAATCTTAAAATAATAAATAACCTAACCCGCTTTGCCTAATAAGATAAATAACCCGCTTTGCCTAATAAGAAAACAGTACCTCATGGAAGATAAAAATATTTTAATTCGGACAGTGGCAACACATTCCTTTTAAATATTTAAGTTTGTTCATTAAATTCGAAAGATAAATACATTGTAATCGCAACAGATTTCTTTTATATCGCCGAGTTTTCTGATTGAATCTGAAGGATAATATCTTATGCTTTGCAAAGTAGCAACCAGAGTTTTACTATCGATGACTTATTACTTTATTTTACAGGTAAACTGTACGTAATTTTCGTAGGAAATTCTTTCATAAAGGCACTTCTCACGAGATAATAGTTCTCATTTTTGCTTTGCAATTAATCAAACTAAATCAATCTCAGTGTTGTTTCGCACGACTGATCACTTTTAAGTATTCATTTGTACAGAATAATTAACGCTAAGCATTCTGTTACTTCTTTTTTATTAAACTGCTAAATATTTTTCGTTTGATTAAAATTGCTGCAATAATAACACTTCCTCTATTGATGTTCTTTCTTTTCTTTTGTCTTATTTTTTATATATTCGAGAAAGATTATACACTCAAGAGCGATCTCATATTAAATTTAGATAAGCTTAACATCTTTTTTTTTTTTTTTTTTTTTTTTTTTTTCTTCTAAAACCATTGATTTGCCCTGGTGCTTTTTTTGATAGAAGCTGTAAAATATGAACTGAATATTTATTGCGTTCTGATAATTCGACATATTTTTGCAACTTCGCTAAGCCGGTCGGGTATCATGACTTGCAGAACTAAGAGAACAACTACATCCTTGTAGCAAATACATATTTTATTTTGATTTCAATCATAGAACTGATGAATATTAGTCAATGAATAAGTGACTTAATGACTGAGCTAGCAGTGATTTATATACGCATGTAACAAAACAACATACGAGTAATAAAAAGGGGTTAGGAACATCTTACATATGAGTCTTACTTATGATATTATATATGAGTTTTATACTTACATATGAGTCTTACTCATTCATCTTTCTTATGAGTTCCAAACCAGATAAAGCTCTTTCAGTCACTATGCAATTTTAAGGGTTAACAGAGGATTTAACCAAATAGCATTTTTTAATTGTTTAGCAATTATTCCTCCTGTTAGAAATCGGGCATTTGTCACATATTTATTATTCAGTTATTTTATAAGCGCATTGTTAATTAACAGTTCATTCGTCATTCAAAATTTGTGTTTTAAATTTAAATATGATTGTGTAATGCATATCTAGACAATAATAATTTATAATAGTGTGATAAAAAGGAAATTTTTATTTAGTGTGATAATTACAAAGTAGTACGGAAAGCCTTATTTTTAGCACAGACTTCATCCACTGAATCAAATTAATTTTGAGACTGTTTTTTTAATTATAAATTATTACACTGGCCACAAAGCTGATTTGACTTTTTCACTTCATTGAAGAAAACAAATAAACTTAAGAAGAAAAGTGCTGAATACAGTTTTATTCTGTTCATTGGTTGCACAGGTATCATGCTGTGCAACTGCTTTTAGGGAGGGAAAAAAACAATACTGAGTACCATTTAATTCTGCGCATGGGTTGCATAGGTATTATGTTGTGCAAATGCTTTGGGGGAAAACAAATTGCATTGAGTACAGTTTTCTTCTGTACAATGAATTGCGCAGACATCACTCTTTGCAACTACTGTTAGGGTTAAAAAAGTAGTATTGAGTGCAATTTTATTCTGGACATGGATTGCACAGAATATCGTGATCTGCAATTGCTTTTAGGTGTAAAAAAAATTACGGAGTGCAGTTTAATTCTGCATATTAGCTGCACAGACATCATGTTCTAAAGTTGCTTTCAGAGGGGAAAAAATACGGAATGTGCATTTTTATTCTGTGTGGGATTTTATTTTTTATTTATTTATTTATTTTTTTTTTTTAATTTAAGAAAAAAAAAAGGGAGGGCTCAGAATTTTCGTTTGAGATAATAAACCCAAAACTTCCTTTAAACTTTCAGAAACAAAGAGATTTAATGTTTACTATTTTAAGCATTCCATGTTTAACAACTTTATTTAATTAAACCCCTTTGTGAGATTAATAAAGTACATCGTTCCATATTTTATTCAGCTTTAAAGCGAAAAGCAAAGAATTTTAATTTAATTTCACTGCATTCTCATTCGGAGAAGGCAATTTAATTCACATATAAAAAAATTCGGGTAATAAAAAGGCTTAGACATTTTGTTATTCAAAAGCTATATAAAATATTCGAAATTCCCCTTTTCCCAGGGTGATAATGAACTACTAAAATTGGTGATGGTGGGAAATCGTTGATTGACCGTATCACCAATTTGGCCCCAGTGTGACACTGGAGTTACACGATAAACGAATCATTAAGCGACGGGGCTAGCTGAAGCTGAGCTTTTCGAAATCCCATTGAGGATGCTTGTCCCAGGGGGGTGATTTCGAAATAATCAACGAAACCTTTGAGGTAAGGCTGAAAAAGGCTGCTGCAGCCCACGCGCGGCCGTTTTTAATCCGGCTTTACAACCAGTTGAAACCGTTTTCGTAAAAGCTGCGGACGTTAAAGAATAGAACCCACATTCAAATGATGTGATCTCATTTGATGGCGAAGCTGGGAAACGATATTTCCCCTTCCACCCTTCAGGGCGTTTCTCTTTCAAACCTATGAATTCCGATTGGTTTTTTAAAGCAAACATAATGGTAGACTTTCCCTATAATAATAATTCAACTAATGATAGGATCAGCTTTCGTGTTTAAAATGTTTAAAAATCTGATATATCGATAACGACTCTGTTTACGCCTGTCTCATAATAATTAAATGATTAATTACTCTTTCAGGGCTATTTATAACGAAAAAAAAAAGAATAGCATTTTTGCTAATCCCTTATTATTAATATTGCAACCATGTTATAGAAATTACCATGTAGATAAAAATTTGTTACAGCGAATTTTGTGAAGATATTTTTATATTAAATATGTATTGCCGGGCTATGCGTATTGTTGAGTTACTTGAGCATATTGTCAAGTAAACCGAAATTTGTTAAGATGGCTTTTGTAAAAGTACATTTTCCTATTAAGAATATTTTCTTGCTAGGCAAAGCAAACATTAATAAAATATTTATCTTCAGAGATGAATATTGGGTTGTGAGAAATAATATAATTCTTTAATAATATATCATGCTTGGCATTCATTTAAGTAGAAATTCGGAGCAGATGCTGATATTAAAGAGTTTTAAGGAAAAGAGAAAAAAGCAATGATTCATCGCCGCTAAATTATGGTGTAAAATATGAGTTTCTGCTCGTGTAAAGCAGTCGTCATATTACACGTCAAACTAAATTATTCGTTGTTCTTGACATCTCAGAAACATAGAAAAATTTTTTAATTAGGCATTTGGCCATTCATTTGGAGATGAGCTCAGACTGATTAGAACTTCCTTCCACGCTAAGAACGAGCCACTGACTATACCACTTGTGGGAGAAGGTAATGCACTCGCAAGGGAGGAGAGATAATCATGCATACGCTCATGCCTTACTCGGGATGAGGCTTGTGTGATGCAACTAAAAAGGCAAAAATAATCTTTGTTGAAATTTTATAACCTGAAACAAAATAAAACAATTGTTATTGTTGTCACACAAGTATTACATGTGTGAGAACCGAAGATTTTCACTATATTTTATTATTTTAGTTTTTAAATATTATATATATTAAGTGTAATATTCCGAAATAAATAATACAATAGTTTTAATCCGGTGTGTACATAGCAGTTTTTTTGTTCTGGTTTAATTATGATATAAATATAGCCCCTTGAGGATTACTGGTAAGCAGGGAGAGTTCGAAGAAAAATGTAATAGTTTTAATGATAATTTGATACACAGGCAATTTTACTAATGATGAATGTGGATAGAGATGAGTTAGAAGAAGTCTGTGTCATGCAGAAATTTCTTTCCGCATATGTTACCAAAGGCGGCTAACTATAGGCATTTTCGTTTTCTTCAAACAACAAATGACTTCTTTTTCACTAAAAATTACATTTATCCCGCCCCCGTTGCCCATCCAAGCTATCGTCAAAAGAGACAGGAAGGGGAAAAAAAAAAAATAGAGCAACTAACGGAAACTATAATGTATGCTTGTTTCGAGAAACTATCAAAAATTAAATGGTAATTTAATAAAGAACTCGTGCTAAACAACGTCAAAAACGCGGGGAAAAGGAAGAAGAGAATAAGAAAAGGGAATTTTAGGGCTAAGCATTTAAAGTATTTTAAAAGGTCTTTCAAAAAGTATCTGTTCTACGTTGCCCACCTAGCGCTGCAACTCCAGAACAACGTAAGTTGCTACAAAGTAAACAAGATTTATTGAATATTCGAATTTTTTTAATCTGAAATTCATGTTTTACTCTAGTAATCTAGAGTAAGTTTACCGAGCTATTTTACAGGCATTCTATTTAGTTGTCGTATACAGCAATTAAAGCTAGTCTTGTTGACCGATAAAGATCACAACTATAATAAATTTAATGTTTTTGCTTTTATAATTCTTGTCCGTAGCGGATCATTTGTACTGAGTTTTTAATTTTTATTACTCTTTTCGGGGTTTTAAATCTTAAGAATGGAGCAAGGTACTTAGCAGAAGGATATCTTTAAACGTCCTTTAACAGATTCTTTATCATGCTCATTGCTTCCCGTCAGCTGTTTCTCTCAGTCCGTTCCGTATTTTATACCTCTTTTTTGCTAGAGACAGAGAGAGTCTAGATGGTCATATCATCAGAGGCTGTAAGGTTTAAAAAAATAAAAAAAAGTAAATAATAAGATTTGAAAAGTTAGGTTGTTGATATTTTTGATATTTAGTTTAATTCTCCCCCCCCCTTTTTTTTTTTTTTTTTTTTTTGGAATAAAGAAATGAATTTTTCCTTAATTTTCAGTACATATTTTACTTTGTAAATTGTGGGAATAGGTAAAAAAACCTTTTAATTTTTACTCCGTTACATTAGCTATTCGATTATTATCATCAAATCAGAGCACTGCCCTGATAAACAGTAAAACAAAATGTAGTAGAATGTATTATGTAACTATGTGGGACAAATATTGATTTCGCTCTTTTTGCGGAAGGGGGAGGAGAAGCACAAAATTCATTTCCTCAATCTTATATTTGGATTACAGTGCAATCCACATACTGCAAAGTCCAAATTGTTAGTAACTACAAATGGCCTTCAGTTGTTTGACCAGTGTGATCTTGTGTATGCTGATATCTTTGCTTTACAGTTTAATTAAGTCGATTTTTCATTATGAACAAACCTACAGGAAAATTATAAAAGTGTTTGAAAAGGATGTAATTTAAATATTAACCTTCTATTACAATGAAAGGCTTTTATACGGGGTAATTCAAAAGTCACCACTTGTTTAATGGCAAACTAGCATTTTATTGAATTAAATTCTTAAATGAGATAAAAACTTCCAAAAAGCGCTTCTCAATGCATTCTCGAATTTACTTCACTAATTATAATAATGAAAAAAATGGAGAGTATAAATTTAACGATGATTTAAAATAGGATCATCATAGTGCAACTGCGATAAGCATCGAAATGGATAAGAAATTTTAGTGCTATCGAATTCTGATAAATAATAAACGGCGCGTCAAAGACGACTTTACTCATTTACAGATACAATGATTAACTTAATATAATGATTCAACTTGTTCTTATGCTGGGCAACTGCCTGAATAATACAAGTATAATTGCAGGAGAAAGGTTAAGAAATAATAAATATCCTTTGAAAGTCTAAAATTCTCTCCCTTCTTATAAGCGCTTATTTTAACTTGTAGATTTTTTAACTTTGATCATTTTTAAACTTATTTTAACTTTTTGAGATCCAAAAAGCGAGAAATCAGAGATGCCGTGGCTGGAATTAGAACTTCGTACTTTCCGACTGCTCACAGAACGTATTTCCAGTTACACCATAAAGACACGTAGTTGGAAAAGAAAAAAAAAATCCTTATTAACTGCCTGTTTCTTTCATCGTTAATTGCTTGATTTTTAAGTAGGATGTCTTCGTATCATGTGTGGAAAAAAAATTTTGTACTCTGCAGTAAGAAAAATTAACTAATTGGACTTAACATGCAGCATTTAAATTAACATAACTATAGTATAAATTTTTGATTTAGCAGTTCTTATTTACTAATTAGTTGGGCAATAGTTTATAGAAATTCTGTTAGTTGTGTTCTCATTTTTATTTTTATCAACACTACTAATAGTAATAAAGCATTTACATTTTTTGTTACATTATTTTTATTACTCATCTTATTACACTATCTGATGTCCTGAAATATTGTTGCTATTTTATTACTATTTTGTTTTAAGGTGATATTTACTTGTACAGACCTCACTTCTGCGACATACGCGGTTTTGTCTTTGGAATTGCCGTATCAGTGGTGTTACCCTCAATTCAGAGTTAGAAAGTTTGAGAAACGCGAAATCCTCAAGGTTTTGAGTGATACTTAAGAAGCTACATATTAGCTCAAAAATTAATTTGCTATTAATGTATAAATAAATTGACATAAGTAAAAGAGCATCACCAAAGAAAAAGATGAAAAGATGACTGAATTGCTTCAAAGAAATACAAATAATAATCAGCTTACTCTTTTACCTAAAACTCCACTTTCATCATAACTAAAGCCATATTAGTTTACGCGCATGTCTGTTATACTAATGACAGGACAAGGTGACAACTAATCTACCGAGTAAGAGTTGGGACAACTAATCTATCTAGTAAGAGTTACTTATGTACATAGCTTCGAGGGCATACTTAATGTATCGAAAGCCTTAATCCGATCAGTGTATTATTTTATTTACTCGCTTACCCCTTCTAAATTGAATTCTCATCTTTTTTTGTGTCACGTGTTGTTATGACCAGACATTTCAATGCCCGTATGTTTCCGCCTACTATTAATGGTAGAAGATAACAGTAATTAAAACTTTTACTTTTCTGCTGCGAGCTTCATACAAAATTTTCTCCTTGTCCCTCTTGAGTTAACTTATCTCCTTTAGCATCATTTTTCCGCCTACCCCATTATTTCTAAATCAGACGTTTAAGATGCTACAACAATGTTCGAATAAATGGAATAGTCTTTTTGGAAATGTATTAATCCGCTTTCATTTGAAGCGTTTATTTAATTCTTCATTTAGCAATATATGTGTGTGCATTACTCCTATTAAGAACAACTCTAAAAATAAATGTTATCTATTTCGTGAGAACTATGAATTATTTTTATTTTTCATGTTAAGTTGTTTGAAACAGTCATTCCTTTCAAAAGCTTTTGAGCTTTAGCAGAAATATATTTTAATGAGAGGAGTTTCAATGTATTTGATTAAAAGCGATGTAATATTGAGAGTAATGCGACGTAAAAAGTTATTTCTGAATTTCAAATGATGTTTCACTTAAAACTGCGCTCGTGTTATTCAAGTTTAGATAGAAGAATATATTTTTAAAAAGGAATAATAAGCTCAATAGTTTCTACTGTAGAAAGCAATTAGCAGTCTAACACTGGAGGTTAAGATTCCAGTTGTTTTCTAATTTGTTACTTAGATTTTAATTATTGGGGAAATACGTCTTATTCTTCTTTTCTCCTTCAAACAACGCTACATCATCAGAGATAGATAGACGAGTTACTTAATTTATTTTAAGAAGAAGAAATTAACAGGAACGAATGATACTCTGAAATATGGTTTATTTATCAAAGCTAATTAATGAGCAAATAATGTTTTATATTTATAAAAATAATAATTGATTATTTAATTGAGTCATTTTAAATTAAAATATCAGCTGTTAGGGTATCTGTCATCAATGTTTATTATCAAAATTATATTTACAGAGAACTTTCTACGGAATGAGAGTTCCAAGCAGTTTTTAATTTTATTAACGTGAGCTTATTTAAAAGTTGTTATAGTATATGCAAATAAAATCTTTAAAATAATTTAAAACTATTCATCTGCTTTTCAAAAGCACATAAGTGCGCTGATCTGTTTTCAAGATTTTGACTGCGAATTCATTCTTGGAAAAATATTTCAACTGTTTATCAAAATTCAGTACCATTAAATCATTAAATTACAGCAGTACTATTAAATCAGCATTATGACCATTACAGTAATTTCGAATATGAAGAGCACAAATTCTTCATCTAATATATAAGCGCGTAATTTTTTATAAATAATAACATTAAAAATCGTAGCACATGCAGCTTATAATACATGTACTGAGAAGTTTTTATTCTGACTTTGATTGTCTCATAATTAAGTAGGAAAGTAGTAAATAGATGCATGAAGACCTGTTTGACTTCACTCTTAGTTTCATCTCTTGATGATAAAATGAGTAAAGTATTTGCTAGAGGTTTACAATACTGCACATGATATAAAGAAGATTCCTTCTAAATGCCCCTCATTGTTTTTAAGAAGGAAATGGTTCGTTTCAAGGTATATATATATGTATATTCATTGATCGCTACTAATTCATGAAGAGATACCTTTCTAATAGCGTATCATTTATGGAGCACAAGTCACTATGTAGTTATAGAGTTTTGTTTTCTTTGGCAGCATAGTCGAGACCTCTAAGGCTAACATGAGCTATCGCTATGTCTTATGACAGAAATATAGGATGGATTTATTAAAATTATGACAGAAATATAGGAAATTATGACAGAAATATAGAATGGATGTAAAATACTCTTTTATTTAACTCAGATAAAAGTTTAAACGATGACTAAGTTAACTAAAGTTAGTCGGAAGGCTACACAGACACAAAACGTGCAACTTGGCTCTGATGACTATCGGCGTAACAAGTCTAATGCCGGGAATAACTCACGCTGCAGATATACTGCTCTCGAGAGAATCAATTAGCAAATCGTGACCTTTAGCAGGTGGAACACGCTCCGATTCTAACATCTAAATCCTTCTTTAAATACTATCTCGTTTCTACCTCATTTGAATACAAGAAAATGGAGAGTGAGAAAGACAGCAAAGCAAATTAACATGAAATAATTGGTTAGTAAAACTAGATAAACCCTTACATACTTAGTTCTTTAATTACCTTAGAAACCAACATTCACAATAATTTTAAAAGGGAAGATAGCAAACGATTATGGTGTGGGGTCAGCCTTTTATTCAGCTTTTAAGTATTTAGTTTGAATTTTTGAATGAAAAAGAATTATTCAAGTTCTAGTATTTATTAACATTTTCTATACTTTTAGTTGCTAACTAAAAAACTAAATCGAAATATATTATGTATTTTTCAAGTTTGGAAAGGAGGGAGGAAGGGGAATAATCTTCTAGCAATGGTGAAAGGGATGCGTAGGATAGAAACGGTTGAGAACAACTGGACTAGACTATAGTAGTTCTTGAAGATGGACAGTAAATTTAAAACTGGTACATATTATTAAAATATTGTATTGCTTTTAAAATTTATCTTTTTTGCATTCTTTTAGAGTACTTTTTACTTTAAAATATTTTAGTTTACTCAACCGATTGTGCATTAGGAAGGATGAAATTTTGAAAGATACTGGACCACCCCACGCCGAGTGGGCTGACATTTTGGCAGAGCAGTTCAAGAGATATTTGCTTAGAAAGTCCTTTGTAAAGTCTTTTCCAAAGTCACAACACTCCTTAGGCAGATAACCCTCTCCTATGTTTGGCCATATTCAAATAAACAAAGAAGCAAACTGGCTCGTATTTACGTTACGCACGGTGAAGACAACGTAAACGTCCATACAACTTGCTCGTTTGGCCAGGATTCAGTTGAAATTTAATTAATTGCTTTAAGCGAGTATTTTTATAAATGTTTATCCAAAATTTTCCTAAGGTGTTTCGAGGAATTTGTAGCCAAAATAACATTGAGATATAAGTACATCCTATTAAAAAAACACCTTGAAAGTCGAACTTCTAGTGTTCATCGCGATTAGCCACTCGGCCGTTGGTGAGCTTTAATTATAGTAGTTTAATCAGGGTTTTCTTTGAGAGTGGGGTTTCGCATTCTGTCCATGTATAACGTGGGTATGAATTATTTTCCCTTAGCAAATTCTGATATCCTTTCAAAGGCAGGAAGCCCTTGAATGCCTTGTCGTATTACAAAACCTAACTTAAAAGTTGTTATAAATAGTTCACATATCAGAATTCAGCAGTGCAAGAGATTTAAAACTGAATAAAAGTTTTTACTTTCGAGTTTCTGTGTAGCAAATCGTGATTATTGAAGCACGTTTGTCTTTTATCCGTTGATCTGTAAGAGATTTTTGTGCGTCAGAGAACACTTTGAAGAATGACTTGTTGAGATGAATTTCATTCAAAAAGTTGTACCAGAATGTTCTGGAAAGATTATCTAGTGGCTAAGTCATAGCCATTGAGTGCTTTTCTAAAGGCTCTCTGTCATCTACTAAGAGGATGAATAATCTGCCCTAAAATGCGTCGACTGGAAAATGTTGTTTTGGACGAAGTGGATTTAGGATTTAAAGTAGTCCAGAAGCTTTATGTGGAAATCCCATGAATGTTTCTCGTACCGATTTGCAAAGCAACTCGGATATAAACAAGAACGGCCTGCATGCCGAATTGTAAACATAGTAAAATATTCCGCAGGAAGATTGGCAACTGAGAAAAAGCGGCACACGTCGGGAATAAAGCGAGCGGCCGGGATTAAAAAAGATTAGCAAAATAACGTTATGTCCACCGGAGGAAATTTGCGAAATATTCACTGAGGCGCACCTACGGATTAAAACCCGAATTTAAGAATGACTCCTCGCTAATGTCTTGGCGCAATAAATAAAAAAGATGGCTCAAAAAATATGATTTATGTGGGGGGAAATCTATGTACGTGTTCTTACAAAAGAAAGGTTGAGTCGGGACATTATATTAAAAGAAAAAAAATAAGCACTGTTTTCCCCCTTTTCTTAAAAGAGGGGGGAAAATAAGCAATCTTCTTATTTCTCTATTTAATCCATAAAACGATTTAAAAGTGGCCACGAGAATGAAACATCGGCAATTCCTTCGTCGTCATGCTTTAGTCGAGAAACATCATCCTGTGTGTGCAAGCGAAGAGTAACTCTAAGACAGAAAAATACTTTTATAAAGACAAAATGAATTATGGGGCAGAGAAAGAAGAAAGAAAAGATAGAAATTTTGGTTGGCTTAAGAAGCTCCTGGTATATTATCTTCTATTATTTTTATAAGATTTATTTTTATTCTTGTACCTTAACAAAGAGCACAAGCCTTTGCAAGCATATGGTAACTTTAACTTTCTGGTCAAAATTTAAGACGAAATATTTGGAGAAAATGGATAAGTTTACATTGTATGGAAAGTATATCTTACAGCTGTGTTGCGTTGGGTCTTTTTTTAATTATCTAAACTAAAGAGGAATACATAAATAACAAAGTAAAGCAATATTTGAATTTTATTTCTAGGTTATTGATTTTAAAGCTGAGGAAGGAAAAACTGTCAGTTATGCAGATTTTCAACATCAATTCTAAAGTTATTATTGATCAAAAGTTATTATTTTTTAATTTGTCGGCCGAAGAAATATAAAATTTATTTATACCACAAATTTCTGCATTTATATAGGCACATGGCTTATGAATCTTATCTCAAAAGATACACTTCTGCGTTTTTATGTTTCTCGTGTACATGCGGGATATTTAATCTTTCAACACCTTTCAACTTATAGACATCAGGAATAAAAACTCCGTATAATAATGCTGCAGTAGAATAAATGAGTGACTGCGCTTCTTTCGTAAAAACTTCGTTGCGAAAACGTTAGATTTAGCTAATTTTAAATAAATTTCAGAATCAGAATCATATTTAAAATTGAAAATTTATTAGCAATACTATGCTTTCTTTCAGACTGATGTCAGAGATTTTTGATGCCATTTCTCATATCTTCAAAACTTTTCGTCGCACACACAGCATATCAGTATACAGTCGTTACAATGGGAGTTAAAATGTGTCCGATCTGAAGAGGTAAAGAGAGAGAATAAAAGAAACTTAATTTAATAACCAAATAAAAACTAATTTAATAATTTTGCGGATACTTGTTTGTTGCTTTTCCTTTTCAAAATTAAATTTTATTTAACTATTTTCTTTTTTCTCTCTTCTTCTTCTTCTTTTTTTTTTTTTTTTTTTTTTTTTTGTCCGTGCGTGCGCGAGTGTGTGTGTAACATCTGTAGCATTTACAGTTCTTGTCTGCACTTACCATATGTGCTCTTAGTAACCGAAAAGTGTGAACATTTTTAAAGTATTTTTGTAAAAATGTTTTTGTACAGTTTTCTAGGATTTTGGTTGAGTTCTAGGATTTTGGTTCTAGGATTTAGACAGCCCTTAGGAGAAATAGTTTATAAGGATAAAAACTGCTTATATTTTACATTGACTTTTATTTTCAATAAATGAATGCTTTCAAGTACAGTTTTTCATATTTCAATAGCCAACTGTTGTGAATAAAAAAAAGTCACTATTTATAATTTGTTATTTTAGACGTTTTATAATCATATGGTTTTGAATTAAATAACTAGAAATTAATATCCCTGTTTGCTTCCTTCATGATTATTTTTTAATTAAAGTGATCAGAAACAGTCTTTTTTCAATAAAATGAATTATTTTGTGCCTTTAAATACTAAAACTAAAACCATGGTATTTAGTATAAACTAAAACCATGGTACCATTACTAAAAGGTATTTTTGAAAAAAAAATTATGAAAATTGAATTTTGAAAAAATTACTTGACCGCATTGCATTATCATCGACGAACAGTGTGTGTACAAAATTTGAAAATTTGAACTCTTTGGCTTAATCAGGAAGTAGGTTGAAAATCGATGACAAAGTTCTGCTCACATTATGGAATAATATGAGTGAACTAAATAAAAAGCTTATAAAACGATAGTCTTAAAGGGAGTTTATTGATATTCATAATTTAAGTTTTAAATAGAAAAAATTACCTTTTCATTTTTATTAAATTTATATAATTTATGGCGCATGAGGAATGTAATATTAATTTTGTTTCTAAATTGCATATATTTTAATACTACTCTTTGCACGTAATAGAAATTTTGGGTTTCGATTTTATGTATTAAACAAAAGATACGTCACAGCAAATACTTATAACTATGTTCAGAGTTTTATTTAACAGATACTTTTGATAATCAAGTTGTTCCCGTGAAAAATTTAAATATCTTTTACGGACAGTTGACACCCTCCATCTTTATTGCTTATTCCATTTCTGAAATGTAACTTTTAATTTTTTGAAAGAATAGCCTCTTTTCTACCGATTCATGAAACAAATTGCTAGATAAGTCGCTGCAAAGAAATCATTTTACAATAAAAATTTTGAGCTGTACCCAGGAGCAGGGCTAACACTGTGAAGGAAATAACTTACAATTAATTAACAGTTTTACTATTCTACCATTTTAGTGAGGGAGAGTCAGCGTCAGAATAGCTATGTAATCGAAAGACTAAATTCTCGAGTTCTGTGCCGCCAGTGTGCTTAAGTCTGTTTTGCTAATAGAAAAAAAGAAATTTCCGGTTACTGAAGAAGATGCTCTATGTGCGATTTGCTTAGTAACCAAGAACGACAAAAAAAAAAAAAAAAAAAAAAAAAAAAAAAAAAAAAATAGAATTTCATCCCTTGACTTCTAAAGCTGACAGGGATTTTAAAACGAGAATCTAGAGACTTTTAGACCAGAGTTTATTAAATACTTTAAGATCCCTGTTCCTTATATTTTGATAAAACCTTCTACCCCTTTGCATATATGTATTCATACATACAGATTTATTTAACTTTTATTAAAATTTTAATCTATTTCCAACACAGTGCATAACAAGTGCTAATTACTCTTCAATTAGCAAAACTGTTGCAAATTTCTGATCTGACATTTTTAACCTCACGGAAAACTTCCCATTTAACTATGCAGCCAACTAACGGTATTCAGTGAAGGAACACTTGTTTATTTTTAATTAACAAATTGTAAAAAGTCGTTTGGGACATCAAAAGAAACAGGTGGCTTATGTCTAGAGAAAGAGTGTTTGGCAATTCGAAGATAACATATGTCTGTACACGTCTAAACTCATTATTTGGTCGCTTCCAGAGGAAGTCTCCTACGATATGATTCCCTATATGTTTAAAATGCACAAGAAATATTTCAAAATGTTCTAAATGAAAAAGTCGAAAAATGAAATGGTTACTAAAATAAAAACTAACTACTTGGAAAAGCTAAGTACAATGAACAATCTCTAGGGCGACCATTTAAAGTTCTAAATGAAATGCCCTTCCATGAAGCTAGTCGTCTAAGAGAGGTAAGATTTAATACGTAACTTTTTGGCTATACTGGTCACTTTTAGTAGTGGTCGTCTTAGGAAGATGGTTCACAGTACGTTATAGAAGTTCAAACAATGAATGCAAAATTTTCGAATACATTATATACGAAAAAACTTAATAATATTTTTTAATTACTTATAAGAAATACCTAAATATAAAGTTAAATATAAAGAATCCTCTTTAAAGAGACCATTCACGATTCCATATCTTCTGTGGATGTGGTAATCTTAGAGAGGTAACATTTAAGACTTATATTTATTTATGTTCTCAGAAAAACTGGTCGACTTCGGAAGAGAATTCACTGAAAATATCTACGTTTAAATTTTCTAGGTATAATTTTAAATTTGAGTTAAATTACTTGAGCAAAAATTGGAATAGGGAAGCCTATTCTAAAATTTTAGACGATATTATGACCCAGCGAATGAGCTGGCTGCTTGAGATTTTTCTAGATTTGCCAATATATAACGTGGATACCAGCAAGTTCCTGAGAACGTTATCCACAAAGGCATTCCTTAGACAGATAGCCCTAATATGCTTTGCCATAATCCATGTTTTGCACATATTCCCTTCTGAAATATTATGTAACTACCCCCTGACATTTTTTGCCGTAACTAACGAATCAACATCCAAATGATTAACTGCAGGCTGGTAAATCAAAATGTTAATGTCATTCTAAGAAGACGAATAAACCGAAACCAAACAAGGCTTAATTTTACTAAACGATTGTCAGATTACCAAAGGTTACAGAAAATAATTTTACAATTTTATGATTAACTAAGCAATTCTAATATAGGTAGCCTCATGCAGTTGCTCATTAAAAAAACTGGAATAGTGAAGCCTGTTCTAAATTATTTAGACTATATTTTTTAAGAAAAACTGCCAGTTGACTGCTATAAACTTTCTACTGATTTTCAGTTTTTGAATGCTTTAGTTTTTGCTTTTTTAGAAAAAAATTATTAATTAATCCTCATGCAGTTAGTCATCTTTCCTTTTCTAATTTTTTATACTATTTTTTTTTTCATGAAAAACTGCCAGTAAAAACTTAATAATGGTTAATTAAATAATAGCTTTTTATAGTTAATTACATAAATTAAAAATTCTATTAATTACTATAGGTAGAATTAATATGTTACTTATTTTCATCTTTTAAATGCTAAACATTAAGTTTTTTGCTTTTTTTAGAAAAAAATATTAATTAATCTAAAAATGAGATACATAGAATTTAAAATTCTCCATTCCTACTTGAGCTCACAAATCATCATGGGAGTATGAATTTACAACTTTTAAAGCCTGAAAAAACACATAGCTGCGATGTTATCGTCATGCCATGATTTGTATGTTCTTTATTTATGTATGTATGTAAGCAAACAAAACAACAACCATAATATTTTTACGACGATGTTTTAAAAGTGGAATACTCTTGAACCGCTTTATTTTCTATAATGATTTTTTTATACCACATTTTTTAAAACTGTAGTGGTTTCTTCTTGCTTTCTTTTCTGTGACCATGTTTTGTACGAAGATGTTTTCACTTCGCTTTGTTTTCTCCACGGCGTTTTCGTCCGCGATGTTTCCGGCTAGCCCTTTAAATTGAAATCCCTTGATTTCTGCTTATAAGGAGTTCTCTACGAAGATTTTAAAGACTGAGGATTAGTTTCCAATAGGAAGGTTTTTTTTTTTTTTTTTTTTTTTTTTTTTTGTTTGTTTTCAGGACTGCAGCGAACCACAGGAGCAACATCAGGATGGGTAGTACAAGGTCTGCAGATCTGATCAGAAGCATTCTTCTTTAACGATGTGATTAATTTGAATCATAGAATATGTTTCGAATTTGTTGCTTACTGCTTACAGCTTACTGATGGCTTGAAAGTCAGCTTAGAGCAATTTAATGTGCTCATTTTAAACGTTACATTTCAGCGATATAAGATGGGGATAGGGAATTTGAACGGAAGATAAAACTAAAGGAAAAAATTCAGAGAAGGTTAGACCATTTCATAATTTTCAATGTTTTTTTGACGTAATCTCATAATCAACTGATTAATTCACACGTTTAATATTCAAGGATGTTAGGATTTTTTACTTAGAAGAAAAATATATAGTTACGTAAAACTAGTATTCCCCTTTACATCACAATATAGTTCTTTCTTGTGAAGCACAGAAGAAAATATTTCAGGAAGAGAAGAGATAACAATCTTTGATTAATGATTGTGAGCTTAATTAGCTTTAATTATTTTAATCGGATAAAAATTAAAACGCAAAAATTGGGAAACGCAAGAGTTCCCCCCCCAAAGTGTACTACATTATTACATGAAACAGAATGATAGAAAGTTGGTTAAACTTCTGATGCGTTAATAAATTAAACAAGCAAACAAAACAACAAACCTTAATTAAGTGTAGAGACATTTAGAATTTTTTCGAGGTCAGTAAACTGAAGAAATCCGCCATACCCTCGCCGGGATTCGAACTTCGGACCTCCTGAATGGGGTCGAAAATGCTTCCAGTTACACCACGAGGATATGTAGAAAGGGGAAAGAAAATTTTTTACACACTTCACCTTTTAAAAGGCGAATGTTGAATAGAGGACCCCAGTCCCCTAATCCCAGTGGTGAAGAATTAGCGTCCACCACCTTTTAGTTCGAACGCCACTTGTCGAGTCTTGTAGAATTTTTTCGATGTAAGGAAACTGAAAAATTCGTAATGCCCTCGCCGGGATTCGAGCTCCAGAACTCCCGAATACGGGTCGAGTGTGCTTCCAGTTACACCCCGAAGGCATGCGGAAAGAAGGGAGAGAAAACCTTAATACATATAATTTTAATTTTAAAGAAGAGAAAGGATTCTCTTACGTATGATAACAACTTCCATGTCATTCATGAACAAATAAAATTTCTCTATATTTATATTTGTTACCAGAATGCTTCGCATCTCAACTGTGCAGGTTTATTTTAAGAAGCGTTTCAAAGTTTGCTTTCGAACAATGTGTTGTACTATTTAGTAGTAAGCTAAACACCATGTGTAGCTAATGCAATATAAATGCTTACGGTGTGTTTTAAGTAGCATTGCTTTAAATACCTGTTCCTCCTGGTTAACGCATAATTAGCAACCGATGGCTACTATAGTATATATGTAAGAAAAAATGTTGTAGCGCATATCAACCATGTCTTTATTTGCATTAATTTTATATCCAGTAATAAATTCTCAAGATCTAGGATTTCTTGGTTTCTCCTATGAGAATTAAGGACTTGAAATAAAATCTACGTCAATTTAGTATCGCCAATGGATTAACTCATTAAAAATTATTACTGCTTTGTTGTAATACCGTGCGATGCGTTTATGTAATATTCTACATTATTCACCAAAGAGCGTAAATGCTCTTCAAGACTTAGTATACTTTTAACTCATGAAATTGACTTTGATAAGTTGTCTAGTCAAGTGCTGTTCATTAATCTAGCTCTAAAGTAGATTTATTAATAAACTTTTTGCAAAGCGAATATCTTTTTTTTGGGGGGGGGGGTTAATTTTCGAATCGAAAACAAAATGGTAATTCTGGTTTTGTTTATGTTTTCCTGGGGAAAATATTGTTTTCTATTCTTTTTCTATACAAGTAGTCAATATAAATAATTCCTCTATTGTTTGGAGTGAAATTTGGTATGGATTAAATTCATTTCCTTAAGAGGAGGACTAATAAATTTTGAGACGACAGTAGACGCTGAGCGTTATTGTGAAATTATCCCACATGATCTACTTCTAAATAGAGGTCAAACGATATGTGAATGTAAATCTCTTATCACGCATTTATTTTTAAATTCTCTTTAATGTTTCTTTGTTGAAAATCACAGCCATTGCCTTACAATCGAGCTCTGCAATGCAGCGAGAAAGGCCAAATGCGAAAGAAGGCAAACTCAAAAAATTCTTATCGATTTCTAAGAATTGCAGAAGCAGCCGCCCTTCCTCGTTATTGACAGACTATTGCATTTCGAATCTTGTATAGGACAGCAGCTTGCGTCGCATAGCAACCAGTGACCCCGAGCCTAACGTCACTGACATTCTTTGGCCGGATAAATTCCTTCCGTCCATTCTCAAGATCTTGACCACTGTCTGTGTGCCAATAGAAATGTTGGCATCTTTTGATTCTGTAAGTTATGCAGAGTATCTTAGAATTCAGAGAAATAAGAGCTCTTTAGCAAATGTCAATATTTTTGAATGTTTACTTAAGAAAATTTTAGTTCTTTTAAAGGAAACGGAAAATGTTCCACATATCCTTGAGAGAATTTTAGAGATCGCTTATTACTTAAAGGCGCACAGAATGCATAATTCGACAAAAGAACGGATTTTGATGTATTTACTTAATAATATGATATAGATTTTGATGTTTATAGTGGTAAGCAATGCGTGTTCCAACAAATATGAATAATAATAACATAAATGTGGAAAAACAATAGTTTCATCCTTTTTAAACGGTCAGGAATACATTTCACTATAACCACCTTTTTTTTTTTTTACATTTAAGCGGCCCTAGACCAAATCTCTAATTTATTTTATTTTATTAAGGTAAATGTATTAAATATCATCTTTATCATCCTTATTTCGAGTAACAGCGTTTTATAATTACTTTTGCTATCTTCAATGCAATATGAATACAATATGAATGAATTTCGTTCAATAACATTCAATTTTCCAAAATTATTAATAATTTTCTTACTTACTAAGGAAACTGACTCGTATACACGTTACACATGGGGAAAAACACGAAAACGTCCCTGCAGCTAGCCCGTTAGCGGGATTCGAGCCTCGGACCGAACTACCAGTGTTCAGAGACTTTACCTCTCGGCCGCTGGTGGGCTCTGAAAGTTAGGCAAAATAAAAAAAAAGTAAAATTTAACGTATCTTGGAAGCTTTAAGTATATTCCTAATGTAAAAAAATACAAATAAAACATGACATAAAATGAAAACAAAAAAAAAAAAAAAAAAAAAAAAAAAAAAAATGCATATTTTAAGCTTGTTTTCATAATGAACAGCAATTAAAACAAGCTCCATGTTAAATTTTCCATGTGAAATAATTTGCTCTTAGTTTTTATTCTCAGATAGAGAAAATCATTGAGAAAATCCTTTCAGCTTATTTCTTATTTTCTAGGTTGAAATTAGTGGACTGAGCAGTTTCGCCTGCTTTCCGCCTTTTATAATATTATACTTGTTATAAGTAATAAACATCTTTCACGTTCCTGTCTGTTGAAAGTTGGCTTTAAATCATTAGCTGTTAGGATTCGGATTTATCTATTACTATTTTTTTTTCCTTCATCGTATTTTACTGCTCTTGCTTTGTTTCTTAAACTAGTCTCTTTATTTGTTTCTAATATCTTACTTTTTTGTCTTGAAACTGTCCTTATTTTTTTTAATAATGCCTTTATTTGTTTCTAATATAGCTTTCAAATTTCACTTTAACATGTATTTGCTTTCTTGGTCAGTTGACGTTAATTTACTTTGCCCACCAGTGGCCGAACGGTAAAGTCGCTCGAACACTGGTAGTTCGGTCCGCGGTTCGAATCCCAGCAAACGGGCTGGCTGCATTGGCGTTTTCGTGGTGGTCAACATGTGTAACTTGTACAAGAGCCAGTTCCCTTCTAAAGTCCTCCACGAAGGCATTCTTCTCCTTAGGCAGACAGCCATCAAGTGCTTTGTCGCAATTTTAAAACAATAAGCTATCATTAAGACACAATAACACGCCGAATAAATACTAATTCAGAAGTCAAACAACAAAAATCAGCGTTATATTTACAAAATTTTCACAGGATTAGTTTCGATGGTTTTACCGAACCACCATCCTCAGCTGCCAAACCGCAAATGAACAAGATAGGAAAAAATGATTAGATAAGATAAGAAAGCCTGGACAAGAATAAGCAAGTGGCGCCATCTGTTGGTGAAACCAGAACTAAAACATAATTTTTTTAAAGGCCGAAGGCAAATTTCGATTGGAATTAGGATCGTTAACTAGAACAGAAAGATTTTCATGAATGTGAAATGCCTCTAGAAAATCCAGTTCTCCAATGGAAGATGTTTTTTTGAATAATTTTGGCAGCAGAAAAATTGAAAGTGTGATTTTCGGACCAGCAATGTTGAGCAACAGAAGACTTCTGTGTTTCCTTTTTTCTAACATATGCCTCATGTTCCTTGACGCGAAATTTTAAGGCTCTCTTAGTTTGGCCAATGTACATTAAACCACACTGGCAAGGAATCCTATAAATACCCCAGGAATTCATTTCCGGAATGGGGTCCTTGAGTATGGAACTCGGAATTTTATTGATGGGAGAATAAACAACCCTAAAGTTAAATTTCTGCAAAACATGTGCAACGTAGCTAATTGATGGAAAGAAGGGAATGACAACAGAATTTTTATAATCTCCTACAACAAGAGTGTGTTGAGATGAGAATTTTTTAACTGCTTGATTAATAATGTTGGGTGAAAAGCCCCTGTCGATAGCTATTGCTTTTAAATAACTTAGTTCTTCATCAAGGGCTAGTTTGGTGGAGCAAACTTGAAGAGCACGGAAAACATAGGAATAAAATGAAGCTAACTTTTGTTTATTCGGATGACATGATTTAAAGTGTGGTGGAAGGCAAACCGATGAAGATTTACGGTAAACCGTAGTACTGAAGTTGGATGTTTTACGTGTAACCAGAATGTCGAGAAACGGAAGAGAATTGCAAGTCTCAAGTTCAAAAGTGAACTGAATAGCAGGATCAATAGAATTCATTGTTGAAAGAACTTTCTTTAAATCATCTTTATTACCTTCAAACAGGGTAAAAGTATCGTCTACGTAGCGGAACCATGCCGGGAAGTTTAAAGTTTCAAACAATTTTGATTCATAATAATGCATGTAGATATCAGCCAGGATGGGACTGAGGGGGCTTCCCATGGCTAATCCCTCAGTTTACTTGTAATATTTATTTTGGAAAACAAATTGTGTTTGTTTCAAACAGAGTTGAGTGAGAGAAATTAGCTCATCAATTTCGATGCAAGAGAAATGAAATTCGCGAAGTCTGCTTTCTAGACATCTTAGTGCACCCTCCACTGGGACATTGGTGAATAATGATTTTACATCAAAAGAAACCATGAGTAAATTACTAGGAGAAATGTTTTTAACCTCTTTTTTAGAAACTCTATTGAAATTTTTATTGTGTAAATGTTATTATCTAATAGAGTTGAAAATCTAGAAACTAAATATTTAGCTAATGGATACGAGACAGTACCTAAATTTGATACAATATGGCGGAAAGAATACCACTTTTATGAATTTTGGGAAGAGCATATAATCTGGTATAATTCGCAACAGATGGGATAAGCGAATGTTTTAAATTGCTTGAAATGATTCGCGCATATTTGATTGCAGTTTTTATTTTTGACAAGTCCGAATGTGAAGGATCTTTAGGAATCGGATTATATGGTCCTTCGTTTAAGAGTTTAGTGACACCATCGATGTAAGTGTTCTTATCCATGACGACTATCTGGCCACCTTTGTCGGCCTTTGAAATGACAATATCCGGGTTAGAATAAATTTCGCGCATTGTAGCTCTTTCTCTAGCAGTTAGATTTGGTTTCAAAGGTTTATTATTGAATTTCACATTATGAGCGATAAGATGCCTAATCATTTCTTTCTGTGAATCTGAAACTTTACTGAACTTGAAAGCTTTTTCGATAGGAGCCAAAATCTTTGGAATCGAGGGTTTGCAGGTTTGTGAGAAGATAAATTATATTTTAGAATTCTCTCTTGTTCTTCTGAAAGACTAACATTAGAAATATTAACTATTGGTTTGATGTTTACAATGGGAAGATTTTTTGTACTACTTGAACTGGAAGACTGTAAAAGAAGTTTTTCGAGTTTAACTGCAAGGGTGTTTTTATGACGGTTAACTGTATTATCCGTTCTAGACCAAGACTTTTGTTCCAGGGCAGTGAATTTTGGATATGATTTAGCGAGTTCCAGATGAAGCTTATAGAGTTCATGTTCAATTTTGGACAATTGTTGACGTGTATCCCTTATGACGGACCGAAGTAAGGCAAGCTTGCAATTTAACAGAATTCTTGAAACGCGACTCGAAGGTTTTTGATTAGATTTGATTTGATCCCCAATTTTATTCAAATTGTGCTGAGATGAGAATCATTATTACAAGTAAATATTACAAGCAAACTGAGGGATTAGCCATGGAAAGCACCCTCAGTCCCATCCTGGCTGATATCTACATGCATTATTATGAATCAAAATTGTTTGAAACTTTAAACTTCCCGGCATGGTTCCGCTACGTAGACGATTCTTTTACTCTGTTTGAAGGTAATAAAGATGATTTAAAGAAAGTTCTTTCAACAATGAATTCTATTGATCCTGCTATTCAGTTCACTTTTGAACTTGAGACTTGCAATTCTCTTCCGTTTCTCGACATTCTGGTTACACGTAAAACATCCAACTTCAGTACTACGGTTTACCGTAAACCTTCATCGGTTTGCCTTCCACCACACTTTAAATCATGTCATCCGAATAAACAAAAGTTAGCTTCATTTTATTCCTATGTTTTCCGTGCTCTTCAAGTTTGCTCCTCCAAACTAGCCCTTGATGAAGAACTAAGTTATTTAAAAGCAATAGCTATTGACAGGGGCTTTACACCCAACATTATTAATCAAGCAGTTAAAAAATTCTCATCTCAACACACTAAAAGGCACACTCTTGTTGTAGGAGATTATAAAAATTCTGTTGTCATTCCCTTCTTTCCATCAATTAGCTACGTTGCACATGTTTTGCAGAAATTTAACTTTAGGGTTGTTTATTCTCCCATCAATAAAATTCCGAGTTCCATACTCAAGGACCCCATTCCGGAAATGAATTCCTGGGGTATTTATAGGATTCCTTGCCAGTGTGGTTTAATGTACATTGGCCAAACTAAGAGAGCCTTAAAATTTCGCGTCAAGGAACATGAGGCATATGTTAGAAAAAAGGAAACACAGAAGTCTTCTGTTGCTCAACATTGCTGGTCCGAAAATCACACTTTCAATTTTTCTGCTGCCAAAATTATTCAAAAAAACATCTTCCATTGGAGAACTGGATTTTCTAGAGGCATTTCACATTCATGAAAATCTTTCTGTTCTAGTTAACGATCCTAATTCCAATCGAAATTTGCCTTCGGCCTTTAAAAAAATTATGTTTTAGTTCTGGTTTCACCAACAGATGGCGCCACTTGCTTATTCTTGTCCAGGCTTTCTTATCTTATCTAATCATTTTTTCCTATCTTGTTCATTTGCGGTTTGGCAGCTGAGGATGGTGGTTCGGTAAAACCATCGAAACTAATCCTGTGAAAATTTTGTAAATATAACGCTGATTTTTGTTGTTTGACTTTTGAATTAATAAGCTATAAATTTATTTTATTTGCTAAAGCTCCAGAAAGACTTTTCAGCTAGAGTTAAAACGTCCATAAAATTTGCTTTTTTCCTCACTTAACGTTATTTATTTTATTACTTGTTAAAACTCCAAGAAGCCTTTCAGCCAGAAAGAACATATCCATAAAGCTGTGACATCATTTTAGTATAAAATTTTAATAAATGCTGAATATAAAAGGATATAAACAGCATACATTTAACCGGCTGAGAGAAATCGTTGACATATATGTTCCTTAACATGCCAAAATACTACTGTTCCTTCGTTTTAACAATAACAATCTTTATTCCAAACTGGTGACTGCTCATTAATCAGAAATGCATTGTTCCGTTTGTGTTTATTAACACAGTGATTAACACAGTGTAATTCAGTAAATTAACACAGTAACTAAAATACTGAAATATTAATAAATATAAATTGTCAGTTGAGCTTCTATGTACACGTATTCTTGAAGCTAAACAGTAGTCTTCACTCGGAAGAAAACGCAGTCCTGGTCTGAAAAGACCGAAAAGACAGACATCATATACATCTTGGATGTAAGGTGTGGATGTTTGTAGGGAATTTCACATTGGAACTCAATTAGATTCTTACAGCTAACCCGTGTTTGTTAGTCATCCTACGTTAAGTCCATCAACCCTCACCGCTTTCATAGCATCATCTCAGCCAGTAGCGGCAAGGGTCTGGAGAAAACTTTGCAAATGCTAATGAAGTGTTCCTTTCGCTCCTTTTACTTTCTGGACGCATACTTCATTTCGGGGTCATTACAGGATTAGCAACACATTTACTTACAGTCTTCTTTGCTCTTTCAAGAAAATATCTTTCTTCTCTTTTTTCCCTCCTTGAAGAACGGAGCACTCTGTTCCTTTTGTCAAGGCCAGTTCTTTTTTTTTTTTTTTTTTTTTTTTTTCGTATTTTTTTAAATGGCTCTTATTTTTTTCCCTTCTTTCTAATAGTATTTTAGGTGAAGTTTTTTCTCCCTCCCTCTACCGTGGTGACGGTATTTCAGGACCGCAATCTACAGAGGCCGAAAGGTTAAATGCTTCTTCAATCCTTAGTACCACGCTTTGCAGTGTATGCAAGAGAAAGAAACAGAAATGTTTCCCTAAAATGTGGTAAGATGCTTCGTGAAGGTATTTTCTAACAATTTCTTGCGATTGAAAATCTCTTGAGTGCTTCTATTGAAGCTAAAATAAGTTTTCCTATTTTTCGTAGCCAGTCTTGCTACAGGTCTGTGGACCACAGATAACACACGGATATACCTTTTCCAGAAGATTTGGTCATCTTGAATTACACTGATTGGTTGAACACTGAAAATTTAGCAAATAGGAAATATTCACGTATTCTTCAAAGGCATTCCTTTTCTGTCCAGGCTTAGCTTTATTTTTAGTTTTTAACTTATTGTGTTCTATTTTCGCTTTCTTCCCAAACTGTCAGGCTTTGGAACACTTGCATATATCATCTGTATGCAGAGTAAATCCGTAGTGAAAAATTTTAAATTATGAGATTAATTTAATTGCTATTTCAGAGGAAAATTTCTTTAGCGAAAGTTGGGGAGGAATGTCTGCTTTGAGAGGAATACCTTCTTGGAATTTTTTAAAAAAATAACCTTGTTTACAATACCGGAAGAATGGGCAAGCGACAAAATCAGCCGTGGAACACTATTTTCGACACTAGAAACACAATTTTAAGTATTTAAAAGAAATAGAATTGTAGTTCAGAAGTGTTTCCCTTAGCAGTTGCTGAATGAGTCATTACGAAATAACACAATTTAGACACCCGGTAGATAGACTGCATGCATTTAAAATGTGTAAATTATGTCTTTGAAACTATAAAATACATTTTTTGTGATAAGTTAACTTGTCTTAAAGTAGTTCGCGAATTAACCGGATGTCTCACTGTAATTTTCCTGCATTTTTACAAATGTATAACTTGATAATTGTCAATTCAAATTATATTTACGAGAAACCTTTAATTTACTCGTATTCTGAGTTCCAGAAGTCTTCCATAAGAATACCCTTATAAAAAACTAGTTTTTGTTTGAGTGTATGTTATTGCTAAAGTGTTTAAATCTGGTACTGTGCAGGTTATTTAGGTAATCTACAGAATAACTCTAGATACCTCCATTAAAGTGTGAAAAATTGTTTAATTTCTTACATTACCTAGTTAATTTACCTAGATACTTTTTGCATTATTTATTAGGTTTTCATTATAGAGAAAATAAGATATTTGCTCAAGCAGCAGCAACGTTTTTGTGCTCTTAAATTATTATTCAGCAAACAGTTCAGTAATACTAAGTGCAACTAATTAAAAAACACGCTATACTTTCATTCCGTAAAATTAATAAATAATTTCATATAATAATAAGTAAACTATAAATAAAATATACTGATAATTGTTGAAACATAATGTTATTTATTTATTTTTCGGTATCTAAAGAATCAAGTTGATAGAGTCAATTAACCAGCAGAAGGAGGGAGAAGGAAGGGCAGGAGTTTCATAGAATCAACTAATGGTTTGAAAATATTATTACAGATAAGAAAATGACTTAAATACGATTAACGCGAAAAATACGATACAATTATGCTTATTTATTTGTGCGATGGTAATGACTGGTGAAACTTGACATCTGACTTCTGAGAAATGCTATGAGAAAGTTATGTCAAAAGTAAAACACAGCTAAACAAGCATTATAAAGCGGAAGGAAAAAGAGCAAGAATGAAAGATAGGAACAAACTTTCGCCCTTAACGATTTGGAATATGTTAACGGTACATTACCTAGGTAAAATGCAGAAAATTATTATTTGATAGATGATTTCATACTTTAACGGAACAAATCAGGTAATGTACAGATGTAACGGGAAATTATACACTGTTATTGCACATATGTGGCAGTATTTTTGTTCCTAGAGAGAAATGCCTCTAATAGTTACAGTAAGAATTGAGGACAAAATGCTATAAGGTATTTCTCCCGCCTTCTTAGCGTGCCTTCGTCGTGTAGTGGTCTGCACGCTGAGCGCGTATTCCAGAGGTCCGTGGTTCGATTCCCGAAGGCGTTGTTCCTTTTCCACATCACCTGCTTTCGAAAAATTCCTGATATCTCTACAATGCAAGTTCCAAAAAGAAACTGTATAGTTTTATTTAAGATATAAGCAAACCACTTGTTGAGCATGTCATAAAATAATTGTGCTTAAAAAGGATTTTGACTCACTAGCAACAAATTTTTTTGAAAAAAATCCATACTTCATATTTGTATTGCATTTAATTGTCCATAAATTCGTTTGTATAAGGATATTATTTATGTCTACATATTTTTGCATTATTTCGTATCAGATCAGGTCTTACCTTTCGAAATAGTCAGCAGATTATCATAAATAAAAGCTAACTTGATCCAAAAGATAAATTTGATCCAAATACCAGAGTGGCCTTTTTTTTTTTTTTTCATTTTCTTTTACTCTGTCCGATTGAAGCTTTCCTAACAAATGGCACACGAGAAAATGGGTAGAGAAAATTCTATGTGTGTTTTTTGGGTTTGCTATGGATTAGAGGGTGACTAATGAATGTTCTGCGTGATTTTCAGCCCCTGCCCCACCCCCACGGAAGCAGAGGAGGGAACGGACGACCTTCACGAGAGCCCAGCTTGATGTGTTGGAATCCCTCTTCAGCAAAACACGCTACCCTGACATATTCATGCGCGAAGAAGTAGCGCTGAAGATCAACCTACCAGAATCAAGAGTTCAGGTCAGTACGACATTCTGATGGATATTTTGGAACTTAACAATAACCTTTGTTTGTTATTTTTTTAATTTACTGCTTTAGTTAGTTGTTGTACAGATAATCATGCATGTATAATGTAAATGCTAAACCTTACTAATTTATTGGAAAATCTCATGAGACACACTAGACATGCTCCAAAATTCTCCTAACGTAGGTAATGAAAATATTTTTCTCCTCCAGCATTTAAAAAGCATTAGAAACGGGGATTCTCGTTTCATCATAATTAAACAGCAATAAAAATCGAATTTAATCCATTTATTTCGATTTTATTACTATTAATATTCTTAACTATGCATTATATTAGACAGCATAATGAATTTAAACCGTAATTCTGGAGCTAATCATATGTTTCATTTTACCATCCTTATCATTAGATATTTAAAATTATTTTCCATAGCATGTTTACTTTTAAAAGAAAAGGAGATTTTTCTCACGAAAGACATATACAAATTCTAATGGTGCTGTCCTGTGCAATGATGAAATCTTGCTTGTGTGCCTAAGGTAAGTGGAAAAATGGCTCGATTAATATCGTTATTGCACCTGTGAATTTTGCTACGTATATTCGCAACATATGGAGCATTATTTTCTAATAAATTTGTTACATTTGTTACCTGTTTATGTTATGCCTTTTGAAAATGCTCCTTGCGCCATTTAATAAACAATACCAACAAAAACTAATGAAATATATGTTTATCTTATCTTATATTCTCATTGTGTTTATTTTATATAATATTATATTTCATTAACGTGCTGTACTGATTAACCATTAAGGTAAAGGGACAGTGCCCAAGTCCTCCGTCACTTATCACTTATCACTTATATTTCATTAACTACCAGGTTAACTATAAGAACATTAATTGTCACGTTACATTTAATTATTTTAGTATGCATGCACGGGACAAAGCTTTGTAAAATAGCAATTACAGTGAATGCATTTTAGATTCGTTTTTGCAAGAGGAAACTTTAGTATGCTAAAAAAATAAATAAATCGCTTTACCTCAGCAAATAGATAGTTAAATGAACTTAAATTTGTGAAAATATTTGAAAAACTCAAAACTGAACTCAACACTTAAAATTCACACTGAAAACTTAAAATCTGAAAGTCATTATATATGAAATATTCAATTGCATTTCATAAAATTAATTTGAAATTGATAAACAATAGGACCCACCAGCGGTCGAGCGGTAAAGTCGCTGAACACTGGTAGTTCGGTTTGAGGTTCGAATCCCGCAAACGGGCTGGCTGCATGGGTGTTTTCGTGGTTTTCCCCATGTGTAACGTGTATACGAGCCAGTTTCCTTTAGAAAGTCCTCCACGAAGGCATCCCTCCACTTAGGCAGATAGCCCTAGTGTGCTTTGCCATAATTAAATAAACCAAACCAATAAATGATAAACAGCAGCCTTTTCAAATAAACAACTTTTAAAGATTGGCCAAATATTTAAAAGCCCAAATATTTTAAACAAATTTTTCTTAATTTTTAAATTTGCCACTAAAGATGAATAACATAGCATTCACAGGGGCAATGCTGATTTTTTCATCAGACTAAAAAATAAAGGTTTGTATTTTCATATGTATTTTCATGCTAACGCATTATAAGATCGTCAGTTGAGCCTTAAGCGCTTATAAACTGTGATTTATAGTACAAACTTTTCTTAACACTTAAATGAGATAAATATTATTATCTTGAAACTTGATTAATAAGCCTTTAAATATTCCCATAGGAAAGCACGCTAATAATTGGGTTACTTAGAATAACAGTGTCCTGTGTTCAGTTTAGAAATAAAAATTATTGTTTTAATTGTAGAGTGATCCAAGTCTTAAGGTGCTTATGAGATAGCAAATATGAGGGACTTGGGTCACTGTTATTCTAACGCACTCAGTTATTGATACTCTGGTCGTTCTGCTTGTAGGTGTGGTTCAAGAACAGACGAGCCAAGTGCCGGCAGCAACAGCAGCAGCAGAACGGGGGCAGCAGCAAGAGCCGGCCGAAAAAGGCGAAAAGTCCTCCGTCTTCGTCGACGCCGCCCTCCTCCCGCGGTGAGTCCCCTTACAAGCCTCCGTCGCTGCCACCGCCGCACTCATCGTCAACCTCGTCTTCGGCCGGTGGGCCACCGGTCACTTCGAATGCCAACTCGAGTAGCATCTGGAGCCCGGCCACTATCAGCCCCGTGGCAGCAGAATTAATGGGGGCCAACAGCTGTATGCAGCGTTCGTACCAGATGGCTGCTAACACTCCCCCCAATTGCTATTCACAGTCGTACGGTCCCACCTCTTATCATTACGGCAACATGAACATGGACTACTTGCCGCCGCCGATGCCAGTCACCACCATGACCTCGCCCCAGATGAGCGCCCCTGCAATGACGGGTACTCACATGGGGGGCCTCGCCTCGTCGGCGGCTCACCAGTCCCTTAGTTCCCGGACGCCCCCTATTAATGGCAGCTTGCCACCACCCGGCAGCACCGATTGCCTCGAGTACAGCAGCGATAAATCTGCAGCTTGGAAATTTCAGATGCTTTGAACAGGCCGCCGCCAGCTATTGGACTGCCATATAGGCCCCGACCTCAGAGGCAAAACTGTCAAAATTACTTTTTTGCTCCTCGAGGACCGAAGTCCTGACCAGAGATACCGACGGGCAAGATCCCAGTTGTTACGAAAACGGACTGGCACTTTCCCAATCTCCTCAGCGACAATATTCATGCAAAGTATCTAGCCCTGTATCAAGACCAGCTGTTGATTTTGGCAAGAGAGAAATTTGTACATAAAGTTAAAAGGAACTTTCGCGCTTTAATTTATAATCCTTTTCCTAAATCAACGCTGCGAAGATTCCCACTCCGGAAAATGCCAGAACATCTGTTCCTGATGCACTTGCCAACATCTGACATTTAAGGAAAAGACTAACAGATTCAGATTTTGATTGTCAAATTTTTCTCTGATGATTTCTCTGAAGTGTTTCTCTGATCATTTAAAGAAAAAAAAAATCATATTCTTAGACACTTATTAACTAAAGCATAATTATAAAATCAAAAACTAAAGTTATATGTCCTGTTTCCGTTTTGGAAATAATCGCATTTTCTCAAGTTTTAATTTAAATACTAAATGTCTTTCTAATTAACCAATGCATAAATCAATGTATCTTCTTCAAAACTGCAGACTACTTATTATTTAATTTGCACTGTGAAATAAATTTATATTGGTACATAGTTTTCATCATTTTCACTCAGAGAATATAAAATCTTGTTGGAAATACTAGCATTAACCTTTTAAGCAGCTTCAGAAATTGATGAATGTCTGTAAAACTTAATACTTTTTAACCGTCTAAATTAGATTTCATTTTATTGGATCTATATTTTATTTTGGAAGCAAAAACTACAGATTCTTCATATGAAGAAGGTATTACAGATATACAGATTGTGATACAAAATAAGTCTTGTCACTCAGAATATTTATATATTTTAAAGGTAAGTGGAATATGCGTGCCGTTAATATTTCTCAGTGTAAGGTCTAATTTATATGAGAAGTATGGGATAAGCTTAAACGTTCCCTTTATTTAAAGACATATTTCCGTCGGTCATCTGGAACTTCCGTGGTCATCGGTGGACTTCAAGGTATGTATATGAATCGTGAATTGTAAATGAGCATTTTTCTGAATATGGGGGAAAGTTTTACGAGCTATAACATTTGTATATTATGTGTATGCCTGCCTCAAGATCTTTCCTCACTATTACAAATTACTTTACCCATTCATCAGCTTAGAGAAAGAATAGATAAATTAAAATTGGTGGAATCATATACCAAATTTAATTTACACATTTAAGTTTAAAAAATTATTAGTAGCAATCACATTCATAAGTTTCATAGTACTATATCCTAATATCGCTTTAAGACTAAAATTCCATTTTTAATTGGGAAAGATACAGGTTTTAGTATTACAGATCAGAGAAAATTTTTTCCAAAAATTCCATTTGCTGTTAAAATTAAAAAAAAAAAAAAAAAAAAAAAAAAAAAAAAAAGAATCCAAGTTGAGGGAGAGATTTTTCATTCTGGCCATACCAATAATTTTCTACGTACTAGGACGGTGTAATCCTTACAGAATGTATCCTCTCGTGTACATAGCAGGCACTGTATGTGTGTGAAGTATTTAGAATAACAGGGTATTACCGTTGTCTCCAATCTCGAACGCCCCTTCTGTCAGTGTATATTTCTGCTTGTTCCGAAGCACTGGTTGATTTAGCATTTCTTTCATTGGTTGAGGCATGGAGGATTTATGCATTTTTCAACAAATGTTTCACGTACATATCTTGATAGAAGATCTAAATAGACTTCAAACTCAAAATTTCTATTAAAATTTGTTCTGTTATCTAATCCTAGACTATATTTTAACTTACAGTTAATTTATAGTGGAGAAAATAAGAACGGAAAAGTAGGATTTTTCTTTTTAGTTGAAGAAATAATTTGCAATGCATTACAAAGGAATAAAGCTAAACTATATATGATTCTCATTGGTGGCGCTGCTTTGCTTTCGGTACAATCATTTCTTAAGGATATTAAGAAATATGTTTTAGCGAATTGTTATCAATATTTATAATATAATAAATTAAGATATTATCTAATAGTATTGAAATAAAAATGTGCAACATTTTGATTAAGTGAAATAAATTCTAATGTCAACCACACTGAAAAAAGCGTACTTAGCATTTTACGTGATTTCAGTTATCTTTTTTGAACTAGTTTTTTGAAGTGCCTTACAAGGGCACTACGCAGTGAACCACTTGAAACCATATTAGATAATCTTAAATTTTCCTAAAATGTAATGTGCACAAAAAGTTATGAATTTTTCGGTGATAACACAAAGATCAATTAAAGAACTTCATGCGGCATTTTTAAAAGACTCCCATGATAATCAGTTAATCTCAAACTATGTCTACAAGATAAAAATGTAAGGCAAAGTTTTACTGACATCAGTTTTAAAATATCCGTTAGACTTAAAGCCAATATAATGCAATATAGAGTTGGTTTTCGATATTTGTCAAAATTCACGAGTTAAACTTTTTAATGAAATTTTCGTTAGACCAAAAACAATGAATTTTCGATTATCGTATTTAGCTGTCATACATCTCCTGCATTTTCGCCGTTAGGATATATGCTGTTGCCCTGATGGATAGTACACATCTAAGTTTTCATATACAGTTAACAATGGTTACATTTTCCACAAAAAATAATCATTGCTTTCTTTTATATTTATACTCAAGTTTTGGTGCATGCATTTAGCAAATTTAAATGGATACTAACTTGGAAATGAATATCCCTTACATAATCTTCTCGTGTTTGAATTGTTGACATGCTGAATTCGCATTTTGCTTTCGACGAAAGGAAGCATTAAATCTATTGAAACCTGTAGAGTGGAGAAATGCATGAAACTGTTTGCACTGAAGTTTACTTCAGATTTACATAGGCAGAAATATCAGGGTACATATTCATTCTGTAAACTTTTAAAGCATATATTACGTGGAATTTGTTATTACTAAGATTGCTATTGCTCATTCATTTGCGATAAAATCTTCTAAAATATTCAAATACTCATTCTTACACCTAAGGGGCCAACATACTTCTAAAAAAAAAAGATGGATGCTACTGTTAGTACTATGGTTACTATGCCATTGCAGTGCTGTTGTATAGTAACCTGTTATACTTTTACCGCAAGAAGACTTTAGATTATTTAATGCATATGTATTTCATTTTAATAATAAAATCGTTGTATATTTAAGAACAGGGTGTTTATTACATTAACATACATTAATAAGGGTATTGCTCGCTTTATGAACCTTTTTAGTGGCTGGATCACTGATTATGGGAATGTTGATCGCTCTGAGGACTTTTGTACATAGTGCTACTTTACATGCTATCATAAAAATATTTCTTGTACAGTTACTTGTTTTAGTGTGTTGTACAGTAAAAAAAAATCACGAAAAATTTGCAAGGTCATGCACGATTCAACTGAACGCATCGCTTTGTTGAAAGTACTGGCAAGACCTAAGAAAAAAGAAAGTGCAGAATTTCAGTTATTTAAAACTTTTAAAAGGTGATAGGTGCGTTGAAAAGGAATATAAATTAAAATTTAATTTTAGAAAAATAAAACTGGCATACACTTTAAAATGAAATATTTATTTACAGCACAACATTAAATTTGAAGCACGTAAACTGCTTAAATTAATCTGTTAATGTGAAATAGTAGTAATAATGTGATAATTTTTTAAATCAAGTTTCTAATTTAAACCAATTTAATAGACAAGGCTGAAGTTTTTTGGAACTTTTGATAACAACTAACCTTAACTACACTAAATTTACATTATTACTACATAGTATTCAGGTATTATGGAGCCTACGATATAGTTTGTGGGTTTAAAATTAATAACAATACAGAGAAAACTCTTTTAAATACTTTAAAATTCATAAATTAAATACAAGTTTAGAAGCTAGTCTTTCAAAATGATTTATAAATTGCATCTAACAATTTATAAATCCTTAAAAATGTTAACTCTCAAACTATCTTTATCTCCCAGAAACATTAATCAGCAAATTGTTTCTTTCAGCCCTAACTGTGATAAACTTTTGTAATCTTTCATCCTTTGTAAAGTAATCTGCATTTCAGTGTACGTTATCACTTAGATAAAAGTAAGTATGTATATTTTATTTTTCATGACAAGATCATCAAGAAACGGAGAGGCCATTGCTTCCTAAGTAGGTATTAAATACAAACCAGAAAGGAAAGTGTTTTTTTTTTTTTTTTTTTTTTTTTTTTTTTTTTTTTTTTTTTTTTAAAGCAGTGCCATCAATAAATCCGGTTAATAGCTTCGTGAAAAGCTTTCATTAACATAAATCTTCCATTTCATCGCAATGAATCTTCCATGCCAAGGGAACAGTTTGCTAAGAAGTCATGAAAACGTATTAAATTCATAATCAAGCCTTATTATTTAATGCATATTTAATGCACTCTTGCCTTCAATTTTAGTTTTAAAATAATTATCATTTTAACCTTCTTATTCTTATTACCTTTTTCCTTATTTCTTCTTATCTCTCTTCTTATTTCTGAAAATAACTGAAATAAAAAGGCCCAGTATTTATGGAAAAAAAAAGCCATTTGTCATCAATAAATATTCTTTTGGGCGCGCCTAGAAGAGCAGGTAATATATCTTTTAGAAGAAAACAATCAAATCATATTCTTTAAAAAATAGATGACAGAACATATTACTCCTGATATTTAACTGAATGATGACTTAAATAATAAAATATTAAGTAATTCGCATTAGAATGTGTATTTGCTTTCGTGAGAAATTAGCTATTTTAAATAAAGAATGGAACATACATGTTGAAATAGAGTTCTCCGTACATTGATCTGTATAAATAACACAGCACTTGATATCAATTTGATCAAGAAAAAATAAATATATGAAGATTTTGAAACAGGGTAGCACGGCGTTTGAAATCCTTTTCATTAGTGGGAAAGTAACATTTAAACATTTCTAAAGCACATTCCTTGTGCATTTCATTTTATTTAGACTAAATAAGAAGTCTAAAATTTTAAAAATACATGAATGACAGTGAAGTGCAAGATAATTTACTTATTTTGCGCATCAGTTAACGTCTAGAATAACAGACTAATATTAAAAGATAAGAAACTAACATTACAATAGCGATTAAAGTATAATGATTTCTGAAAATTTGGATATATATTTGATATTTTTGTTATTAGTGTTGTAATGAATGCTAATAAATGTTTTGTATTGTCAAATTTTTTTCATATTATGGCATTTAAGTGATTTCAATGCACCTATCTGTTGTAGTTCATTTTATATATTTATAAAATATGGGTAAAAATATGAGTCATATGAAAAATAAATTTTTGAAAAGTAATGTTTATTATGTAACCTATGATCATTTTATTTTAATATTGACAGCGAGTTTTCATAATGTAAAAAATTTCTACATAAAGCTTACCTACATGTTTATCTGCTTCTCGTTTCTACGTGTAACGTGAGCTTAGAACACATTCAGTTGTTCAAGATCTTAAATGTTTCATATACTGGGTATTCTTTTGAGGTTACTCGGGACAAATTCTGAAAGCATTCAAATTGGAAGACTGAAATGAATAAATAGGAAGTTTTTTAGTGTATTTTTTGTAGAAATTAAATCTTGTATAATTTAATTTTCTTTGAAAAATATTTTATTTGCTTTCGAAGACTGTATAAAAATATTCCTTACTAAAAATTTTTCTGCATTTGTACTTCTATTAATAATTGTACATTGCTTTGATATGTTTAATTTTTCTTTTCAATTTTTGCTATAAAATTCTGTTATTTCAGCTTATTACTTTGACTTAAGGTATATGCTACTATGAAAGCTTTCTGTTCTACATCCAGGTCACATTTAATATCGATTAAATTTATTTTGAGAGTAATTTCTATTAGTATTTTAAGAAGTTATTCTGTTTAATTTTTTACAGTTAAATTCAGTAAAGTTACTGTAATATTGAAGACTTACATCATTCTTTTATTAAAAAAATTCCAATAATTATTTGCTGCTACTGACATCAATTAAATTCTCATAAGTTAACGCCTCGAATGATTCTACGTTTGTGTAATTTTAAATTAATTTATTTCATACAGTTGGCGCGTATAAGATCGAAACTCAGATCTTCATTTCAATCAAGAATGTTAAATATATTTTTTTAAATTTTAAACTGACGTCTTAAGTAATAAATGAAAATTGATGTTTTATAAGTTTTGAGAACATACTTAAAAGATTTGTGTCAATTATATTGATACATTTTTTAAGTCTTTCAGATTTTGTCTCATTGCTTGAGTATTATGAAAAAACTGTATGCCTAATTACATGTAATGAATGAAATATGAATGTCCAATGTAAAGGAATGTACGACCCAGTGCAAATATCTAATAAACATCCCATATTGAATTGTCTTATTGTTTCTTTTTAAAGCTGCTTTAGATTAATTCAAAAATCTGAAACATTTACTTTTTCACTTTCAAGGACATTTAACACTCTTCACAAAAAACAGGAACAAAATATACTCTTCATGCATAATAATGATACATATCTATGAGTAACATGCAGCGTAAGCAGTTGAGGAATCTTAATGAGTTATAAACAATTTTTCACAAAAACTGACAAAGGTTTATTTCTTCTAGTAACGAATACAGCGAAAGGAGCATTTCACATATTATTTTGAACACTGATTTAAAGTGTGAAAAAGTACTGAAATGATATTAAATTTCTATTTTAATGACCTTTCGTATTTACTTAATTTGATGAACACGTATAATGGTTATCCGTAATACTTATTATAAAATTTATGCAAAAATGCAAAATCCATTTAGATTCAAAACCTAATGTCAAAATAATCAAGATTTTTTTTCTTTTATCTAAACAATGTTTTTAAAACTGTATTGGTAAACGAGATTTACGTAAAATACGTTCACGATTATTTAACGCAGAGATCTGTTCATGCTATAGCAAAATTCGGTATTCCAACATAAATATTGAACTGTCACATACAAAGAAATTTGTTCTTGAAACAAACTGTGGAATTTAGTGCGTTGAGAGAAATCTCCCTCTGGGGTCCGTCCAGAATTGTTTGGAGTAAAGTTGTTAGACGAAAGCTTTCAGGAGCATTTCCTCGAGATAGCGTAATGGTTACAATCGGCTTAGTGTGTTATCATTCATCAAACTAGAGAGCACCAACCATAAATTTAGAGAATTCTAAGTCTCAAAGAGCGCTAAAACTTTACTTAACTTTGTCATAAGTCTTAGACAATGAAGACAAAAAGTAGTGTTATATGTAAAAGATACAGAGAGGGGAGAAAAGTAAAAATTGAAACGAACAAGATAAATTAATCCCACACCAGAATATTCTAAAATAGCAACTACTCAAATTTAATAATATGTAGGTAAAACTCGAATAAATAAATTAAAGTCACATTTTTATAACTATATATTGAGGTTGCCTCAACTGAATTTAACTTCACCTACACGCCATCATTTGATGAATATGAAATGTGTACTGGCTCGAGCTCATTTATAACGCAGTCACTTGAATTGGACCTCTAATTTGCAGATTACGCGGAGTTTTAAAATGTGTGTTAGTAAGTTTTAGATTGGCATACGGAAGCTTTATGCAGTTGTGAACAAAAATATCTATAGAAAAAATTAACAGAAATGGGGGAAAACTCACTGTTACCAAATTTTATTTACATACAGGATAAATAAAAGTTCTGTAAGAAGAATTAGTAATTTATAAAACCTTCCAGTCTCATCTTTGACCAGGACGATATCTATGAGAGTAGTCCTTTATTGCTAAAGGAAATCAAGTGCTTAACTCTAAAATACGGTTGCTTAAAGTAATATCTCTATTGCTAAATCATATCTTTTTAGTACCTAATCATATATTAAGTTATCCCGTATTTCTTGAGCTCCTTAATATTTAGAAGCTGGACTTTATGTTTTCAGTTCCTTATGAAAACTTTGCTCCCGTTTCCAAGAGCTACAGCAGAGCAACTATAAATAAACAATCACAACAACAAAAACAACAATAAAAAAACGAGGGAAAAAATTGTTGTACAGCATTTGTCAATTGGAGGATGTATGCATTAGCAAATTCTTACAATTATTTCCATTGAAATGCTTTGTGAAAAACAGTTTTCAATGACACTAAAGTTTTCTAGAGTCAGGCTTATTTGAAATTAATTCTGAACTTTAAAAATCTAAAAGTTTTATTTTTGAAATATAATAATTACGGTAGCAAGAAACAAAATATCAAATTTAGCTACTTAAATTTTAAAGACATGCAGTCCAGTTTTGATAAAATCCTGGAAGAATAGAAATAACAAACATTTCTAAAGAAGTAATAATAATTCTCCATAACATGGGTTTCAAACAAGAAATGAAGATTATGTGTACTTAGAGACAAAACATTATACCATCCACTTAATCCACTGAAACTGCATCGCATAGAATGATATAAAACCGAAATGATTTTAGTTGTCTAGATAAGGAAACTATAGCTACACAGAGAAGCATCTATAACGATATAAATTACAAAATTATGATGACAATAATAATAGTATGCATAACTAGAACAAATGTAACAATATAGGAGACAAGACTTCACTAGAGAGAATTAAAACAAATTATAAACGAAATATCTGGAGTTTACACATACAACCATATCATACCGTTTTAATTGCAATTTGTTAAAAATCAAGGAGCAGGTACATCGATTACATGATATAAACGAAAATGAAATAAAAAAAAAAGATTTAGTATCTTTTGAAGCTTCGGAAGATGGTATGTAATAGTGCATTTTTATATTAGAAAGCCTTGTTCTGCATGAAGCATGAAGGCAGTGGCAATACAAAATCACGATACAACTTGTCGTGTTACGATGAGTATATTTTCGCGCTTTGATATTAAGTATCATATCTGTATGACATTTTAGGATATACTCTAATTTATGCGATAATCATTTAGTATGTAAATCGAAAGTTTATTTTATTTTATTATGGCAAAGCACACGAAGGCTATCTACCGCAGAGGAGGGAGAGCTTCGGGGACGACTTTCTAAGGGAGCTGGCTGGTATCGACGTGACTCAACAACTTTACTGTTCGGTCACTGGTGAACCTTGCACGTAAATAAAACGAAAATGTGTCATTAAAGTCATGTATATGATTCCAGCAGCTCATTCTTCGTTCGCTCTATTCTAAATTTTTACGACAAGATAGGAGTTATGCAAAAGCAAAGCAATCGATAATGGACATACAAGATCCACTTCGCTTAGTCTTTTTCAATTCATACTGTGAGACACTTGCCGACAAAGAATAACAATGCCATTTGCTAAAATGGCATTGTTATTCTTATTATTATTGCCATTTGCTAAAACAACATTTGCAATTTGCTAAAATGTTACATGCATAGTTCGGTCTCATTCAGCTAGTTTTCTGATACGGTGTTGCATTCTTTGTCCATCTTCTGTACAGGTTATTAGAAGTATACTTATGATAAATCTTTCGCCACCAGTGCCACATTGTTCATAAACTGTCATCATCAAACTGCCATCCTGTTTCACATCAATCCTTGTACAGACTTTCTATTTTTTTGCCATTTCGATAAAATGGTTTCTTTCGAAGTTCGCTAGCTTCAATTTTCTTAGTTTCAGCTTTGTATGACTGTTTTATATGCTCACGCGCAAAATTATAAGTTAAAATATGCGCCTCCTACCGTATGGTGTGCTACGTTAACCATGAGGTCGATTATTATCGGCCAGGAGGGTTTCAGCACATTACATTACCTCTCATAGCATTTCGACATAAGCTTTTTTATTATCAGGATTATTAACATTACAGGTAACAGCAGGAGTTTTAGCTGAATTTTTACATTTAGCATCATCAAAACCTTTAAGGGACGCTTTATGGTATGCAAAGTGTTGGATTATTTAATTATTGCCAATTTTGCTAAGATTATCTCTGCAGAGTGTTCTAAAAGATAGTAAAAGTGCTATTCTTATGTTGATTCTAGATGTGTACTTCTAATTATAAAGTCTCACAAAATAAGATGCAGATATCTATGAAAACTCTTTCAACACTAGCTGTAGGGAAAATCTTTTTATTATATATTTACTAAAGTGTAAAATTTTATTCAGTCGATAATTCAATGTTCTTTTATTAATTAACAAAAGAAGGGTTCGATATGTTAGAGTGTTAAATTAGTGGATAAATTCGAGAAAGAATTCAGTTAGGTTATTTCTCATGTCTATTACGGATTTAAATTCAAAATTTCCGGAAACAAGTTTTGAGAACAGCTCCAAAAGAAAAACCTTTTGTTTTGAAGATTAGTAGTCGATTTATTCACAACTGTCCTCTTTTTTTCTCGGAAAAAATTTTGTTAAGTGTATCTCAGAGAATTTTGCTCATAAAGATTTGGAAAATTTTGTTTTTTATTGTCTAAAACATAATATTTTACTAATTATAATTTGTACTCGATAACGACTGTCAAAATTTAGATTTTTAAAAAAATTTATTTAACTACTTTTTACAAAGCCCTCCTAACTTCCAGGCTTGACACTTTTTTTTTTTTTAATTCTACATCTTATTTTAAGAAGCTTTAGCGAAAGTATATATCTAGGATCGAAAGTGAAGATAATAAAACCCTTTTTCCAATGACCTAAAATATATATCATTCATTATACAGCAGTCAGTCTATTAGCTAAATAAGAAGGAATGTAATAAAATATTAATCAAAAGTATGGAATTAGTACTTCGAAATTTTTTACCACAAGCAATTCCTGTGGTATTTAATAAGAGCAATGTCTTTTTAAAATTTAATTCTGTTTTCCCATTAAGCAGAGATAAGTTTTTTGAAACTATTAAAATCGCTTACTTTATCTAATATTAATTTTGATTGTTTCTTTTTGGCGATCAAACAAAAAAACCAAGACATATTCATCCTGGTGAAATACCTTCATCATCAAACGCTTTAGTTACTCCTTCTGCTTGAAGTTAATTTATGTCAAATTTCAGAAAAAAATGTAAAATGTTATATACAAAGTAACACATAAACTGAAGTGAAAAAAGTCATGGGATGCCTCCTAATATTTTGTCGATCCTCCTTTTGCCCGGCGAAGTGCAGCAACTCGACGTGGCATGGACTCAACAAGTCGTTGGAAGTCCCCTGCAGGAATATTGAGCCATGCTGCCTCTACAGACGTCCATAATTGTGAAAGTGTTGACGGTGCAGGGTTTTGGGCACGAACTGACCTCTCGATGATGTCCCATAAATGTTCGATGGGATTCATGTCGGGCGATCTAGGTGGCCAGATCATTCGCTGAAATTGTCCAGAATGTTCTTATAACCAATCGCGAACAATTGTGGCCTGGTGACATGGCGCATTGTCATCCATAAAAATCCCATTGTTGTATGAGTACGTGAAGTCCATGAATGGCTGTAAGTGATCTCCAAGTAGCTGAAGGTATCCATTTCCAGTCAATGATCGGTTCAGTTGCACCAGAGGACCGAGTCCATGCCATGTAAAAACAGCCCAAACCATTATGGAACCACCACCAGCTTGAACAGTGCCTTGTTGACAACTTGGGTCCATGGCTTCGTGGGGTCTATGCCACACTCGAACCCTACCATCAGCTCTTACCAACTGAAATCGTGACTCATCTGACCAAGCCACGGTTTTCCATTCGTTTAGCGACCAACCGATATGCTCACGAGCCCACGAGAGTCGCTGCAGGCGATGTCGTGCTGTCAGTAAAGGCACTCGAGTCGGTCTTCTGCTGGCATAGCCCAAGGAAGACAAATTTCGCCGCACTGTCCTATCGGACACGTTCCTAGTACGTCCCACATTGATTTCTGCGGTTATTTGACGCAGTGTTGTTTGTCTGTGAACATTGACAACTCTACGCAGACGTCGCTGGTCTCTTAAGTGCAGGTGGTCGGCCACTGCGCTGTCCATGGTGGGATGTTATGCCTGAAATTAGATACTCTCGGCACACTCTTGGCACTGTGGATCTCGGAATGTTGAATTCCCTAACGATATCTGAAATGGAATGACCCATGCGTCTAGCTCCAACTACCATTCCGCGTTTAAAGTCTGTTAATTCTCGTCGTGCGGCCAAAATCACGTCAAAGCCTCTTCACATGAATAACTTGAACACAAATGAAAGCCCTGCCAAAGCACTTCGCATTTATACATTTTCTACGCGATACTACTGCCATCTGTATATTTGCATATTGCTATCCCATGACTTTTGTCACTTCAGTGTATATATTATATACAAAACAAAAAATAAAAAAAAAAAAAAAATAAGCTCAAACCAATCTATCAGCTAAATTGCGTTAAAAGCTGCAGTATATTTTGTAGAGATGGAAAAATGAAAAATTTTCTTAGCGATGTAGAAGTTAAACTGCCTTAACAAACAATTAGCTACTCTATATGTGAAATCGTTGGAATTTAGTGGTTTGAGTTGCAAAATAAATTGTTCATTTTGTAGTTCAGAAACATGACCATCGCGTTATATTACTTTCTGGGACCATCCAGCTGAAGAGATGTTATGAGATATATCACACCTTGTTTTATTTTTTGAAGTCTTTTGTTTATTTTATTATTTTATGCTTTGAAGCCTGAGTTTTTTTTTTTCCCTTTTTTTTTCCAATCTTTTTTCATGTATCAAATTCTAGCTGTTTCTGAAAGAATATAAATACGTTCTTATTTGAATTCTTTACCACCCCACACATATGTATGTTTCACTTTCGCATATATCATATATGTGTGTGTTACTTTTAATAGAGAAGCTGCAGGAAAAACGTTCTTGATGATGTTATATCTAAACCAAAGGAACTAATAATTTACACAGATTAACGTCTTCAGTGGAGTTTCGTAAGTAGAGCAAAAGGCCAGTTCTGTGCCAGAGGAATTAGGGATCTGAGGGATCACAGGGGGCTGGGCTAACTGAGGCGTTCAGTGAAAGTGGGCTTGCTACGTCATGAACCACGTAGTTCCTCCTGTTCTTGACACTTGTTGATGTGATGTCACCTACGTATTGCATCCTATTTAGAAAGGGATGTTATGTCATCACAGACGTCCGTCACGTGCTTTAGATTGCTTGTTATTGTGACGTCCTACCGGATTTTGGCATATGGAATCACCTCCGTGTTTCATTTTGATTTTTGACACGTCATCATGAACTTGCGACGTAGCATGCGCTTGTTGCTGTGATGTTACATCAAATTCGATTACATACACAAATCACAATTTCAACACTTGGATAAGTATTCTCTGTTAGAATTTTCTATTACTTTCTATTGATTTCCCTTTCTAGTTCAGCATCTGTCGCCAGAGGACAGCAGGTTTTGCATTTTGTGACTGGTTGACATAGTTGGCAACCAAGTCTTATATAGAGAGACGCTGGTCCGTTTTCCATAATTTCTTCTCATATTATATACAAAGTACATAATATGAGACATCTCCCATGTACACCTCTCATACATCTCCCATACATGAGACATCCATTTATCTCCCATACGTCTCCCATGTACTTTGATTTTCAACAAAATTATAATCTCTGTCTTCCTCCTATTACTTTGATGTTCACATATTTTGATCTTTAAATTGTTTTAACTAATTTTATTCGGCAATTATTAATTATTTCACATGTGTCCTTAATGAAACCATCAGCATGTGTTTTTATTTCTTTCTGATTTGCTGTTCTTTTGAATTCTAAATTAAACTGGTTTCCTGAATTTCTTTCATTTTTCTTACTACAATTTAGGTAATATTTTTCAGAAAAGGTGAATGTCTTCGGAGCTACTTTTAAAATAATCAGATACTTTGTTTATGATATTCTTCTTTTGATTTCTTTTCTTATTTCGTCCCAGAAAAAATTTTCCTCTATTTATTCTAATCATATCTTAGAACGCCAATATTACTTAATTCATATCTTAGTACAGACTTTGCTTTCTTTTCAGTTTTTAAATTTTGTATTCTAATTTTACCGACTCATTTCCTATTGCATCTGAGAAAAGGCTTTCTGTTTGAATGCATGTTTACGCATGAAAATTGAGCAGGGTTTAGACAGCAAAGGTTAAATAATCATCTTTCTCATTGTAGGACGGCGTGAACTTGTTCAAAATGTATTAAAACAGCAAAATTCTGGAAACACTGCAATTTAAAAACGCGTTTTGCAACCTTATTTTTTTCCTTCTTCATTTTTATTTGGTATTGATACACGAAAAATTTATGCTGACACATACATGATGTCACATTGTTCTGACTGTGAATGTCAGTCATTCTACACATACATGACTATGAATGCCGTTTGCTCTGCTTGAATTAAGTGTATAATTCATACTGATTGAGACTCTGTTTGAAATCGATACGAATCTTAGAATAAACACAAAATTTCAGACTTTACATTACATATTTTTAATTTAATTAAAATATGTTCCATTACTTGAAAATAACCCATTCAGAAGTTCAATACATGTTCCCTTTCTATCATAGAAACTGGTAATAATTATATTTGATCTCATTCTTTTAAATAATATGCGGCAAATTCATGTTGCTTTAATTCGTAAAGGGAGCATCCACAAGAAAAGGATTTAAATTCATATTATTCCTAGGTCTTTTCGGCAGAGATTATAAATTTTATCCAACATTTCTCTCTTGTACAAAATTAGCCAACCTTTACAACAAACAAGATGTGAGTGCATGATTTTTTCTTTCTTTCGAATTCGATTTCCGACGAAATGTATCTTAAATATCTACAAATATATTTTGAATACCTTTATTAAGAACAACTTTTGTTGTGAATACACCCAAGTCCGTAGAATCCAACATGCATTGGGTAACTGTTTATCAAGATGAAGATTTGATTCATATGGACAATATTCAATTGATTTCCCTTTTAAATGACTTAATGGAAAAATGCTCCATTACAAAGTTTAATTTCTAGTACGCGTGAAGCTTTTCCTATTTCTTATTTGAATAAATGATGACAAGAGGAAACCACATGTACCCTAATTTATGTAAAATGGGCTGCTTCCTATTCATTTGTAAAAGAGAGTTATAATTATGAGAAGATGTCGGAGAATGATATTTAAACAATGAAATATTTTAAGTGTAATTTCTGTAATTTATCTTTTATAAAGCAAATAAATTATCTGAAGCTAAAACTTTCGTCTTAAATATTTAGAGTATACTTTTTTAGTCTAAACAAATTGAACTCAAAGGTTTGCACATTTGAGAAAATGTAGGAAAAACAATTTCATTTCAGAGTATATATGGATGAAATTTGGTCTCAGAAACCACTGAAAGGAAACATATTTAAAATAATAATAATAAAAAAATTTAGTAGAATGTAGAAGCATGTTGAAATTAATTTTTTTCGTTTTTGGAAAAGAAACTGAAATTTTTTCATCTTAGAAATACATATAAGTGAAATGTTTCGACCTAAAAGACAAAAGTGAAACTTTTTCGACCTAAAGAAATTTAAAGGAATGTTTTTTTATTTTTTAAAAAACAAAGTGAAGTTTTTTCTTCTCTCATTCTGAAATTAGTATGGGTTTTTCCCATAGACAAAATAAACAGGAGTTTTATCGCCCTAAAAACTTTAAATTGAAATAATTTCAATTCCAAAAATCAAAATGTATCTTTTTCATTTGAAAAATGTAAATGAAACATTTTTATCTTAGAAAAAATGTAAGTGAAACTTTTCGACTTAAAAAAAACACAAACATATAAATTAAATTTTTCATCGTAAAAAGATTTGAAGGAATTTTTCCGACTTTTCCTAAAAAGATTTGAAAGATTTTTTTTTATTATTGTAAATTCAAAGTGTAACTTTTTCTACTTATATTTTAGAATTAACATGTTTTTTCCTCATGTTAAGAAAAATTATAGTATTTCTTTTTAGTTCCAACCAAAACTGTTGTGAACATTTTTTGTCTTACTAAAATGTAAATAAAATATTTCCGTCTTGGAAAAAAAGAAAACTCAAATGATTTCTTATTCTTCTCTCATTTCGAAAGTAGCACAAAATATTTCGCCTAGAAAATGAAAATGAAAACTTTTCTGCCTAAAACATGCAAACCAAGTTTACTTAACCTAAATCAATGAAAATAACACATATTGTACTTCTTTATAATTTATTCTTAGCTTTCTTTCTTAGCCCTTATATTTTTCAAATTCCATTACATATATCTAAATCCTAAAAGAATTTTATGTATTTATTACAACATATACTTAAAGCTACACTCAGAACTACTACAATCAGTTTTTTGATTAAATATTTCAGCCTAATGTTTATTTGAACAGATATGACATTTAAATTATGATGACCATCATATACAGTATGTAAACTACGTATCAAATACAAAATCCACCTTCTTCACTCGACAATATTTCATGTTCCCTATAAAGGAAAAAAGGAAACACGGAACATGAGCTCTTGGAACCGTTCTGGTCAGATAAATAAATACGCCTCAATTTTCATATAGATTCGAATATTTTTGTGTATAATGAAGTATATTTATATAATGTGCATAGACAGAAACAAAATGAAGTAAAAAATAGGTTGGTTTTGAGTGACTACCTCAAAATTTGCGAAAATTATTTATTTAAGGAATAACAATAACCTTCGTGGAGAACTTTCTAAGAGAAACTAACCTTGTCCATGCTACCTGTATAGAAAGGCTTATTTAAACAATCAGTTTGATCAGTTTGCTGATACTAAACCTCCGGTTGAATCACCATTATAGATTAACTTGATGCATTCATCCACTAGTGGGCAAACATAAAGAAAAACTATTCCATAAGCAAACTGTTCTGTTCGTTTTTCAAAAAGTGTTGATTAAATCTATAAATTATTATCTATAAGTCTATACATTATTCATGCCGAAAACTTGCATTGTACAATCAATTACCTCATAAAATACTAATATGTTTTCAAGGCTGCGTTAAATGAATCGGTATTGGGAAACATATTCTTCTCCAGTCACCTCTTAAAGAATGCACCAAATTCAGAATACATTTATAATCAGAAGAAGTAAGAAGAAACATATTTTTCCTCTCCACACATTATATGATCTCCAAGCATTTTGGAAAGAAAAGAATTTAAACCTAAGAAGTCAGAAATTTACAGCTAACTATATGAAGATGAGAAGATACTGATACTGGTAAAACTTGAAAAACTTGGAATTGGGTAAAATATTAAAAGATATTACATATTCAAAATATCTATGAAAGTAAGAAATTGAGTAATTTTTTTTCTGCTACATACTATATGATCTTGCTTATAGAAGTCGTCACAGAAGAGACTTTATTTTGAATAAAAACATTCAATTACTTTAAGGAAGAACCTTAAACTATTATTTTACGTGTTCAAATCTAATGTTACACGTTAGAAGGTTCAATAAATTGTTCACATGTGGCTTTTCTCAAACCTTCATATTTTCACTACAGTTATGCTAAAAAATATTTCTACAAGTAATCTTAAAAATCTTGAATCATTTCTGATTTATAATGCATAAAAGCTCTTTTTCACGATACACATTATCAACACTACCACTTTAAATGAAAATTGAAAGAAAAAACGAATTTATCTTAGTTTTCTCTGATACTGGTGTAATCACACTTAGATAATGAGAATTTAATTCACACTGACTATAAATGCGAATTAATAATTACCAAATTAATAAAAGGGGATATAAGTGAATTTGCTGAAAAGAAAGCATTCATAACTTATTATCAAGGTAATTTATGCAAATATTTTTCTGTAATTTTTTGAAATTTTTAACTCATTTCCTTATTTATAAAACTTTATTCCTATTCAAACACTAAAATAATTGTTGCTTTTCTTTTTTTCAGTCCATTTCGATGTCACAAATACTCAGTACAAAATTTTCCTTACTTTCCTTCTTTACAACCAAAACAGAAAATATGTGAATATTTTCTAAAGGCTTAGCAGTAAAAATGTTCATGAACATTACTCATGATCTTATACTGTTTATTTTTTCATGAACAAAACAAATATAAATTTGTAAACATTTTCACATTACACGAAGTTTACGAATTTGTGATGTCGAATATTCACAAAAGTTCAGAAAAATAGGCTCTGGTTAATGTTTCAGACACTCAGAAACACTTTTTCTTTTCCAGTTATGCAATTGAATGAAAAAATGACAGTTCCAGGAAGAGGTGTGTTATACTTTTAACATAGCACCCCCTCAGAACCTGATTTCTACTACGCTGTAGGCTGTAAGAATGGCAGGAAGGATTATTTGCGATGCTTCTATCTGTTGAAAATGTAACGATAAGGAGCATTACTTCGCCTTTGTGACGGAAGTATATTCTTGTAATTTTGTATTTAAAAATTAGTTAACTATTGGTTTTTATTTTCATCGATAATGACAAGACGTTTTAAACCCTTCAACCTACTTATTAACACAGATCGATTTTTTATATCATAAATAGCATTTTATATTTAAATCTAAATTTTAATATTTCTTTATTAAATTAACTTTAAATAGTGTTACATAATTTTGTTATCGTTTTACCGTTTTACCTTTTGTTTATTTTTCGTGTCTTAATATTTAATATTCTACCCCCCCTTCAAAAAGCATTTTATTTATATATTTTTTCCTATCATAAATTTTACTTTCATATCTTCTTCCCTTATTTGTGTTTTTTTTTTTTTTTTAATTTTATGTTTAAATATTTAAGCATGTTACATTCCTAATTCGTTTATATTAATACTCAAATTCATTTTTATTTTGCTTTCTTTCTTTAAATTCTACTCCTACGTATGTGGATTTTGGTAATTTAATTTATTTTTTAAATTAGGAAGGTAGTTAGTTATTCAAGGTTCCTTCACCTTGTTACCGAAGTGCACGTGGTAAAGCCAATATCATGTCGGGGAAAATGCAATGACAACACAGGATATCGGGCGTCCCTTACAGTCGCATTTCATCCCTCCTCCCACCCAAAGTATTTAAACGTTACTGTTTTTACTTACTTGGCTAATTCTTTGTCTTCTTTGATTTAAAAATGACTATGAGCTAAAGTATCGAAACCATTTGAGAGTATACATCGTTTATCATCAAACGCATCCAAGTCGATTTTCCACGATACTAATTTTATGATGTTTTGAAAAAAATTTCATCATTGTCACTTTTGACTACCTATATTACTAAACAAACAATTCTTATAATCATCATGCGTGAATTCATTCTTCGCAATGGATCTAGATATATCTTTAGCAGTTTTTTTTTTTTTTTTTTTTTTTGTTCTCTATCAGATATGAGACTGTACGTCTTTGCTATTACTCCTATAAATTCAATTTCAGGAACACCCGACAATTCATCTTTCATTTTTGCTAACACTTGTTTTTATTCTTAGAGAAATATGCAAAGCGAGTCTTAAGAAAATTAGACAAATCAAAGTAATCTTCATTTTTTAGCGTGTCTTCATATACATTACATATTTTAATTTCATAGCATGAAGAATCTGTATCAGTAAAAAGTAATTTAGCATTTTTACCGTATTTGTTCTTTATGTAATCATAATGAAAGCTGTGCATATGGTTTTACTAATATCCAGTACGGAACATCAAAATATACAAGTCGATTTAATTCTTCATCTTCACTGCAGCAAAACTTAACCCTTTGCGGCACAGTGTGTCCGGTCTGGACACACCTAAAAATTTCCTTCTGTACGCACAGAAAAATTGAATGAAAAAGGATTTATAGATTACTATAGGTTACTCTGAACCTTCTTTATTTAAAGTAGATGGCAGCTCAACACAAACCAGTCCATGTATTTTAGCCATGTTTAGTTTTTTAAGACCCTAATTTTTCAGAGAAATCTTCCAGATTTTTTTTTTATTTTTTTGGCTGTATGCTAATCTCCTTATTCTATATTAGTATAAAATTTTTATCTTGAAATCTTGCCTAAAATCAAACGGCGAACCCTACGTGGGCCCAGGCCGGGCTCACCGATAATCTAGGACAACTGAGAGTCTGTATTCTTTGTTTCTCCGCATCTCATCGGTCAGTTCACTGACAACAATGCTCTTTTCAGCACTTTTTTCGAAGCTCTATTCAATCAGTGTGCAACTTTGGGCACACCCACAGAATTAAAACGATAAGTGCTATCTTCCTATCTTCACAAAATTTTACTTATGTACTCCTCTAGGCTTAATTAGACTGTCTACCTTTTTTTTTTTTTTTTTTTTTTATCAAAACTCCGACTTTAAAAGGTAGCGTGCTTCTCAAATTTTCTATTGTCTTCCCAAATACAGAATTGTTTATTAATTTGAAAATGTCTTTCTCGAAATCATTATTCGCCAATTTGTGTTGAACTCTATCTACGGTTTCATCCATGTTTCTTGCTTAAATTCAATAACTCGATGAATTTTTTCAAATCCATTCCCAAATTAACATCTTGTTTCCAATTTTTTGAATACAGTACATACATTTTCTCATCATATAAGTTTGGTTTCATAACATTTCCAGAAAATAATCCATTCTGATTTTCAAGCCTCTTTTTGCAGTGAGATGAAAGTATATCAGGATTGATTTGTAATTTTTAAAAAGCTAGAGGACAATCACTATGTAGCTCATGAAGTTGTTTCGGATATCCCAAATTTACTTCTAATAGATAACCGTATTTTCCATTATCATCAATAGCATCAACTCTAAGTAATTTTATTTCCTCTTCAGATGGCCATCTAAAATTTGGACCATCTAATTTGGAAATGATTGAACCATGACCCAACCATATAAATTATTATAATATATACTAAGTACAATATATACATATTGTCATCTCTAGAATACAATTCTTCACGTTGTTCCATACTTATTGTTGACTTTACTGAAAAGTTGTTCCATATTTATTGTTGGCTTTACTTATTGTCAGGAAACAATAGCACGTAAACCACCACGCAAAGGTTTTTCAAAAAATAAATGCATGTCTAGATCAATTAAAAGTTCTAGTTTAATTCCAGCCACCTTTAAAAGAACTTTCCAAACTAACCCAGGCGCTGTATAAACATGACAAGGCTCGATCTCGTAATAATTCAAGCAAAGATTTCTAAAGTTTTCGAAAACACAGGCAAGCAACAGTACATGCGTTTTAGTGCTTAAATCATAATATTCTCCAAAATTTTAAGAACAAACGTTTTCCGGACATTTCGAGCGTGATCATAATTTTTTTTTGAAATTATTTCATTTGTTAAATCGTCAAGAAAAGCATCACGTTGAGGTAGCTTTACTTTCTCAAATTTTTCGTAAAAATCGATGTAATTTTATGGATAAACACCTTTTGAGAACAAAAAAACTTATTTCTTTACTGTCTTTAATGTGATGTCAGGATATAAAATTGTTCATTTCCAAGATTTCCAGCCAGTTTTGCGAGTGATATGGGCATAAATTAGAAAGGATCCAAAAACTGTAGTTTTCTCATCGAAAATGTAACATGTTGCCCCAAATTTGTTACATTTGTGCGATGCAATTTATTTTTTTATTCTTCATCTTACCAATTCCTTGGATGATTACATTACCATCGTAGTTCTTCAGCCCATGAAAAGTAACCGGAACTTTTTTTCGAAAGATTGAAATTTACATTGCATCTTCTATGCGCTGCACAGCGATACTTGCTCGTAATATAATCCTGATCTTGAACACGTTCTTTGCCTAAAGTATTTCTACATATGTAGCAATCTTTAGCTTGCTAAAAAAAAATCCTTTTTGAAAGATATTTACATTAATTTTTTTCATTATTTAAAACATCGTTTATTAATTACTCTTCTTTAATTATGTCTTGAAGGAAGTGATCAACAACATCATCTCCTCTGTGAACTGGAGGCTTTTTGAACGTTCTTCCATCAGAACCCATAATAAAATAGCAATACCCACATGGAGTATGATGAGACACAATTAATGAATGAGAAGTGTTCAGGTCATTTATACATGAGTCAACTTTAACGATAAACGGTTCAAAATCCGCGTATATGACAAGAGGTATTTTCAACCGAAACTCATACTTTTCAAATTGCAACCATTTTCCTTCTTCTGAAGCCGTAATGATTTTCTGTGAAGGTCATGAATTTGCCAATTTTATATATGAGACAGCCAAAATATTTTGCTTCGAAAACATATGCAAACAGTAGGGATAATAAAAGGTAAGTCCGTCATGAAACTTAGAAGCCTACCAATATTTTTATATAACAATGATGTCTTTCTTGTCATTACTCAAAAGTAAAACGTTCACATGAATGCTGTTCACTTTGTTATACGTAATAGTAAAACTTCTTTTTCCAAATCGAACATGTTAACAGATATGCCATTCATTCTTTCAAAATTTTCAGTTTCATGCAGAGGCAATGGGAAATTAAACTCATAAAAGTTCATTTCCTACATATTCTGTTCGTAGGGTCTAATGCATTCAGCATTTGACGATAAAGGATGAACTGCTGCTAAAATGAATCATAAAAAGAATTTTTGATCATTATTTTTAACATTAATAACGGCTTCCTTAATCGCAATTTCTCTAGGCGTGAGTATATAACTCGATGCAGAAAGCGGCCGAAATTTGGCAATTTTTTTAACAATTATAAAAATTATGGAATTCAGTACCCATCCACTTCTTTTTCTTTCAAAGCTGTCAAAACTTGATATAATCTTTTCCTAAGTTTCATTAAGATTGCTTCGGAATTCAAATTCTGGCTAACAAAGCAATCACTTCTAAAAAATGAAGTGCAGTATTCAAATTCGGTGATGGAGCTACGTCTCTGAAAATGTGCTTCAAGTACAGCATGCCACGTCATTAATCTGCTTTATTTTATCAATTAAATTTTGTAGAAAAATATTCACACCAACATTTTCATTTTATTTCGGATTTATGCTATGAGCAATTAAAGTATCATTTAGAGGTTTAGCGAAATTTCACGGATTTTCAAAATGTCTTTCTCTTTCAGATTTGGGACTTTAATGCTTCAACGAATTACCGCCACCCTTCCATTGCTTATAAGGGACGCAGGACTTCTGATGCTAGTTACAATTAATCTTTCTGGAAAATAACTTCCCACATTTATTACAGGAAAATATTTTACTTTCTCCATGTATATTCGCCCTATGTCGCATGTGATGGCTAATTCTCTGAAACAAGGCATCGCATTCTATACAAGGGAAAGGTTTTTGTCATGGGTTTTCTTGTGTCGTACTAAAGTTCGTTTAGCTATAAATGGTTTCTTGCAAATATCAAATATACTTCATGAAAACCTAAAGATAAAATTAAGGCTCCTAAATTATACCAAATAATTATATATTATATTAATAATTATATATTATATTACCAAATAATTATAATATACCAAATAATTATATATGATACAAATAATATTATACCTTTATGAAATCATTATTTAAATATCGTTATTTATTTCGAATTTAATATTTTATATATTAATTACTGATTATTCAATATAAATTTATATTTCGCTATTTGTTAATTTTCCTCACTATTATTAAAATTAATTTTTAGTACAAGGAGGTAATTTCTAAGCATTTCATCCTTAAATTCATTTTTAAATTTTGAAAATCTAACATGCATTCAAAATTCTCGTAAGAAAAAATATATTAAAATGTTCTTATTACCTTTCGAGGTTGAATGAAACAATCCCAATGAACTAGTTTTACTCCTGAGATACTCAACTGTAAGTCCTAAAATCCTAGAAAAATATATGGACTATTAATTATTTGATAAAGTGAAACAATAAAAATATAAATTAAATTTTCCGAATTTCATGACAAATACTTCTGTTCATGAAACAAAGTTTTACATCCACTAACAAGTATATTACTTTTTCAATTATTTCGATGAAACAGCATTAGACAACTACGAAAACGTTTAAAGGTTATACACATATAAACACTTTAGTAGCAACAAACTGATTTGAAACAAGATACAGGTAAATTTATACTTTATAAAACATAAAGGAAATTTTATGAGTTCCATAGAGAAATAGCCATCTAAATTAAATATTAAAATAATCAATACATCTTATGCACGCCTCTAATGAAGAACCGAAACGTACCGAAGTAGTAAGCCACCGTTACCGGCCGGCGGAAGAAACGTCACAGAAAAGGGGGCGTGGTCTCCGCCATCTTGGATCACGTGACAACCGGTAGTGACGTAGATGGATGGGATGACGTAGACGGAATGACATCGTCAAAGTTTCGTTTTGATTTTGTGGCAACGATCCTACTTTTCAAAGTTTTATTTTTTGTGGCAACGACACTATTTTTTATGTTTATGGCAACGGTATCTTGAACAACGTGTTTGGAATGACATCATCCATTTCTTGTTGGGGCATGTTGTCTTACAAAATGGCGTCTGCCGTATCACACCTTTATATACCTCCGCTAAGGTGTATGGATACTTTTCTGTCGACCAATCAGATTCTTTGAAATATGACCTCACCGCCTCTTAACCAATCACCGTTCAGATGAAATAAAGAGTTCCTACCCGATATAAGGCTATCCCGAGCAACGTTCCGCATTTCTTTCCTGCTGTCGCCCTGAGTGTACGTACCTGCTTTCGCTTCGACAATCATTCTTCACCGCTTCGAATGGATCAGACACGAAACCACAACGCACCAGAAGTAAGCAATTTTTTGAAATATACTGTTTTTTAGATTTTTAATCTTTAAAAATAGTTGAATTTGCAATATGTGCTTAATATGTCTTTACTTTTTCAGATGGAAAACCTATTTGAGAAAGAAACTGTGCCTTTGAACGATAAAATGTTGAGCCATGAAGACCGCACCCAAGATGTTCCAAGAGAATAAGCTAGCTCTTGTACCAAAAGAAAAGGAGAAGAAACATCCCATTTCGAGAAAAAAAAGTTTTATATGTCAAAGTTGATATTGTATGTGACCCCATTTTTTATGTATGTTATTGGTATACTAACTGATTTAATTTTTTTTTCAGCGCAAAGGACTCTTCACCGAAGAGGCTATTAAAGAGGAGCTCACTCACATGGGAGACAATGTCTTTGTGGGACCCAGCATTTACAAGGGAAAAGTGACTGTGCACATCCGAGAGAGAGTATGCCAAATATGGTAAAGCTTACTATCCGACAAGACGTGGAGTGAACTTTGAGCCATGGTGTTTGAATATTCTCGCAACCAACATGACAGTGGAGGAACAAGACCTGCTGACACTAAATCTGGAGTTGCCCAAGAACTTTGTGGTCACGTATAAGGATTCCCACTCTTACAGCGTTTTTGATGAAAATTGACCGAATTTAGTAGTTCATTACTAACTTAGGAGCCTTTAACGATTTTTATTGGAAAGAAACACATTCAGAAATTGTCATCAAGATTTTCCATACAGATATATTTTTTCTACTTTTTATTTTCAATGTAATTTGATTCATTGCCAGATAGTTAAATGTTTGTTATTTTTTTCGCATATGAATGCATTTCGTATCTCACATACGCTCATTACATATGATTTAACAAAATTACAAACGAGTTAGAAGTTAAGTGAATATTTCATGAAATACTGTACATTTCATTTCGGAAAGTTTACATGAGTATCTTCATTTTAAATCCTTTAATGTTTCTTTTCCTGCATCCAAAGTAAATTTGGAGTAAAAAAAAATTAGTTTGGACGAAAGTTATTTACGGATGGCTATGATGTGTTCGTGTTTTCATAAACCGTTTTTTGTGAAGTACCTTATCGATAACCTTTTGAACACTTTGAATATTACGGCCACTGCAAATCATAGAATTTTCAAATATTTTCTTATTTATCTTTTACAAGTCCTTGTAAAGATTTGGGAACAAATTTTTATTAAATAGTTATATTGTATGATTTAATAACTTTTTACACGTTTGGAAGATTTAACTTCAACAACACTACCACACTGAATCAGAAATTAAGAAAAGAAATGGAATTTTTTATCTTATACAGGAAGAGATTAATTTTCTCTAGCACTGATGTATTCGAATGTAGTAAATAATGGAAACTTTTAACACAGATCATACAGACTTTGAATATTTTCTCTAAGTCACCAAAATTGCATTGTTATAGATTTTTCTCATTACCGTATCATAGATTTTTCTCATAAGATACCGTTGCCATAAACATAAAAAATAGTGTCGTTGCCACAAAAAATAAAAACTTTGAAAAGTAGGATCGTTGCCACAAAATCAAAACGAAACTTTGATGATGTCATTCCGTCTACGTCATCCCATCCATCTACGTCACTTGCGGTTTTCACGTGATCCAAGATGGCGGAGACCACGCCCCCCCCTTTTCTGTGACGACACTTCCGCCGGCCGGTTACGGTGGCTTACTACTGACCGATGTTCCCTTACAATGCTCCTTTTGGCACATTCGATAAACAGACAGTTACGTGTTATCAACGAATGTGAGCAAGAAGTCAAATGTTTATATTACACGCACTGCAACCTTTATATATGAGAACGGTGAGAAATTCTAATGTATGAAAATACAATTCTGAGATAAAAACCTATTAAGCTAAGATGCACTAAACTGATTAAAATATATTATTTAGCGAAACTTTTCAGAAACAAAGAAAATCTCTCATTAATTAATAAATGAAATGATTAAAATAAAATGAACTTTATGTTATACGTAATCAAATTTATAATAGTACTCCTGAATTTCATACCATAAGGAATGGTCCAAACTCTACTTTTTTTAGAAAAGCAGATCGTTGGCTTTCGCAGGATAAATGCTTAATGAACGTGTCCATCCCTGAATATTTACTTCTTATCACTAGCGTGAAGCAGTATGCTTATCTTAAATCCCGAGCCTATTAGAGCTTTAGAAAGTTCAATAAGTTAGTCACCTAAGATGAATTACTAATATATTTGTATTTGAACTTAATATTTATTACAAAATGCAAAATGAATAATACGCTGTTATTAAATTACAAAGATCTAAATTAAACATGCATTAATAATATTCTTCACCATGTATACTTCCAATACAGAGCAAGTGGTTAGTATTTTGACGAAACTCTTTTCTTTCACGTCAGATTCAGTCAAATGATTGCCCACATGCATTACGCCCTTTCATATGATAACTTAAGGGAGGGGGACGAGATATTCTAGGATATGCAGAGAGAGTTAAGGGAAAAAATGCAATACACAAGCTGAGATTATCAATCAGTTGAAAAAAAAGGGCGAAGGGATTTTATGTAATTCTGGAAAAAGATTTCTGAATTAAAAAAAAAAAAATGGAAATGAAACTTATTTATTAAGATTACTGACTACTGATTAATTAACAATAATTTAGTCGAAAAATTTTAAATAAAACGAAATTCACCACGTCGTCGTATTTATCTTACCTGTGACTAGTCCTGAATTTTACGTATTCCGTAAGAAACAGGGCAAAACTTCTTTGAATTTAACGGTAACAGCACTACTAGCTTTCACGCAGTTAAATGGATAATATTTTCAAACATTGTAATTCCATTGAAAGACATGGCTAATAATGAAAACCCTTCTTTTAAAGAAGGTTACCTTATTTCCGTATATTTTTAAATAAGCTTTACTAGGGCCTCAATTTTTCACTGTACAAATAAAGAGGGATTCAGATTTTAAATATCATCACTTATTCATTCATTAGGAATTATTATCCTCAAGTTACGTCCTTTGTTAAGGGAAAATATACTATGCAGCAACATGACCCAAAGCTTTCACGATCCTAAGAGTGCAGGATTTCTTTTCAACATGCTCTAATATAGCAATATATTTTAAATTTGATGTCAGTTATGTTGTAGAAGCACGAGAATTATTGCAAACGAAGAACCTTAAGAAATGGATGGTGTTTTTACTGAGAATCAAAAGTTTACAATAATCGAACTGCTAAGTTGAATACTGCACTACAAAAGCACGTGGGAGGAATTCATTAATACCTTGCATTTTCTCCACCCGTATAAACAACTAGTCGCATTCCAAGTTGGTACCGAAACATTATCCATAGCATTTAATTCGCACGCCATTGTAGGGACATTTGTTTTTGAAATTTCAACTGTGATTTCATCAGAATTCGAAATCCAGTTATTGAATTACCAGAGTGATATGTTCAGTGTAATACAAAAGCACATGATAGAATATCTTCGATCCCTTAGAGTTTTAATGAATAAGAATATGAGCTTTAATTTATTTTTGTCACGCATAGTTTAGACGGTCTTAGAAAGACATTTAATCAAGGATTTCTTTCGTAATCATATGCCTTTTCCACTTTAAGGAAAAATTGTAAAATACATACTCTCAGGCATTATTTTTCGTTAGTGATTTAATTTTGTTGACAATACAATTAAAAAGACTCTTTCCATTTTCTAAAAACAAGCTCCTTTATTCAAGGCATCGACTCTAACCTTTCTTAAGATACTTTAATTTAAAAAATAAGTGTAAGAAATTGGATTAGATTAGTTGAATTAAGCCTATATACACTAGGGTTATCTGAGTAAGAAAAGTACCTTCGTTGAAAACGTTCTAAGAGAAACTGGGTGATATATTTATTACACATGGAGTCCGAAAATGTCCATGTAGCCGGCCTATGATAAATATTCAGCTGATAATAAATTTTCGTAATGATTAAAAATTTATAGAATTTCATTAATTAATGTTTTAAATTATTAGAAGCTGACAAATTTATCTAATCTTAAGTAACAGGAATAATTTAATTTATTATTAAAATAGGTTTTCAGATATTTATTTTAAAATTCAAACTTGGAATGAGAGTAACAGAAAACTGCATTTGTAGATATTCAGAATAGATCAAATATTTATTTCGCTATGATTTTTATGCTTTGATTACAGTAACTAATTGAAAAATTAATGAATTTAAAGCTAACAGCATCGTATAGCTATCCCGTATCACCCCTAATATAAGAATGCCTAGCAATATTGAACAAGAAACGAAAGGTCCTATATACTCACTCAGATAATTTGTTACGTTGAAAGTGTTCTTGAAGAAAGATAATTAAAATAATGTGCAATGCCTTGAAGTAAAATCTAGTAAATACGTTTCCTTTAATGTGAATGTGGTAAATTATTAAACGGTACATATCTTAATATATTTGAAACATCAATAGGGTGTATTTTTATTTCAGTATAATTTTGACTATAAATTCCTTGAAATATCATACGAAAATTTTGGATAAGTATTTCTAGGAAAACTCGCTTAAAGAGATAAATTAATCCTTTTATTTTTCTCTTTAAGCGAAAACGTTGACTACATAGGTATTTTTGTGGTTCTTCTTATGGGTAAGGTAAGTACGAGCCAGATTTTCTTCAAAATTTCTCCACGAATGCATTCCACGCCATTAGGCAGATAGCTCTTTTGTGCTTTGCCGCATTTACGTAACCTAACCAAATATGTTAACTAATGTGATTAAATTAAATGGCTTAGAGGAGTAAAGCAAATACAATAAAACCATGCAAGTAACTGCATGCTATCCATTATTTCGCGTAACACTGGAAAAAGAAAAAAGAAATATTGAAACCAAAATCGACAAATTTAGTGAAATCTAGTTAGATAATCTGCATTTAATAACAGCTTGTCTGAGTTTTTTTTTTTTTCCCAAGCCTTTAATTAAAGATGTTTGAATAATGCTCTAATATTTTTCATCTTATCGGGAAACTGGAGACACTGTAAGGTAATTGTTTAACTTAACCAGTTATTTACAATTTGAGCTTTACTATAACTTCTTCTTTCCGTTCTTTCATCGGAATGTAAATGAGTTAGATAGTATTGAACTTGAGGTTTTTAGATTGTAAGACAGAGCATGTTTCTGGCCTGTGCGTGCACGCTACGTTTCCTGCCAGCTGTGATTGGTTGCCATTATTCGCGTTATATCGATGCCTGAACAAATTACGTATCATGTCATAAGACAAGGCAACAGTTAGTTTGGCTCTCCATAAGATCTAAGCGAGCACCAGGAAATCTCATGGAAAGATTCGGACTCATCGTTGATATACGATGCGAGCGTTAATGGAATCAGTAGCTATTTTAATGGTAGAAGTTCTGCGGTGACTTTTCTGGAGCAATTAAATTCTCACTTTCTGCTTTACCCAGTTGCAGAAGTGCTAAAGATCACCATAGCAAACGCCGTTTCGAAGGAAAGTACTGAACTGATACAAAGGCATCGGTAACAGGCAATGATATATAATGAAATATTCCGCGATAAGAATATATAAGTGTTTAAAACCGCCCTTGCAAAAGAATTTTCCTTGGTAGAATAGAAGCAGAACTGTTTGACAGATATCAAACTAAAGTTGAAAAATTGGAGGAGTGCATGTTAAGGAAAATACAAGTTGTAAACTTATTGTATGGGGAGGAAAAATCCGATGCGGAGATTATGAAGTTCCTAGATTGCTGCCTCAAATTCAGAATGCTACCTCAAATTTCAATTAAGATACCTGAATCGCTAGAACAGTTATTTGAGTTCGCGGGGAACTTCTCCAAATCGGCGAATATCAATGAGTACACGTACATTGCGATACAAGCAAATGTAGTGCGCATATTTTCGTAGACCTATAGCCTAATGAAGCCCACGGTCTGACGGCAGTAGACGTTTCGATAATAGGAAGAAATTTTCAACCTCTAATAGCGACAGCCAAAATAAATTGCAAAACAGGAAACAGGGAAAAGACATTAAGAATTTAAACTAATTAAGGTACTGAAATACATTGGAAAATCCCTTCGAAAGGAAAAATATAAGAAAACCCCTCTAATATTCAATTAAATATAGTGTTGATTAAAAAATTTGTCTCTTCGATCCCTGATTCAAATTCTATTAACCTTCTAACCGGCAAGGCCGTATATATAAGGCCTAGAATATTTTTTGTGAAATCTGTAGGAACGTATATATATGTGTGCATATTAAAATATGTCAAAGAAATCAAGGCAATATAATAAAAGTACACAAATCCAGGTATAAAATACCAGGAGAACTTTTATATTAAAAAATCAAGAAAATAATTTTTTCTTTTAGTAGATTTGGGAAATTTGTGCTTTCTTAGCGAAAACCCTGGCCGGTCAGAGGCATACCAGCAACCAGCAGATGCATTACTGGATACAGGAGCACAAAGCAGTTGTATATTTTAGTAAGACACTTAACCCAATGTAAAGGAACTATAAGGCTATCGAGAGGGAAACATTAACAGTTCTGCTGTTGGTTCAGACATTCCAATATATTAGCAAAACCAAATCCCATGTGTTTATCAACATACATAAAAATGAAAAAATTCCAGTGCAACGATCTCTAAAATATCTACTCTAATGTATTTACGTAATCCAATATTGTAATGAGTATACTCGACATTTTGTGTCATATTTTGTAACTTTGCCTAATTTTATGTTATTATCCTCTTATGTTTAAATGTAACACCTCCGATATGTAACTCCAATGTTCTTTAAAAGCAGAAGCATACAATCACTTACATTTTTTCATACTCTAGCTGGTTAGTGTATCGGAGCACACCTGTTCGATTCTGTAGTGAAGTCTCAGGTGTCTCATGCACTTTTACCTGTTTACCTATTGGTGGTTCAGAAGTTTTGAGTTTAATTCAGGAAGACCCTCTGTAATTGTCTATACACAACATGAGGCAGTAATTCGTTTTTATTCAGGGAAACATTTATCACCGAGACTCATACGATGGCCCTTAAGTTACGAGAATACAATTTGACATTTAAACACACTCGAGAGAAAGAAACTGTTATAATGGATATCCTACCAAGAATTAATTTAAATTACGAGAGGAATGAAATAAAATGTGCAATATTAACTTCAAAATTTTAGATTTTCGAGAAACAGTTATTGCTGAGTTGCAAACAGATCCGGAGTAGAAAAATATTTGTGCTTATTTGAAATATCTCGACCACTTTTAACACCATGATATGACGGGTATTAGAAACAGAGTTGGAAGCTATGAAATTATTGATAATCTTTTGTTTTACTCCAACGTGACAAATGATAATAATGAAATAAGAACTGTTATCCCAGCGAGTTTAAGATTAAGTACTGTTTTGCAGAAATTGTATGATGCGTTAATTTCAGGCCATCTCGGAATAAGGAAAACAGTTCAGAGGGTAAAGGAAGCTGTTTATTTTCCACAGCTAGAAAAATTAGCTACTCAGTAAGTTAAGTCCTGAAACATTTGCCAGTTAGTTTCAATATTAATTAAAGCCCATCCGGGTACCTATATAACATAAAAGCTACTTTTTCTAATGAATTAATAGGAATTAACCTACTAGATTCCTACCCACGCAGTAAGAAAAATAAAAATAGATATTAGTTCGTAATCGCTCATGACGTTTCAAAGTGGGTTGAAATTATTCTCTCAAAAGAGCTTTCTCTAAAATTGTTCACATAGCATTAAAAATAGGCGTGGCCATCCATGGCCGCAGCTTTCTTTCATGTAGGCTATAAGGGGTCTTTGAGGAAAGTCTTTAAACTTAGCAAGAATAAGATAACCACAACTCCTTGCCTCTCAATCGTAATCATTATTTTCTATTGTTAGACAACTTCGGGGAAATGACCACAGGAATTTTCTAAAACTTTCACTAAAGTAAAAACATTCAAAGAATTTTTATTAGACTAAAGTAAAAACTTTAATTAGCCTTAGGAACTGCTTCTTCGGGCTACAAAAAATAGAAGACTGCTTTGAAGTGTTACTTTTCCTTTCATATTGGAATTTCTATCGTTTTATGTTGGTGTTGGTTGGTGTATTTAATTATGGCAAAGCACACGAGGGCTATCTGCCTAAAGGGAGGGGTGCCTTTCGTGGAGGACTTTCTAAGGGAAACTGGCTCGTATACACGTTACACATGGGGAAAACCACGAAAACGCCCATGCAGCCAGCCCGTTCGCGGGATTCGAACCTCAGACCGAACTACCAGTGTTCAGCGTCTTTACCGCTCGGCCGCTGGTGGGCTCTATCGTTTTATGAAGTTTGCAGATGCGAGTAACGAACTATGAATCGATTTAAAATCGTATCTATGAATGCACTATGAATCAATGCAAAATTGTATTATCGATGCTTTATTGTATTATCGATATATATATATATAAAACATCGATAACTTTAACCAAAACATTTTTTAAAACGAAAGATTAAACTATCCTTAAACGTACAAAACTGTTGCAAATGAAAGAAACTAGTTAATTTATATAAAAACAAAAGTATAATTCAATCATCTTTAATTTAATGACAAAAATTTTTAAAATCTTGAATGACTTTAATTATTCATTGTTTAATGTTTCAATTAGGATTAGTCAGGTGTGATTAATTAAAATATTCAAGAGAAATAATTAAAGAGTTCAGAATACACGTATTGTCTTTTCTCACTGTTTGAGTAATCACATTAAAATAATATTCAAACATTTATTACAAAATCATACCCCATACTCAAGCAATCAAAAAATACCCCAATGCGAATTCAGACTAAAAATACTAAATAGATGTAAAATGCGCAAAACATTAGAGCTAGTGTTTTTTATGTCCTAATTATAATATATTAGTTGTTAATTTATAAGTATATATACTACACTGTACACAGCACAAAAATTTATTATCTTAATATTCTACTACATTCAAAACGTTGACCTCTTTTGAAGTATTCTAATCTGCGAAATCAGGTGTTTCAAACTTTGCTGTAGGATCCGTATGCATTCATGAAATTTTCATTTCAAAATAAAATTTTCTAAAGGAACACTTCGTTATTCAAGCACAGAATAGAAATTTAAAAATAAATTAAAGTGTACAACTACCACTTTTGAAGTAAGTTACTAAAATACTGAATGATTAGAAATTGCGATTTTTACAAAAATTAGTGCACTGATGTAATTGATACATTTAATAAACATGAACTTATTGATGAAATAAAGTTTTAAAACAACTGATTATTTTTATGTTTTATCTCCTGATTTTTTTAATGTATACATTTAAAAAAATTGAAAATTCTACTTAACAGTTTCGTGTTGAGGCCAGCCAGTGCTGTTTGGTTTATTGAAGAGTAGGAAGTACGTGAAATGTGTATGGTTAACTAAAATAAATTTCGTACATATGTATAGAAAAGCGCAAACTGCCACCATTTGGCTAATTTTTTATTCCCCATTTTTCCTAGAAATAATATTAGTTCACTAGCTGATTTACAAATGTTAAATATAATAAACTAATCGACATTGAAAATGCAACACCAAGAAGGAGTGGATTGAAAATTATGCAAATTTCAGGGTAGACGCACATCACCGAGTTATGCGAATGATGTGAAATGCGCAGTTCTCCAGAGCATGTTGAAGAAGATATAAGGGAAGGAACCTACAGAATGTTCAATTTTCGTGCCGTTATTTCTGCTAGGGAAATCATCATAGAAAATTAGTTCTTGTTTCAGAGAACGCGTGTATAGCAGAAAATTCCAAGCCGTCATCAACGGAGGCAGTTCCAGCAGACAGATGATTTTACGAGGGGCATAGAGATCGGACTGAGAAGGGAAGGTTGGTCCATACGGCAAATCTCAGCTGACACGCACCTGGACTTGTCCACAGTGCACCGGCTATGGCGACGAAGGTGGGAACAAAAAAATGTGACAAGTTTGATGGCCGGTGCAGCCAGAGTGATGTCATCATGCGTGAATCGACAAATTCGCCAACAAGCGGTGGCGCAAGCCACTTCTGCGTCCATTCTGCAGCATGTTCAAGACACCCTGGATGTTCCCATATCAAGCAGAACCATTTGCCATTGATTGGTAGCTAGTGGCCTGCACTCGTGGCGTCCGTTAAGACTGCCACTGACCCCACATCATAGATGCTGCAACCTCTGCAATGGTGCCGGGCTCGAGCGAAGTGGACGAAGGAATGGCACAGGGTTGTGTTCTCAGATGAGTCACGCTTCTATTTCTCCAATTATAATCACCGCGTATAAGTGTGGCATCGATGTGGGGAGAGGTCCTATCCGGCAGCAATTGTGGAACACCCCACTAAGTGATAAAGCGGCATCATGGTTTGTGGCGCAACTGCATACGATTCCAGATCACCTCTAACTCATATTTAGGACACTATAATTCTCCAACAATAGTGGATGATGTGCTGCGGCCGGTGACACTCCTCTACCTTCAGGGAGTTCTCAGTGCCCTTTATCAGCGGGATGACAACTTACCACGCACTGTTTCCATCAACCAACGTGCACTGAAAGGTGTGCAGATGCTTTTCTGGCTACCGTTCTCTGATGATCTTACACCAATCGAACACATTTGGGATGTGATTGGAGGCCATTTGCAAAACCTACCACTGCCGCGTTCAGAAGACGAACTGTGGCAATTGGTTGACAGAGAATGGAGAACCATTACTCAAGACACCATCCGTAGTCTTACTGACTCTGAACCTACACGTGTTGCTTCGTGTATCGCCGTCTAAGGTCGTCCTACAACCTACTTGAGCCGACTCTGATCTCGCTCTGTGCTATGCATATCATTTCGAAATAAAGAACGCTTATTGTTCATTCACCTCTCTCTCTATTTACCGAGTTTCAGAATTTTTTAGCCACTCCTTCTTGGTGCTGTATTTTCAATATTAGGTAGTGTAGGTTTATGTAATTCAGAGGAGTCATGGAAAATTTCTTTAATTATAAGTATTTACACAAATATTATTTGTATGACACATCAAATTTTCTTTATGTGATATTTTTCGAGTCTAAAAGTACAGAATTATTCAAAGACGAAAAGAATTTGTTCACGTTATTTGCGTTCATATTCAACTATATTAGTAACCGAGAAATAATAGACATTCCGAGTGAATATTGGTAATATTAATCATACCAAGTGAGTTGTTTTAAATTCAGTTATTAAAAGAATAAAATTTCTTTCTCAATCAATGAGAGGTATACAGATAATAGAAAAAATTCTCTCAAGAAAAATATCGTTGCTTCAGAATTTATATAATTTTTTTAACACATTTTCAATCATTTCTTCATTTTAGCATATTTTAACTAAGTTAGCACTAAAAATTGTGTCTAAATACTATTTAACTGTCACATTTAGCGTCTTAATTAATCACGAATAAACAAAAAAAAAACCGATGTATTCTAATTACTGTGAAAATGGAGATACAAAAATAAACAAAGGTTCAATTCACACTTTCCATTCCGTACTGTACTTTTAAAGAATTAATTCGAATTTACCACAGCCAGGTAAATTTAACCAAGTAATCGGTAGATGGCACCACTTGTTCATGATCAGAAACGGGCAAGAATTAGCTGTTTGCTTGAGGTATTTTACAAATTCCGGAATATTTTCACATCGCGGACCACGTGCTTTGTTTCGACTTATTGTGATTCTCATGCATATATATTTACTCTAAAAATAGAGGCAGAGAGGGGAAATTCTATTAAAAAACGATGTACTAATGTAAAGACAAATAAATATGTATTATTTTAAAAATTAGGTAGTTAAATGTAAAATAATTAATAATTGCAACGAAACATGGATATACCATGAAACGAAAACTTCAAAACTTTTCGCAACACACTAAAAATTATCTCGACACCCACATTTGGGGAATCATTGGTACAATAGGCTGAAGACAGAATGATATGTAATACAAAGCCAGGACAAGGTTAGCAAGTGGGGCATTTGTTCAGGTGAACAATTAGAAGATGCGCTATATTAGCTATGGAAATTTAGAAATTCATTTTAAAAAAGAAATTGTGATTGTCAGCTTTCAACTTTGGAACAGGTAAATAAGTATAAAAGAAATTCAGTGTTACAAACGGATCTAGCTAACTAAGAGAATAATTAATAACATTAATTTAGTCTGCAAAAATAATGTATAATTGTTTTCTAATATTGTTCATAGAACTGTACATATTGCTTTCTAATGTTAAAATTTATTGTTGGAACTAATATAATGCGTAAATCTATACTTGTTTGCACTAATATTGAGCTTCATAAACTAAATTAGCCTAGAAAATATCATGCAGCCGAAATTAGTAAAATTCTGTATTACTTTTCTTTAATTTTCGCTAAAGCTATTAACTCCTCTTACCTCACCATAACAAGCTTTCCAGAATCCACTAACTAAAAATTGGCGACCACACAAATGCCTTTATTGCAACAAATCTTTCTCATTCAGACCCATTGGAATAGCAGCGAGAAACTAAGCAAGAAAGTTTCAATATGTAACACATTATCAATCTTTTACTTCATCTTTTGTGTAAATTTGCTGTTGAACAAGGCGAATGGTTCGAAGTTTTGTCTTGTATCCGTATTTAATGCGCCCCGAATCTGTGCAGTTGATTTCATTCACTGTCATTTCTGAAACAGTTGTGCATGTTGCTGGATTGATTAAATATTTAGCTTCCTTATTCTTTGTCAAGACTGAAATGTAAAGACATAAGGTAGGACATGACAATTTTTGTCTGAGTTACTTTATTGTTTGTAATGAAATAATTAAATGAATTGATTAATAGCAAAGAAATAAAATGTTTCCAAACTTTAGAATTTTTTACGAAAGAAAAACCGTTTTGGCGAATGTTCTAACACAACGGATACTGATATAAAAGAAAATGTTTTAAAAACTTTAGTTTCGTTCCGATGATTCTGATGTAAAATATATTAAAAAAAAAATATATTTCTCGCTTAAGAAATTTTTTAAAATAAAGTTTCGAAAAGATTTAAAGGTGAAAAAAGAGAAACAAATGAATGTGATAACACTGTTGATTTAAAAATTTAAGAAACAAATTTAAACTTAAACATCAAAACAAATTAGTCCAAGTCACAAACTTGCTGAATGCTGTGAATAAAAACTAATCTCAAACTCCTATCGTATTTGAAAAATTTAACAAATTAAAGCCCCATGTGCTAACTGATGACGCCGAAAGAATAAATAAAGCATTTAAAAATGCATGAAAATTTAATGCAATATTTTTTATATTATATTACCTTTTTATATTATTTCAATTTTATGTGCCATATGAAAGAAAGTAATGTTAAATGCTTTTATCCCAAAATTAATTTATTTATATACATAAAGATATGGTTATGTATTAATATAAGCGTTATGGTATTAAGATTTAAAATAGTTATTTTTAATGAATCTAAAAGTGTACAGATATAGTTAACTTGCTTTGGATGAATATATCTTTTGTTCGCTCTCTTTTAACTATTTATTATTGTTATTTTATGTGTTTATTTATTGTCATCCAATGGTCGGACGCCTTGCTTTATATATAAGGCTGTGCAATTTACCTTTTTGCATCAGGTGAAAAATTCCGTAGGCCGAGCTCTGTGTATATATGTTTTATAGATAATAAATGCATACAAATGCTAGACATTAAAATTGCTACAGCAAAAAGAAAAGTAGTTATTAGAATCATATTTATTTTACAAATACATTATAATGAGATTAAAATGACTAAAATTTTAGATAGTTTTACGGTACAGATCAAGTAGAAATCTGCCTCTAACAACAATAGCAGTTGTTATATGGCTAGACATTCGAATAGCCTTTGAATCAAATTTTGGGAAATTGCAGTTTATGCAACTTCATTTTTATGCCAGAGTTCACTTATACCAACTGCTGAGTGTTGTGGTCCCAGTCTCACTGCAACGATTATTAAATGTTTTCAATTCGTGAAAGCCTATGAAAGCGCGCTTCTAAGACAGGAGTCGGACACTCCATCCTTTGAAGAAACGCAGAACAACGTAGGCAGCATGTGGTCTCACATTGTTTCTGCTGAAAAAGTGGTGGGACGAAAGTCTCGATGGTATGGCAAAGCCGCGAACATTAAGGCTTCAGTTAATGTAAGAGTGTCTGGTCAGAGTGCCAGATATGCGGAGTTAAAGGTAAATGGGATATACTCCCAAATGACAGCTCATTCAATCAATCCAGGAGCAGTGCCAGTAGCAATCTTTCAGTGTTTGTCCTCCTCAGTATCGGTACACTGATACGGCCATCATGATACACTAAGCAGAACTCAATCCTCATCAGAAAAGATGATGTCACACTATTGATGCATCAATGTGCGTAACTGAACTCGCCATTATACGCACTAATTATTGTGCTGTAATGTCAAAGGATGACGTAGTAATAGTCAGCTTGATGCATCCATGATGTTGCAGATATCATCTCACTGTACGTGCAGAAATTTGGTGCTGTGCATCACACCTTATTTCCGAACCCAGTGTACATGATGAGGCTGGTACGGATGCTGACATGGTATATGGCATCGTAAATGCTATTGAATAGAGACTGTTGACTGTTAAATTTCCGAACCTTGCTTAGACCTCCTATACTCATCGATTGCACATTCTCATAATAACTGCTGTGTCTTGACCAACACGACAACCAATTACGCGACACAATAATCCACAACCCTAGCACATTGCAATTCTCCCACGATCTAAATTTAAGATGAGCTGGCACTAGTTCTTTCTTGCATCAAGCATAATACGATTTCCAACATAAAAAACAACGAGGATACGTGATTTCTGAACGAAAACTGGGCATTTCAAGCTACATTGTGTTCAAGTATTTTTATGCTGCTTAGCTGAACCGCTTAGCTTTTAATCGCTGTCCACTGGTAGTTTAATCCACGTTCAAATGTCGGCGAACGGACTGACTGCATTTTTGTGGTTTTTCCTCATGTGTAACGTGTGTACGAGCCAGTTTCTCTTAGAAAACCCAACCAAACTAAGTTTCTTGGGATAGTTTCTAAAATCCTTGTCTGGGTCAAAAGCGCCCACCAGCGGCCGAGCGGTAAAGTTGCTGAACACTGGAATTTCGGTCCGTGGTTCAAAACGGGCTGGCTGCATGGGAGTTTTCAAGGATTTTCCCATGTTTAACGTGTATACGAGCCAATGTCCCTTAGAAAGTCCTCCACGAAGGCATCCCTCTCCTTAGAGAGATAACCCTCGAGACTTTGATGTAATTAAATGAACCAAACCAAACCAAAACCTTTATTACTCAAAGATTCCAGAATGTTCCAATATAGAACATCAGTTTTTAAATAAAAAGAGTTGGCCTGCCTCAAGGTTCAGTTCTTAGTTCATTGCTGTTCAATATTTATATTAATGAGCTTCAAGATGTGCTGATAGGCCTACCACTGGCCAAGAGGTAAAATAGGCGAAAACCCGTTGTTACGACCTAGCTCGATTCCAGGCGAAATAGGCTGGCTGCATGGGTGTTTCTATGGTTTTTTCCATGTCTAACGTGCATGCGAGCCACTTTCACTTAGAAAGTCCTCCACTAAGGCATACCCTCTTCTCAGGTACATATCTCTAAAGTGATTTGGCATAATCAACTAAACCAACCCAGATCTGCTAGTAAGTTGACTGTTCTGTTAAAATATCTCTTTTTCCTGACTATTTAATGATCTGGTGCAATGCACTGAAAACTGTGAAGAGAATATTATTGTTAAGTTAAACAATGCGTAAATATTTTTTCGATAACTGATGTTGCAGATTTTAAATCTAGGAAAGATATGTTTTCACGTATTTGACCTAACCAGACAAGTTTTTATTTCTGGTCAAATAAATTATGATTGTAAGACATTTTCCAGTAAAAAGGTCCACTTAGTTACCTTTTGGACCCTCACTTATACTAGAATCAGCATGCAGCTTCTATTAAGAAGAAAGTAGAAATAAGATTGCCAGTTTTGAAACGGCTGGCTGATTATAAGTGGGGTAGTAACAGACACATTCTTGTTGTTTCTTATAAGATGTATATTAAATTTCTCCTAAACAATTATAATGGAATACTTATAACAGCTTCAATGAAACCTGTCGATGGCTTGGAAAGCACTCAAGACTAATTCTATCGTTGTCATGCAATTACTCCCTAACATAACTTCATTTGGTCGCCAGATTTTAAAAAATGTTGTGATTTTGTTTCGAAAGCTTTGGAGACTTCCTCTTAATGACTTCTGGCAAAACAGTCGACTAGGATTTAACCAGGCCAGCTACTGCACTGCAAAAGAACTTCATGTTGCTGGAGAGTATGGCTTTTTAGTAGCACCTCCTTTTAGTGTTCCTCAGATTTCAGTAATTTCCACGTGACCTCCTGACCTTTTAGTGTTCCTCACATTTCAGTAACTTCCACGTGAACCTGGACCTTGTCTTAAAAGTTAGCAAGGAAGAAATGTGTGGTTCTAGTACCCATTCTCTTGCACTAGAAACTATTGAAAGTCGTTTTTTCCGAAACTCACACGTATATACTGACGGTTGAGAAAACCAGGGGCACATTGGCGTTGCAGCTGGGGTATACAGCAAACATTTTTCGCTTTGTAAAGCAGTTGGAGTTCATACTACTAGTTTTAAAGATGAACTGGAAGCTATTTATATGGCCTTACAATAGATTTACTTTCTTATGATTTCTTTCTCCAGAGCCGTCAGCCTCTCGAGATCAATGTCTGTCTTTCAGGTTTTTGCCAACAACAGAACTTGTGACTTGAAACTTATTTAAAGTGCACCTATCTTCTGAATACTCTTACGGATTCGTTAGCTTTAAAGTAAGTGCCGGCTCATTGAGAAGTAGAGGGAAATGAGAGTGCAGATTTCCTGGCAAAGGAAAGAACGATTGTTCTTCAAAGCCTAGAAAGTTTATGAACTTTCTTTATGTTAAGAGATTGACAAATATGGAAATTACCAAGCTTCATGACTAAAGTTTGCGCACAAAGTCTAAGGGAAAAGCTTTGCAATGTCTCCAAGGGCAAGGAAAGTAATATGGCGGATTTTTCTCAAGCTGTGGTATCATTCTATCTTTTGAGTGGATATGATTATCTGAAAGCTCATTTCTTTAGATTCAGGAATTCTTTAGTGTAATCTTTTTGTGATTCTAGGTAACTCATGAACAAAAAACATTTATGCATGTTCTGTACACTTTATAATTTTCATTCTGTAACTCAGAAGTACTGGGAAGCAAGATGGCTAATAGCTTAAGTTCCAAAAGCCAGGTCTTTGGTAAATGAATAAATAAAATAGATAATAAATAAATAGTCTTATCAACGTTTTGATGAGCATTTCGACTTCTTATAGCCCAAAAGAGCGTTAGCCCAAAAAGGCTAATAGTCTCTCGAAACAGCATTTTGAGTCGGTTCACTATAAATGGGGCATCACTTTTTAAATTGTTGTCCCAAATATTATTGTTCTGTATTATATTTGAAGAAATTAAATAATAAAGAATCTGCATGAATGTATACCTGTATGCAAAAAACAACAGTAACTAGAGTCATCAAGTTTTGAATAATGTAGTCCTCCACACAAATAGGGATACCTGCAAGCCCGAATTTGGAATTTGTTTTATTGTCTATTTCATATTTTGTAAAAATTTAACGAATTTTTTATGAACAAGCTCAACGGTTTCAAATCGAGCACTGTACGGGAAAAAACATTTTTATCTCCAACGCGTGAGACTGTCTATCGGAAATTCTAAAGATATGCTGTTTTTAAATATTTTTAGCCCAAAGGGACATTAGCACAAGTGCTCTCGAAACGTGCATGTGCATGCATGCAAATTGGAAAAAAAAAAGTCCCTTTGGGGGTTATATAAAATCTGAAAGCTTTTAGGAATTTTTTTTTTTTTTTTTTTTTCGGTCTGTGTGTGTGTGTGTGTTGAATACATTAGTTAAGAGAGTGATTGTTGATATCCCTCATGTACATTCAAAAATTCTTTTCCATACTCATATCTAAGTTATAAAAATAAATTATACTCATAAAAAGATCAAATGAGTTTTTAATGCATATAAATTATTGATAATTTAGCATCATATTTTAAATGAGAGAGTTTGCAAAGCAGTGGATAAAGTTGCATAAGTAAAGCTAAATTTATATAAATAAATGTAGTAATTGCACTATTAAAATTACTTTAAATTAATAGGTATAAATATCATTTGAAATTGTTTAACTTTTTCTCAGATGCTGGAAAAGAAATTTTATTTTATTTAAAAATCTAGTGATTAATATTTGAAAATACTGTATATTTATAAAAAATTTGTCCTCTTTTAAAAAAAGTTAAAATCCCTGTTATGAAAAATCCGTTTAAATAAAAAGTAATACATTCAAATAAAGCGAGCTGTTAGTGAGCTTGATTTAATATTTATTGTAAATTTATCCCAAATAAAGGAAAATGAAAACTTATTTCTGAAAAAAAGGGTGTAAGTACGATGAGGACAGATTTTGGAATATTATCGCTTTCAACGTCTTTTCCATATTAATTCCTAATCCTCTTTTTCTCTCCTCTTCCACTTTTAAATGCGAACAAAATCTTCTAAAACTTATGAAGTACAATAAATGAGTTTTTTCTACTCCTCCGAATATGTGTAGTATCATGCTAGAGAAAGTCACGAAAATACTCTCCTGATTCATGCAGACTGATAATTATACTCAATATTTTTAAAGAAACATTAAATATCAAGAAAAATATCGCATCACAAATTCAAACTCACTTATTTACTTTGAAATATAAACATAATTTGTTATTGGGAGAAATATTTATATGCTTTTAGAATGAAATAAAAGAATAATTAAAATAAAAGAATAAAAACTGTCAGACTCGGGGGAAAAAATATTACAGTTTTTCTTCGCTATGTTTCGCAGTAGGAGTTTTAATTTTGGTTTTATCATTTAACTAACGAATTTCAAAACTACCCGATTGCATGCCATAAGCTTGTAAATTATCATGTAGTCGATTTGCTTTCACCATCGTTTTATTTAAAAGACATGGGACAGCAGATTCATCTAAAATATAGATGAGTACCTATAAACCAACAATTAATGCTGTAACAAATGAAGAATAGTGAAAGGTAATGTTTCGACACGAGTGCCATTTTTAATGCTTGTTGTATTACAGTACCAAAAACTACCTACTTAAAGGTGTCAACCAGTGGCCTAGTGGTTAATACCGCTGAATGGTGAGAGTTTTCCATGGGTTCCGTCTCAGGTAAACCGGCTGGATGCATGATTAATTTTCGTCATGAGTAAATTGAATATGAACCATTTTCCCTTAGAAAATCCTCCATGAAGGCATTCCTTTTCTTAGGCAGGTAGAGCTGATGTATTTTGCCTTACTCAAATAAATAAAATTAAACCTAGTCAAAGGCATATTCGCGAAAGCCTACAGACCTGTTCTTCTATGATTCGCTCTGATTGGTTAAAACAGTAATCGTGGGGTTACAGAATCTTATGCTTTGTGACTTTTACTCCATCGCCTTTGCTATTTGTTTGTGAGCGTGGTGTGCCAAAAAGCGTTAGTGTAGAAATAGCGCATCCTCGAATAAAATGTAATTTTAGTTATACTTACTCATAATTTAAGTAAAAAGAATAGGTGTCCCACGCCCTTAATTGTTTATTGAGTGTTTTGACTTGGTTTATTTTGCGTTATGATTTGTTTTACTATATCATGTTGCCCGCGATGTTCAGAGTGTAGACCTTGCATAACTGCTTGTTGAAAGTTATGTATTTTCTCTTCATTGTACACATTTTTTAAGTATTCCTTTACTTGCATAAGTTAATGCTCTATGGAAATTTACACAACAGACTCTTTCTAACACAAGTGACAAAAAGGTACGTATACCATTTCCAGGTAAACACTTTTCTTGCAAATAATTACCGAACTTTTAACAGTTTCATTTCATTCTCTATCCGAGTACAAATAAACTATTAATAAGATCAGTAGGTTATTTAAAATGTATTCCACATAATTCCACTTTGCTTTAGTTTGTAAAATAAAAATTTATCTAATGAAACAAAGGCCGTTTCTGTTTTCTGTACACAAGGTGTGTTTGGGGTTCGTTACAAAGCCTACAAGGCGATGACTCACCATTCCGAAAATGACCACCAATGAGACGTTTTATCCAAGACAGCAGACCGTAGGAGAAAAGGTCTGTAGGCTTTGTGAATATGCTAGTTAAAGTACTTCATTGCATTCTCAAACTCTTGCACTATCTATCAAAGGCTGGATCCAAAATGAAAAATTTCTAGTATCCGAGACATCTGGAAGTCGCTAGAATGCAACAAATATTTTTATCGTTAAAATGTTTTTCCTTTTTCTAGGTTTAATCAAAATAGTAGAATAACTGATAATCTCTTAAAGAATGTTTATGATGGGGAAAGTTTAATTCAAGGATTCATGGTATTCACTGTATTTTGCGAATTTAGTTTAAATATTTGACTACAAGAAAGTAACTATTTATGCAAGACACGAGAATGTGCTTGGCCTTCCAAGACAAGGCATTTCACTTCTTATTAATGCAGACGTTATAAGAGTAATATAGACACGACTAATACGATTGTGCAATAAGAGTTCTAACTGATGATGGGCCTATTTCTAAGAAGACTTGTTGAGTAACTCCAGTTGCAAATTAGCTTATAAGAAATAACTACCTTTCGTACTTCAGTAGATAGAGATGACTTAAACTAGCTCTCAGGAAGCTCCTCATTTATTCTGTCAAAAATGAGTTAGATTTGGAAATGGTTTCCTTTGTTTGACGGTATTAATTCATGCCAAATTCATGGATATAACTTTCACCGTTCCAAAAGCTGCTAGGGGTCACACGAAAATGATGGGGTTCTGCCCTTATTTTCAGAAGTTAAGCATGCGACTCATGTTTTAAGCTTCGGATCACGTGCTTCATTTTCTTTCGGTGACATCCACTATTATTGCAGAACAGACTATGCAAATGCCATACGATGTAACCATTTTTAAGGTTTAGAATGAAATTTCACATATTGTTATTTGATGCTATGCCCTCGAGGTTGTGATGATTTAAACCAATAGAGCTCTCCCGTTTACTGTTACAGCGAAAACATTCCGAAATGTTTGAATAGCAACATCCATATTTTCCTGTGCAAATTGATCAGCGCATTGAGAAACCGAAGAGTTAGAACGATACATGTATGATGGAAATTGCCTGGGTAAAAATTTGCAAAGAAGAGCATTGTAAAGGACCAATCACAACACAGAGTGGAGTGGAAAACCATTAATAAACATTGCGGGAAGACAGTTTCTTCAATCAGGTGTTCAAATGTGCTAACAAATTACAGGGAAACAGCGAGGTTAAAGATGTTTTATCTGAAGGGGACAAATACTGCCTAAGCACTGAGGGTTTATCGGCAAAATCATAAGCTAAGACGAGACTCGTGTTCGATAAAAACTGGACGTTATTTTGTAAAACATTTTCAAGAAACTGGATGCGCATGTGATAGACACGATCTGAAGTACCACGTGTTCCGGTTGAAATTGCTGCGAAAATACGATTACTGCAGATACGTTGCATACATGTGCTGTCATTGATCCTTTACAATGCTCTTCTTTGTCAACGCTTCACGCCTGCAGTTTTCATTATACGTGCATCGTTCTGACGCCATTTATGGTTTTCCAATGCGCTAATCAATTTGCACAGAAAAAAAAAAAAAAAAAAAAAAAAAAAAAGGGGAAAGAAAGAAAGAAAGAAAAGGATGCTACAATTGTAAAATTTCGAATAGTTTTCACTGTAACCGTAACCGTGAGAGCTTTATTGTTTTATATAATCACGATCTCGACCACATACCTTCAAATAACAATATCTGAAATTTCATTGAGATTAGTTGAACGGATAATCCGCTAGGGGTTCGTATATCGGAGAATTATATTTATGCCCATCCTGTAACTGGCTTCATTAGCTAAACGCAATCGACGACAGACCACGTCAACTGTAAGGAGTGTGGTTTATTATTACAACAACTGGAAAGTCAATACTTGCGATCTCTACGGCGAAGATAGCATGTAAAATGACTTCCCGGGTTTTATGTAATTGTGTGCTTCAAAACCAGAGTAGCACGTTGAAATTGAAAGTCAGCCGCGTTAGCTGAATTGGAAAGCAACTGCGTGTTCAAACTTGCTGTTCAAGAATAAGTGAATATTTGCTTAGGAATCTGACAATAAACGTCTGAGAATCTAAAAAGGAAAAGAAGCACTGATCTAGCCCAGTCATTTCATTACATTTTCAGTGCTGGCAGAGTGTAAGCTAGATTTTCTTTGAATCATCGCATCGATCTGCTGGTCTTTGCAGAAGGTACTGTGAAGGCTGAAAGCACTGAAATACAGTTCTCGATTTTACCTAGGGTCCAGTTTATCTCCGAAACGAGCTGGTTTGCCTCGAAGCATTCGTGTCTACTTCAACGGCAGCCACTCTATGATCAGAAAGCCGATACAATGTCCAAGAAAACAAAAAGATTAATTTTTTAGAAAGGCACCATAAATAATATTGTAAGAAGAAGGCTTTGCTGATTTCTTCATCTATGTTTCCATACTATCTTAAATGTAGCCATCATTTGTAAGGGCTTCGAATGGAAGGGCGCTTGAATTCATACATAGTGCAAACAAGAGTCCAAAGTGTGACAACTTATTTGATTTGAGTTTCTTCCCTCTTAGTAAATTTGAAACATCTTACTGGTTGCATTTTTTTATCAGGGTTCATAGATCAAAACACATATTCCTATTACACATATTCCTTCAGCGTAATGAGTCCAGTACACAATTTAATCAGGCAGAGTATGCGTCAAATCAGTTCACGTTATTGAATTATGGCCAACATCATAAACGGCGAAGTGTTAATGTGTGTCAAACGGCGAAGATTGTCAAAACGGCGAAGATTTAATGTGTGTTTTTTGTTAATGAAAAATATTTAATTGTTTTTCTCATAATTATTATTTGTAGACTAATAATGCTAGATGAATATTCTGTTTTAGGATGTCAGTGAAATTATGATAAAGCTGGCACTTATATTTCGAGATAAGATTCCCTGAAGATGTTGATGCGAATGTGGAGCAAGAAAATACCGCAAAAAAACTGCTCGCTTCTGCAAGAAATTTGATGACTGAAAAACATTTCAGTGAATCCTAAATTATGAGAAGCATTTAAAAGCTAAAGATTGCACTATTTTAAGACTACCAAGAAATTTTCGAAGCTGAAAGAAGATGCACACCGATTTGTGCATTCTCATTACCCAAAACAGCTTACGGGGAGATTACACTTCATCGAAGATCCAAAAGGGAAGAAGCAGATCCGAAAAATTTTTCACAATTGAAAGCTTAATGTTTTTCAGTAACTTTAGAAAAGGTTAAATTTTCTACTGAATTTTTTATAAGACTTGGAGCAATAAATAAATTCTTTATTTTTGATCCAAACCCAGTTGCTACTGAAAATGGTAATTATATATTTTTAATCAATTAAATTTATTACCAGTATCAACAGTTCAAAAGTTAAAAAGCGATTTGAGAAAAAATATTTTTCTCAGTGACATTTCTATTTCTGTATCTAACTTTAAAACATTTTGAATAGCACAAATAATAATGTTTTATGTTGGAATGAACTAGAAAATTTTCGCTAAAAATATCAAAAAAGAGGATTTAAATGAAATGTTTCCTTGAAAAAAAAAGTATGTTTATGATTCGAAGAAATGTATTTTTCAGGTGAAGATGTATATTGATAATAAAAATTTATTTTAGAAGGATTTCACCCATATCATAATCTCGTATAGCTTGGCGATACAAGAGTGAACTTTTAGTTTTTTTCCTTCCATGTTTTATATTTATATGAAGTCCTAGCCGTACTATTTTTTTATTATATGATAACTGGTAGTACTGTCAATCGATCATTTAAATACAATGATGAGCATCTTATATCTGAATAATCCATTAAATAATGGTTATCTGTATTTATACGAATAAAAAGTTAACAAATATTATAATGAAGAAGTGAATCTGCTAATTGAGGAAATTTATGCAAAAGAATCGATTTCTTAAAAAGGAAATTCATTTATCAGGCTCTGAAAAAATTAAACTTCGTACTGAAGGTGCAACTGTGAAGCTTTCTCCTTAAATTAAGTAATGTGATTATAGAGCTCATGAAAGTGTCTCAAAAATTTTCATAATGTAAGATTTATATTTTTAAGAACTGTTCCATTTTTATGTTATATACCCTGTGAAACAGGTTAAATATAAATATCGTTTTATAATCATAATAAACTCTAGGTGTCTAAAACATATTCTGCAATAAAAACAGTTGCTACTGATGCTGGTTAAAGGACCCTTTAATAAACTTTGCGTTTTGTATTAAAATGCTTGGTTAATATATCTTTAAACACATATATATGATTAGTATATAAAGTTAGATGTTTCAAGCTCTTGTGGTTGGAAACAGTACCCTTGTTAAAATCTTTTCAAGTAGTGTACGTATTGCTAAAAATTGTAAGTAACAAGAATTTAGTCATATGCATGATGTTTCTGAAAATAAAATTAGAAAGTTGGCTAACTGTTTATTTATATGCATGAGCATATACAAAGGCTGTTCACTCATTTTTAGACGATTCTCGATTCTATATAAAATTTATCTGCTTGGAAATTTTTTTTAACTACACAACTATATTTTTGAAAGCATAAATTATTGTCTGTTAATTGCCATTTTTGTTTTCATACAAAATGGCGTATTTTACGAATCAAAGGATGGAAAACTATGTTTGTGCTCTTTTCGAAGAAAATTATTCGTACCTCGTACCTAGTTATTAAAAAACACTGTGAAAGCAATGTATGTTGATATCTAAAGCTATGATAGGTAATATTGTCTACAAGAAAGGAAAAAAGTCTTTTCAAATAGAAAGTCTGTCTTCAAGGGAAAAATTATTCCAAATACGTATCCAAGAAAAAATCAAAATATTTCGAATGTCGCAAAGGTAATATTTTTAATGTCAAAAGAAAATCCTAAAAATGAAAGAAAACTTGCAAAATCATTAAAGTGCTCACTGTCAACTGTTTAATGCTGATTTGAGTCTTTAAAAGGCGAAAAACACACAGTGTGTATCGCCTTTCTCTTCGACATATTGCAGGACGTAGAACACGAATTTCTTATGTGAAACATTTATCCGGACAATGATGGAAAAATGTTATCATAATAGATAATTCCTGGATGTATTTAAATGACTGCAATAAAAAGAGATCCATTTATTATCATCAGAAGGGAGAAAATTATTTTTAACATGGTTCAAAGCATCTAAAAAAAGTTTTTCAAAGGGATGTATATGATTGTTGCTGTTTTTTAATATAACGCAAATTAAAAATAAAGAGAGTGGAGAAAAATGTTATGATCAACTCCATATCAGGAATATATTTTATATCTAGTTTTCAAATAGTAAATACCTTCTCTTTACACACAAAGCCATCAATCAGTAGAACTGCATCAAGAGTAACAAGCAACCATACCCCCAAATTAACTGTTAATTTCCTGGAAAAAAGGGGAGCAAGAAACGGGTATCATATCCCTTTACTCATATTCCTATGAGATCTCCTGATGTATCCTCCATAGAGTTTTGCGCTTTTGGACTTTTAAAAAAGGGATTAACCAAACGTAGAGCTACAACCCTCTTTGAACTTTGTAAAGCTGAACTTAAACTCAAGCTAAAGCTGCTAAAGAGGAATAGGATGAAATACCTAACGCTTTGTTGTCTTGGAAATTACGGTGTAGAAAGATAATGAAGAAAAATGATTATCAAATAGAGCATTTAAAACAAAAAATGTTTCGTAAAATATTGCTGTAAATACAATGAAAATCTTCTAAAAAGAGTGCGAACAGCCTCTGTATGGCCAATACAGATAATAATATGATGTAAATGTAAATATAGTTAATCTAAATATGTTTTATGATTCTTGTAAATCTGGTTTTTTAAAACCTTTACTATGTAAAAATAAAGGTGCAGTTATTAAAGTAAATAAGTCTTTTTTTTTAATTGTATGTATAATGTTCAAATGTATGCTTATGCGAATTTAATCGCAAGCGTCCAATACAGATAATAATATGATGTAACTGTAAATATGTTTTATGATTCTGATAAATCTGTTTTTTAAAAGCTTTACTATGTAAAAATAAAGGAGCAATTATTAAAGTAAATAAGTCTTTTTTTTAATTGCATGTATAATGTTCAAATGTATGGCTTATGTAAATTTAATCGCAAGCGTATTTTGATAAAATATGGGAGTGTCACGCTGTCTGCAGCAATAAAGTCAGTGCTAGTTAGCGACAACAGAATCTTTCATATGATGTATTCATTATTAAAGTTTGGGTTATGTGGATATATTTATACATATATTGTCAGAAAAGTAATTATTCAGATTCATGGAAGCATATTTCTAATATAACTAAAAATATTCTAAAAATGTAAAGAGAGTTTTTATAGTTGTTAAAATCTAGACCTCTGTAGTATTAAAAAGTTGTGGGAGTTACTCTGCAAATCTTTTTTTAACTTTGTGTTTAATTGTTTTGCTATTATGCTCACTTACTAAACTCTTCACTAAGACTGGGTAGCGATGAGTTATCGCTAAATCTTGGAGAAAGTATTACAAACACGAACGAAGGGTGTAAAAGACTCTTAATAAAACTCAAAATACAGAACAGAACTCCCTCCTGGTGCTTACAAATTCAGCCAGCATTTATTGATTTAAATCGAAATAAGAATTTCAAACTTTAAACTAAGACTAAGGAGAAGTTAGTTAAAAAGACTACACATAGGTATTTAACATGATAACTGGCTCTTTTACCTACACCTGTGAAAAAAGCACTATCGGCAAGCATAACTAACACCGCACACAGGAACGCTTATCCTAAGATTGCAAACTAGTAACGCGGCCTTTAGCAGGCAGAACACGCTCTATCTAAGCAATCTAAAACATTCTTCTAAATAATATCTCTTTCTATCTCATTTACATCTGGTAGGGAAACGGAAACGATGAGTGACAATAAAGATCCAAAACATAACATAACTGATTTGTGAAAGTAAGAGTAGCTTCCTTACAAGCATTAAAATATTTAGTTTTCGTGAATTTAATCATAAGCTGGACTATGATATAATTAAAGTCTTTAATGCTGTTGGCAGCATAAAAAATAGCGCAACTTTCATTCATTTATTATTTATCTATTCATTATTTAAGACTGTTTTTAAGTAATAACACATTTCTTAAATCTGTATTGCACTAAAATGCTTGATCTATCTGAGTGTAATCATATGCATGATTATGATATAATCTGAGTGCTTCACACTTTGCCCAGAGCAATAAATGCTAACTATATTTCGAATAAACGGACTAAGAGAATTAGAAATTCAAAGAAGGTATGTTGGAGCTGATATATGAAAAGAATGGAAGTGAGTTAAGCCACTGAACACTGGTAATATGCATTTGAAAAATGGTAAATTTGATGGTACTAAAAAAAGTTGAATTTAAGAATTTCTTTATACATGTGATATAAATAATTGCTAGTTTCCTCCAAAAATCATCCATGAAAGTAGACATAGACGTAATTAGAGTAGGGAAAAAATAATGGTGTAAATTAACCTGAGATTTTAAAATATGATGTGTATTAAATATCAGAAGTTGCAAGAAATATTTTGTTAAAAGTGGATAAAATAGTGAATATGTCTGTAAAATTATAAATGACATTTTTGAATGTGCTTAAAGGTAATTGTGATTTAAAATTAAGCATCATGTTTGATAACCTTAAAAATATATGAGAAATAAATACTGATATTCATTTATAAATGATATTTAACTGTATTTTTAATATTGTGGAAAGAAATTTATGCATAAAAAAAGCTAAATCAAATCATGTAGATTATCAATTACCAGAAAATATAACAAGTGCATTAAAATTTATAAAGAAGTATTAGAATACTCAAGAAATTATAATAATTCAAAATGTTTAAAAAAGTTTATTAATGTCTAAAATGAAATAAAACATCATGAATTTCAATGGTAAGTCTATGATAAATGAAAACAGTACAATAACTAAATTAAACTAGAATTATGAAATGCTAAATAAGGGGGAAAATGATTAAAGTAAAAAAAGTAATTAACAGTTATAGACTTAATTTGCTTAATTTAAAAAATATTAAACAGTGTACAGAAGATATTGTTAAACATCTAAAAGAAATCAGAAATAAAATTAAGTGAAATAGCTAATATTATTAATAATACATGTTTCTTTGTAAAGTGTGTATATAACAAGTTAAAATTAAGGAGTGTATAGAAAACTATAAAGGATAAAATTATCCAAAAATTTTAAAATTATGTTTGATATGCAAATGATATAATAAATTACGATTATGTATATGATGAGAAAAGGTAATAAATAAGTGTAAAATCAGAATATGTTGAAAACTATAAAGTTTAAAAAAGTGTGAAAGAAGTTAAAAAATTGCATCTAAAATTAAATAATGTAACAAATAAACAGCGGGTACGTGATCAATTTCGTTTGTAAACTATAATATGTAAGTTAAAATTCAAAGTATGTTGAAAATTATAAAAGGTATGAAAAACAAAAGAATCTGTGTAAAATTAAATACAATATTCCAAATTAGAATTACACCAAATAAATATATAAGTATTAAAAATATTAAAATATAATATTATGAACAGAAAATATAAGTTAAAATTAAAAATTCATGGGAAACTAAAAAGAATAAAAGTTCCAAAATAAAATTAAATAATTTATTTATTTATTTATTTTTGTATAGAAAATTTAATTCTTAAAAATTAAATAAAATATTCCAAATCAGAAATGTTAAGTATTAAAAATTACAGCAAATAAATATACTATTATGAACAGAAAATATAAGTTAAAATTAAAAGTTCATGGGAAACTACAAAGAACAAAAGTTTCAAAATAAAATTATGTAAAATAATAAATTTATTTATTTTTACATAGTTTAATTCTCGTTATTTTTTCTTTTTCGTAACAGCTACTGTTTCTAGAAAAGAGCTATGAAAGATTTAAATGATAGTCTTAAAAAATTTCCAAAATATATAATTCTCTTTTTTGTCAACAGAGGACACCATGAGCATTTTCCAAAAATAAGATAGCCACTCATCTGATGCCAGTTTTGAAAAACTAAATTCAAATGCCAAACCAAAACTGAAGCAAGAGATCTACAACTCATCTTAACCAGCCTAAAACAGCCCACCTCCACTTGTGATGTCGTGGATGAAGTTATACGTTGTACCTGTGATATAACTGATGACATTGTACCTTGCCATGCCTTCTTTGTGACTTCACTGGTCACGCCGCCAGCTTCTCTGATGCAAAACTCCCATTTTACCCCTTCTGCGGACGACAAAGTTATTATTTGAATACTTGAGGAAATTTTAGCAAAATATCCATAATAAAATTAGATATGTTTCTGAGAAACAATTTTAGCTACTGCTAATATTATAAAAAGAGAAAATAAAGAAAAAAATCATAAAACATTTTAAAATATTGTCAACGTAACTTGCAATGAATGCAAACAAAATTGCCTCACCGACTTACTATGTTAAGCGGGGCTTCAATTGGATGGCCAGAAAGGTGTCGCCCTCAATTCCTATACCTATACTTTAAACTGGCGACATTTTTTTAATTCGACTGGATTCCCACTAAAACCCATCATAATGCATGATTGTTAAAACACTCAGATGGCATATTTACGTAGAATATATTCCAAATTTTAAAAATTAGACGTACTAAGCAATAATTTTGTTATATTTACAGGCAAATATTTGTAACATTATATAGTATATATAATTTGTATTATTATATTGATAATTTAAATAAATTCATAAAGACTGGAATCGTTGAGCATCATCTTCCAAACAAAATAAAAATACGAATACTTAGCACTGTAATATTGTAGATGAATCTTAAAAATAGGCAAGACACCCTAGGATGAAATTATGCAAATTTTATGGAGTATTTCTAAAGTATCATCTTACTTCTGTCCTGAGTTAACTCTTTTCTTTCACATAACATTCTTTCATTTTCCTCTCTGTTTCAAAATTTCCCATTATTTTTAACGAATTTTCCTATGACAGTGCAGTATGGCAAGATCATTAATTGGTACGCCTTTTTTGGATGATAGCAAAAAGGCCAATTTTTGAACTTCAGGCTTCCTTTTAATAACTCAGTTTTTTCATTCTATTACAGAATATATTAAAAGAAATTTGTTATACCAGTGTATCAACACATGACAAGTTACTGAGTTTTGAACATAGTAGTTTGTGTTAGTAAATTCCCCCTTTATAAATTTGAACTTAACATGAAAAACTTGAATTAAACACGAAAATTAACTGAGTATTATTGTTTATTGATTTTTTTTTTTTTTACCTTATGAAAATATTGTATGGTTCAAATAATCAGTTCTGGTTTAAAAGAAGAATGCTGAAAATTTCTTTGACATTTACTTCTACTTTTAGGTGCGCGAAAAAACAAAATGCTTACTGATAATTTATGAAGGAAATAGAAATAGCAACTACAATTACAAGTAAATTACCCAAATTTTGAGCCGACTTAAACTTTTACAATAGGTGTTGCGATTAAAGAACAGTTAGCAATTCGCATAAAAGATTTATTTTACAAAATGTAATACGTATGACACTGATTTTGACCCATTCATAAATTTCAATTTATAGGAGGTATTAAATTTAAGTATTAAGGTAACTGTGGATGTTAAAAAGTTAAATATGATTTTGGAACTTGTCATTAAATTTGGGAAAGGAAGATTCAGGGAGGGACTCTTTAGGAATTCTTAATTTGCAGTTTAGTGAGCACTTGACAAACAAATAAATAGAATATGTCTGGTAGATTCTTATGGTTCACTATATATGCTTGAGACACACTTCCTAATGGAGGCGAGAATGTATATTGGTCTGTAAAATATAAATCACTACTTTGCAGTTTCTTTAGCAGAACACTATTCTTGATTATTAAAAATGAACTTGATTAAACTTTTTCATTTCAGGTATGTAAATAAACAAACTCGTCATATTGTTTCATAAGTTTCTTCATCTGAAAAATTTCATTCATGTAAGTACATTCTGAAATCACTGGACAAATGCTAACTCAAACCGTGATTCAGTTTTTAGATGTTTAAAAACTATTTCAAGGAGACCAAGTGACACCAGCCCTAATTTCGTAAATAATTACATTTCTAATATATTCGGGTGCTAATTACGAGGAATTATGTGTATGAGTCTGAGAAAATATTCAAATCTTAGTCGTTGTCTTTCCCAGAGTACGACTCGACCTTTAAATTACCAAATCGATGTGTTTACCATTACATGGTAGAAGCACGCGCAGTAGTGTTTCCATTCTGCGATTCCTTGCAGCCTTCCTTTCTCTATGCATTAATATCTACGGGTCTGGTTTAAGCTTGCCGATTTATTAATAAGTTGTAGAGCAATTAGGTTATTTTGAAGTAGGAGACATGAAAAATGAGCAGTGCCCTCGCCGGGACTCGAACCTGGACCTCTCGAATACACGCTAAGTGTACTACCGTTACACTACGAAGATATGCAGAAAGAAGGGAGAAAATACCTTATATACTCACACTTTTAAAGGGTGACAGCGGATTAGAGGACTCAATCGCCAAATCCTGGTGGTGAAGAATCATCATCCACAAACTTTTTTAATTCGAGCACCACAGTAGAGATTTTTAGGTTATTTTGAAGCAGGAGACATGAAAAATGAGCAATGCTCTCGCCAGGTTTCTAACCTGGACCTCTCGAATACACGCTGAGTGTGCTACTGTTATATCACGAAGGCATGCAGAAAGAAGGGAGAAACTACTTTATAAACTGATGTGATTAAACTTTATAAGCATTAATAAAAGGTGAGAATTAGGTAGGTCTAATAGAAAATTTAGATAAGTCTTCATTATGCCATTAGTCTAATGAAGACTTATCTAAATTTTGCAAGTACATGCCAATAGTTATTGTTATTGCAAATATTTATTGAAAATTTGCCAAATTTCAAGTTGCAGAGTTTTAAGAATTGCTTTGATTTGCGCACGTTCTGGTTAACAATAGGTTTATGTTAATTAATAATTTTTTTATTATGTAATGTCTAATTAAGCAAACCCTCGCTTTAAGCAGCTAACCGCTCAAGTATTTGTCAAATAGATGTCAGTTACAGCCTAATGCTTATAATTGCATCAGATGTAGTTAATAGCAACATGAAAATGGAAAAAAGACATTTAATATGAAAATAAGGATATTATTTATGATAGCAAGATTGTAGACTATGGTTCAAAATCATCCAAGAAATCTCTGTAGCAAGTTGTAGTAAAGATGCCCAACTCGCTAGAATGCGAAGAAACAACTTCGAGTAGTAAGTGGTCACATCATTCACCAGTTGATCGAGTTATGTAGGATTCAGCGCCCAATCAAAATAAAGTTGAAAAACGTTCTTGCAAATAAAATTTTTAATATAAATAAAATTAAATATTGTAGAATGATGAAATTATTTATATTGCTTAAAAATGTAAAATAAAATTGATATTTTAAAGAAATATTGGAATATATTAAGGGGTCATAGCTTAATATATACAGTACTTAAGTACGAAAAAAATTTTTTTTCCATTAACGGACTATATGCGAATAGGAGAATAGGTGTGAAAAACTTAATATTTTTAACACTGTCTGCACCATGTTCAATTTTGGTGGTTCATTATTTCAGTAAAACATGGGTTCTACTTGAAAAGTTCCTTCTGATTGCTGCTTGGCCATTCATTTTATATAAGTGCCAACTCTTTTATCTAAGTACCTATACAGTGTCTTAGCAAGCGGAAGGCGATTCGACCATGGCAGCATTTTTCACGTGAATCATTATTTTATGACGGTTAGTCATGCTGATTATCGATTCAGATGAAGACTACTAAAAATTGACATGCAGGATAAATTTGAAATCAGGAACAGTTTTTTCTATAAACAAAGTATTCAAAGAATTCACTACGAGATTTCAGAAGTCATATACTGTTGTTATACCCTTTATTCCAGCGAAACTTTCGAATGTAATATATGCGTAAATTATGATTACAGTGACATTAATGAGGAGGGATTCCTGGTTATGCAGAGAATTATTTCAGAGTGTTACTTCCGTTATTGACAGGGAAAATGAAATAGCGAAGTGGAATTTTTGCAATGTATTCTAAAATGCAGTCTCCAGAACAGTAATACTACTGCGAGCTTTCCTCACAACTGCTGTAAGTGTTGCTAGTTGTAAGAAGAATTTTTCTAAACAAAAACCATTTAAGAAGCACACCATCTACAAGTGTTTATTTCGTGTCTAAGAAACTTTTGTATGTTGTCTGCATAACAGCTGAAGCAATAAAATATAATTCAGTATTCCATTGATGATTTTGTTAAAAAAAGAAAGAAACAAGCAAAATTATAATATAATTTTTAAAATGTTGAAACTAACGTTTTCTTGAACAAAATTATAGCTTTAATTTATTTCCGTATATGTCATTTGGACATTTTTTAGTTATTTGCTTGAGTATCGAAAGGGGCGGCAAATTCAGGGATCTTCCAAGTGGAAAAAGCCCCGACTACCCCCCTAATGACTATACGTAACTCTCCATTGAGGTAACATCCGACCTTAGATCTTATAGACCAAATGGATTTGAAGCCATTTCGACGACATTTATTGAGTCTTAGAAAGAAAAAGGTTACACAGACATGCAAGATCCTAGTTTCTTACATTTCTTATGATATGTCTTTTTCTGAACATAGTCTTTTAGTGCTTCAAGCGATTACTAATTTGCACATTATACATATATGCACATAATAATTCGTACATGATTTGCACATTAATATTTAGTGTATAATTTGTTTTTACAATTGTTATGTAAATCATAGACATACATTATTCAGTCCTTAAATTCAATATATCATTCATATATGCAATAGAAGGTTTTAGGCCATAAAACTTATAGATAGTTTGAGAACATACAATTCTTAGATATTCAGTATTAAAGAATATAGTTTATAGGTATTCTATAGCTCATAATCCAATATTCATCATTTCCAATAGTCAATCAAAACGGTATTTAATGAAAGAATTCTGTGACAGAGGGATCCAAAATAAATACTTCCTCCCTTTATAATATGCTCCTTTGGGAAATCTTAGCTGTGTAATAATTGCAGTTGGTTTTGTTTCGTGCAGTATTCTGTGCACCACTTTATTGAAAGTTAGACTGTCTTTATTGGAAGTTAGAACTTACCAATTTTGTACAGCTGGTCTCTTAAGCCAAATCTCGATAAAGGGAAGTTTATGTTTTTTGAAATGGTTCAGTGAGAAAAGGATTTTATTATAAAGAACATAAGGGTCCTGAAGTTATGCCAAGTCTAAGAAGTATTCACGAAGCCTTCAAAGATGTGACTAGTTGTTGGAATAGATTTTCATGAAATGAGCTATAGAAATTTCAGAGAAACTGAGTTATCTGAGACTAAAACATCGCTAAGACTGTTGAATTGCGGTACCAAATATGTACACTGCAAAAAAAAAAAAAAAAAAAAACGGGGGGGGGGGTGTTAGTTCTATTTCTCCCGTTCTACTCGACCGATTGACAAAATTCAAATTGCGTTTTTCATGTCTCGAAAGCGCGACTTAGGATATGTATTAGATTTATATATAGAATTGTTCTAACATAGGTATTTTGACACAAAATCGGACTTTTTCTGAAAAAACATACCAACTTTTTTTCTACATTTCGATTCTACGTTTCAAATTATGCCTAGATTTTGTAAAATTTGGTGCGAAATTTACATAGAAATTCAAAAATTTATCTTGGTAATGTTTCCAATTTGCGCCAAGAATAATTCACTTGGCGTACTTCTTAATATATGGTAACCAATTTTCCTTTCTCTTCCATTAAATGCCGAAACGAAAAAAAAGCCACCTCTTTCCTATCTTTTCACATTGTGCATGCGCGGGAAAAAAGTTACATCGTTCTTACGTTCAGATAATTTTAGCAAAGTGTCTAAACCACATTTGATATTTTATCACTTACAACAAATATGCCAAATTTCAAAATGCGCCAATATATAAATTCATGTATATCTTCGGAAATTTTGAATAAAACGCTGTAATTTGTTTACAGGTATGTTTAGAAATATATCTACTTTAAGATGATGGTAAAAAATTTATAGATTATAATTCAAAATCTTTTTTCAAAAATTTATAAAAATTATTTAAAAATACAAATTAAAAAATAAATCATAAAAATGGGCGAATTTTATTTGGAATGAACCTGAATTTCGAAATGTGAAAGGAAGAATCAAATAAAATTAATAAAAGAAGAGAAATTAATAAATATATACCAAACTCAATGAACATTGAGAAGCTAAAATTTTGAGAGCTAATTTTTTAAAAACTACTTGTGCGATTTTTACAAACTCATGGTAGTTTGGCTAATTTGAGCAGTATATGAAAAATATGGAAAATAATTTATATATTATTTCAGAAAAAGGCCGATTTTGTGTCAAAATAACTATATTAGAACAATGCTGTAAATAAATATAATACATATCCTAAGTCGCGCTATCGAGACATGAAAATCGCAAGTTGAATTTCGTCAATCGGCCAAGTAAAACAGGAGATACAGAGCTGTTTTTTTTTTTTTTTTTTTTTTTTGTTGTTTTTTTTCCCCCGCAGGGTGCTTAGATTTTCTGGCTATTTCTGCGCAAAGCACAAAACTTTGGTTTTGACAGTGTCGAATTGGCTGTGTGATCCGTGGGATAAGTTGCTTCTTACTCTTGAGTGGAATGGGAACAGTTAATGCATTTGGCTGCTTCCTGGCATGATTTATTTGACTGATTACCCGCGCACCGCACGCAGACAGGCGATGTTTTACATCTAAGTGCTCTGGCAGTTGTAACACCGTATGAACTTTATGGAATACATACAAGAGTTGAAGCCTATATATAGGCATTGCCTCTGCGTAATGTAGATTCAAATCAAATAGAATCAATCTGAATCAAATGGATCTAATGGAATCAAATGGATCTAATCAGAATCAAATGGATCTAATTGGAATGAAATGGATCTAATCGGAATCAAATGTATCTAATGGAATTAAATCAGCGATCCAATGATCTTTCCGGATTACCTGTAGACTGATTTTCTTTGGTGAATTGCTTCTAGAGATGGAGCTGGAATATAGTTATTGAACGCTTGCTAGAGATCTTGTGCTTTTAAATATGATGGAACTCTAAATACAATTATCTGTTCCCACTGTAGATTTGGTTCATGCAATTAGAGTTCCTCTTTGAGAATTTTCCTTTTCTCTATGATTTTTTCAGGCAGTGCAAGTATCCTCTGTTTCTACAGAGTACTAATAGTTCGTTTGCGCGAGTATGGCTGATTTGTTGTATTGGAATTTTAAGCTATTTGCATTCACGTTCTTTGGCCAGTTGCAGCTGAATACTATTGGGTGAAATGTCTGTGCTTTTTTTGAGCTGTGATGAGTACAGCTTTCGCTGTGGTTTGTTAGAGCGCTTCTTTTTCCTTGTTGCCATGGTAAATGATGCCTCGTCTATTTTCTGATATTGAAAATTGGTATCCAGCCGTTGAGGATGAGAACATGTGTTCCAGGCAGAAACTAAGGGATTATCTTTCCAAGGAAGTGGAGCTGCTGCAGTCTCACTCAAAACGTCCTTTTCTGCTGGTTGTAAACATGATATCAGAACAGCATATTCAAGATTTTCCCTTGTTAAACGTTGAATCTTAAGTTCGTGTATGGCTCCTCCTTGTCTTGATTTAGTTATTTCTTGCTCATTGATGATAGTTCTAATTCCTGCAAAATGTTTATCGAGAATTTTCGAATCCCCATGGAAAAATTTATGCGGGCTTCTATAGAGGCTGTTCGTACATCTTTTAGGAGATTTTTCTTTGCCATAAAAATTGTCTGCTTTAAAATTTTTTAACTGCACTTATATATTTTAAAGTGTAAATTATCATCTATTACATGACAGTTTTGTTTCCATGCAAAATGGAGCTTTTAAAGAATTAGGGGATGGAAGGCTATGTCTTGCTCTTTCCGAAGAAAATTATTCGTATTTAGTTATTAAAAAATGCTATGCAAGCCATGTTTTTTCAATTCGTAAAGCAATAGGTAATATTGTCAACAAGAAAGGGAAAATGTCTCTTCAATAAATAATACAATAGGTAATATCGTCAACAAGAAAGGGAAAATGTCTCTTCAAGTGGAAAAATTATTCCAAATACATACCAAGGAAAAAACGAAACGTTTCGAATATGGTAAAAGTAAGATCTTTAATGTTAAAAAAAATGCGCCATGTCAGAGGACATTTGCAAAATGATTAAAATGCTCAGTGTCAACTGTAAATAAAGTGGTTAACGTTGACTTGGACTTGGGATAGCTGTTCAAGAGGAATGAGATAAAATACCTCTTCGGATACTACAAAAAGCTTTATTGTCTTAAAGAAATTACGGAGTAGAAAGATAGTGAAGAATATGAGTTATCAAACAGAACATTAAAAAAGGTATTAGGTAAAATATTGTTGTAAATACAATAAAAGTCGTCTAAAAATATACGATATTTATTTCGATATAAATGTTATCTTAGTTTTCAATACGAGTGGGACTTGAGAGCTCTTTGGCTTGCTGATGGGTTGGTTGTTTCTACAATTAGACGGTTTTCACCATGCTGTTGCTGTATGAATGCTGATGTAGGATTTAAGTTCTGTTACAATACTGTCTTGACTACGTCAGTTAAATTAACACTTGGTGTTAAATGTTGAAATGGGCTGTCTGTAGCGGAACTTATATAGTTAAGAGTCTTGTTAGCGACTCTATTACCGACGCGCAGGTGCCCATTACCCTATCAATGACTTTCTGTTTTAGAGTTTCTCTGTTACTCAAAAACTTGAGAGGTTATGGCGTATTTTTCAGGCCTGAAAAGGTTGTGGCCATATTCGTAAGTCGTGCCTGTAATGCCCATTTGCCTATCTGAGCCGCTTGAGTTATTTTAGAATCTTCTTTGGACGTAGTTGTTTTGAGTTGGTTTATTTGTAAAGAAATGGTTAAGAGTGATCTCTTTAGATCTTTTGTTGGATTCTAGAAGTGATTCAAGGATATTTGCACTTCTTTGTGTTTATGCTTTAATAATAGTTGAAGATTGACTTGTTATTAATGTATTAAAGGATTTTGTAGACTTTTTAAATTTAGACTTCTTTGAAAAATTATATGTAAGAAACTATAAGTATGTGTTTTAGTTAATGAAGTATAAAAGTTAAAATAGGTTTTTATAACTTTTTAATTCGGATAATCCCAATTACCCCAATTAGCTAATTTTTAAGGGAATTATTATTAAGGAACGTGTATAGTATAACTATTCTCAAGAAAGATTGTATTATTTATTACTGAAAAAATTAAAATTCTGTTGATATTTTATTTGTTTATCAAACAGAAGACTGATGAGATGAGATAATCTATTGCTACTTATTAGACAATGTATTTAGTTATTAACAGTCAATTCTAATAATATTTTTAATACATTTTAACAAAATGAAGTTATTTTATGATGTTATGAAGTAAGGAAATTAAAGGACGAGTTGTAACTACGATACTGTTACTTCGAAATTATTATATAACAATGAATTAATGGTAGATTTGAGAGTTGTTTATTAAAATTTAAAAATAAATGCTATTTTATGAATGAATTTCTATGAAGTTATCCAATCAAATTACGTTACAGATACAGGAACCAATACATATACAGAACTCAAACAAATACGTCTTTTATTGTTGATGGCTGAAAAAGGATACTGTGTCTATACTATAAAATCCTAGGCAACGAGTGCCTCTTCAATGCATCTATTTACCAGTCTTAATCTTCACTTTGCGGACATCACATTTCGCACTTGATCGACGAACCTGCCTGCTGTAATATTTTAAACGGTACCGAATAATATAGTCAAAGCTAGATCAACCATTAGGCAAAATAAACACGTGTTTAGAGCATCAATAAAAAGGGGCACCACAAAAAATTGCTTAGGGGCCCAAGCAAGGGGGAGCACCACAAAATTTTCTCATTTCCGGTTTTACAGTGGGAATTTGTGGTGCAGCTAAACCGAGACCTAGGGAAGAGACTCGTGTTGTATAGGAAATATACGAGGTGGCACAAAAGTCTTTTAAGAGGCCTCTTAAAGACAATCTGGCTCTGAGTATAAGCTATAGTCTAGTAGTTTATATATGATTGTCAATTTTCATTGACATATTAGATTGTTTTGTTTCTCTCTCATAGGTAAAGAATTCGGAAGCATAATTGTCACCATTTGCGGGATTACAAAAGCAGAATTTGGGAAAAAGGCCATAGAAGCGTATTACAATTTAGACTTTATTTTCAATTTTTTATACTAGAAAATATTGGGATCTTCTTTGACTGCATTATTTTAATTTCGTCTTAACTGATTTTAAACCGAAAACGTCAATAGTTTTAAAACAAATTGAATATCTGTTTTACTTAATTTACTATTTCAAGCATTGCAGTGTAATGAGTACCAAATTAAATTTTATTCAGTCATGAGTATTGTTTCAAAAATAACGTATCTGAAAGATGTGAATTAGAAACCTATATCAGAACTACTGAAGTATGTTTCAGTATTTTTAAATCAATAAAACAGAAAGGAATGCAGTATTGAAAAATCAGAAATTGTCTTTAAAACCAAATTAATTAGTTCATCCTTGATTAATTGTAAAAGAGTTGGTATATATGGTATATTGCTTTATATGCTTGTTCATATTGTAACTAGGAAATTTATTTTAAAAATATTGTAAACTGGAATAAAAGCGAGCAAACAACTAATATATCTCATATATCTTCTGTTTAAAAAAGTTTGAAATAAATTAAAAACGTTTTGAGAACAGCCTTAAATTTCAGCCATTGATTTAAAATAACTTAGATTATTATCCCATTCTTCAATCGAGCTATAATTTAAATTTGTACTCAAAGTATATTTTAAATAGAAAAGAAAAAAATTTCTTTTGAAAAACTGATAAATAAATACTTCTGAAGACTATGCACTGTCGCTAGATGGCACCACTAACCGAAACCATTTGATCTATGTTAAATCAAGCACAAAAGCAAACACTACAGAAAAAACACCTAATAAGTAGATGTTTTCTTTTTGCCATGCTTCTGTGTAAAAATGGGAACTTCACATCCTTTAAAGGGACGGTGGACTTTAAAAATTAGTTTTAAGTTTTTGTGTTTTCAACAAGAAATTTTATACATATTATAATGCCAGTTTATAAAATATATGTTCAAAATTTCAATTTATTTTAAATTAAAAAATTTTAAAACAAATAATTATTTGAAATTAAAAAATTTTAAAACAAATAATTATTTTAATTAAATATTTAAAATGCTCCTTGCGCGCTAATTTTCAATATTTTTTCCTAATTTTTCCTTTTAGTTAGTTATAAAGACTTGACAAAAGTTTTTGTGTATCCGTTATTGAATATGATGGATCAAAAATTTTTAAAAAGGATTTTGTGAACTTAAGCCCAGTTTTGGGAACAAAGTCACCTTTTTTTAAACATTATCACAAGATTAAACTTCTTAATAACCTCATCTCCAAAAATGAATACACAGATCTACTGTAAGATATAACAAGATAGTGTCTTCCAAATATCATTCATTTAACTAAAAATGAGACGCATGGAGCATTTTCAAGACATACGAACTGCGAAAAAATTTGTTTTGAGAAAACCGAATTTAAAGTTCTTCTTCAAACTTACCTTTAATACATGGTCATGAGAAACAGCAAATTAACTTTAAATATGAATATCTAGATACTGGATAACATTTTCGTATCATTTAATTATTTTTAATCTCATAATATTAAATTTGAGAAAAATAAACATATCGCAAATTGGTATGTGATTCGAAGTTAGAGGTAGAAACAATTTATGCATCATAGCAAATGAAACTTTTAAAATTCACCCGCATCATATATTTTACCTTCATTTGTTACATTTACATTATTTTTTAATGTTTTACAATATTTTTTACTATTTCTGTTTATTTCCAAGTGGGTAAACTTATCTTTTTGCTTTGGTTCAAGCGACGTTGATCACGCTTTTATGCAAAGAGTAGGGAAAACGAGTTGGCTTCCTCCTGTTCTACGCCTATAGCATTTATATAACCAAAATTAATTCATTAATAGTTGTCAATACTGACATTTCTAGCCTTTTTTAAAGAAATAAACACTTCTTTTGGTCAAATATATAAAGTATAACATTAGTAAATATCAGTTGAAATACATTTTTTTATATTTTCCCCAAAAGTTAAAGGGCAAAGTTTACGCTGTTTACACATTTTAAATGCTTGTAACTTCTTTACAAGAAAAAAAAAAAAAAAAATCAATATTTTTGTTGAGTTTTAGCTATTTTAAAGTCCACCGTCCCCTTAAATGTTCCAAAAAATTTAAAAAATAAAACTCAACCAAAAAGAAAAAAATTTTCCGATGTGTGTAATGCATACCGTTAATCCTTTTTTTTTTTTTTTTTTTTTTTTTTGCGTGTGCGTTAATTAGGTTACAGCCGAAAACATCGCGGACGAAAACGTCGCGGAGAAAACAACGCAAGGCAAAAACGTCGTGCTACAAAACATCGTGGGAGTAAACATCGCAAAGAGAAAACATCGCAGTTCTAAAACATCGCGGTACAAAACATCGTCGTCGAAAATAAAGCGGTTCAAAAACTTCGCAGTTTAAAAACATCGTCGTTGAAAATATCGTGGTAAAAAATAAAGTATCTACAAATCATCGCATGACGATAACATCGCAGACATGCTTTTTTCAGGCTTTAATGACTGTAAATGGATATTCCCATATTGATTTGTGATCGCAAGAGGGAAAGAAGGCTAATTTTTACTTTAATACTTTTTATTAACTAATAATTTTTTGCTGAGAAAATAAGAATGAAACTTAAGCATAGAAAATTAATGCATCTTATAGCACTTAATAGAATTTTAAACCGACATAGTTAACTAACAAAGGCCATTAATAAATCATTTTTATAAAGTTTTTACTGGTAAGTTTTCATGAAAAGTATAATCTATAATTTGCATTTAATTTTTTATGCTTAAGTATCCTTCTTACTTTTTCAGCAAAAATTTATTAGTTAATAAAAAATGTGAAAGTAAAAATTATCCTTCTTTACATACTGCGCTCACAAATCATTATGGGAATATCCATTTACAATTATTAAAACCTGAAAAAAGCATGTCTGCGAAGTTATCGTCATGCGATGATTTGTAGATACTTTATTTTTTACCACGATATTTTCGACGACGATGTTTTTAAACTGCGAAGTTTTTGAATCGCTTTATTTTCGACGACGATGTTTTGTACCACGATGTTTTAGAACTGCGATGTTTTCTCCCACGATGTTTTGTAGCACGACGTTTTTGCCTTGCGTTGTTTTCTCCGCGACGTTTTCGTCCGCGATGTTTTTGCCGCGAAGTTATCGGCGGACACCGTTAATTATAATAATGTTACAAATGTTTCTAATTATCAACCTGATGACAGATTTTGATGAAAGCACAACAAAGTGTAAAGTATTAGTACAGAATAAGAGATTTGTGAAGCCTTGATACTTTGTCAACTCTCAGTCTTTACTCCGCTTTTCTGTTGGGTTTTCCATTCACGCAGTAAAACAAATCGATACATAAATTGTGAAGAGATAATTTAAAGAAGCTTCATTCTCATCTTGGTCTTTCCAAAGCTAAAACAAAACGAAAGTATTGACCTTACAGTCAGTACTAATGATTAAATAGATTGTAGCTGTACTAGGAAACTGATAAGAAATAATTACAGAAATTGAACACTTTAAGAAACACAGCTACTTGCTTCTCACGTTAAACTGTTTAAAGTGCTATTTACTGTTTAACTTAATTAACTTAATTTGAAATTTCTAAACTTTTGTTTATAATATATATATGTATAAAGAAGTAAAGGACAAAAAAAAAAAAAAAAAACTATTTCGTAGGCAAATTTATTAGCAAGCTCAATAATTGAATTGTATGATTTTAAGTTCATTTTATTATAGTATATTATTAAAGACTTCAAGAATATACCAGGAAAATAGATGTTTAGAGCGATGACTTTGTAGAAGCAGACTGAAACACAATTATTGCAAGCAATTTGTTATTTTATTCAAGCTTAGCTAAAATTTTGAGGCCATTTTGAAATTTTCTTCACTGATTTTCCTTTTCTAAGTAAAACTGAAATTAGATTTTCATTGCAGCCATACAGAAACTCTAAAATACTATGAACATGTAATTGGAGATATCTTAATCGATTTTTTATCTTATGAACGAACAGCAAGGGATTACGACCTTACTACGTATTTAATAGTTCAGTTATTAATATGTCAAGATTTTACAATCACCAAATGACACAAAAAATGAAATTTTTAACACCAACTATATTATTATATGCGTATTGCGTATCATATCTAGAACCATTTCCATAATACTACTAAGTAAGACTGTTCAAAATATTATTTTATGATAACAATGTTTAGTTTTACTTTTTCACAGCAGATGGCGATACTAACCGGAGATGTGAGAACTTTCTATCTGAATAATTACTTAAATTTAGTAGCACAGTGCACTCTAAAAGCTTTATTTATATCAAAACGACGCGGAGAGAAATAAATAAAAAATCTGAATTTATTTTCGAAATAAAATGCTCTTTTCCCCCTTTTTTTTACCTGTTAGCAAAATTGTTGATGACATTCTGAAAGTTTGCTTCATTATTTCAGTTGTTATTCTGGATTCTGGAAGAATTGCAGGAGCATGGACTTTCTACCTCCATGAAAAGAAGACGGGGCCAGGTCTTTTGTTGGCCCCCCTTTCTCCTTCGTTCCTCCGATGTTCGTCTTGAGAATTGGCATCAAAGCTCATTCATGTGAGATGTTTCTGGGGCTTTACAAGATTGAGTTGTTGAGATATATCATATTTCATATATATCATATTCAAGTTACACACGGCATAAAGACACACCTACTCTGTTCGCCTGGGTTTGAACCCAAATTTGAACTAGCAGCATTCAGCTGTCTAAACCAGTGCTCCGCAACCTTTTCTCACCTGCGACGCACAAAAAATCTTTCTGGAATTTCGTGGCACACCAAAGAGTTCCGAGTTATCAAGGAAGTGCCGAAAAATTTCAAATGCTGACACACTTACAATCACACACACAACCACACAACAGTGAAATATATAAAAACATTTAAAATAGATTATTATTAAGGGGAAATATTGTCATTGTGTATTAAATACATGATAAAAATTGCAAAATGTCAAATACATGTATTTGATTGCGGCACACCTATATTCTACTCATGGCACACCGGTTGCGGAGCACTGGTCTAAACCACTCGACCAATGGGGGGCGGGTCTTAGAGAATTAAATAGAACGAATTCACTTAAATGCACGGCAAAATAACATATAATCAGTTGAAATCTTTATTGCTTTCTTTTTCGTTTGTTGACTTCCAGGGATCGGTTCACTTTTAATGCGGTACAAATTTTCATTGAAGCAATACGTCAATGTAGGTATTTGAAAATCGTCATCCAGACGGAGATTATACAGGCCAGAACTGTCAAATATCAGTTGCATATACGGTTACGTCTAAATAATGAAACTGTGACTTGATTGCTTTAAAATAAAACTGAAAGCCTCAGTGATTTTCTCCATCCTTTTGATTGAATTTTCAAGCTCAATCTGGGTTTTGCGGGTATATTAAAAATCTATTTACTATTTGACATTTACTGATCCTTTACTGGAGAGTACAAACATGGGTAATAAGTTGCATAATGTCTCAGTTTCTTTTCAACAGCAATACAAATTACTTACACTAAAAATCGTGCATAGTCAGTATAATTATATGAAAGGTGCAGTGGTATTAATATACATCATTAAAATAATATGTGAACATTTAATCGAAGGTATAATCAACTTAATGGAAAGTTAATAACTTCTCAATATCAATAGATTCAGTATCAATAGAAGACAGATAAATATCAATAGAAGATATATCGGCTCAGTATCCGTCAAATAGACACCAGTAGACGATAGATAGCTTCTCACTATCAATAGGAGTAGCTAATCATCCTGTTCAGCAATATGTAGACGATTTCTTTCCGAAAGCTGTCAACTAGGCCTGATATCCACAGAGACAAACGAGGCACGAGCCCAGATCCTTTCACTTTCACTTTCACTGCTGCATCCAAATCCTTTTATTATATTTAAAGTATGAATAACGTTATGTATTTTTCCAATTCTAGGTATCGGTTTTAAAAATATGATATTAGAGAAGTCGAAATTAAATATTAAATTTCGCATCTCATTTTTTTTTAATCCTCTTCTTTTCAAAATAAATAAATAAATAAATTAGGCAATGCGCCTTCCAAATTATTCAGAAGCCCAGTGTAATACAGAACTAAAATTCCAGAACTTAAAGTTGTAGTGTTTAATGAGTGATATGACAAGGTTTTCTAATGAATTCTAATATTAACTTTTAAGATGATTAGGATATATACCATTAATCTTCCATTACGGATGTCTTTGACATTTGAAAGAAAGTGAGGTTTTCAATTCTAATTTTCAGTCATATACTTAATTATTGAGTTGATTGACAATTTAATTACGTCAGTTTGGTGGTATCTGTATAGTTTGGCTAACGTTTGCAGCAAAATCAATAAAAATTATTTAGGCTTTTCCATATTTTCGAATTTTTTTCGGAGACAGCTAGACTGAGATCCTAGTTTAAAATGCGTAAATTTATGCATACCAAACTAAAGTCCTGAAAGCAAATGCTCAAGAAGATTAAATGAGGTTTTTTTTTTTAATAAATTTGAATGAAAAATATTTTATTTTGAGGTTATTTCACGAAATACTTTGCATGAAATATAATTTCCAACAGCGACAACCATTGTTTTGCAAAGTCTTTATCTCCAGTGCTGGAATCTAGCCACGTCGTAATATTATTTGCATTAATTGAAGGTGAAAAATATTTGCAGTTTAATGAATTTTTACAATTATGATTCTAAAGTAATCAAACTTTATGAAAATATGAATAGTGCATTTTTAGACTTTAAAACTTACGAAATTACTTGAGTGAAAATTCTTTCAGCATACCAAATGTAGCAAAATTATAAATACAGACACTAGTAAATCACGAAAGAATATCAGTGAATGGCAATCAAGAGGGTAAAAATCAACGTCGAATCATTTAAATTGTTTTATTAACAAATGCAAGTTCAAAATGACGTCAAATACCGCAGACTTTGAAATCAAATATCTGGGTTAATTTTCATCATATGAAAAAGCAATCTTTTGGCATTTTATTTTTTATAACGAGTAAAAACTTTCCTAAATATAAATATACGGGCCAAGCTAACGTGTAAAAAGTTAGATTTCGGCTTGTATACAAAATAAACATTCTTTTAATTTAAAAATACAAAAACCGGAATTTTTGCATCATTTAAAACATTTTTGTAATTAGAAGTATATGTCTACGACCAATAAAATACGGGTAAGGACTTTGTGGACACGATTTAAGTAACTTGGATCAGGCGTCCAAGTTTTTATCTCTTCTTCGATGTTTTTAGATTTGGAGCGCATTTGAAAATTTTTGGAAATACCAAAAGTTAAAAAATTATTTGCTCATAAAAAGTACTGATATATATAGATGATGGAAGTAAATGTTTGCCTATATAACGAAATGAAAAAAAAAAATAATATGAGCTTACAACATAAAAAAAAAAAAAATCAAAAATACCAAAGAAACAAAACTGAGAAATATTTGTTTTAATGGCCAACAAACAATGCACAGTTTGTAGAGACATTAGGATTTTTTGAAGCAGGCAAGATGAAAAATGAGCAAACGCCTTCGCCGGGAATCGAACCACGGACCTCTGGAATACGCACCCAGCATGCAGACTACCACACCACGAAGGCATGCCAAGAAGGCGGGAGAAATGCCTTATAAGTGAAATTAAATATATCAGATCATGAAGCCAAATTAGTAAAACTTAACATTTCTGTTCATATAAAGTTTTGTTGGCAAACTTATACACAAACTTACAAGTCTTGGAAGCATAACTTACTTTACGCAAATGTATGTTGACAGATAAAAGAGTGACAGCTAAAAAATATCCTCTAGACATATGGAATATAAATCCAATTTCTTATTTTACTTAAAATAAATACTTTAAAATGTTACCAATTTAACAACACAGCATAAAAGAGTAAATAAGAAATTTTCTCCTTCTTTATTGTGTGCCTTCATGATGTAAATAGACGCAGTCTTCCTAGCACTGGGAGTTCAATAATTCGAATTCTGGCGAAGGCATCGGTAATTTTTTTGTTTCCTGCTTCAAAATAAGCCTAACGAGTCTACAGTGGCGTCCGACTAAACTGCGGTAGACAATAATTCGACTGAATTTGGCGACCGAGTCCTCTTCCTTCTCAGTCACTCTTAAATCATAGTAGTGGGAGGAATGGTAATCTTATCCTTCATCATCGCGTGCTTTCATGGTGTAAATGGAAGTAAGCTTGACTAGCAAGTGGAAGGTTTGCAGCTCAAATCCCCACAAAGTTTTTTCTGATTTTTTTCCTGTTTCCTGCTCCGAAATAAACCTAGTGAATCGATAAGTACATTACTATTAAAATACCTACATATTTAGTTTTTGTTAGAGGAAAAAAAATCTATTACGGAAACCACATGACTACCACATACATTACGAAAAAGAACCTCTTTGAATCCATTTTACAATCCGCTTTGAAAAAAATGTCTTTTATGCCGCCCACCCGGTATAGTGGTTAGCATCACTCATTGCTGGGCCGAAGGGCCTGGGTTCAAATCCCGGATAAAGCTTGCATGTTTGTAAATGTATAGTATCAGTGCGGCATTGCGGCACTCTAAATAAGCGGAACGCCTATAGCCCTCTCGTGTGGTTTGGTGGAAGGTAAGAGGGCTGGAAGACCCTCAGACCCGTTCTCCGGGGTGCTCTCCATCAAAATGAGGGGGCAGAACTGAGCTAAATCTCACTGTCACCTAGAAGGTGCTCAAGGCTGTTGCCAACGAAAGGTGCAATCTTGCGTTCCTTGCCATGAGGAATTTTGTGGGCTTGGGCTGACTACGTCAGACAAATGAGCATAAGTAACAACAACAACAACAACAACAACAAAAAAGATCTTTTTAAAAAATTCCTTTATTCCGTTTTTACTTACGAAAGTCTCGCAAAAAGTCGTTCAGATGGATTCGAGAGTAGTCAAAATGGATATTTCCCTTGAAATATGATACAGGAAATTTTTCGCGATTGCAGAACTTTCTTTACTTGATACAGGGAAGTAATTAAAAATATGAAAGCGGATGTCCATGAATTTAACAATCCAGAGTTCATAACCAAAATGCGTAATCGCAGAGGTGCAAAACAAAACGTAGTGCTTGTTCAACACATCTTTTATGACACTAAGTGAATTTTTGGCTTCATACTTGAGCCAGTTGTCGGCATTGCAATTTTTTCAGAGATTTTAGTCTTTTATAGAGGCATTCAGGCTTGGTGGGACGTTCCAGCAGTTTTTGCTAATCAGACAGGGAAACAAGGATATTAAAGGGCTACATCTTAGACTTGTCGGAAGGTTTCATTCTTATTCGGTCTACAAATTGGAAAATTTTTATGAAGCACAACAGATCCACATTTTTTTCGAAACATTTTTAGTGGAATAAAAAAGTACTTAACGACTCTGATGTGCTGTTAAATCAATAAAAATCAGAGTATTTTTTTTTTTAGATATTAGTTACAACAATTCTAATTCTACATTTATTTAATTTTCTAAATTTAAATATTAAATATAATGCTATCATTTAAAAGCATATTATTTTTCATGTTTACACATTACGGGAACGTAGTTGCTGTCTGGGTACTCAATGCTAAGGGATCCCCTAAAACTTCCGAAGTTTGCAATAACTATAGTGTGTATTTTAATTATGGCAAAGCACACTAGGGCTATCTGCCTAAGGGGAGGGATGCCTTCGTGGAGGACTTTCTAAGGGAAACTGGCTCGTATACACGTTACACATGGGGAAAACCACGAAAACGCCCATGCAGCCAGCCCGTTTGCGGGATTCGAACCTCGAACCGAACTACCAGTGTTCAGCGACTTTACCGCTCGGCCGCTGGTGGGCGCAATAACTATAGAGACAGTATAACGTTACATGTCATGAAACAAATGCTTTACAATCAAAGTTACAAACATTCGATATTACAATGTAGATGATCATATAAGACATCACTCTGCGGTATTTTACGAAAAGCCAATAAAGTAATTCCAGGGATTTAAGTGCAGCCCTTAAAATTCAGACCTTTTTACGTTTACAAATGTCGACCAAATCTATATCTGTACGATGGACACACCAGTTTGTCCCACTTTATAAGGTATTTCTCCCGCCTTCTTACCATGCCTTCGTAGTGTAGTGGTCTGCACCCTGGGCGCTTCCTCACTCCTGTTTCCAAAAAATACCTAATGTACAACTACTTAAATTCACTGCAATAAGATATCACTGTATTTTTCTTTAAATTTCTAAATAGTTCATTTAAAATATATCTATATTTGAAGTTCTGAAAATTATATTTTAAACACAATTTATGAATGTGTAGTTGCTTAGAGAACACATATTTCATTATAATGAAAACTTTAACATCAGTTAGAAAATTTATTTTTCTTCGATATGTGTAAAAGTTTTAACATAGAGCGCTTTAAAGGAATAAAGAATATTTCCTGAACGGTTGATCGTAACCTCATTGTTACATTTAAGAAATTAATAAAATAAGGTAGGATTTCGGATGAGGATAGTTTTGAGTACAGTTTTGACTTTTAGCAAAAAGAAGCAAAATTGGAATTTTTATGCCTCTAAAAATATAAGCAAAAGAACATTTTTCATATTTTAATAATTAAAAAAATGTCTTTCTGCTTTCAAAATTACCTGAGAAGGTATTAATTAAAATTTTTCAAAGGGTATATAAATGTCTTTAAAGACAGCTACTCCAATAAGTTTTCGAATGCAGGATTTTTGAAAGATAACTTTTGCGTCAGACAGACATGAAAGTATGAGGCCAGGTTTCAAATCCTCGGTCTTAAGAATTTTTAAAAAATTGAAAACTTCATGATTCAGTTTTTCCACCGCCAATAAATCGGCGGTTTTCGGCATTTGTTTTCATGAGTAAAGATGCGTAAGTGTCTTCATTTTGAAAATGCGTAAGGGTCTTTCCTAGAGCCACATAGGTGTACGATCAACTCCATTCAAAGCTATTTAGACTTTAAAAAAAAAAAATACCTGTACAGTCAGTAGGATTTTCAAAACAGGAAACATGTGCAGTACTCTCGCTGGGATTCGCAGCCGAACGTGCTTTCATATGCACCACGAAGGGACACGGCAAGAAGGGAGAAAATACCTTGCAGCCCTGCACTGAGAAAAGTGCAGTACTTGCAAACTGATTTAATGGGGTCTTGCATGTTACGTATCATCTCTAAAAAAGTAGTAAACCAAATTTGCAGACATTATATAATTTTAGGATATGTCATCTGATCCCATTTGTACATTTCATCATAAAAGTTTAAGAATTGATGTCATATTCAACATATATGACGAGGCCATAAATTATTTTCCTACGAGCGCTGAACCGCGGAGTTATAACAAGATCTAAAAATTAGGTCAGTATCTCTCACTGACCCTCAACTATTGTTTCCGACAGAAATAAGAAAGAAATATAAGTAAAAATAACTTTTGACGTAAAAAAAAAGAAGCAGTTATCCCTTATAAAAAGCATAAATTAAACAAACAAATAAATGCAGGAGAATATCATGAACCTGAATTAATTGGGATCAAGTCATTTCAGATAACACATGGTAACTATTTTTGGCAAGTAAAAGCAAAAGTAAATGATACGAGAATGTTGAGCAAAAGTATGCATTACAGTGCATAGTTTGCATTCATAATTGTTTGCAAATCTGTTTTAGTCATGAATGTTCTTTTGAGTTTTCGCTCATAACCTTTACTAAGAATTAAGCAACTCCAGTTTAGTGAGCAGTGTTGCAATTGGTGCAGTTTACTCTCTTTCTTCAATAAAGTAGGTCTGTTCATTGTTTTATACTCCCTTATTTAGCAAAAGAAACATAAGTTTTAATTTTCCAAATTTTTTAAAAGTTATGTCAACAATGAGCAGCTGGCCACACTTAAATTCCTTCACACAACGGCAAGATTTAACTAGGAGTATAACTTTTTTTTTTTCCTTTTCAAAATAATACACTAAGATTACTTGGCTCTTGGTAAAATATATATTTGTGTTTAAAGGTTTGGTTAACATGTTATTTTTATGTTAATTCTTTTCTGCGCCTTCTTTTCTTTGCTTCGACCTTTACTAGAACGCCATTTAAGTCAAGCTTAAATGGCGAGCGAAGCTAAAGTACAAGGAAAATACCGCATCAACGAAGTCTGAGAAGAGAACGCGACCTGTAGACAGATGAGAGATTTTACACATAGGGAATCGTATTCAAAGTCCCTTTGCTCTGATTGTGTTAGTAAGGAAGATTTAAATTATTGATTTATTGATTTAAATACATGAGTTACTGAAATCTTACATGCGACGGTTGCTATTGTTGATTAAGTTTGTAAACCTACAAGTGATAATCCGATAAACCTCTTAGCTAAGTTTTACTCTTGTTATTTCTAATGCTCCCGATTCTCCAGAAAGCAGTGTTCTGCGGCGTTGTGCTATTCTCGCTATGAGGCTTGTCACTTCGATCTTTAGGGCAGAGCTAACTTGCACGTTACTTTAATTGTGTAGCCGTTAGGTTAACTTACTGTACTTAGTTAAGTAAATTTCAGTACCTTTGATTTAAGCCATAATTGCTGGCTATATTTTGTAAGCACCAGTGGTGCCGTCTGTTAACTTTTATTTAAGTTAAATAAAGGGTTCTTTACATCTTTTCTCAGTCTCTGTGGTGCCTTTACAAGACACTGTGGTAATTCGCTTCTCGTCTTCAAAAGTTTCTTATTTTATAAGGTTACAAAGGAACGAAACGTTATATAAGTCGTCCTTAAAATACATTTCATGCATTTTGACCTAGGAATGTACCCTAAGAATTTCCGTTCAATGCTCGTATGAAAAGCAGCTCTAATTAAAATTTATATGGTTAATGAATTGCTCAATAAAATTACGAAAAAAACTGAGATTAATGAATTGCTTAAGAAAATTACGCAATTATGCAATTTTAATACCTAAAGCATAGTTTACTATTCGTGCTTAATGAATTGCATGTAAAGAAGACCCAAGAAACAACTTTGTAAACCTAAAATGTTGCATATTCTGAAACCAATATTAATCGTGTATGCCGTTTATTAAGTTATTTTTACACTCACTCTTCTTAATAATTTAATATTTATTAAATTCTCCTTTTTTAAACAGCGGTATTTTATTTAAGTGAATTACGAATTAAAAGCATCCATAAAAAATAATTAAAATTCATAAATTTTCTGATCATAAAATGGCTTAAAACAGTGAAGAGTTAAAGAAATGTTTCCAAAACACAAACAAAATATATTTTCGCTGTTATCATAAACCATCATTTAAGGAACATATTATAAAGTTGCATTTAAACGAAAAAAAATTTTTTTTTGCGTACGAGAATATTTATTTACTCTATAAACTACTACTATGTTTATAAACATAGTAACGATATACATGTTTTAAAAGCTTTAACGCAAGCATTGTTTCTATATTCGTAACCAAGGTGGTCAAAATGGATGATGCAAAATAAAAGCAAAGTACTTATGCAATAACCAAGACGAAGCACGATTTCACTGAAGCCTTTCATATGCCTACACTCCAGTCAGTGACAGAAATAAATATTGATTTTGAATCTGGATACTTTAAATTTCGCATTAAAAAAAGTCAAATGTTATTTCATAGATAGAGCAGCGAAAATAAAGAATAGGGACACATCGTTTTAATATCATAAAAAACAAATTCTGTACTACAGCTTTAAGCGTTACAATACGGTGAAGTATTTTCATATCGCATACTTTAAAAGCATTTGGCTATCAGCAGATTTGATGATTTTTTTTATGAAATATTTACCAGAAACTTAGTTTGTTGACTGAAGATAAAAAAATCTATTTGAGTTTATTATCTGTTATTAAAAAATATAGCCAGAATAATTAGTTTGAAGCACAGTTTAGGCAAAGATTATGTTAATGAGAATAGTAAAACTTAAAAGATTTATTTGAAGTTTAATCTTATACGGCATTTCTCCAGTCTTCTTAGCATGCCTTCGTAGTATGGTGATCTGCACGCTGGGCGCTTATTCCAGAGATCTGTGGTTCGATTCCCGGTGAGGGCGTTGCTCATTTTTCATCACTCCTGCTTTAAAAATAACCTAATGTCTCTACAATGTAACCGTTCAGGATTTATTTTGTGCTACACGCTACGTTCTTATCTTTCCTAAATCAATCAATTAAAAAATGCAAACTTATTTTACGAAAACGTCACAGAACGCTTAGAGTTATGACAGAAGTTAGTACAACTTGTTACTGTGATGTCCGTTGACCCTTCTTGCACCACTACTCTATACTTCCAGACCAGCTGTTTGCCAGCTTTAATTATAGGGAATAGGTAGATTCCACAAGTACCAATCTTGAGAGATCCCGTGTTCTAAGAAGCTCTCAAATTTAGGCTAATTAATTAAAAAATAATAAAAATATCTTAAGAGTTAAAATGAGGAGTTCCCCAAAATTTCAAGTGAAACAGCTCCGATTTCATAAACCCGCCATTGACTTTAACATGAGGATATCCGTTTCATCCCTATTCGCTGAGAATTTATTAAAGTTGACTCTCTCTGTCTTCAGGAAAAGGGTAACTGGATATTTTGTTAACAGCACAGAGCGATATATGCTCTACGAATAGATTATTACTAATTTTAGTCTTGAAACTAACTTTCAGTGAATACCCTATAAGGAGTTTTCTCCGTCGTAGTGTAATTGATAGCACATCTGATCAGCAATCGGAAGATCCGCAACTCGAATCTTAACGAGGGTACAGCTGATTTCTCACGCATCCTGGTTCCCCCAAATCTAAAAAACTCCATGGTGGTGTCTGAAAAAATACAGTAGACGATAGTTCGTCACCATCAGTCGTTCCTTTAAGTGGAAAAGGGAAAAAAATAAGGATCTTCTTCCCCTTTACTGCGTGCTTTCGAAGTGTAACTGGAAGCAGGTCCGGCTAGAGTAGGAAGATCCACGACTCGAGTTCTGGAAAGGGCATAGTTACCTTTTAAAATTTCTTACTCTAAAAAATAAAGCAACTCTACAAGTAATAAATTTTATGTTCTGTAACAAGTAATAAATGTTATGTTCTGTAACAAGGAAAATTCTCCGTTTGCATTGATTTATTAACCAAACAGTTCATAGCTAGACAGTTTATAGCTAGCTAGACGTCATAAAATATCTAACTGAATCCCAAAAGTGAAACAACGAAGAGCTATCGAGAAACTAATTTGAAAATTAATAGGAATATAACCCACCCTGACAATTACGGAATAATGGAACATTCTGCAGGCATCCGTTTTGTAGGTGCCCTTTCTCATATTTTCTCCTTACACAAGAAAACCTCTGATGCCCTACAATGCATACACAACACTAAAAGCATTTCAAATCACCAGTAATCACCTGAGCGCAATTTAAGCATCCAATAATTATCTTGGAACTAAAGCCTAAACTAATTGGCTGATTAAAGGGCATCAATCAATAGGAAGAGGAAGTAACAGAGATGCATTAATCAATACCGGGACGAAAAAGAATGCTTCCTGCTTTTCTTGTTTTTTTCCAGCATCACTGTAATAAGGCATTTTCCCACATTACAATTCCAAAATGAGCATAACAAACATACTCCGAAACTGAATGGAGAAACTATACGTCTGAATTTCAGCATGTAATCAATCCATCAGATAAAAAGCAAAAGAAAATTCATTCACTATATTCAAGAAAAAATTTGTGTAACATCTTGGATGGTTTGCTGAAATATGTTGCTTGTTATTTTATATTTATGACTAACATTAATTGCTTCAATGATTACAGTTTTCCAAAACTATAATTATAAAGGGAGTTTTGAATGAACTCGTTCGTTTTAAACATACACGAATCAAAGGTGTCTGTTTAATAACTGGAGTAATACATTATAAGGATATGATAAGATCTAGAACTAAACATCTGTAGAAATTTGGTCTGGTATTTCTCTTCATGAACTCAAACGGTACATTGTGTCAGTATTTAAGGATGTTCCAGGTGTGGGTCTTGGTGTGAAGTGTGAGATTACCAATGTTAAAGCTGAATTTTTTAAAAAAATTAAGCAATACCAAAGTAATTTTGGAACAATCAGAAAAATAAATAAAATATAGATTGTTTGATTAAAAAGCGGAATTCCTTTTTTCATAAGCATAATTTCTAATCACGAAGTAGGTTGCACACAAATATAAATCTACTACTTTAAGTAATGGCTTCAGGAAAAGATTTTTTAAATGTTATTTGTTGAGCTAAGCAGTCAGTTTATTATAGTAAAGCAGTCGCAGTAGCATTAGAAGGCATACCTTGAAGATTTTCTAATGCAAACTAGTTCGTATTACCGATCCATGCAGAAAAAAAAACTACTAGAAAACTCTCATATAGCGAGATAATTTAAACAATGCGAATGCGGGACAAAATACCAGCATTCAATGGTTTTATCCATTTCATGTTCACAGGCTTAATGAAGAAATGAAAAGATTAAAAAGAATTGAATATTTTTCGTCTCAATAAGCTTTTAAGTTCTTTTCTTTAAAAGTTAAGTTAGATAATTTTAATATGGCAAAGCATATAATGCTATCTGCCTAAAAGGAAAGATGCCTTTGTGGAGATTTAGGGAAAACTTTTCTTTAAAAATATGTAGTAACAGTTAACATTCATAACTGTTAAAAGGCATCCTATGTTTGGGATTAGTTTCAAATTACAAGACGCAAGTACACTTTCCTAAACAAACAACTTCCGTCTTGAGAAATAAATTATTCAGCAGTCAAACAAAGATTGAAACATAGCAATTATTAAAGGTGAATTTACTTTACGTATGGCATTCGTAGTAGGTACTCAATTTGCCTTAGCTTTCCAAGAAAAATGCAATAATGTACACTGGTTAACTAGTTTTACAAATTTTGCTTTGCTACAAAGGGCTTTTTGCGTTTCTTATGTAAAAAATAAATAAATCTGGAGATTGTTTATAATTACTGTATTTACTGTCTTTTTTTTTTAATGTAAGCACAGTCGCTGTGTTTAAGGGAAAAAATACACAACATTTAACAATAAGAATACCACAGGAAAACAGACTTTACAAAATAAATTATGCTTTAAAAATCAACGACGAAAAACTGCCGCGAGAAATGCGAGATTCATCGGGGTTTTCCAACATCGCACAACAATTGAATTTTCACGTTTCCGTATATGGTTGCGCTGAAAATTTATATTTCATAGAAAACAATGAAGTTATAACCTACTTACTTTTAAATTTATAACCTAAACATTTTGCAATTCTTATGTATTAAACCTTGTGCTAGTTTGATAACAATTGGGTGGAAATAAGTGCTTATATATTTAAGACTTCTTATTTGGATGCATACTCAAAAACCTCTTTAAACATGGCTGAATACGCAAATCTCTAGGATAACATGTTCCTTTGCTTATTGCGTCATTTCCCCAACGTTCTAAAATGTATTGAGCTTAAGCATCTTATTTTATTTCTTTCCCGTTACTTTTGAAGACGGAAATCCTCTTACAACGTCATCACTTTGAGATTTTTTTGTTTTGTTTTACTTTGTTTTGTTCTATTACCATTTTAATTTTGCCCAAAACTTTCAGTTTACAAAGCTTTCTCACCCAAAAGGTTTCTAACAGCTTAGTGACAAGAGCAGAATCTGAATTCTCTAATTCTCTGAACATCTAGACTATTTTTCGTTTGTTTTAAATGGAAATGACAAATCAGTTTATTTTATTTTAGAAATAGTTTTGCCACTAAAAACATGCAGGAAAAAATTTAAGCAGGATTATAGCAACATTTTCTTTTTATTAAGAATGTAAATCAGGTAAGAAAAATTGATTCAGTCACATATCTTTTAACTTCTGAAAGCTTTATCTAATTCTCTACAGGTATTTGTTCTCATTAACTTCAAGAATATTAAAAAAAATCTAAGGAAATGATGAAACATCGATATTGAAAGAAAAATTAGAGGTAATTATTGTTTATGGAAAGCCAGTAGTAGCAGAAGCAGTTTTTTTCTAAGACAAACCGCATACCAAGGACATTTCTGCAGCTAAGGATAAATCCTTAAATTCAGCGCAAAATAGAAAGAAGAGGATTTCGAACACTTCTTTCTAAAAATAATTGACGTAATCAAAATCAGATTATGTGAAAATCAGATGATATGCAGGAAAATAAAAATAAATAAAATAGTTTTCTTTCTTTAGATTAAAATTTGATTTCAGTAGGAGAATTTAAAAATCAATTAATCTTTTTTTCTTCGTTTTATGTCTTTTCGCCTTTTTCATCAGTTCTAAACAAGAGTAACATCCTATAGTGATTTGGCTATGCAGTACCTCATATTTTATGAAAACAAATTACTAATTACAAGCTACTGTAAAGTTACTGTTAAGAAGAAGACTACGTACGTAAACTTTCTACACATTAAATGCAGGAAATAGTCGTACTTTTATAAATTCTTTTATATCTTCAAAGATGCCATAGATCCAGTGGAAGGATTTATTACGTTATTATATTATGTAGCAGATTCCGTTTTCAACATGATGCGAAGAACCGATTCTTAAACTGGATATCCTGTAAATCTATCTCCACAGTATTAGTTAATAAAAATTTAGACGCTGGATTTTGTAAAAATAGCTGTAGTTAATCCCTGACTAACATGATGATGCCTTGCATGGGAAATCCACAGAACTCTCCGGAAATTGTTTAAATTACATGTAAATTTCTCACAATATGTGATAATGTTTTGATCAAATTGTTAGAAAATTCTACTCTGCTCTAAAATGGAAATTTTTTTAATATTAAAGAGCAAAGATAGAGCTTTTAAAATTATAAGAAAATGAAGAATTTTTTACACTATGTTATGTAATTAATTCTTCAAAAGTGGTGGTAAACTTTTACCTGCAAACTTACATAAATGATTTAAATAAACATGCTTATATGTGATTTTGTTCATTAAAACTCTTTTATCCTATATTTATGTGCAGTAGTATCTTACAGAATTTTGATAGTTATACAAAAATTTCCAAAGGAAAACACATTTTTAGAAAGAATGTTCCAGCTTAATTATAAGCAGTGTGTATTTTAAGTAGGCATACAAAATTTGTTGTACAATTGTAAATGCACAAATGCATTATAACAAAACGGATTATTATTAAAAGGGAAAAGTGTTTTACACTAACATTTCCAGAGTTAATGTTAACCGAAAGGGGAAAGTATTGCAGACACTGACAAATACCCAGATATGCAGAGTAATATCAATACCAACAGTCCTTATAGGGAAAGAGGTATAGTTCAGATATTTTTTGCTTGCGGAACTCCTTTATCTCTTTGAAAATAAGTTGAATAATTTGACATATCATCAGTGTCAGTATCTGACAAGAGCTATCTTCTGCTAATAAAGAGTTTCGATTATTTCACCTTAAATATCAAAGAAGGTCACACTATTTTAATAAATGTGATGCAACTGTAACTGATTTTAAACTTTATAATGAAATAAATACAGAAACTATTCCAAAAAGTCTTAAAATAGCGTATGTATTTCGATGACGTGGAAAACTGCAAGTTTTTTTTTATTGTTCTCTCTGTCAATGTTATTAGTACAGACTGAGATGATGATAAAGATGTCTCTTTTAAGACAGAGGAAGACTTCTTCCTAACACGCTCATGTAATGTCTTAGCTAATTTTGAAAGAGCTTTAAAAATATTTTACTACCTCATTTGGCTTGCAGTGTTGTAGAGTGCTTATAAATTTTTTAATATATGCTACATACAACAAGTTTGAAAACTGTGATGCATATACAACTATAAGAAACATTATTAATTACTATTATTAATACAGTCAAACTCGCTTATAACGAGCGCAAAGGGACGGCGCTATTTGCTCGCTATAACCGAGTGCTCGTAAAAAAGGTTCGGGAAAAAATCATAAAAATTCATACGTACTGATTATATTATAAACACTTTATCTATTTTTTTATTTCTGTACAGTACAAAAGAAGCTGGTTAATTTGCTTTGAACTGCCTTACCGTTTCTTTCTTGCGCTATTGTTCTCCAGGGAAGACCCCCATGGTCCGAAAACATCGTCATTTGCACCCCTGGCTTTAAAAAATATTTGAAGTTTTTCTGTGCACTCAAACGACATTCAATATGTTGGGGGCGGTTCAGCTTGAAATTCTTCACATTCGTCGTTATCATTGCCGCTTTCATAATTTTTTTCATCTGCTTTAGCTTGAATTTCAGCTACAATATCTTCAAGAGTAGGTATCTTGAAAGTGATAACATGGGCGTCAACAGATGCATAATTCTCAAATTCTTCTCTACTCATTTCCAAATTTTCCAAGACGTCTAAGTTTTCTTCCTCTGTGATTTGCCGCTCTTAAGAAATGTCCATTCCAGCCTTACAGAAACAATTGGTAATGCACGTTGATATAAAGTTTTCCCATGCATGTTCATTAAAAGTTATCGCCTCGAGTACGTTTACATTAGCATTGGAGGTTGTTGCCATTTTTTCTTTTCTATCGAGAAGCATGAAATTCATCAAGTGCTTACGAAAGTTTGATTTGAAACTTCTGATGATCCCTTGGCCCATAACCTGGATAACACCTGTAGAATTCAGGGGTAAAACTTCAATCCTGATCACTCCCAAACATAAAGAAAGGTCGCCGTCACGTATGCGTAGGATTTATGACTCATCATTAACCTTCCGTGGACTTCGGAATATGAGACCAAATTTTCCAAGAAAGCATTGGCTGAGCTGGAGAGATGGAAGGTAACAGAAATTTTGTGAATCACAAAATTATTGCTCGCTATGACCCTGGTTTAGTCTTTAAAAGCGAGTTATGTTCCCATAGACCCATAGACCATTCCCATTGTACCAGCCAAGTACGAATATTTTTGTTTTTCTCATTTAATCCGCATTCTAGTTAAATCAGGGCTCGTTATAAGCGTGTAGTACTGCAATTAGTCTTAAACATAAATAAGCAAATCCTATAACTTTGCGTCCTTTTGTGCAGTAACTTTTACAATAATGTGCCGTTTTCATGAATAATACATTCCAAAATCTATTGAAATTGTATGAAAACGTGGCATATAAAAAAATTCTAATAATATCTAATTCATGCAAACTACACTAAATTTTAACTAAAAGAAGGTGCAGTAATGCGTTAACAATATTAATAAAATATGCTATATATATTTTCGGTGTACGTTTTCTATGTACAGTTTATTTAAATAAAGGGCCGTCCATCAGCTATAGTGGTTAGCGTCGTTGACTGCAGTGCCGAAGGGCTCAGGTTCGAATTCCGGATGTTTGTAAATGTATAGTGTCCGTGTGGCATGGGGGCACTTTAAATATGCGACGAGCCGAAGGTCCTCTCGAGAAGTTATTCGTAGGAGAAGAGGAGGGGGTCGAAAATCCTCGGCTGCCTTCCATCAAAATTTGGGGACGGAGTTAAGCTAAATCGCACTGTCACCTGTAAGGTGCTCAAGGCTGTTGCCAACGACAGGCGTAAACTTGCGCTTCTTGTCGCAAAGAATTTCGTGGGCTTGGGCAGACTATAGATCAGACAAATGAGCATTAGCAACAACAACAACAACAGCATTTAAATAAAGGCTTCTCATGTTTCAAACATAATCCTGAAGATACGAGGAAACAACGAAAAACATTTTACCTATTCCATAATCATACACTGTTAGGGGCGATAGAACAATACAAATCATGCCCTTCATCATAAGTAATGTAATATCGGCCCATATCTTGCACACATAATTATGAGTTTGCGCTCATATTTTGGGCTTGCTGTGGGGAGGGAGACAGTAAATTTGGGCTTTCTTGTATCACCATGCCCAGACGTGGCCAAACTGCGGCTCTCCAACGCCTTAACTGCGACTCTCGAGCTCTGCGATCAATTGCCATCTGCAATGCGACTTGTTTTGAATAAATGTAGTTTAAGTTTTTAACACAGATGGAATTTGAAATAGAACTCATGCAGTGGCCAGTTTCTTTATTAATCGCTAATTTAATTTCTGATATTATGTATGTAAAACTTTGATAGATTTCAAACGGTCCACTGCTGGCTTATCGTGAGAGCAACAAATACATAAAATTGCAAATAATTCTATTTCTGGTAGTTACTATTCCGGTTTATGTTACTTTTTGAATAAGTGATAGTCATCGGAAAGCACTAATACAAAGTTAATCTAAAACTAAACTTTAATATTTTTATTTAATTATTCCCCTAATATTTTTTCTCTCAAGTTAATTTTACTACAGACATTATCTATTAACTTTCCTGAGTGATCCCATTGTTTACAACAATTGAGTTTCATCTAGAAGATCTGCTGTTCGTTGTAGGATGCTACTTTTATTTAGTCCTTGAACGGCGTGAGTAACAGCTGAAGAAACCTGTTTCGCCTTGCAATCTATATAGAGCTCTTCTAATCTGTGGAAGAATTTTAAGAGGATTTTATTTTTGGTGAAGTGAACCTTCAGCCTCTTACTTGGTTAGGAGACTTGTCTCAATTTTCTTCAGAATTCTTTCACAATTAATTTCCTATCCTTAAGCAAGTCAGACATTTTTATGCAATTGCTTTAGAGATTTCTCAACCATTCACAAGTATATGTTTAATGAACACTTTTCCCATATGAAACTCTATTCGTAATAATTCCTTGGTAATCCTAGGCAGAGATCATAATTTATTTCACCAATGGTTGTACATGCTGAAATATTTGGAGTCGTGGAAAGAATCACTGGTTTGACAACGATTTTAATTCCCATTTTATCAAATATTGCTATTCCAGGTAGAGATCTTTTCACCTTAATCATCAAATATTCATACCAATGACGTTGCATAAAGCAATGAGGGATCAACAGAACACAAACGTATCTCTTCTCCAACGTTTCTGTCAAAATCGGCATGTTGATATTAGTGAAATCTCTTTAGCTTGTGATATTTTCTGATACTTTTCGATTTCTTGTTTCGTGACCTTCTTTCTTTCTATCTCGCACTAGGCTAGAGGCATTGTGCTGCATTATGTTACAAGCACTAGAATAGAGTCGCCAGTAAATATCGCACTAGGTTAGAGCCATTTTACTGCTCGGCATATCTAAAATTTGTCACCCCTCAGTACTGCTACTCTGCAGCTGCACCAGTTGCCCCGGCTGTGATGCCAGCTTTACGCTTCATTTAATTTGTTGATATTTTTGTCTTCCTAATTTTCGATTATCATGTAGTACGTCTGGCACATCCTTCATGAAAGCTTACTAGTCAAACGAAAGGTTGTACAATGATCCACTGCTTGATCACTACAAATTTCAGGCAATAATGTGAAATTTTGCTCCCGTAAACGTTTGATTTTAAGGTCTGATCTTTAATTTTCTAACGTATTCTCTGCCAACAGACTCCATTTCAAACTCCATTTGAGATTTATTTTCTGTATGCGGGTTAGGTAACCCAATGGAAAGTGGTGCTATGTAAACGTTAGGCTGATAATAATCTAATTTAAACTTTCTTCTGAGTTATTTTACTTAGAAATTCAAGACTAGACGGTAAGTCATTTGACCGCCTTTATGGAACAGGAAGTTACAATATGGTGGATCAGGTTTACCTATTTAGAAAGAGCTTAGAAACTAAACTATTGTGCAGACGTCTGCCGTGTTATAAAAGGCCTCCGCATCGAACTTCTGTGAATGTCCTTAGAAGTATGAAGAGTTGCGTGTTCGTGTTATATCTGAGTTTGCGAAATAAATTCATCATAGTAGTGAAAGGTATGTTTTCTTTTTCTAACATTAGTTTTGATTTTCCATGTATTTGAAAAATAACTCAAAATTAAGCAGTTAGGTTTCAGAATTCGGCTGGTAGACAGATGGAATATGTACTCGACGAAGCGTTTATATAGCCCAGCAATGAACTACTAGACTTACTATAAATAGGATTATGTATGTCCAGAATTATCGTAACGGTTAAAGAGGTGGAAGAGGTGGTTACGAGAATTTTCAATGACGCTCGTGAACTTCGTTATCTATATCCAAAATTATCGGGATGATTCGAGAGATAATTTAGAGAACTATCGGGACAATTTGAGATATAGTTTCGAGAATTTTCAATGATGCGCCTAAACTTCATTAGCTATGTTCAAAATTAACGGAATGATACGAGAGATAATTTCAAGAAGTTTCAAAGGTGCACAGTGTACTGATTACTGAAAAATTCTGGCCAATTCTGTTAGATGCCATGTTGAACTACTGTATCAGTCATGAACGATACTGATTATTCAAATACCCCTAAAACTGCAATCATATTCTTTTTTTTTTTTTTTTTTTTTTTTTTTTTTTTTTTTTTTTTTGATTAATTCTATACAGAGCATCAGAAAAATAGTTATTATAAAGTTTTAGGATAAACTGTTTAAAGATTTCTTAGGTTCGGATCCAAAGATTCGAATGACCTCAGTATATTGGTACTTATGTTAATTGTTCGGAGAAAAAAAATTAATTTTTGAGCAAAAGCCTAAACAAGTTTATAGCTTATTTTTCAATAACTATTCTTTCTCAAATAACAGTTTAGCTGCAGGGCGCGCTGAAGTGTATCATTTAATGTATAGACTCATTCATATCATAGTGTATCATTTAATGTATAGATCTAATAGACTGCTTATTAGTTAAAAAACACTCAATTGTCTTTTAATTAATGATTTCTAATTTACTTATAACATTCTTTTATATAATTGTAGACCAATGAATAAGCTTCCGATTCATTTTATTTCTACTAAAATAAAATAATAATAATTATAAATGGAGAGGTATAAAGGAAACCAGAAGAAAATATTTAGTTTCTCTGACTGAAGAAAAAACGCTCAGTTGCTCAGTACATGAGTTACAAATTTTTATTTTCTCGGGACTTTACTTTTCTAAACACATAACAGTAGATATAAGATGTGTTTACTCATATTTATATGTTAACGTGTTGCGAGGCCCCAACTTGTCAGCAACAGTGGTAGTGACTGCTATGAACTGTAAATTACACAAACTCGTAAGAAGGGTTTAAATCCCATTTTATTCCACTTTAGGAATAACAGCTGCGTTCACTTGACGCTCACAAACTACGCCTACCCGGCGGTTTAACAAAACAGAAATGTGAAACTAAAAATAAACGACAGGATGAATAAATAACGAGATCGCTACCTACGAGGCTCTAAAATCGTAACTAACTTAACCGCGTTCTAAGATACAGCTGAGATTCAGCAAGCTTACTGATTAAGCAGTTGAAGATTCAACGAACTGCCGAAATAGGCACACAGGCCGAAACGCGCGGTTCTTAAATTTCTACCTAGCAACCTTGACGCTCGCGATTCAAGAAGCACACATACAATCTCGTTTCCCTTCTATTTAAACTCAACTTACTTCTGCTAAAATTTGAATAGACTGCGCGTTCTACTACAATTTACATACTCTGGCATTGGCAATTCTAGGGGAAAGTAAAGGCTTGACAGGAAAGATAGCTTAAACTTAAAATAAATGTTAGTTAAAATAAATATAAACCCTACAATGTAATCATACTAATCACATATTCATTAATTTACTTCAAAAGTTTCTTTATAGTCAAAACGTGTCTCATTATTTTTGAAACGCTGTACATTTAAACTTGCGGTTCTCGTTTGGCCATCACATATTATAGGCCCATTCTCGTATAGCAACGAAAAGCATTTTACCTATTCTATAATCATACACTGTTAGGGATGACAGAACAATACAAATCATGCTTCTCATCATAGTAAGTAATATAATATCGGCCTATATCTTGCACACATATTATGAGTTTGCGCTTATATATTATGGGCTTGGAATGGAGGAGTGAGACAGTAAATTTGGGCTTTTGCGTTTCACAATGTTATAGCTTATTCTAGTATAGCGTAGTAATTTTGTAAATAATAAGCCATTTTCTTTTTCCGAAACGTTTTCAGCAGAGATAAGTCGTGGATACTGAATAAGTGGAAACGGGAGTACGACTGAATATTAAATATACATTACCATAGTAGTATTAACACTCAGATACTTGATCTTGAGATAAAAAAAAGCTTTAATGTGCAAAAAAATTATGATTTTTGATTACATGTATGTGCAGTTTTGTGCATCCAATAGGTATCGAGTTTTTGTTGACTTGATAAATTAATAAATAATCACTGTTGTATAATTTTAGCCCCCCCAAAAAAAAACCAATGACGCGAAATATGTATTTTTAAATTTTCTGTCGCGGCAACTTTCTCATTGTTGAACAATTCATCTTAAATCTTTAGAACAAAAGAAGCGAAGGAAAAATGCAGTTTATAAATTTAGTAAACGAAACGCGCGTGACGAAACATTAAACCTTTCCAAGATTTTCGTTATTTGTCAATTACGAAGTTATTTACGAGAATATGTCAAAATATTGTCAATTTAGTTGACTAAATTAGTGTTTTATTACTGTGTGCTGTGGACTAGGTGCATGGGAAGATCAGGAAACGAAATGCTTAATAGATATCCAATTTCATGTAAGATGATATCAAATACAGGTTAATTTCGGCCCACCAGCGGCCGAGCGGTAAAGTCGCTGAACACTGGTAGTTCGGTCCGAGGTTCGAATCCCGCGAACGGGCTGGCTGCATGGGTGTTTTCGTGGTTTTCCCCATGTGTAACGTGTATACGAGCCAGTTTCCCTTAGAAAGTCCTCCACGAAAGGCATCCCTCCTCTTAGGCAGATAGCCCTAGTGTGCTTTGCCATAATTAAATACACCACACCACAGGTTAATTTCATTTCTGAGTCACGGAAACGATCTCGATCGTGTAACTCGATGAGTTATAAAAAGAGAGATGAAAGTAAAATAAATCAATAAAAAATCAACCCACGGACAAGATAAAGATGAACTTGAGAAGATCGGTAATTTTTATGTAATGTTCTTCTAGATGATTTTATCCATTTTTTTAGTCAACTTTTCCCTTTTATGACTCAAAGTCACACGGGCAAATAAGCGACGGTAGATGAAACTCCAGCAAGTCTATTAATTGCTCACTCTCACGTTATTTTCTCATCGATAACTTTTGGATTTCTTGCAAGTAAAAACTTTAGTTGATTCTGTTTTTGAGATAACGTTACGATGCATTCTGAACATTTAAAGGTTTCTTATAAAAATATATGTATTATGGGGAGAAAAACGTATAATACATTTATCTACTCAAAGACACGAACATGCGTTCAAAGACGTACTGCCTGACTTTGAGGTTTCGAAACGAAATGTGAGAGATTTGCTCAGAATATTACTTCGTTTTTAGTGATTTCTGATATTTCTGGTATCTTTATTACATTTTATTTTGGCAACTAACTCTGCTGCAAAGTTAATCATACATTTTAGAACTATTATTCTACAGATTAAGATGGCAAAAGAGTGCTATGTAATTTTCGAGAAAAGAGAATTTCTAAATGTTGAAATGCAATATAAGAGCAAAATATTTCAGTATTTTTTACTTTTGTTATTTTTTACTAAATGAGCAAACAATTTCTGCAGAATATTATTCTGATTTCAGTGATTTTTGATCATTTTGGGGTATGTATCACTCGTTACTCCATTAATTAACTCTGTTGCAAAAACAGTCATACTATTAAAAATCAATCCTTCTGCATATTAAAACGACAAAAGAGGGTTTTTGTAATTTCTGAGAAAAAAGAATTTCTAAATGCAAAAGTACAATATCATAGGAAAATATTTCAGTATTTGTTTGCTTTTGTCGTATTTTACTAAATTAGCAAAACTTTTATTTAGATCTTTATTAGGCGTAAATATTGTGATGGAAGAGAGAAATTACGAGCATGTAGCTGATAAATAAAAAGATAAAATTCTAAACATGAATAATTAGAAACTGAGGATATCAGGTTCTGTGTTCCTCCTTACTTGCTTTGGGAACGTTAAATGTCCTGACTCGGAACAGGGAGCTTACTAAAGCTATGTTCAATAAATTTGGGAAGTAGACAATACACACAGGAAGGGTATACGAAACCCTTTATTTTTCTCTCTTTACAATGATTTCCGGACTTCGCAATAATGAGACCAACCACTTGTGGTCTGAACGTAAGAATATAAAAATATTAACTAAACTCTAGCTAAACTAACTTTGGATTAATCAAACAAGTGCCTAACTCCAAGATTGGCCGTATATTAACAAAAAGCCGTATGTAGTACAGAGAACTGCTAACACTACGATACGTTTAAAATTATCAAGAGGATTAAACCTCTGGCCTTGAAGGCAACCAGCAACCGAGTAAAACTATTATGGCAAGCGGCCTGCTTCTAATAGCTCCTTCCTCTCTCTTGCTTGGCAAAAAGCCACAACTTAAGTACTTGGCGTTCGCAAGACAAATTTGCATGAATAAGTTAAAGCTTTTAATTCTAGCCGGAAGTAGAAAATAGGAAGTGATAGTAAAGATTTAAAATAAAATAAACGTTAGTAAAACTTAGGATCCTTACAAGGATTTGACGAAAAGTATATATCGAGAAGGAAATTTTTTTAAGAAAAAGCATAAATTATTTACAAAGTAAATTTAAATGGAAGAAGAAATGTAAAAACCCAATAAAAATTTACTCAAGTTGATAAAGAAATTAAAAGAATGAAAAGTGTTTCTTTCTATAAATGGATGCCTTTAAAAATAAATATTTTTAGTGTAACAACAGTAAACTGACAGAAGAGTACCCAAAACTGATTCCCATTGGAATGCCTTCTAGCTATTAAGGAATAAAATTCAATATTTTAACCATTGTAGTTCCTGAAAAATGTAAATTTTAACAACGCGTAAAAGGCTTCATTTTAAAATATACATGGATCAATGAATCAAGTGAAAGTTCTAACTTCATTCCTTTTTGAGTCGCAATGTTTGAAGCATGGCTTTGAAGCATGTCATTGCATTAGTCAAAGATAATGTTTGTGCACTTTAGACCCGATATAAAATTCAGATATTGGGCTCAAGATATTTGTCTGTGTTAGACCGAAGCCTGAGTTATATGAAATCTACGGTGATGGTATTTTAGTTGAGAGTTGTGTTAATTTGCCACCTTAGTATCTTGCATTTAAGCATGCCATCCTAGGTTATGTTAACATGATATATTATACACACTTGAGTGTACTTATTGCATATAATAAGTTAAAAAACTCTACGCCTAAATATCTTTCGATTGACCGATTCCGGACCAATTGTTCCCATTTATGAAATTTAAATAAAAATGTACGCTTTCAGATAGATAACTCTAATCATTTAGCACTTTAATAGAAATACATAAAAGTAAAAGTTTTATATGGGCAGCGTAATAAAAAAGGCGTCTTTGAAAATACACCTCCTTATACCATCAAAATTACTCAAGAAATCATTAATCAAAATTTTTGGTACAATAGTGTAGAGTTCCTCACTCTTATTCTACTAAAGAAAATGTCGAGGAGTCTAGTGAACTGTTAAGCAAATTATCGCTTAGTTCAAAAAACAAAAATAGTAAAATCAAGAAGGGTTAACTACTCTTTATTTCAATCAAACTAAGATGAACAGTCGGCCTCTTTTTCCGGGTTTACAACAAAACCTCCACTTGGGCTTACACTCAAAAATAAGAAATAAGAACTAGCTACAACTACCTAAGAGATTTAGTTAAAGCTAACACTAACGTATTTGGCCCTTAAATTTAAGCTAACCGACTATCTAAAAGGCACGTATTATACGGCCGAGCATAACAGCTTCTATAGACTTAGCTCGAAGGCAAACACTCGCTACTCAGGATTCCTAGCTCTCTCTCACGAAGTAAGTTGAACCTTCCTTTAATACTTTTTCTTAATCATTTGCATTCAAAACGATTCTAAAATCTAATTCTGATAGGGAGTTTTAAGTTGAAACGAGAACGAGGAAAGATAGGAAAGCATAATTAAATTAAAATAACTATTATAAAATTAAAATATACCTTACAATATTACTAAACCAAATACGTTAAATATTTAAATGTAAACTCCTAAAAATTACCTTGTATACCAGAAGTAGAAAAGCGAGGGAAAATTGGTTTTAAATTTTAGTTTGTAAAAGCAGAAAAACTCAAAATTTTGCGTTTAATGAAATTTTATCCTTATGTCATTATTTTATCTTTATGTCAGTTTTTCGGAAAAATCGTCATATGTACAAAAAATAAAATTCAAACGAACCAATCACAAAAAAAATATTAAATCTTAAACGATTGAAATCGAAATAAGTTATTTAAAAGTCTTAACTCTGAAGATCTTAAGATCTTCCCCATTTGAGCAGCAAACACTTTGCAGAAGAAAAGACACTTTTTAGTAATCTTAATTTATTGCAGTTGACTGAAAAGTTTCTTTTCCTATAATAAAGTTTTTACGTATAAAAATAAATTATATTGCTTTAAGACCATCTATTGTCTATCGCTCAGGCGTTATAAGAGCCTGAGCACTATTTATTGGTTTGGTAATGGCAAAGTTCCGTATTATTAGACAATTTATAAGGTATCTTATATTAATTAACTAATTATTATGATTTAAATATTTACTACAGTGTGTACCGCTTAATAAAAACAACCGCTTATTAATCAAATCTCAAGGAACGACTTCAAATGAATACATTATCATTGTAAAATAACCGCTTAATGAAAACGCTACCACTTGTACAAATCAAATTTCTTTTAAAAGTGTAAAGTCAAAACCTCAAGTTTGTATTTCAAATTTAGTGATTTTATTCAAAGTCGATTCATTTTCGCACGAGGAGGTGCAATGCTAGAATTTTCATATCTGGATCAATCACGCGTGGTGGTGGGTTACAAGAGGTTTGTCAGAACTGGCTCAGACTGACTGGTAGAAAGGGGGAGTATATATAAAAAAAGTGAGGGAGAATCTGTATTAAAAAAGTTCTTTTTTTGCTCACACATTTCGTTCAGTTCACCTATCCACATCGTGCTTTTGTTGTATCATAGTGCCTCAAAATATCCAAACGCAAGGACTTGAGCATAAAATAAAGAAGAGTTGTTGAAACAATAGGATGATTTACCAAAATGCAACTTCTGGACAACTCGAAATTTCACAGCCTGCATTATGTACTTACTGAAAAGAAGGGAGGCAATTTCGGATGAACTGTCGGCAAGTGCAAATGTCTCAAATAAACGAAAACGAAGTCAAAAGTCTACTTATGTAGAAACTGCCTTCTTGGAGTAGTTTCGATTTTAGGAACAAGAACGCCTCGGTGTCGCGAGAAGTCCTGTATCAAAAGGCAACAGAATTCGCTAAAATGTTAGAAAAGGAGTTTGTCTCTAACGTTGGGTGGCTCCTGATATAGAAAGAAAGAAACAATATCGCTTTCAGAAACCAGACTTTTGCAAGAATACAAACAGTATCAAATTTTTAACACTGATGAAACTGGTCTTCATTATCGAGCCCTACCTTATAACACTTTTCGGTGCAAGCAAAACCCTCGTTGTCTGAAGGGCGTCACACGTTTGCCAGTGACTTATTACAACAATAGAGATGCTTGGATGACAAGCAATATTTTTAGTGATTGTCTTACGAAGTGGGATAAAGAACTTTGGCAAGAAAAAGTGGCTCTCTTGTTAGGTAACTGCGCTGCTCATCCATTTGATCTTTCGTTGAAGAACATAAAATTAGTTTCCCTTCCTCCTTATACAACTTCCATTCTTCACCTATTAGATCAGGGTGTTATAAAAGCACATATGACATGACAAGAAGGAATGTTATTAATGTAATTGATACGACTGTTGCAGTTTGTTCTTCTAAGGAAATTTGTGAGGATACTATGTATTTTTGAATAACAGTTAATTTTCAGCTAAAGTAACTTTTCACCCACGCTTTTCATGCCATAATGTAAATGAGATTGCGAGCGTTTATTCAGATTGAGAAAGAAAGAAATGCTATTAAGCGAAGGTTTCGCAGGTTGATTTTAGAACGTGTTTTGCCTACTTGGGGCAATGTTGCAACCCTAACTATATAACGATTTGATTCTGTGGTGTTGAGTGCTTCTAGCCATTTGGCTTGTCTCTTGAGATTCACATAAACCAGAGCCTTCCTGTGCGTTACTTTATCCTGTGAGTCGTTAGGCTAACCTAACTTCATTTGATTTTAATTCAACGTTACTTGTTTAAATGAAGCCAGAAGTGCTGGCTTGTGTAAACCCTAATTGGGTTATTGTTACTTCTTTGTGATGAAATAAAAGGGCTATTTACACCCCTTTTTTGACTTTCTCTATCTATAGTTAAGAAAAGAGGATTATTCCCATGTAGTCTTTGTAGAGCTCATGAGTTTATGCTATCAAAGAAAGAGAGACCGCATAAATTGTTAAGTCTATTTCTCTTTCATATGCCATGCATGTTATTTTAAATGCCTGGGATGAAATAACTTCGCAAACGATTTCAAATTGCTTTAAAAAAGTCGGCTTCGATCTAAAAAAAATTTCTGAAAACTCTCAAGGTGTGCTAGAAGACAAGGGTGACGATAAAAAAATGCATGATGAGACTTTTCTCGAATATTTGGCACTCGATGAAAATATTTAGGCTTGCTACGAAATGAGTGATGCAGAGATTACCGAAGTTATCAGAGAAAATAAAGAAATTAGTGAAAAAATGAAAATGAGTCTGAAGATAAAAATTCCGATTCTTTGCAAACAATGGCAGAGTCCCGACAAGCATTAAAAATTTTGAGAAGAACGCTCAAACGTAAAGGTGGAGATGCAGAAAGTTACAAGTTGTTTGATATGCTTACATATCCTGCGTAAGATGTTGAAATAATTGCAATTTTTCTGAATTAAAACGGCTTTTGTCATCCATGGGAAAAATAATGAAGTTTTATGAAAAAAGTGTAGGTAATTTATATATAGAACAGCATATCTAAAAAGAGTATTAATCTCAACAGCATGGCCGTATGAAAGGAGATATTAAGATACGTTCACATTTCACTCATAAAGATTTATTGAAATCTTATATAAAATAAAATAAGTCTATTTTAAAATTTTACTTTTATATCCCCCCCCCCCCGAAAATGTCTAACCGAAACGAAATCCTGCGTGCGACCCAGCACCACATATAAAATAAAATAAGGTCGGAACGGACGTGATCATATTACGCGGTACCCACTCTATGACTTCTGTTTTCAGTAGTCCTCACCAGAATGCAAATTAAATTTGTGTGTATTTAAACTCAGTGTTTTAAGTGTTTAGATTAAAACTTCTGGCATTCGCGTTTTACTGTTATTTATTCTCGCCAGGCCTGCTTAAAAAGCGTCAAGTCAAAACCTCAAGTTTGTATTTCAAATTCAGTGATTTTATTTAAAGTCGATTTATTTCGCACGTGGAGGTGCAATGCTAGAATTTTCATATCTGGACCAATCACGCGTGGTGGTGGGTTACAAGAGGTTTGTCAGAACTGGCTCAGACCAATTGGTAGAAAGGGGAAGTATATATAAAAAAAGTGAGGTAGTTCTAGGTGAGTGAAGTTCTAGGACTTAAAGAGCTAAAAGTGATATTTCAGCTTTAGCATCTTGTTAGTCGGTGTTTAAATGTGCGCTGGTAAAATTCTGAGCTATCTTAATTTAATCTATTCTATATGTTGTAATGCTTAATGAACTTAATAGAATAATTTCAAAAAATTTTTTAATCATGGAAGCATTTTATTAAACTAGTTAAAAATAATGTTAATGCAATTTAGACTTGATATAAAATTCAGGCATTGGGCTCAAGATATTTGCCCGTGTGAGAGTTGTGTTACATGAAATCTATGTAGACTCTTCAGCGGCCGAGCGGTAAAGTCGCTGAACTTTACCACTTGCATTTCCGTAGTGTTACACTTACCTTATCAAAGTTCGAATTTGATTGTCTGTTATGTTAATCTGAGTTTCCACAAGTAGTGGAAGTTTCATCTGTAGCCCAAGTTGTGCCTGTTTTGTTCAATTCTAGACCCAAATGAAAAGGTTATTAACCTTTTCTGGGACTTTGAGAGTTATTTAAGACGTAGCAATTTGCTCGCTATTAGTCTAGTAGGTCTGCAGGACTTCAGCTTGCAACTGCAGTAGTACTACTGTACTACTGCAATTGCAAGCTGCAATAATACATAAGCTTCCATTGAAATATCATTTTAACTTAGCACAGCTTAGAAAAATATCTCCGATAAACGGTACAGAAAATTTGTAAGTCGTTATTGCAAATTAAAATACGTATAAATTTTGATCTAAACATTGAAGCATTATTTCAGTAATAATTTTATTCTGAAACATTTGAATTCTCTAGCGTAAAGCAATGAAATAATCCTTTATGACTAATATTTAAACAATTTTGCTGTAAAAAAGCATAGAAAAAGAATAATTAAGTTTATCTCATTTTTTTAGAATCTAAAGCCATACTTCTTTTAATTTTAATAAATAGAGTTACTGATGAGTTTGGGGAAAGATAGTTTTCCATAGTTACATGGAGAACCGCACGTCCTAATTAAAGAAGCGATAACGCATGAGCTGTAAGACACTAAGATCATTAACGCTGAAGAAATCCGGGACATTCTATTAGTACTTACGTTAAAAAATTTAATGCAATATGCGTAAAAATAAATGGTATATTAAAAATATTACAAATTTTTAAAGAACGTAATACATCTCGATATATTTCGACTTTGTATTTTCGAGAATTTAAGTGACAATGTTCTAGATTCACATTATGAACATCAATCAAATACTTGACAATCCTTTGCCTGGTTTCGATACCTCTATTATTTTCCACATTCTATGTAATTTCTTTGATCCCTGAGCTTAGGGATCTGTTTTCGTCCATCGATCATGAGATCTATTTCAAGTCCCTTTTGGTAATCCTCTTCAACAGCTGTACGTAAAAACAACGGAAGTGACAGTTTCGGTGATAAGTCGCATCTAATCTAGTACTTATATGAAATCGAAGTAGCTCATATGGTCTGATGCTTGTTTACTCGGATGTGCAATTGAGTAATAACAGAAACTCGGTATACGGATTGCCAGATTTATACCGCATGTGTTACGGTCATGCCATGACTTTTCCCAAGAACTGGGGTTTTTGGTTTTTAGATATGAATATTAACATAAGCTTAAAAGCTTTCGGAAATTACATATTTTTCTATCTTTTAAGATTTTCTGTACTTATTCTTTTGGTTGACATTGTCAGCTATTAGAAGTTAAATACTACAATAAGATTTGATTTAATATAAACTTATGAGCAATTAATAATTGTAAAATAAAATAAAACCATGTATTAAATTAATAATCCGGTTAGACAATAGGTTCTAATTCGAAACTGTCTTGCCTTGCACTCTCTGTCATAAAAGCATAATCCCTCTCTCAAAACTCTCTGTTTAAGAAGCGCCATTTGTACTGGACTATACGCGGTATCAAACAGCTTTACTGCAAAGCTTGGGCGTTGCCTAAAAGAAGATAATACGAAATTATTGCTTTGGATAACAGATTCTGAGCCACCTTTCATGATGCATTTCTTCTTTTATTAAAGTATACAAGGTTATATTTCTTCCAAGAAAAAATCAAAATGCAAGATATAACATTGTAGAGACATTAGGATTTTTTGGAAGCCGGAGAGATGACAAAATAGCAACCGCCTTCGCCGGGAATCGAACCACGGACTTCTGGAATACCGGCCCAGGGTGCAGAAGCATTATACTACAAAGGCATGATAGGAAAATGGGAGAAATACCTTATAACATATGCTAATTAATTTATTTTTTGGGTGCTCGTACTTATTGCCAATACAGAGATCACATTTTTACAATATTATGGTAAAATTTGTTTTTAAAAGTAACTAAAATATAAGATTGACATCAATATGATGCTTGAAGTTTACATCTAAGTTGAAGGTATTCATTGGACTTTAAATATTAGAATTCAAATGCAACCACAAGCATCACACAACGAGGTGTTAAACAAAACTAGCTAAGGCATCATCGAGTTCTGCTGTATTCCTAACCTACAGTTTGAAATATCGGAGAAGAAAGTTTCACGCATGTTATTGGCTGCCATTGCTACAACTAAAGGCATGTATTACACATTTTATACCCAGATATCATTACATACACCTAAATATCTCCAAAAATTTGAAACTAAACTGTTTAAACAGTTTACTTTCAAGTTTATATTAAATTATTTATTTAGACTATTATTTAAGTTTAGACTATTATTTATTTTAAACTAAATTATTTAATTATTGCGAAGCATTTGAAGGCTTAAGATGAACACCTTATCAACCCTTCAGTTACTTCGGGGCGGATCCTCTGAGATAGTGTATAGTTTTTCTTTATATGCAACATAAATACAAATACAAACAAAAACACGAAAGGATCCTGCAATTAAAAAGTCCACGCGGCCGCCAAAATTTGGACTTATGATGAACTAATTATTTGTGTTTTGTGAATTAGTGTCTTGAATATGCGATACTAATTTTAGCAATGAAATTAAGAACAACTTAAATTAATTCTCGCACAAAACAAGCGAATGAAAGTAGCAATTAACTAAATTTTTATATGCAAAAAACATTTTACCAATGAATTGATATTAACGTCTTTTTGACGTTATTTTATCTAGAAACGATTTATAACAAGTTTTTTATGTGATATATTTTCAGTTAGACTAATATTACTTTAACACTAATTTAGGACTATCGGAAAATACGTCATTTTCAGCTGTATGTAAAGAATCAGAGTAAAAAAAAGGAAAAAAGAATGAACAAGTCATGCTTTGTAGAGCAAGAATTTTGACGTAATATAAATTATGTGATAAGTTTTCAAATTATCTTCTATTTGAAAACATTTTTAATCTTTACAGAGATAAATTTTTTACGATTTCACACAGAAAGGAAACATCGTAAATCAGCTATTCAACTTACAGTGGTATTTATTCTTCATATCCAACATCAAGAACAGCAGTTTTAGCCATAAAGCGGAATGTAAAATGATAACACACTGCATTTACTTTATACACTGCATTTATATTGTACTCCTTTTAAAAAAGCAAACCAATGTTTATAAGGAGTTCTTAAAATTGAAAATGAATATCAAATCAGTTATGTAATCAGGTGTAATAATTCAAAAAATATAACGCTGATTTTTGTTGTTTGACTTCTGAATTATTATTTGTTCGGCGTATGATTGTGTCTTAAATAATCAGGTGTAATCAAGATAATTAATTTAAAACAATTTACAAAATAAAAAGAAAATGTAAAGCATAATTTTGTATTTAATTTAGAAGACTAAATGGAATATTTATCATATTGTATGGATACATAAACTGTAAAATCCTTTCATCGCATGCTTAAATGGAAATTGTATACCAGATTAAATGCCTCATTTAACTTCAGTTTTGTTCAAACGAAACCGTAGAATTTTTATTACAAATATAGATGGTGAATAGAATATTTTTTCTTAGGTATCGCTTAAATTAATATCAAAGAATATGTCTTCTTTAGCTCATTACAAAAGTAATATTTTTTATTGGTATTAATAATTTGCATAGTATAATTTTTATTATCTTTGAATGCATGGTCACAAATTATGGAGTCAAAAGACATTATAATAAAATGCGTTCTATTCTTTAGTTTCATCTACATTAGAAAAATAAATTTATAGTTCTTTGTTCGCAATCTTTCTCAAAAAGACTAATTATAAATGGTCTTTTATTTTTTTATGTTACGTATCTATTTTAAGTGTTATTCTAAGTCTTTACTGTTTTCTATTTTAAGTGTTCTTTGCAATCTTTCCATTTAAATGTTTTATTTATTTATATTATGTTTTGAATGTATTGAGTGTCTATTACACCATTTTAATTTCCTTAATGTAAGCATCTTATAAAGCAGCCATGCAGTATAATTTTACTAATTTATTCGTACATTTATATCCACCTTTTTCTCATATATCAAGTAAATAGAGTATAACTGCTTAAAAGTTTCTTTATACGTATTAAAAACCCACGCGTGTATATAGATATAAGGAGAGTTGGTGTAAGATAATTATATGAAGAAGTGAAAGTAAGAAAACAGTACCCTTGAAACGCGAATAGCCGTTGCAGTATAAGAAGTAAAGCGAAAGAGGAAAAAATATGATTCCACGCTATTCATTTTTACATTTGTTTCCTGTTTGCTTGTAAATTATACGTAGAAATTATCTACATTATAACTGTTAAACATTAAATAGTGAAACTAAAGGGTAGATGAGGAAAACATTTGTAAGGAGGAAAAAAAGACCATGATTATTTCTGAAGACAATTTTTCCCAAGAACCAAGTGTGAATTATGAAACCAGGAGAAATTCAGAAACTATTGCATAAAACAAGAGAAAAAGCTCTAAAAACAAGTCGTCTTCAACCAAACATCGGAAAAACATATGTATTTCATATGTAATAAATGTGTGTGTGTGTGTGTGTGATTATGGCAAAGCCTCGAGGGCTATCTGCCTAAGGGGAGGGATGCCTTCGTGGAGGACTTTCTAAGGGGAACTGGCTCGTATACACGTTACACATGGGGAAAACCACGAAAACTCCCATGCAGCCAGCCCGTTCGCGGGGTTCGAACCTCGGACCGAACTACCAGTGTTCAGCGACTTTACCGCTCGGCCGCTGTTTGGCCTGTAGCAAATGAATAGTCGAAGAACGCGACTGAAGCAAAATAAATAAAATGTAAAGCTACATATTGTAGGGTTCTGTGTTTAGCTCATTACAAAAGTAATATTTTTTATTGGTATTAATAATTTGCATAGTATAATTTTTATTATCTTTGAATGCATGGTCACAAATTATGGAGTTCTTTAGTATAAAATGAGTTCTGTTTCTTTATAATAATTGCGTTCTATTCTTTGGAAGGTAGAGTTCTGAAGGCCCTACGAGACTCATAGCGTATAATTGCTACATCTTAAATAACTCACAAAATATTGAAGAAGTTTAAAATAGCCTTTTCATTTCTTCTTAAACTGAACAAAATTGGCCCTAGTTGTGTCACAAACGCAACTTCTATGATTTGTGGGTATTTAAATTAACAAACAAGCAATCAATGTCAAACTTACATAACGTAGTCTAAGACTGCAGAGAAAATACAGCTTAGAATTTTACCAGCGTGTATTTTAAAGTCTTGGCTAGCAAGATGCTAAGGCCGGAATGTAACTTTAAGCAGAGCCGAATCTAGGCGACCGGGATGGCTGCATTGGCGTTTTTGTAGTTTTCCCCATCTATAATGTGTATACGAGCCAGTTTCGCTTATTAAGTCCTCCACAAGTGCATCCCTCTCCTTAGGCAGATAGCCCTAGTGTGCTTTGCCATAATAAACCAAACCAAACCAAACTTTCAGCAGAATTGGCGAGAGTTTGTTCATAAATAACAGTAAGACGCGGCTGCCAGAAGCTCTAATCTAATTATTTTAATTCTTAAGCTCAAATGCACACAAACCTAATTTGCATTTTGGTGAGGAATACGGGAGGAAGAAATTTTAGTAAGGAATTAAATCATAATAACTGGTTAATTAACATAAAATACCCTATAACATTAAAAAATCGTTAATATGGATATTTGGTTAAACTGAAATGCGCGTAAATATTTAATATTACTTTTATTAAATAAATAAATAATTTGTTTCCTAGTCATGTGGGTGATAGCTCTGCTAAATACACCTCCAAATTATTTCCAAACTAGTCAGCTCTTTCATTTGAGCATATTCAACTAGAAGTTTTCAAACACTTCAAACACCACATATGTATAATCGGATTAACATGGCTTAGATCTGTACTGCATCACTTATATCATTATTTCATCTACCAATCGTTGTTTAGGATTCAAACAAAGGATTCCGAGCTTATTTATAGGTCCTGCTGAACGGCGCAGTCACCATCCTAACCACGACTGCAAAGTTAATTGATGCCTAAGAGCTAGAATGATCGATGAGTATCTACAGTTCCTGATGAAGATATAAGTAATAATTTTTCTCCAAAGTTATGAACTTTATTAACAGCAAAACCCGACGAGGCGTAGCATCTGAAAGCTGTACTAAGATTTAAGTTTATTATTTACATACAAATATACGTATTTTTTCTGTGTGACTCACAGCAAAATTTAATTAATAAAAACTATAATAGGTTACTCTCTAGTAATTTGTTTATTTTTAGACTAAGCAAGTTATTTAGTGGTTGATTAAATATAGTAGAATTATCTGAAATAAATGCCAGTCGGAAATTTAATATTTAGCTAGTAATGCGCTTGAATTTCAAGGGGCAACCAATAGAAATTTCTTGCAGATATCAATTAACCTTTAAATTACAGACAAAAAAAAATTAGAGTTTTTTATTGTTTGCCTTATTACTGTTTATGTGTGTTTTCGTAAATATTTAGCAAATAAAATTTAAAATTTAGATAAAACATTTTATTTTGTTGTTTGTTTTATTTTAGCTTTTCGTTTTGGTTTAAAAAACATTCGGTCCGCGATATGCGTTTAGACAGTGCATTCGACCCGTATGCAATTTGAGTTTGAAACCACTGGCTTAGAAGTATTATAAATTTAACCAAATTTAAGATATTGTCAGAAAAATATTGAGATATAAATTATTTAAAAAAACGTACATTGCTATTAAATCAATCAATCAATAAGCAATGTGTTGTAATCGAAGGGTAAGTTGAAGATAACATAGAATGTCAAATGAAAACATTTCTGAGATCTGGTAGTTTTCAGACCGGGTGGAAGATAAATGTCGTTGCAGTGTTAAGTTATGAATGCTGATGAAAAATGGGAAGTCCAAGGTGTAGGCGTTATCTAGCGTCAGATAGTGTACCGCGAGAAGGCCAGTGGCTGATCTAAGTAGTTGCTTCGGTCGATCAAATTTCAAATTTTTCTGTTGCTATTATGAAAACATTCTGTTGACTTTATAAATGACTTAACCAAAAATGCTATTTATTACTGTGCCCCATGCATGTTTTTATTACCTTGAGGGAAACTAGTTCATTTATGTCAAAGCGGTTTTTAATTTTCATTTACATTTTGAATTTTCTGACTTAGAGAGATGCACGTTGTCCTTTCGATATTACTTTTCACTTGTCTCTTTCGATTCCTCATCAGAGGAAATGATTAAAATAAAAAGTTAGCTGCTGAGAATAAGATCAGTGGGGAAAATAACCTCTTGGAGCGTAAAGTCAAATGAAACTAATCTTTAATTACTATTTCAAATCTAGTCTGAGGCCAAAAAAAAAACTTCCTGGCGGACTCAAAATGACAGTTCAAATAGAGCCACACCTAACTATGTAGATGTCTTTAAGTAAACACTCTTCTGACCAGCAAATTAGAATTTCTCTTTTTTTCCTTGCTGAGCACGTTCTGCTAAAGCAGCGTAACGTGCTATTAGAAAATGACAGGTTTTAAAAAAAAGAAAATGAATTAAAATATCTGCTATAAATTTTAAAAATTCCAACACATGATAGAGATAAAGATTTGAATTATCGGGAGTAAGGTTTTGGAGTAATTCGGGACGCACTAACCCTATAGCGCTATGAACAAAAGGAAGCATATCATTCCTATATTTAAAAGTTTCACGCCTTATTTGAGAAATGTAGTCATAATAGTATAAATACTCTGATTTTTGAAAAGTGTGGAGCAGCTTCTTTGCTACAGTTTTAACTATATTTTCTCTTCATTTGTTTATTAAATTAATTTTAACAACATACAATGCAAAGATTATTTTCCATTTTAAGCCTGAAAATTTACTTTTTTAGGCGCGTAATTTTATTGTACCAAGAAGATTTCAAGTAAATGAGACGTTTGCAGATTTAGAATTGCATATATGTCTATTTTCCTAAACTTTACCTTGAAGTGTTACAGGAAAACTTAAAAGAAAATATTTCTTTGAATAAAAGCATAAAACATTTTCTAAATTAAGCTTAATTAAAACTATGAAAAAGAATCACACCCTTTTAACTGTTATTTCTTCAAAATTTATAAATTATTTTCTAAAACTGTGACCATTGTTTTTCAAGCATATTTTTTAAATTACACAAATTAATCGAGAATAATTGATAGCACCAAATAGCATTTTGAAGTAGTAATTTCAAATATATTCCTGTTTCTTCCCATTGTAGATATTTAATGACAGACTTCTTCTAAAGGTTCTCCACCAGCCGAGCGGTAACATTAAACTGGATCGTAACTCTATGTTAGCTTGTTATTCCAGAATTTTGTTTTAGATATTAAGGACTTGTGCAAAAAATGAAAAATCAGTATAAATGGCTCAAAATCTAAGCTTCTATTGGTAAGGAGGCGCAAGATTCCGAACACAGCATTTAATATCCTCTGTTTATACGGAAAAATTGGAAGGTTATCATTGACCAAAGGCTCACATGGACTAGTCATATTAGTACGCATAGGGAAAGCTTTTATATTGCCGACTAACTTTCTGTACTCCTTGAAAATTACTCTGGACTGTCTCTCAACGAAAAGAGAAGGATACCTATATATACTTATGCATTGTATGGCCAATTCTACGCTACGCTTTGGGCGTCAGCCTCATAGGCAGACTTCCACAAACTTCAGGTAGTACTGTACAGACATTAGATATTTTGGAAGCAGGAGTGATGAAAAATAAGCAACGCCCTCGCCGGGAATCGAACCAGGGCTTCTGGAACACGCACCCAGCGTGCAGACCACTACACTACGAAGGCATACTCAGAAGGCGGGAGAAATACCTTATAGTACATAATAAGATTCTGGGAAGAATTGTAAATGCTCATTAGTAGTAACAACATGAGTAGAAACAACTTATCACTGGACTACTTGAAAATCGACCTCATAGTGGACCGTATTACTAAACTTCATAAGTTTTTCTTCAAAACTGGATTTAGGTGTGATGCTACATATTGTTCAGAAATTCTTAGTTACAAAATCATTCCAAAAGATAATTTGATCAGACTGTTTGCTACTTACATGCTTAGAGATCACAACTTCGTAACGTAGCTTTGACTGCCAAAGTTTGCTTTTTTTCTTATTCGATGTGAGTTTTGTCTCCTGTCCCTTTCCATTATATTGGCGCACACGCAGTATAGAAGACAATGGTCTTCCCACTTTTACAGCACTTTTTCACCGTTCTTGGAGTTTCGCCTGCTAGCTCACCAATGTTCGTGGGGTTCTTGGAGTTTCACCCAGCCCTCAGTGCTTAATTTTCTTAACTAGATGAATAAAGGCCCCTTCTAAAGCCACATAAGCAGCTTCATAATATGTATCTGTATACGAGCGATAACAATAATAATTCGATTCGGTGTCCAATCCCTGCTAATGGGCCGGCTGCATAGGATTTTCCCATGTGTAACATGGATAACTGTAGGGTAGGAAAGTTGTAGGACTCTATTGTATCTAGACGCTTGGGTCAAAGTCCTACAGACCATACCAGACTCCTAGCGAGTTACTGCTTAGTCGTAAGCAAATCATAGATATTGAAGAAGATTAAAATAACCTTTTTATTTAGTCTTAAATTGAACATAACAAGCACAACTTGTTCTACAACGAAATTCCGGTATTTATATCAATATAAGAGAAAATTAAATTTCAGGTGTAGATAACGTAGTTGGAGACTATACATAAAATAGACTAATTAAGCTGGCTCAGAATTTTACCAGTGCATATTCTAAAGCATCGGCTCGCAAGATGCTAAAGCCGGAATATAACTTTAAGCAGAGCTGGCAAGAATAGGTAACAGCAAGGTGCTGTTGTCATAAGCTCCAATCTAAACATTCACAACGCGAAGAATTCACAACACGAAGAATTCACAACACGAAGAAGAAACTATGGTAAAGCCTTAATTCAAAAAAATTGATTAATGAAAATAAAATATCTCAAAAAGTTCACTACGAAAACATCTTTTACCTTAGATAGATAGCCCTTGTGTGCTTTGACGTAACCCGGATAATCTAATCCTATCTTCAAATATTAATATAGTTGGTAGATAGAACAAAAATTAAAAACACTGCTTCGAACATTAAAGAGTTATATTATTTTAGGAGTTAACGTTTTGGGAATAATTACCTGCTGCTGACATAAACCAGTATAATTAAAGCTTCCAAACTATCATAGCAATATTTCAGCAAATTTTAGAAAGTAATGCACTCTGACAACGCGTTGCAAACCCAAACTTTTTATGTTTTACATTTTATAATAAGTACAAAATGCTTTTAGATATAAATACAGGCACTGGAGGATCGTATAAAAAATTAGATTTCATATTTTACAAAAGATTGATTTTTCTTAATATAAAAATTCAAAAACAAAAGTCTTTGTGTTATTTCAAACATTTTTGTAACTGGAAGGCTATGTCTACGAAGAACGGTTGAGAACATAGTGCATACATTGTATTGTAAAAAGTTCAACCCTCATATGCCGTTGTTGGCTGTTATGTGATGTCTACTTAATCTTTCAAAAAACGAAGGTGGCGCATGACACCAACTGAAACTGAAGCTGCTATTTAGCAAATCGGCAAGATGACAATATTTTTTTCCAATATTGGATGATCATAAATGCTTAAACATGTAGCAGCAATTATGGCACACATTTATATTTAATTTCTTGATAAATGCGCACATTTTAAGCTTGGTAAAATACTTGTTCCACATACCTAAGCTCTACCATCAGATATAAGGTATGCTCATGTTCTTTAACAAATTTTGATATTTTTTTGACGTATTTGCAAGTACGTAAGCTAAGTGGTGACAGCAAGCCGAGAGGTCAGAGAAACTTGGGACTAATGTGCAGATTATGCTTCGAAGGTCTGGATCAGACTGGTTTAGTTTTAGTTCCGGTTCATTTTGTTTGGTTGTTTAGATTTCAGTTCTCAAAATTTGAAGTTATGATTGGCTGAAGCGCTAATTTAAGTGTCTGCATCATTAGCGTCTCATAAGAATCATTCAAGGAAGAATTTATTTTGAAATGGCGCAGTTTAGAGAGCTTTATTATAAATATCTTATTGTTTTTAGGATGGAAAGGAGAAATAATCAAAATCAAATTTGAAATGAGATTTATAGGACTATTGCCAATTAATATAAAAAATTTTTATCAATTATTTTCATTTTGCACCCACGTACACATGCATATATTAGTATTATTAAAGTAAAATTCAGATTGTAAAAAAAGAATTTTTTTTTTCTCATGGGTAGTTTAAAAGTATAGGTGGTATGAAAGTCCTCATACATTAATACATAAAAACGGTATAAATGTGTTTATGTATTTCTATTGTACACCGACTTCACTCTCCATGTATATATACATATATCGGTAACTAAGAAGTATAGAAGTAGAAGTTAGCAAACTTTCTTCCCTGTTGTGTGGGCTCTCATACTTTAATATTTTAAACTGATTTTTCATGGCGGATTTCCCAATTACAAGTCAACAAATGTGAGCCATCTTGCTTGATTTGCCCAAAAATAATGTATTAGTGAAATTTACAACACTTTGGGGAAGAAAACATCACATTCAATTGAAAAAGGAAAACATTCATTCTGCAAAAGCGCCAGATAACGTATATTTAAAATATAACCGTCAAACTATTCAAAAATCATTAAATGTCTTCAATAATTTTTTCAATAACAGTTCGGTCACCCAAGACTTAAATTTGTAGCTGCTACTATACGTAATAATGCATAATAATTCCTTATTTTTGCAGTCTGGAATACGATTCGGGGGAGAAATGGGAGATCCTGAAATTGAGTGCAGTGAGAAGCTAAACAGAGTTTAGTGCGGCGTTTCCATAGAAACAGTGACAGTCAACAAGTTATAGAGGATGTTCATTTAGAGAAAGTGGAAAAGATTTCCCTGCAGTTGAAACCTCGCATTATTCTACATCAAAAGAAGTATTTAATTAACTGAGAAAGTATATTGCACGTTTGCCTTCTCATAAAGATGTTAAAAATCAATAAATTGAGAAGGACTTTTCCTAGAATATATTTACTCCACAATCGAAAAGTTTCCAGGATGCTACAAATTATTATTGTAAGCACTGATTACTTTTACGAATAATGGAGATAAATTATTCTCTATAAAGCTTTGTGCGTTAGTATAAATTAGAAAAGAATTTAGATGATGTTAAATAATTAACGTAAAATTAATTATTCAGGTCTGCTTTCGTGTTCCATTCATGAAAGACCACATGAAAGCCTGCATGAGAATTCTATATGCAATTAGAGATTAGTTTATGAAAAAACATAACATATTTAAACTTTACATTTATACGCAAATTAATAACTGTAATTAAACTGACTTAAAATTTTAAAAATGATTTATCAAAATATTTCTTTATTATTACACACGACGTTTCTTTTAGGCTACTGCGTACTTAATACTGTCGCTAAAAATAAAATTTCCATTTACAAAAATACCATTTCAGTAATCTTGGGATGCATGTTTTCCTGTGTTCCGGAAACAAAAATTAAGAAGTAAATTATAGTCAGAAAATTCATTTAAATAATGCTTCATTTTTGTTAGAACTTACTTTTATAAATTGAAATTTTGAAAATTTATTACCATATACTCAAGGATGAGGTAGCAAATTGAAATGCATATTTTACTATCAACTTTACACAACTGTTTACTGAAAATACACCATATTCAAGAATTATCAGTTCTTTATTCGAAAATTATTAGTTAATGGACTTCTCATAAAATATTTTAGAATTACATTAAACATACAATAATAGTTAAGATAAAAAGTCTTTATCATCTAACAAAACTTAATCATTATTTTACATTACTGGTGGCTAAATGGAGGCTTACGAGGTATGTCAGATCAGCGAATGCATTTTTTACGCTTCGCATATTATTCTATTTTACCAATAGCTGGCGAATAACTTCCGCTTTATGTCTGCAAAATGCCTGATGCATCTGATTAGACTTCTCAGGTCTTCAGCCTTCCAAGCATAGCAAGAAAATTACTTAATGTAATTAATCGAATTTGTAATTAATCGAAACAGAGTTTTTGAGAATTTCAAAAGGCTGATGAAGTCCATTCAAATACAGTTTGAAAAAAAAAAAAAAAAAAAAAAAAACCTTTGTCTCATTTTCTTCACTGTAAGCAGTCTTCAAAGAAAAGGAGCATAAATTGCTGTAAGCAGTCTTCAAAGAAAAGGAGCATAAATTGCTGTAAGCAGTCTTCAAAGAAAAGGAGCATAAATACAGATCGTAATGAAAAGCTTATGACTTGAGGAGCGGCCTTCTAACTAATATGGTTATACCAATCACTCGCTTTCAAACGTTTCGTTTGCTACACTGGCGATTTAGCGTCCTTAGCTTAACTTGACTGTGAAAAATACACAAAAATGTAAAAAATTAACTTAGCTTTATTTTCTCGCCACTTGTAATTTAATTTAAAATTACGCAGACATAAAAAATAAGTTCATAGCTACTGGCTAGAACGTACACCAATTCAATAGCAACCAGTTAACTGCAACACCAGTGCTAACAAGTGCTAATACCAGTTCTAATAATTAACTACAACACCAGTGCTACTATTCGAAGATGCAAATAACAACTAGGTCGAATAACTTACTTTATTCTAAATTTTCCACTTACGCAGACCCGTGCTTAATATCTAGCGATTACTTTTAATCTAACACCGGCTTCTGCGACAAGGAAAAACGACGGCAATAGCAACAGCTAAAAGTATGTATATGCAAGCTATGCCGGTTAAGATTCTTTTTCTCAATTTGAATTAAGCCGCCTGCACTAAAATCACTATATACTTCTGGACTGGACGAGTGCGTAAATAAAATCCTAACTGTTATATAAACCTAACGAATTGTCACAAGCTGACATCGGAATCTAATTGCAGACTCCAAAGATTTCATATATTTCGCTCATTAGTATAGCGTTTTATTAATTTATATTAACTGCATACGGTAAGGAATATATAAGGTATTTACTCCCTTCTTTTTGGATGCCTTTGTGGTGTAACTAAATAGCACATCCGCCTAGCATCGGGAAGTCCGGTGTTTGAATTCTGGCCAAGGCACTGCACATTTTTCATGTAGCCTGCATCGATAAACTTAAATGACTCAACAACTAAAATGATTTTCTAACGGAAAGCAGTTCTTCCTCATGTCACACATAAAATAAATTCACAAAAACAAATATTTTTGCAGTTACAGTATTCTTTAGGATTTGATCTTGGCGAATTGCCAATATTCAGAAATCTTAATTTAATTTCAGAGAACTTCATTGGGATTCAATACTTAACACAACAGGAAAATGTAGACACAATGCATTGATATTTCTCCTTCAAATATGGCACCCACATCTCAGAAATGTGCTATTAAACAATTATACATATTCCGCAGTTTTCATTAGTAAAACAATCGTCAAACAAGGAAATCCGGAAACAGTCAAACAGTCTATTGTACCAGAATAAAGACAGCAGAAAAGAAAAAGGATTTCAAAGTGATAAAGAAATTTTGATGTATCCTACTGTTCAATTCATATGATGTGTCAAATGATTTAAATAAATTAAATCGTATTACTCTAAAATTGAAAATAAAGTGTAATTATTGACATATGAGAGGAGCTGCAAGCATTTAATACTACACTTTAATGACTGAATTCTAAAAAGAAGTTATGAAAACAATAAAATCTAGGCTTTTGTTAACTGACTGCCGATTATGACATTAAATGATATATATTATTATACTAAAAATAGTATAATGCTTTGTTTAAATACAATACTTTGTTTCAAGTAAATATTTAAGCTAAAATAAATTCTTACTTGAAAATCTGCTCTGTACATACCTATCTGTTTGACAGAATTACATGCCTATATTGGAGTTACTTATCAAAGTTACTATTAAAATTTATATGGGAAAAATCTTAGATTTTCTGAAGGGTAGGATTACAAAGTTATTATTCAAAGTTATTGCATAAAAGCTTTAATTTTATACACAGCAGGAAATGAAGGTAAAGGTAAGATAAGCATGCAAGGGCTTTATGTTTTGTGGGACTTTATGACTTTTCAAGTAACACTCCCTTCCATTAACTGTACATTAAGCAAAATTCCGTCGGATATTTGGTACATATAGGAAAACTATGGAAACTTCTACGCAACCACCCATTTAAGTGGTAATCGAAGTTTTGTAGGTCTCGAAATATGAAGATGAATATCGCATTTCATTATGAGTACAATCATAATTCTTTCTCTAATTTAATTCAGTACCACGACAGCGTTTTATTTGTTCTGCCTCCAACAAGAAGTAGTTTAGAGAGTACTTTTTTTATTTATCCTTCATTCCTGGCAAAAGTTTGCTAAGAAAATTATTGGTAGTTGAAAACAGAGTTTAATATGAGTACATCTCGTTACTCTGCTTTTTGCTTCTTATTAAAAGATCATAACTTTTTATATTGCGTAATTAGCTAATTCCCATTGCAAAGATTAACATTCTTTTTCTTTCTAATATAATTGCGAGCGTAGTACAGCAGATCTAGACGTTACAAATGAAAATATCATCTTGCACATTTTGTCGCGAAGGGTGCAGAAGAAGTCTTTATCAACTTTCGGCAAAGATGCGATTTAATTTTGCGTTAATCACTCGAAAAGCCATAAAATATATTTAAAGTGTTACAGTAAGCATACGTTTATGAAACATTTAACTATACTTCATAATGTATGTGGAAGAAGCAATTTAAAAAGGTAATGGGCGAGTGTCTGACAATGCAAGCTCTGCCAGGTTATCAGCTGTAGTTGCGGATGCCAACGTTTGCTACCCACAAGCATATAATGGATAGCAATTACTATCTTATCGTCTTAAAAATCATTTTCTTGTAGCCACGAGAAAGAAAAGATCAGATATTCTCAACAAAACACTGTCTTGTTCCAGGAAAATTACCGCGCTGTGTTTTTCTTCTGCGACATTGACAGCATTGAAATCGATCTCTCAGTACTTCAATACCCTGCATTTCTGAGGGTTTCAAGCTTTAAAAGGAATTTTTTTTTAAATGTTCTCTTCAGATAAAGTGAAACGCCCACAGTCCGCCAGTAGTATAGATAGAAAGTTACAAAACAATCTACTTCACGATTTTGAGTCTTTTATAAAACCCCGACAAAAGTATAATACAATATGAAGGACTGAAATCTGAAAATGGATAAAAATTACAAAGCACACAGAGTCATTTGATTCTGAATACGAGAATTAGTTTTAAAACTTTTCTTTCGGCATGCTTATTTAAAATACTGTACATTTACGTATTACGGCAATGAATAACATCTTATTGCAGTGATTGCAAATTGGCAATTATTAACGTGTATTTCAACTTTCTTGCAAACTGAAAATGAATAAAAATTAAAAGGCTTGTAGAATCATCTAATTCTGAATATGAGAAATAGTCCTAGAACTTTTCATTCCGCATACTTATTTATGATATTGTACATTTACGGGTTACGGTAATGAATAACGTCTGACTGCAGTGATTGCAAACTGGCAATTATTAACGTGTATTTGAACTTTCCTGTAATGCCAAGTAAGTAAGTACTCAGAAGTACTCGTATTAACTCAGAAGCGAGGAGGCTTGACTTAAAACAACTAATGTAAGAAGCACTTTAAAATAACCCATTAACTGCATGCAGAAATGTTATTACATTATTATTTTTTAAATTTCTTGAAACTCTTATCAAAATTCTGAATTTATAATGAATACTAAAATAAACTGCTTTCTTGTTCAAGCGTATGTGTGAACGCGTGCTGTAGTGCATGCGAACTTGCGTAAAGGAGCATAGCTGTCTTCTGAATGTGGAATAGTTTCATCAGTGTCTTAATACGTAACTGCAGTAAAACAATTTATAAATTTCTAAACATTTTTTTGTACGAATAAACTGATATTTAACTGAAAAAACTTTGTTAAAAAGTTAGTCCAATCCTCTGAAACTTTCATATACTAAAACTAGTTGCAAAATTTTAAATCATATTTAATTACGTATTAGTTATATCGGGTAATATTAATTAATATTAATATGCTAACGATTTTAAAACAACGGAATATATAGTTTATTAATATGCTAATATGTAGTATACTTATTATATTATATAGTTTATTCATACGTTAACGACTTTAAAATAATTGGAAACATATGGTTGTAGAACATAATCGATACGTATACCCTTCCTCCAAAGAAATGTCCTATCGATTTTTAAAAGACTATAAAGAGCTCTGTTTGTACGTATGTGTGACTGCTCAATAGATTTTTATTCGGATGCGTTCTTGTTCTTTAATGCACGAAAATGGCTGGAGGAGTAAGAAAAGCGAAAGCCTTTTTATGAGTTCCCATTTTACCCATGCGTAAATTACTGAGAGGCAGCAGTTGTCTCAAATTCCGGTTGATAGTAATTTATTACTGGGATACTCAAGATAACAAAGTCACTGATAATGGTTTTATGTTGATCCCATAACAAATACTAACCTGGATATATATATCAGAAAAACGGCGAAAACTACTCCGCCGCATATTCGATGCGTAGGCTCCCATGAAAATTGGGAGAGATAGTAAATGATGACGGCAGACAGTCGACAGTGTTATTTGACATGGGTTGGAATGTAATATCTAGTATTAGTTCTCTTGACGTCATTTCTGACGTCAGCTCCACGTGACTCGACACACGGATAAAAAAAAAAAAGGCATAAGGAGAAAGCTAGGAATTCGATAACGGTAGCGGTAAGAGATTTCAAACGTTTAAGATTCGCGAACATCTATGGCTAAATGTGACGCCTTTTATACCTATGGATTTATATAACATACTCTATAATGCAAGTGAATTCATATTATCATTATGAAAAAATTCTCGCATGTCTTATATATGTGCATAAGGATATACTGGAAATCCTTTGAATTGCAAGATATTAGAATATTTCCAATCTCCCTGGTACCTCCAAAATCGCAAATAAAAATAAATAAATAAATAAATAAATAAATAAAAAATGACAATATTGGTACCTCCAAAATCATAAATAACAAAACAAAACAAAAAATGACAATATTCGTTAAAATTATTAATTTTATAATTTTAAACTGCCAGTGCCAGGGAGAGGAAATTACGCAAATAAATTTGTTTTTACAAATCATTATATTTATTTGCAATTTTAGTTCAAACATCATTAAAGGCATCGAAAAAATATTTTAGGTATTTTGATAATATAAATTTCATATTTTGCTCTAAATGAAGAGAAGAAAGGCTAAGCGCAAGAAAATATTCATGAATTGAAAGGCGCAACTAAACATTAATGTATATTAAGAGTAACTCCCATAATTAATACTGATTTGTTGAATTTCATAGGAAAATTGCTACTTGTTTGAGGTTGATAAAGGCTTCAGTATAAAGGTGATGACACATTTACTTGGAAAACATATATTAGTAACTCAGGAAATTCACGGCTGGTTATACTACCGCAGAGCCATACTGATATGAGCTATAAAATCTGAAGCCAAACCTCAACTTAGGCAAAGCGTTCGTTGTTATGGGCACCCGCGTTTAATCTCTATCCCAGCATATCGCAGTTTGAACGATTTTTAAATTTGTATTCATTTTTAAAATTAAATGAGTGATCATCTACTTAACAGGGACGAGAAGCAACTATATAGCATATCTAGGGTAAAAAGAAATGTAGGCTGATTGTGGGTATAACATATTGTAATGAGCCAACAGAGAAAGAATTTAGCATAACCTAGCTGCTGCCGACCAAAAAGGGCAGAAAAAAATGCGAGCAAGTCTTGAGATAAGAAAATTTCCTAAGTTCACTGTCCATCTGCATCAGTAAGAAAAATAGCAGGCAATAAATAAAATTATATATGAACGAAAGCGCGAGCTACGATGTAACCAAAGTACAAAAAGACCCAGGCCTTACCCAAAACAAATATACATATAACAGTAGAGAAATTGAAATGTACATACAGGAATATCCGATAACAAAATGGAATTTCAGGCTAGCTTTGGGCATTTAGCCTTCCACCTCCTCAAAAATCTGAAATACATCTTGTCTAAAATATTTGCACAGTTTTTGATGTCTTTCATTTTACTTTTGTAAATTCAAATGATTATGGTAAGATTTTGGCTAAAGGCTCTACGAAATTCAGTCAGGACTTGCGTAAGTTCGGATATTTCGTTAACACCGGTGTTTCTTACAGGATATTGGGGGGGGGTATATAGTTGAGTTCCCTTGCGTAGCGATCACTGAGATGTTATCATCAGACACCCAGATAGTTAAGTTCAAAAACTGCTTCGAAAAGCTAACAATATCCGTTGTAAATCAGAGAATAGTAAAGGAATTTGTCTTAAAAGCATGATTCAGACTTTATAAAAAAACTCAACTTGCATCTAAACTGCTAACATATTAGCACTTACTGGCTTAAGAAATAAAAAAAAAATGTTTCTTGAAGAAGTTTGAAAAGTATTGTCTCCCTCTTTTCCACATGCCTTCGTGTTGTAATTAGAAGCATACTCGATGCGTATTCGAGAGGTCTAGATGCGAGTCTTGGAAAAGGTAGTACGTATGTTTTCAAGTCTTCTGCTTCGAAAAACCTAATGACTCTACAAGTTAAATATTATTTCAACATCTAATATAAATGAGAAGAATTATAATCCAATTTTACATTTTCAGCTCACCAAAGGTGAAAGAGTTGTTTGATTACATAAATATTTCCAGTTTAGAAGGAAAAAGAATTTTTTCTCCCCAGTATTATCAATATGCTTCTCAAAAATATTAAAATACCTAGATATTTTCCGTACTAAATCTCAGGTGTGAAGTTAATTTTGCTATATCAAAATATTTCAGAAGGAATATTTGAATGAAAAATCAAAAATAATTTGGCAATTGCAATGAATCATACAATACAGTTATACAAAAAAGAGCATAACTTTTTTTGATCCTTTTTATCAGATAAAACTACTATATTTTAAGGCTTAGAAGCAATTTTGAAATGAAGAAAGATAATCTGCAACAAAATATAGTAACCTGAGAACGACGAAGAAGAACTCATGCTAAAAATAAATTCAAATCCTCTTAGTCCCTTTTTTTCTATCAAGCAGAATTTTTCGGATTATATGGCAGTTCTCGAAACTCAATAAATTGTAAACAACTTTTGGGAAATGGCCTGTGGTCGTAGAAACCTACAAGAACGAAAATAAAATATCTTGATAAATTCAAAGAATGGTGGTTTAATTTCATTTTCTGGAAGTAGTGACTTTTTTTTGAGGGAAGAGAGGGTTGCAATGAAAGAAAAGGGAAATGTGTTTACTAGAAAACGGCAAAAAAGCGATTCCTAAAATATATTTCCTGATAATTGTTATTTCTAAGACAATTGTCAAGAGTATGTTATGTTAGGAATAACAAATGTCAGTTTTTGCAAGAAGCCCACATATATTTTTAATGAGGATAGGATTTCTGTTCCTTAAAGTATTTTTCAAATATTATTTAATGGTAAAACGTACGCATTAAAAATAATAGAGGTTTTTAAGGGTAACAAAAAGTAGCAGCAACGATAGATAGCAGGTGACGAGAATGAAGAGCTTGTAAAGTCTGGTTTTCCTTGGGAGCATAAACTACGGACTTTAAAAAGACTCTAGAAGAATTATCATCTGGTCTTGTGAATACAGGAAGTCAGAAGAAGGGTTTATAACATGCTTTTACTTGAACACAAAGAACTAACAATGACCCAACTTGTGTTTAAGCAAGCCATCACGTCTGGGTTAACTTAACACGTCTTGGTTAACTTTAACGTCTGGGTTGAACTAATTCAAATGTAATAGATTAGCCTAACGGCTCACAGGGAAGTTTAAACTCGTAAAAAAGGTTTGTAGAAAACTGGCGAAACAAGCTAATTGGCTAGAAGCACTCAACGACAAAAAAATCAAATTACTAATAGTTACGGTACAATGTGGCCTGAAGTAGGCAAAACGGGCTTTAAAATTAACTTGCTTAACCTTCGCTTAAATAGCACTTCCTTCTCCCTCAATCTGAATAAACACTCGCTATCTCGTTTACATTCTGGCATGGAAAGCGTGGGTGAAAAAGAAAGTGTCAGAAAAGTAACAAAACTTAAAATTCGCTATTAGTTAAAAATAAATAGATAAAACATTACAAGCTTGTAAGTTATTTGCATCAATGTACAAAGTTTAAGAAGCAGAATAACTCAAAAATAAGCGAGTCTTTCAAAATCTATTTGGTTTTTACTGTCAAGTTCGATACATTCGAAAACTAATGTACATATTCTTTAAGTTTATTCAAGCTGAATTTCGGAACGTTATTCTGATATAGCGTTAATTACTGGCAAATGATTTACTCGTTTGCGAATTATTATTAGCGGATGAGGTATCACATAAATAGACTATTCCATTGAATCGTCAGTATAACTTAAATTTTGTAACTAACATACTAGAAGCCACATATTCTCAAATTTTAAATTTATAATTTTTAATAAATGAGGGCTTTACTGCATGTGAAAGAATGTTATTCTTTATTAAAATCCTCTTCAAATGTGAAAAGATTGAAAACAGGAAATCCCCAGTCTTAGAATCTGAATTTCTGGCAAGTGCTACAATATCTTTTGTTTAGGAAAAGGCATGACCATTTTTACATTTGAAAGCGAGGAAACAAGGGTGAAAAGATCAAACCCATGACATAACGTTTGCTGTTTAAGGACAAAATAAAATAAAATAAAAAAAAATTATTTTTAAAGGAAGATGACGAAAATGATAGACACTCATTTATATGGGTTTTCAAAAAATGATTTTACAAAGAAATTTAAAACAATTTTATACTATCATGTAATTGAACAAATATGAATTATGAATAAAATTCTTGGATCATAATTTTATAATCTTAATTCATGATCAATCATAATTAATTATGCAATCATAGCTCATAACTTCACAGCTTCTGGATTCGTGGCTTCAGTATTTTTAGTTTGTCTTGTCCAAGTACATAGGACAGGCTGCTCTTAACTCACTTTTCTGCAGGCTCTCGGTTCATTCCAAGAAAAAAAAAAAAAACAATATATAACTAATATATTAGTAATGTTTTAATATATTAAAAATTATAATTTTATCCCCATCAAGCAACATATGCAAGCTAGGATGTTAAATAGGACTTCTGAGATGACCTATTTACAAAACTGTTTTTATAACCGAAGCTAAAAACATGTCAGCTCATTTGCAGATAGTATTAAAAGAAATTCATTGTAATCAACTGTAAAGCAAAAATTAAGTGAAGTTGGTATTCCCGAATTTTACAAATACTTTCTCGTTTCCAGAAAGCCACAAATTTTGTACAATATTTCTAGGTTTGGTGGTAAGTTGTAGGGTTTATATTTATTTTAACTAACATTTATTTTAAGTTTAAACTATCTTTCCTGTCAAGCCTTACTTTCCCCTGGAACTGCCAATGCCAGAATATGTAAATTTGAGTAGAACGCGCAAGCATTCAAATTATCAGCGGAAGTAGTATGGTTTAAATAGAAGGAAACGAGTTCGGTGAGAGAGTTATTCTTACTTCGCGAGCGCGGAGGTAGAAATCGAGAATTAAAGAACCCCGCGTTGCGGCCTATGTGCTTGGCGGGAAGTAGTTGCAATTGTTCCAGTGAGCTTCAAGTCTGCTGAATTAGCTGCGGTATTTGTAAAACGCGGTGAGTTAGTTATTTTAGAGAGCCTCGTAGTTAGAATCTTGTCTTTATTTTCTTTTCAGGTTATTATTTTATTTTGACTGCCTAGTTGGCAAAGTTTGTAAGCGTCAAGAGGACGCAATTGTAAATTGGTACGTTGAATAAAAAGGGACTTAAACCTTTTATAAGACCTTGTATAAACCTTGTGGTTTATACAAGCTTTCACAGTCACCTCTTGGTTGCGTGCTAGTTAGAGGCGCGCAACGTTATATTGGCGCCCGAACACTTATCGAACTGAAATGGCCGAAAACTGGATGGAAGCCGCTGGACAACACCAAGAAATGACAACTCAGTTAGAAGGATTTGGATACCTGGTCCAGACTTTGAGAGCATCAATCAAGCCAAACGTCTATTTCGACGGAAAAAATTCGGTGTCCGTATTTTTAGAAGGTATAGAAAACCACTTTCAGCTCTACCCTGTGCCTGAAAGACAAAAAGTCGCCATCGCCACATCAGCACTAAGAGGACAGGCCGCGCTATGGTGGAAAAATATAGGAAAATTTCTACTAGGTGAATTTGGAAGCCCGACGTATACTTTTGAAAATTTCAAAAAATCGTTAGTAAAGGCCTTCCCCATAGTGAAAGATCGCGCACGGCTGGAAGCCGAGCTATATAGTTTCTATCAACGGGATACAGCACAATTGACGGACTTTATTTTACGAAAAATCAAGCTAACGGATATGCTGTATGGCAAGAAACCCGATGCGGAGATTATTGAAATAATATTACCAAGATTGTTACCCGCTGTCCAAGACTACTTTGAAATTAGAAACCCAACCACATTGCAGGAACTTTTCGAATTGGCGGTGAAGATTCAAAATCGCAGAATCGCGGAAAGAGCGAGAGGGGAAACATATTCTCAAAGTACCAGAAGGAAGGAGGAAACAAGAAACGGAAATCGCTCATATGGGGGAAAGAACTATCAAGCTAACGCATCGAAACTTGAAGGGCAAGACCCAAAAAGAAAATTTGAAAATAAGCATCCGCATACCCAGAAGACACAGATTGAAAGGAAAGCTTTAAACGACTAGAGGGGCCTGTGAAAGGGAGGGTCCAGACCCCGGAAGTTTTAGAAAAACCCTCAAATAGACATCTAAATACAGTCATCGTAAAAAACTCACAGCTACCAATTATACAAGTCCTGGTTGGCGATGTACCAGTAGAAGCCCTCATCGATACAGGAGCAGAAGGAAATTTCATAAGTGAAAAGTTCTTCAAAAAGAATTTTTATAGGATACGACTCTTTAAAACCAGAAATACGGAAATTATAGCGGCGCAAGGAAAAACATGTCACTGCATCGGGAAAGTATCATTAAACATACAGGTAAAAGAGGAAAATCTCAAAGTATTAATTTTTGTGGTGAAACACCTCCAACACTCTCTTATTTTAGGTATGGACTTTTTAAGGGCCGCGAGGGCCAAATTAAATTTTCAAGATAGTTCCGTGGTGCTGGAGATGGACCAGAGGGTGGTGGAACCGGTGGAGACACCTGAATTGGACCTTAGCCATTTGAATGACCAGGAAAGTAAAGCAATACAGCAAGTGGTGAGTAATTTTTCTCATTTGTTTTCAGAAAAACCGGGAAACTGTCAGATCGTGACTCACAAGATTCAATTAAATGCCGGAAAACCTTGTAGGACTAAACCTTACCGCTATGACAAACAAAAAGACGTAATCATCGAAGAACATATTCAGGAGATGTTAAAGAATAAAATAATAACGCCCATAAATAGTGAATACGCGAGTCCAGTCGTATTATGTAGGAAAAAGAACGAGTTTCCTCCTTCGGATAAAAGGGCTTGGAGGTTTGCTATCGATTATAGAAAACTAAATAGCATAACTAAATTCCCAGTTTACCCTTTGCCGGTTATAGACGAGATCATTAGACAGATCAAATCGACAAGATATATGTCTACTTTGGACTTAACGTCTGGCTACTATCAAATAGCTGTGAGACCCGAAGATATACATAAAACCGCGTTTATAACAAAATCGGGCACTTATGCATTTTTACGCATGCCTTTTGGGTTGTGTGGGGCCCCATCAACATTCCAGAGAGCTATGGACATTGTTCTAAAGCCTGTCCTAGGAAAATCAACTTTAATTTATCTAGATGATATAATTATAACGAGTAGTACGTTGGAACAACACGTTAATGACCTCGAACAAGTTTTTAAATTATTAAAAGAGGCCGGTCTTACAATTAACGCCTCAAAATGCAAGTTCGCAACTAAAGAACTTAAATATCTCGGTTATAAAATTTCGCAAAAGGGTATAGAAACGCAAGATTCAAAAATAAAAGCTATTAAGAATTTCCCACCGCCCAACACCGCCAAGAAACTTTCGTCTTTCCTTGGACTATGTTCTTACTATCGATCTTTCATAAAAGATTTCGCTAATATTGTTGAACCACTCTTAGTAATCAAAAGAAAAAAGAGTAAATTTACGTGGACAGCGGAAGCGAACACAGCTTTTGAAAGATTAAAAGAAGCGCTTATTAATGCCCCTGTTTTAAAATTCCCTGAGGGGGACGAAAACCTGGAAATTGCGGCAGATGCATCAGACTATGCGGTGGGTGCGGTTCTTATGCAAAATAACCATCCCCTGGCATTTTTTAGTAAAACATTGAATCAAACACAAAGGAATTATACAGCTACAGAAAGAGAAACATTAGCCGTATTAATGGCTGTACACAAATTTCGAGTTTATTTCGGGAAATCGCCAGTAACAGTCTTTTCGGATCATGCGGCTGTTGGTAGACTTTACTCGGGAAAAAACCTAACGCCCAGGTTAATAAGATGGGCTTTAAAACTCCAAGAATATAATATCACAATAAAATATAAACCGGGTAAGGAAAACAATGTAGCTGACGCACTTTCTCGTATAAAACTGGACGATGAAGGTAATGAACTTAAATGCGCTGTGTTGACTTCAAAAATTTTAGATTCTAGAGATACGGTTATTACTGAACTGAAAGCTGATCCTGAATTTGGAAATATCTATGCTTATTTGAAAGACCCCGAAAGCTTTGAGCATACAGATATCGATGCGATAAGAAACAGAGCAAAAAACTATGAAATAATAGATAATTTATTATTCTATACGAAAACAACGAACGAAAATCTTGAGTATAAGCCAGTCATCCCAGCCTCGCTTCGATTAAGCATTTTGAAGTAGTTGCACGAAAAAAAAAACAGCGGGCCACCTCGGGGTCAGAAAGACTTTAAAAAGGGTACGCGAGGCGGTATATTTCCCGCAATTATACAAAATAGTAACGGCGTATGTCAGGTCCTGCAATCAATGTCAGTTAATAAATGATATTAATTACAGCCCGGCCGGGTACTTAAATAGCATTCGCGCTACATTTCCGAATGAAATTTTAGGCATAGATCTCCTTGGTCCCTTCCCCCAGAGCGAGTTAAATAAAAATCGTTTTCTTTTAGTAATAGTAGATCATTTTTCAAAATGGATAGAAATTGTTCCACTTAAACGCGCGTCAGCCAAAACAGTCGCAGATGCATTCTTACACAGATACATTTTAAAATACGGTGCACCGATAAAAGTCATTAGCGATAACGGAAAACAATTCATTAGTCAAATATTTGAAAACATATGCAATGGACTTGATATACGCCATATCAAAATGGTTCCGTATAGGCCACAGGCTAACATAGCAGAAAGAGTTAATAAAAACATTGTAAAAATAATTCGCAGTTACGTTAGCACACATCACAAGCGCTGGGATGGCTACATAAATGAATTAGCTTATGCTTTAAGAACGGCACATCATGATACTACGGGAAAAACTCCAGCAGAATTATTTTTAGGCAGAAAGTTAATTACGCCTTTAGATAAATTATTCTTTGTGCAACAAAGAGAGCAGGAATTTAGACAAAAGGACGTGCAAAAACTAATTGATCAGGCGCTTAAAACTTCGGATACGGCAAGAAATAGACAAAAGTTATATTACGATAGAAAACGCCGTGAAGCAGATTTTAAAGTTGGGGATAAAGTATTGAAACGGAAATTTTCTTTATCAAGTGCCCCAGACAATTTTATGGCAAAGCTAGCTCCAAAGTTTGAAGGCTCCTATGTAATTCAGGAAATCAAAGGAGTAGTCTTATATCTTAAAAACGAGAGAGGGGAAATCTGTAAAGCAAGTCCCGACCAGGTGAAAAAATACTATAATCCCAATGATTTTGAAATCCTTAAAAGTTTCTTGCAGGACTCAAGTCTAAACGAAATAGAAGGGCCAGAGACTGCAACAACTATTCCACCACCCAAGAAACGGAGGACTGAAGAGAGACCTAGCACTTCTACAACCCGGACGTCGGCATCAAAAAGAAAAAAGGATTTTCAAACTCCGGCGTTTAAGAAAAACAAAAATACAGATGAACCGGGTAAAGAAACCGTGGTAAAGACGAAAACACCACCTACAAAAGATGGCAGGAGAAATTACACATCAAGGAGAACGCGCACACGGCCACAGAGTCAGGTGCCAGCAAGGCCGCCGTTCCGGAAACTGAAACGCCAACAGGAGGCACAGAAGTACGAGGAACAGAAGAAATTCAAGGACTCCAGACCGGAGGACGTCAAGACCAGCCGTCCCAGGGAAAAACGGAAATATCAACAACCAGACGATTACTCCGCCAAGAGGCCAGCATGTAGAGGACGCAAAAGAAAAAGCAACGTGGACGACACTCGGAGATCAATAAGGAGAAGATTGACATCCATGAAACCTCTAACTTGGGACCAATTCTGCCAAAAACGAATGTTTCAAGCATCGAAAACTCAAAGATAAGTTAAAACCTTCTATAGTTTTTTTTTCTGTTTTGTTCCGAAATGTTATGCATAAGTACGAAGTTCTATGTTTTGACGAAAGTCAATATGTCTCGGTTGAGACTTAGTTTTGGTTTACTTTATTTAGCGAAGGCAAAAGTATTATTTTCTTTAAGTGTAAAAGCTAAAAACAAGCATTTTCTGTTGGTCGAAAGACTAATTCTGTTATGTTAAAGCCAAAATTTGGCCGAAGATAAAAATAACTTCGTATTCTTGTATTAATAAGAATTTTACTTTCAGTGCCGCCAGCTTGGCGAAGAATGAGTAAAGTAAAAATTTATTTTCTCTTATTCATTTTATGGTAAATTGTAAAAAGCATATGTATTAAAAATTTGTAAATGTATGAAAATATATGAAGGTTATGTAAAAGTAGAATTTAGTCTAGAAGCATAAAATTGTAGATGCTAAAAGTGAATGCTTAAAAGCAATGAAGTCAAAATTTAAGTATTAAACTGTAAAGTCATGCTTTAGAGCGAAAGCCTGCATGTTTAAAGATGAATGAGGGGGAAGTTAGAATGAATGTGTTTTGTAGGGTTCTCCACCTACATTTGAATTTTTAAGACTATTAAAGTAGCTCATCGAGTTGTAGAATGTCGAGTAAGGTGTGTCTATATGGTTGTTGAATTCTAACAAATCATGGTGGTTAGGGGAAGTGTTGTAAGACTAAAACACGAATATTCCCGTTTGACACCACACACGGTGGAGAGCCAGGGTAAAGTTAAATTAATGCTTGAAAAATTGAATGAATGTGAAGTAAGCAATAACTAAGAAAAACGAAACGTTAAAAACAAAAATTTATTGTGTCAAGAAAGTGTAAATTATAATGTATGTAGAAAGATACTGATACTTATTCCTTCCAGATGCTGGAAGGAAAGACCAAGATTGATTGATGAAGTCCAGGAAAAGTTGCTGTAAGAAGAAAGCTTTGTAACGACTAACAGAATTTTAATTGTTACATAAGATTTTTTTTGTGTAAACGAGGCTTTCGCCAGTTAGTTCAGAATTAGATAAACTTACAACAGGTCGTTTGTAGGACCTGCTTCCAAGTTTTCCAAATTCTGGCAGCGGCAAATGTAGGGTTTATATTTATTTTAACTAACATTTATTTTAAGTTTAAACTATCTTTCCTGTCAAGCCTTACTTTCCCCTGGAACTGCCAATGCCAGAATATGTAAATTTGAGTAGAACGCGCAAGCATTCAAATTATCAGCGGAAGTAGTATGGTTTAAATAGAAGGAAACGAGTTCGGTGAGAGAGTTATTCTTACTTCGCGAGCGCGGAGGTAGAAATCGAGAATTAAAGAACCCCGCGTTGCGGCCTATGTGCTTGGCGGGAAGTAGTTGCAATTGTTCCAGTGAGCTTCAAGTCTGCTGAATTAGCTGCGGTATTTGTAAAACGCGGTGAGTTAGTTATTTTAGAGAGCCTCGTAGTTAGAATCTTGTCTTTATTTTCTTTTCAGGTTATTATTTTATTTTGACTGCCTAGTTGGCAAAGTTTGTAAGCGTCAAGAGGACGCAATTGTAAATTGGTACGTTGAATAAAAAGGGACTTAAACCCTTTATAAGACCTTGTATAAACCTTGTGGTTTATACAAGCTTTCACAGTCACCTCTTGGTTGCGTGCTAGTTAGAGGCGCGCAACGTTATAAAGTATTAGCATGAACAGCTCTTCTGACGTATGGAAGGATTAGATCCCCAATGAAATCCATGTTAACAGGCATTCATTTGTCTTCTGAAAGTTGCTCGAGTGAGCAGCATGTCTCCGGACATCTAAAAGCTAGTTTCAGAAAAAATTATGTCAGGTGTCGGGAAAAAAATTAGATATATATCTACTACCAGGATTTCCTTACCTTCAATCTCTTTTATAAAGAAATACAGCATTAGGTAAAGTATTTACTTACTTTTTAAGTAAATCATTAAGTATAAAAGCAGATATTTTCCCCTTACGGCCAACACTATTATAAAATGATGACCGTTTGGCCCGTAGTCAGATTTCTCCTAAAGCCAAGCTTGCAGTTGGATCTAAAGCCATATAAATATATATATTAAAAGAAAAATCCTAGTTCGAACGCTAAAAAGCCGCTGAAATACTGTGGCTCCGTTAAAACTTTAACATAAGCAAAATAATTAGCAAGGAAATGTGTTATAAGAGAAAAATATAACATTTAATTATTTACAAGTAAAAATCAATGCTAATAGTAAGCAATATTCTAATCTATGTAAAGTATATTTAAAACATTAGTAAAAGTATTAACTAATCATTCAAGTTAAAAATAAAAATTAAGAAGCGGTAAATGGCAGATTAGCCCAATTCGAAATTCATTAAGGCACGTCAGCGGAAATATTTTTAAATGAATTTTGAACTAAGCTAACTTCATCACGCGTTTCGCCGAAAAAGACGATTGATACTGTACGCGACACATTTTTCAATTAATTAAATAAACTTTGTCAGAATCTTGAATCTCAATTCTCTGTTCCAATTTCCCGACGTGTCCGCTTGAAGAAACACATTAAGGTGTAATAAGGATAATAAATAGTGGAATGGAAATGCCGATGTAGAAAATAAAATAAATAGCGATATGCTATTAGTCAAAATATACAAGATCTTATGGGTGGACTTGCTAGCTTAAAGAGTTAATACTTTGTAAAAGTGCAGAAATTTAATTTTAATTTTATACTGAAATGATAATAAAATAGAAGAGTTGAAGCAAGGGTCTTGCCAAGACCAAGAAATTTTTAAGAGGAAAAATATATTGTTAAAAACCAGACCTGGAGAAGTGCCGTCTTCTTCGGCAAACGATGAAACTCGAAAAGGGGGGTCAACCCCGAGCATGCATACCGCTTACCAACTAGCAGGATAACGTAGAAAGGGGGAAAAACGTCACTGGGAAAGAGCCAATGAAAAGTGACTGACCGTTGGCAAAAACCTGACTCAGTGCAAATATATATACATATAAGAAGAATTTTGATAGCAACGACTTCCCAAGTATTAAACTGTAGTTAATTCTCTGATTTCATTACTGATCCTTGGAGTTTACTACGTTTTAGTCATGCTCATACTGCTGCAATAGTCACGGGCAATTGAAATTTCTGCGTCCTTTGAAAACCGCTTGTGGTAGGCAGGAGCATCTCGTCAAGTTAGTACCTTCTACAGTTAATTATTAAACTGATACAACTTATTAGTATCGATGCATACAGATTCTTTATCATAAACAATCCGATATCATATTACAGCTTTATAAATATATATACACGTTGGCTTCTAAAACCCGACAGTAAAATCAGCAAAAATAGAAAAGTAAAGCATTGATAAACATAGAATGGTACCTGAAGGTACAAAATGTGTTTATTCTAAAAAAAAACAAGCACTGTATACAAAGATGAGAATAATATTTAATTTTTTGAATTTATACGATGACGTCACATTTGGGTAACCAGTAAACTGATGTTTAATGATAAAAACAAAAAAATAAAACTCACATTAATGAGGTATTAGACCACCCCAGTCCTTCACAAAAATTCTATGGGGATTGCTCATGCTTTCAATGATGTGATCAATTATCGCAGATGATAACTATGGCCACTCTATTTAGGCAGTTACCAACTGTCTGATACTAATTGGAGGATATTAAATGTATATAGATAGAGCCCGCCCAGGCTTAGACTTTAATCTCAGATTTTCAGTGGAATTAAGGTCAGGAAAATACGGCGGGTATTCGATACAAGAAATTCCCTCACCCTTCAGGTACTGTACAATGGTTTTGGTTTGATGGAGACGGGAATTATCATCCATAAGGAGGAAATCATGACCAACTGGTGTAGCATAGAATCTCACATGAAGGTGTAGGACTTCTTCTCGACCCCCCGCACCTGTCACAGAACAGTCTTTTAAGATGTGCAGCTGTGTGCGGTTTTCCATTGTAATTACAGCCACACAGTGATGCTGCCACCTTTGAATGCATAATGCACGATAATATTCTAGGTTTGATCTCATGTATCATAGTTCTCTCCAGACCCTTACAAGCTTATCATTTGAGTCCAGGGCAAATCTGGACTTTTTGTAAACAACATATTGCACCATTCTGAGACAGTCCATTTAAGATGTTGATGACCCCATTTTAATCTTGCCCATCAGACTGGAAGGCTAGTAGAAACACGTGCACTTGGTAGTCATGCGTACAGTCCCTTAATGTGAAACTTCCGACACACAGTAGAGGAAGATATTGTCTTACCAAGCAACGCTGCAACCATAGATGTAACAGGTGTGTAGATCGCTCGTCAATTCCGCTTGGCTTCTACAGTAATATACCGATCCTCAGAAGGATTAATAATTCTTAATCGACCGGGAACAAGTCTCCATACAACTGTCTGACTTATTTGGAATCACTTTCATATTTCATATATTACCGAATGATCAATGCCAAAGCGTTATCTTTGATTAACTGTCCTCCTTCAATGCGCCTGACAGCCCGCCAGCGCTAACTATCTGCCATTCGTCTCTTTTCAGCTATAGTAACACGAATACCATCAAAATTTATCCTATTGTTACGAATTTGGTATTTAAAAAGCTAATGTTAGTTCAATTATAAATTAAATGGTTTTATTTCTCGCGCAGTGCAGCGCGTGACGAATATTAAAAGAAAGCTAAGCCGGAAAAAATTAAAAATACAAGAATACAAGAGCGCGTGCGTTAAATAAATAAATATCTCTTTTTGATTTCGAGAAAGTACTGGAAAATTCTAGCGCGTGATTTTAAAATCTTATAAAAGGAGGAAAGCATCTCAGTTTGTAGTAGTTGCTTAGTTTGTTGTTGTTTAGAAAACTGCCGTTGTTGATTATAGCGAATTCGCGGATTAGCGTTCTTTAGCTGTTTTGAATTACGTTCTATTGTACATTTAAGTAGTTAAAAGATAACTACTGTGAGATATTGTGATACTGCATGATAATTTGAGAAAATTTAAGCATTTCTGTTGTGATAATAATAAATTTTTGTTCATTTTTCATCGGACCTGTGCATTCATTTCATAACGAACCCGTACGCACGCAACAATTTTTGGTGTCAGAAGTGGGATTTGAATGCCAATAACAAGAGGGATGGAAGAACAATTGAGACAGCTCATTACTGCTTTTGCTGCTTTCCAAGAAAAGATGGAAGCTGGCCAAACATCTTTTAAAGAAATTAAAGAGAAAATGGATGCTGGTCAAAGGTCCGTTAAAGAAGAAATGAAATTGGGCCAGGAATCCCTCAAGGAAGAAATGAAAACGGCACAGGAACAAATGAAATTGGGCCAGGAATCCGTTAAGGAAGAGATGAAATCTCTTAAAAATGAGATGAAAGCCGGTCAGGACGAAATGAAAAGAGAAATTACCTGCGTCATAGAAAATAAATTTGAGGCTATGGAAGGCAGAATAGACGCGGTAGAAACTAAAGTTGGACAAATAGAAGAAAGAGTTTCTTCGGTGAAAGAACAAGTAGAAGAAAGAATTTCTTCTGTAAAAGAACATATAGAAGAGAGAGTTTCTGCCGTCGAACAACAAATTGATGATAGGGTTTCTGCTGCCGTCGCCAAAGAAGTTGACAGCCTAAAGAAGTGCATAGCGACGGTAGGAAACAATTCTGAAGGTTTCAAATTTTTATCGATGCCTGCTCGTTCCGTTCTGAAACTATCTACGTATGATGGGAAGACCTCCTGGCAGGTGTATAGGACACAATTTTCTATCGTTGCGGATGCGAATGGATGGGATTCCCAAGCTAAGGCCTGTCATCTCGCCGCTTCTCTAAATTTAAAACGGAATAGTGGTGAAACGAAACCGACCCTAAAGTGCTGGAATTGCGGTGTTGAAGGCCACCTACGAAGGAACTGCAGAACTTCCCAGAGCACGGTAAATAAGGCATACGATTTAAACAGACAATTAAATGCCACGGGAAGGAAAAGGACTGACAAGAAACCAAAGTGCTGGAACTGTGGAGCTGAAGGCCACGTACGAAAGAATTGCAGAACACCCCAGGGTACGAAAATTGAGACAATTTCTGAGCAACGACGCAAGAAACAAATTAATGACCATATCAAGTAACGGAGGTTGCCAGATAATGAAAAACCCTGTTTTAAAGCGCTTAAGATCTCTATAGTGAGTGGCAACAATAACGGACTGTCCATCAATGGGAATATCGATGGAGTTCCTTGCAATATGATCATTGACACAGGCGCTAATGTTACCATCATTAGGAAAGATTTAGCTGAACAGTTTAAAGATAAACTTATTTGGACGCCATCCTGTGTTACCCTTCAGACTGCGTCTGGTGACAAGATCGACATAACAGGGAAGTTAAACCTAAACATCACGTTTGGAAGTGCCGCCTACCATCACACGGCATATGTGGCGGATATTACAGATCCATGCATATTCGGATTGGACTTTTTAAGGAAATACAATTTTTCCTTACATTTCAAAAACAATAAGCTGCTTTCAGCATCTGATGGCATGACTATCCATCCTCAAAAGGGATCCTCGCCTGGAAATGTCGACGCCTTATCAGAAAGATCGAGCTCGGGAAGCTGCCGAAATCAACCCATGGTCGAAAAGAAACTCAAGACTACCAGCTATTCTCCATCCCAGAAGCTCTTCGGTCGAGACCTTCGTCTGCCTTGTGACCGCCTGTTTAGTCGCCCTACGGATGCGCCTTCATCGCCTGAGGAACACATCCAAGATGCCCAGGCCCGTTTTGAGGGGATGCACCGTTCTGCACGAAAGCGAGTCACCTTGGCGACGGAGAAAATGAAGACCAGATGCGACACAAGAGCTACTAGACAGAGATCCAACAAAGGAGACAAGGTGTGGTTGTGGAACCCAATTCAACGAAAAGGACTGAGTCCTAAATTACAGTCACCTTCGGATGGTCCATATACAGTGCTGAACACGAATGACGTCGTGGTTCGGATCCGTGAGTCTTCGAACTCTTACGACAGGTTAGCTCATTACTATGGCCATAGTACATAATGTAAATAATTGTAAATAGTATAAGACCATGGTCCATTTTGTTTTTAAATGTGTATTTGATTTGTATTTGATAGCATTTGATTTGCTTTATGTATTGCATTTATTGTTCATGTTGTTTATTATTGTAATGTAATGCTTATTAATGCATTTATGACACAGTTGTAAGTTTAGCTTCCTGTCCAGGGATTGTACTGCCCGGGACGTGCAGTCCTTGGGAAGGGGGCAGTGTTACGAATTTGGTATTTAAAAAGCTAATGTTAGTTCAATTATAAATTAAATGGTTTTATTTCTCGCGCAGTGCAGCGCGTGACGAATATTAAAAGAAAGCTAAGCCGGAAAAAATTAAAAATACAAGAATACAAGAGCGCGTGCGTTAAATAAATAAATATCTCTTTTTGATTTCGAGAAAGTACTGGAAAATTCTAGCGCGTGATTTTAAAATCTTATAAAAGGAGGAAAACATCTCAGTTTGTAGTAGTTGCTTAGTTTGTTGTTGTTTAGAAAACTGCCGTTGTTGATTATAGCGAATTCGCGGATTAGCGTTCTTTAGCTGTTTTGAATTACGTTCTATTGTACATTTAAGTAGTTAGAAGATAACTACTGTGAGATATTGTGATACTGCATGATAATTTGAGAAAATTTAAGCATTTCTGTTGTGATAATAATAAATTTTTGTTCATTTTTCATCGGACTTGTGCATTCATTTCATAACGAAGCCGTACGCACGCAACACTATGAAAGCATTGAATACGTATAAGCGTTTAAATTAGTCTCCTAAAACCTTCATAATGCTGCCGTCTTCGCTACTGCCTAATTAACATATGTTCGGACAGTCAGTCGTGATTGGCTGTAAGATTTGATATTTGCATTTTACCATCTGCATCAGCAGCGATTTGCTATCACTCATATTCAATTACGCTTTCAAAAATTGCTAATCTGCATAGCGTATTTAACCTTTGGAAGCTATTATATACATATTTTCTTTCTAACATGTTTCAGTTGAATCGAGTTGTATTTCATCAGTCATTCGTATTTTTTTAAATAAATATCGAGCCTTTGAAAATTCCTTTCTTATTATTAATTCTGTATTTATATTTCAAAAGTTCAAATTTTACACAAAAGTTTTACTTGCAGTAATCATCTAAATAACCTTTCATTATATAAAAATTAAAGTCAGAAATTAATGCAAAATTTTGATGATTTGGAGACAAGATCTGAAAGCATAACTTGAAAACCAGTTGTTATCAGTATAAGAAGCTGCAAGTTATTTCCATAGGCTTTCGTTTTCACAAAACTACAGATTTGATCAGAAAAGGGAAAACACTATTTAATTAAAATTTTTCCTATTCTAATTTGTAACAGAAAATTTATGGTGGATAAATTCTTTCCATTAATCGGCATATTAAATTCTAATGGAATGCAAATAATTCAAAATATGAGGATAAAGTTAAATTTAGGTGACAGTTCTAAAACTACTTAGATTAAGTTAAGGAAAGTTGTTTCTGTTTAAATAACTTTACTGTACAGAAATAACAATAACAAAGCACTATACTGGATTAGTCGGTTTGTTCAAGATAACATCATACTTTTAAAACTTAAATACTTTTAATTGTAATATACATAGATTGTTCCCTCTTAGAGCAACACTTTCCCAAAAGTATCAGCTAATAAAACTTGGCATCGTTTCTTTAAAACAGTGAAATAAAAAAGTTCAGAAACTAGCTAGCTTATGTATTTATTATGTTTCTTTTCCTTTTGAGAATATATATTTCATTTTAGAGCCGTTGCTTCACCCGGCCAAACAGGCTGGAAGCAGCAGAAGTAACTAGTTACAAATTTTAACTCTAGAGACTCTAGAAATAACGTACTTAAAGAATAATTTTAAATTACATTACTCTCAGTATGCTCAAACATGCCGTGGACCTACAGACATCTGGGTTCTTCGCAATTCAATCTTCTCTTCTCCTGCTACATGATTTTATTACGAAAGTTCTATACTCCTTTTGAGAAGCGTGTTTGCAGTGCCTAAGAACTTTGAAGCGTAAGGCATGAGTAGGCGTGCCACCTGTCAGGTGTTACAGTTCTTAAACCATTTTTCAAGTGACGATGAAATATATTTTCGAAGAATAAATTCTTTTGAAAGGTATTATATGCTGTATGTCTTAAATATAATTTAAAGAACGTAGTAAATAGTTCCCCGTGTCTTAAATACCTACTATAACTTGAGTTTAAAAGAACTGTTTGGCATAAAAAAAGTCTCAAAACTTTCTTATGCAAATCAGGAAGTAAACGTAGGAATTAAATTGCTATTTTGTCTTAAAATGTTTAAGTATATGATTCATTTTTCATACATATAAGTTTAAAATTCAGGTTTCTACTTCATTAAAAAACTTCTGGATCAAAATGTCTTAATAACTGACATACAAAGTGAATTCTGTAAGTATATAAACTCTGCAGTAAAAATATGATATGCTTTAAAACATACGATTTCAATAGACTTTTGCTAATAAGTAACAGTATGAGGCAAATGAACTCACAATTATAGCCCGATTGTTAAGAAACACTTGGATTCTCAGTGACATATAAGCATTTAAATAATTAGAGTAGAATCCGAAAATTCTATGGCATCATATTATTAAGGGTGTTTGATGCACTAAACTAGGAAGACATCATCTCGCAAAAATCCATGTACGACTGCTGAGAAACGTAAATGTTGGATGACAAAGTTACCATTACATACATTTGGGTTTTAAAATTCATTTGTCAAGGAATCTGCATTTTAAACTCCAACTTAGTAAACGGTGATGAGATTTCAATCGAGTTTACAGAGAAGATTTAAAAACCTCGTTAATGGTATTACTATTCGGTAATAATCAGATCTAAATTGTGATATTTTTGTATGCCCTGTTCAATACTCTCTCAAGCATTAACTTTCTATAAATGTTTCAGGCTGCTTATCGTTTTTTAAATAAAACTCTCCAAGATAATTTTTTAATTTCGTTGGATGTATTGCTTTCTAGAACGTTTGCTTATATATGCATGCACGTAAATTCACAATACGCAAAATGAAGTTTTCGTGGCAAATATATTTAGATTTAGAAGACATTTTAATCTATATTATTTCTTTTCAAACTAATTTTGCCGAGGCAGCTTATAGTACCCTGTATTATATTAGTAATCTCATACTTTTGTCAGTATTTAATGTAATTAACTATTTAAAATCTTCCTCAGGATATTTTGATGGAGCAAAACATAACCGAAATTTAAACTTACATTCTGGAGACTTAACTGCAATCAGATAACCGCTTGATGTAACTGCAATCAGAAATCCACTTGAAGTCACTGTCATAAATGGAACTGAAACACTTCAAGAAGCTCAGAGGCTGAATGAGGCCACAACTTGACAGAAAAAGGCAAAATGCAATAGCTGAATTTTAAAATGATATGTAAATAGTTCATGGAAAAATATTTTACGGAAAATAACTGGAAAGTGTATTAAGCAAACGGTAACTTTCAAAGCTATGAATAGTTTTAATTATGATTTTGATGAAAACGACAAGCTATATGAACACGTTGCATGGGACTTCATTAATATTTTGATTTATATGTAGCGAACAAAACGAAGTGAGTTATCTCAAATAATGTTCATTTTCAATTTTTAAGGCACCAACAGTCAACCGTTTTCATTTTTAAAATACTCACATCCACCAAAAACGGTTACTTAGGGTACTCATTTTAAAATACTAAACCTGCCTTTTGATTTTCCTTTACCTCTTATATTAATCAGTATACCTTGTAAAAATAAAAATCACCATAATTTTGGCATTTCGATTTTTAATTTGTAAAGTACTTCAAAAAGATGAGAAAAATTCTTGGGAAATATGGCATTCGTATACGCACGGTTCTTTCCTTTAAAAATTCAACCAAAACTGATATATTGAATTTCATAGTTGACCGATAGAACAGCTTTGAGAATATCTTGAGATATTTTATTATAAAGAGCGCTCCGGTATTCCAAATATCCTAAAAGCTTTGAAAGAAAACGCAAATGTTCAAAGTACTGCAGTCAGAGTTTTTATATAGTTTCAGAATAAATGTGTTGCTCTGACAAGTTAAGCAAGTCTATGATATACTATAAATATTTCTTTTTCAGCAGGATAAAATTTTATTAAAATTTATTACTCTCATATTACTCTGAGATGAACAAATTTCTCAGAAATACACTCTCTTCATTTCAAGCTGATGGTGGAAAATAGTAGTAGATTTTTCCTTTAGCTCCAGAGAAATAAATATTTTTGAGCCGTTTTATGTTTTGTACAGTCTTTTTTGATGGTCATTCCTTTCACACAAATGACAAACAAAATGATGAAAAGATTTAAACGATGATAATGAGGTTTGCAAAACTTTAGACGATACTTATCACAGAAAATGTGTTCAGTGTAAGTTGTAGAAAATTGAAGTGTGTTTCAACAACTCGTATTGTAAACATTAACAGTAAACTACTGTACAATAATTAAAAACTGATATCATTCTCTATTTAAATGCTGCCAAAAAAGTTATGATGTTTTATTAATCATTAAATATGTAAACCTTTATCTTAGACTCATATATAATTATGTATGTGCTTTAAGGAAAGCGAGGGTTGCGCTTCGTCATATTAAGGCATTTTATTCAATATATCACAGTTAAGAAGTTATCTGGAATTAGTCAGCACTAGCTGGTTAGCAGTTGAAGGTATCTCAGTAAGAGCACCACTTTTTGATAGGAGTTCTGAGCTCGACACTTAACCTAAGAAACGTTAGTGTAATGACACATATCTACAATACACATATTAGAGAATTATGGGACACCTTCGCAGTAGTTGCTTTAAGTCCGAACAGTTCTACCCGAAACACGTTGAAATAGTAAGTTACATTAAGCTCACATTAAGGGGCTAGTACATGAAATTAAGCTCACATTGAAGGGGTACACACCCCATTAAGCTCAAATTTACTCAAAAAACCTCACCGTTGAGCAGAAATTAACTATAACTGGCTAATGGTACATAATAGTTCTGTTATTAAGAAAACCCGTGCGCTAAGAAAAATTCCTGAGTTCGAACGGCAGCATGAGCTTAGGCATTTAAAAGTCATCTTTCCAGTATTTGGGCGAGTGCAATGAGTGTTACCAAATGAAATGCATCATTTCAATAAATGACTTATAAGTATTTTTACTTAAATGACTTATTGGTATTTTACTTTTACGCAAAGTGCAGGAGATTTTTAAAAGCTGCACACTAATTCCAATTGGTTAATTATGCCTATTTAACGAAATATTATACAATATTTTAATTAGATGGCAATTTATGCAGAATAATTCAAAAGCACGAAACTACTAGTGCTCAAAAATAAAGTACTCATTTCAAGCATGACATAATAACAACTAAGTCATTAATTGACAGAACAAATAACATAGTTTTACTAACAAAGATTCATAGATCTTCTGTTAATAAACGGTTGCATATGTTCAGAATAATAATCGAGGTCTTGTTTTATAAGTTGTAGAAAATTTGTGGTCATTGTTCCTCACAGAAGTTATCTAATACATTCAGACAGAAACTTAGATTTCAAAGAGACTAAACTTAGGGTTTTAGAGACTGAAACTTAAATTAGACTTATATTTAAGAAACTGCAGTCTAAATGAAGTGTAATAACACTGGCAGATCTTGATGTATGGGTTTTACACATACAACTCTGTTGACATAGCCTTACGAGAAAGAAAATCATTAGTTGTAATATCAAGTGGCTTGTTACGTTTTTAGAGGGTTATGTTAAGAACACTCTGTATGTGTCATGCGCGCTTCAAGATCTGCCAACATTCCTGAAAGATGAAGGTGCCAACGTTAATCGAAACCATCAACGTGGACTTATTGCACCTTACAAATGGCAAAAATGCAATTATTTTCTGGACAGGCAGTTGGCACATAAAAATTTGTGAATCTATAAGTAGTAATTGTTTAGTGTTCATTAACAATTTTATTTTTTTGTGCATAATTTTTTGGTTTTATGTGTATTTTCCTGTTTATTAACAGCCCAGTGCATCCTCTGTCATAACTAGTTACATTTTAGATGTTATTACACTTTTTGATATAACGAAGCCTGATAAATCATTTATATTTGTAGTCAGTTAGTATATTAAGTTGTTAGATAAATAAGCCGATCACGTACACCACGAAAGAACGCACGAGGGATAGTAAAAGTCATTACAACTTTATATCAAACGTGCAAAACATTATTTCTTTTTAATTACTCTGCGCATTCTAGGAACACTTTTATAATTTATAAATTTCGCATTAATGCCACATTTTTTCACCTAAATAAATAAGTTTTTCCATCAATAAAAGAATTCCGAAAAGGATTTTCACTGACGGAGAAAGGTTAAAAGTGACACTATTGTTCAGCATTTGTTTTATGAGTTTAATTTTGAAATACCATTTAGGGCAGTTTTGCAGGAATTTTTTATTATATGCGAAGAAATGTAAAGGGAAACATTGTCAGTCTTAGAAGTCAAGCACATAGTTTTGCTTCCGGCTTTTAAGATGAGCCAGTGCGCATGATAAACATCCACTTTCGACACTGGACCAGGCAAGTAAAGAAACTCTAAATGCAATTAGATATTATTAGCGGATCTTTTCATCAGTTCTTTCCCGCTGTATACGCTGTAGGTCCTGTATCACCCGCTACTGAATCTCTGATAGCTCAGTTTAACGTATCATCATCATTGCTATTATCAGCCTAATTTCATATATTTATCACAAAATCTGCATTCTACCGATTATCGATTACAGTGCGATTTTACGACTTTACAGTGCGACGATTACAGCGTGAGAAATAAAAGTTGAATCCCATCAGTAGAAAACTACTATATAACAAGTATTCTTAAATTTTAATAAAGCTAATTTAAACTTCTAACCGAAACTGCACGTATATATTTAAAATTTTTGAAATCAAAATTGCTCAATCACTGGAGTTTTGACGACTGAGCTGTTGGCAATTCTCTGTTGGACAGATGCGGAATGATTATTGCTGTCCATTCTTCTGTTTTCGTATATATTAATGCTTCATTGCGCTTCTCTAGAAGAATGGGAGACGGTTTGATGTTACAGTAGTTTTCGGATTTCGAAGTATGCCACAAATGAATCTCTTCCGATTGGCCATCAAATGATTCCTATGAAACTATTACATTGTTAAAGAAAAATTTTAAATTTAAAATCAGGGAAAAAAATCAACCTCAATTTGCAATAGATTTGAATAAAACTATATTGATATTGAGGACAATCAGACACAAGTCCCTCTTCTTCGGGAACACCGCCTTTAAAGTTTTATTCACGATCTATTTCAAAGTAAGGATGTTTTCTCTTAATTTTCACCAAGCAATTTCTAAAATATCCCTTCTAAGATGGAATTATATTCTTTGGGAAACAATATGTTTTTTAATACATCAAGTATTATGGGATTAGATTGAGCATAAACAGGCCATTCAGATTTTACGACGTATTAGCGTCTACGAAGAAATATTTTTATCTAGAAAATATGAAATAGATTCCAAATGGGAAAAACACCATACCATTATTTATGTGAATATATAAATATATTTATAGATCATGCATTTCTGGTAAGCGTAATTTCTGTCTGCATAATGTTTTTATTAAATGTATTGTCTGCAAAAATGTTTTTATTGAATGTCTGTCTGCATAACGTTTTTATTGAATGCTATTTTGTCCGTGTAGTAGTGTAAGAGACAAATCTATTAAGGCTCTATTCAAAACAACATCAGGACAGGAAAGCAAATAAAGTACATTTTTAAAGAAAATGTGAGATGACAACGCGAATCTGAGTAAACCACATAATAGTATGGAAAATAAAGTAAAATGCCCCAGTAAAAAAATTTCACAAATCGAATGTGATAAAAATTCTTCAATTTTAAAGAACAAAATCAGATATGAAAATATGGTGTTATAGAACTTGTAAACAAAACAGGGGTTATTTCGGGAAACCAAATATGGAAATGCAAACATAAAAAAATGAAATAATGGAAGTAATTTCAGGTTCAGATGTATGCCATAAGAATAAGAGTCTACTAGTTTCCAATTCCCAGGAAGCAGAAGAAATATTTCAAACTCTTAATTGTTCTCAATGCGTAATCGACTCAAGAGATTATTTTGAGTTTATTGGTTATTGATGCAGCTAAATCTTCAAAAATTGTGTATTTTGTTTTAGCTGGGGACCAAAGATTACTCATTTTATTTTTTGCATTTATGAAACATGGAAAAATCCTGATTAGTCATGTGAAAGTGAAACTGAAACTTCTGCATGAAATTAAATCAGAAACGAAAATTAAAGGTATTAAAACTATTAAGTACGAACTTAAGAATGTAATATAAGTATTAGAAAACTTAAAAATATTTAAAAGAAATTTCTCTGTTTCAGTGACATTTAGTTCGTTAAAAGAAACTGTAGCATTTAAATTTTTTTATATCTTGTGATCTAATATAATGTTCTGAGTCATATCAATAAAATAATTCAAAAGGAAAGCACGTAATTAGACACTATTAACTACAGTAAACTTGTAAATAAAACGCTATGTGTTATTGAAGCTTACAGGTAAATGGAATTTAAAAAAAAGCTGCAAAAAAGCAAACTGACTGGTTATATATTTAAGGAGTGTTGTTTATTTCACTTAATCAAATGTAGAAATTTAATAAATCAGTTTTCTTTTGAAGTAAAGATTAGCAAGTTTAAGGAAAAGTGTGTAGCATTAGAATTTCTTACCATGCTTGTATTCTATTTGGTTATGAAAATTATAATCTAATAATAATTTTAAAATCTGTTAATATACAAAATATAAGTGCCTGTACGTTTTAATTTCGAAATAAAATGATAAGTGCAATAACTTAAGTAATAGTTTAAACATGCTATACAAAATTCTATTTTAAGGAGGATCGTGTTAGGGCGCTCCCATGTTCTCGCTTGCGGAAGCCCCTAGCCCTAATTACTGGCACAACCTTTAAGCCTTCCTTACTTTTTAGTGTTCAAAGATGAAATTACACAGTAGATATGCTGTTTATATTTACATGATTATTGCTTTTAATGTTATTTTAGATTTTATGAAGGCTTTGGCATGTTTTAATAGCCTCTTTGAAAACACGACAGCACGCAAAGTCTATTCGGGTGTAACTCAATGGTAACTTCTCTTACTCTTTGTACAATTTTGTTTTGCAAAAGGTTTTAAAGGATAGCTCTGCTTTCATAAATGGTAACATGCTTTTTATATGGAAATTGATTTGTACCTTATAACTTAAATAGCTAATTAGCTATCTGAGAATATTTGTATTTTCTCACAGGTATATTGTGTGCATTGCAGATGCAAATGAAGCATACGAGATTAATCATTGATAAAAATAGAACTTTTGAATGTTGACTTTATATTACTGACAACACTAAGATCACACAAGCTCCAAAAAGAAAACGTGGATTTTCTTCTGAAGAAGCAACAGTCACTGTAGGCAAGCACATCAAAGACCATAAATTAAAGCAGCTAAAATTGTCAGATGAGGCGAAAAATAAAAAAAGACATTGTTACGGATTTTGTATTTTAATTGGCTATTTTTAGTAGAAATGTAATTAAAATTGTTTTATTCCTCCGTGCGATGCAGCGCGTGACGAATTTTAAGAAAAATTTACGCCGGGAAAAGTAAAAATACAAGAGCACGTGCATTTAACATTTAATAAAAGTTTATCTCCGTGATTGGTATTTAATCTGAATAAATGTAATTGACTACAATGTTAACTGTAACCGTAATTCTACGCTTTTGGATTTCCAGAAATTGCTAGAACTCTCTCGTGCGGCCGATTTAAAAACCTATAAAAGCCAGAGAGAGAACATCTCAGCTCATTTGTTGTTTAGATAACTTTTGTTTGTTGATTGTAGCGAATTCGCGGTGAGATCGGATTAGCTTTATCTGCGCTTTGGATTGTGTTCTATTTAATGATTTAATAGTTTAAAATATAGCTACTGATTATACTGCGTGATATTGTGATATTATACGAATATCGTTGAGGGAAAATCCAGCGTTTTTGTTACATTTCTTGTGAAAAGAATAAATTTTTGTTAAATTTTTAACGGACTCGTGCATTCAATCTATTACGAACCTGTATGAACGCAACAATATTACGAAATAAAATTTGTGGAAACTAATCAATAAGGAGTATTAGAATTAAAATTCTGAACTGAACACACAAGGTCTATCTGTCTGATGAGAGAGAAGCTTTGTGAAAGCGATCTGTGTAATTTTTATGTTAAGAAAGCGGAAAATCACGAAAACGACCTGGTAGCAAAATATACTTACACACATGTAGTATATACGTATATAAAAACAATTCGTAAGAAATAAGTTCGAAGAAAACCGAAAATTACACACACACACACACATATATACATTTACCAGTTTATTCTGAATCTCTCTCCGAATATATATGTATTTAGAAAAGAAAAATATATAAGATATACAGAAGAAAAATATATAGGTTGCCGAATTTGACAGATAAATTCAGAGGAGTGATAGTAGAGGAGAGAATAAAAAATTGGCATAGAACATGGGTTGCAAACCGCGTTTAGTGAGAGAAAATCGCGAAAGTATTGATGAAGGGTGTGATGTCAAGTGGAATAAAAAAGGCCAAAATTATGTAGAAAAATAATTTTTTTACCTTTTTGAGGTAAAGCAGGAATATTGTGAATAACAGTTCAGTGTCAGAAAGAACACGATGAGACATTTTTATAGGAATCGCTCTAAGCTGAGACCACGAAAGTCATTGCATAGCTGACACCGCTGGACAAAGGATTGTCAGGCGCGTTCAAACATACCCGGTGTACAGAGAACAAGGACTCCATTACCTAGCTGACATGATGCCTACCTTACACGGATTAAAGCCCCTGCCTCCAGAAGCCATTTATCATCACTAAGCAAAATAAGTTTACAGTGACATATAAGGCCTTCAAGAACATAAGTAACATAGTCATGATATACAGTAATCAGAAGATTTCAAATTTCAGATTTGATATCATAATAGAAGAAAAATAATAATACAGTATATTAACTCCAACCTCAAAAATAAATCAGTGACAATAAGGAAATTGCCTACCTACTCTATACAGATACATGAGCCCATAAATTTGTGACAATTCCAGTTACTCTAAATATAAAATATCATAATCAGTTATTACATTGCCAGCAAACGATAAATCTCTGCCATAAAAGATATACACAAGAACATAACAACAAAAACTTATACCAGATCAAGACAATGCTAAGATAAACTAATTAGGTGAAACATGTGACAATCCAAAAGGAAACAAAAATGCAAACAATGAAACATATATACAATAACAGTTGGTCAAAAATCAGTCTTTAATATTGCCCTAGTGAATCAACTTTATCTTTATGCAAGAAAACATCAAAACTACATACATGAACATTTATGAGCATAATGCTATGAACCCTACATTAGAAGGTTACCAATGCATCAAGTAAATCGGAAATATAGACAAATTTCATGAATATCAATTTATATCAAGACACTGGCGATGTCTATTGAAGCAAGACGACCGTGTTCTCAGATTCTCCAGTGTACACACTGGCATCTGATAAAAAACCAAATTCAGGTGGTCGCAGAAGAAGAAATCCAAAAGATTGTGGTCCGAGGAGCGTGGAGACAAAGCAACAAGTGCGCCGCGTCCAATGCACCTTTTGGGATATGTAGCTTGGAGGTGGTTACGCACCGCAGTAACGAAATATGCTAGTGCACCAACAAGCATGAACCACATGTTCTGGCACACAGTGGTCAGTATTAACTGCATCAAATCCGGGGGAATATGTTGTAGATAAACGAGATAATTTGAGCCATTGGTGCGTTTGTGCAGAAGGTATTGTACCAACAGATGATCTTCAAGAAACTCTGCCCAAATATTAATACCGACAAGCACTTTCGACAAGACAGTGCTGCGTGGATTTTTGGACGACCACATATACGCACTGTGCGTGTTGACCACGCAGCAGGCTTGTAAAGCAGGATTCATCTGAGAATAAAACAATGGGAGGAATTTGTGAAATTCATTCTATGTCACATCAAGCATTCAGAGTACGAACTCTACCCAAAGGGGGTAATTGGCATTTCCTATAAGTTGGACCTTCTGCACGTGAAGAGCTGCATGTTTTGTACATGCAGAACCTTCCACACTATTTTGTGCTGAGATTCAGTTCACCTGCAACAGATAGTGTACTGATAGACGGGAAAAACCGTTATGATATGTTATGTAGTAACCTAATATTTACCTTAAGTAAGTAGGTATAAGCCCCACACACTAAATAGAAAACTAACAACATTCCGGTATGATTCCTCGAGTCGTGATGGAAATTGTGACCCCAGCCAGCACTACAAGTTCTGTCACCGCCGGCAGCATCAACGGCACTCCTACTTTTCAGCGTTAAATTAGCTCAAGTGAAATGGATTACATTACATGATATACATTGTGATATGCATAGTTATACAGGTGCATGTTTCAAGATGTTATCTATTGTAAGTGGATACAATCATCACAGGGCAAAACCGTTGCAAAACTCGGTTTTCTGTTTTTAGGTGTGCCGACACTGCGTTTTTTTCTCCGCATTACACCTCGTTATTTGGGAAGATCCCGCCTCCCGCAGACGTCGATCGATGCTGAGGATGGTATGATGCGGACAACGTCTCCTCTTCTCTGAGTACTCTATAGAGTTCTTGATATTGCTGTGTGCTATACGCTAAATCAGGTGCATATCTGCATATTCCTCGCTCAAGTAGTCTGATATGTTCATTACGAATGAAGTTAAACGTCCATCAACAATACGATGCCCGTTAATGAATATTTGCTCTCTGCTTTTATTTTTTCCATACGCATAGGAAATTTGCGTGAAAGAAGGTTTCTTCTTCTCAATCTCTGCTTTTGTTTTTTACCCAAACGCATTAGAAATTGGCATACGAAAAATCTTCCTCTTCTCGATCGCTTCTTCTTCTGCTCCTAATTTTCGTATTTGTTTGCTTACTCTCTTCGTCAGGCTCATTGTCTTCTCGACGTCTATTTTTGTGACTTTTGTGTCCATTAAATGTGACTTGCGACTCCATATTCTATGGTAATTTTGCACCCTCTTGATGCCTCCTATCATCCCTCTGAATTTTTGGTCAAATTCGGAAACGCATTGTATATGAAGCAAGAGTGGGACACTAGCTAAAAAGAAGGCACAGATTAGAAGCAGTTTGAAGAAGAAACATGGAAAAGAAGCGTGTCATAAAATTAAATTATTACAAAAACTAAGCAACAATAAAAATTTAAAAATTAAATAAAAGTTGATAATTCTAGTCATGTTTCTAAACATATATATTATATAAAATCAAAAATATGTAAAATAAAACTGTAATTTGCAATAGACTCTTAAGACTCATTTTTAATTTGGTTATTTTCTCTTTGTATCCTAAAAATAGTAATATGCTTATAATAAATCCTTTTAAACTGCGTCAATTCAAAATTAATCCCTGTCATACCATTCTCATATAACGCTAATGAAGCACGTACTTACAGAACTTAATACGTACTTAAGTTCTCTTAGCCAATATTAATAATAAAATTTGCAAATCAAACTCTTTATTAATTAATGTAAATAAAGCAGAACCATAACTTCATTATTCTTAATCTAGCATCATATTGTAATTTATGCATTCTCACATTTTTCACGTTATATGTATTATCATTGTAAAAATTAGGTAGTGTATGACCGTCCAAACCATAAGAATTTATACGAATTAATACTTAAACAACTGATAAAATGATAGGAAGTTTCGAGTAATATATGATACTTTTAAGACTCAGAGACGTGTTTAGTTTTTAATATTTTCTTGATTCTTTCATTAAAAGTGAACTACAGAAGTATTATAAGGAAGAAAGATTTACTTGAAAAATTACAAATAGGAAAAATATCTAATATTCTCTATACAGAAAAGAACATTCATGTGGTGTTTTCGAATAAGACCACATCCTAGTTATACATGTGTTTGTAGGAATGTATTTACATATTTTATATACTTGAGTCTTAGTATTGCATCTGTTCTGTATTACTGAAATGCTATCTACCGCTTCTGCTCTCTATTGCCAGTTACTATGTAAATATATAAAATGTATGCTTGTAGTTATGGAATCAGAATATGCACTGGTGTCTGTGCTTCTGAATTGTTTTATTGTGTTTTAGGTTCAAAAGTGAATCGAATAGCAAGATCAAGAGAATTCATTATTCATAAAACTTTTATTTAAATCTGCTTTATTATCCTCAGAGTATTATGAACGTAGTGAAACCCAACTGGTAAGTTTGATATTTTAAATTAATTTGGATTCATAATAATCCATACAGATATCACCAAAATTAAGACTGAGAGGCCCTCCCATTGCTAATCCATAAGTTTGGTTGGTTTGTTGGCCAGCAGTGTATAAGTTGATTAAATAGCATTTATATAGAACGCTAAAAGCAGATATTCTTTGATTTTAAGACCAAAAAACTTAGATAGAAAGACTGTTATGATCGGCCATTTAATCAATAGCTTAGTTTCTTTTAGTAGGTATCAAACTTTTCGTCAGACTTAAAAATATGTCTAGACTTATCCATAGCTCTCTTTCGTAGTACAGTTACTGAAACATCAGAAGATTTGAAACTGGATCTGAACTTAGAGGGTGCGTGGTGGCGAATAAATAATAAGACCATTAGGAGATAAAACGGGGATTGGCATAGTACAAGTATAAAAAAAGTCCTCCATGATATAATACTCTGAATTATAATGTAAATATATTATTAATTATAATTATTGATTTTTTTTACTCTTCTTGAAATATATTGGACAGTTCGAAATCACTTAAGAATGTTTAAAGAAATTTGATGAGCTTTGTAAATCGAAATTCAGGTCCATATCAAGTAGGAAAACACATGTTTCGTTTTACTGAAAAGAATTTCTTTGTCTCAAGCTTCATGGAAATTTAAATCATTGAGTTTATCAAAAAATGCGAAACAGAGATAATAATTTCATGTATCTCGAAAATAACAGTAACTGAGAAAGAAAAACCATGAGAATCAAAGAAAAGTTTGAACCCACATAAGAAATTTATACAAATCTCTGAATTCATTCTCATGTGAGATGTCATCTGTTCGAATGAACTTGAAATCAGAAGGCCATCTCCATTCAAAGGAAATCAAGATTTGAGGAACACATGCAGCTGAAGGAGTCACGACTCGTTGAAGGTCACAAGAGCAGCATGATGTTCCAGGAATTTTTACCAGTTTCACCGCTAAAAAATACCGTGTAAAAAATTTCCGTTTGTCTCTAACTCTTTTATATATCTTTGATTTAAGAACTAAAAGGAAGAAAAAACAATATCCAAATAACTAATATTTTGAATATAATACTTTATTGCTTATATGTTTATCAATACATTATCCTAATATTTTAACTGTTCTGTCACTTCTACTTTCATCACATCCCAGCAAAATGCAAATCAGTTAATAAAAGCAATGTTTCTGAATTTAAAAGAGACCTTTCGGCAGCGATCGCTGATCGTCTTCCTACTATTTTCGCCCAGTTTCTAATTTGACGTGATTCGGCTTTAGTCTCTACTAGCATAGGTCGAGCATACGTACTTTACTCGCATAAGTCGAGGGCCAGAGACAAAATGTATAGGCGCATTTTTTCTTGTGAGTTTTCACATCTGAGAATGCTTACGGTTAACGTTTCTGTTCCCCGCAAGCAGTAAAGCTTTATATTATTACGCGAGATGTGTAAATTGTTAGACTGAAGATCTAATAAAAATGTTTGAATTAAAGCTTCTTTTAATTTAATGTTACGTTACCGAAAAATTAGGACGGGTAATAAGTTGCCTGGATATCTTTACAAAACCATAATTTAACACTTCAGATTTCAGTAATGAAGAACAAGATCTACGGGACGCTAAATTAAAATCCATAATCTGCATTGAGGCGTTTCCCTAGAAGATGCAAAATTTTCATGTAAACTTTTTCATTTGCAGATGAGTGATCCCAGTATAATATCAGATTTTATTGCAATATAAATTTTTAGTTAAAACAGTTTAGAAATTTAAATTCTTGAAAGTACTTATCACGCATTTCTTCTGAAGACTGAAAATCCGTTGCTCTGCATAGCAGTCTGCATTTTGGTCGGAAAGCACCACATTTGCATTGTGCAAACACCAGCACTTTAAGAGAAAAAACATTGAAATGGTAAAAATGAATCTTCCAATTTTTGAAAATATATGAAGAAAAATATTTCCTCAGTGTTTTGAACTAAAACTGAAAAATATTGAAAGTTAAAACTGGGAAAGTGAATACATTAATGAATGACTGATTATTAGTTACACAGATATTAAGCCTCGCAACTTCGGCTCAAGCCTAGTATTAAAGGACATTTCTCAAGAGATGTTAAATTTTTCAGGCGTATTAAATTTTCATATTCTGCTTCTTACTTTATGATAGATTTATGAGCAAACTATCGAAAGCAAGTAAGAAGAAGTTCATAAATAAAAAGGATCGATTTTTCGATTAAGAACAAGGATGTCCCTTAAGAAAATAACTGCTTTTAAAATGCAAAAGAACTTTTAGTGGTTATTTTTCATCGGTTCTTCTAATTTTATAATTTTATGACTCCTTATGTTTCGATTTTTATATTTTTTATGATATCGTCTTCCCTAGCGTTTACTCTTTTTTTAGTCATTGATGGATTTATTACTTGGATTTTAAGCAAATAATTTTGTTTTACAAAGTTCATTAATATTCATAAAGAACAGCTTAATGTAGTCGGAAAAACCGACGCTCCTTTTGTTTCATCCATCATCGCATCTTAAGTAATTTATTAATTTGGTGGAGATGCTTTTTATCCCCTTTCTCCTCGAAGAAGTAGTATTTAACTAATTCATTTAATTCCTTTCGTCTCGTAATAATCATTTTCACTTTAAAATTTACCTATTGCTCATTTTATGTATACAGTGGGTTTCTTAAAGACTCCATTTTATATTTCGTAGACCTTGTTCAATGGGTCATGTACTACTTTTACTTACGGTAACAAATCCAACCTTACAGGTGAAACTGGCTTTTGAAGAACAATTATAGAGTAAACAAATTTCAAAGCCAGCATAAAGAATTACTATATGAAGTTATTTAAAACTAAAGCCAATTAATTCGATTACTTAATTTATGTTTTATTTGGGCAACCCGATTGAAATGCGCAGAAAGTGTGATAGGTCCAAAAATATGCCTGTTGTGAGCATGTATTCGACGGCCACATTTCCGGTAAGAAAGGAAAGGTAAGATTTATTGGCGAAAGTATCGAGTAATCGATTTCACACATTTGTTGCACAAGTCCAATATTGATTAATTTTACCTTAAAATCTGTTGCTTCTTCTTCTTCAGCCGTGCAGTAGAATTCGATAGGATTCCAAGATGAAATTAAACTGGAAAGGAATGATGCAGTTGTTTCTCAGTTTAATTTTATCTCGAAGCGCTATCGAGCTCGAAACGAAAACAAGGAGCCTAACTAGAAATTTTGACTCTCAGATTAAAATGGAAGCTTTAAAATTTAACGATTTTTAAAAATCGAGACTAAAGAATAAATACAATATTTTTTTACGGAAAGAACCACATGCGAAATGCTGATAGCTCCTTAAATGTAGGATACGTTCGTTACTTTTTTCTTTTGAGAATTCTTTTGCTCTTTGATGTAAAGTCAGAACGCTTAATTCGTTCAGTGACAGTACAACTTGTTGAAGTCCACTAATTAAAATTTGTCCTATGCATACTCTTATGTCGTGGGCAAAATTCTTACGTTTTACACCTGACAGCAACAGGCTCTGAAATAGAGTGTATACTCAACATCTACAAATTTAAATACCATTACAGATTTTTTTGAATGCATTTAATAGAATTCTATTCATAGTTATATTTGTAAATTATGTGTAACCGAAATAACATAAAAGTTCACTTATCTGTATATCGAGAATAAGTCTAGGGTATTTTTTCTAAACTTGAGAAAACTTTTGTAATTTAAATATCACAAACTTAAACATAGGTGTTCTCATTTTCTAAAACAGAGCAAATTGAGAAATATCCCTAATATCCGCAGCGGACTTCATTTCATTAAAACTAGAGCTCAATTTCTTAACGCAATAGAATCTCAAAATAATTGGCTGCATTCAAAACAAAACGTATGGAATATCACCTGCTGTTGCCATTCCAGCGATGCGCAGTTTTTTCTACTGCAGTTGTTGCCAGACTTATTCTCGTAAAATGTGAAAGACACAACATATATGAAAGATATTTCCTTCAGAGTAACTAATTGTTTATTAACATACGGCAGGAACTCGTAGACTGTCTTCATTAATAGCTGAATAAAATAGCTTTGAAATTTGCTTAAAGAACTTCGCAAGGGATTTTCTGTAACTTCGCGTCATTTTGCGGTATAATTAGAAATACGTGCAATTAGAAACATCGAAAAGTCTAGAATTTGAATTCTGGAGAGGATATTCTTGATTTTTCATGTTTTCTGCTATCATGTAAGACTAAGGATTCAACAATCTTGACTAATTTTCCTTTCGGTTGACTATCCATCACTAAATCGACGAGATTTTTGCCTTTTACAGTTGATCATCTGAGCATTTTTCCCCCTCTCTTTCATTTTGAGTGAATTAAAAATATAGTACTTATTACTGCAATAAGGAAAAACATTCATTAAATGTGAATTAAAAAAAATAGCGCAAATTTGCGTTAAGAAATGCTAAAAGGTAACGTTTTATTTCTCGTAATGGATTATTTATGATTTATAAAGTATTAAATTTACAAAAGGTCTGTTTGCTCCAGGTCCAAAATTAATTGTATTCCGTTGTAATCGAATTATTGCTGATACCACAGAAAGATCAAGGTTAATTGAAACCTCTCCATATAACCACTAATAATTCAAGCAATTCATGAGAAGCACGTTTCGTCATTTCGCATTTCTGAACAAAACCCCAGCTCTAATTTTAAATTTTCTATTCAATTTTACAAATTCCGAATTTAAATCTTAAATAAGTTCAGACAGAAATGTGAAATAATTCAATTAATTACAAATAATTTCAAAAATAAATACAGTATTCATACAGAAAAATACTTCCAGTAAAAAAAATAAAAATGAAAATAAATGAAAAATATACAAAAAAAAAAAAAAAAAAAAAAAAAAAAAAAAAAAAAAAGGGAAAAATCAAGAAGCAAATGAAATGAAAGAAAGCAATAGAAATTAAATAAACATGGAATTTTTACATATTAATAGGCCAAACTTAATTTTAAATTATACTTAGATTTAGAAAGGCTGTATTACAGCAACAAGCTTTAGACGTCAAGAGTTGCCATGAGTAAAGTATGGGTATGTTCATTATATTGTAAAGAGAGAGAGAGTTATATATTCATCCGCTTGCATATAGAATTTTTCTAGAATGAAGCGATTCTAGGCATCACATTGTAGAGACATTAAGTATTTTTTGAAGAAGCAGGCAGGATGAAAAATTAGCAAACGCCTTCGCCGAGAATCGAACATCGGACCACTGGAATACCGGCCCAGGGTCAGCGTGCAGAACCACTGCACCATGAATGCACGCTAGGAAAGCGGGAGAAATACCTTATATATTCCCCTTTTAAAGGGCGACTAGGGTTTTAGGGGACCTAATCGCCAAATCCTGGGTGTCGAGAATCATCATCCACCACCCTTTCAGTTCGGGCGCAACTGTATAGACTTAAATATTTTTTGAAGAAGCAGGCAGGATGAAAAATTAGCAAACGCCTTCGCCGGGAATCGAACCTCGGACATCTGGAATACCGGCCCCAGCTTGCAAAATGACTACATCACGAAGGAACGGGAGCATTGCTTACGTGCCTAAAAACGAATGGTGAAAATGGTATACATAAACAAAAATAATTGTACTAGTTTTTTAGTGCTAATATGGTGGCAGAACCCTATATTATACATGCTGAATGGCATTTGGGAAAAAACGGATTTAGATTAATCCTTGATTTGAGACACTCAATACAAATGTACTTTAGATTAGGCAATATACTAATAGTAATTTCTTTGTGGAATAGATTTGAGAAAATCTATATTTTAGATTTTTTAGTTACTTTAAACTAGAAGTACTGTAGAAATTTTAATGAAGGAGCTATGATAGAGAGAAATAAATTTTAAGACTCTGTTTACGTGCCACTGCTAACCGATGTAAACGTCGCACGGCATCAAAATGCCTCAACAAGAACGATTACATTTGAGCTTGCTAGATCTGCAATCATGGAACATATTTATATATTTAATAATAGAAAGCCGCTCAACCGGGAGTATATTTCATAAGCGCACATATATATAGCCACCGAGGGAGTGGCTTCTAAAATGGACCAATGGGCTTCTAGTAATATTTCTGGTATTTTACATGACCTCTGCCGCGCTTTAAGCAAGATGGTTGCAAATGTTTTGCCACGCAATTTCCTGTAAGAAATAATTAATGCATTGTGGATTTCTTGTGAAAATTTGCATTGCGAAAGTTAGATCAAATATAAGCATAATTATATATATAAATTATATAAGTCTTAGGAATTTTTATTGCATTCTATATGATAAATATGTTCTATAATAATAGCCGATGCAGCGTTTTATTCAAAGTGAATTTTCCTAATTTGCATTCCTATATGTTTAGTGTGTCAAATTTCACATTAATAACTGTTCACCCTTAAATGCATTGCCTGCACAAGAAATACTCTTTAAACATAATGAATTTATCTTATTCACAACAAATGTTTTTAATTTATTCAGATGTAACTTTTAATGTTAACAATACGTATAATCAGATCATTCACAATATATATATTAGATCTTACACTTTTAAAAACAAACGAATGCAAGCACTGAGATAAGAAAATACTAGATTAATTGCAACACTTCCAGGTATTCGCAGCTCAATAAAAAAATTTTACACTCAAATTCGCTTAAACCACAGGTGTTAGTAAACGAATAATATTCGAGGCTAATTGCACCTTGAATCCTTTTCTCGATATAAAGCGATAATACGCAACGAACATTAATCCGAATAACAGCGCGTGATAAGGTTCACGATAGCGAAATACTGATGATTAAATAAACTTATAAAATGAAAGCACTACCAGATTTCCTACTAAAATGGCAGCAGAATTTATACGCCATACACATATAATTGCGGAAGAAAACGTAAACAACAACATGTGCATCCACAGTTTCAAAGATTCAGCGTCACAAGAGCAACAGAAGCTCATTGACCCATTATATTGAAACCCCTCCCTCAGTGGCGATACTAATGTTCACTTGCGAATTATGCTAACTGGGATAGTGGCTAGCGACGCTGATTGCCGTACCGAAGTATCCGGGCTCGAATCCAGGAGAAGGCTTGGATGTATGTAAAAGTGTAGTGTCTGTGCGGCGTTGGGGAACTCTAAATATGCGACTAGCCGAAAGTTTTTTCGAGCTATTTATGGTAGGGAAAGAGGGGTGGGAGACCCTCGGATCAGTCCTCCAGGAGTGATCTCCATCAAAATTGGGGGCGGAAATAAGCAAAGTCATGCTACCACCTGTATCGTTCTCAAAGGTGTCACCAACGACAGGCCCAATCTTACACTCATTGCAACCATAAATGTCATGGGTTTGTTCTGATGTCGCTGTCAGACAAGTGAGATCAGTCACGACAACAACAATGATAGAGATATTTTGACAAATTTGGTACAGATCAGATTAAAAGTACTTGACAGATTTGCTACAGATCAGATTAAAAATTAAATTACACGACTTTCCTTCCACTTTTTTAAATAAAAAAAAATAAACTAAAGAAAATTTTATTTAGTGTAGGTGACTTTCACAGTTTTGAGCTTGCATAATGTGAAAACAAACTGGTTATCTTCAAATAGTATTTTATTAAGGCATACATGTCTCCTAGCCCATATGAGTACCATTTTTGAGTGCTTTGCCAAAGTGGCTCGTATCTGACGTAATGAATTCGAAAGTATTTATGAAGAAACAAATTTATCATAAAACAAACAACTTAAAAATACATCTTAGTTTCATCCATTTACGCTTTTAGAAAACATTAGGTTACTTCGAAGCAGGAGAGAGAGAAAATGAGCAATGTCCTTGCCGAGACTCGAACCACGGACCTCTCGAATACGCGTCGAGCAGGCTGACCGCTACACCACACGAAAGCATGCTAAGAAGGAGGGAGAAATACCTTGTACGCTTATTATATTCCTTTGTTTCCTTAAGGTAAAATTCTGTCAAGAAGATTAAAGTAATATATCCATATAATGCAATTTTTTACACTTAATTCTTTTGATTCGATTGCAACCAGTCAAATCATTGCAATTCACTTAGCAATTTTCAGTATTATATCCAAGCGAATAATGTTGTTAAACTGTTACTTATTTAGTTTGCTGAAGATAAGCACTAAAAAAAAAAGTGTTTGGGCCGTTAAACTACGAGTACAGTGCATAGCTTACGTGATTTTCCGTTATGCATGACGAAGAATAATTTCCACAAGCAAACCTCAGGAAAGGTCATTCATCAGGAATGTTATGATGTCACGCTGCTCTTGTCTTTCTATCAATAAATTTTTCGAATGACGTAGAAAATGGAATCATCCAATTGGAAATCCTTTATGCAGGCCAAAAATGAAAAAAAAAAAAAAAAAAGAGAGAGCTGAGCGAAATTATTGCAGCTTGAAGCTTTCACTACACATATTTTGGTGCACAAATGGTATATAAATTAAGTAACTTCCATAAAATATTGAATTGGATGTAAACAACTTGGGTTTTCTATTGCATGATACTTATACAGAGCAAATATAATAGTTGACAGCAACCTAGAAGATGAATTACACGATTTTTAACATGTTTGTGTTACGTAAGAAGAGGAAAAAGAAATCTGCTTTCATAACGTACTCATCTAACACTGGAAACAGATCCAAAATAATTTTAATTATTTCGTTTATAAGGGTATAGAAAAAATCTTCTTGACATATAGGAATTCTGGTATAACAAACATCGTTTGGTCAACAAAATCCCCCTCCTTCACTTCACTCACTTGCATCAGACTTGATAAAATATTTAACTGATAAGAAACATAAATAGAAATAAAAGTGGACTTTTGTTTATTGTAGTTATGATTACTGATACTTCCATGCTCATTATAAGCTAATTCGACTGTATATAAGAAAATTGTATTTAAATATAGATTAGCCATAACGCAAGCATGTACCACAGTCCAAAAATAGTGCAGCGCCATATAAATGTAAAGAAAACGTTGGTTAGGTTTTAAGTCTAAAGTACTTAAATAGACAAAAATTTCGCTACATTGTAAAAATTGTAAGTATATTATATTACAACGCTAACTCTAAAATACAGTTTGGAAAAAAATATTCTTGAACTGTTGCACTACGCAAGCACTACATCTTAACTGTTACAAGCACTACGCTTAAGCGTTGCACTGCGCAAATAGTGCAGGAAATTTCAGGTGCTACTTAATAACGTTAATTTAATAACTCTTTGCTGTCCTGAATAGTGAAAAACTGAGTAATTCTAAACATTCTTTAGTTTAGATATTTGAATTGGAAAACATTCTGTATTTTAATGTTAATTTTACAGAATGTTTTGTCAAATACATACTTAAAGTCAGGTATTATTTGAGACTTTTGTGTTAACTACAGAAGAAGTCTTATCATTCTTTAACATACATATCAACACAAAATTAACAGAATAAAGAATGAATTTAAAGCTTTCTTTGATGAGAGTAACTCATTTAATCATTAAAATAAATACAGAAATAAATACATCACTAAATCAAAATAAATACAGAAATAAATACATCACTAAATCAAAATAAATACAGAAAACATTTCATGTGCCTAACTTAAAAAAGCAGAAATTCCTGTGGTATTTTAGAGTGTACAAAAAAATTAAAAATAAAAATTCTTCATGTTACAGTTTTTACTTGCGTAATCCTTTATTTATTGATGGGATAAAGAAAACCCTCCGAACCTGTTGTTTCAGAATTTCAGACAAAATATCATTTTTCTAGTGAAAGCTTTTTTAACAGTCCTTTTCAGTACATTTTTAACAAGAAAAAACGAAACGCATGGAGCGGTGATAAGTATTTGTCAGCAAAAATAGAAGGCACTGTAGAGACATTAGGTTAATTGGAAGGAGGAGTCATAAAAAATGAACAGCACCTTCGCCGGGAATCGAGCCATGGACCTCTGGAATACGCGCCCAGCGTGCTGACCACTACACTACGAAGGCATGCTAAGAAAGCGGAAGAAATACTTTACATACTCCCCCCTTTAAAGAGCGCCTGGGGTTTTTAGGGGACCCAATCGCCAAATCCTGGTTGTGGAGAATCATTATCCACCACCCTTTTAGTTCGGGCGCCACTGTAGAGATTCATATGTTAATTGGAAGCAGGACTCATGAAAAATGAGCAACACCTTCGCCGGGAATCGAAACACGGACCTCTGAACTACGCGCCCAGCGTGCTGACCACTACACTACGGAAGCATGTTAAGAAGGCAGCAGAAATACCTTATAATATCTCTACGAAATGCACGCTTTTCGGCTGCAGAAAGCAAAAATAACTGACAATTCTTTCAAATTATGAGAATAACTAATTAAGAGTAGCCATTTAAAAGGACACATTCGCTTCGATTATTCTCCGCTCACAGCACAGAAAAACCTTAACAGCTTTTAAGCTGTTTGTAAGAAACGGTAAGGAAAAAGAATGTTTATTTTGTTAATCAAATTATGTAAGAATATTCATTAAACATGACATAATGTTAACAAAAAAGAAAAGAAAGGAGGTAGTCAGCAGCTCTTATGCGATTCAAAGTACTAGATCTCCAAGAATACAGCACCACAGCCACAGCGGCATGGTTGCTTGTAACATCAGCAGCGAATTGTTCTCGCAGCTTGTGACTCGTTGTAGGCAGATAAAGGGGCCCATCCCAAACAGCAAATAACTATCAGGCACGGCTGCCAAGCGGCACACTATCACTATTACTGTTTTTTTTTTTACTGCTTCAAATTACTTTCAAGCAACTAAAGATGCAGCTTTAAAATTTTACTATGCTTTTAAAATTATTTTAATTATATTTTGATCACTAATAAGAGAGTGTTTCCGCTTGAAGGTATTACCAGATATGTGTGGCATTAATAAAACAAAAGTTTATGGAATGCGAAACAGATGAAACAAAACAAAATATTTTATTAAAATCTGAATAAAACAAAAGTTTATACAGCGTAAACATTTTGTGCTGTCAGTAATTGTTGTAGCTGTGCATATTATTATCTACAGCAATTCAGACTAGAAGTCACTGTGCATATTACTATCTGTAGCAACTCAAACCAAAAAAGGCTTATCTTAGATTGTTTATTAGACAATTATGTGTTCCTATTCAGCTTTTTCCCAAACGCTTCTTTATAGTCTTCCAAATTACTTCAGCTGTTCAATAAACAAGCTATGTTAGGTGAATTGACTACTATATTCCTTGCAAAGAATACTTACAAAAGCTTTCAGAAAGCTTAAAAAGCTTAAGAAAATACTAAATTTTCTGAAACCCATTACCCTGTTTGCAAGTAATAACTGTATGCATGGCAAATTTATGATTAACACCCTTCACAGCCCAGAAACCACTTATCAAAATATAATAAGTTGTGTCTTCATATTTATATTTTTATGTTTCAAAATGTTGCAGGTAAGTCTAAAAAAGAATTTGTTTTATTTGTAAAAATAAAATAATTTTCTAAGCTGGCTTAACTTCTTGGCTTTAGAAACCCTTTTATCGGAATCTTGTTGATTTTCGGAGCATTACACCATGCTACGTTACGTAATGCTACCGTCTATCTATCATCTATACAACCTGGGAAATACCGTCTCTGCACGAGGCGTAATACCTGTAACTTCTTTTCATTTAACCTGACAAAAAATGATTCCCACAGGGTACAGTTCAATGTATAATAAGATGTTATAAGTGATAAGTGACGGAGGACGTGGGCAATGTCCCTTTACCTTAATGGTTAATCAGTACAACACCATAATAAGATGTTCAATTTTTTTCTCGCCGCACAGTCGGAATAGTGGTTATTGACTCAGGCTACCGTACCGAAGACCCGGGTTAGAATCCCGGAGAAGGCCTGGATGTTTGTGAATGTATAGTACCTGTGCAGCATTGGGCATTCTAAATACGCGGCGAGCCGAAAGTCCTCACGAGATGTTGCAGTAGGGGAAGAGGTGTGAGAGGCACCTGACCCTGAGTGCTGTCATTCAAAATTGGGAGCGGAACTCAGCAACGTCGTACTGTCACATGTATAGTGCCCAAGGCTTTTGCCAACGACAGGCATAATCTTGCCTCTTTGCCTTAAATTTCGTGAGCTCGCTCTGATATCAGACGAGCGAGATTAGTCACAACAACGCAAACAACAAAAAAGTTTTTCTTCAATTCCTATAACAATTTACATTTAAAAGCATGTTTTCCGCTCCTACATCTATTTTATTTGTTTGTTACAAGTTTACCGCTGCTGGATCACAATATAACGTTTTGTTTTCATTAAAATCCATTAATTTTGAAGTAAATCAAAGAACTAAATTCACATATGCCGGAAATTTCTCTCCAAATAGACAAATTTTTGTACTTCAGTTATATAAACAGCTTGAAACGAAACGAAAGTAAATAAATTTTTATTATTAAATGTATCATAAGATTTTTTTCTCTTCTGTTAATTATTGAAGAAATTTTGATTTAAAAACACGTTTTCCGGTCCCCTACAGCTTTTTTTTTAGTTTGTTTTATAAATTTAACACTTCAGGAGAGAAATGTGACATTTTCCCCCATTAGCGTCCATTAGTTTTAAGGAAAATAAAAACTAAATTCACCTACTCGAGGAAATTTCTCTTGGGACCACCATATTGTTTTTGCTTTTACAAGTTGTATCAACAGCTTAATGAAAACTGATTGTTACATGAAACCGATGTAAAAATTCTTTTCTCCTTTTCCACTAAATTTGGTAGAATACGCATCAGTTCCATAAAGGTTCAGATCTGCTGCAGAACAATATATCTAATTTACAAAATTTAATGTACATTTAAACTATAATCGATCAAACAGACAATTTTATGAATATTTGAAATTTTATGTGTACAGCAAAAATATGTTTCGATCAGCACTCATTGCATAGCTGGTGCAAAATTGTTTTCTCCATATCATTTATTTATCTGTGCATTTTCTCTACAAACCAAACATGCAAAGAAATAGAAAAAGGCTGTTGTAGTTGCATGGATTATTAAAAATATTTTTCTGTTATTTCTTTTCCGTTCAATTCTCAGTGAAATGAGTAGGTCGCATGGTTTACTTTTTCATATGTAATCAAAATATAAGCGAGGTTTCCTTCAAAGGTATTACACGGAAGCGCTTTTACTACAGCATTTGCGTGTTATTATGCCACAAATACCCAGATACCTGCCTAACAAGTGTCATAAATATTTATCTGTATCCGCTTAACAACTGAGCTTTGTTTGCAAAACTTACTTGCAGTAATTTCGATAGTTTTATTTGGTAGTCAACCTAGAACTAATAGTGAAATACTCTTAGTGTGTGGTATTCTGCAGATATTCCATTATGCATGTACTTCAAAAATGTACAGTCAGAAACGCAAGTTATTTCATTTCACGTCATGCGTCTAAAAAAATTGAGGATTATTTTAGTTAGGAGATTATTTTAGTTATAATTAGGAGGCAACTTTTATGCCTATAAAAATACCAATTGGCAAATAGGAAGATTCACATCATTTCCTTTCGCTTCGGAACTGTTTCATCAATTGCATCTGGTATTCTTATAAAATACAATTATAAACATTTGCTCGTACAGGTTAGAATAGAGAAGAAATTAAACATAAAGGAAGAATGTCTCAGTTTTTTATATATAAATTTATACTTCATTAATTTTTAGACCCTTTCAGTACGTTCAGCAAATTTTTTCAAATATTTTTTGTTTATGAAAATGTCTCAAATCTTCAAACTTTTTCAAGTGGTTAGAATATAATTAAATTGTTTTTTAATGGAAATTTTAACCACCTATCATATGTACTGTTGATTTCAGATATTTTGAAATTTCAGGTTACAAAAACATTAGGTATTTTCCATTAAACCTATTTTATGTACAGTATGCATCATCTATTTTCCTCCCACGAAATCCTACAAAAAATCATTTATCCTAACGGATGCAGTCATTGAACCTAACTGAGATGGGTTAATCAAGAAATAAGCAAACTAAGGAAAAAACCTAATGTTTTGTTTTTAAATGTAATCAGGAATGAATCAGAGCCGAGTTCTGAAAAAGGAAATGTATGTACACTTTTTTCTCAAATTATTACACTATTTAGCATATTTTATGAAATGTAATAGATAAGGATTGTCTGCTGCATTATGCAACTCTAGATGTGACAAAAACTGCAATATTTATTTCAAAAGTACAATGAAAGATGTGTAATGAAGAGGTGTATGATAAACAGAAATTCCTTTCATGTTTCTAAATTAGCCTTTTCAAATATGATTCCAAAATATAATTTACTAAGTCAAGAACGAATTTCAATTACTGCAAAATATTTCCTATAATTCTGCTAAGAAAGATAAAGGGCTTGATCACAAGAATATTAAATTTTGAATCAGTTGGGACGTTAAAATACCCTATATTAAAAGGTTTATTTTGATTTTGCATTGTAGAATTTACAACTGATTTTTCGACCCATTATTGGAACTGAAATGCTGTGCATAAAATGCTTTTAATTGGCCCTATAATGCGGTTATTTTAGAATTGGACCCACTGCATGAGAAGAATAACTTATATATTTAATTATAGATTCAGCGTCAGCCATTTTTCCGACACTATATTTATTTCAGGTTAATCAAAAGATTAAAGCAAAAGGGGGAAGTTCAGAGAGGAATAAGAGTTTCATTCATATCCTTCTGTTAAAGAAGGATTAAAAGTGACATATATATTCCGTTTTGACGTGAATGAATAACGTCACTTCGGCTTAATCTTTCACTGCAGAATTCTATTTTCATCTGTTAAGCTGCAGAAGCCCTATAAATCTGGGAAAGGGGGACAAAATCCCCCTGTAAATCACAAGGGTACAAAAGTGTACTTGCAGTGGTTAGTACATAACATCATCCTTTCAAATTCAGAAAAAGATTTATCAGTTTTACATGAGTTACCTCTTTCTATTCCTAGATTTCATTTAAGATATCTGATAAGATGCAAAGATTTTGGAAAATGTAATGCTCATATTAAATGTTCTATGCTCTATAATAGAATTTTAAACCTATGTAGTTAATTTTTAAAAGTCATTATTTAGTTAATCTTTTTTAATAAGTTAGAATAGGAATAATCTTTTGTATAAAGTTAGATCAGTAACGCGAATTCGAATTGAAATTTTTTAAAGTTTTTTCCACAACGTGTTCGTCCGCGATGTTTTCAGTGGACACCATGTCAGTCCGTACATGAAAAAACATAACGGATACGACTGGACTATATGAATAATGGAAAATTTTAGTTCACTATGATCCGATAACAGTAGTAGAACAAAACAATATCTTTAAAATGCTTCCTATAAAAACAAAAATAAAGAATAAATTTTTTAAGATATGATGTCTGGCGAATATGGAGGATAAGTGTAAAGAACTCATTCTTGTCTGCTCTTTTGGATTGCAGAATACACGTGCATTGCCTGACAAAAGTACCTCAAGGACCCCACTCACAGCATATGCACTGTGTGAAAAGAAGCTTGGCTCGTTAATGTATCGCTGATAAATATATGGGAATTACATTGTTTGCCATATTCATTTGTAACAAAATTATTCTTTTTGACTTAACCTGTATAATATTGATGTGTCTTGTTCTCCGTCATGTTTAGTTTCTCACTTTGTAAGCAACGCTTCTTCTAAATTTTATTATAGATGGGAGGTGCAGAGATAGAGCTCCCTGGTGCATTACTTAAAATTTTATTTAAAGTACATGTTATACCTTATTCTTAAATGATGGCGCAGGAAGTAATATCCCTATGCTAAAAGTCATCAAACAACCGCACATGCTTGCAGTTTAAAGAGAACGTAGTTTGTAAGAGCACTCTGTACTTATGAAGGAGCTGAGAAAGAAAGAAAGAAGCAAGTTCAACAATGGATTGCCAGACCGAAAATCAGAGAGACCCTCTGGAAGTAACCATTATTTCTGAGAACGTAAATAAGCATTGATATTGAATATAACCTTTACAAAGTAACAACCACTTCTAGATATAACTACAAGCATCTGGAATTATGGGTGATAACCTTAGAGAAGATCCACGGTATTTCAATATATTTTACATTACACAAAGATACTTATGTTTTTACTCGCAGCTTTGTATATTCATGAAAAAGATTTATAGTTTTAAAATAAAAAACGTTAAAAAATAGCTTTTTTGGTAGAGAGTATTGAAGCAGTACAAAGTGTAATAGAACTCATATGTAATATTACATAAATTTTCATGAGCCTTTTTTCTGCTTTTCAACAAAGCAAAATTATTAATACTTTTTTTTAAATCTACATGATTACTTGATTCAATTACTATGGAAAGAACAAACACGTTAAAAATTTTTCTTGGCCAAATGAAGATCTTTAATAATTTTTTTAATCATTATCAGCTTTCTTGTTGTCAGTTTTTTATTATTTCATTATCAGTTTATTTCAATGATTGATGTAAATTATATCCATGGATGTTTTCCGATGTCTTAAATTTGTACTTGGTTTGGTGTCCAGAATTATTGGAATAGCATAGTTCTCAAACTAGATAATTTTGATGTAATTTCTGAGGTGTCTATATAATTTTCACACATAAGTGCTGAGGTCATTTTTCAATTTGCTCAAATCCAAAGGCAAATTTTTCAGGTTGGAAACTGAAAGTTGAAAAATATCTCTTTTATTTTTCATACATCCATTTTATTTACAAGATCATAAAGTCTGTCACCTTTTTTATTTCTATTAATACATTAAAAAGTATTTTTCTGAAACATTGGCTGTTTTATCTCTTGATTGTTCACGATCTAATTTAGTAATCCTTCTTTTTTCTTTCATTTTAAATTCTATTGGCTTTTTAATATTTAAAGCTAAATTTTAAAAGATAAATTTTTCCATCAAGACTTCTCTCAAGAATATTTTCTCTCATCTGCTATGAAGAAAGAGGTAATTCTTTTCTTATACATTATCTGACACAGAAAACGGTAACTCCATGAAAGAGTAGTATGTGATTAAAATTTGCAGACAGATAAAGAATACTTTTCTAATGCGATCGATGCAGGATAATAAGTAAGAAATAGGACCATCTCTTGCAGTGATACAAGCAGCAACTCTTCAAGACACATATGAAATCATCATGCTATTAGTTCTCTGACGAATAGTTGACTATATGCTTCCAACCTTCCTCCACAGTTCGTCCTCTGATTGAGGTAGGCTCATGTTAAGAAAACGACGGAAATTTGCATCCCACATATGCTGGATCAATGTGAGATGTGAAAACCTGTGTGAACAAGAAAGAATCTAGATACCTTGAAGAACTTATCGTCTGATATTTTCCCGCGAGCGACGGAGCGTTATCTTACAGAAAAGAACAATTTTGCAACCACTGAAGGTAGGGTAGCAACCGCTTATAGCATCACCCATGCATAGTTTCGCCATCATTATGCCTCTAATATGATCCAATTATCCATGTCGGTGATGCTTCTTCATCGAGCAGTATGGTGTTCAAAATAGAAGAAAGTGAGGCTCTTACTTGGCAACTGTCATTAGGGCAACTGAAAGCGAGACTGATCTCTGTAGTGTAGTACCCTGTGCAGTCAGTAGTCCAAGTCCCGCAACCATTGCAGTCGTTGGTGGCTTTGTTTTAATGGAAGGCTTCATAAAGTGTGAAACGACTAAAGGTCAACAGATGAGTGAGACAAGTGACGCTCTTCTCGTTGGTGAATAAATGGAACGGGCTTGTAGCCGCAACTTGTTTGCTGAAATAAAATAAAAGATTTTATCTGTCTCCGGCTGCCAGTTTCCTATTCATTGAGAATCTGCATTTCAGCATTTCAGCATGGAGCTCAATAAACAACATTGGAGATTTGTGGGCTGAATTAAAAGAGTCAACAATGAAAGGTTCCTAGAAACAATAATGCCGACAAATCACGAATGATTTTATAGATTCTGAAGAAATTCCAGAAATTATCACAAATGAAATAGTTAGCCAATGAATGAACTTAACTTGGACGTCAACAACGAAAATGTTAATAAGTTGACTGAATCTCCTTCAGTACCTCTGTCAAATGGATATAAGCCACGAGAGTTAAATTTAAAGCACAATGAATGTGAAGAAGCAGCTGATGGGTGGTATTTAACCAACCCTTGACAAGTTTTTAAAGAAAACACCTGGAAACGCTCAAAAACGCCTCGCTAACTTTATTATGAATATTAATAAATAAGTAATATTATTGATAAATAAATATTTTAAAATACAATTTTTTATGTATTTTTTAAATCCTTGTTCTTTACAACATTCAACATTAGCACACATTTTCGAACAATTATGTGCGAAAGTCGAAGGGTCCCCGTATTAGGATTTTGAGTTGGATATTCACTTGAAATGAACAATTAATGATATCAACCATCATCTCAAGCAAATTTTGCACGAATATTAAAAAACAAGCTTTGCTTTAGAAGAAATAATCCTATTCAATTTACTTATTATGAACTTATTTATAATTAAAAAACTAATATTTAAGCAATTTATTATAAATTAAATGCACAAAAAGTGTTTCTTTATTAAATTTATAATTTAACTTTTATTAGTTCTTCTGTGGATTCGAGTTCTAAAGCGCTAGAGATAGAGAAATTTTCAGTTAGTACGATAGGAAAAAAATCAATAAAAGTAAAAATTAGGCTTAGATGTCAGTAAAATCCTAGAGATGAAAAAATGCTTGAAGATTTCCAAGCAGTTTAGCTTTCGTTTCTGTACGAAACTCAGCTCTCGTTCGACAAAATGAGGAAGAAGTATTTCTAAACAAGTATAACTCTGTCTCGAACATCTGTTGATCTCTCATTTTTTTCCCATTTCTCTTAAAATATCTCGAGAGAAAATAAATTCACGCGAAAAATGCATCTGCAGATAAAAATCATTTATAAATGCGAGATAAGTAAACTGTTAACTCTCTACTTTAATAAAACATGAGCAGAAAGTAAATACAATATGTAGGCTTATATTTTAGCTTGGCAAAATTAAGTCTTTGCTTAGCGTTGATTACGAAAAGGGAAAGACTAAATGCAAGTTTGAAATTGAGCACCAGATGTATATCTTCTAAAATGTTTTTTATTAGAAGTCAACGCAGTGCATATTTGTATTTTCTAAATATTGTTAGATTTTTGTATTTAGATAGAAAATTTTAGAAGAATTAAAGTTAATGTATTTCCCTGTGCAACGCAGCGAATGACAAATTTTAAGAGAAAGCTATGCCGAAAAAGTAAGAATACAGGGGCACGTGCGTTTAATAAATGAGCATCTCTTTAATTTGTATTGAAATTGAATTAATATAATTGACCTCTATGTTAGTTGTAAACGTAATTACACACTATTATTGCTTTCCAGTAATTTAGAGAAACAGAAAGTACTAGAAATGTGTCGCTATCGGTTTGAAACTAATAAAAAGCCGGAGAGAAAACATTCTAAGTGCAGTTAGTTGTTTAACTGCACTTAGTTGATTAGTTACTGTTGTTTCGAGATGTTTCGTTCCGAGTGAACTGAGATATCAGTTATCTTTCTCTTTAGATGCGCTTTGTATCACGTTGTATTTAACATTTTTAGTAGATAGCTACTAATTATACTATGTGATTTTGTGGACACTAGTGCGAATATATCTGAGGAAAATTACAGAGTTCTGAAATATTATTTCTGTTGATAAAAAAATATTGTTCTATTATCGGACTTGTGCATTCAGTCTATTACGAACCCGTACGCAATTAACAGTATTAATCCTCACTGGTATTTAGCTGCATTTACGTATAATAGGGCAAGATTTTCCGAGAAATAGTTCTCGCATCGGATTTCTGATTTGGTTCGGATGAATAAGATAACAAATCAAAAATCCAATTTCCTAAATGTAAAATGTTTCAAATAGACAACCGCTCATTTTCTGAAAGTATTGCGTTTAAAGACGAATGATCCTCTAACCTAACGCCCATGCGCTGTCCCATGGATAAAGCGATCCATCACCACGGTTTCATTCCTTGATTCTCAACAGAATGTGATAGCCGAATTGAAGTTTTCACAGCACTCTTCCCATCTAGCGTAAATATTTCCTTCGTCAGAAACGTTCCTGAGTTAATGCTGTAAAAAATGATTTGTTCAACTCACCAGCTATAGTCTTCGGTCCTGTCAAAGGGATCTTCCGTTGTCTACATGCAGCTGCCAGTATTCCCGGAGATCATGGAATTAAGCTGTTAAAACTTGTTCTAGGACGCTGCTGAGTGCATCCATCACAACCTTTTGGACTGCTACAATATCGCTTTGTTATATTCGTAGCAACAACATTCATATTTGGCCAAGTATCCGGCCGTTTGAAACAACATTCATCTATTCATCTTTGACAACAATTTTGAACACGAATACTGGATTATTTCTGGTTTCTTTCTACCTTTCGATGACAAATATTATTGGTTTATTTCGGTTCTGCTGTCATTTATAAGAGACAAATTTTTCCTTATTTTCCGTTTTCCTATATACATATATATATATGGTTTACACAAAGGAACAGTAATCCCATTTTTATTGGAAAGTCTCCCATGAAATCGATTATCGATTTGCTTAAAACAAGACTTCTTTTCTGTACATTGCCTTGATCAATAACATTTAGCCTAACTCATATTTATCACTATTAAAAAAGGACAATGCTACTGTTTTTTCCATTAGTTATTAAGCCGCATAATATTATAGTTATACTGTAAGGTATTTTATGTTAATTAAGCAACTATTATGATCTAAACCTTTACTATAACTTCTCCTTTCCGTAATCCTCGCCAGAATGCAAATGAATTATTTTGTGCATTTAAGCTGAGTGTTTGAATGCTTAAGTTAGAGCTTCTGGCGGTCGCGTCTTACTGTTAATTACTATCTGTAGCTCTGCCTAAGTTGTATTTCGGCTTTAGCGTCTTGACGAAGGTTGAAATACGCGCCGTTAAGTATCTGAACAACTTTTAAAAATAGACAATTATGTATTGCAGTCTAAGACTACGTTACCTAGATTTGAATTTAACTTTATCTAATGTTAATTTAAATACCCGCAAGTAGTGGAAGTTCATCCGTCGCACAAGCTGTGCCTTTCTGTTCATTTAGGACTAAATAAAAAGACTACGTATTTTAACCTTTTTTCCGACTTTGTTTCAGACTAAGCGATAATTCGCTGTTAGTCTAGTAGGGTAAGCCAGAATTCTATGTAATCTTAAAGATACAGTAGAACATTAAAACTCATATAAATTATTTAGCTATTTCCATTAAAAATTTAATTTTTTATTCATAATTTAAAATAGTCATAATAAACCCTTCTTTTAAAACAATATTATACTGATTTAAAATGACAAGAAATGAATAAATAAATTAAATGGCCTTTTCAAAAGTCTATAGACTGTCAAATCTTTGCCCAAGTTCTATTTAAGCGATTCTGGCATTGCAGTTGCGAAGAGAACCTGTATCATGCTCCGTTAATGTGAGTAAAGCTAACTTTTAATTTGCTTGCTATAAAAAAACAAACTGCGATGTCCCTTTCCGTGACATGGCAGAAGTTACAGAATAACGCTAGGTTACATGTAGTAGCGTCATCTATGCCAGCGTTAAAGAAATTAAGCGCACAGGCTCCACACAGCCAAAGTCTTCAAAACGTTAAGAAGATAGACGTTTAGCCTCGGATAGGGAAATGAAGCTACCATATCTACTCTGTTATAGCGAATCTGAAGAGATGGTCCTTAACTTATGTTTAAGAAGCTAGTATAGTATACCTCTGAAAACTGCATATAGTAGATGAAAGTCATTATTTCGAGAAGAAAACCCACTCCAAATCTGTTAATGGTTTTAATTTAGAATAGTGATCTTAGTCTACGAATTGTCGCTCTCGTAGATAAATGAGACGTTGAAGAAATAATTCTTGATTTCTTACTGATAAAATATTATGAATGAGATTACGAATTGTCCTATATCTTAGTCGGTAAATTTATGTTATTTATATGTATATCTCCAGAATTGTGTACGAGCCTTTACTAGCTATACTTCATTGACCTAGGATAAAACTAGCTGAAGAACTATACAGATCCTGGACATTTCCTGAAAATATCATAAGGAAAAGGAATACAATTGTAAAGCTTGTAGAGACATTAGGTTAATTGGAAGCAGGGGAAATGAAAAATGAGCAATGCTTTCACCGGGAATCGAACCGCGGACCACTGGCATACGCGTCCAGCGTGCAGACCACTACACTACAAAGGCTTGTTAAGAAGGCGGGAGAAATGCCTTATATACTCCCCCTTTTAAAGGGCGATTGTGGTTTTTAGGGGTCTCAATCGCCAAATTCTGGGTGTGGAGAAACATCTTCCACCACCCTTTTAGTTCGGGCGCCACTGCAGAGACATTGAGTATTTTGGAAGCAGGAGTAATGGAAAATGAGCAACGCCTTCGCCGAGAATCGAACCACGGAGCTCTGGAATACGCGCCCATGCGTGCAGACCACTACACTACGAAGGCATGTTAAGAAGGCAGGAGAAATACCTTATAAGCTTGTAAACACAAAATTTAGTAGCTGAATTCATATCACGGTCAAAAGAATTCCCATGAATCACTCAAACAGTCAATGTTGAAACAATGTTTTAGAAAAGGGTAATGGTGAAATTGAATAAGACTGGAATGACACTTTGTAGTCTGATTGGGAAACTGTTTATAATTATTTTTGCTTACTCCAGAGTCTGTAGATATCTACGATGGCTGTGTATATTAAAGGATTCCAATGCGAATCGCAATAGAATGAGAGTCACAGAGGATACAATAGTAATATCATGAATATTTTCTATCAGTTTAAGATATGACCTTCATCATGCTCTGAGGGTAAGTGCATTTCTGACCACTAAGCTTTCAAGATGGTCTCACTTCTGCCTTAATTTACTCTTAATTTAGTGGACACTTTTAAAATCTTTATTCCTTTTTAACTGAAAGCAAGTTACGTTTGCCAGACAAAAAAGAACAGGGTACTTTTTTACATACAGGAATAGTACTTACTTACATATAGTAAAATAATTTCCGATTTCGCCACTATATCTAAGAACTCTAATTCGAGCAGCTTTCCATTCGATGATATAATAGTAATCAGGCCACAATAACACGCAGAACAAGCATTAACTTAGAAGTCAAACAACAAAATTTGCGCTTTTGCAGCTGATGATGATGGCTCGGTAAAACCATCGAAACTAGTCCTGTGAAAATTTGAAAATACAAGTATAACGCTGATTTTCGTTGTTTGACTTCTAAATCAATAATTAGGCATTTAACATTTCTTGCTGAATTAGTTGAAGCATTTTAGTTTCTAAAATCATCTATTCAAGATGCTTAATCAGTTGGCTCTTATAATTTTCTTTCTTACTTGAAATTGTTTGCTTGATGTAAGAAAAATAGAATAATGATGAAATAATGTTTTCGATTCTTAATTTCTCTTCCGAATTATAATTTCTGTTTTAATCTAGTAATTCGCAAAAATGGCACATTCAAGTTTGTTAAGTACATTTATAACCAATTAATTTAAGTAACTGAGTTACTGGGAACATTCTAAACTTTTTTGTTAAACATTGTACAAAACTAAAAGTAAAGTATAGCTAAAATTAGGCCCCATTTTCATAGATAACCTTCTATAACTATCTACTTACATTCAGGAAGACACCAGGCACAATCGCTCTAGAAATGAGCTGACTTAAAAGTAAAACTTTCTTTTAACTACTCATTTTTTCTTTTCTCCTGTCCTTCAAAAGGGAAACACAACGAGAGGAAAATGTGGTAGTACTGTGCAGTTTTGACTCACGAACTCAATTCATCCCTGAAGATAGCTCATCATCCAAAATATTCTCAAACCGAAATAATTTCCTGCAAATAAATTAATGTAAAAATTAATTAATGCGTTATTGCATCGCATGGAATTGCTTAGGAAAGAGTACCTTGTATGTAAGTGCTAATACAAAGCCAATGGCATTCATTAAATCTAACGCAGGCACAATAATTAACTCAAAACTAAACACATAAAAACTGGTAAACCTGAATTTATTTTGCTGTATTTTTTATGAAGGATAGATTACGGCATGAGTAGAAAATGGTGAAGAAGCCAAAGGTGCAAAATTTTACTATCTGAAAATGAAATCGTATTCTGTAAAAATATCTGGTAGCTGCTGTATTTTTGCGGTTTTCTTGTTTTCTCTTAACACCGCTTGCCTTGAGAATAGCTTTGCCCCATAAAAAATGTATTTAAAAAAATATAAAAAATTTAACCGTTATTTGTTTATGAATATGTTTTAAAACTAAGACATAGTATTGCCATTGCAAATAATTATACTACTACGGCTTACTAGTATTTTATCATAGCGATAATGTTCTATGAACCTTGCACTTTACCACATTTTGCATAATTTTCTCAGATCAAATAACTATGAACATCTTCCAATCTTCTTCTTCTAGAGACATTTCCTCCACTGCTTTAACTGCATTTTTTAGTGTCATTTGTTGTCGGCTTACTTGTTCGTATCTTGAGATATCGTTCGTCATCCATATTCGTGATTTAGTGGTTTGTGAACCAAGGTTCCACTGTATATGAATATAAGTTCCGGGCTGTACGGTGGATAAAGCGGCATCTTAATTCTAATAATTTCTGACTGATAGCTCAAACCATATCCAGTTTTTAATCTGCCTAAAAGATTTTTGACATTACCGTACCGCCGTTATGCCTCAGAGAAATAATCGGCGAGATACTGCAGTTGCTAATACAACTGCTTAGCGGCTATGCTACAATTTGAAGGGAATAGCTATTTGATGATTACGGCTAGCGAACCGCACCAAAAACACGTCTCGTTTCGCTAATGTACCCTTGTTTCTCAGAGTCTTGTACTGTTAGTTTTTCAGTGCCCAAGATCAGTGGCCTTCACAATAGCATAAAAGAATTTATTTCACCTCCTGTGATGAGAAAATCGAACCAGCTGTCAGTGAGGGAGTATGGCAACTGGCATTAAGAAGCAAGGCTTCTTATGTTTGATTGTCAGTAGATAGAACATTCTATTGCCGAAATTTCTTCTCCGAGCATTGTGCATGCAAGCAATTGATAGCGATGCATTTTGTATTTTTAACAGGCACACTCACATGCAAGTCTATAGTGATCCATAACTAAGCGCTGCACTGAAAAGTGAGGATGATATTTAAAATCGATGTTGCGAAGAACAGAAGCTCATGAATTAGTAATAAGTTTCATTACGTTTTCTCATAATAGTTTTACCGTACGTGATATTAATTTAAAAAATCATCTAAGGAGCAGCGAATATTGATTTGATACTGTAAAACAGATTTCTAAGGAAAAAGAACTAACTCGAAGACTTATAGGATCTCATGCATAAAGGACACTTTTAATTTGATAACGTAATTGTGCTGCCTCATACCCCTAGCTAATGTAACCCTACAATTAAAATTTTGAGAATGTTTTATTGAAGAGACATTTCGCTAAGTTCGGAAATGATCAGATTCTCAGCAACTTAATACTTTCTCAGTATTTTATCTAGTGACCTGGAATTTCAGGCCTTTTGTCAGAGATGGTAAGTTATTGTTTAATAACTAATTAAAATAGAATAGATTTGTATGCTTCAACAGTATCAGAAACTTAAGTTGTGCTTTACAGATCAATGTTGAATTTAAAGCAAAGTTCTATTACATAATATTAACTTGATTGGGATATGGTTTCCTGAAGCTAATTTACGCACGATTATCTGGCAACAGTTATAAGTCAGAAAGTACTACCTATCAAACGAAGACTTCTTTAGAGCTAAACGTATCAGTGAAGGGGCGGAAGAAAATAATGAACAGTAATATTTCGCTTCACAGCGAACTAAATCACGCCATGCTCCTTTGCAGTTAACGAGTCTTATTTATATCTATTTTAGCCTCTTCATCACATCAGCTAATTCAAACTCTTTTTTTTTTTTGAAGCGAGAATATTTTAAACATGAGATGAAACGGGAGAAACTAATTTAGTTTGGTTTATTTAAATTACAGTAAAGCTTACGAGGGAATTCTACCTAAAGGGAGGGATACCTTCGTGGATAAATTTCTAAGGAAAACTAGCTCCTATCTATGCTAGGCATAGGAAAATCCCGAAAACGCCTAGGTAGTCAACCCGTACGACTGAAATCGAAACCCGGTCAAGCTACCAGTGTTCAACGACTTTACCGCACTCCATAAACGGCACACGGGGACTCCATAAAACACATAAGTACACATAAATCTATAAATATGTACTACTAACAGCTGTATACACGATTAACTCATAAATTTCTCTGCTCAGCTGTATGCTCATAAATATATATTGTAATTACAATAATGTAACAATTAAAACGTATTACTTGTAATAGATCGGCAGTGTTAAATATGATTGCGATCTAGCTTTAAATAAAACACCTAACCAATTCAAAGATAATATCTTGCTTGCTTGACCAGCAGATTTTAGGGATTAAAAAAAAGTGATCATCGATTTATACGAAATGCCAAGGCATCGGAAATAGAGTTTGCGGGGCTCTACTGTATACTGAGTGGCCAGCGCAAGCGCAAATTTGTTTATACATGTTTGCACTTGTATAAACAAGGTGTTATTTAAAGCAATTTAAACAAAATCTTCCCCATGATCATGATCATGATGCAGATCGTGTTCATATAACTTCAGGGTTTGGGATAAATTTTGAGCTACTGCACAAAAGAAGCAAGAGGTCATATACGAAAAGGTGTCGTTACAGAAGAGTGGATCAGTTGTATTTAGATGTTTTTCAAAATAGTTTTTTCATAATTTTGAATCACGAAGTATTTATTCACGGGATTGTTTTTACTTTATACGCACAGTTCAAACCAAGTTTGCTTGCATGAAGAAATATACAAAAGATTTCTTAGATGTTTCTAGACTTAAAAACCAATGTAAAATTAATGACTTAACTAATATTTAAAAAAATATAAGTGAAACTATCTCTAGTTTAAACATTTGATTTTAAAAAAAAAACTAGAAATCTTACAGTTTAATCTAAATTTCATTACCAAGAAAGAACATTATGGAACCCGAATTGCTAGTTGTAAAATAAATGATGGTAGAACTAGTACTTTGATATTATATAAACTAGTAACTAGCTTATAAATATCATACATATATTTTATCTCAATTGATAGAAGTAAATGTGGATGTGAAACAGACCCTGAGTCAGCTCTTATTCAATGCCCCAAGGTATAGCCCACTTGTCAAAAGATATCTTTTGACCATATGTATGATGATAAATAACAGCTTAGGGAATACCAAAGCGTTCTTGCGTTGATCTACACGTCCTTGTACCATAATACAGAATAAATGTGATGCATTATAATGAATAAATGGAGCTTACTGCTTTGTATTTATGACTACGTTTCTGAATTCTCAAGACTGCATTTTTATAAAGGGTGCCTATTGTAATGAAATAATTTAGAAGTTGGAAGCATCAGCAACTTAATATCAAATGATATAATTATATTCATTTTAATCGTCCATTTTATGGAAGCTCTGACTCGAGGCAAAAGGAAAAGTTATGATGCCATTTTATTGACTAAAATAACCGTTTTCGTAGAAGGAGAAAAATATATGCGTGGGATCTCAGTCGAAAAAAAACATAGTAAAGTGGTTAGAAAAGCTCAGAATCAAAACATCGAAGGACAAAGGGACAAACACCTACGCAGAGAAACAGAAATAAAAAAAATAGGATAAAAATTCTCACCTTTGTATTTAATCTTCAGAAATATATCGGAAAATCAATAAAAAATTCGCAGAATATTTACGCTTGTATACGTTTTTTGAGCACAGGCATAAAATTCCTTTACCATGCTTTCAGTATAACTGAGTTAGATTAATAGCTTTTATGTACTATTTTTAGCTGTTTTCCTTGAAATATTCCAGATTTGGGATATTTATAAAAAGTAAATTCAATTAATTGTTTTCCAGCTTTCAAATAACAATTACTTTATTTCCATTTTTATTTCAGCAAAACTGTTTTTAAAATAATTAACTTCACAGCAGAATAATTGGCTATTATTTGCTGTTTGTCCTGAATAGGCTATTTTGTTTCTTCCTGAGTTTTTTTTTAATTTCGTGACTTAAAAACTACAGATGCGAGACAATTAAACTGAGAATTTGAAATAATTCACTTTTAACTAATTAATGACATTCCAAAGATTAGATTTAAGGATGTCGAGAAAAACAAATTCATCATTAAAGGCGTATGTATAAGTTAGATGTGTGGGATTTAAAATGAGAATATATATAGAATGCTTTTTTTCCCCCGAAATTCTTATTATTCTCATACTAGATAGCGATGAAATAAAAAGTAATATATATATATATAATCATAAAGTAACGAATGTTAATGCGTAAAGATAACAGTAGTCGTCGAGGTCGGTTAACATATTCTTGAGAAGAGCATTCTTAACTTGAATTAGAAAAAAAGGTCTCAGGAAAGAGGGAGTAGGGAAATCGAGGACAATTCCCTTTGTAGCAACGTAAAAGATAAATTAAATACTAAAAGGATGTAAGATTCTCACTAGTGTATTTCTCAGTTACTGTAAAAAGTGACGAATCTTAAAAACTAGTTAGCGAATAATCGCTTAAGTTCGTGTAACAAGAAACAGCAAGATGGAAGGGTAACTAACCCTTTATTATTCCTGTAAGATTTAACAAAACTCCGCCTTGGCGTGTACAATAAAAGCCGACACTTGGGCTTGAACGTAAGAGACTAAGAAATAAACTAAAACTAAGATTAACTAAAAGAAATATAAGCCGAAGCTATCAAGATTCTAATCGAGTTGGCCCCTTAACTCTATTTGACTACGAAGCTTATCAAATGCCTGAGTACGGCCGAGCGTAATAACAGCTTTGAGAGAGAGAGAGAGAGTAGCCAAAAGGCAGACACACGCAAATCATAAAATCTGATTCTCTCTAACTCTGCAAGCAGACTTCGCGGTTTAAATACCGCTCCTCCTCATTAAGTATTCAGAGTGATTCCAAAATTACGTTCTGGCCGAAAGAAGTAAGTTGAAGTTTAAGAATTTGACAGGAAAGGAACTTTAACTGTTAATAAAATTAACATAATTCTTACAAGGAATGAAACTGAAGAATTGAAAAACTGAACAGGCATACTTTTTCATCAAGTAAACACTGAAGGCAAATTAGTTTCAACTCTCTGAGAGCCATATTTCTGAGATCAGCGTGATTAATAAAAGCCAAATTAAATTCATAAAACATGTTTAAAATAAATGAAAGTCATAAAACTAACAGAGTTCTTTTATATGATGAAAATCTGATCGAATTTTATTGGATTCTTCACAGCGCACTTCTGGGATGATTGTCTCAGATTGGTAACAAAAATGTACTTATTTTGTTTATAGAAACACAATACATATAGGAACCACGAGGCAGCGATTCGTGATAACTTACATAACTAGAATGCATCGTTAATAATAATCTCGAAAAGCAACCCGATCTGCAAATGATCAGGAGGTAATCAAACTCATAAGTTGAAAGGGCTTGAAAATTTTAAAAGCCTATTCGTTAATAGGCAAACTAACAGCGAAGCTATCAAGGGTATAAAGTACGGCCGAACGTAATAATAGCTTGTGTGAGAGTATCGCCAAAAGGCTAAAGCTCGCTGATCAGAATCTCAGGCTCTCTAACGAAGTTAGTAGAACTTCACAGTAAAATACTTCTCCTCATTTGCATTCAAACGCGATTCTGAAAACACTTTCTGGCCGGAAGTTGTAAGCTGAAATTAAGGCAAGACAGGAAAGTAACTTTAACTCAAAATTAACTGTTAGAAAATTAAGATAAACCTTACAAAGTAACTGAATGAGGAAGATAAGTAACTGCATGAGGTTACCTCATGCAGTTATTTATCTTCATTTTTCTAAACTTTTTTTAGAATATATTTTTCATAAACATTTATTAGTAAAAGTTTATAAAAAATTTATAAACTTAATTAATTTACAAATTTAATTATTTTAAGTTTCATTAATTAATTTATTTGCTTTATTTACTTGATTTTGACCATTATTATTTAATCATGTAAGCTTAAAATTCTAGTAAGTGCTATAATCTGCATTAACTTTCTATTCGTTCAGTTCAGTTTTTAAATGCTTGAGTTTCTTCCTACTTTTTCAACAAAACTTTATCAGTTAATTCAAAATTATGAAATGCAAAAATAAAATTATCCATCTTTCCTTCTAGCGCTCGCGAATCGTTATGAGAATATACATTTGCAAACTTTAAAGCCTGAGAAAACGCATGTCTGCGATATTATCGTCATGCGATCATTTGTAAGTGCTTTATTTATGCTCACCATGATATTTTAGACGAAGATGTTTTTAAACTGCGAAGTTATTGAACAGTTTTATTTTGAGGACGATATTTTGTACCAGTATGTTTTAGAAACTCTTTGCTTTCTTTTCTCCCAAGATATTTTGAAACACGATGTTTTAGAAATGCGTTGTTTTCTCCGCGACGTTCTAGTCCTCGATGTTTTCAGCGGACACCTTCTGTGACAGCTTTCTACATGGGAGTGTCATTAGCTGAGTCATCTGTTGGAAATACTGTGTTCATAATAATTGTTGCCGTATTAGAAGCATAGTTGGTACCGTGCGATGTTTGACCTTGCTCTAGAAAGAGTTGCTTGGGCTTGATTACTTTATTAGTTTATAGTTTAGGGAGAATGACAAAAGGATTCGTATTTGCAGTGCAGAATTTCCCCCAGCTGCTTGTTTTATGCGGTCAGGATACTGCGCTTATATTTAGTCCTTTCATGTCTGCAAACAGAGAGAAAATGGGCTTTTTCGGAATTTTGAGTTGTTTTGGCAATTCTTCTCTTCAGTGCTCGGCATTTTTGTCTCCGTTGGAGTAGGTCTCTTGACAACCATGGGATCTCTTGGGGTTTTTGGACCGTTCTGCTTGGGAATGTAATGTAGCAGCAGCATTGTAAATCTTTTATCACAAACTGTGTGAAAGTTTCAAGTTGCGTTTGGTTGGAGCAACTTTGCAGATGTGTTTCTTCGGTGCTGGAGTGTTAGATAGAAGTCTTTTAAGAATGCGTATTTTGCTGCCAGTAGTCTGTAACGCTTTATACTGGTAATTGAAGTAACTGCGTCGATGTGAAAGTGAATACATTTATGATAACAACAGCTTTCTGCGTCATTTTCCGACTTTACGTACTGTTTAATAGTTTCACCTAAGGCTTAATAGAGCATCACAAATAGGCTTTCAATGTCGGTTTGTGGTCGCTAAAGGAAAAAAAAAGCATGAAAAGGTTAAAAATAATACTAAAGTGTGCAATGAAAATTAAACCAAAAAGTAAAGATAATAGTAATAACACATCAATTTAAGTCTGAAGATGCATTTTAAAAATAACACGTTATGCTTTATTTCGTGATATTTCAAGAATTCTAAGTTACACTCTAAGTTAAGGCTGCTAACAAGAGTTGTTTTTTTAATTCATGGCACTAAGAGCTTGTACGATGAGTTTCATTATGATTTTTCAAAAAATGAATTCATTTTGTATTTTGATGGATTAATGATGTATAAAGGGCGGTCCAGACGGTATAATGTTAGGGAAAGCCTACCAGTAACAGGTACTACTGCAGTACTGAAAGGCCCAGGTTCGAATCTCGGAGAAGGCATGCTTGTAACTGTCCGTCTCCCTTCATAGGAGGCAACGGTGGCCGCCTATTAGGTGCCTCCGCAATAAAATGGCCTTAGGAGTGGCCAATGTTGAATAGGTAAATGTCAGCCACTGAATTAAAAAAATAATATGTAAAGGAATACGCATTTTAAGAAATTTGCCTTTGGATTAAGATTAAAGATAATCTATGAAATATAAATGGAATTTGGGGCACTTAGAAATAGTCTCGAGCATCGTACTAAATGAGGACTGAAAATTTGGGTGTGTGAGACAAGAGAATAATTACAAATCAATGTCAGTTTCGCGTGATCATAAGGAAACGCATTACCGACACTTGGTAATAGTTTTTATGTTTACGTGCGCTATGCTTTTAGTTTTATTAGCTTTAGTAGAAAGCAAATCTGTACCTTTTATACCATAAACACGACTGAAAAACAAGAAAGAGACGAATAAGATGGCAGAAATAGTGAAAAAAACAAAATGTTGTGCAAGCACAAAAGGAAAAATTAATGCAACGAAGCAATGCGATAGCTGGAAAAAATTCTTTGCTTTTTCCTTTGCTCAGAATGAATTGGACGTAAAAGAAGGGGACCATTACAAGCATGGAGGTGTAGCAAAATCATAAATACTAAAATTTATGAAATGAGACAAAACTTTCTTATCTGTCAATTAAAGAAATTAATATTTGTATTGTTTACCATGTAAATTACTTAAAGATAACAGTTAGATTAAGAATATGAAGAAACGTTTTTAAAAAATAACTTATTAGATTTTATATTTCATTATTTTTGTGTTACTATTAATTATAATTTTGCAAGTAAAATGAGGTTTTCAGAAACAACAGCACAGATTTAGTTGCTCAAAAGTTCGGCTTCCCTTGATGTATCGATGCGACTGTTTCAACATTTGGCCCAAAATTACTTAATTTAATTTTTAAACCACCTCATTCAAAAATATTCGGCCTGTTTCTTGTTTTTCATTGCAGTTTCGCGTTCTTCATATTTTTTTTATTGTGTTTTCATGTGTTATAGCGTTTTACTTTTTTATATTGCATTTGCAGCGTAAACAATTCATAGACTTAAAATATTTTTGGTTTTTAAAATTTATTAAATAGTTTTAGTTTATTTTTTCCTTAATTTATTTCATACTAGCCGCTACGCAGCCAGTCTTCGTCTGACTTTTAAATGTACGGAGAAAATGCGTGCCTAAAGGAGACACCAAACATTAAATTTAAAAACTGCACAAAATTTTACTCTGCAGAACAACTTTATAAAAAAAATTCAATAAAACGTATTACATATAAAAAATTACAATGGAATAAGCAATGTTCCTTAACACAAATATTAATTATCCTAATAAATATATTAACCAACTTCCCGTTGCCTTCTATTGACAAACTTACAGTGTCCAAGAGAAACATTAAATTTAAAAACTGCATAGAATTATCGCCCTCATTTTTCCGGGTGGCAACAGTGATATAAAGCAACAATGGCTGTATGTTTATAACTATAAATATATAGATATAAACTATAAATAACAAAACTCGATCGATTTCGAAGGCGAGCAGACATAAATCCCTCTTTTTCAAAAGCCAATTTTTTTAAAGGGTGAACTGACAATCATTTTACACCGAAAGCAATAGAAGGAAGGAAAGCACTAGTGAAACATGAAAAAATACGTTATCAGAACTCTAAAAGCGTTAGAAAAACTGGATTGAAATTATTGTCATTAAGTAAAAGAGAACGTGAAAATCCAATTCATCAAACGAAGACATTTTATGGATGCTTTTCGTATAATCAAGTGTAAAGTTGTTATTTTTTTCGGTCATTAGTTACAAAAAGTTTATTTGCTTCTCCTTTTCGAACAATATTCTTGACGCGAAATTTTAACTCTTTTAGCTCGGCCATTGTTGTTGTCAAACCACACTCGCAAAGCATGCTACAAATTCTCCAAGAATTAAATTCAGATGTGTAGTCTTTAAAAATCGAACACGAATTTTGCTGAAAATAGAGAAACATCAGAAGTTGAATTTCTGGAGAATCGGAAGAATTTTTAAACTGATGAAATGAATTAAACTGATGAAGTCTCTTTTGATGAACAAACAAAAGTATAACATTAAGTAAACCATATAGTACGGCAGTCCGTATAGTACGCAATAACTTGAAGTAGAGAAAGGCCGTGAAGTGACAAGCTTGATCTTTTACTTAAATCTGATCGAACATGACTGAATGCTCTAAGATGACACTTTACGGTCTTTAGCTTTCCTATCGACTCAAAGGATGAGCTTATAACTGCTTTGAAGGAAAATGATTGCTTCTGCCTTTTTAACTGACAGCATCTAAAATAGAATGAAACATCGCTGTCTTGCTTGTAATAAGAAATGACAACACGTTATACAGCAATACTATTTTTTATCATATTCTTTCAATTCATCATATTCTTTTATTTCATCATATTCATTTTAAGCGAGAGGGATAATTTTGCTATGAAAAATATTTACAAAGTAAAACTCTTTTTTACTTATTCTAAAACTGCCTTTATCTAACAATTTAATTATTTATTTATTAATTTAACAAATAACATCAAAATCCTTAAGACCTTTGCTAGTTAAGCTTTTTATTTTCAAAGTCTTTTTAATTTATGATTTTATAGGGTTTAATAAGTTTAATATATTACTCTAAAAATGGTACTAACTTAGTTTCCAGTCATAAATGTTATGTAGAGAAATTATCTGATAGCGTTATAAAAACTATGTGAATGATTTTATGATTTATGGAAATCTTAATTTTTATTTGATTATGAATTATTTATTTTAAGGCTTTAATTTTGGGAAAAAACAGATGCTTCTGGAAATATTATTTAGTTTAAATGAATATTATTTATTTTCTTTTATTTGCAAATCTTGTACAAACTTTTATTCATTGTGAAAGAAGCAGGGAAAGGGAGGCAATTTTTGCCAAGTCATGATTTCGCGCGCTTTGTCCTTTAGAATGTTCGAGAAAGAATTTTCATTGTTAGTTGACCTTAAGAGAGGAAGGTACGTGACAGAAAGGTCAAAGGTTGCTACTTGTCTTTCAATGTAAGTCATTCAGGTTTTTGGCGATTGAGGGTCCGGTTGTTGGCTAAGTGAAGAAGGGCGCGCATACGCGATCACCCTTATTTCCGCATTCTGGAGTTGAAAACGAAGATTTTGCCATAATTAAGGGGGCGATAAGTGAAGCCTTAGTGGGAGCCCGGGCTGTGAAGGAGACGAAGGAAAATTCGAGTTGGATTCACTTTTTTGACTCACTCTCTGACTGACTCGCTGATTTTCGGGCTTGCTGGACTTACGGGCTTGCTGGACAAAATGTTATTACGAAGAGAGATGTTTTCCGGCGGGGAGCGGCAAATATGCTCCCCGGCCGCGTTTGGTTTAAGGCCAGTTTACATCTGTCAGAGTCGCTCGTAGCGAGGCGCTCGTCCGTGCGTTTCGAACCGAGTGAACGGACTTTACACCAATCAGAGATAGATTGTTTACACCAATCAGAGTGGACTGACAACTGGCCTCCGTTTGTTTACGAAATGGATACCGACGTGGCAGCTGCAGGAAAGAATATGCATTGAACATACATAGATGTTCTTTGGCTGCAGTGCTTGAAGTCTGGAAAGCAGTTTCAAACGAATTAATTTCTGCTCTTGCGAGGGGAAAAAAAAAGAAGAAAAGGAAATGGGTACGTGACTGGGTAGCTTGCCGCGATAAATTAGGAGTATCAAATGAACTATTAAATGAATTATGGATGAGAATGTCCAAAGTTACAAAAACGTTATTGCATATCAGATACAAGAATTTAAAAGAAACTCAGTTTGAGAGAAGTTATTTAGTCAACTGTGGTTATTGAAATTTAAATTAACGAAGTTTTTCTACTATATACAACTCTTTATTTACACCTAATTAATCATTTACAAAATAATGTAAAAGTAATAATGTGTTTTATTATTTGTTAATAGAGAGAATATATTTATTCATCTAGAATCCACAGAATCAATAGCTCTGTGCATGTAATTAATTATGCAGAGTTCTGACTGGAACTGTGTTATTTCTAGAGAAGAATGCAAAATTAACACATGGAATATTTATTCAAAGCAACCATTAACACGGCAGAAGAAAAATGTATAATATCTACCTAATTATTCAGAAAATCTTAAATAAATAAGAAGTAGCAAAAAACTTGAGAGCATTACATATATTACCACAGGTAAAAGAATATGTATATTATGACATAGTTCCAACAGGAAGATATTTATCTCAAATTCTTACTTTTGGATCCTACTGAAATTGTGTTTCTGGACAACACACAAAGTGATATCAATAAAATTAATAATGGTTAAATATAGTGATTATATTTTACTTTTAAAATGCTAAAACGGATAGTTTAAGAAGATTAGAATTCATCTAGCATAATTTGTATAAACCTTAATACACTCACACATCCAAGCTGAACATGTTTCACATCCAAGCTGAATTGTAACGAATTATAGCCCAGAATGCTTTTATACAAAGCAAGAAATTTAAATATCCACAATAAAACAGATCTATTTATTTTTTCATAATTCCATTTTTATTTTTATAGTTTATAATATCATATATTTATTGCATCATCATGTAGGATGCTTGTAGAAAAACGAATATAAGCTCACATAATTATAGAAGTATGCAATATCTTAATGAAGCAGTGAAGTGCTCCCTAAAACACTTCATAAGATGCGTATGCATTAAAAAGGGCCATGGTTTGGCTATCCCTTTACATCTCAGCATTATAGAACTCACTATCACGACGTCCCTGCGAACGCTGCTCGGACTAAATGCCCGGATAGATTTTTCAACAGGTTCAAAGTAGAAACGGAAGCGCTGACTCATCTCCCCTACGTTTCTACTCCGTCGAAGTGAGCGTTTACACTGTCAAAGTAATCGTAACGAGCGACTCGCTCCGAGCCGCTCTGACAAGTGTAAACTGACCTTAAGAGGCGAGACTCACTTACTCTTGGACTCGCTGACCTTCGGGCTTGCTGGACGTGTGGACGTTGCTCTTGAAAACTGGCTTGAAGGAGATAAATGTAATTGACTACGAGAGATGTTTTCCGGCGGGGAGCGGCAAATATGCTCCCCGGCCGCGTTTTGGTTAAGAGGACTCACTTACTGACTGGCGGGTGGAACTTACTTGGGACGTTACTCGTGAAGCTTGCTCTTGGGATGAGTAAGAACAGGCGAGCCGTAATTGCCTAGAAAAAACGTTTCTGACCTGAAGCTGAAAACCCTCTTCCTTGCGGCGTGCTGGTAAAGAGGCGAAATTTGAACGAGTTACCTGCGTGTTGACATAGGACTTTCAGGACCAAGCGGATAGCCGTCCTGGGCAGCAGTGCTCCTGTTTCTGTTCTACAGTGGGAATTGGCGCCTACATTCTTAGAACCAGTGTCAAGATGAGCCCGGCCGACATCAACGCTTGATAAGATACGAGTCCTCCACTTCAAGATGTCCCCTCAAGATAAGTTTTATTTTTTTTGGTGTGTTTGAACTTTAGGCAAGTTTTTCAAAAACGTCCTTAGCAGTAAAAACAACGTCGAATCTAAAATTTAACTCTCAGGCCTTAAATTGTTTCCCTTTCCTTTCTTTTAAATCACCAGACAAACTTTAAGTTTTTTATGAATTTAAATGAACAGACTCTCAGATGAGGTTAAGATTTTTCTTATTGTGATGTAATTGAATAAACTGATATTTAATCTGGAAACCTCTTACAGTATGTTTTCTTTATATATTTAATATGAACTTTTCCTTTATATCTTGTACATGTTTTTCTTATGTTTTCGATCCTCTCACGGCGCGGTCCCGGGATGCATTTTTTTCACAACGCAAAAATGCTGTACACGTTTCACTATACGATCACTAAAATTTTGTTAGTTGGCAAATTCTTAAGAGTTTAGTTTTCCTCCCTAAGAGGAAGTAGAAACCTTTTCACGGCAAGTAGTTTCATATTTAACATTTAACATATAGGAATTTCAGATATAACATGGTACCTTGAAGTAAAGCTATTTAACCTTGGTGTCGAAACTTTCTTCTTCATAACATAAACGCAAGTAATAAATATTTCTGCAGTTAACAATCATTTAAAACTACATTTATACTTCATGCTTAAGAGCAACACAGTACGATTGGGTATAAAATGAAATGTATACAGTAGAAAGGATTAGGTGTATGGAAGCTTGACTAATAAAATGAATATAATTAAGCTTTCGTTTCTAAGTTTGTCAATTAGAATCAAATTCAATATTATTATGCGTGTTGCTGGAAGGGTGCTGAATCTTTAAAACTGAAAGAAAGAATAAGGTAGGAAATTCATAAATAGAGAAGGGGAAGTGGAAAGTTGCTGAGCAAAATAAGTAAATTTATTTTCTGTGGTTTAAAAATTAGGGTAATGAATTGCAATATGAAGGACCGCATTTTATTTTCCTGTAAAATAACTTCACAGTCAAAATACGACAGATTTGATATGTTTTATTTAGTCTTATGTCCAAAACCTTTTGGTTCATGTAGTGCCTTTAGACAAAATAAAGTAAGCACACCATTCTTCTAGAGAAACAGCTATGGTAAAAACGTTGTGGGAATGTTTCTCATTACTCTTATTACATAAAAATGAAGCCTAGAAACTTTTGCTCGTACTCTGAAGTGCATAAATATTTTTGCTTAATAGTTGCCTCTACTTAAGTCTGCATAGTTGTCTTTGAGACATGATTTCAGTGGAAAGTCTAACTGCTCATTATTTAAATGCAATGTCATTTACCCTGATGGCATCCAAAATTCTCTTCTGTCAGTTTTCTTTAATAATGCCCTGAAAAAATACTTCTGGCTGCGAACATATTTGCTCATATAAATTGTATTTCTTTCTTTCATTTTTCCCTTCAACCCAAACATCAGATAAAATTGTAGAAAATAAGTGCGGAATATTTCTTAAATTTAGGTATGTAAACAATTTTAAGTTTTAAATAACAAACATATCATAAGAAATTTAACAGAGTTTCTGAAAGATTACTGTACCTGCTGTTTCGCGCATATGTAACAAATGCATTGCATCAACTTGATGTGATAGACTTGATTTCAGATGATAAAAGGTAGCCCCTGAAATTTTTTAGATACACTAAATAAGTTTTGCACAGTGATTTCAAGTTCGGATTAAAATGTTTATCACCCGAAAAGTTAAATAGCAGAGCATTATATTCAGCGTCAAATAAAATGCAGAAAAAGTTATAATTTTTAGGAAAGAAGAAGATTTATCAATAATATAGCTTATAAGTTAAAATAAAACAGAAGACATTTAGAAAATTATGCTAATCTTTTCAAAGATAGCATTGTTTCTTGGTCATATTATTAAGTTCGAAAACTGTATACTCTTCGGAAATTTTAACGAAACATTCCATCTCGCATAAGATAAAAATTAAAGCCTTTATGTGTAACTGCGCTTTAACAACTATGAATTAGCACCGTTCAATACTGTACAGTACATCGCAGTGTAGGACGTCCAGTAAACATGGCTATGAGTAAGTGAGGCATGAAATGTAACTTTTAAAAGACTTGCAAGACTTTAGAGGACACACTTTCTCTATATGCAAGACTTTAGAAGACTCTTTCTCTCTCTCTCGATATATATATATATGAGGTTCTTCAGCAAACCGGTTATAAACTTTCAGGAGCGATAGAGTACACTTAGATGATAGAAAATCACATAGCTATTCATGGTCGGAAATACTTTCCTGGCGCAGTAGCAACGACACAAAACACAAGAAAGTAAGGACGCGAACAGGGTGAGAATAAAATTTATTATGCTTAGTACAGCGGAACCAATAAATAAGACCTAAAACAGAAGACTGTCATCAAAGAAGGTGTTCGAGATTACGACTCGGACAGTGATGCAGGAACCGTGTGCCATGCATCTTCCATGCGATCTTCTATATATATCATGCAGATCTTTCATACGCCGGGGATGTGAACCTGCATAACGATGCGGGATCGTAATTTCGAACACCTTCTTTAATGATCATCATTGTCTCTTTTTGTTCTTATTTGTTGGTTTCTGCTGTACTAAACATAATAAAACATGTTTTGTCACACTGTTAGTGTCTTTCCATTTTTGTATTTCCTGTCGTCACTACCGCGCCAAGAAAGTGTTTTCAAATATGCATTGCAACGTGATTTTTCATCGTCTAAGTGTACCCTATCTCTCCTGAAAGTTTATAACCAATTTGATGAAATAACCTGTATATATATATATATATATATATATATATATAAATAATACAATACAAATTAAGAAGTTCTAGCCAATATCCAGTTATGCGCTGCGAGCTGCAATAAACTAGCTGTAATATTGAAAAATAAAATCATTTAAATACAATAATATAATCAACCTGGAGTAAAATAATATAAAGAATAAAAAATATAAATTGTTTGCTTAAGCAATCAGCCATACAGTGGTTACCTTTTATTAACCATATATTTATATGTATGTATATGCATACATAGATGCATCATCAGATGTATATATATATATCTATATGCATAGAAACAATCGCATATTCTGTTAAGTCCTATCGTGCGTTTGCCGAAAATACCAAAATAAATTAGCGATGCCTGTACCTGAATTTGTTTAGTGAAGAAAAAAGAGAAAAATTACTCGAACAGTCTCTAAATTGACTGAGAGAGATGTGGGAATGTTAAGCGTTGCAAGTTTAAAATTATTGATCGGGAACAGAAAGATAATTTAGGAGCCCACGAAGCATCTAAAATGCATTTTTATTAACAACAAAAAGAACTGATACGCCCACAATTAAATTGGCTGCAATTACAAAAGTCGATGCTTGTGCGTTTAAGATAAGTGCAGAAAGACTTTTAGTATGATAAATGCCTTAAGTAAGTAGGTATTTGTTTTCTGAAATTGATTATTTTAATGAGAGATTCAGCAGTCGCTGCAGATTTCTTCAGTTAAAGGCTCGAGTTATTTGGGTTTTGCATTTTTAGACGCTTTCGTAATTTAATCCTTTAAAGCGAATTTGCGTAAGATTTCGTATTAACTTGACAGGCTATTTCATGGCAACTATAAATTGCTTTGAAGAGCAGAACATTCACTTGAAGTTCATAACGTACTACAAAATATAATTTTAATTTTTAAACTTCAGTTTGCTTCGTGACTGCTGATTATAATGGCATAAAAACAATGCTAATAGATATAAAATATATTTTTTGGTTTTCAATTGGAGCAGCGCAACAGAAATTTTTGGAACGCAGTGTCACTTAATTTTGGTTTTATTTAATAGCTTCATTTAAAACTTGTGACGAAAGTCGTGTGAGAAAAGCATGATTCATTCTTTAAGAATTAGTTTTAAGATAGAATAAGAACTTCGAATGATAAAAATAAGTGTTAAAATTCTGATTATAGTCAAGAATAATGAAATATAATAAAACCAGATCATATGCTCTGTGTGAAAGTCACACTCAGAATGAGGAATTTCCGAAAAATTACAGCGCTTTTGATTGATAGGGAAAGAATAAACCAGTTCAATAGCAAATGTATCGGTTCAACAGCGGGTGTTTAAATCTCTCTGAGAAAATGAAGCCCAATAGATGTTCTTGTACAAATCGAAATACGACAGCTCAGCAGTGGTAAAATATTTCTAAGGTTTCTAACTCTCTTAAATAAGGTAAAGGAATTTCATGGATTAGGTGGAATATTTTTCAAGAAAGGAAAACGAAGTATGTCAGCGTCAATCTTTTGAGAAACTTTTAAAAGTTGTTTTCCCCGTTAATATTATTACACTTTAATGATAAACGCTACTAATGTAAGGCTGATTGATCAGAATTTGAATGCAGAAATTGAGAGACAATTGAAATGCCTGCTTATAGAACAGAACTTAATTTTTTAATTAGAAATTATTAATTTAAAACATATTTTAGTGTTACTTAACGCAAATTTAAAGTCGGATTTCAACTCAGTAAGCACTTAATTTTCCTCAGGCTAAATATTAGGGTTGCTGACTTATTTGACACTTTATTTTCCAAGTCTTTCAAATTCCAAAGATTTCAAATGAAAGCCTAGATTTTATACTTTGAAAATTAAAATTTATTATAATCCAAAAAGTTTCTTGCAATTATTATTGAAAACAAGGAATAGATTCTAAGAACGATGCAATGCAATAAAAACATTTAATGAACACTCTTTATTTTCCTCTTACTTATAAAATGCTGCGTATGAAACGTATTTTCTTAAAGAAATCAGAATGTTGTCTTGAAATACATAAATATGCAAAATCATTGATTTTTGTAAATGTAGTGTGGGATTCTTGAAGTGTTTCACATCAAAAACTAAAATATTTAGAGTAAACATTATATTACCTTTAGGCATGAAAACATATTTTCTGTATTCATTATTCGTTTATAGTAAGAAATGTTTATGGAGTGAGTATGTTATGAAAGATTACTTTCAACACATTGCTAGTTTATTTTATCAAAGCAATTTTTCAAATGCATTCATTAACTATGATAGCTCTAAGTTTCCTAACTTAAAGAAATAATACTGCTATAAATAAAAATGTGTATCGTACATTTTTTGCATAAATGTAGCGTACCATATAGGTCATGCGTCTAAATAACTTTAATAAAAATAATTCAGTGCTTTTAATAAAATGCTATTTAAATTTTTTAAAAATATTTTTCATCTTACTGCAAAGAATGCGTAAAATGCAGATCGTATTCCTGCTTTAAATTTTCCCTTTATTTTTATCAGCTGTCATCTACACCTTACTATCTTTCAATTAATATATGCAATATATGTAATAAGTAACATACAATTTTATGAATTTCTTAAAACTGCTCGATTCCTTTTATTTGAACAATTTTCCTTTCTCCATACACAGAATAATTATAATTAATTTCACCATATTATTCAGACCTATCTACATCCTGTTCTGCTTATTTCGTTGAAACTGGATATATACGTTACATGAACCAAAAAAAGAAAATTAAAATATTAAACAATAACTCAAATTTTGAGCACCATGTGGAAATATGGTGCATAAAGAACAAGAAACTCAAATTGAAAATATAAAACTCTATTTAATCGCAGGATTTGTTCAATGAACATTTCATTTGCGTGAGTTCCATGTTCAAAGTGCGTTATAGCATATTCAGTAATAGCGCGAAGGATTGCTTGACGAACTAGAGCAGCAGTGTTTTGCTTGCTTTCAGCTTATGTAGAATCAGTTTGTTTTCTTTCCAGTAATTTGCACTATCAGAAAAAAACAGAGATTGAAGTCTGGAGAACAAAGAGGCTATGCATTCGGTAAACGTTTTGAAATTGCCCGATAGTAGCTCCTTCACTTGTCGTACCAGAGTAGTTCCTTCACTCGTTGGCCAATATCGAGTATTGCTCCATCCTGCATGGAGACAATAGTCTCTAAACGTTCTCTTTCTTGTAAGCTGGCTGGAATGACTTGCTACTGTAGAAGATACTCGTGACAATATGTCTTTTATTTACTTTGAAGAGTACTCTCTGCAGAGAAAAAGTGGCGATTTTCCTGTAGTGAAGCTATTACTGCAGTTTTGAGAAAAATTTTAACCAATAAAGCTCCATCTTTCTCCTCTAAAGGTACGGTGAAGAATGATTTTGTGGAATTAACTACTGACATTTTAAAAAGTTCATAGTTTGCATAACGTCCTTTTTATGCTGTATCAAAAGAAACATCTAGTGGTCGTAATTTGAACTTTTGCTTTTTATTGTAGTTTTCTTTTACCCATGATCCATATAAAACATATTCTATGTTTCAACAAAATATTGGAAGCAGAAAAGCTCTACATAGAGCTGAGTAAGATCACTTTATTTATAACCACTATATGCTATGCTATATTATATTTCTGTGTATTTTTAATCTCTGTTTAACACTTTTCTCTACGTAAGAAACACCGAAACTAATCTGCTGTGTAGAACACCTAAGAGTAAACTCTTCTGTATTGAACATATTTTTCACCTACTAGATTAACTTGACCATTTTTATATAGTAGAGACGCAAGGACAAAAGCACGAAGTATTTGCTATATTAGAATTTAACGATAAACTTTAAAGCTAATAATGGTTCCCTTCATTACAGAAAGAATTAATTAAGTATAACTGCAAAATTAATCTTGCGGATTACTTTGCTTTTCTTTTATAAATCCAATATAAGCAGAATATCTCTTGAGAAACGACTTCCTTACTTTTATAAATATTGGGTTTATATATTATAAATATGGAACTTTTATAAATTATAGAAACAAATCTTACAATACTTACTTTTATAAATTATGGAAACAACTTTACAATACTTACTTTTATAAATTATGCTTCCTTACTTTTATAAATTATGGAAACAAATATGCCATGATTTATTGTATCATAAAGTGTTTTTTGTCTTTACCCATAGACATGAAATGACTTCATTGTATGAAGCGATCGCAAAAATCAGACAGTTTTCTCAGATTTATCCGGAAATAATAAAAAATCATTTTGTTACAGCTGCGTAGTATAATTTTCCTTTCGTTCCTATAAATAAAAAGGCTGCACTTCTTTAAATCAATGCCATCTATTACGGAAGCTACATTAATAAAAAAGCATGGAGTGTACTAATGCTTTCAGCGTGATCTGATATCATTTCTTTGCAACGTATTTTAAAGTGAACCGTATCCATACCGATATATGTAACCATTAAATGTTTTCTCGTCTTTAAAAAAGAAGAGTGATCTTTCTTTTGTAAACTGATGTGGCAAAAAATGCACAATGAATTCTTTATTAACTTATATAGGAAAAAATCGAGCTTTCTGAAATCTCCAAAAAGGGCCTATCAATACCTTAAGCGTTACTACGCATATGACATATATTAACATTATAAACTAGAACAATAACCTAATCAGTTATAAAACTGTATATAAAACCATTCATATTTTCTACTGTATAGTTCTTTTTAGCCAATCACTTGCAGCATGACAATTGTTAAGAAATACAACTTTTTCTCCGATAAAACCATATTTTTCTTCAATCAATGCATAAAACAGACGTTGAACGATATTTTCAGTTTTCAAGTTTTTTCCCACAAAAATGGAAGTCGTCTTCGTAGTTTTTTCATAAGTTGAAAAGAAAAGGTGCTAGTTCAGGTTTTTTCCTTAAAAGAGTATCGTAAAGCTAATTTTCGTGAGTTAAGATAAAAATTAGCTTTACGCCACTATTCCCTCTATAGACTGAGAGTTCAGTTTTAAACGTGAAAATCGGATGTTGTTGCATGATTGATGAAGGATTAAATTTTAAATGAGAATGTTGAACAAATGTTAAGCTTGAATACATGCTTTTATGTCCACAGAATCAATCTCGTAAAAATATTATATGTGAGAATCTATTTCTCTTCCTCCATTTCTTTATTTTTTCCTTTAATCTCACTTTTCTTCGGTGTACTGGTGTTAAAAATTCTTTAGATTCACTGAATAAATAAAAGGAGGAGCACCAGCACGTTCTAAATGCTCCACTGGGAGATATTTTGAACCAAACTGTTGAAAACTTGAAAGATTCTTCATAGGATAAAAATAAAGGTGTGCTAAAAATCTAGAAGTTTATTCGAAGTTCTTGCGAGTCGAATGTGCTCTAAAACTTGCTTCCTGTTTCCTAGACACTTTGGAATGATTTCTATTTCTCTTTATCTTTACCGGCACTAGTAGTACCTAAGTTTTACTTTGAATCATATTCCGGCTCAAAATATCAACCTAAATATGTTTAGTAAGGTGCTGCCGTTATCATATTTATGATAATAGTCGAAAATTGTTTACTTTCCGTATTTACGGTTTGCCGGAAGTTCAGTACTGTATTTCAGACTGAAAATTAACCAGAAGGATATTGATAATTTGGTTCCAAAGTACGTAACGTACTTCCTGAAGTTCTTAACGGTACCGAATGACAGTTATAAAAATAAATTTATGAATATCCCTGCGAAATTTCTTCAAAATTAGCTTTGCAAGAACATATTCCAGAAATTGATAAATGTGCGGTCTGAATATTCTGATTAGTACTTTGTTTTTGCAGCTGTCTTATCAATTGCGTTAAATAACGTTGCATGTTACATTTTTTATGTACACTGTCTGGTACAGAAAAGATCAACTTTTGAAGGTATGAAAGCAGCGTCATACAAATTGTAGAGTAGATGCATATGCTGCCGTTAATAATTCTAATTTCTGGACAAGACATCATTCGAAATGTCACGTCGTCACTGGAGAAGTGTGTGTTTTTACTGTTACTATATCTCGAATGTGGACAATCACTATTAGTGTCTTTGAGACAAAATCGTGTTCATGAGACATTTCATAGTAGCATTTAGTACCCCAGGTTAATTCTTCCGCCGTAAGAAATGCAACTTAATACTACAACCGTTGGTCACATTTAGAGTCAGTTATCCCAAGAAGGAAATTGCAACAAAACGGTAGGACCAGAACTACAAGATGGACGTCAGAGCGCATGGAACGTTTATCAGATGTCATTTAAAAGCATGCACATTCATGACTGATGACATTTTGTGAAGCGTACAAGAAGTTTTGGATGCTTCGATATCAACAAGAAGCGCGTCGCGGCGATTCGGGGCAGATACAGCGATCTGTTTTATGTGATACTCATAAGAGCAAGCTAACGTAGGAATTTTTTAAAACAGTGTAGCACCAGACCCGAGATCGGTATACAATGGAACAATGTAATGTTTAGCAACGAATACCATTTCGTAGTGCTCGATAATGATCACCGTATGAGAATGGATGTAACATGGTCATCATTCCTGTGATATTCTAGAGCGCTTGCAGCCCGTAACCATGGTGTCATAAATTTGGGGTGCCATCTGATCTAACAGTCACTCATCTCTGATGGGCATTACAAGTATATTAACAATGTATCGTTATATTAATGAGATGCCGTGACCATACACGCAAGGCATCCCAAATAAAACTTTCGAACAGAATAGCATTCGGCCACATACTACTTAGATTTGCATAAATGTTCTGCAAGGTGTGAAGACGCTTCTTTGGTCATTCCAATCTACCTATCTCGCTCCTCTCTTGAAGTTTTGAGCAACGACTGGACAGCGAATATCTCCCTACTCCCTATCTTTTTCTTTTAAGAGTGCACCCTAAACGTAAAGGATATTTTCTGTGTTTCTCTGGGACAAGCAACTAACCTGAAATAAAAATAGACACTTTAGATAAAGCTGTGATCTTTTTCCGAAACCTCGACTGAAGATTAAAGCATGTGCCTTTGGTTTTGCTGTTTTTTCCATAAATGATATTTTTTCATAAATGGATAACGTAAATATTCTTTTGTAAGTGGGAATCCGTTGAGTATTTTTGTAAATACTCAACGGATTCCCATTTGTATATACCTCACTGTACTTAAACCTTCATATATATATAGTCTTATTTAAGTAAGCGAGAATATTTGTGTTGATGTGGTATGTAGTTTATGCACCTCATGTGCAAAATGTGGTCAAGAAACGTACTAATAAAACGAAGAGTAAAACTGAAAATGATAGAAGTTATTAATTGACTTTAAATATTTTCATTCACATGCAACAAAAGTAAATAAACTTGTCATTTGAAATAAAATTATGGCTACCACTATGAACGTATCAAGTGGAAAAATTTATAATTTGTTCTGCATTTCCCCGAGAACTGTCCATATACTTTAAGAAATGCTTTTTCCATGACCGTAAGTTTTGTCAGAGAAGAATCTTAATCTTTGATGCAGAGCAGTGGCAGTGCCTCCTAGATATAAAGCCGTCGGACTGGTCTGTGACGTCACGAGTACTAGGCCGTAGAATATGAAACGGCGGAACTTCCGATAGCGATTTCTCCGTTCATACGAGTATGAATTTGCGTTAAATAATGAACTCTCAGAATAATCCAGAAACTATATTTCCGCAATAAAAAATTTATTTTACTATCGGAATATCTTTGAACATTACAATGCAAGAGCAATAAACTCATTAAAGATGCATTAAAATTTCATATGTAATGTAATAAGATTTGATACTTAGTCCAGCAAAACTGGATCTTGAATATCGAATTTGCCTTTATAAAATGATTAGTAGAAGCTGAATTTTCAAATCATTCAATTAAAAATTAGTTCTGAAAACCAAAACTCCTCAATATCTTAAAAATTTCTGATATGTTGTTTTTATCTCATTTATAGACATAATATCATGTTTTCATAAAATCATATTCCTTGAAAATCAGAATTTAAAATTTCAGCAAGGAAAATTTACATTTATTAGTCTTAAATATACTCTCAAATGTGTGGAAATTATAATATATATATAATATATGATATAATTAAATACTCTGGCTATGTTAAGAAAGGATTGGTGGACAGACTTCTTGATTTTCAAGTAGAGTATCATAAGGCAATTTTCCATACATTAAATAAGATTGCGGGAATTTTGCAACACAATGAGGTGTATTATTATATTATTCAGTAACATGAGGTAACAATTTTGTCCGTGCAATATTAGCCTGATAAGAATTTAATTTACAGTTTTATTATATTTGTTTGAGTAACTCGTTCAACTTTACCATTAGTTTGAGGCCCGTTAGTAGTTAATAATTGTTTTACATTATGATTTCTTAAAAAGTGCTTAAATTTGGAAGAAGCAGCATTTCTATCACTTAAAATTTTCTTTGGTACTTGAATTTGAAAAATTTGTCTTAAACTATTTATGTAACTATCTGTAGTTACACTTTTAGAAGCAAAAAATACATATTTAATAAGTAGCATGATCAATAATTAAGTGAATATACATTTTAATATAATTATAATAGTTTAAATCACCAACAGTATCAATAGATAATAATTCAAAAGGTTCACATTAAACCAAATCTCTTTTGTTTACTTTTCTTATTAAACTGACATACTTCACAATGTTTACAAAAAATTTTAGCATCTTGGACAGACAATTCCTGACCAATAATATTGACAAGATTAATATGAGCCTTTTAAAGTAATTTAGTACAAAGACAGATTGCTATTATGATTTTGTATAATCCTTGCTTTTTTTTAATAGTTAACACATCATTAATTTCTTTATACTTAGGATTATATACATTATCTAAATTTTGATGCTCTTTAATTTCTTCTAATTAGAATAAATTAACTTCCAAACTTAAATGTTGACAAATAGGATTTCTAGTTAACATATCAGCTTCAATATTAGTAGAACTATTTTCATATTTTATATCAAAATCATGCATAGATAATTTTAAATACCATCTAAATAACCTACCTGTAAGATCTTTAATGTTCTTAAGCCAAACTAAAGCAGCGTGATCAGTGTGTACAGTAAAATAATTACTGAGTAAGTATTAATAAAATTTATCTGCATCACCAATACAAAACATTCTAATTCAGTAATTGCATAATTTTGCTCATAAGACCTTAATTTTCTAGAATGAAAACCAATTTGGATGTAGGTTCCCATCCTGGTGCTTCTAACAGCTTCTTCAGATGCATCTACAAACACATAATTGCATATGTAAGATATAATAAAATATGATGGCTATGTTAAGAAATAATTGGCGACCTTAAAATTGACTATCCTAAATTTTATTTTCTCCCCCCCTCCCCAAGTTCATCTGTTCTCCCAAATTCAAGATCTTTCCAAGATATTCAATTATATTTCCGAATTTCTGGGTTTACGCATCCATATTTCTAACTCTGTGATTAAAATATTATGCATTTAAATATATACACATAGTACCTACTAAGTTTTCTCATCGTACAAACTTCTAATATATCACATATGTATAATAATATACAAAGATTACTTAAAAGTAATATCCAAGCATACAGTTTATATTTTAAATGAAAAAATATTTTGTTGTGAAAAACATTAATATAAATATAAATTAATTGCTGGTATGTAATGGACAACTATTGCTGTTACCTATATAAAATAATACAGTACAACAAATGAAGTCTTTAAAATTATTGATTTATATAACATATTTAAATACAATTCCATAATTTTTAATATTTTAATACAGAAACAAGAAATTAAATTACAAAAATAATAAAATTACACATATATTTACTAATGCATGTTTAGAGAGCAATTAAAATTAAAAAAGTGAAATGCACTAAAATTATTTTCAAGCCAAAAAATTATATTGGTACATTTCTAATATATCCTTTGTTAGTTATGCTTACATAGCAAGTGTTTTTAGTTTTCTTTTATCTGAATATTTAGAAAAGCTGTCATTTTTGAATTTACAATAATTGTTTAAAAGAGTATTTGTGCATGAATATATAAGCAGTTGCATAATTTTACGTGACAAATGGTTTTTACAGGAAATAATTTTAATTTCCTTACACATAAGAATTTCTATTGCCATAGTGGATATTAAATTACGTTGGTTACATACTTGAAGGAAACTATTTTCATATTCAGGGCTTATGAGCTTCTGTATGACAATAAAATTATGCAGTATTACATTAATGACATCAGCAGATGGGTACTTTAACCCACCTCTATCACAATTATGAATATGTTTGAAATTGGGAGGAATTACTAGTGGTTTTTCAATAACTAAATTACCTCCACAGTCATCACATTTTAGCCTATTCATAACTGAGTGGCAACAATATCCAGCCAAGTATGCAATTAAAGATAATTTATCAACCATAGTTTCAAGATCATTATCTGTGACATTAATATGCTTGAAATTATGAAAATATTTTACAATAGATTCATGGGAACTATCATTAATCAAATCAAAAGAGTTAGAAAAATCATCGATAACAATTGTCCCTTTACTTTTCGATATCATAGTTAGATTTATTACAGAACATGCCCGTAGTTTGTTTTCTACTTCAAAAACTTGTCGAAGTGATATATGATAATTTGTTCCAGCCATCCTGCGATATAAACTAAAACGATGTTCCAATTCATCTGTCTGAATTTTACCGGGCAAAAAATACGACATGTTGAGTTCACCTAGACAATACCTACGCATTTCTATCATACACGTTGTTGTTAATATAAGAGCAGAAAGTGTCTCTTTTGTCAACCTACCCGTATCACTCTTCATTTCTTTCCATTTCATCAACCAATCAAGAAAATTATTTTAAAATACAAACTTCTTGTCTGATTCATTCCATACTAATGGTTTACAGAAGTCATCACAAGAATGTACCCCCTTGTTTGGTGTTTTAACATTCATTATTGAAAACCACGACGAAAATATTTTAATATATATAGATGTTTCGTGAAAATTTAAAAAATTATGCTTTACTCATAATTCTTTCAGGCCTTGTGATGTTTGATCGTTGAAAATTTTTAAAGCCAGTTTCACACTTTGACGTTCTAAATTTGTAGGCCACAGAGCTTTACGAGATATTGTATATCCATATTTTAACAAATTACCACTTTCAGCTTCATACATATTTTTTAAAGTAAGAAATGAAGAGGTACATACATTATTTGAAGAAAAGTCAAAATTTGGAAAATACATAGCTTGTTCAGGGTTTTTCTGGTTTAACCAGTTGTTACGAACACTTTTAATAATATGAACAGAATCAACTGCATAAAACAATGTACAAGTTGCATCAACAGGATGAGGAAATACAAAATTTGATAAAGGATTATTAAACAGGGATATACATCTTCTATTAATGGAATTATTGTCACTAACAACAACAATTACTTTGAAACCTATTGCTTCAAGACCAACAATTATTTTTTTCAAAACAGTGAACAAAACTTCAGCTGTCATTTTCTTCGATGGTAATATATGGACAACATCTTTAAAGCAGCACAAAATACTCTGTATCATAAATACATGTGCACTAGAAGCTAAGTTATCAACTTCCTGGCCAATTCCAACAATATCTCCACTTTTGTAGTCAAGAAAAGGTCTGATGTGAATTTCATCCATCATTAATGAAACATATAATTCATGCTCTTTCAGATAGCAAGCTTTTTGCTTAGCATATGCCAAAAACAACATATCATCTGTTTCCTTTTGGGGATTTACATTTAATTTAGAACTTATTTTATGTATAGTACTTGGATGAGGCAAAATTAAATTACCAGATTGTCGGACAAATTTATATGCTTGGGGCGATAACAAATAAAACATAGAAGCTAAAATTAAGGTATTGGATGAATATTGACGATTTTGGGGCTTACATTTTACAAGAGAAAGTTGTTCAATCATGAACTCAAATAAAATTTTATCACCTTCATTTGTGAAACTTAAAGATTTCATCAGGGTGATTATAATTTCAATCGAATTCATTAAGTCTTTAGTTTCTAACATTTCAATATGATCAAGTATTTCATGAATTTCATTAATATTACTTACTTTTATAGGTAACTCATTATACTTACTACTGATATGAGTCAATAACTTATTTTGAAACGATACAGATAATAAAAGATCTGCAGTAATGTGGACTGCATAAAGCAATTTTACACATCCATCAGTGCATTTTAAATTCAAAAACATCAAGATATTGTCTTTGTGCACAACGTTCCAAAATGTAGAAAATGTATATTGCGTACAACAGGTTAAAAGTTCATTAAAGTCTGAAAAATGTCCTCGATTTATAATACTCAGCAGCTGATAATTTACTATGAGCAATAGCTTTCATCATGAGGTTTGCTTCTCGTTCCATTTTTTCTCATTCGGATTCTCGAACTACCAGCTTGTGAAGATAAATACGATGGACAGCCATCAAATATGCTAGGAAAAGCGCCTTCTTTTAGTTTTGGTCTCTGCAGTGAAGCTTTAATGATTTTCCCATTTTTTCATCGAAAGCTGATGTTTCCCAGATGAGGTCATCAGGTTGAAAATGTTTATGGCACACCTATTAAGTAAAAGGAAGACATCATGTAACTAACTTCTTAAAACAACCAACTGTAAAGCAAGATCGGATCACTTTCCTTATAAATAAAAACATTCAAGCTTTGGCAATGCTTTGGGCAGGTTAAATTTTAAATGCATATATGCAAATTAAAATTTTCTTTAAATATTTAAGGATCAGTTAACACTACATATAAAAAATCTGATCATGACAGCATACGACCTCCCGCCTATTCTATGGCTTATACAGCAACGAGCTTCGAAGTATCATTTGCCCTTGATTGTTTGTAAATTAAATGTAATTTGTTGATTCATCAAATAGAAAACTATACACTGAAACCTATTTATACATGTTGGCGGGAGGTAAAAATTATAGCTTGAAGAAAGTTTCCATAGCAGACTAAGAATATTCTACCAACAATTTATTGAATCTTAATAAATTAATTAAGATTACACCTACCCGAGAATATGGAGTTGCTGAGAAGTCCTTCCTAGGTATATTTCTTAGCCACCTCTCTCTAAGAGCATCATTTTTGGGAAAGGAAAATGTATGCACCTTTTCAGTACCTTTATAATTTTCCCGACAACCAGTTACACAGCATTTAAATGGCACATTTTCTGTAAAAACAGTACAAAATCAGTTATATAAATACTAAATGTTATAACAATTTAAATTTGCATAATTATACATTGAAATTCGATACACCATAAACCAACGGTGGAGAATTTCAAATGTCATTCAAACATTTGAATGAATGAGACTTCAAGAAATTCGTATCTGAAGAACACCTAAGCTTCTATTAAGATATCTATTATTATACTGAAATTATTACTCGCATCAATGATGATAATTTTGATATTTAAAACATGCTGAAACAGTCAAATGAAAATAATATCAAACTTCAGGTGAATCATGTTTAGAATATTTAGAATATTGAACAGTAAAATATATACCTGAAATCTGAAGAAAGACTTTGTTTGGTAAACTAAACACTATTTATGGAATGATAAGATGAATTTACTGCTTTAATATTTAAATACATTGTATGCAAATACACAGTATAAATTTATAAACCACATAAAATACATCTTTCAATAGTGATAAGTTAATATATAATTAAACTCAAAATAAAACAAACGTTTTTACTAGACTGTTCTTCAAATACTGAACGCTTTGATCACATAACTTTAAAAGTTTGCCATTCTCACTTATACTTACTCTCATTATACAATGCACTCACATTTATTCTACACACTCACATATTAGCGTACATACGTTTGTTAACTGATATACGTAATTATTAATTTAACTAGATTTATTGTATAGGTTTACTTTCAATTACATTTTTAAAAACTGTTCAGCTTTATATAAATGATTAGGTTAAAAATTCGTAAAACAGTAATGAAATAATAAAAAACTTTTATAAAAGAAAATACGTAACATTAGATACTGCACACATAAAATTAAAACTTCGGTGATGCACTTAAACAAAATATATTAAGTAAATTCAGAAATAAGATTAATAATAATAATAATGGCTAATCAATACGAAGATAAACATAATAAGTATACGTGTGTTACTAATAATTAAGCAATTAATACTTAATTTAATTCAACATTAGTAATAGCAAGCGTTTATTTCAATGAACAAAATATAAAGTTACATTTCAATAAATACGAACTTACCAATTATTTCTTCTCTCCGACAGCACGTGCTAACATTCTAGTCTATGTACACCGCAAAGCAATGGCTTCCCAATTGAGAATCCAAACCTCGAGAACATCACGTGGGCCTACTAACTTTGACGTCACACTTGTTTCTACAACCTGTCCATTGGCTTTATAATCTAGGAGGCACTGGCAGTGGTCAGCAAACTTATTAGTCAACAGAGCCAATTATCAACAGTTCAACGATTGAAATAGCTTTTGAGAGCCACATTTTTTAAACTACTTAAATTATACAGGTAGGTACACTTAATTGTTATTCACTTAATTAGGGTACTCCTACACTGGCTTTTACAAAGAACGTTATCAACCTGATCAACGTACGTTCGCTGAGATCGACTTTCTTCTAACTCTCCCATCCACGCTTGTCTTGTATAATCTGTAAGGTTTATCCTAAGTTTTTAACAGTTAATGTTTCCTTTAAGCCACTTTTCTATCGCTTCTTAATTTCAGCTTACAACTTCCAGAACGTGTTTTTAGAAGCGCGGTTAATGCATATGAAGGAAGAACAAGTATTTAAAGTTGAAGTTCTACTTGACTTCGTTAGAGAGCCAGATATTCCGAGCAGCGCTCGTTCGCCTTTTAGGCTACTCTCTCTTAAGCTATTATTACGCTCGGCCGTACTTTAGGCCCTAGATAGCTTCGCCGTTTAGTTAGCGTTAAGAGACCAACTCTATTAGAATCTTGATAGCTTCGGCTATATCTTTTTAGTTAAGTTTTAACTCTTAGTATTCCTGAGTTCAAGCCCAAGTGGCAGCTTTGTTGTAAACTCCAAGAAGGAGTCGTCTGTTAAATTTATTTTGAATAATAAAGCATATTTAGCCTTTCTTGAATTCTGCTCTCTGTCTACTGAACTAAGCGATTATTCGCTTACCAGTTCTTAATTCCTGAAACTCAGGAATTCAGAAGCAACGACGTTAGCCTTTTAAACTTCTCTCATGTTTAAAACTGTCCTTTTGAAATAGCAAATGTCAATATTAGAATTATATTCTTGGTGATTTTTCAAAAGGCTTGGAAAGTGAATCAAAGCTTCTCTTTCAAAATCTTGAGCAAAAAGAGGTAATGAAATAACATTTTCTAACATCGAAAGAATAGTGTTTCCTTTCCCCTGTAGTTTATGATTAAGATGATTTAGATGAGATGTAACGTCGATCATGAAGAAACATTTTTGGATTCACTGATTGTTCGTTAGTTCTGGATAATTAACATCCTTTTCAAGGAGAAATGTTTTAATTAACAAGTCTCCTGACTGACTGGCTCACAAAAATAATAACCACTTGCTCAATTCGTAGATGAATTGAGTGCGGATCGCTGGTGGGGGAGCCTCGGTCATAAAACGAGTCCGTCGCCTTAAAGGAAGGGACACAGTCGAACGCGGATATCAGTGTTATTCCTGTCGATACAACTGGTACTGAAATCAGTACAGTGGCCTGCTTATCAATACATGAGTAAAAATCTTACTAGAATCAGTACAATGGCAATTTTAACTTGATACACCAAATAACGTAAAAATAAAATTTCATGTCAAAATATCTGGGTTTTTAGTTTTTAAACATTTCCAATTTGATGTTTCTCACATTATATGCAACCCAAACATCGGTTATGTATTTAATATTGCGTAAATTCAGTTGCTAGGAAAATTTTGTTTTAGATACTGGAAAAGCTACTAGCTAAAAATCCTGATATTTTGAAACTAAATTTCATTTTTACGTTATTTGGTTTCTCATTCAAGTTAATATTGTCATTGAATGGTATATTAGTTCAAAACATTTCATTATCAGCTAAAATTTGGCATATGACAATTACTATGACAGCCCAATTTTATGTATAATCAGTACAATCAAAACGTAATCGGTACAAAAAATTTCCCAGGAATAATATTGGCGGATTTTCATGCTTGTGTAAAATTGGACGGGGTTTGTGTTTTATTTTCAAGATTTTCTTGCTTTTACGTGAGAGCGTCGCATGTGCTATTTTTTGGAAGATCCATACTCAAAGAGCCAAAAGAACCACGGTTTGCCAACCACTGGTCTAGAGGATCTTTGGTAAAGAGGCTGGTGATTGCATTAAATGCTAGCAATCAACTTCAGTCGATTTCCAGCCGCAAAATGGTAAGAGAATTTTGCGGTATTCACTACATAAAACCTAATGCGATTAAACAATTAAATAACAAGTCGATCTCAGTGTTTCATCACTGTTATTAATTTTGGTTGATACTAAGATACAGCAATTCCCATTAGAATGTTCTACATTAAGGCATAACTTTTATGATAGCTAGACCTCAATTGTTCATCTTACCTCCCGTTACCTTCAGTAGGTCTTTGTAATATTTCATATTAAAATATAGCATAGGAATAAAATAATGAAATAATCTTACAGGATTCATTGCTAGGTTAAAGCGAGTGAAATTAAGCATTTTGAGGAACTAACATCCGTCAGATTGCAATATTTAAGGTCATAATTTCGATCTGGATTTTTAAGAATTAAATATTCGAAGGCGGGTGCTGGTTTTGGTATCACTAGTGGTAAAAGCATTCCAATTAAGCAGGAAATAATTTGTGCCCTGGATTTATATCCAAGACTTATTCCAGGTCTCTACTGCATTAGTAGCACTATCAAACACTGTATCTCAAAGAATGCTTTCAATAATTTTTCTATCCTGTTTTTATTAATATTTCCGTTTCTTTAGAGTTTAGAATTTAAAATTTCCCTTGCAAATGCGCGTGGGAAGAAAATTCAATAACTTAGAATTTGCATTGGAAATATTCTCCGAAGTATTCGCAAAGTATTTCGAAACACCCGGTGTTACGCGTTACTATTTTAAGATCTGCAAAGTTAATACATAAATAGCCGAGCAGCCTTTGAAAATACCCAGAGCGGCATTTGATGTAGAAACCTGCTTTAATCCTTTACCATTAATAGCAGCACAGCACTCTTTCTAAGCTTCTATAGAAAAGGTTACTTTAGCTACCGCTTAGAATTTCTAAAAGAGGAAGTCTTTCACAAAATATTTACTCTCTCAGGGACCGGTATTCTAGAAAATATGATAACTAATAAGATGAGATTCCTTAATCATATCTAAAAATTAGGAATTATTAACCTTTTTCTTGCATCGGCCTCTTTTAAAGGAACGGTTTTCTTCAATAATTCCCTTACATTTTTCTGTATGATATACAGTATGCAGCATAATGATAATATATATAGTTACGCCACATAAACAACTTAAAGATAACAATTAGATAAATAGCTCAATAACTTAAAGATAACAATACGAACAAAAGTTGTGAAAAAATGGTTTATTAGATTTATGATTAGTTATTTGCATTATCATTTTAAATTTTACAAATATAAACCGGTTCTCGGAAACAAAATCACAGATCCTAATTGCACAAAAGTTTGATTTTAGTTAGTATAATGATTGCTCTTAATGTGATGATGCAATGTTTTTAGTATTTGACATAAAATTTCTTAATTGAAATTTTAAATCACTTCGTTCAAAAATATTCAAACAGTTTCTTGTTTTGTATTCCAATTTTGTGTTCTTCGTACTTTTCGTTTTGCGTATGTATTTTTGAGTTTTATTTTTATACTGCGCTTACTGCATAAAAGATTCATATTTAAAAAAATATATTAAATAATTTTTGTGGATTCTTCCCTTATATTTATTTTATTTGTTTTCTGTGCTATATAATACAACTTTATGTGAATAAACAATTATAACTTAATATTTTTTGTGATGAATGGGATCTTGATTCTACTGATCAACTGGCGATGAATATTTGGCTAACGACCCCTTTAACATTTTATCGACAACCAGGGGATCAATACCGAATTATGCTGGGAATCCCTCTTTTAGTTTATTCTGTATTATACACAAATGAAAACTATCGAAAATAGACATTTTTTTATCTTTTCAATACATAAATAGGCCCTAAATGACTTTTGAGTGAACTGACATACAAACCAGATTTAATTTTGATTGATTATCATTGTGATGGAACCGATGCCTCTAGCTTATGAGTATTTTTTAAAACGTTGAGGTAACTTGCAAAGAACTGAAAAGTCAAATTATTATTTAAAAATAGAATAATAATCCAGTCTAACCGATTCTTTAGTAATTTTGCTCTTTCACTCATGCACAACTCTACAAAGAATTGTTTGAAAATTCTTTCGCAGCGTTATACACATTTCACGGTGTTTTTAACTCAAACGTTTATCAAACCATTGCAGGCTATAGTCAGCATCTCCTATAATGGATGTTTGGTATAGGGAGGAAACTATTCTGTTTATTTAGCATTTAAAGTATTTTTAAGGACATGTGATTTTTTTAGAAAAAAGAAAAGATTCTGAGACATTATTATTGCCTCTTTTGCTAACATTAACATTAGCGTGTTCACTAGCCTGGATTTCTGTGTGGGCAGCCACCCAGGACAAGATCGGTCTTGGACCCAGGTGTCTTTTCAGCAGCATTTCTCTGTATATTCTGAACTAAAGGATTTCTACTGCAAGTTTCTACTATTGCTGCGAGACATAAAGCTGAATCACTATATATGATGGTGCTACATTTAGATTGTTGGAGGACATAGCGAATGGCTGCTTGCAAGGGCAGAATTTTATGCTCTTAGAGGTTTTTGTCCATCTATGAGTTATATTACTCTTTACTATTACTGTTCAACAATTTGGAACGTATGGGCACTACAGCAAAACAAAACGTATTAAAGATGGCATGCAAAACTTAATATTTGCTGAAGATCGCAATATACCTGTATTAATATATTGTATATGATAAAATTATTAGAAGAAATATTAGCATAATATTTTTAATGCCAACCTTGAATAACATTTCTAACTTCAAGTACATCTGTATCTAGATCGAGACAAATTGTTAAAAATATACTGAAGATACTTTATCAAACATTTTTGCTCTTATTATAATTTATGTGCATCAGATAGTAAAAGGAGGTTGTTCGTAAATATACATGATTTCAGAAAGAGAAATAATAGCACGGAACGGTCTTGAAGTGCTAAGACTATTTCTTGAAGTAGGTGCAATAAACATTCGAGTTAAATACGTTTTCTTTATGTTTCGCGTCAGAATTCACTCCTATATATTTATTCTGCATTTTCTCAAATAAGGCTGATATAAAGATTGATCATCTTCAAAAAGAATAACAAGTATATAATGAAATGCAGTATCTGCTTTTTGAAATCTTGAAGAACATTTTCAAAAATCTTCTGATAAAATGCGATTAATAGGAGTGGTTTTTCTTAATGCCCTTATTGACTTGCTCGGACTTTGCCCAGATAAAGATATAGAGCAGCTTAAGTTGCTATTTTTAATGCAAAACTGCAGTAATTTTAGTTTCATTCAAAATAATGCCCAACTTTGAAAATTATTTATTAGCTATTTTTGCCATTAAAGTCATAGGTTCAGTTAGTTTTTAAGGCATTTTAGCGTGCCTTCGTGGTGTGGTGGTCTGCACGCTGGCCGCGTATTCCGGAGGTCCGTGGTTTGATTCCTGGATCATTTTTCATCTTTCCTGCTTCCAAAAAATACCTTATGTCTCTACAAGTTTAAACAAGAAATCATATTAATTAAGTAACATACACCAACTCTCATATTCAAATCCAACGTTACATGCGCTCCCCCTTTCAATCATTTGTAGGTTATATACCGTGGGCTGACAGTTGAATGACACTGTTCCATATACTACAACAAACCTACCAAATGGTCTTCTTCTCTAAACTATTGAATTTTATTTCTTTTACCGAGAAGCGGTCTATAATGTGCCTAATAATATTATCACGGTGATAATCTGATAGTTAAAAGATGCAGTGTTCCAAATATATTTGTTGCAAATTTAAATCGTACACATGTAAAATTCACATAGCTATCCATGGAAAAGAATTTGATATTAAAATGAGAGTAAACAGTATTAATAACATTTTATTCCTGTTTAGCGCTACCTTCTTTAAGATAAGCACCTCTTTATTATTATTATTAAATAAATAAATTTTAAACCTCAATGGGTTAATGTACGAAGAGCAATTTTGAATTTTAGAAATATATCCATTTTTGCCATTTTAATACATGTATTTAAAAATCAGGTTAGTACAGTACAGCTTAAAAATTTTAAAAAATAAAGCAGTCTGAAGAAAAGTAGAGTTAAACTGAAAAATAAACTATTTAATCTATCTCCTTTCTCCTGTGTTATCAAAAGTCTCGTTTGAGTCCACCAGTAAAGTCAAAATTATGCGAAAATAACTCGAGTGTTTCGGAATACATTAGGAAAACTCATTTCTCTCCAATTAGTGAGGACAGCAAGAAGCAGACTCTCACACCCATTTTTAATATATGACTACTAGATATAGTGTCTATAAATATGGAACAAGCAGTTAAATATTCATGACGAACAGCTTCCGTACATGTGACGTTTTTGACACTAAAACTCAGGCACATTTTCCCGAATGGCTTAAATTGTGTACACTTGAGGTTTTTCCCTAAAATTCAGTTACTTTAAAAATAATGATTTTTTAATGAATCCACATTAAGAAGCATCGTTGCATTCAGTTATGTATATAAAAAGATAATGTTATTATAAATAAGCCATCAACCTTTAATTTTCGTATGCGATTTTTTTAAAGTCAAAAGCTGAAACCAAAAAAGCGTTCATTCACATAAATAAAGTAAGAAAAGGATTAGAAGCTCATTTTCTTTATTTTTATGTCTATAAACTCCCTTCTATTTATTTCCTAAATTATTCACCATTAGGCTATTACTTTGAAATAATAAAACATTTAGAACTTCATCTGTTTAGGGGAGCTAAAGCTACCGTCTAGGAATGTGTAGCATGAGTAATTTATTTCTTTATCGGGTAAATTACTAAGTTGGTTTACTAAGTTATTTTTTATAAGGGGGAACATGCAAAGTTTTTAATTAGAGTTTTACTAGAATACCTTATTTAATATAAAGCACAGAAAGGCAGTGTAAATCACTTTGCTATTAGTGAGCTCATGATCCTTGTACTAAACGCTTTCTTCAAGTAACGTGATGCGGTTTTTATGGTAAGAAGAACAAGTATATTTGTGCTAAAACAAAGTAAATTTTAACTACTGGTAGGGTATATTAAGTCACTTTTGTCGTATGCCAGGTTTCTCCCCATTGCTCTAAAACTTAAGCTTTGCAAGAGGCCCTTCTTCCGTTTTCATGTCATCCGAGCATCGTTCAGTTGATAGATACAGTTGCTATTTTATTTTAAATCATGAGAAGCCTTCCGCTTATGCTGAGAAACGATCTAAATGACTGAAATAAAAAAAAGAGCCCGAGAAATAAATACTCGCAACTTTCAAGAAATATGCTCTGTTTAAATATACAGATATGTTGGTTGTGTACATTTACTTCTAGAATAAAATTCCTACAGAATCTAATCCAAATTTCTTATTGTAATGCATTAGTAAAAATTCGAAAATCATTTGTTTCATTATATTTAGGCTTTCCTTTACTTTCCAAGGCATAGTACACATTTAGCACGATTAGGAATTTCTTTCTAAGTATAGTTGATGCTTATGCAACGGATAATTTTTAAGTACGGTGAAATATCTCGAGGCCAGTGGCGTACACAGGTATTTAAGGGGGGGGGGGAGGTTGAAGGTCAAAAGTCCACCATTCTCGTATCATACCACAATACGCCGCCGAACGTATTCTTTTGATTTTATCGATTGTAGGGAACAAAAAAACAGTAAAAAAATAAATGAATGAATATTTAGAATTAATTAATAAATAAATTATTAACAACAAATGCTTAATTAAATTACCAAAAAGCACAAGAATTTATGTATTTACTTTTCTCATAATAAAAACAGCAAAGCAAATTCGTCGTTATACAAGTAGAAGCACCAAGTCATAGAAGAAGAAAAATCTCACTTTAATCTGTAATTACAAAACTAGAAACATGATGATTACAGTGTTTTAATTTACAGTCACCAATCTGCTTCTATAAGCTTACAAATAGTCACACAATAAAATCTACTTTTTTCTCCGATTTCGTTTATAACTTCCTCGGGAGTGATGGTGACGTTGCTTGAATTCAGCAGTACAAGGCCAATTAAACGTTCATTATGCATGGTTCTTCTTAAGTATTGTTTTAGCCTTCTCAAAATCAAGAAAGACCTCTCGCTTATGCAATTCGTTATAGAAAAGTGCACATAATTTGTAAAAGTCTTTTAATATGAGGATAAAATTCATCATTGCAGGACAAATAATATTCAAATGCGGATGGTGAGGAATCATGTTTTAATGTCATATTAAAGAGTTTAAGCTGGGAAAGTGAAACATCTCTGTACTCTAAAAATAAAGGTTCGCCTTTTGAATAAAATTTGGCCAGTTTAAAAAAGTCATTTACTTTTTCTGCATTATAATTTGAGTTCATCAAGCACGAAAATTTTCCTAAAATTTTATTTTGCTTCTGCAATCGTAGTTTGAGTTGTGAGGTCATGTTGTTTATAAAAGGTAGCACAATACTTCGCCTATATTATTCTTCGGCGTTAGCAGCTGGGACATTAATACGATAACGAGAGCATTTTCTTGCATGAAACCTGCGAATTTTTAATTCTGCGTTATTTCCTTTTGAACCTTTCAATGATTTTTCAGCTTCGTCACATATTTATTTAAAAATACAATCGACATTAATTTTAAAATCCTCGAGGATTTCAATTACTGAGGCTGTATAATTTAGAGCTTTCTTCAAATCAAGAGTAATTGATTATAAATATTCACAAAACAGGGATATCAGGAAACCCGATTTTAATAATCAGGCATGAATTAAAGATGCTTGAGTTGAGGGGTCTCTGTCTTCCCAAAACGAACTTTCTCCCAGGGCTCCTATAACGGCAGAAAAAATCTCCACCAAGACGATTATAGAATCATGTTTTTCAATCCATCTTGTCATGCACATTCCAACCAATTTTTTTTTGTTTGATTCTTGGCAATATTCTTCAATTTTAGATTTTAGACAACGTTGTCGTTTTGGAGTTTGAAAAAAAATTATAAATTTCTGATACAATTCCCATGCAATCCTCGATCTCCTATATATTGCATGAATCAGATATTGCTAGATTTAAACTGTACGAAATGCAGGGGACATATAAAGCAAGAAGTTATTTTTCCTTTTAATGAGCTTTGACGCCTTGCAGTTCCCCTCTTATTGATCTAGCTCCATCGAAACCTTGTAACCTCAAAAATAATAAGTTTATTCCGAATGATCCCAAAGATTTTAAAATCGTGGATGCTAGATCAATGCCAGTAAAACTAGTAACTGGAATAAATTACAGGAACTCTTCATGAATTATCATTAATAAAGCGCACAGCTAAAGATAACTGCTAAATCCCTTAAATATCAGTCTTTTCGTCTGAAATGATGCTGAAACACTCACTTTTGTTTACACGGTTGACAATATCTTTTAATATAATTTCACTGATTGATGAAATTATTTCATTTCGTTTTCTCCAACTGATGTAAGAATTTCTCCCACTGTCTTTCATGATTTTGGTTCGGTTTATTTAATTACGGCAAAGAACACTAGGGCTATCTGCCTAAGAGAAAGGATGCCTTCATGGAGGACTTTCTAAGGGAAACTGGCTCGTATACACGTTACACATGGTGAAAACCACGAAAACGCCCATGCAGCCAGCCCGTTCGCGGGATTCGAACCTCGGACCGAACTACCAGTGTTCAGCGACTTTACCGCTCGGCCGCTGGTGGGCCTCCCCTGTCTTTCAAATGCTTTTCTAGAACATCATCTCCAGCTTCTACACGAAATTTAACCAGCGCTATTTACGCTGCATTAAAAATGTATACGGGTTACGTAGTCACGTAGAATCATGAAATACAAGTAATGAAAGAATTTTTGACTTTGTTACCACATGGGCTTACATGTGCAGGTGGTGAGATGACTCAACTTTTGTCCTTGTCTGTTAATAAAATAGGGAGGAAAGATAACCAATTTCTTCAAAAATGTAATGCAGAGTACAAAAGGAAGCAAATGAATAGTTCAGCTCTGAGAAAAAGAGGTTGTTCCTTGTTCGCATGTAGTTCGGTTTTGAAGGGGAAGAAAGAGAAAAGAAATTTTATTTTTTCATTTATTAGAACTAAATTATTGTTACCTTTGTTTAGAATTATTTTACGTACCATATACACATGATTATAATTAATCGAAAAAAAAATCAAGGGCGATGGTGGGGGCTGGACACCTGGACACCCTCTGTGTGCGCCACTGCTCGAGGCTAATGTCACCCTAAGAATTTAAGACCATCATCCGTGCGTGACTGAACGTGCGTGACCATCTGAACGTGACTAAATCATAAATAAAGTCAATATTGAACATCATCTCTCTAAGGCGACCCCTTCTAGAAAAGACTAAAAAAATCTTCAGAAGTTTTGGATGCTAATCGTAATGAGATTTCATTGAAATAGAAGTATTCAATTCTTATATATTTTAACCTAAAATAAATAAATTTGTTTTTTGCTCCAATTTCATTAATGCACATTAATATCATCAACTGTACATTTAAATGACGTAAATCGATATATTAATAAAAATATATATCCTTTCTTTTTACGTCAGCTTACTTCACAAAATGAATTTCGCCTGTCTCGAGAAAGTCTGTTGACGTGGGAACGAGATTTCATTTCCGCTAGGAAGATTCGACAATAAAATGAAAGATTCGTTTTCAGTTTTCAGTCCAGATCTTTCTTTATTGTTTTTGTTCTTTATTTTCTCCTATATTATCTTTAGGTTGTTTGAGCTTTACATATAAGCATGTCTTGCGTCATAAGTGTCAAAAAATCGAAAAAATTGAGAAATCTAATCTCGACGAGAGAGATATGCTGATGCATTTTCGAAGCAATTTCAATCGTTATGAGTTCTCTGGCTTATGAAACATATCTGAGGTTTGTAGAAGAAAATTCAATCAAATATCTCCACTCTCCCTCATCAAAAGAAAAGAATTGCGGTATAAGGGATATTTATATCTTTACCAGTAAGAGTCAGCTTGAGGAAAGATTCTTGTTTGAAAAAATTCGAGAAAGGATTCCAGACAGAGTCTTCCTGGAAAAGAAACTGGCTGTATCAGCGGAATCTAATGAACAATTTCCCTTTAATCTGCAAGTTGTTCGTTTTCAACTTGGGATAGTAGCAAAGTTCAAAATGATGCATGAAATGTGCAAGTGTCGTAGGATTTGTAATTAATGTGAAAAAAGGAAAGAAAACTAATGAGTGTGGATTAAGAGTGGCTATCAAATTAACTCTAAACAGAGCATTTATGGTTAATTCTAAGCTCTTAAAAGAGACAGAAGAAAGCTAAAATTTCCAGCACTAGTAATAACATAATTATCGCCAAGAAAATGCGCATAAAATTCGTAAATGAAATTGCTTTTCTCTGTTTATTTTGTTTCGCTCTTTAGATTCATCCTTCTATAAAAGTGAAGAAATTAAAGAAAATCCTCGACATCGTATATATTAAAATGTTTACATTCTGTGCGAAAGCACAAAATGTTTTCGCAGGTATAAATGTTTAAAACGCATAAACACTTCCTGAAAATTTATGTGGATGTGTGGTCGTTTCTAGCAGCTAAAAATTGCTCACAGCGAATCGTTTAAAGACTGTTGATCAGCTGTAGTAGAAATAACGCCTACAACTTTAGAAGCATTATATATAACCTATGTGCAGTCCACATAGAGATAAGCAGACCAATAATGGCATTTCACAAGTATCTGAAGTACGTTCAGTCGAATTAAGTTCCCAAGATCGTTCAAAAGTGAAAAATAGTTGCTCCTGAGAGCTAAAGTCTTTGATGAAATTTTCTCATTAACATACAGCACTAATGTTCATAAAGCTTGATTCTGGAATACGCGCCCAGCGTGCAGACCACCACACCACGAAGGCATGCCAAGAAAGCGGGAGAACTACCCCCTTTTAAAGGGCGACTGGGGATTTTAGGGGACCTAATCGCCAAATCCTCTGTGGGAAGAATCATCCTCCACGACCCTTTTAGTTCGGGCGCCGATGTAGAGACATTAGGTATTTTTTGCAAGCAGGAAAGATGAAAAATGTGCAAACGTCTTCGCCGAGAATCGAACCGCGGAACTCTGGATACGCACCCAGCGTGCAGACCACCACACCACGAAGGCTTGCCAAGAAAAAGGGAGAAATACCTTATAAACTAACTAGCTGTCTTAAAAACTAGTGTTCTCCTATGTAAAAAAATATAGCTTATTCACGGCGTTCCTTAAATTAACTTCAAAATGCGTTCCTTAAATGAATGTTAATCAGTATTTCAACTAAATTGAGACCTAAAAGTGAAATGAAGATGGCACTACTCTTGTTACTTATGTGATGGCACAAACAAATTTTGAACACTGTCGTTTGAGCAAAGCGCTTAGAAAAATGTATGCCATAGGCATCTGAGATTGTCTCATGAAGCTTTCTGTAAATAGCATAACTTGAAATAACATGACTTTAAGAAGGTATTGTTTGCATTTACACTTCATTGAGTAAAATATCAATTAATGCAGGTACATCACAGCGTTATGTGGTTATTTATCGTAATAGTAAACTCAGCCAGAGCTTAAATCGAGAACTACCTACCTTTTCGAGAGCTACATCCAGATTCCCGACAGAAAATTTTAAGAAGTTTATAGAACTGTAAATGTCTTATTCTGGAAAAGCTATACTTCCATCCAATTAATCACTCGCTCAAAATCCAATATTTGTGAGGAGGCATTATTGATATTTTGTTTGGGTGGCATTATAGATATTTTTTTCAGTTATTTCTGTCCTTTCTTTCTCTTCATCTCAACTCTCTATAAGTTGTAAAGTTTAGTTTTGCAAGATGCTTACACGAAGCTTTTGCATTGAATCATTTTGAGATTAAGAGATCAGAGTGAGAAGCTGGCATGCCTTTCTTGGATACTGAGTTGCTAGATTTGATTTCAAGTTTTGGTGAGAATCTTAAATTTATTTGAAAATCAGAGGTTTAGAAAGCCTTTGATTTTCAAATAAATTGTATTATCAATGAAGATCTATTTAAGTTACTTACTTTGTTTCCTTAAGCAGAGGCACTTAATTTTTCACAGTTTTTATTCTAACTTACTCACAGTTTAATAGTATTTAAATAAAAGCTTTTATAATTGTTAAGATATTGTAGAGTCATCAGGTTAATTGGAAGCAGGCCCCTTCAAATGCTTAGAATAGAGGAAGACGAAAACTTACCCTCAACCAATAGCATCGGTAAGAATAAGTAAATACTGTATTTGAGTTATATTAGAGTTTTATATAAGGGCGAGTCAAATGAAAGTGAGCCAACCCCTCCTCTGCAAGAATGGTTCGGTCCATCATCTGCGGCGCATGCGCGTAACACAGAGACAGCCTTCATTTACGAAAGTGGCGCAAAAGTGTGAGGTTAAAGTTCTTTAAGGCGCTCTTACACTGGGTTGAAGACGGTAGTGTGACATAATAGACGCTCCAAAAGAGGAACAGTGTGGTGTGGTCAGGTTTTTGACAGCTGAAGGTGTTTTCCAACGTGAAATTAGTCGCCGTATGACTGCTGTGTACGGTGAACATTGCATCGCATTGGCCACTGTGAAGCGTTGGAGCAAACGGTTCAGAGAAGGACGTGAAAGTTGCAAAGACGATCCAAGACCGGGCCAAAGCCACCTTGCAATCACCCCCGACACAATTGCACAGGTTGATGAGCTGATTAGACAAGAACGGAGGATAAGCATCGATGAACTGGCAGAGCGTGTGAACATCAGTCACGGTTCGGTTCACACCATAATTCATGATCATCTCGGTTATCGGCTTTTCTATGCTCAATGGATGCCCAAGATTTTGAACGACCGCCAGAAGACGGAGAGGTTCAACGCTGCTTTGACTCATCTCATCCGGTATCATAATGAGGGTGACGACTTCTTGTTTGCAATTGTGACCGGAGACGAATCATGGTGCCACCACTACGAACCTGAAACACGCCGGCAAAGCTTACAGTGGAAACGTTTGAATTCACCACCCCCGAAGAAAGCAGACTGTCATTTCCTCGGGAAAGGTGCTATTGACTTTTTTTTTCGATCGTCAGGGGCCATTACTGATTGAATTTGCTAAACGTGGAGAGACTATCAATAGTTCGCGATATTGGGCAACGCTGGATCGGCTGCGTGTCGCAATCAAGAACAAACGACCTGGAAGATTGACGAATGGTGTGATCTTGCTACACGACAATGCTCGTCCCCACGTCGCTGATGTGGTTAAGACACAACTGGCAAAGTTCAAGTGGGACACGCTGCAACATCCTCCATACAGCACAGATTTGTCACCATGCGACTTTCACATTTTCGGGAAACTGAAAAATCATCTCAAGGGTACCAGATTCGTGTCGGACGACGCCGTGAAGGAGTCGGTTACAGACTTTTTGAATCGACAGCCCAAGGAGTTTTATGAGACGGGGATCACGCGGCTCATTTGTCAATGGGATAAATGTCTCAATGTTCATGGAGACTACCTTTAAATAAAGTACTCTGTTTGTCATATATTCGCATTGGCTCACTTTCATTTGACTCGCCCTTGTAACATGACTGAGTTTTTAAAGTAACAGAAAAAATTAAACACCCACAAATTCACACAACAGTTCCAAAACAATGCATCCAAAAGTAAACGGTTTTGAACTACCTATTCATTCCCTTTACAAGTTGCATATTAAATATAAAAAGGCCTGTATTGATAAAAGGGTTTTATCATGCATTAGAACTTACAGAAAATCTTAACAAAATACGATTTGTATGCTTAATATTTTTACTTTTGAAAAATGCATCATAAACCTGATTTAGAAGTAATTTTGTGTAATATCGTGAGCTAATATATAGAATCATTAAGTTATTTGTGAACAAAAAACTTGACAAAAACAACCCTAGGTTTCCCGAAATGGAGCGTCAGTTAGATACATCGACCACAATGCGATAATTATACGAGAGGAATGCCTAAAGTTCCTTATATTTTTACTCATTTAAAGGGCAGCTTGGGGAAGGAAGCACAGCTCGATAGGCCCGATTCGATGTGATGATAAGTTATAGTTCAAAACGTTATACTAGCTCTGGTGTTACCGCAAAGTCACTAGGTTTAAGTCCTTAACAGGCAACCGAATCCGAAACTGTCCAAGAGATAGACGAATGCGCCAATCACTACCCCACACAGACCCAAGAAAATAATGGATTCAGCGTTTTACAATTGTATTCAAAATACCTTAATTCTCACCTATGGCGTAAGTCAAAATTTGTTTCGTATACAAGCAAAAATGTCTTTCCTCCTTAGATTTAGGCATCGGTGGAAGAACAGCTTCATTCTTTGGTAATGCCAAACTTTTGCACTAATTTTCCTAATCTCAAGGTTTGTACCTTTACATGTATTTTGTTGAAACTCGATCTTAAATAATACCATCTTTTCTAGTGTTTTCATCAAACTGTAATGAACAGGTGAGGAGTGGTATTAAGAATTCTAGTAAAATTTCTAGTAGTTTAAAGAAAACACGTTAAAATTCAAGAATTTATCTACATTTTGAGAAACTTAAATCTTCTTTAACGAGAATTCTGTTTGTTACTTAATATCATATAGTAGCCTCCCTCTTAAACGTCCTAAATAAGACCGGGGTTAAGCCGGTTAAGAGAAATTCTGGTCAAAGCGGAAAATGAAAAATTATTATTTATTGATGGAAATGCACCTTTTTATGCTTAAAGTAAGCATTTATTAAATGTGCCAATTTATTACAAACTAATTTATCATGCAAAAGTTTTACATACCATTAGTAAGAATGTTTAAAAAAATTCAGTCTTTTTTTTCTGCTGAAGGCTGGAAATTCGGCAGCTCGCTGCATAATTTTGCCATTTTTTTAAAAGCATCACAACAATAGAGGAAGTCGACGCCTGTTGTTCCACGCACCGTAAAACCATTTCCAATGCTTTTGCTCCATCTGTACGTGATATGAAGGAGGTCGCATTGTCATCGATGTCGTCATCGTAAACTACATCAGCGATAGCTCCGATGATGTTGTCATCAGCCAAAGTTTCTTGCTGTAGATCCCTGTCAGTGGTCAACTACTGCTTCATATTGTTGTGTAGAATTGTTATGTATTATTTTGCAGTGCTTCGTTCATATAGTAATCAAATATGAACATTGAAATTTCCCTATTCACTGAAAAATTAATATGATAACTAAGCACTGTAAAATAATACATAACAATTCTACGCAACAATTCTTTCAACATCACATCTTGGCATCCACTAAGATGTACGAATGAAGACACAAATTTGTCAGTAGAAAAAACTGTCTTTTCAACTACGGTAACTTCTCTGGTTCTTTGATACGGTGACCAAAATTTCCGCGAACATTTTATCATTGTAGATTCAGCAACCTCTGAGCATGACTTAGCTATCATATAAATCAAATAGCTTCCTTTACATTAATCGTTTTCAATAAATCGACTCTTAAATTAGTTAGAGTTAACTTCTCACTGAAAAAGCTATCAAAAGCTTTCTTCGATGCCGAATCTTTAAATTTTCTTCACACTCTTGTCCATACATTCCTCCCTGTAATCAACTTTATTGTGACCATCTAACAAATCACTATTCTTTTTTTTTCTTCCTAATGGCGGGCACTTACCTATGCCGGCATCGGCCACTCCTAAGGCTAGATCGGTGGTCTCTTTATTATGAAGGCACCTAATAGGAGGGCCACCATTGCCTCCTATAAAGGGGCAGACAATTTTTACATCCATACCTTTTCCGGGATTCAAACCCGAGCCCTTCGGTATCGCAGTCAGGCTCCCCTAACCATTATACCGTCTGGGCATCCAAATCATTATTCTTAGTGATTACTATACGTTCGCCCTTTTCCTTTCCAGGTGAAACGAGTCGTCTCTTATTATTAAACTGCATTCTAGTCAACACCTTCCGAACCCATATTCTGAAACACTTTTATTTTTGAATTGAGAAGAGTGTGCGATACCGTTAATGTACAAAGTATTTCTTTTTTTGAAGTTTACTGTTTTATTTCGTATTTAAAGTACATAATTATGGAATTTTAAATATTTTATAATTTTTGGGTTATTTTTCGATTTTTTGCTTAAATTAATTACGGCCGGTTGAAGCAGAGGTCCGGTTAAACGGAAGAGGGTTAAGAGGGAGTCTTCTGTACGACCTTCTTCATCACTTAAAAAGACTTGACGCCATTGAAGACACCGCTGATCAGTTTTAAAAATCGTAGACTCGAAATCGCCCTAATAAACAATATCAATTTTTAAAAATGAAATAAAATCTCAAAGTAGCTTTTAATTTAATTTCAGTTCCAAGCAAGAAACCCAGAGAAGAATTATCAGTTACAGTAAGAAGACTTATAAGTTTACAGTAAAGAAAATAAATTAATCAATATTTGTACATAATTAGAAAACAAGGGTTTTTCCTATTAACTGGTATAGTTTGTCTGTGATGTAAGAATATAACGATACTTTCTGCCATCAGAACACTTTGACATGGATCTAACTAATTAATATAATTGCTAGATTTAATTCTCTATCTCCTTTAAATTATGCCACATGATATTTTCAAGCTGTTTTCAAACGAGACTGTCTCTGAGAAGATCGAAGCGGTCTACCTATAAAATAAAAATGCATGTTAATCCAAATTTTTAGGTTAAAGTGCTCTCAAATCTAAATAATAGTTCAGAAGGAAGTTGTAATCCTTCTTGTTTGAGTCATGTACTTCTTATTTGTCTCATTTCTATTGATAACCAATGAAGTTAGAAAGATAAATTAATTTACAATGTAACAAACGCATTGCGGAAAAAAGTGCTTTTTAGATTTACGCCAAATACTCACTAATAGTTATTTTTCAGAGCCTTTAAACAAGAAAACTATCTAAAACATCTGATTAAATTTTTGCCTGGTTTAAGTTTTTATACAGTTCTCTACAGCTCCCTTTAGAGTTGAGTTTAGTTCAATTGACGATGAATGGGGACACCTGTTCGTTACCAATGGTTAACAGGTACTGTCCCACATTTATCATTAACTAGTTCTCGACCTTTGGAGCTAAGATCAAGTGTGTAGCTCCCTTTATATTTCGGATAAGCAGTACAAAGAATGCAACACAGCATATGTTTACCGTCAAGAAAATAAGATGCAAAAATCAGAAATTAGGGATTTACAGATATCGCTGCACTACATTAAACTGATTCTTTCGATGCCGAAATTGCAAGGCTTTGTTTATAGAGAGGACAAAATGCAAAGCAAAAGCTTTGTTTATATTATATTGAAACAATAACATCAAGAAGCAAAGGAAAAAAGCTGAAAAAGTGTAAAAAAGACTTTCTCAACTTAGCATCTCAAGAACAAAGAAATTTCATCGAAGACTTCTGAAATGACCTGTGTACATCTGAGTGCTTCTATAAGTTTTCAAGAAAAGAAAGATAATCAGTTTCTTAAAAGGTAGGGTTCAGATCAATAGCATGTGCAGTTCTACATCTCCAAAAGGAATGACTACCTCAGCAAAAACAACATTTACAAACAACAAATTGAGAGATGATCAGTAAAAGCGTTATTTGAAGTTATTTCATCTGATGAAAACATTGTTTCGGTTAATTTACCTTTGATATCGTCGGATGGAATTTTTCAATCTTTAATATAGTGTCTTCATTTTCTTCTGTCACTAACATAATATTTTACGATTTTTTTTTTTTTTACATTTCCCTGCTGCGTTTCTTAGCAAAATTGTTTTATAAACAGAGCTTTCTTACTCACCATGTCTTAGCAATCCAGCCTACTTATCTTACACCTTTCATTATACAGGGTGTTTCATAAATATTGGCAAAAACGTTAAGCGCAGGCAAGGCACGTCAAAAGAACTGAGAATTGCAGAGCAACCTATGACGGCAGACGTCATGTTACGCCGCTAGGTGATGCTGTTCACAATGTTTGAGCAAGTCTGGTCGTCGACTGCTAAGTCGTACCTTACTTGTTGCTATCACCTATAACAACAGCAAATTATCTCATATTTTGAACAGGCTCTATCAGATTTACTTCCCCTGTGCCACAAAATGTGAGACATAAAATGGGGTTTAAACACGATGGGTCACCTACCCTACTGGAAGATGTGTTCGGAGACATTTAAGTGTGCCGTTTGGTCAAAGATGGACTGGGTTTTTGGGTGGACCGGTTGCCTGTCTTCCAATCTTCGGATTTGTGCAGCCTGGATTTCTTTCTTTGGCAGCACTTGGATACTGAGATAAATAAATAGTATTTTGACCAACGAAAAGCTAATTGGTAAATAAACAAATAAAAAGTTGAAAGCTAGTTTTGTTTTGTCGATTTGGTTTCTTTAATTATAGCAGAACACTCGCAAGCTATCTACCTAAAGGAAGGGATGCTTTCGTGGAGGACTTTCTAAGAAAAACTGGCTCGTATACCCTTTACACCTGGGGAAAAACACGGAAATGCCTATGCTGCCAGTCCGTTCGGGGTTCGAGCCCCGGACCGAACTACGAGTGTTCAGCGACTTTGCCGCTAGGCCGCTGGTGGGCCTCTTTGTTTTGTAGGATGTTGAATACATTTACATTTTTTCCATTTTCTTTCAGATATTCGATATTAAATTTAGTTTAGATATTAGATTTAGTTTCTTTTAGATACTCTTTCGTACAAAATATCATAATTTTTTGTTTATTTATACACATCTAAAATTTTTATAGCACTTGAAATATTTTAATGGAGTTGCTTCTATATAAAATGTCTCTTATGGGACCGCTGCAATGAAAACGAGCGATATTTCTTACAGAGGAGAAATCTGTTTGAACCTGTATTACAAAATTATTAATAAACCTGAATAATGAATCATAAAAACTCCAAAAATTAGCATTAACTCCTGTCATAAGGGAGTTATTGAATTCATCAATCTTTATTTTCATTAGATTTCCAACGAATTTTTACTCTCGAAGAAACATGTCAGATGATTACATAACAGCATTCATGAATCTTTAATCTATAAGCAAGTAGTTTAACGATTTATTCTTATAGCGTATTTTAGTTAATCTTTATATTGTGAGTAATAAAAATGAATGGAAAAAATAAGTATTAGTATTTGCAATTCAAATTATTTATTCGAATCGATTCAAGCTTTTTAATCTTAATTTTACAAGTTAAAAATGAGCAAAGTTTTGTCTTACTCCACATTAGAGTTCAGCATATCTTGTTTCTAATAACATAATCGTAAATGTCTTCTCCCTTTATTATCTTTAATCTTTCTTTGTCTGAGACATAATGTTCATAATCCGCAAAAAACACATGAATATTGCTTTTTCAAGATGAGTTCTTTTACATGCACAATTCTAAAACTTCTCTCTCAGCAAATGCGCTATGCAAGCACTTTCTGTTCCACAGGCGAAAGTTTTAACTACTGAATTACCAAGTTATTTTCTTCTTACTCAGAAAGAATTCTTTTACAATCTTTCTTATACACCCTTCAAAAAACGAAACTAATGGGGTAATCACATCTAACGGCGCGTGAGACTAGGAGAAACTTTTCCGAGAAACGGGCTTCTCCTTTTCCTAACACTGGAAGGTTCCTAACCGAAACATATCTCGCCGGAACCTATGGCTCGGCTAGCGATGCTACAATCGAGATGAAAATGTTTCACTTAAATTTGTGTCCCTCATTGCTTTTCTGCAAAAAACTAGTTTTCGCGTAAGTCAGCCAATCAGATGACTCGAAAGACAAATTTCCAAGGAATGTTTCTTTCGACGTGCTGCTGAAGATATCTTGTAGATGTGATACTAATTTAACAAAAATGTTAAAAAAAGAACAATATACTCCTAGCTAGTGATATATTTCAATAAAAATGTATTGGAATACAGTGTAAGGTTGCATTTGTGCTGATATTTAAATTTGAGTTCTACAGCTCTACTAGACAACTTGCGAGTTATCTCTACATCTGAAAATACTATCACAGTGGCTTCTCAAACATTTTAATTTAGCTGAACTTAATAGAAAATGGCACAAATTGTACTACAAGTAAACCAATACTTGTGGCGATGTAATTTCATCAATAACCGATACTTAATTTTCAACTTTGATAAAACTCGTCTAAGACCCCATAGGCAATAAATTAAGCTGTAAGCTGGCTCAATTAACTTTATCGGAAGAGTAAATGTTAAATCAATGAGCTGCGAAAAAATACGAAGCCGAGATAATTATATTTAGAGCTTGCAAAAGTCTAACAAAGCTACGCAAGAGCCAAAAGCTCTCTCTCTCCCTAAGATCCAAAACCCTCAGCTTAAATACACTTAAAGCTAATTTGCAGTTTGATGAGGAATGTGGAAAGAAAAAGTTAAAGTAAAGATCCAAGTCATAATAACTGATTAATTAATACAAGAATCTTACAACAGATGCTTTCTTATCTGCTGAGATAAGCTTTGGCTAGAATATTTGTTCTAGAATAATTTTGTATAGGAAACTTTTATTACCTAACCAGGTGAGTATGCGTCCACGGAAATCCTTATATTGGATTTGTTTTCACAACCGTTGAACGTAGACATATATTTCCAGTTACAAATGTGTTTTAAGTGAAATTCATGTTTGGGATTTTATTTAATATGTTGTCTGTAATTACATTTAGGAAAATGTTTACACTTATTATTATAAAATGCAAAACATTTAACTGAGATATTTAGTTTTCAAGTTTTAGACATTCATGGACCGTACATGTATTAATAACCGAAATATTTGCATTTGCATGAAACTAAAAATAATCTATCAGTTTAGGAAAATAATTCTAGTGCTAACAGATTACGCGATGAACATTGCTTTTCTAATTATCGTGAAAAGTATTGATTAACGTAGCAGCTTTCAAGAAGGGAAATTTATTCGAGGAATCTTACAGAATTAGTGCTCTATAAAAGCTTTGCCAGGTTAAAGTATTGGCACACAGCCAATGCTTAACATTATTTACATTAATTAAAAATGGAAACTATTTCAAGTTTAATGAAATTTGTTCTGTAATCGGATGCTAAAGTAACAGAACTTCACAAGAATATTAATTAATAACATGTTTTTAGTGTCTGATAACTTGTAAATTATTTGTGTGAAATTTCTTTCAGCATACCATTCGCAACAAAATTACAAATTAAGGAATGTTACGCACTAGTTAGCCACAAAAGAACAATACTGAACAACATACACAAACAAAGCTTTGAAAGGTACTAATTTATTTTTAATCGACCACCCTAAGCAACCGAAAGTAATAAAAAGTCACAAGTTTTGAAATTAAGTGTTTTGGCCAATACTAGTCGTACAGGAGTCAAACAGTTTTGTGTTTCAATTTTTATAATGAGTATAAAATTTTCCTACATATAAGTGTGAGGACTGAGAACAGAATAAAAAATAAGATTTGGCAATTTTAACAAAATTAGTTTTTAAATTAAAAAATGCAATAACCTGAACATTTGCGTAATTATAAATATTTTTATAAGTAGAGGTATTTATTAACCACCAAAGAATTGCCAATACAGAGGCTGCATAAATGTTTTTTGGGCACAGTTTATACAAAATATTAATGTAAAGGTGCATTTTTAACTGCTTAATTATCATCAATAAGACTGATTTAAGTTACACAATTCTATTACTTTAAGGCATCCGAGAGTTTTCTGCATAGAGGAAGAAATGTATTCATAAATGTTGTTCTTACCTGTGATAAGGATAAGGCTGGGGAGTTTATTAGGACTTTTATGGCAGGAAACACTAGAAACCAGAAATGCCTTCGTTAGAATTCGAACTTCTGGCTTACAGACTGTTAGTCGCATGTGCTTCCAATCACAGAATGAAAATACGAGGTGAGAAAGAAGAAAATACCTAATATTTTCCCCACTTAAAAAGCGGCTGGAGAGGAGGGACTCAGTTGCAACATTGAAGGGGTAACGGAATTTTCGGAATTTTCATTTTAGTTGGTAGAATCTATTAGAAATTTTTGGAGAAATGGGAGAAGAGGCATGCCATCAATGGGATTCGAACCCCGGACCTCCCGACTGTCAGCCAGATGTGCTTCCAATTACGAAGGCAATCAGAGAGGAAGACTAAAATTCCTCACAAGGAAACCTATAAAAATACCAACAACCATTCCTTTTATCCAGCAGGAATTGAGCCCTGAGCAAATCAGGAGTATTCTTCTGCTTAATATCAGCCAGTTGGCGAAGCCTGCCATTGGAGTGCATAGAAATACATGCATTTTTTTAAAATTTCAAATACATATAAATAATATTTTACCAACTGTTTTTGATAATTTTTGGATGTGTAGAAAATAATAATTTAGAATGGTTCATCAGCTGATCTTGAATAAACAGAAACGCAATGGTTTTCGAAGGGAAGTTTTTTAGTTGAGTCTGATCTACCTCCTCTTTACAACGTTGAGTCATATTTACTTGCATTCCTCTTCCTATGTATTTTTTGTGTTTCACGTTTCTTTATTCTTCTGACTTTGATAATTTTACACATTTATAGGGAATTTTCAAATTTTACTTGTTCTGAGTTTCATTTCTTTTGGGTCTTTGTGGATTTGGTTCTAAATTTCTTATTTTTTATCTATACTGATTAATATTTAGCAGCATACTGCGCGGGAATAACATGTGATAATTTTGTTTTAAAATAAAAACTTGTCATACTGTTATATATATACATGGTAAGAATGCCAAATGTTTTTAAACTAATATGTATTCAGATTTCTAATTATTTCAAAAAAAGGTGGAACATATAGTGGAAAATAATTTTATGAGATTTATCGGTAAATAAATGGATTCAAATTAATTGGAACACAATGTAAAATTATAGTTAAACATTCGAAATGAAGCTATTAAAATAGGCGGGTCCGTTTTCCCTCATGTCATACATTTGAAGAAAATATCATTCTTGTTAGTTTGAGGGCTTTGCGTGATTCTGCCACGCAAAGCCCAGAGTACCATTAATAAATAATAATTTTATGATTACTTCCACTCCATTCAGGCCCTGCAATAATTAAAATTTGAAGTGCCAAGCATATGGCTTCTTCCACAGAAAGTTCAGGATGGCTCAAACAGTATCGATCGCAAGTTTTAAGGAGGAGAATCTGTTTCATGAATCCAGTGCATCAGTAGTACATATTTATCGTAAAATGTTCATATTCTGAAATAAGGAAAGACTGCGCAAACTACTAAGAAAATATTTCAGAGTTTCTTGATTTTAATCAGAATATTAAGTTTTAAGAATAAGAAAACAGGATCTTTTTAGTCGTCCTGAACTAAAACTAATGTGTATTTACAATAATGATAGAGCTAGATATAAAAACAATTTTTGAAGCTACTTTCGATACATGCCCATTTATACAAACTCACGCACAAAATATCCTGTCAGAAGCAGTCAGCCTGTTGGTGAGTGAAAAGTGGTCTATAGTTGTATTTCACTCAAACTTTCCGCATCTAAACTTTTAAATTACCGTGTTTTAGCTTCCTAATTATTGTAGATTAGAAATGCTAATTTCTAAATCCTTCAGAAACTAGAAGGAGAAAAGAAATTTTGCAGTGTAATTTGTTTCAGATAGTTAATTAGTTCTTGTATCAAGTGGTCAAAGTCTGTCTATTAAAATATTGACTTGATTAAAATATTGAATCGACGTGTCAGTTCGCTCCGAGATAGCTACTTCCTCTGCTTTTAGAATCGCTTTATAAAACTAGAATTTGGCCCGTAAAGGTTGGAATATTTTATTTATAACCAACTAAGCAACAATGAATGTTTTATTAACGGGATGTTTATACTACGTGGAACATAGAAAAAGTTAAATGAGGCTTTCACAGCTCTTTCTACTTAACAATTCTTTTCATAGAATTCAGTTCCTTATTTTAAGGAATTTTGCAGTAGATGGATATGCTTAGAATTAATATTTTTAGAAATAAAAGCTCATAGATACCCTATCGAGCATGGATACGCCAAATATCTATCTATCTACGCTAGATAGATATCTAGCGTAGAAACCCTATCTTCTATATTTCGAATTTCGCGTAAGTTTTAAAGTGTGTAATTTCTACAATTTATTGAAGCTTTATTTGCAAATAAAAGTTTTTTTTCCCTTCAGATATTACAAACTTGTAGGTTATCGAAGAAAAAATTCTTTTTGCTAATATATTACATTTCAAACAACATGGAGAAGTATACAAGAGAAATAAAGAAACATTATAGAACACTACATGCTTATTTCCTATTTCAGAGAATTAGGGAATAAAATAATAACAATCCCAGAAAATTTCTTATTCAAGAATTAAACAAAACTGAAAACTACTTCATTCTGAATAACTGTATGCTTTAAATAATTAATGTCTTATTATCTATAATCATGCACCAATCTTGATATAGGTATTGTTATTTGAAAATTCCAGATAGGAAATTCGCAAACTCTTGCTGTAATAAATTAATTTCCGTTTCCTATGGATTTAATGAGATAATCAATATGACGTCAATAAGATAGTTCAACAAGTGGAAACTTTTAGCTGTTGCAACAGCGGAAGGGAAAGATTGCCTTCGAAATTTCAGCTGTTAGTTTCTCATTATAACATCGCTTAACATTGGGTTAATTACAAAATGCAAGGCATTAAAATTGTCTCAATTTTAACACTTTTCGTTTTGACTATTTGTATTTTGGGCTATAAACTTCAGTTTTAAAAAAATCTAATATTTTTCTTGCATTTGACAACGCCGCTTAAGACTATCCAGTGCCTTATGAGAAATTTTTTCCAAGCAACAAAGGAGCTTTCTGTAAGGAGTTTCTAAAGGACTTCGTGGTATTTACTGAATAACGTAAAAATATCAAGTAAAATCTGTTAAAAAAAGTATAAATAAGGAACGCTTATCATATTAGCTTTGATTTAGCGTTTTTTGGGCGATGCTGGTACATAGAATAACGACTTCATTATTGATTTCATTATGGTATTAGCTCACGAATTTCCTTTAAAAGCTTATATAGTTAAGTTCCTATCCCCCCCCCGAGTAGAAGGCGCTTAAAATCACCTATGCCCTAAGAGTAGCTCGAACTCCTGATCTTCTATCCAGTTACTGGCCGAGCGTGCTATCAGTTACACCAAGAGAGCACTCACGGCAAAAGGGGATAATTCCTTACATACTTTCCCACTTAAAAAGTGATTGGAGAGAGCAAACGAACCTCAATTGACAGCAGGAAAATAGTGACGAATTATCATCCACTACATTTTAGTCGGGCAGAGTCTTTACGTTAAACTTGAAAAAGAAACTACATCCCACCCGGATTCGAATCATGGATCTTTTGGTTTCTAACTGGACCTACTAAGAGAAAGCCATATTACGTTATAATTTTGAGTAGCTATTAATTATTTTTAATCCTTTAATTTAACAAAATATTCAAACTTTGCAAAACTTTAATGTTATGGTCAGAGCTTAGAAATAAGTAGATGCAAAACAATTTGTTAAAAGCAACCGTGCATTTAACAGGCTTTCGCTCGAATATTTTAATTAAGACGCTGACATGTAAAAAAAGGCTTCGTATACGAGAATGGGATATATTTGAAAGCTTCAGAGAGACATTTTATTTGGTATGCTAATAAAATGACGTTTTCACAACTGACGGCGAGTCATTGCTCTCTTGATTAAACTGCTACTGTAATGTAATTGAAATATTCGAGGACTTCGTTAAATTTGTTACTTTTGTTTCAGCAATGTGGGGAAATAGCAATATAGTGTAGTGATGGAATTGATTACTAGAGACGTAATTTCGTGATTTTATCCTTGCTACTGAGTGCATGTATGAGAAAAACAATTCAGCGTGAAAGTAAAGAAAATGTTTTAACATAATTTAAGAAATATCTTCGCTATGATGCTAAAATTTGTCATTTGCAGAAATCTGCCGATTATACGACAGCGTATTTCAATCATTAGGCAGCTTTGCTTAGCAGGCTTAAAGCAGGCCTTTTAAAGCATTAATTTTGGAATTTACCTTTCGGAAAAAATTATCGCGAATGCGGAATTTTTATTATAAAACGTCAAAACAAATAAAGAATTTAGACTAACTTAAACATCACGCCACTAAATGACTCTCATTATATTACATTCAATCTACCTTTAATGGTGATGAGAATTACTTCATAACACGATTCAACAATTCTGAAACTTTTAAACCCACGCGGAATTACGAAGAAGTATTATAAAGAGGTATTCATAGAAAGTTATAAAGAAATTGCCGCTCATGGGAGTAGTTAGTATGATTGCTGTCTAGATAATTTTGACAAGATCAGACCAACAAAACATATATAATATAAATCAAAACATAATTAGCATCGCATTTATTAATAAGATACGTTAGCGTTACTTGAACATAGTTTTAATTGTGTCTTTCGGTAGCTTAGGATAATTTTCTTGAATTGGGTTTTAAAAGACACTTTAGTTGTCTATGACAAGAAATGATTACATCAGTGCGCAGAAAAAGTGTTTCTAAATTATTGTTATGACGAATCCATTATATATCTCTAATGCGTGAAGAACTCTTATCGTCGAATTTCATTCGCGTTTTTTCCTTTTCAGTCGTACTTTCTTTATAGAGTTTCCATAGCAACAGCTGCCGTCCGGAGACACCGAAATAACGGAGTGATTTGCTCTTTTTTATGGTCTGCGATCGTGCAAGTTACTATTAGATCTCTGGCGAGTGAAAATAAAGTACCCTTTATAGGCTCTAGAGTTACACACTTTTTTCCAGAATTTGTCAAAGAATATCTGATAGAAAGCCCGTGAAGCACACCAATTTCTGGACAGTCAAGTTGGATTATTTTGTTAAAACCTTGCCCACACGCGAGTTATCTGCCTATCTCAGTTCTATGCTTTCAGTACGCAAAGGGATGACATAAAAGGTCATCTACCCCTGTTATACCACTACCAGCTGGTTGTGTTTAGAAGTACTAATATTTAGAGAGGACTTATGTATTTTGTCTCTTCCGCAAAAAAAAAAAAAAAAAAAAAAAAAAAAAAAAAATGCTATATGGTCTCATTTTTATTTTTAACCATTTACTTTAAGTTACTTTCCTATCAAGTCTCGTTTCATTTCCCTGCCAGAATGTAAATTTCCAGCACGCGCGATATTCAAATTAGGTAGAATGAAGGAAGTATTTAAAGGAAGGTTTTGGATAATGAAATCAGAGCATGTTCAGGTTGCTGAAAGACCATGTTGCTAACTTTGATACTTTCGATAAGAATTATGTGGCGTTGATTTATTCTTGCCATTATGTTTGTTTCCGCCGACTTCATTCAGATCCAGCTTGAGCACTAGTTATACTGCGAAGAAGTTAGGGTGTCCTTAAACTTCATAAATTTTAGTTTATCCATGATCTTTGTTTTAAGCCAAAAGTGTTGGCTTCTGTAAGCACGAGTTGGTGCTGTTTGTTAAAATTTATTTGGATTAATAAAAGGGTTCTTTACATCCTTTCTCTGTCTCTGTCTCATTAATAAGACACTGTGAAAATTTATTACTGTCTGGTTAGAGTTCTGGTCTAATTGTATGCTTCTCAAGAAAATCACATCTTATACTGGCGCCCGAAATTTAAAACGAGCCATGTCTCAGGAATCTACACGACTTATTTTAGCTTCCCCAAAGTCGCAAATTCCGCCGACTGTAGTTAATTCCATGGAGGGATTTGGATCTATTATTAATACAGTAACGGTGGCTTTGAAACCAGCAGTCATGATATGAAAATTTCTGTAATAAATTTTTTATGAGCAACTAAATCCTCACTTCACAAAAAGTCGCCATCGCCACTGTTGCACTCAGAGGACAAGCTTCCACATGGTACAAATGTAATGAAAAGTTTGTGGTAGGTGAGCCGGGAACCTTTGAGAACTTAAAAATGCTCATATTAAAGCGTTCCCCATTGTAAAAAATAGGGCCAAGCTTGAATCGGGGCTATTTAGTAAATTACAGATTAAAAATGTCTTTAAAATATTTTTTCTTATTAATGGAATCTGTTATCTTTTTATTTTTCTTAAAAATTAAATCTGTTACATCGTCGACTTAACAGATTTCATTTTTAAGAAAAGTTCAAATTTTTAATTTGTTATATAGCAAGAGACCGGATGAGGAAATTATTTAAGTTATTTTGCTGAGATTACTATCCCCAGTTTAAGATACGTAGAGATCCGCAACCCCAAGACTTAAAAAAGTCTATTCGAATTAGCAACGAAGCTCCAGAATCGACGAGTGGCAGAAAAAACACGAATGATAGGGCATGTCAAGAGGCCATATGGGCCATGTTTTAGACCAACGCCTCAGAGAAAGTATAGTAGGGAGTGGAATGAAGGAAGTATTTAAAGGAAGGTGTTGGAGGTTGAAATAAGAGCGTGTTCAGCTGCTTGAAGGCCCCGTTGCTACCTTTGATTCTCTCAATTAGAATTCTGCGGCGTTGAGTTATTCTTTCTATTAGGCTTGTTTATGCCGACTTCGGTCAGAGCCAGCTCGGGCGCCAGCTATACTGTGAAGCAATAAGTCTATACCTTAAACTTCATTAATTTTATTAATTTTAGTTTATCCATTATCTTACCTTTGATTTAAGCCTAAAGTGTTGGCTTCTGGAAGCACGAATTGGTGCTCTCTGTTAAACTTTATTTGGATTAATAAATTGGTCCTTTACACGTTTTCCTTGTCTCTGTGGTATTTATAAGACACAGTGAAATGTCACTACCTGTGATTTTAGAGTTCTGATCTAATTGTAGGCTTCGTAGAAAGACCAGATCATATAATACTACAGCATAATATCTCAATATTGGGTGCAGAACATTGATGGAAGGTCGCTGAGGAGATTTATTAGAACGTTACAACTCCAAGGCATAAATAAGTGATGTTGAGAGGCAACTGAGTAATTAGAGCACGTTAGAAAATTTGGTTGCTTAAAATATTTTCAAAAGCAATCATTTACACATTTACTTCATTACAGAAACATTGCAGTAGTGCATCGTTTTCAAAATTACTACTAAATAACGCCAGTCAATATTTAACATATTTTGGTCTACGTTAGTATGTAGGTGTTTTTCTTTTTTTAACTTATTACTTTTTATTCCGAGAGGACGTGAAAATTGGGAGTTTTAAAACTATAAGTTTAAAATTCTAAAACCATGAGCCATAGTTCCTTACTTGGCCACGACTGTGGAGCTTTATTCCAGATGGCAATATAACATTCAAGGAACAAATATTTTGCACTAATAGTGGATGAGAAAATCAAAAGGAAAGCATGATGATAGAATTACACAACATATGCTAAAAGGATCAAATATAACCGAACAAGAAATCGAGTATTACTAAAAGGAATATAAAAAGACAAACCATAATTTGTAAGTTTGGTTTGAAATGTTGATTTTGGCAGTTCATGGGAACTTAAAAACATACAATATCTTTAGTTTTTTTAAATTCATTTATTTCTTCCAAGACAAAAACATCAACAAATCAATTAATTACGTTGAGAAACAGGGTCGTATGCATATAAGAGAAAATGCATACACCGAAAACAAATTAAAACTTTTTTTCGTAATAACTAAAAAGAAACGTATTCTATCACTAACACGTATTTAAGAAGAAAAACATTTTATGGGTCATTCATTACATGTAAAACGATTAGCACTGAGAATCAAAAACACTTTTTTGTTTGCAAGTTTGATTCATGATTCACTGAGTCGTCTAATGTAACATGAATGAAATGAAACTTTACTGTGTGTTTGGCATTGTTTGCACTGCACCGATGAGTAATTCTTTACATTTACCTATATGAAATCAGTATATTTTATCTTGCTTTTCAAAGTTATTAATAGGAAAAATATCAGAAGAATATGTTTAAATTTCCTTATTGTAGTTTTGTAGTATAAAGGAAATGAAGTTGTAAGGATTATGTTAATTTTATTAACAGTTAAATGTTGAGTTAAAGTTCTGTTCCTGTCAGTTCTTAACTTCAACTTACACTTCCTACAAAGTTAAGCAAATTAAATTAAAAAAGCAGCTAAATATTAGTTAGTATGCTACATCAGTTATACAGTTTTGAAAATGATATATTTCTTTGTACCTTCAACAGGAACGTAAACAAAGTAAGCTTTCCAGATATTTTAAGCAAAAGATCTTTTATGGACACTGTGATGCAAACTAGGTTTACTCACAATAGTTTTTTTGAAAGCTAACTTTCAGCAATACCAAATTCAAGCTTGTTAAATAAAATAATAATTCGTTAAAATTAAAAAGGGAACGAGAACTTGCACAAGCCCCTAGTAAAATCAGAACGTAACTGAATGCTACCATGCAAATCGTTCGCCACAGAACCGCAATTTGCAATAAATGTTATAAATTTTGCGTAGTAAATACTACAAAATTCTGTTCATATGAATATCTAAGCAGTATTTGTGTGAAACTAAAGTAAAAACACAATTTGTATGCAAATAAATTGATACAAAGAAAAAGTTAAAATATTTCAGGATTATCCCATTTAGTATAATGATATTTTAAACAAACAACGAATGAAACCTTAGAATTACAAATTCGTCTTTTAAGAAGTTGAATATAACAAGAAAAACTGCCTATATTTTCGCATGCATATGCTTATATTTGTCTTTATTTTAGAATGCAAAGCAAAGAGACCGCTTGGTAGACCACTGCAATAATAGGGCCATTTCGAAGCTAAAATTAAAATGAATAATTTTGATTTGCTTTAGGAACTCCTGCTTTACAAATAATTCTTTATTAGCTCTTAAGAGGGGGGAGGTTTTTCTATATTTGTATGGAATCTGTAGGGTTTATATTTATTTTAACTAACATTTATTTTAAGTTTAAACTATCTTTCCTGTCAAGCCTTACTTTCCCCTGGAACTGCCAATGCCAGAATATGTAAATTTGAGTAGAACGCGCAAGGATTCAAATTATCAGCGGAAGTAGTATGATTTAAATAGAAGGAAACGAGTTCGGTGAGAGAGTTATTCTTACTTAGCGAGCGCGGAGGTAGAAATCGAGAATTGAAGAACCCCGCGTTGCGGCCTATGTGCTTGGCGGGAAGTAGTTGCAATTGTTCCAGTGAGCTTCAAGTCTGCTGAATTAGCTGCGGCTTTTGTAAAACGCGGTGAGTTAGTTATTTTAGAGAGCCTCGTAGTTAGAATCTTGTCTTTATTTTCTTTTTCAGGTTATTATTTTTATTTTGACTGCCTAGTGGGCACAGTCTGTAAGCGTCAAGAGGACGCCATTGTAATTTATTACGTTGAATAAAAAGGGACTTAAACCCTTTATAAGACTCTGTGGTTTATACAAGCTTTCACAGTCACCTCTTGGTTGCGTGCAAGTTAGAGGCGCGCAACGTTATATTGGCGCCCGAACACTTATCGAACTGAAATGGCCGAAAACTGGATGGAAGCCGCTGGACAACACCAAGAAATGACAACGCAGTTAGAAGGATTTGGATACCTGGTCCAGACTTTGAGAGCAACAATCAAGCCAAACGTCTATTTCGACGGAAAAAATTCGGTGTCCGTATTTTTAGAAGGTATAGAAAACCACTTTCAGCTCTACCCTGTGCCTGAAAGACAAAAAGTCGCCATCGCCACATCAGCACTAAGAGGACAGGCCGCGCTATGGTGGAAAAATATAGGAAAATTTCTACTAGGTGAATTTGGAAGCCCGACGTATACATTTGAAAATTTCAAAAAATCGTTAGTAAAGGCCTTCCCCATAGTGAAAGATCGCGCACGGCTGGAAGCCGAGCTATATAGTTTCTATCAACGGGATACAGCACAATTGACGGACTTTATTTTACGAAAAATCAAACTAACGGATATGTTGTATGGGAAAAAACCCGATGCGGAGATAATTGAAATAATATTACCAAGATTGTTACCCGCTGTCCAAGACTACTTTGAAATTAGAAACCCAACCACATTGCAGGAACTTTTCGAATTGGCGGTGAAATTTCAAAATCGCAGAATAGCGGAAAGAGCGAGAGGGGAAACATATTCTCAAAGTACCAGAAGGAAGGAGGAAACCAGAAATGGAAATCGCTCATATGGGGGAAAGAACTATCAAGCTAACGCATCGAAACTCGAAGGTCAAGGCCCAAAAAGAAAATTTGAAAATAAGCATCCGCGTACCCAGAAGACACAGATTGAAAGGAAAGCTTTAAACGACTAGAGGGGCCTGTGAAAGGGAGGGTCCAGACCCCGGAAGTTTTAGAAAAACCCTCAAATAGACATCTAAATACAGTCATCGTAAAAAACTCACAGCTACCAATTATACAAGTCCTGGTTGGCGATGTACCAGTAGAAGCCCTCATCGATACAGGGGCAGAAGGAAATTTCATGAGTGAAAAGTTCTTCAAAAAGAATTTTTATAGGATACGACTATTCAAAACCAGAAATACGGAAATTATAGCGGCGCAAGGAAAAACATGTCACTGCATCGGGAAAGTATCATTAAACTTACAGATAAAAGAGAAAAATCTCAAAGTATTAATTTTTGTGGTGAAACACCTCCAACACTCTCTTATTTTAGGTATGGACTTTTTAAGGGCCGCGAGGGCCAAATTAAATTTTCAAGATAGTTCCGTGGTGCTGGAGATGGACCAGAGGGTGGTGGAACCTGCGGAGACACCTGAATTGGACCTTAGCCATTTGAATGACCAGGAAAGTAAAGCAATACAGCAAGTGGTGAGTAATTTTTCTCATTTGTTTTCAGAAAAACCGGGAAACTGTCAGATCGTGACTCACAAGATTCAATTAAATGCCGAAAAACCTTGTAGGACTAAACCGTATCGCTATGATAAACAAAAAGACTTAATCATCGAAGAACATATTCAGGAGATGTTAAAGAATAAAATAATAACGCCCATAAATAGTGAATATGCGAGTCCAGTCGTGCTATGTAGGAAAAAGAACGAGTTTCCTCCTTCGGATAAAAGGGCTTGGAGGTTTGCTATCGATTATAGAAAACTAAATAGCATAACTAAATTCCCAGTTTACCCTTTGCCGGTTATAGACGAGATCATTAGACAGATCAAATCGACAAGATATATGTCTACTTTGGACTTAACGTCTGGCTACTATCAAATAGCTATGAGACCCGAAGATATACATAAAACCGCGTTTATAACAAAATCGGGCACTTATGCATTTTTACGCATACCTTTTGGGTTGTGTGGGGCCCCATCAACATTCCAGAGAGCTATGGACATTGTTCTAAAGCCTGTCCTAGGAAAATCAACTTTAATTTATCTAGATGATATAATTATAACGAGTAGTACGTTGGAACAACACATTAATGACCTCGAACAAGTTTTTAAATTATTAAAAGAGGCCGGTCTTACAATTAACGCCTCAAAATGCAAGTTCGCAACTAAAGAACTTAAATATCTCGGTTATAAAATTTCGCAAAAGGGTATAGAAACGCAAGATTCAAAAATAAAAGCTATTAAGAATTTCCCACCGCCCAACACCGCCAAGAAACTTTCGTCTTTCCTTGGACTATGTTCTTACTATCGATCTTTCATAAAAGATTTCGCTAATATTGTTGAACCACTCTTAGTAATCAAAAGAAAAAAGAGTAAATTTACGTGGACAGCGGAAGCGAACACAGCTTTTGAAAGATTAAAAGAAGCGCTTATTAATGCCCCTGTTTTAAAATTCCCTGAGGGGGATGAAAACCTGGAAATTGCGGCAGATGCATCAGACTATGCGGTGGGTGCGGTTCTTATGCAAAATAACCATACGCTGGCATTTTTTAGTGAAACATTGAATCAAACACAAAGGAATTATACAGCTACAGAAAGAGAAACATTAGCCGTATTAATGGCTGTACACAAATTTCGAGTTTATTTCGGCAAATCGCCAGTAACAGTCTTTTCGGATCATGCGGCTGTTGGTAGACTTTAAGATGGGCTTTAAAACTCCAAGAATATAATATCACAATAAAATATAAACCGGGTAAGGAAAACAATGTAGCTGACGCACTTTCTCGTATAAAACTGGACGATGAAGGTAATGAACTTAAATGCGCTGTGTTGACTTCAAAAATTTTAGATTCTAGAGATACGGTTATTACTGAACTGAAAGCTGATCCTGAATTTGGAAATATCTATGCTTATTTGAAAGACCCCGAAAGCTTTGAGCATACAGATATCGATGCGATAAAAAATAGAGCAAAAAACTATGAAATAATAGATAATTTATTATTCTATACGAAAACAACAAACGAAAATCTTGAGTATAAGCCAGTCATCCCAGCCTCGCTTCGATTAAGCGTCAAGAGGACGCCATTGTAATTTATTACGTTGAATAAAAAGGGACTTAAACCCTTTATAAGACTCTGTGGTTTATACAAGCCTTCACAGTCACCTCTTGGTTGCGTGCAAGTTAGAGGCGCGCAACGTTATAAATCTAAGAAAAGATATCAAAACTACCATCATCTAAAATCTGTCCTCCTTGACGGCCGCCCAAGCCGGAAAGTAGTTAGTGACGCTGATTGTTGTACCGAAGTACTTGTTTCAGGTCCTGGAGAAGGTGTGGATGTTCGTAAGCGTATTTCTTTGCGGCAAGGGGCACTCAAAATACAAGGTGAGCCGAAAGTCCTCTCGAAGGGTTGGGGATAGGAGAAGAGGGATAGGAAACCCTCAAAGCGTCCCCGAAGTGTTTTCTATAAAAATTGGAAAGGAGCTTAACAAGAGTAGGGGCCGGTGTTGCTTCAACCTGTAGCTGTACTCCTTCAGAAATGTTTAGGTGTCTGATTTCTTCATGCTATCCTTCATGCTGAAACAAAAGTTCAAGTTTTCTCCTGCATTTGGTATAGTTAAGGAGATCTTGATCAGCCCGTAACACGTAAGAGTATGTTTTGAAATCTGTGTGAGAGAAAAGGTTAGACGCATAATTTTACACGAATATTTGCAGAAAAATGGAATGTGTTCTTACTGGAATACAAATTTGGTATCTTGTCTGCTACTGTCATTTAGGTTTCTAAATACCACAATGGACGATGAAGAAAATTCTTCAACGCTTGCTCCAATTCATTTAAATATTTTTTAAGAATATAGCAGTTAGACATTCATCTTTCTCGCAAGTGGTGTCACGTTTGTTTATTTAGATGATTCAACATGGTTTCACGTTGGAGGTCATTCAAATTGGTTTCAAACAAGTGGTTTCTTGTTGGAGATGATTCAAGTCAGATCACTAAGGTGACCATACCATTCACTCAGTATCTGGGTATTTAAAAAATAGTTATTTTAAGGTATTGCCTGAGGTCGGTCATTAATTTGCTTTAAAAGAAAAGAATCAGTGACTGCATACGTAAGTCGATCCCAAAGTCGCCTACCCAAAAAATGAAAAATCACTTGACAATGAATTACTTTTGATATGCTAGTTTTATATGTTAAAAATTAACATGCTATAAATCTATTTGTTTTAAAACAGGAAGAAATTTTGCTGTTTTTATGTTTACTTTGCCATTAAATTCTGAATTTATAGGGTATTTTATATTGATTAAATAATTATTGTGACTAAATATAAATAAAATAAATATCTGACTGCATAAGTGGTGCCTTCTATTTAATTTAAAGCATTAAAAAAGGTCTTTTACACTCTTCTTAAGACTGTGTCATAAAACATTTCAGACACAGCAAAAACCACTTGGCAGTCTAATGAGGTCTGAAAGGACTTTAATTTAATATTTACAAATTTTATTCTAGCACCCCATACGTTTAACTAAAGTGCACTTATGGCTATTAAATTAAACAATTATTATGCTGATTATTCACAAGCAATGTTGTAGATCATAGCTATAATGTGAAACTTGGAACAAATGGCCTGTTTAAGAAAATTGCTTCAAGTTATTGATTTATCTCTCACATTTCTCATCAGAATCTATGCATAATCAAATGGAAATACGGAGATTTTTGTGTTTCATTAATAAACATCATTGGGATATAATCATTACGATAATGTATAAATGACGAAATAACAGGGAAGGGAAATGCCCGTAAGCCAAAATTGATTTCCTCAGCCGTAAAATGCTTAGAATTTTGAGTTTTGTACAATTCAGTATTGTTAGTTAAATTGCCACGAGCCTGAAAATATGTTGTGAAACTTTTTTATTTTATCATAGTTTCTTTCTCAAAATTATACATTGCTGATTCATAACGAGGTTTAGTCAGTCGGTTGATTTCATGGTTACCAGAAGCGTCTACCATGTCTGTGTGTCCAGACCTTAGATAAAGATACGGCTTTTCCTACCCTCATGTCCATTCGGCCAGTAGCATGTAAAGTCTGTTGGATCACAGATCCTCTCGTATGAATGATAGCAAGGGAAGAAAGATATAAGAAAGTACCAAATAACAGCCCTCGGGATGCTGTCAATCAAAATTAGTATGGTTTTGGGTAAAATTACGCTCTGACCGCTGATGGCTACCATTTTGACATTTATTTTCCATGAGAAATACGTTAGATCATCCCGTAAATAACGTGTTTTTTTCCAATTGAACTAAATCTGCAGAGGAGGATAAACTACTTATATCAATTTACTAAAAAAGCAGGTAGTAATTTTACTTTGTTCTTATTTTCATTGCAAGTTTTGAAGAGTGCAGCTCGATTGTAACAGCTTTATTTTCAGTACTAAATGGAAGTGACAAAAAAGTATGTTCGGCATATTTTGCTTTATAGGTTCAAATAAATAATTAATAGGACTATTAAAGAAGTATATGGGGATCGGAGAATGTGTAAGGCAGCGTGAACGGTGGTTCCAGACGGAAATTCCGAGACGGAAATGCGGTCTAACCAGCTTCCTCCTGGAATATCTGCAGAGTTCGAGGGGGAAGTGCTACAAACCCTGGTGGAACAAAATCTCATAGCTACAGAACTAACAGCGGATTAACAGGAGATTTATAACAGGAGTCTGTATTATAGATTAGAAAGTTTTTTTTATCTTAATGTTGAAAAATAAAAGGCGTGTAAAAAACTGCATTATTAATGGAGTGATCCAATATTTCATCGATATGCCTAAACGAACATGAAGGAAGCCGGAAGAGAAGTTTGTGACCTTAAACTTTTCTGGAATCTCGATACCCCCCTTCGATTATCCGACACATATAAAACCTTATTCATATTAGAAAGTGTCTTAACTCCATTCATTAATATTACTTTTATAACTGCACATTTGCTACGGATTTGCTACCGAGATTGTGAGAACAAAAGTGTGAGTATTGCATCCTTGACACCTCAAAATCGAAATCATAAAAATGCATTCTAATAATCCCCGGTGTCACCAACTAAACGCTACGCCATCTTTTTGCTTCAATTTTAGTTCCACGTAAGTGCGTTTAAAGGATGTAATGCCGCCCAGATGGTATAGCGGATAGTGATGCTGACTACTGAACTAAAGGACCAGGGTTCGAATCCCGGAGAAGGTGTGGATGTTTGCAAATGTATAGTGACAGCGCGGTGTGGAGGCATTCATATGCGTCAAACTGGAAGTCCTCTCGAATGCTTTATTGGGATGGGAGGAGTAGTGGAACACCCTCGGACACCGGGTGCTCTCCTTCAGAATTGGGGCGGAACTAGGCAAAGTCGTACTACCACCTATATGGTACTCAGGCTCATGTCAATGGCAGATGCAAGCCTTGCACTCCTTGCCGCAATAAAATTCGTGGGTTTGTCCTGATTAGGTTATACAAGTGAGCTTAGCCCCAACAGCAACAGATGTAATGCTACCCTCATCCCTCCAAAAAAGTCGCAATTTAGCTTTTTTGCGAAGTAACTGGTTGAATTTTACATTATTATCTACTTAAACATTCATCAAATATGGTTAAATGGATAATTTTTTGCATTGCGCCGGATATTGTAACGGGCCTACATTTATTTCCCAAAGCAATAATTTTTCTATTGCAGGCATGTAAGGTAAAATTCTGCTCTATTTCCTACGCGGAGAACATTTGACTTTCCTTTATTGTACCAAACTGGTAATAAAACGACGTAATTTATTCAATGAGTAAACTTAAAAACCTTATCACTGGTAGTTCCGTACTATCCGACCGTCGCCGTTATCTGATATCAATTCAAATCCGTTTATGGCGGATAACGAGAACACTGCTATACTAGACTTTAATTTCTGAATTATTAAAATAGAGCTCCAGTAAAATACAATTTTGTTGTTGCGTTGTTATGACTTATCTCACTTGTCTGACAGTAACATTAGAAAAAGCCCACGAAATTCATCGTGCCTAGGACTGTAAGGTCGCGCCTGTCGTTCGCAAGAGCCTTGAGCACCATACAGGTGACAGTACGACTTTGCTCAGTTCCGCCACTCCCCAATTTTAATGGAGAGCACGCCGAGGAACAGGTCCGAGAGTCTCCCACCCCTCTTCCCTCACCATCAAGAAGACTTTCGGCTCGCCGCATATTTAGAATGCCCATGCCGCACAGATACTATACATTCACAAACATCCATGCTTTTTCCGGGATTTGAACCTGGGCCCTTCGGCTCGGCAGTCAGAGTGGCTAACCACTATCTCGGTTGGGCGGCAACCATTTTGTATTATAGTAATATCGCGACTTCTAATTTTTTAGACAAAGTCTTAACCAACGATACTTTTCTTTATTTATAAAATATGTTCCACATTAAATGCAAAGTTAAAACTTAAGGTGCGCCATAGTGTAATAGTTTTGAGTAACATATCATTTTAAAAATTAATATGTAAATTTGAAATATTCAACGATATAAGAGAACAATATCGTATTTAAAAACATTCAATAGAATTGAAGGCATTCTTAATATTAAATGAAAATGCGGAAACTATAGCCACTAAGGCATATTAAAAAATAAAGTTTTTAACAGTTCTACAGAAACTACCCTATAAACCCAAATGTCATTTTTATATGGAAAAATAAAGCTAATTAAATTACTGGGAGATAATTCAAAATACTTCCTATTTTTACAGCGAAATGGGTTTCTAAAGGGTTCTTTTTCAGTTTCACCAAGAAAAATTTTTTTTTCATTTCCTTTCTTTTGCTTTTTTTTATTCGGAACAATTCAAAGAGATTTTCCCCTTAACTGCCTTTTTTGGAAGAACACTTTCATAAACGTGGGCTATGAGAGACACACAACTGAAAATCAAGTTTCAATTCCAGAAACACTAAAGTGAGATTTAAGAACTGTCTTCCCCCCTCCTTCTCGCGAAATGCTCGCTATTTTGGAATTAAAATTCATGCGCTTTCACTCCCCACCGGCGAATGAGTTTCACCCTCTCTTTCGGCTTCAGGTCCCTCTAATGGGAGTTGTTTTATAGCATTGGAGTCAGGCGCAGGTAAAAGTAAAGCAGGGCGAGGAATGTGTAAAAGTATCGAAAGCGCTTTAAACCCTGCTGCTGGGATAGTACAGGAAAGGAAGGGGGGGTGAAAGCATCTCATTGACGTCACAAGTGACGTCAGTGAATATTGACCGCTGCGACAAACAGAGAGTGGGGGAAAAGCACAGACAGAACGCTCAGATTCAAATATTTTCTTTTTCAAACTTCTGCCATATGGAAATGATACAAGAGAGCCGCCATACGAAGAGCAAGAACCGGAACAATCTGTTGTTGGAGGTTTAATGATTTAAATTAAACCCAATAGTGAGCTTGATTTGAATTCACATTAAATCCCATTCATTTCTATCATTGATTTCTTGTTTTCCCTAGACAGAAGAGAAGATTTTGAATAATTGAATCAGCGTCAAAGGAAGATTAACGGAGCTTCTAAACGCAGAACTAGGAATGTTAATTTTCCAAACACTTTAGTTAGAAAGTAGCGCTAAAGTTTTGATTGGGAATATGATTACAAATGTATAGCAGCTCACGTGCATATTAATAATTGAAATTTTTGAAATTCTCATGCATCATGCCAGGAATTTTAATATTTCTAAGTTTCATTAGAGAAATTTTATATTTTCTAAAATTGACAGTTTTCTGAGTTAGTTTTCATTTTATTAATAATTTTTTTTAAAAAAAGAAAGAAATGCTTTTTTGCGGTTTTAATTTTTTCCGAGTTTTTCAATTATTTCAAAACTATTTTGCACTGGACTTTGATTCTTCGAATTACCTAATATTCTTAAAATATCACACGAAGTAGTTCAGCTAATTTGGTAGTGGGAATTTTACTTTTCAGTTCAACTACTTTGTCTCATACCTGATGAAGAAAAACTTACTTTTCTTTCTGAATTGTATCTGCAGAATAACATATCTTCGATTTATAAAAGTAGATAACTGATAGAAATCTCATAAAATTTTATCTTAAATCGATGGAAGGGATCGATTTTGAGGAGAAAAACTGAAAATCTTCGTGTTTTAGTTATTTAACTTCGAGTATGATAAGCGAAGGCAAACTGAATCGAGACTTACAGTTCTGGACACTTAGTTATAAATACAAACTTCTTAAAGAGAAAAGATATTTAAGTGAGAATGTCTTAAAATGACTACGAGATTAAAAAGACGCAAATTTCCTAAATAATGCTTTTATTGACAAAATTCTATGCATTATTATTATTTCAAATATACGCTTACGTATTAACTTCATAGTTGGCGAAGAAAAAAGTAACTGAAATATGTGAAATTTTAATAAATTATATGCTTAGCATTGATTTAAAGAAAGAAAAAAAAAAAAAAAAAAAAAAACCTATTGCATCTACAGGAGCTCCCGAACTAAAAGGTAGTGGAGATGATTTTCACCACCAGGATTTGGCGATTGGGTCCCCTAATCCCCAATAGCCCAAAAAGGGGAGTATATAAGGTATTTTCTCCTCCTTTCTTTATGCCTTAGGGGGGTTACGGTAGCATACTCGGCGCGTATTCGAGATGTCAGGGTTCGAGTCCCAGCGAGGGCATTGCTCATTTTTCACGTCTCCAGCATCAAACAAAACCTACAAAGCACGAAGGAAAAAAGAATAAAAATCCAGCAAACATGCACTTTTTGAAAGCAGGAATGTAAGACGATAGGAATTGGAACTACTTTTTGATGAATAAATACAGGTTAGACATAATTACAAATCTTCCTTTTAAATGCAAATTTTATGTTCTTTATTTAATTAATGCATAATATAACATGTCGCCAAGAGATGCTTTAAATTTCTCAATAGTTTTAATTTAGAATAAGAATAAAGAGCCGTAGCCGTAATTTTATTATAAACAAAGAAAAGTACCTTAAAATATTATTATTATTGATATTATGATTTTTAAAAATTCCTAAAATTTTGTAATTAAATAGAAGGTCGCAAATTATGACTTCTGCACTTTAATAATCATTTAAAAAGAAGAATGTCATCTATTATGATAAATGGAAAATTTTCAACAGCTGTGTCAATGACAAGAGGAAAGAAACCTGTTAAAGGCATCAGCTCTTAAATACGTAAATTCAAGAGTATGCATTAAATGGAAATCGTGAAATACTATGTTCCCAGAAATGAGAGTAGAAATTAGATATTTTGTGTTTAAGCGAGAGACTGATTTTAGAGTAAGTGAAAAATTGAACAGAAAAGTTCTTTTATCTGTTTTAGCACGAAAGTGTGGGTACAATACGAGTTACAAGCAAAGGATGAGAGAGTTTAAACGAAATACTGAAAGATAAGATATTTGAGTTTCACTCAGCTAATGAGATATTTGTAAATTGTCCTTCTGGAAAACAGAGAAGTTATTTACGCACGAAACATATTTTGATCATTTCTTTCATTTTTTCAGTTTTTCTCAAAATTCATTCAAATTTTGCCGTGAAAATCAGAATTGCATCATAACAACTTTAGATAGGGCAAAAAAATTGGTTATATATTTTCAATAACAATTTAACTCAGAAAGACAGAATTATAAAAGTACAGTTTTCTTTTAAATTCTCCCAGAAGAAAAATTTTGAATTTAGAGGATTAAGGAAGTCAAACATAAACTTACACTGAATTTCAGAAATGCTATAAAATGTATAATTTAAAATTAACTTTGCTACTTTTTGAATTTCTGTTTGAGGCACACGATCAGTTTAATACTTACCTCATTCTTCTGCGAATGTGGTAGGTATTCTTAATATCCAAAATCTAGATTTTCCAATTGCTAGTTGGACATGATAATTACTTACACTGCAAAAATACCAACTGTGAACTGCAATAATTCCTTACATTTTCCGTCCCTTTTTTAAGGATGACTAAAAAGAGAACAAGACCTAATCTACTAAATTCAGGTAAGCTCCACCACTTTATATATTACGAGCACCATTATAGAGATCATTAGACATATGGGACAGAGAAACATGAAAAATTAACTGTCCTGTAGCCTGCATTCGAACTGCGATTTTTTCAACTGGAACGTGGTAACACTTACTCCACGATACCACTCATGGGGAATTTCAATAATTCCTTGTAATAGGGTAAAAACATACATGCTTAAACGTTTTATTTTAGTAAGCTATAAATTTATGTTTCAGCTTTTATTTCAATAAGACAGACTATTTCAATTAGATTTCACAGTTTTACATCTGAATATTATATAATTTTATACATCGGGAGAATAATTTGTGGATTACAGATGCACATTCTAAGGTAAAAATAATATCTATATATACATTGCCTCTGCCGTTGGCGAGACACCCTAACTTCACTCGGGGTTTCGCAGATATGGTTCGTTTAGAGCTAACTGGAAAACTTCGCCTCTATTTTAATGAATTACATTCCGGCGAACGGATACGAAGGTATCCTAGCCCTCTTCTCCTATCAACAAATCTCTCTAGAGGCCTTTCGATACTCAAGTATTTTAAATTCCCAAATGCTGCACGGGTATTTAGGAACATACAGCCATCTCCGGGGTTGGAAAATCGTCCCAACGATCAGCAACCAGTCTCACAAACCGGCATAGAAAGAATATACATATAAAGAATACATAATCTGAGTATAAAGAATATAGGCAATAGTTCACCTCTGGTTCTTGAGCATTCTACGAGTATTATCTAGCTTGGCACTGATTGAAAGAGCTGGCGAATGACATCCTATTGAATTTCTTGCCAAGTTCTCTCCATTTATCGAGTTATATCAGCAGCATCCAGTGATTGTCGTAGACACCTGCTTCAAACCTGTTAAAACGTGCTGTACGTGGGAGAGATATGGCGATCTAGCTGGTCAGGGAAATATTTGACAATCTGGGAAGATAATAATAAGAAGAAACGTTAGCCTTATGTGGCCAAGCATTACCCTGTTGAAATATAACCTGCAGGTGCAATTCCGCTTTGTGTAAAGTTATATTAAAGCGTTTCCTCCTTTACTTGCTTACATCATATACACATGCGTATATAAAAATAGACCATTTCAATAATAACAATAATAGCAACTCAGTTATAAATTGCAAAGCAAATAATATTATGTTAAACTTTGTGTAAGAAGTCATTTATCACATACTTATCCTCCCAGTTTTAGCCGCCATAAAATTATTAATTAGATTACTTATATATAGGTAATATGCAATGGGGTTTTCTGCCAGTATCTTGATATCTTCTATAAGCCGCTCCAACGTTATTCGGATAATATTTATCACAAAGAATTTTTTATTAATTTTATTATAAGGTATTTCTTTCCCCCCTTCCTAGCGGGTGTAGTGGTTCCGCACGCTGGGCCGGTATTCCAGAGGTCCGTGGTTCGATTCCCGGCGAAGGCGTTTGCTCATTTTTCATCTCTCCGGCCTCGAATTAATCTAATGTCTCTACATTATATTTGAAAATCCTTTTGCCTCAAGTGAAGCGGATGTAGGAAATGTTTAATGAATATGCAGTACATGAGAGAATTTGGAAATATAAGACTTTAATTTGTTATGATGTAAAGATTTCTACACATCATCTATAAAATTTTTAAGACTGAATTCTAAAACTTTGAGATGGGGAAGGACTTTATTACTTATGCTCTTATGTATTCCTTCTGATGATGAACATTTCTTGGTACATTTAACAAAGTTTCACGAATTGCTTTACAGAAGTCAACTCTTGAAGCATTCTTTCGTTTCGTCGATCTATTTATAAAACGCTGTTAAAAGAGTGCTTACCGTACTGAAAATTTACGGAATGAACTTAATCGAATAAGGTAAAATACACACAAAAGCTATCTGCCTAAGATAAAGCATCCTTTCATGAAGGATTTCGGAATAGAAATTTAATGCGCATGTTTCCGAATCTAGTGAATACGATAGTTATACTTTGGTTTGCTTGACGGCATCTGCACTGTACGTAAAACATTTTTCTTGCTTCTCTGTATTCATTCAATGAATTGATAATGTGAGATAACCTCTATATTAAAAAAAACACAAAATTTCAATGTAAATTCTTCTTGCAAGTTTATGTCATTTTTATCGAAGCATGAAATGTTGGTAGTCGCTGCCGTTGGCAACTTCATTTTGTTTGGCTGAAAAATTCAATCCTAAAATTTTGTGGTAACACTGAATATCCTTTTTTATGAAATTTTACGAAATATTTTATTCCTGAAATGAAGATTTATCATCAGTATTGCGAAAATATTTCATGCTGTTTACTTTCATAACTATATCTTTGCAAGATTCAAATAAAATATACTCCATAGCTTAATTTCGTTTATAAGTTGTTAATGCTTCTGTTCAGCAATGAAATTCTTTCTGCAAATTGTAACCATTGTTTCACATACTTAATAAAATGTCATAATAACTAAGTTTACTAAGTTTTGCAATCCATCTTTACATATGTTATAATATTAAAATCACTTATCTATATGATATAAACTATTATCTTTTAAATTAACTCCAGTTAATATTCTTACGACCTCCTCTTTCCCCAAAATGAATTATTTTATTCGGCGCTCTTTCAAATTCTGGATTTAAGATTCTCTTAAATATATTATTATATTTTGGCTAAAAACATTCCTTAGCTCACTAATCAGTTTGCCTATTTATTAAGAAAAGCGTAATATTTAAAGAATAGTGTACATTAGTGATTCAAATCTGAGGCGACTTCGTGACCGAAAAATAATTAAGTGTATAAGATAACGCAGAACTGACATGACGTTTCTCGGGTGATCTGAACTCCCGGATGATATCCTGTACTAACTAAGCGTAGACAGTGACAATGGCAAGTAGTTGAGGTCGATATAACTTCCTCGCTAAGTAGGACGGAGTGAGAAGGATTTCTCCGACTTGTGTCACTGACTATTGATAAAGATGTACTTGATGTATTTAAGACACCAAGCGAATTTTGTTAGCAGCTTGCATTTATATCAATTCTTTGGTGAAGGTTTTAATAAATATTATATACAATAAGTAAATAAAAGATAGAGTTAAAACTAGCCAATGCTTTTAATGTCTAGTGAATCTTTGTAGTTATTCTTTCTAATTGCAATAGGAAATGATTTGAAACAAATAATATAACTCAATTAATTGTTTAATTTTTTTAAAATTTGGAATACTGCACCACATTATGTGTATGTATTGTAAGATTAAGATTGTGTTTAAAAAACACCCAGCTAATATTCAGAAGTTCCTTACCGCGTGTCCTTGCGTAGTGTAATCGGAAGCACATTCGGCTAGCAGTCGAGAGGTCCGGAGTCCGAATTTCAGTGTGGGCACTGCTGATTCTTTTTTGTTTGTTTGTTTTGTTTACGTTTTCGCAGTACTTAATCATTGTATAATTTCTCCCATTTAATTTAATTATTCCCTCTTTCAGTCCTAAACATATTAATATGCTTGTAATAAATCTCTCTAAACAGCGGTATTTCAAAATTAATTCATGTCATATGATGCTTATATAGTTCTAATGACGCGTGTACTTACATAATCAGGCAATAATTAATGTTAAGGTCTGCAAACTGAAATCTAAACTAATCAATAGGAATGAAGTCAAATCAAAACTCTATCATTCTTAACCTAACCTTCGAAGCATAATAAACACATTTCTTCCCAGTCAGTTCTGAGTCAGTTTTTTTTCCTGAGTCATTTTATTGATTGGATCAATAATTGTTTTATCAAAAATAAAAACGTTTGCAAATGTTTTCTTATACCTCAAATGCTTTGTCCGGATTTCAGCATATAATAAATAAAATAATGAAATAAAATTAGCTTTGCGTCAGATATTTCATTAAAAGCTCTAAGTTAAAAGCAGGCTTAACGTTATGCAAAGCTAAATTTGAATATTAATGGCGACTAAATGTTCTATTTTTCAAACCAACCAGCAAAGTTTATAAAGCTTTAACTATTTTTTCCTTTTACATATTCAAATTTTAAAGTAGTTTTGTATGTTTTAACTAAAGTTATTCGAAACAGAAATGGAACAGCAAAGCTTTTTTTTACTTTTTTGTTCTACTTTAAAGAAAATGTATGCACTAAATAACAAATCTCGAATTTTGTTTTACTTACAATAACTGAAAAGAAAGTTTTCCAATTTGCTTTGTCAATTTTGAAGTCCATATTGTTTGCCCAGGTTAACGTAAGGGTCATATACTTACATCTGAGCGTCCATTTGTAACACAATCCGAAACAGAGTAATTAAGAACATTACCTTTGCGAACCATTTGTAGTGTAATCCAAAGTATACAAGACTGTTCTGAAGAATAAACTATAATTTTTTGTTATACGTTTAGATAATCATTAAATTTTTGTTGAAAGGTTGTTGTTTGTTTATTATTACTGAATTCTTTACATTCCTGCAAAATTCTGTCAATGAGCACGAAAACCATTTACATTCAGTTTTTTGAAATAGTATTTTTTCTCCTCTTTTCATTCATTAGAGATAATTAGCCTCTGAAATACTTAGAATAATATGTCTTGAGGTTTACATGGGTAAGTAACAAATATGATACATGCGACTCTTTAGTAACAAGACACATATCAATGCAATAGTCAAGTTCTCCTCAAATATGTCTCAACAAGTCCACGTCAACAGCCGCAAAGCTGTTGCGATGCATTGTTTAAGATCGTTCGAACTTGCAGCAAGGGAAGAAACAAAACTTGGTCCTTGACATATCTCCTCAAGAAGCAGTCACAGGATATTAAATCTGACATTTTCATGACTAACATGTCAGAACCATGTTCCGGTCTGTTGAACAGCCAATCCAACACTGATGTTCATACCGTATTCTAATATGACGCTGTACAAAATAAAATGATTTGTTTGGGCTTAATCAAGCACCCATCATGTTACTTAACTGGCGCCAAGAGCGCTGATGTCACGAAAGCAAAAGAAAGGAGGAGGTGTTAAACTCGAAGGCTTAAAACGGTAAGAGATGCTTTATAAAAAAAGCAAACACTTTTTGGTTTTTAAGCATTTTGGGCTGATATTACCTACCTATTTCTTCTATGCTAATATTTAAAATAAAATTACATCGTCTCAGGTCAGGTATACTGTATGCAATAATCCTCAATAAAGAAAATACAGTTTATACGTCTAGGAGATGACATTAAAGTATCTATATTTGTTAGAGGGTAAGTTCAATTAAAATTGACCAAACGTAAAGACAGTATGAAGATGGCTAAATGATCAAACACAGAAGCATATTCATTTCATTACATAAGTTAAAAGCTAAATTACTGAATAAAGAGATATTAGAGTAAAATTAATGCAAATCTTTTGCCGTTATTTTATCATAAATGTTGGCAACAATAAAAGAATTTAAAACTAGAAATTTACGCTTATTTTTTAGACATTCTAAGGAGTTTTTTAACTTCTCGTGTTTTTGTTATATTCTCACGCGTTTAAGCTATAATACAAACATGTCAAACACGCAAGCCGCATGCGATACTTGACTCCTTCTTCCGCGGTTCTTAAATAAATAACAAAAGGCACGAGTTATAATATATTAATAAAAATTTGGAATTAAACTCCATAGCGAGGTGTATGCACAGCAACGGTTGCTAAAAAGGATTCTTTACAAATCATCTCTTTACAGAAATATTTTTCAACTGAGAAAGTTCCAGCTCATTTATAGATGAAATTAACAGACATTTAGCGCCAAGCAAAATTCAGTGAAGTGAGTATCCTTGCAGTTTATAAATAACCTTCCCTCACGCTTCTCAGAAAGCCGAAAATTTGCATCTTACGTGATTTGCATGTTCGATAGTACGCATCAATGGGAACAACTTGACAATTTGAACTCTGTCTGGGCACTTAAAATGCTCCCGATCCCAAAATCCTTTTGTGAGGTTGGTGATAGGAAGGTTGGTGAAGAGAGGTGAGAGACTTTCGGATCCATTCTCCGGGCGATTTTAATTCACAACTAGAACGGAGCTAGGAACTACTAGAACGGGGCTGGGAAAATTCACTTTGTCTTAAAGTGTCCAAGGCCTAAGGCAACGGAAGGTGCATCCTCGGCTTCTGGCCACGACAAAATTTGTGGATTTAATCGGGCTGCACTTTCAGAGCAAGAGTATTAGAAACAACAGCAACCATATTACATTGAAGCAATATTTATACCTTTTGTTAAACAGTTTAATTACATGTGAAGCGTATCTGGAGAGGATTCTTTAAATCCCTAAGAAAAGAAAACAATTTCTTATACCCCAGACGTAAATCATACATTTCTGTTTTACACATTTATTTATGCTCTGCTGGAAAACATTCTTTGTTTCGAATGTTATCATTTAAATATTCGTACAGAGCAACGTTGCAATCGCATAATATTATAAAACAGGGAAAACTAAAAATATGCATAAATGACAAAGCGCAAATGAATAAATATTTGCAAACAGGTGAATGCTTTTTTTCTTACAAAACTGCGTTTCTTAATAAATCTATCAACAAACATTGTTCCAGAAATTGAAAAAAAAAGCTAACAATAACATATTCAATAAAGAAAACTCGAATATCACTAAGCTTATGACAAACAAGCTGGCATAGAAAATGCGCATAAATGGAGCTTTAAATGAGGGTACTCTTCGGCAGGCATTGTTGACAACTTTTAAAGGAAGCGAATCTTCGCCGGTAATTGCGTATTAATAAGAATGACGAGTATGTGAAAAGCATTTTTTTCCTTCAGTAATGCAGCGAAAACACGCATAATTAAAAAATTCATATATCGCTATTTAGATTGGAAGGAAAATAAAAGATACAAAGATTTCATAAGGAGCCTCGTATTCCATCGAATAGAAAATCATTTGCATTTAAATGTTTAAATATGAAGATTTAATCAAATAAAATTAGGAAGAATATTTTGAAAAGAAAGCTTAAGGTGTCCATAAATAAAAAAATAGAAAGGCATATGTTGTAGCAAAATACATAGATAATTGCATTTCTGTAGGTAGAGTTTATTTCCGCTTTTCTTGCTTCGCTTACAATAGATTTTTTTAAAATTTTCTATTTATTTATTATTCCCTGACGCCATACTAGAAGATAACAGATTTATAAATCGATAACGTGAGATTAGTTTTATTAATCGGGCATTAAGATAGTATTTCTTATGAATTTCTATTCATATTAAAATAAGTTAAAAATAACTAGGAAAAGGTTTCAGAATCGTTAATTAATCAAGATACCTTATTCTATCCGTAAAGATACAAACGTTTCGGCAAACCTTTTTGTCGAATTAAAAACTTACTCCGTAGTATTGCATTTACTGGACATATTCTACTACTTTGTGATTTGAGGCTTTTCGTTGAGTAAGCTGTCACTATTCCTTTAAACATTTTTTTAATAAACATAACACTACATCAGGCATACTCGTATAAGACTAAATGGATTGTGAAATAATTATGATAAAGCATTCAAGAGCTCTACCTGAGACGTGAATGCCTACATAGAAGGCCTGTTATGGAAACTAGTTTGAGTGCTCGTTACACAAGAAGAAAACCAGAAAATACACTTTGAACCATCCCACCCAGTTACCAGAAACCGAACCAGGATGAACAACCAATGTTCCACAGATTTAGCCCTTCATGTCCTACCCGGCAGAATTAAGTTTTAACTCTTTAGCCACTAGGGGGGGAACATGCATATAAAAAATGAAGTGTAAATTTGAGCCACATAAAATGACAATTATGTCACCCCTTGTACATCTCGTCATTTATTAGAATAATAAATAAATTAACAGTATAAAAAAAAAAAGAAAATCTGACACGTTTCAGATTTTAAATTACGTCCAAAGAGGCGTTTTTTTTTTTTTTAACATTTTGTGTGTTACATTTATTTATTAAATATCACGTTTTCCGCACTTAAACCATCAAATTCACTTGAACAGCAATATCGCAAATTAGTTTTAAAATGAGCATATCTTCATATCTTTAGAATTTCCGATACAGAGACTCACGCGCTGGAGATAAAAATGTTTTGCTCGCTTTGAAACCCTTGAGTTTGTTAATCAAAAATTCGTTAAAGTTTTACAAAATAGGAAATCGATAATAAAACAAATTCCAAATTTCAAATTTGGTCTTCCACATGCTCATATTGGTAGGAGGATTACGTCATTCAAAATTAGATGGCTCTATGTACCGTTGTTTTATCACAATGCGAGAAATATACATACATTTATGCAGATTTTTCATTATTTAATTTTTTCTAATATAATGCAGGACTCTAACATTTTGTGGCAACAGTTTGAAAAGTGATTCGCCGTTTGTAGTGGATCAACGCAAAATCGCAAAACGAAAATAGTAGTCCTTCACGGAAAAAGCCCCTTTGGACTAATAAGAATGAAACAATTAAAGCACGCAATTATTATTCAAAATATATTAATAAATTCTATTTAAGTAAAAGATTGGAACGACATGGAAGTAAAATGACATGAAATATACGTGAAAACAGAAGCTAAAACTTTTAACAAAAAGTGCTACGAAACATAGTGAACAAATAAGTATGTATAGCCATAATAAAAATTTAGATAAACAGACTTCGTATGAGAAAAAATTAGAATACAAAAGTAGAATATAAAAGTGAATACAAACAAAGTTAGATTAGGGCACAAAATAAATCCAAACTAGAATACAAAAGTGAATTGTCTGAAAAAAATAATTTTATGAGTTTCAGAAATAGTTCAGCAATTTAAAGCTGTGCGTATTTTTGATCTGGCTACAATAAAATTAACGTGATCATGAAAGTTAAATTTGTTTATGATTATTAAATGTAAAACAACACAAAAATATTTAAAAAAAAAAAAAAAACAAGTTAGAGGTAAGAAGATGGGATTAGAATTACCATGACCCTACTCTGCCCTAGGTAGAGCCCGTTCTGGTTGATGTATTTCGTCCAATCTTTGTACTTACGAAATTGAATATTTTGGGCATAATTTGAATCGTAGAATAGATATACTGAAAAAAATTGGCATGTCGTTTCAGAAAAAGTCGAATTTTGTGTCAAAATACCTATATTGGAACAATGTTATATATAAATCTAATACATATCCTAAGTCGCGCTTTTGAGACTTGAAAAACGCAAGTTAAATTTCGTCAATCGGCCCAGTAGAACAAGAAATATAAAACTGCCCCCCTTTTTTTTGTACAACCTTGTACTCGCTATGGAGGTGTCAAGTAATTTCGAAACTTTTTCTGAATGCTTAACCACTTCATTCTCCGAAACTGAATCCCTGTGACTTCTGGTTATGGGGATTCTTGAGAGATCATGTCTGTGGAAAGAGCTTACGGAAGTCTGCCTGAATTGAAGGCAAGATTAACAAGCTGTGTTACTGTATTCCGCAAGAAACCCTATATGCTATAAAGTGCATTAGACTTGTGATTGACGCAAATGGAATGTACATTAAACAAACGCTGTGCTTAAATAAGTTTAATATTTCCAGTTTATGTTTCTTGATCTTTATGCCCCACCATTTAACATTGCAGCCGAAATTTTTTAACAATTATTTCTTATTACATGTTTCGTTTTCCCACGGTCCTTTTAAAATATAAAATAAGTTTCAACGAAGTATACTTATCGAAGCAGCTCTGCATAGGTCTAAGTGAGTTAGTTTTAGTTTAAAAAGGGTAATTAACTATATATTTATTATCATAAACTTAAAATGATACCGATCAGACAACAAGAAAACAATACATGGACAGTGAAAAGGGATTTGCGTAAAAAAAGGTTTAAACAACATAGTGACACAACACCAAAAACTAAAATAATAATTTGTTTTCAAATAGTAGGTAAATGAGGGAAAAATATAGTAAAATGCGAATAAAATATAAAAGTATGCAAACAAATATCTAATTCTAGATTCTAGCTGAGACTCCGAAACTAAATGTGTTGCAGCGTACATCAAATACATTGAAATTATGAAATTATGAAAGGATTTTGTCTTCCTCTAAGGCAGAAAAAGGCTTTTAAGTGATACTAGTGCTAAGATGTTAATATGCCAAAGCTTAAAAGAATTTTAAAAGTAAGCTATAACTATATTTGACATAATTATTCAATACAGTGCTGAAAAGAAAGTATACCGTATTAAAGTTTAAAATATTAACAAGATTAAGAAAAATCTCTGAGCATTTAATTCACGCTAAGCGAAAGTACGTCAAGGGAATTAAGTTAAGCAATAAGAATAAATACAGGTTTTAGCTAACGTAAAGTTGAAAAATGTGAGTTACAAGCTACAGAAGAGGAAAATGAATTCATAAACATCAATTGTATAAATTTTTGTTTATGCCTGCTATTTTAGTAAAAGCTTAAATAGAGATATATGGAAGTAATGCGTTTTTTATCTCGTCATGAATCTGCGGTACCTGTCAGTTGTTCTATCAGGATTTTGGATGCATTCTAAGCATCGCTCCGTATCAGATTCAACACCAGACATAATTTCCTTAGCACACTTCGTGTGATTTAAAATAACCTTAGTCTTTTATAGTTAGTTTTCTAATTTTGGTTGGATTAATAGTTAGTTGGTCGAATTTTGAATTTAAATATGGAACAAATAACATGAATACGAAAAATTTCGCCCTTTAACGGGATGAAATCCGCGATTTAGTTATTTTGCAGACGCTCGTTTCAATTAATATCTTTTCAAAGAGGAAATTTTACTGTTTATATAAATCACAGTAAATTTGAACAACTTTTATTAATAATATGTATTGAATCCTGAAACTGAACTATCAATTAAATGAGCAGTATTTTAAAATTTTATTCGAAAGTTTTGATTTTATATCATTAATATCATTGCCTTTAAAATGCATTTTTTCATTGCAATGGACACATGCCTGAAAAAAATTTTGTTTACTATTATGTCGATTCTAAAAGCAATTTACTGCAAGATAAACTTTCGTACTGTAAAAAAGTCGCATAAAGCGAGGAACGGTATTTCTCTTAGTTACGCTAACTGGTTACCGCGCATATCCATTTCACGTTAAGCGACATTTTCTCGCATACATATAAAAGGTGATTAGTATACATTAGAGGAGAGGCAATGTATAGTTATTTTCAGAAACATAACTCTTAAAATTAATAACATAACTTTGTAATTTTAGACATCTAATAGTCATGATATTTCTCACTAATAAAACTGCATACTTTAGAAATAACGATTCAGTTTTCTATAAAATTGTTTTCCTTTGCATTATTTTGGATTATTGGTATCATTTTCTATAAATAAATGCTTACTGGTATTTTAAAAAATTCAGGTAAAACTAGGGTACTAGAAGATTTATTGTAATGCTGTTGAATTATTGGGTATGAATACGGAGATTTTTATGGAAAACCATAAAGCCTTTTGGCAGTTTTTCATTTTTTTTTAATATTTCGATAATGATAGTATTATTGAACTGCTTTTTTAATAATTCCTTTGTAAGAAGTTTTCTAAAGATTTTAAAATTATTACCGATTTGAAACATGATAGGTATGATGAAATCCTTTTGTTATTTTGAATTCGTAGAATAGATTTTTAAACTATTTATGCAACAAATTTTTATTTTTAAGCAGTAAAAAGAAGCTTTTATAGGAATAGAATTAATTTATGTTTCCATTCCAAGAAATATTAGTAGAATATCTGTAGGTATTGCTTAAAATAGCTTGATTAATATTAGAATCAAGAAATCTTTCTAAGTACTCTCAAAAGTTAGAATTAGTACATTTAGAAACATGTTTTACATGTATGAGGAATGTAATAAGGGCAAGCAGCGACCTAACCTGATATTTTGTAAAGATTTTTAAGGCAAGTCTTAGAAATTTATAAAACATATTTTTTATTACATCGTCACAAAGTATCTTAGAATAAAAAATTAAACAAGTGCACAGAAAATATCTTAATATTTAAGATTAGTTGGTTACGCAGTGAACAACATTTAATGGCTTATTTTGAAATAAGAAATACATATTACTGATATATTTTGAACTGTTGGCTTATTTTGACAAATTTTAATTGACTTATTTTGAAATTATTGACTTATTTGAAATAGTAAATCAATTTTTAAATGACAAATAAAAATTTAGAATTAGTGCATTTATTAACGTTTTTAAATATATGTACAATGTAATATATATAAGAAGGGAGCTAAACTATAATATAAATATTTTAAGGCAAATCTTTAATTCTTAGATATTCATAAAACATAATTTAATCGACACGAAGCACCGTAGAATAAAAAATTAAAAACAGGCATAAAAACATTTTAATATCCAAGCTTAGTTGATTAAGCAACAAGCAATGATTCGCTTATTTTTAAATAATAAATAAATAAATAAGATATTCACTTAAAATATTAACTTCTATAATCCTCATTTAAATGCAATTTTTAAATGACTTGTGATTTGTATTTTGTCCGAAAGAAAAGTATTTTTCAATGTTTCAGTATTTTAGTGCTTTGAAAAGTTAGTAAACCGTATTATAAGCACCTAACTCCCGTCTATTCTTTTGTTTCCCAATATTATTAGAGGATATTCAATAACTGTTTATCTTCAAGACTAGTTTTATTTTGCTATAATGGTTGTTTGGTGAATTTTGATGCCATTTTAAGACTCATTATTGAAACTTCCATTAAAAAGTATTTTTTTTTACCTTTTTTCAATTTCTACGTTAATCAAAGACCCAAAAAACATTGCAGATTGCAGAAAAATATTTCGAAGTTCATGGATTAAGAACAAAAAAAGAAGAAAAAAAGAAAAATGCAGCTTTTGTTGATACTATGTCGATGAATGTTAAAGAGCAATTTTTTCTTTCATTACAATGACTTTTTTGTTTACAATGACAGTTTTTGTTTTTTGTTTCTATGTGTGAAATAGAACTATCATTCGTTTTCATTTTAACTTGAAAGTTTTTTTTAGGCATTTTGGAGGAGCTCAATAACTTAGTACGTTAAAAGCCCTGTCTTCTTCCATCATCATTGCGAGGTGAAATTTCTTAAGCGAAGCTTATTTTCACGTATGTAAATGTTTAATGAATTTATGTGCTAACATGGAACATTTGCGGAATTAGACATGTTAGCAGCAATGCTAAAAGTGGTAATAGTGCATTGTTAAAAGTGCTATCCCGAAGTTAACATATACACAAGATAAGTTTTAACAAGTAATATTCATAATCAATAGTTGCTTATCTAGAAAGTTTAAACAGAGGAGCACAGAGAAGAATTTAAAGTAATTTGATCTGGCAAAGCTATCGAGATTCATTTGCTTTAGAACGGTAACCTTCGTGTATGGCTTTCTAAGGGAACTTCACCTGTGTACATGGAAAAAATCTTTAAGCTTTGATGATCAGTGACCAGAATCAAGAAGCAAATGAGACTTTAGAGGTGCAAAAATTGCTCGTTTATGGAACCGAATTAGAACCGATGATGATGATCAAATGAATGAGTTCTTTCTTATTAAAACGGCTCATTAAAAATAACGTTGACGAAAACAAATTCGGAACGAGGGGGAAATCAACAGCTGTTAACGAGGATGGAGCGAAGAACGGAAGTAATCGAACGAGCCGTGGGATCGGAAAATTTGACTCAGTTAAATGCTAACTGCATGAACTGATTTCTTTCAACTGTGGTTTTGAGATTCCCTAAAAATCTTCATTTTACGCTGAACTGGCAATAAAATGCTAGAATAAAAGTTTTTCAAAAAGTTCGGAAATGATAAAAATTAAACTAATTTTCAGTACGGGAGGATAAACATACTTTATTCCTCTAGAATGGGGTTCGAATTTCCCTGGAACATTCCACACAAGAGCTATCCTTGAACTGCAAAAGAACTATAACTCCGTTTTCTGGAATGAGAATAGATTCGCTCAGTAAAATGTATCGGTATTTTTTAATCCGTTTCGGGGCGAAACGTCTAACTCTACTAGCAGCCAGCAACATTATCCATTCGGATGTTGACGAGTCTACATAGAAAGGAGGATAAAGAGTAAGAAATCTGTGATTGCGTTTAAAAAACTTCAAGCTCGAAGTAAGTTATTCATGACGGTAGTTTAATAATTTTAATTTTTGCACTGAAAAATATTAAGCAGCGCACATTGTTTGTTTTCCGGAAACCCCGTTAATTTTAAAAGCCTGAAGCATCACTTAATAACATTGGCTAGATTATTTTAGCCGCTCAGACGGGATAGTGATTAGTGATAGAAGAGAACAGAACAGAACACCTCCGGTAAAAGTCCTTGCTCTGGTGTTAACCGTAGCATGGTTACTAACTAGGGGGATTATTCTGTATCTAGTACAAGTTACACTAGAACAGTAGATGAACATTAAAATTGCAGACGTTATGCATAAAAACGCATATAAATATTATATACAAATTTAGATTATTTGGATATGAATTAGTACTTATGATGTAATCTAAGTGTGTACAAAGGAAGTGCTTTTACAGTTTTGAATAATAGTATGTGGTTCATATTATAACAGCGAAAGATATCCAATGAAGAATGTAGAGCAACAATTCCAGGAATGGAATCACTTATCATAGCATAGTAGTTTAATGTATACTTATAATTTTGAGAGAGTACAAGAATTAGACTTCGTGTTGTCCGCGCACGCTACCCAGCTCGAAGCATTAGGTTTTGCAATCTGCTGTTCTCTTACATTGGTGCAAGCAAACATATAGCGATCGAGAGTGCCGCACGCGCATTTAGCGCATGTAAGAAATTTTATGTGGGAATATATTTTAATCGCCAAAGAGGGCGTAAATCTTTCATGATGTATATATACTTCTTGTTCTTGGATCTGGCACCCGCCAGTTGAATGTGTGTTAGACTTGAATAAACTTGGCAGCTTAGAAACCTGATTTATAGTGTTCGTGTATCTTGATGTTATGTGTGATTCGAATTAGTGTTTTTTGAACTAAGATATCTTGCAATTCTTGACAGTTAATATAATATTTTATACTTTTGGCGCCCAACAGTTGCGCACGAACAAACTTTTTTTTTTATTTAGAATGTGGTGTTTTTCGTGTTACTGAAAAATTATTCCTTTGCACTGAACGTGGCGGGATTAACGTTCGGAATACTTTTGAATGTGTTTCAACAGGAAAGTGAGTTACCAAATTTGGGTTATACCATTTGAAGACTGCACCAGGTAAGAGAATAAAAATTATTTTTTTTTTTGTTATTATGGCAGACGATATTATTAAATTGAAATCTGCTAGAAAAGTCCTGAGACAAGCTATTTCTAAAATAATAAATGTCGCAGAACCTGAAATTAAAAAAAGACATTTTGGATAAGAAATGGTAGAAGAAAATGTGTTTTTGCTTACTTCTAAACAGTCTGCGTTGAAAGAAATTAATGAAAAAATATTGGATTGTTTTAAAGGGGATAAGTCTGAAATTGAGAAAGAATGTAATATTGTGTTAGAGTATGATGAAAAAATAAGTTTATGTATTTTTAGGGCTAAAAAGAAACTTAATTTAAATTCTCAGATAGTGAGCACTGAAAGTGAATCGCCTGGTAACCATACTGCTGCCGTAAAGGTCGAAAACAAAACTAACATTCGATTACCTAAAATTTAAATTCCTAAATGTTTTGGTGATCCTAGTTTATTTTTGGAATTTTATAATTCCTTTGAAAATGCTATTGTTAATAATAATGAGTTAACAAAGGTCGAGAAGTTTACCTATCTTAAATCCTTACTCGCAGGACCTGCCTTAAGTGCAGTATCCGGGTTTGCACTATCTAATGAAAATTATGACACTTCTATAAGTTTAATTAAAGAAAGATTTGGACGAACAGATTTGGTAATATCTTCGCACATGAATAAACTCTTGAATCTTGAACCAGTTAGAAGTTCGTCCAATGTGAAAGCACTAAGAACACTATACGATTCCTGTGAAATCAATATGAGAAGCTTAAATTCATTGGGTATTGTGTCGGAAGCTTACGGAACCCTTTTAGGACGTGTTATTTTAAAACTTTTACCAGACGATATGAATCTGGAGTTTAATAGAAAAAGAAACTCTAAACAGCAATATAGCCTAAAAGAACTTCTCGAATTCATTAGATTGGAAGTTGAGAGTTGGGAAGCTTCTAATTTAATAATAAACTCAAAGAAAAGGGACACAAATTACGGTGTTAAACAGAATAAAAATAATTACTTAAAAGGGGCAAGTGTTCCTACTGCTTCGGCGTTAGCCACAGTGACTAAGCCGTATTGTTTCTATTATAATCAAAATACACATGATGTAGGAAAATGTGAGAAAACAAATGAGCAAAAAAGAGCGATATTAAAATACCATGGACGTTGTTACAGATGTTTTAAGAGAGGTCATGTAGCTTCCAGATGTAAAATGAAACTTCAACCTTGTGAGTTGTGTAATGGTTTAAATCATAATTAGCTATTTTGTAAAAATATTCTTCCTAAAGTGGAAGCAGTTTCAGAGGTTAAACAGAAAGTAGTTACAGTATCAGATTCTAAGCAGAATGTAGTTGCATCCCTGTCGTTTAACTCTGAGACTGTTTCTGAAACTGCTGATAAAGGTGTATATTTACAAACTTGCACTGTTAACGCTTCAGATACAGATAATACTAGAAGCCAAATAGTAAAAATCTTAATTGATGGTGGATCACAGAGGTCATTTATTAGATCTGATTTGGCTAAAGAACTAAAATTAAGGACTTTAAGGAAAGAAAGGTTATATATTTATTCATTTGGGTATAGCCAAGGTAGACTAATAGAATATAATGTTGTTCAAATTACCCTGAAAAGTATGCATTTCCCTAATGACTCAATCACTATTGAAGCTCTTGTTACAGATACAATTTCTGAAGCGATCATAAAAATTCCCTCCAAAAACATTTTAGAAATATTAAAATCAGAAAATCTAAAATTAGCCGATAGTGGTGAAACAGCTGAAATAAAAATGTTGTTAGGATCTGATTCATGTTGGGAAGTGCAAACAGACGAAAAGAAAAGAGTAACTAATAAATTATTTGCGGTGTCTTCTATATTTGGTTGGTCCTTAGTCTGATTTTTAGAAGGCGATCAGTCTAGTGCCTGTATTTTTACAACTGGTGCTTCTCATTGCTTGAAGGAAGATAATAATTCAGTTAATGACTGTTTGCGAAGGTTTTCGAGTCTAGACCATTTGGGTTTAGAGGAGAACGAGAATCCTGACGATAAATCAGTCATTGAGAAATTTGAAAAAGAATTGCATTTTACTAATGGTAGATATGTAGCTCGTTTGTTATGGAAATCACATCATGCAAACTTGGGTAATAATTTAGAAAATTCCAAGCGACGTCTAGTATCTTTGGTTAATAAACTAAAAAGTGATGAATGGCTTAGGGCGAATTATGATAGCATAATAAACGAACAGTTAAAAAATGAAATAATTGAAGAGTGCGAAATTGAAAGTTGTGATAGTAGTAAAATGTATTACATGCCACATTCTCCAGTTGTAAGAAAATTTGTATCAAAAACTAAAGTCCGTATCGTGTTTGACGCATCTTCGAAGTGTAATGGGGTATCTCTGAACAATTGTTTGATGCCTGGCCCAAATTTGAATCCTTCTGTTTTGGACTTGATATTGCGGTTCAGACAATACAAACATGCGTTCTCAGCAGACATTGAAAAGGCCTTTCTCCAGATTGGAATCTCTGAAATTGATAGAGATGTATTACGGGTTTTATACTTTGATAATAATTACAATATGAAACATTATAGAATGACTCGCGTTCCTTTCGGTGTATCATGTAGCCCTTTCATTCTGGCGTGCACTATAAAAAAGCATATAAAGAAAATTAGTTAGAAAATCCAGATATTTTTGATATGTTGGACTGTTCGATCTACGTAGATGATGTTTTCTATGGTGCAAATTCTGTGGAACAGGCTTTTAAGTTAAGTACTGGAGCCTGTTGCGTGCTTAAAGATGCCGGAATGAATTTGCGTCAGTTTAATACAAATTCCGAGAAACTAAAGAAACTTTGGGATGATTGTGGAATAATTAAATCAGAAAATGAACTAAATAGTTCTTTAAAAGTATTAGGGCGCAACTGGTGTACGAGTAAAGATGTAATTTCCTTGAACATAGACAACTTGTGCGAAACATTAAATAGTTGTAGAAAAACCACAAAATGAAATATATTAAAGGTGACTGCTACTATTTTTGATCCAGTAGGTTTCTTGGCGCCATTTGTATTACGTGCAAAATTGATAATGCAAAACCTTTGGCAGTTGGGTTTAGAATTTGACGATGAAGTTCCAACTGAATGTAAGCAGTTGTGGTCCGAGTGGAGCGGTGAAATTGAAAAGTTAAAGAAATTTGAAATTTCTCGAGAATATTTCCCCGGCAAATTGAATCAAAATAAAGATATCGAACTCCATTTATTTTGTGATGCGTCTATTAAAGCGTATGGTTCAGTTGCATATTTTAGGTCAGTTGAAGAAGGACAGGAAGCATTCATTATGGCAAAATCTACAATTGCGCCAATAAAACAAAAACTCACACTTACAAGGTTAGAGTTGCTAGGAGCATTAACATCAGCAAGACTTGCTAAACATTTAAAAGAGCTGTTTTCAATTCATGAAGAAAATATTTATCTGTGGACTGACAGTATGATAGTGGTTCAGTGGATTCATAGTGCTCCTGAACGATGGAAAATGTTTGTAAAAAATCGAGTATCAGAAATACAATCATTAACTTGCCCAAATAACTGGAGACATTGTAATCGGAAGTCCAATCCAGCGGACATTTTATCTCGAGGATGTTCAGCCAAATATTTGTTGTTTTCAAGATTATGGCAGTCTGGGCCAGACTGGTTAGTTGAATCAGTGAGTTCTTGCCCTAGTAAATGTATCGTGACAACGGAGTTTTCTGATGCTGAATTAGAGCGGAAAATGTGTATAAATAATACGACAATATTGCAGTCTTTTGCAGAAAAATCTAATTCTCTGTTGAATCTTGAAAACTATAGTAAATTAATTAGAGCTATTAGAGTAACTGCATAGATATTTAGGTTTATTCACAATCTGAAAAATAAAACTGACAAGAAAACCGGACCCTTGATAGCAGAAGAACTTTTTGCCGCAGAATTATATTTGATAAAAGAAGTTCAATATGAAAATTTTTCTGATGAAATTAATAGTTTAAAGTCGGGACAGTTGATTTCAAAACACTCAAACATTTATGAACTAAATCCTTTTCTAAGTGAGGAAAGAGTTTTGTTAGTAGGAGGAAGACTACAAAAATCAACTTTAAGTTTTCATGTAAAGCATCCTATAATTATTCTTTCAAAAACTCGTTTTACAGAACTTCTGGTACGTGATGCACATGAACGAGTTCTTCATACAGGTGTAGCTAGTACTCTCATGTTCCTCCGTGAAAAGTACTGGATAATTAGATCCAGACAAAATGTGAAACGTGTTATAAGAAACTATGTACTGTGTCAGCGTTATAACTCCTGACCAATGCGACAAGTCATAGCACCATTACCTCTATCTAAATTTAGAGTGCTAAGAGTATTAATATTGTGTGATAGTATATTTCTTACTGAAAATGTAATCGTAATGCTACTAATGTTGTATCTATTTTATTTTAATTGCTATTTAAAGTACTGTATATTTAATATTTAAAGAAATGTACATATTAGAAATTTTTAAGGTTGTAGAAATGTATAAGTGTATTTAAAAATTTAATTTAATTTTGAAAAAAAGACAGGTTTCTTGTAATAATTCTAGTATTTTAGTTGAATTATGATAATCTTGATTTTGAAATCATTTGTTTAATATTATCTTGAGTTATATAAATTCTTGATTTAAATCCTGATGCTTGAATAGGAATGTTATGACAATAATTCTTGATGAAATCTATTTGAAATTTTACTTGATATTCTTGAAACGTATGGTAAGGTTTACATGTTCTTGATATTTCTGTGACATTTCTTTATTACAAAACTTGAATTTGTATTAAAATGCATAATGAAATAATTCTTGAAAATAATTCTTGAAAATGTTCATGTAACACTGATAATCTTGTTTGTTCTGAACTACAGTTCATCTGGGCCCAGTGTGTAAGAAATTTTATGTGGGAGTATATTTTAATCGCCAAAGAGGGCGTAAATCTTTCATGATGTATATACACTTCTTGTTCTTGGGGATCTGGCATCCGTCAGTTGAATGTGTGTTAGACTTGAATAAACTTGGCAGTTTAGAAACCTGATTTGTAGTGTTCATGTATCTTGATGTTATGTGTGATTCGAATTAGTGTTTTTTGAACTAAGAAATCTTGCAATTCTTGACAGTTAATATAATATTTTATAGCGCATGTTGGTATTGCTTTTATTATGAACTGAAGACTATTTTCTCTACAAGCCTTCTTTCCTCTATGAGCTACTATTCTACGAGTTTCTATTAGACTCTTTCCTATACGAGCAACTAAAATACAAATATTAGCTTGTTTTAGGACAATATCGTTTCACACAGACACTCAAACAAATAAAAAAACTAAGAGGTTTCAGATTTTAAATTACGTCCAAAAGGGCGTTTTTTAACGTTTTGTGTGTTACCTTTATTTATTAAATATCATGTTTTTTGAACTTAAACCATAAAATTCAGTTCAACAGCAATATCGCAAAATAATTTTAAACTGAGCATATCTTTAGAATTTCCGATACACAGTTCTGCGCGCTGGAGATAAAACGTTTTTTTCCCCTTAGAGTGTTGCCATTGCTCGCTTTTAAATCGTCGAGTTTGTTAATCAAAAATTCGTTAAAGTTTTGCAAGATATAAAATCGATAATAAAACAAATTTCAAATTTCAAATTTTGGTTTTCCACATGCCCATATTCTTAGGAGGATTACGTCATTCAAAATTCGATGGCTCTATGTACCGTTGTTTTATCACAATGCGAGAAATATACCTACATTTATGCATATTTTTTCTTTATTTAATTTCTTCAAATACAATGCAGGATTCTAATATTTGGTGGCAACAGTTTGAAAAGGGAAACATACATTTATTGTGATTCAATGCAAAATCGCAAAACGAAAACAATAGTCCTTCAGGGACAAAGCCCCTTTAGAGTACAAAAATCCAAGAAATCTGTGAAAACTAAAACTCGGTTTCAGATAAAAAGTATGCAACCAACACTTTCTGTAGTCTGTTAATTTAGAATAGACCCTTCAATCACAGTTTCCTCTTCCTAGTTTGCTTCGTAACCATGGTAACAACCAGCTGTAGAAGATGGTCGAGCTAAAAATAATTCTCCCGCCCCCCACTTCATTTTATATTTCGCTTCCTGAAAAGCGTGCGAATGAAGGCTGACTCAGACTATACTCTCTCTGAGGGGGAAAAATAAGCGCTGTGCGGTGATGATGACACGTGTTATGATTACAAATGAAAGATGAAAAAAAGTAGGAAACATCTTGAAGTACCCATTTTAACTTAACAGACTCTTAAGGTATTGTTACAACCCGGGGTGCACCTGTGCATAGCCTTCCTGAAGTGTCGGAAACTCAACCAAACAATACTTTTTTGGTAATGATTTCTGATGATCAACAAAGTTAGCAGGCACACGTATTAATAATTACTTTTATGTCATTCTGAAGTAGATTTTATAAATTTCATTTATTATCGCAAAATAACCGCCAATATGTTTCATCCCGATAAGGACGACAAATACAGTTGCCACACGTCATTCCCAGCAAACCCACACTGGGAACAAACCGCATGTTGAAAAGTAATTCCAGACAGGCAAATAAAAATGAAGTTTGGTTACATCAAAATAATAAAGAAATGGTGCTTCTGAAAGCAAGCCAAATTTGTGCAAAGAAAGAGATAACATAAAAAATAAAGAGAAAGAACATGCATTTCCTGAAACGTTCGTTGTTATCCACAGTCCATGTGGCAACGATATACCAACCTGTTTGGCCATGTAAGAGTATTGAAAAGAGGTTTAGAAAATAAAAAGCAGCGACGCGTTTTTAATACTAGGCTGAAAGAATGCGTGTTTCGTCTTTGCGCGTTTCATTCGCAAATGTGGGCTGTTATTGATCTTAAGATAAGCATAATAACCCACTCAGCGTTTCAAACCATCGATAACCGTCATTTAAAGGCGGCAACATACTGCCGATAACTGCGATTTAAAAGCCATCGATAACTCCCATTTAAAGATGGCTGCACGATTTTAGCTCGAAGATTGAATCTACGTCCTAAACTTCGTTAAACTAATGGCTTAATCTCAACGCAAAATCTAACCTGGTGTTTTAAGTATTTAGAAGCAATATTCACTAATGCTTTTTTAATCGAATTTATTTTTCACAAGTCATTCTTTACACGTAGTTTTAAGTACTAAAAACTAATGCAAAGTTATACATAGAGTGTTTTGAAAAGTACTTTTACATAGAAATAAGACTTCACAAAACAAAAGAAATTTCAAAACATGGAGAGTAAAACAAAAATGCAAGAGAACCTTGACCTGAAGTAGCTTGGAAATGAGAATTTCTCTTAAAGAAAATACTTAAGAGCCCGAAAATAAATACTAAGATAAGGAAAACTTTAAACAAGGACGTATGCTTAAACGAGGTTAACATGAACTGAAATAAATATGTAAATAACAATAGAAAAATATTAAGAAATAAAAGACAAAAAACAAGCATTTTCAAAAGTTTATGTGAAGTATATATACTAACAACTATGATAAAATAATTATGACATAAAATAATGAATTCTAGCGCGTAAGCAGATTAGATCGAATTTTTTTAAAATTTTACAAAATATTTTTTTTTTTTACTCGAAAGAGATTATATTATCCTGGAATGTGAATTCTGGTATTGTATGTATATATATGTAAGAAAAATAAAGCATATGTAAAAGATTAAATTAGCAGCGTAAATTAATTTCCCTTCTCTATTCTAAAAATAGCAACATCTATTTGTACTGCGTCATTTCGAGAAAAATCTATGTCATATGACTCTTACGTAATTCTGGTGATGTAAATTGAACTAAAACTTAAGCAGCCAATAATAATTTTACAGCAATATTAACTATCCAATCAAAATGCTTTGAGAACCAAAACTAACTCAGTTTGATTTGAGATTTCATCCCGAACATAACGCACTTTCTTTCTACGCTTTGGCCTAGCTAGACGGCTGTCTGTCTGCTGCTGCTTTTTTGCTATGAAGTTATCAAAAATATAAGCCTTTTGGAACAGGCACATTTAATGTGCCGACTTGTGTGTAGCCTCAAGATGTTGCTGAAATTAAAACTGAAGATTTAATCTGCCTTCGCCAATTTCCTAGTCATTATATCAACACTTCTACGCCATCAAAATTCCTATTCCTGAATATATTACACACACATATATATATATATATATATAGTGAATGATCTATATACACTACTAGATATATATACTACCGGAATATATACATATATATGGCTGGGGTTCAGGCATACAGACGAAGCTAAAAAACTGAATTTTAAGAATCACCATCTTTATTTTTACACATATCAAATCATTCCTTTGGCAGACATACTACTTTTCAATCATAGTTGAATACAACAATTTTTATGTATACGGAAAGCAAAGAAGGAGAATCAAGCGTAGCAGCACAGCGGTTCTGCATGGCAGGAGAAGTAAAGAAGAAGTGAGGTAATTGCTCGCGACGCATTATTTATACTACGTAGGTGAATATGTAAAGCTAATCTTCAATTGGGCAATTTTAGGTTTTAGTGTTATGCCCTTTTGAAAGCAATGTTATATAACGTGGAAAGATGATCTCGAATTTGGGAGAACAGATGAACTTAGGGGGAGACCATAAAATTTAGAATAGTCAATTTTAAGTTCGCCAATCATTTCTTAGCGCAGCCATCGTATTTTATTGCATCTTATATATATATATATATATAAGATATAATAAAATACATTAAATTATATATAACATAAATTATATATATATATATATATATAGTATACAAATTACACACAGTAAACTTTATATAGTTATAAATACTGTATAATAGTTATATATAAACTATTACAGTAAACTGATAGCTAAACTACTCTGAAAGCTGCTGCTACGTTAGTGGTTACACAATAAAAATAAAATTTAGTGCTAAATTTAATATTTACATACTAGCTAGAGCAAAATAGAGCCAAAAAAAATGAAAAAAGATCAATGCAGAGCTAACAGCTAGTGCATAAAAATTGGAAAAATGATGCAAAAAAGTTAATCTACTTTTGTCGTGACATCTTTATCAGAGGCATGGTGACCGAGAAATGTAAAACATATGGCATATATTTGAATGCAAAAAATATAGCCTCTATTTTATTACCTTCTTCGGCACACAAGATGTCGGGAAGAAACGTTCAATGTAAAATTAAGGTTAAGTGTTTAAACCGAATGAAAAAAGAGCTAAAATTGCAAAGAAACAGCACCAAAACAATAAATTTACTTGGAAATTAGGTGACAAACTAATTTTTTTAAGTTTAATTTTTCATTATTTTATTTTATTTTATGTATTTATTGTCGAGTCTAAATAATTAATCCATCTACATAAAACTCACGCAATATATGACACCACAAACATAACATAGATAACGGAAAAATTATACACTAAAAGGCCTCGTTTTGAAGGAAATGAAAAGAATTTGAATATCACTGTCTATACTATATGAATAAAAGTTTCGTCATTGAATAAGCTTAGTCCTCTTTTAGCACCGCTCTGTGATTATTTGGTTTATTATGATGAGACACATGTTTTTTTTTTTTTTTTTTTTTCAGATTTTGTTTCTACTAAGAACGGGCTAACTGTATTAATGCTTTGTTGATTTCATTTAAATTCAACATAAAAAAGACCTTTTTTCTTTAAAAATGGCTCCACATAGACATTCTTGCGCAAGCAGGTAGTTTTTATGCTGATCAAGCTCCCAAGCCATGCCAATTCTTAGCAGCTCCCGGGTTTCCAAGAATAATGATAATTCTTAATAACGAATTTTGCGAATGAACGGACTTTATATAATGGATTTTTACGGTGATGACTACGTAAAACGTAAATACGAATCAATATTTTTTAATACTGATCAAGTTCCCAATCCGTTCCCATTCCTAGTAGCTGGCGGGTTTCCAAGAACAATGATAGTTTTTCTTAGATACGAATTTTGGGAATGAACAGATTGTATATAATGCATGTTTACGGTTTTGACTGCGTGAAACATAAGTACGAATCACTTTCCTGTAAAAAATTATTCATAAAGAATCCTGGAGTGTTTGCTGTAATTCAGTGAACTGAAAACCAGATAAAATTGTTTTAATGACAATACTATGTAAATTTTTTTCGTATGTATTTCTTACTGGGCCACTGAGGGGCTTTAATATTCGTACTTACCATTTATTCCTACCATTATTATTATTATGTCTGTACCATTTTTGTCACTTGCATTTGTTGTTGGGTATCTGTTGTGGCTAATATTAGTGTTCATCATTATTATTATTATTACTCTTATTACATTCATAAAGAAAAGGATTTTAATGAAAATGATTTTAAAGAAAAGGATTCTTAAAGAAAGGATTCTTAAAGAAAAGGATTCTTAAAGAAAAGGATTTTATTCAGACAAAGAACACATGAACCAGCATAAAAAAGTAACTACTTTAAAAAATTAGTGAGTTTTTGTACCTTTAATGAAGGAAAAGCGAAATTTCTCTCGAGACAGAATTGCTATACTTTGGTGAACGAAAAACTTAAATATACACTGGTGTGCAAACCTTAAGCAACAGGTGTTCTTTTTTACATAAATCCACGAAATATCATCTGAGAGACATGAAATTCAGAAATAAGAGACAGCATTTTGTATTTAAACGATGACGAAAGCATAATTGCGCAAAAATGAATACAATGCGTACAGTATGGAATTAAACAAAAACAGGCTTTATTGAACTCATAGTATCGTTACACATGATTGTCTGTATAACAGGAAGAACAACAGGCAGATGTTCCTTAGTATGGGATATGCCCTACCCTTACTGCAATGGTTGCTTCTCACCGTCTCCCCACACTCAGCACCAGATAGTCCAACAGATCCTGAGGTGAGAGTGCTCATTCCTCAATCAACATCTGTTTCAGTTGTTGGGTGTTCGCCGGAGGATGTAATCGTGTCTCAAGGCGTCTCTCCAAAGCATCTTATACATGTTCTATGGGCGTTATCAGGGGAGTACGCTGGCCAATCCATGCGAGTGATATCTTCACTTTTCAGTAGCTTCTGAGCAACAGGAGTGCGGTGTGGCCGTGCATTGTCATCCATAAAAACGAAGTCTGGTCCAACTGCACCTCGGAACAGACGCATATAGGGAAGGATCGCCTTATGGCAATAGCGACCTCCGGTTACAGAACTTCTGTCGAAAACGTGGAGCTCTGTCCGCCCGTTCAGCATAATGCCTTCCCAGACGAGATCTCCAGGACACCGTAATGGTCTCGTGAAGTCATCCAGATCTTCCACTCGTGAAGTCATCCAGATGATTTCTTCTAGCCATATTTCACGAAAGATTTCACTTGTACTTGCAGCGAATGTTTTTAATTGCGTCTTCGTCCTTCCTTTTATGGTAGTCTTGAGTGGAGCGCATGCGTTTTGCGTACGATCACGTAGCCTGTGATGTTTTTTTTTCCGGACATTTGCATATGCATGACCTTTCTCCTGAATTGCGTGTTCATTTTACCGAAGAACCCCTTTTCTGCAACTGCCTGGTTATCTGATTAAAATTTGCATTGTTGCTTAAGTTTTGCACACCAGTGTATATCCGTGATGTTACTGAGATTAAACCGTGTCCTTACCTCTCTCCAAATAAGTTGACGTTGAGAATCACTTGGGGCACTAAAACGATTCTCATCCGCAAGGAGGACACGACTCCATTGATGAGATGCCTAGTTTTTGCGCTCCTTGCACCACTCTAAACGGTTGCGCCGATGGCCAACTTTCAAAGGGATGCAGCGTTCAGGACGGCGGGCGAATAGGCCATTCTTTGTGAAGGTGTCTGGACACAGTAAACCACGACAACTGTCGCCGATTGCTGTACACAGTTGCTGAGCTGTGGAGCTTGCTGACTGGTTTTGGGCTGTTTTCCCCTGTAGGACGATATATCGGTTATCTGCTGCAGTTGTTGTCCTGGAGTGGCCAACATCAACCTTTCTAATAGATATGTATCTATGGTTTGGAAGGTTTTCCAAGCCCGCGAAACGACACTTTTGTTGACTTCGAAATCTTCAGCCACACTGGTTACACTACGCCCCTCCTTCAGCTTTCCGATCATTCTTCCACTCGTGAAGTTATCCAGATGATTTCTTCTAGCCATATTTCACGAAAGATTTCACTTGTACCTGCAGCGAATTTTTTTTAATTGCGTCTTCGTCCTTCCTTTTATGGTAGTCGCGAGTGGAGCGCATGCGTTTTGCGTACGATCACGTAGCCTGTGATGTTTTTTTTTTCCGGACATTTGCATGTGCATGACCTTTCTCCTGAATTGCGTGTTCATTGTACCGATATCAAGAACCCCTTTTCTGCAACTGCATGGTTATCTGATTAAAATTTGTATTGTTGCTTAAGTTTTGCACACCAGTGTATATTCGTATATTTAACAAAGTACAAAGTATCTGAAAATGGTAACTTCATGCTTTAAATAATAATTCTATACATGTTCTTTTTAGCACAAAGTTTCAGAAAATAAGTTACAAAATTTTATGAAAACGATTTCAATATTCTGAATGGAAAATTCCATAAAAATGTAGTTTAGCTTTTTTATATGAGTCCTTTTAAGAAGAAAATAATAAAATATTTCTGATGCTTTAATTAGTTAAAAACGAAAAGCTCCATACCTTTAAGAGCAAAATTAAAGATGATGTTTTGCAATGAACTGACTAACAGAAAATGTTATAAATAAATAATGATAAAATATATAAAATAGGAATAAATCAAATTTAATAAATTTTTTTATATTAATAATTTGACTAAGGCCTTTTATAAAAATATATTTGATCCATACATGCCATTGTTGGTACCTCTACGTTCTAAAGTTTTCTCAAGTGCATTTTCTTTTCTAATAACCTGCAATTATTTTTCGCACCCTTAAAATAAACTCTGATATTTGATTTGACATTTAAATGTTAAAACGACGTAAGAAAATGATAAATTTCTATTCCTTACTTTCATAAATTGAGTTTCTTATTTCTTATCTTATGAAGTTTTGACTATGAAACAAATACTGCGTAAAGTTAACTGCTTTTTCTTCAGGAAAAATTCAATTACGAAACTCTAAAGAAACAGCATATCTGATTATGACAGAAAGTAAGACATAATGAAAATTTGAAACCAGTGCTTCTTGCTCTTTATTATATATTTTATTATATTTAATAATTTCGCGAATAACGTTCTACATTCACTTTTGATTAGGAAATTAATTTGATCATCAACTATTTTAAGGGCAGAAACTCTCTGTCATAAGGAGAAATCATTATATTAACACATTTCATGCAATACGTTTGCTATTTTGTTCTATTTTTTTGCAGTATATTCTATTGTTTTGGGGGAAAGAATAAATGAGTGTGAGCCATGAAGCGTTTCGACACACAAACATGTAGAGATGACGTCACTGGTGCGCCAGAGTTGTCGGAGTGCGTCAGTCCCAGAATCTGGTAGGAAGAACGTGTGCCAAACAGCTGCTCCTCTTAATATTACCTCGCTAATTTAAGAAAGAAAATGCCATTCCAGCATTTATGACACTCATCTTCAATATGTTTCTTAAAAGCAGAAAGAGAAATCTGTTAAATGCTCTTTAAACATAGGACTTAAAGAACATATATCTTTCGTCAAAATGAACATAAAGCTGAATGCAGTCATACATTTCTTTATGTGTTTCCCAAATTTAAGAAGAGCCAATTTTTTATTATGCGAATAAATTTCTCTTTTGTTAGTATTCGCTAGAAAGCAGTATTTCAACACTTGTTTCACAGAAATAACGAGTAAAATAGTTCCTCTTTCCTAAGTACTACTGAATTCTTAAACTGCGAAATTAAACTAATTTCAAAGAGTAAAAAATTCATTTCATCTTGAAAGAACTAACAGAAAAAATTGAACTAAGTTTCAATGACTTCTGCATTTTTAAGATGGATTTGAAATAAAGCAAAGAAAATGTTCACATGCCACAGATGTAAGATGATAAAATATTATTGGTAGTAAGACCTCCATATACAAAGCATGTACTACCAAATGAAAAAAAAAGTATGGATATGCGTAAGGATAGAGCGATGATTACGTTGGAAAAGGTGCTTATTCATTTATATTCGCGAAATATTACATTTACTGTACCATTTGTGTATATAACATTTTAATGCTCTGCAAACTAACAATTCAGCTGTTAACTTGAATTTAAGTCCTACAACGCTACTAGACAACCACTGAATTATCGCTATGCTTGAAAATAGTATGACAGAGCAGTGTGAAGGTTTAAACAACCTTTCTCTTATACAGAGCTTTAACATGAAAGACAAGACTTGTGCGACAAATAACCACTACTTGTAGCAATGCAAGTTAATCAACAACAGGTACTTAATTTAAACGTTGATAAGAATAGTTTAAGGCTACACTGCCAAATAAATAAGCTGAGTAAGCTATCTCAACTAACTTTATCGGCGATTAAGTTTAAAGCAATCTGCTATAAGAAAACACGAAGCCTAGATAATATCCTTTATATAAGACTTGGTAAAATCTAGCACAGAGCGAGTGCCCTCAGTATCCAGAACCGTCAGCTTAAATACACTTGAAGATAATTCGCATTCTGTTAAGGAATACGGAAAGAAGAAGTTAAAGTAAAGATCAAAATCATAATAACTGATTAATTAACATAAGAAAATTGTAACATTTAAGGTATGTTTGCTTCGGAAGTAGTTCATGATATATAGAACTGTATTAACCGAAACGGAGTTTCATGTGACATCTCTTTTATGGATTGGATCAAAGAAATGCAATCTAATTCAAACAAGACTCTGGCCATTGCCTAAAATAAATCCCCGAGGGTGAAGTACAACAGCTCAATCACATTCGGAGAAACGCTGTCTTACAGCAGCCACAAGATGACAGATCATACTCACCAAGAAAACCGTTAGCTGACTGGAATGAGCCAATTCAACGTATATGTATTACATTCTGTTGGTTTTTGTTTTTAAATATTAAATTATAAGACATAGACTAAAATGAGTGGATTTCTTCATCTATCTTTTATAAGATCCATCTCTAAAATGAAATAAGGGCATCAGAAAACAATCGGAAATTTTATAGAAATAAATTCTGTCAACATCGCTTTGCGTACTCATTTTGCTCAAATAAACATAAATGTACCATTCATTTAAAAAAATCATATAGTATATATTTTGCTATATCTTTCAGCCATATGCCCTTATTCTAACATATGCAAGCAAAACATTTCATTCTCAAATGACTACTGTGTACCTCGGTGATTATCATGTAAGCTTAAATTGTGATGAAAAATTATTCAAAAAAATTACGAATGACTCCACAGCAGATGCATTAATACCATTGAAGTATGGATATGCGTAAGGATAGAGCGATGATTACGTTGTTTTTATGGCTAATGTTACTGTATGTATCTCGTATGTTACTGCAAACAAAATAGCAGCATCTAAAGCATGAGAAACTGTCCTTAAAATTAGAAACTGCATTTAACACTTATTTATGACTTTATTTGTTTCAATAACCTTATTAAAAGCAAAATATTAGAAATACACCATAAAATTAAACATTAGAAATTTACATACTAATGAAACATAAAATTATTTTTTCCAGTAATTTGGCTTTCGTCGTTTGTGAAGTCTGATACTTCTTTTGGCAATACAAGTACTTATTGTCTGCCATTTCAATGTCTGCCATTGATGTTCACACATTCGATGTTGCGATGAACAAAATTCTGGTAAAATGCCCGCCAATAAAAAGGAACCTCATTTTAGTTTTTGTGGCTTTCATCCTTAAGAGGGTTTTCTATATTTCCCCAGCAGCTATAGCTAAGAATTATAGAAACCCTTTTGAGGATGAAAACAAACGATGTGTTTTGAGATATTTCGATAAATAGCAGAGGAAACATTTGTATTCCCGTTCTATTAACTTCTCTTCATTTTACTGTTATTTTGGATCTCAGGTAATTAGCGATTTCGATCAAAGACATTGGTTTGACATGTAACAACAAATAACTTCATATTACGTTTGTGTATCCTAAAATCGCATTTAGGGCTTCATTATTCAGTTTTTACTCATTTTAAGTTACTTTCACATTTTATTGCCTCAAGCAGCCATATAAAGAGAATGGTATAATGGCAACTCTATTTACAATAGAATTTCTTCTGAAATAATTTTATTTTCTGCATTAATTCTTGAACTTACTTACACAACTAAATAAAAGATTGATCCCTTCCTTGTAATTCATATTTAAATCAGAAAAAATATTTAGTGTTATTAGCTAGGAGAATCATTTACAATTCGCATCTTTTATCATATAAGTTTGTTTCAAAAAGTGGCATTTTTCGTCAAGCAGAACCAGTGTCAACTTCTAAGCGATGACAACGAATATGGTTGAAACAAATTGCTTTTTGTAGCTTGATATTCACTGTTAAAAAAGCTTCGAGTTACCTGCGATTGAAGTGATTTAATCTTATAAAACTAATTTTAAAAGAAAGGTTTGTCAGTGCAGTGATATGTAATAACATAATTAGACGATAATGTCACCAGCTTATTTTCAAATCCATTACATTTACTGGTACATGTTTTGGAATCATGTGTTTTGAATTCATAAAGCTGCTCCACCTGAATACGTAAATTTGTCAAGATATGTTTTATCTTATAAAATATATTTTACATAAGTGACGAAGTTCATAATAATAACGCAAGTTCTGATGATTTCTGACAGATTACAAGTTGCACTAAAGTGCTTGTATCTGTACTACTACTGTGTACTAAACCCTGGCTGAACATGAGCCTTTTAAGCATGGAATTTTCAGTAGTCATTTCTAAATCATATGCCATTTCATTAACTGCCAAGAGTGTATAATGAGGTTTCTTCACCAGCGGCTTTTTTATCAGGTCTTCTAAAAGATGCAAGTATACATATTAATTCATAAAAAACTTCCCAACCGATAATGTTTTACCTGCCTTGCAATTTCCACAGCTATCAAATAAATGATCCTTGTAACTTCCTGAATACTTTGATTTACAGCTTTAAAAAAAGACTGCGATGCTCGATTTTTCGAATCTGTTGATAGTGTGTTTTTTTTTTCCTTCATAATTCAATAAACTCTTTAGTGGCCTCTGAGGTAGTTACATTTTCTAGCATGTTTCAAAAAATGGCTCTTAACATGATAATATTTTCAAAATCAGAATAGTTTTTCGCTGAATCAGTAAATGTATGATATGGGGCTATTTACTCAAATTGTTTACTTTTGGCATATCAAACACAGTGCACGCTTACTAAATTTAATCACAGAAAATTAATTGGCCTGAGCAAATTTTAAAGTTTTACAGTAAAATATTCACTGTAGCTGCTATATTTTTACAAAGTGGTTTTGTAAGGAATGACCGTATTTTCTCGTGCGTGGTTTCGTGATGTGAAATGGTTCTCATCTACAGCTAGCAAACGGAAGCTCAATGGCTTAAGTCTCGAAGAAAGCTCAAATGAATTTTCGCGGTATTTTTGGTTTCTGTCTACTATGGCGTTCTAACTAAAATGTAGTACACGATAATTCGTCATCACTTGAATACGGGTTCTGTTGCGTCTTCCCAGTCGCTCTTTAAACAATACAGAATGTAATAAACTATCCCATATCTTCGAGTGGCTCCTTGCAATGGGTGCCTGCCTTCAGCTAGAAACTGAAAAATTCATAGTTCGAATTCCTACGACTGTGAAGAAGATTTTTCAGGTTTTTTTTGCACTCATGCCCAGCTATTCTTTCCATTTCAATATGTGTCCTTAAATAGAAATCTATGCAATACATTGAAATTCGAACAACGTTAATGTCTTTTTAATAGAAATCTTCCACTAAACACCGTTTCCTTACGAAAAGCTGAGAGCGCAATATTTAAAAAGAACTTTGAGTGGAGTAGGTGGACAGTTAGTGCCTCATTTTTGCTGCAGAAAACAAAGCTGAAGTAAAAATAAAGTCTTTAATTTAATCAGCAAATTTCTGTCGAGGCTATTTCTTCCGTTTGGTGTTAATTACTTAATAAAGTGCACGCGTTAATTAGAATTAATCCTTTGAATTTAAAATTCTTCCATGTAATAAAACTGAAACATTTACCAATTAATTTTTCACTTCTCAAATTAACATCTGAAAAAATTTCGTGAATTTGTGAGATTTCTCTAAACAACCATTCTTGTAACTTAAATAAATTTATTTAATATTAATCTCATACCTTTTCTCATTTCTACAAAATTTTTTGTGCATGTTTTTTATTTTAAATGCTAGGTTTTTCCTCCCACGAAATTTCAAACAGTTGTTGAAATACCGAGTTAAACACATTTGTTTAGCTCTAGGTTTAAAAATAGTGTAAAAGAAAAAAAATAAAGCAAGAAAGCTATAAAATCTATGCAGGAATTACTAGATTGTAATTAATTGTGACTGCTGATTTCTTCTGAAAAATATATTTAAAAGAAGTACTAAGTGCCGTATCTTACATTGATTCTTATTAGAGCATTCTTCAAATAAATAAAGAATTTCGATTAAATAATTAATAAAGACTGTTTCGCAAGTACGTCTAAGCACTAAAGCAAATTTATACAAAATATATTTAAAAGAAGCAATTCAATGTATTGCAATTTCAATCTATGCAATACATTGAAATTCAAACAGCGTTAATGCCTTTTTAATAGAAATCTTCCACTAAACACTGTTTCCTTACGAAACGCTGAGTATATAAAATTAGTATCCATTTGCTTAATATGGATGCCTTTAATCTACAGATTCATTTTTCACTAATAAAAATTGGTCACACTTTAATATTAACTTTCTAGAGCAAGATTTTGATTAAATTGCTTTGGGTAAAACCCTTCATAAACACTCCAATCTGCGTTTTAAAAATCCATTGCTTTCATTTCAGTTTTCGCAAATTTTTAGCCTTCATTTACTAATACACACTGAGCTTGCTCACCCCGCACAAGCATTTTTCATAACCATCTTATCTATGGCATTTTTAGGAAAGCAAAATATGCATGTGATGTCTGCGCTAAAACCTTGTTTGTTGCAGGGCTACGATACGATTAAAGCTCAAAAAACTGGTTCAGTTTTTCGTTCTGTGGCAAATACTTATTGTGCTTTTTAGTCTGACTGCAAAGTTATTTCTACGAAGCCGTTGATCACTACTCTGGCTAGCAGAAGTCATGTTTGTTTTGAATATTTCAATGAAAAACAAACATTATGTAAAGAGTACTCAGTAGTCCTTACTCATAACTTGTATAATCGCTTAATATTAAATTATGTAATCGATGCATAACTGAAGGCCTGAATAAAAACGATATTAATTTTTAAGAACATTCAAATTAAAACAAATCCTTCTGACACAACTGAAATTATACATACGGGAAACACGAAACAGCGTTCTTCTGAGTCTCGAACACTTAGTTTGTTCAAAGCTCTCTGGTCATATGCGTTTTAGTTAACATCTGTAGCAATTTAAATACTTGAGTATCTAAAGGTACATTTCCTATAGTAGTTTCTATACAAGTTCCTATAGTAGTCAGTAATTACTGAAGTTTTATATTTAGTTCAGAGTAACTCAGTTTTAATCATTGTTCCATGTAAAATGCATCCCTAATATAAAAGACACTGTAAAAATGGCAAATCCATTACAAGACAAAATCAAACACTGCGTGGACAAAACTATTTTAAAATTTAGGAAAGCTGGCTTTTTGAACACTTTAAGGAAGGGGAAATTTACGTGAATATGTAAACAGTTTTCCAGAAACTTCCTTTCAAAAACTAAGGGGAAAATACGCAAGTAAATGGGGAAAAATATACGCGAATAATTCGTTTATTTTATATATATATATATATAATGTGTGTACAATGTGATTCAAAACTAGAGGAACAAACTTCTAGGAGGGGTAGGGTATACCTAGACGACTTGAATCATATAGCAATGTAGGGTCGGAAATAATATCCTAACAACATAAGGTGTGAATGATCAGAGCTTCGAATATTTGTTGTGAAACTAAAAATGTGCATTTATTGTAAATTATCGCTCAATAAAAGATTTTCCCACTCCTCATTTGGTTTTCATTCCTGCATCTTTGTTTAACCTCCAGCTTATCTGAGGTCATAGAAAAAAAAACTTGCTGCATTACATCGTGATCGCAAATTGTCATTTAAAGATCATAAAAATAAGTCCTGAATTTCCTGATGATGAAGATCCCTGACATTTTTTAACGTGATTTAAGGTATGGAATCTCAGATGTTTTAAAATTCACTAGGCGTTTTGAAATGGCGCATCTTCATCGCTATCGCGAACGTCCGACGGATTCCCGGCGTATTTCAAAACGCTCGAGATTCCGTGGAGTGTTTAGGTTACGACACTTCGGGCAACTTCATTATCAGAAAACCCATGACTTAGTTCAGTCTTATGGTCTTCAGCTATCAATTTGTGGTCACGATGTATTCATGTTTTCTATCTTCACACCTCTGCGGAGACCTGTCGACGGTTTCCCTGCGATATCCCTTAATAACCCCCTATCTCGTTCGGATTACATTTCCGACCCTGAATTGCCATGACATTCCAAGTCGACTAGGTGCACCCTACCTCTCCTAGAAGTTCATTTCTCTAGTTTTTGAATCACCTTATCTATATATGCATACATATAAGTGTGTGCGTGTTTGTATGAGTGTTGACTTTTTTATATGTAGATGATAAACTTTCTAAGAATAGTTTAACTATTCTGAAGCTAGTTCTAAAAGAGGATTCGAAAGTTTCATCTATTAATTCAATCAAATTAAAGGGGGTTTTATAACAATCAGAGCACATATGGGAGCCGATTTTTCATTCTAAAGTTTAGAAAGTGTTACTGATATAATCAGCTATCTTACAGTGGCAATAATGTATTTTACATGTAATAGGACTGAAACAGCCGATAGAATTAGAAATTTTAAGTAACTTTATAAAACATTTTCTCAGGTTCACTGAATTAAATTAAAGCATTACAAAAATAAAGAAAGTTAAATTGTTTACATTCCTAGAAAACTCAATTTCGATATATTTTGAATATTTTTTTCTCCTGTTATGAAACATATGTGGGATGTATACATACGCTGGCTAGTACAGATCAACTGGAAAATAACTGTCAAGAATGACTTCGAGGTTTATGCCATTTGTATGAGTCAATGCTACGTTGATTAGCCTGCATGAATTACCTCCAACAGCTGACTATACTTCATATACAGTTTTAAATCTGATGTTGTAACTAAATAAGCAAACTGCATGTTATCCAAGTTTAAAAAATAAAGCCGAAGATTCAAATGTAAGATGTTTGTCATATGCCAATAATTGATAATTGATGGTATTTGAAATGTTTACTTCCTGTAGTAAATAATTTTAAAAAAAAAATGGCTTTTTTTTTTTTTTTTTTTTTTTTTTTTTTTTTTTGATAGAAGGATGCATTTTCAATTCGAGTATTAAATCGACAAAAAGATTCTGGATTAAAGAGTTTCTAAAATTCTACATATCCATTCCTTATATAAAACTAAGATTTTACATTGCGAAAAACTCTGTTGTCATGTAAATAATGCCCCAAGTTGCATTTAAATTGTTTAAATTAAAGTATAATATAACGATAGTAATAAAATACATGCATTTATACATAACCAATAACACCTGAAGAGCAATTTGAAGAAAGTTAAAAGTAATGAAAATATTTAAGCTCTGATAAATAAAATATTCTTCCTTTATTTTAAATTTAAGTATTTATGATAGAACCTTCGTAATTCCCAAGCCTGATTTTCGATTAATCTTTTGTGTCTTGCTCCGATTTTCATTCTTAGACTTTTCTTGCAGCTAATGCGTTATGTATGCATTTTAATTAATGTAAATATTTTCTTCTCATTTTACGTGCCATGAGAATTAAAGATTTGCGCATTTTATTAAATAAATAATTTATGAAGTTTGCATTTCTGATACTGCTCTTTGTTTTGTCTGCATATTATTAACAATTAAATTTCTCGATCTGAACTTTGATATTTAAAATTTGAATAAATGCAACGAATAACTGCTGAGGAGTTGTTCTTCGCTGTTAATAGTGCATTAAAATTTGCTGTTTGACTAATTGCTTATTTCTACAGAATATCATACTTTAAAAGTCTTCATATGCTAGAATGAGAGATCCTCTGTATTTCACTGCACAGAAAATCTCAGTGCCGTTTTATATAAAGTAACGTAACACTAATGATATAAATGATAGTAACTTAGTAATATAATTTATTTAGATTTTGAACTTGACAACAAGAGATGAAGATATCTGATTTAAAATCTTTCTTATATGTTTCCAACACAATTTTAATTTTGAAACACTAATGTAAAATTTTTAATCATTTATAAAAAAATGCGGAGACCTCTCCATAGTCACAGTCCAAAGCTTAACAGTTATCTGTGTCAGAAACTCTTATCCTTTACTAACTATACTACTTTTAAGTATGCGATAATGTATTTGGGACTGGGTCTTGAGAATTCAAACGGCTTTTTGCCCGCTAACATATCAAACCCACTAACATGTCAAAACTGCTACTGTATAATTCATAATACTTGTTTCACATCAAAGCGATAAACATAAGAACATATCATAAGAATAAACGTAAGGTAAATATAAAAATAGCATAAGTTTTAAATATAAAGATAAAAACAGGCAAGCATATAAGAGTCAAAAAACGCAGCTGTTCATCTTATCACAAAGTAAACATTTGTTACAACATTTCAGTTACATTTTTGTGTTTACCGATACATACATATATATATATACATAGATTATATATATACAATAAATTCCGTAGATAGCTTTAGATTCTTTTATGCGTCTACAGAATGATGATTCGCCTTGTATTAATTTGGCAAGAGTTGGTAGTATCATAGTTGCGTAATCGAGAAGAAAAACTTGCAGAGGTGACGTAGACAATACATAATTTATTGCAGGACATTCCTGAGAAACATATTCTCAATCGCACATCATTTTGGGAGCGATACACACCCCCACAATTTTGTATAGTTGTTCACATCTGTAGACAATGGATGAAACAGAGCGGCGAATGCTCGTGCTAGCAAAGCAAGAGGAAAGCAGGAAGCAAGCGTACATTTTAAAGCGGCGATATGTATAGAGACGGCATTTTATTGAAATTTTGATGTGTGACTGGAAAAAAAATCCGCATTGTTGCGCTTACATAAGATGGCATGATACAGGAAATTTTGAGATGACGTACTTTGGATTCATGTATTATAAACAATTAGTAATTTTGAGGCAGGAAGGGGAAGTAGCTAAATTAAAAAGGGGAATAAAAGGGACAGTTGCCAAATTAAGGTTATTAGTTTTCTTTCAAATTTTATATCTTACACACGCACATACATATATATGTATATATATATAGATAGATAGAACAGATATAGATGTGATTATTCTGTGTAGAGGATTTGAAGATTACAAGATAGCTCTAAACGACGAGAGGTTATCTGAAATTACATGGAAAGGCTTTCATGCATAGATTCATAAGATGACATAGAAATAGATTTGACGGAAACAACACATGAATTTACTCGTGGACATTCATGAGAACCATAAATATGTTCACTCATCATTTTGGGTGCAATAAGCACCCTTCACACCTTTATACAACGGATAGCATCATTACACAATCGATGAAGCAGAGAAATGAGTAGCACGCGTTTGCACAGCCATAGAATGCCAAGAAAAGGGACTATGCACTTGAGCAAAGACCATTTATCCTGTTGAATCTTAATCGAGTTGTTTGAATTTTGAACGGTGGTTGGAAATAGCTAAACGCATTCTAGGATTAATTAAGATGACATAATGTGGGTTAGGTTTCAAGTGAAGCAGTTTAGATTCAAGCACTCCTAATTAAAATGAAGAATTAAAAGGAATTTTGCTGTATTAAAGTTAGTAATTTTCTCTTTCATATTTTATTGGCTTTGGGTGTACATCGGTACATGCTTGTCAAAATTCATTTATTGTAGCCTGTTGCAACCGAAATTTAACATACGAAAGATTTTGTAAGCAATACGTTTTCTCAAATTTGTTATGCAGTTGTGGCAGCATGTAGTGTCTTTCATTCCAAAACGCTTAATGATATTTAAAACGTTTGATGTCTGTGCTGAACGGGGATCAGAGTAAATGCTAGTAAATTACTATTAAATATGACTGAATATTGGTGTGTACATTTTCAGATGTGATATTCAATAAGCTACGACGCGTACTTTATTCTAAGCTTCTACTTTAAGACTTCAACTAATAAGTCGCAATTATTCACTTGCAGCAAGCAAAATATGAACATAACAAATAAAACTGCGATAAATAGCTTAAGCAAACCTATGCTAGTTAGAGGTTTCAAAACAGACCTTTAACAAAAAAATTAAGCTTCTTAGCCTTTGGGCACTTCTTGACCTGCAACAGGATTTTGTTGTCTTCGCAAACAAAAGGCAGTATACATAGAAAGCGATAAGAAGTTTTCATTCTTACCTTTTAAGTATTTCGAAGGAAATAATTCAGTAAATAGTAATCTTCTCAACCAGTTATTAGCGAGCACTTCATCATTTTAAATGCTTGAATTCAATAACAATGCCTCGTGATTTGCTCGATGTGATTGCTTTCATGAACCTTGTGGAAATAAATAAATAAATAGTGTTACAGCAGTCTGACAAAGGGTTTAATTAAAATGCATATTCCATTTTCTTTCTGACCTCAGCAAAAGGAAATGTGGTTATTCAAATTTATGCAAGTTATTTTGCGTAGTTTTCAAAATAAATTCATAGACGCAAATGAAAAATAGTTTCTTTTATAAAACAACTTTGACAAATCTATGAATGATTATTTAAGAGATATTTTTCTGTTTAGTAGAAGACCTCTGAACTTAAAATAAGTTATCTACGTGAAATTTCGAGTTTTCGTTGCCATATAAGGTGAACAAGAAGCTTGTACCTGTGTGAAGGGTGCCGTGAAAATCATGTCTGTTTAAGACAAGTAACCTTACTTTTTGACATATGAGCTTGTGCTTATCTTTAAATAATCACTCATATTAAAACACTTCAAGTTTAATTACTGCTTCGGCAATATGAGAAAGATATGGCACAGATACGAAGATTTCTTCTTTCTTAGTGTTAGGTTTATAATTCTTCATAGCCGTATGCAATTCAATAAAGAATGAATCTAAAAAGAATAAATCTAAACAAACTTCATCCAGAAATCTCTGTGATGGAAACGTTTGTTTGTGTGTTTTAGTGTAATCATTACCTGCTGCCTAGTCATAAATGTTTAGCGTTAATAATCTAATATGGTTCAGAAAGCAGAGATAAAAAATTATTTCATGTCATATTATTAATGATGAAGAATAAATAGTTTCGTAATATTATATACTGTGGCAACAGGATTAAATTCTTGATCTCTAAAGCTCTGTTCTAACAGCACAGCATTACTTTACAGAGGCTGTCTTACTCTAAACGAAACTAATTTTCGGCATTGGCGCAGAGAAGATCCCCATTTTTTCCCAGCATCGGTTAAGCTCATTTTATTTTCTCAACGGTCCCATAATACGCCTGCACAATATCTAAGGAAGGACAATACTATCAGTCACAGCAATCACAAAATGAAAGGAAGTAAAATGTGGAAAATTATAATATTAAATAAAAATTATGTACGTATGCAAATTTTCATTTCCTCGCCTGTTCATCCCGTAATAACGCTGATAAAAGATTTTAAGCACCTGACGCGTACCAGCAGCTGTTGGACCAATTTAAAACTTTACATCAAAGATATAATTGGCCTCCTTGGAAATTACGGGCTATCTTTCCGATATCGCTTGGACGATTTTAAGCGTGGCCATATCATTGAAAAGGTCAAAGAAGGGCGAAAACCAGCAGATGTTGCCATGGGGTTCAACATAGTCCACAGCGTTGTGCCACGGCTGTGAAAAGCATTAGCATTTAAACAACTTGAATGTACAGCCAACCTCACGAGGAAGGTCGTGTTACATGTACCATGCCTGCAGGATCAGGTACATTGCCTTATTGGCAAAAAGAAACCGGCGCACAACAGTTCAGCAGGTGGTCAATGAGTTCCTTGCTGCCACAGGACAACGGATCGCACAAAAAACTGTAGCCGGACGTTTGGGAGAAGGAGGATTACATGTCTGCAGACCTGTTGTGTGCGTTCCATTATCCAGAAAGCACCGTACAGCTTGTTTACAATGGTGTCGCGGACATCGCAGCTGGGCTTAGCAGGATTGGGTTTGCGTTACTATTCTTAGATGAGAGTAGGTTCAGCCTGCCATCGGATTTTAGACACTAACTGATCTGGCATTAGAATGATATTACTTATCGTCCAGAAATATACAGGAAAGGGACCGATATCTGAGATGCAGCATCATAGTAAGGAGAGGAATTACACTCATGTTCATAAATTAAGGATAATGCAAAATCAAGCAAAGGAAGAGTTAGAAGCAAAACAAATTTGACTTATTTGTAAAGCTTATTTATTAAACAAAAGGTAAAGAGCAAAAAACGGTGCTATATATTTAATATTATTTAAAAAATTAGCGATTTTTTCTCCCTGGAGCAAATTACAAAAAAAAACCTATTTACAAAAAACCAATATTACATGGTTGGTACGATTGTTAATACATTGTATGTCTCCCAGACGATGCAATACAGTCCGTACAACGCCTAGGCATGCTGAGTATCAAATTATCGATCTGATCTTAGGGGATATTACACCACTCAAAAAGCAATGCTCTCCGAAGTTCCGGTAGACATGTAGGAGGAGGTTGACGGGCTGCAACTCGTCGGCCAAGCATGTCCCACACGTGCTCTACTGGATTCAAGTCCGGTGAGAATGCTGGCCAGTCCATACGGGTGATATCCTCCGATTGAAGGCATTCGCTTACGCTGTTTGCACGGTGAGGACGGGCGTTGTCATACATAAACACAAATTGTGCGCCCATGGCACCCCGAAACAAACGTACATGTTGTTCCAGAATGACGTCCCGATAGATTTGGCTTGTCATGGTTCCAATTTGAACATGCAGGTCAGTTCTGGAACCCAGAATAATTTCACCCCAAACGAGCACTCCTGCACCACCGTAACGGTGTCGTTCAATGATGTTTTCTTGGTGGTAACGGGTACCTGGAGCTCTCCATATGAAAGTCCGGCGAGACTCAGACTGCAAGCTAAACCTGGACTCGCCGGAAAACATCACACAAGCCCACTGTTGCGGTGTCCACAATGCATGCTCTCTACTCCAGGCTAACCGCAGGCGACAGTGAGTTGCAGTAAGGGGAACGCATCTTACAGGTCTACGAGCATATAGACCAATCTGCCCTAAGCGTCTGTACACGGTCTGCCTTGAAATTGTAGTACCAGTGGCTGAAGAGAGCTGACGAGACAGGTCTGAGGCTGTGCTCCACCTGTTTCTTTTGGCAGTAACTGCCAAATACCGGTCCTCATTCGGCGTGGTAACTCTGGGGCGACCTGTGCTGTAACGTCTACTCACATTACCATCATCTTGGAATCGTTGCCAAAGCCTGGAAATGACACTCTGGGCAATTCCAAGTTCATCTGATACTTCCAGTTGGGTACGTCCACATTCCAGACGGCCGATAATTCTACTACGTAAAAAATCATCCAAATGCGTTCTTTGTGTCATAACTATTCGGTTATTGCACTGACTCTCGTCATTGTGACGTACCATCGGTGTCATCTGGTTACTCCTGAAATTTGCATATGATTCTTGAAGATGTGTGTAGTGATTTTACGGGTGATATATTTATTTTAGAGTTCGGTTTCCGCGTGACTCCGAATTATCCTTAATTTATGGACATGAGTGTATAATCAATGGTCGCAAGGGCTCTACGTTTGGAACTATGATAGACCAACGATAGATTGATGAAGTTTGGCTGCTTCCTATACTCCTTTTCTGGGATACTTTCAGTGATAAATTTATTTTTATGCACTTCAACGCATCATGTGACGGCGAATTCGCTGTTCAGGATTGTCCAGACAGCAAGAATACTGAATACCTTTTATGTCCAGCACGCACGTTCTTCAGGTCAAAATTACATTGAGAATGTCTCGAATGCCCCAGGAGGTTACTCGTTGGTAAAAAATATCCTTTAATGAACAAGAACACCTTCATCTGTAAACTGTTCCAGATGTGGTCTTAATTGCCTCAACAGCTGCTGGATAAAGTTGGGCAAGCTGTGAGCGACATGTGGAGACTTGCTTCGCAATCCACGATGGACATATCCCGTAATACTTTTTTTTTAAATTTCAGCTGTCTTTCATCTGCATTTTTCCAATTCTACGTATACAGTATCAAAAGAACGCTTTTTTACTTTTGGATGTTTCAAAACTTTCTGCATTTTTCTGAACAATAAATGGCCTTTATTCTAATGTCTGAACAGTGTAACAACAATATTTTACTCTGCTTAGCCTCCAGCTCCGTTTAATGTTATGCTAAACTGCAATTTTAGATCCGTCCTTAGCAAATGGCCAGTATCGTAGTTCTATATTTTACTTTCTATTTCTGTCTACTGTATCAGAGAATTCACGTATAAATTCACGTGTAAAGTTTTGCATTTTGCAAAAAGGAACTCACTCAAAAGTTTTTAGGGAAGCATACCCTATATTAGCCTTCTTTTCGTTCAAATCTTGCAACTTCTCTCTTAGATTTTCTTGCGCTGATGAGCATTACGCACAATCACGAATGTACATTGTTTTATGATGTAAGTGTTTGTATAACATCATTCTATGTCCACCTGAGATTTTACTAAAAGCTGTTCATCAGTTCAGGAGATAGGTATAGGTACAAGTTGAAGGGACAACAGATATTTACCAACAGGGTGATCCAGATGTTGTCCCTTCCTACTAACTTTCCCGAATAGCCTAGCTTAAAAAAGAAAGTACTCGCCTCACGCTACACCGCGAGCCCTACCACTGCCAGCAGTGCATTAGAAGCTCGTCCACATGTCTCAAGTGCTTCGTTTATACATTTATATCTATGAAAAGTGGTATTATGCATGGTGGTACATGAATATTACATGGTGACGCAACTGATTTTACATGGTAGTTACAAATTTGTTGCATATTGTTAAATCATATGGATTGTTATTATTATTCCAATTAAAGTATAACAAAACTCCGTCTTGGAGTTGTACAATAAAGCCGACACTTGGGCTTGAAATTAAGAAACTAAGAATTAAACTAAACTAATCTTAACTAAAGAGATATAGCCGAAGCTATCAAGATTCTAACCGAGTTGGCCCCTTTAACGTTAATTGACTGCGAAGCTATCAAGGGCCTAAAGTACGACCGAGCGTAACAATAGCTTACGAGAGAGTAGCCTAAAAAGGTGGACGCATGCAGCCAGAATATCTGGTATCTCTCTCACTAAGACTATAGAACTTCGGCGTTATATACCGCTCTTCCTCGTTAACATTCAGACGGGATTCTAAAACTACGTTCTGACCGGAAGTGATAAGTTGAACTAAGAATCGATAGGAAAGGAAGTTTAAGTCAAAATTTAACTGTTAATAAAATTAACATAATCCTTACACAGTAGACGCCAATTAACGTAATCGCGGTTAATCAATCTATAGTATACCGAGCGATTTATTTAAAAGTGTATGAAGTAAGCTTTATAAGCAGTAAGTTGCTTTTAGTACATTTTAGTACATTAGGATTTTTTTGATACGGGGAACATGAAAAATGTGCATTGCCCTTCCCGGGACTCGAAATTGGACCTCTCGAATATGCGCCGAGTGTGCTACCGTTACACCACGAAGGCATGAAGAAAGGAAGAAGAAAAATACCTTATGAATGTTTAGAATAAGCATATAAAGCAAGTAAAACTAAGATTCTGTTGCGTACGTTTTTTCATTGGAACAATAGCCGCAGGTAGACTAACTTAAAGATTTTCAATTTATAAATCTGTGGATAAAAGACTCCAAACACTTTCATATCAGTTATGATTAATTTTTATTTTGGCGATAAATACACTAAAGAATTCCATTATTTAGAAATATATTAATCGAATTAAGCAACTGACGTGTTCATGTTCAAACTATTAATGCTGAATGAGAAAATAACAATCATTGCAAAAGGAGTTCGCTCAGAATTAAAAATCTGTCGGATTTCAAATCAAATGTCGGCTTCATCGATACTAAAGACCACTTAAGTTTACACCAAAAAAAATGTTCTAAATTACTGCTTTTTATTCATAACTGGGGATCTTGCTTTACTTCTGCTTGGATTGCGGACGAAAAGTTTTACTTTTGAAATTATTATGTTTATCGAGGAATGTATCTAATGGCTTATTCTACACGCATCATGCTATCAAAAAATATCCAGATCTACCGTCTGATATCTGTCTACGAAGTGTGAAACGAAAAAAGGTAGAAACAAATAACATTTAAAGAAGTTAATTTAAGGACAATGAAAAGAGCGTTTTTTAAAGCTTAATGTTTCCTATGTTATAAAGTATGTTCATTTCAGCCTTCCAGACTTTGCTAAAACTTGTTCTATTAAGCATCAAAATGGCAGAAATAATGATAGTTTAAGAACTATTTTTGAAGATTCTCTCTTTATTTTGATGTTTTGAATTAATGTGCTTCTATTCAGAACCGCTTTATTACGAATCAGTTATTTAAATGATTCTGGGTTTATTACGACCTAAATGCTTTGGCCTAAGCTTTAACATTCATTTCCAAAAAATGAATTTTAAATTTAAATCATGCTGTTAACCACCTTGTGAACAGATTTACTGCCTTTCATATGCTATTTGAAAAAATAGTTTCATATAAAGCAAACAAACTCTGAAAGACCTACTAACTACTGTTTATATTTGATCTGCAACATGCTTCACCTTTCCTTCTGCTTATTTTAATGTTTGACTTTCACCCTTTAACTGAGAGTCTAAAACGTAACGCGTTGTACAGAACAGTTCTAAAAACAACAGACATGTATCTTGTTTTACTGCTGGTAATTGGATTTTTCGTAATTCAACTATAAAAGAAATTCGTTTCACGATTCTAAGCAGGTAATGAGTTTTTGCACGACATTCTCCTTGCTGTCAAGTTACCTGATAGGAAATGTGTTCATATCAGTTATTCGATAACTCAACTTTATGTCGATAAAATGCATTGAATCTGTCTATGTCGCAGTGGTCATTGTGAGAAGCGAGTCCATGACAGTGTCCTTTGGACTTTTATCTACCTAGTCAAATCAAGTCATAAAAGCAAAATTCAATTAAATATAACATAATTAAGAAGTTTCTTTAATGGGAAATTCTGTAATCAAAACAGCCTGATAACAATTTATTTCTAATTAATAGTACGTTAATTTATATACTAAATATAATTTAATTTTGTTATAAACTCATAAAAATTTAATACAATTTAATGAACTATAATAATAATTTCGCAATCATCATGATTCGCAATTTAATGATGTGACATTATATTCATTGATGTAGTTTCAGAAAATAAATACGAATGAAATCCATATCTTAATAATATAAATATTTAGCGTATGTCTTTTCTACAAAATTATGCAATGCTTTAGAAGGAATATATATATAACTAAAACTAGAATAATAGCGTTATAACCACATTAAATCTTCATAAAGTCGTTTAATTAGTAAGTATGAGGATACTTTTGTAGTCAGCTTAAAACTCTACAGTAGAAAATTAACTTAAAATAAGCACTCAACCTAGCGGCTAACACATAGCGTTATCTTAACTTGCTAGCGACGTATCACCCTTAATAATTATCTAACTGTCAACGAAAAAAAAATTGAAATAAAATCCAAATAAAATTAATTAAGTCACTTCTAGTTGTTAAAAAGGGAAGGTTTCAAAGGGAAGGTCTCTTACACTCTGGATAATCTTTAATTCTTTAGAAAGTAAAGTTTTCACGCAAAGCTAAACATTTGATGTGTATAGACTGCCTCTATGGATTCAACAAATACTACGTCTCAATGATACGCTGGCGATGTGGAGAATGTCTTAAAATTTGCATAACTTTTTATAACGAAAATTCTGGCAGGAACCAAGAAAGATAGGATGCAAGTCAATTTAATTTCGAAGTTCAGCCGTGTTCCATACCGCTGGCAATACGTGAAAGGTTTATTAAACATCAGTTACATATTCAACAGTTTTATTTCGTAGCAATGAACATTAGGAGTCTGATGCTAACGAAATTAACTCTGCTAGTAAGCAGTAACGACAGTAACTAATTAACTTACAAATGTGAATTTGGCTAATATTTAGTTTTATGCTGATATTGGTAATGTTATACATTTTTATATTGCACATCCCTCCGTTTACGTTAAAGAGTAAGAAAACGCTATTTAAATGCGGAATAGTTCCCACATTAATGCGAGAACTATTCTGTATTTGAAACAAAATATCGGATAGTTTCCACATTTTTGTTTCAATCCTATGCGTTTGACCCTTCATTACACGGGTTTGAATTGAGCAATTTATGCGTGGATTTTTTCAACTATTGTAACCACTGTAATGAAACTAACTTAGGGAGAAGTTTCAGAAAACTGACAGATTCATTACGGAGTCCCCTAATATAAAAGAAAGCTGAAATGTTTAGCTTTGTCTTGAATGCATATATGCAAGTGTGTTGCATATGCAGATACAATTATGAATGACATATATTCATATACATTTCTAATCTACTTTTTATATATTCTATATGTCTTATTACCATAAAATAAATTCAGAAATGGGATAAAATTTTAAATTCGCCAACATACTAGCATACAAACATTTGCAGACTTTCTACGGCGCTAATGTACTAAGTGAATCATAAGCAGGCATAAAGGTAAAACAAAAAGTGTAATAAAATAACTGTAAATCATATTGTACTAGTGAAAAAATTCAGTCACATTTTGTTGCTAGTTTTGGGGTAAGCTCAGGAATTTTTTACATCAGCTTAAAATTCACCGTATGATGCTTATTATTTTCGCCTGAGCAATTCGAGAAATCAGTAAACTGAAGTTTCGTAGTAAACCACTTCTTGTTATGCTGGAAGAATTTCTAGCATAAAAGAAGCAGAGAAATGTCATATAAAATTTAAATATTTGAATTGTTGCAACCATTTTCATTTATTTATCTCTAGTGTTAGTAATACGATTCCATTGACAATGTTTTGTAACGTATAAGTAAATATTAATGTACGCGCTGACAAGACACAATCTACAGAATTCAAAAACAATTCACACTGAAAGACGGCAAGTGTATTTACTGTCTTGTCAACTAGAATGTAAACAGCATTATTTTACATCGCTGTTAGCGTAAGTTGTATTCTATGAGCATGTTCGTAGATGACAATGTCGTCTGACAGAGTTTCTTTATATTTTAAAACACGTCCAGCGCCCATGTTCAAAATCTTGCTTTTAGTTTCCTGTTCGGAGAAGGATAATGAAGAGGAGGTGCAGGCTTGTGTGAACGAATGCAATTCTGTTCCAATCACTTCTTCAAAATGACAACGGAAAAATAGATCATGTTCTAAGAAAGGTAAACAATGAGGCGGAGAATAAGATGAGGACGACATGCAGAGTAAGAACGTATCGTAGAAGGAAGCTGACGAAGAACTGCAGAATTTCATAAGTATTTTTTTCATCATGAGATGGCTAATTTTCATAAGCCATCTCATGATGCATAGACAAGGCGCTTAACTATATATACAGGAACTTTTGAAACGCCAGAGACAATCCTCTAGCAAGCAGATTAGAGAGTATATGTCGTCACAGTAAGAAATTTATAATTTCTTGTGATAACATGTATGACGAGTTTAAAATGTTGTTTAATTTTGTTTTTCTGAAACATAAAATTATATATATGCGTTTTAACTGTAAATAATCTGTACAACTTTTTACAGATGATATCGCAATGTTCTAGAAATATGCATTCATTAATCCGGCTAAATCTCTTACCCGGAATCGGTGAGGTTGCAGGCTGCATGTTAAAGAAATTACACGGCAATACAAAACAAATATTCACAAACAGCTATTCGTAATGAAATTCACTTGCTCCTTGTCAGTAACTTGCTGTAAATCTACAGTATAATGGCCGGCTTACTAATCTACACTGTTTGTTTCGGGCGAATGGAAAAATTCAGCTACCTCCGACACTTACCGAAACGTAAACGACCTTTAGTTTGTTTATATTTCGAGATAATTTTTTCCCACCCAACTTGCCTCGTAACCATGGTAACGACTGCTATGGCAGATGTTTCGAGTCTCTTACTTATGTTTTTACATACTTTATTTCCATTTCACGTATATTTAACACGTTTCGCTTCATGAAAAGCGCGTGAATGAAAGCTGACTTGAACTATATTCTCAAATGAGAAGACTGAAAGAAGTGTCATGGCTTGATGGCGACGCTTTGCTACCGTAATGGGGGTAGGGAAAAAGATCTCGGTGTTCCTGTTTCAGAGTAGCAGACTGTAGCATTAAGCATTCACCTTTTACTAGGACAAGCGGCTCTGGAGTAGCAGAGTTAGAGGCCAGAATTCTACTGACAATTATAATTATGATAATTATCGTTATCACAGTCATCGTTTTCCCTAAATTTTTAATGTTTTCCCTAATTTTCAACTGCCGCAAAATTAGCATAAACATCTGGATTCAGTGAGTAAATGACGAAACAAGGCATGAAAGAAAGAAATTAACATAAGGCTAACTGTTAATAAAAATTAAATCAATGACAGTAATCACAGTTATTACAGTACAGTAAATCACAGACTTACTGCATTACAACAACTCGGTGTATGAATGAAAACGCGTATATCATATGGTAATCTGCTGTTAATATTATCAGGTTTCAATTAATTAGGTTTCTGATCATAAGAAGGCTATTAATTATTAAGTTTACAACGAATCAAAAATTACATAGGGCTTATTAATTCCGCGATATGTTGGTGTCTCTAGCCCACGCATATTTTGTGAATCAAACTATCTGATGTCTTGCATAACATTCGTAAATCAATTCATCTTAAATTTACCTCTAACTCTCTTAACTATTATCGTCTTTCATCGAATTTTTGTTGCCATTAATTCGGAGTTTGAAACACATATTCAAGTTTGTACTTCAGTTTCAAGATGAATTTCAGCTCTTCCTTCAAAACTTTTCCGCTGTCCGAGTTTTAATTAATCAGTTGCCTTTTGACACTTGTGAGTTATGATTGATTAAGAGAAAATAGCAGAGTCTATAGACGTATCTACCTTTGGGGGGGGGAAAGGATGTTAGCGTAAAGGACTAATATTTTCCTTAACGTGAAAGGAACTCGTACTCAGTGTAATGAACCATGTAATTTTGTAGGAAACACAAATTTTGTAAGGAACACAAAACCCATGCAGGGGACGAACTATCACCTTTCAATGGTCTTATGTTCTTGGTCTTTGGTAAGTTTGGGATTAGGAGAAATAATGCATAATGCCACTATTAATTTAAGAGGACAAAACAAGGAACGACTTCATAAATGCAAAATATAAAACTGGATGTTCTATTTATAAAAATAATTCATAATTTTTTATTTGAATATTTACTGACGTATACCTTTTCTAGAAGGTTTCGAATATGATTTAGAATCTTTTGATATATTCGCCTAATTTTCAGCTACTGAATTTTAAAAAAATGGACTTCTCAAGAAAAATGACCATTATCCAGTATTGCAAAGAATGAGAATAATCTCGGACAATAATACTTGTCTGAGAAATTCCACGGGTATTATTTACATGTACATTTTGAAGACCGTTCATTAATCCTTCAGAACTCTAGACAAGACATTCATTTCACTATCCAGTTGACATAAAGACAGAATTGAAGTGGATACAGATTATAAAGAACCACTCCTGCAGATTAAATCGCTAGCAGATATGAATAAAAATGGATGATTGCGTGTTTATGCATCATGATAGAGGCATTTCTCCTCCTCCAGAAAGAGCAATACGTTTATAACTGTCGAATACCATCCATTTCTTTTCCTCTCTATGGCCCATCTTCTGCGAATAATTAAATAGAAAACTATGGGAATTGAAAGTATACTTGCAATTGTGTTCTTTCATAGATACCTAAAATTTGCTGGTATTGTAGCAAGTCTTTACTGGTAAAAAATATTCTCCATATTTAAATTAAAATAACAAGAAAATTTACATTTACTCGTAATCCAAAAGATGGGTTGTACAGCACAATAGGAAAATAAAAATGTATCATTTAAGATATAATTAAAAATAACTTAGTATATTTATATACGCATTGTAATAACATATGTTCTCTCTTTATGTATTTCCTCGGAATTGGCATAATTCACGTAATGCTATCCCCCCTGATTTTTAAACGGGAAAATGGGAAGAAGAAAGGAAGGAGGTTATATGAATAATGAGGTATTTTGCTATAAAGAAACGCATAAATTTTTTAGGAGAGCAACCCCCAGAAAGATTTCCTTAAGAATGTTCGCTTCGAAGTTGTGTCTTTCCGGTGTTAGTTATCATGTCTATAGTTAGTAATTTTCTAACACTTCTTAATTTTACTTTTATCTACATGAAAAATCAAATATTTATATTTAAAAATATACATTATTTACAAGAATATTTTAAATACAACACTTAAGTATAAAAGTGGTTATATATTTCATCTACTGCTATATTTTCTTACGTTAATAAATGTAATAAAATAGTGTTATACCATAAATTTACTTAATAAATTTACCGAATACCTATGTTTTATTTACTTTTTTACACGCCTATTTTAAATACATATAAAAAGACCTGCGTATAATGTGCATAAGAAGTAAGTGAGCTTTAATTATATGCTTATTATATATTTTTAAGTTAAACAAGCAAACTTAAAGTACTTGCGTTCTCTCAAAATGGCTTAAATGCTTTTTACTTAATTTAAAGTTAGTCATGGAGAGCATATTTTAAATGTGATCCGATTAACTATATCACTGTGAAGTTTTCTGTAATAAATAACGGTTTCTAAGTGCCGATGAGGTTGTACGCATTTAGTTTTCCTGTAGGAAACCTGTTGCAAAATTACTGCTTAAATTAAATCAGAAATTTCACGGAGATGCACTAATTAAAATCTCAAAGGGAAAAACTAGTCGGTAATATACTGCAATAAAACAGTCTTGATCTTATATTAAAGAAACTGATTGAAAATGAAAAAAACCGTGAAATGCTTTATTTAATCAGCATAGCAGAACTGACTACTGAGAAAAAAGAACTGGTTGATTGGAATGGTGACCCATTAAAATGTTCTTTTATCGAAAAACTGTTTCATAAAGTTTCATATTTAAGGTTGTATTTGTTTCTAGTTTTGCGCAATTTGGAGAAAGATTGATGTAGAAATTTCACTTCTCCTTCAGGAATTTCTTTCTCTTCTCTCTCACTGTCCCATAAATCTATAAAAACTGCCAACGTTTCCTAAATAATAGGTGTATATGAGATGTTTCAAGTCGCAAAATTTCCGTACCTACTTATGTATTTCAAACTGCTTTAAAATTTGATAACAGGGAGAAAGGTACATAGAGAACGCCACGTTTACTAAAACATTACTTAATGCAAAAAAGTAAAATCGGCGTAAAAAATTATTCAGCAAAAATACAACCCTGCCTATGTTCATTTCTGTTTTGTAAAACATATATTTTATAAATATTTGATCTATGCGGAATATTTGTATTATAATACGTATATATTTACTGCATAATCGTTTTACTTTTTTTTAAAAGAGACTAGAGAAGAGAAAGTTTTGTAATTCTTAATTTTGTCTAATAGCTTGTGATTTCAATTCATCGTTCTCTTTAACCCTTAAAAACACTGACCATTTATAATGGATAGACAATTTCCATTATAGTTTTTTTTAAATGAAAGTGATGATATAATAATCAGTTTTAGAATATTACCTGCGTAAGAACTTCTGTTAACCGAAACTTTATCAAATGAGGTATTAACCGAGACGGCAATCAATTAGTAACACCTACTGTGGGTTGCAAACAATTTAATTTTGTCAATTATCATAAAAATAAGGTGCTACGTTTGAGCTATTCAATGAATTGTCACCATCAGAATATTTAACCATTAAACAGATAGACACGGAATTAGAACATTTTAAGTTTATTCTGTCTCACCACTTGTGCATACTTAAATTAAAATATATAAACACAAAATTACCAGCCATGCTGGGTCTGATTAAAAATTTAAAGTTTCCTTTCATAAACGATATAATTGCAAAAAATTCAATCTAGTTTGACTAGAGAATACAAGCTTGCTTAGACTGCAACAGAATTTCGAATACACCAAAGCACGATCTAGGCTCAACCTAAAGTATTCCCAGCAAAACCAGCATTACCGCAGCCAGCAATCTGTTTTCTTCAATCGGCTGGACCCCGGAATGCAGGCCAGACTCTTACACTCGTATATCTCTACACTATTAATAAATCTCGAAACTTTATTATAGAAATGATTACCATTTAAATCTACATAAATTCTGGAATGAGCTAACCTCGTGGAGAAAAGAGTCAGAGAAAAAAGAATTAAATAATATTTTATTATTAAAACGTAAACATAAATGCCAGAAATTTACAAAAAGAATCATTTTGAAGATGTAGTAGCATCAGCTACGGTACAAAAAAAAGTAGTAGTATTCACGAATTCTCTTATCAGAGGTTGTCTTTTGATCTTTATAACTAAGCATGCATCATTTCATTAAATGGCTCATAACCTTTCTATTGTGAATTGCGACAAAAGATGTGGCTTTTAAGTATTAAACAGGAAAGAAACCCTAAAGGTCAAACACAAACTGCAAAGGAATGCCCAGACCCGTTTCAAAAGATAAAAGGATGTGATGACATCGCTCCAGGATGACGTTTCCGAATCTATTAATACAGAAAAACAGCGAACCAGGTTTTCAAATTTTGAGAGATGAAGAAATCATTTGCGCCGTAGATTCGGAGAACAATAAAAATTGCAGTCATGTGAGTGTTGCTAGGATGACCATGAAACTGTAACGGACAGTGAAAATTAGCCATTCAGTTCTTTAATATTTACAGCAACGAACGGAGGCTTTCTTTACCCATTCTAAATTTTTTCATCAAACGGTGACGTGATCATGCGGTGGCTGACATAATTAGACAGTTATTATAAAAAAGTGTAACAATTTTTTTCAAATAAATAAATAAAAATAAATAAATGAATTAATGAATGAACATCTCATAAAAACTCGCGTAAGAAATTTGACAAAACTTCACGTTCTGCGTAAATTTTTATGAAGTTTCTTTATTCCAGTTTCTTTGTGAATATTTTTTTTCGAATTTTATACTAATCATTTGTTTCATTAAACAAAACCTATTTATTTACTATTAAAAGAAGTTGTTAAAATATTAATTGTAGTATTTGTGCGCTATTTTTTAAATTGTAAATAGGCAGTTTCAGAAAACTTTCAGAACCTAAATTTAAAAATTTAGTTTATTTTAACCGATTTTTCAATTGTTCGAGGAGGTTACTCTCTCTTTTACCTCTGGTAACCGAAGCTGTATTGGATTTAATTTCAAATAATTTCTGTCAAATAATCAGTCTGTAACACTTTTCTCATTTTACACGTGAATTTCTACTTAAGTCAAATTAACACAATACCAAAAATTAAGTTAACTTTTTAGTATCACGAAAGATGACCCATAAAGAGTTATGCAAGAATTACTTTAAAGTTACCTTTTGGAAAAATTTTAAAATTCTTAATGAAAAAAAAGAAAGTATAAATCTACCTTTGTCATTGATCTGACCCAACAGAATACTTAACAGTATCTCAAATGTTAAGTATGTTCCAATCACATTATATATATATAATGCATGCATTATGCATGCATATATATATATATATATTTAAGAGTATATCGATCTAATATTTTTCCTTCCTCGCTACAGATCTTTCGCGGAGCAAAGTAAAATATGCAGTTTGTTTCCCAAGGTAGTCTGATCACGGCAGCATGCGAGAGCAGATACGCTGTCCTCTGCCGTGATTTGGCTGGAGTCCAAGTACAGGGGGATTGAAAAATAGTGCTGATATTAACCATTAGCCCAACACCTTGTTGTGAAGACATGTCCTTCGCGTCGGACCAGATAAAAGTGTTTCTAGTACCTATTATTTACCAGATTCTAAAAATATGCCCAGAGAAAGAAAATATTCGTTCCCAACTGATATCGTCACTAAGCAGAGAACTGTATCAGGAAAATGTCTTTAAAGAATTAACGAGAAAGAATTTACTGTAGTTTATGCACTTTGAAACACATGGGTCCTAAGTTCATTCTGCTTAACATTCTCGATAATAAAAATGACATTCTAGGTAGATGGGAAAAAACGTTATATGTTGTAAAAAGGCAGAATGTTTTCATACCAATATTAAAAGCATACAAATAATTTCGAACTCTGAATATGAAATTTAAATGATACATCTCTGAATATAATTATTGATGATTAATATAATAAAAATTACATCTTTCTCTAAACTTAAAGATGACAGAAAAGAATTATTTAGGTGATAAGATATTATTTTATTTACCTCTACACATACTGTCTCACAAAATCCCGTGATTAAGTTAAAATAAAATAAAGGTCTCTCTAGTACATTAGCTACATCTACATTTTGAAATATGAGATTAATAATTTTCTCATGTACATTCCTTGTGATATGCCTTACCGCTGCCACGCCAAATGAAATGATGTCTTGAATCCGGTGCATATTGAATTGACTCTTATCGGAGAATAAGACACATTTCATAAGATACACTACAACGCAGGTTTCTACATCGACAGCCTCTCAGTGACACATGCCATTTTAAAACCCATCCACAATTCTCAAATCATCAGTAATATTCAAAGGGACTTATCTCGCTTCAGACACCTTAATTTTTACCCCCACTGTCAAAAATCAAGGAAATAAGCGAGCACATTCGCTGGTAAAGGGGACAGCTCGCAGCATCTGCCCCTACCATATGCACAACTCAAAAGAGTCGTCAATAACTTGGCTAAAGCCAAATGATAAGATGAATGGGGTCATGCACCACAAGGCCATCCAGCCTATTTATTCTTTCCCAAAGTCAGCACCAAAAGATGTACTTTCACAGCTCAGCTAACAGGTTATATTACAGGTCATGGCCCATTTCCAATCTATTTTCATAAACCTTGCTAAGCAATACGCACCAGTGCCTCTGCATTATCACAGAAACTCCCGAAAATTACCAGACGAGCTGTCCACTAACATACAGCCACCACCTCAGATTTCCAGACAAATCCCGCATCAGTGCCATGTCATCAAGCAAAAGGCACTTATCACAGAAATCAAGGTTATCATGGATACGCTGGCGGCAAACGGGACTGGATTTGTGTGATTAACTGAACTTGTTTTAAGCAGTCGTACAGTACATCCTCATAGAAGTATGCAGTTTTTTAACATCACTGCTTTGTATTCCTTGCGAAACTAAAGTGCAAAGTAGATTCTAGCACAGCGGAGAGCGTAGGAGTGCACCTGTCTAACTGTCAAATATGACAGCAAAGTACTGGTATTCCCGTCTTCTGTTACCTTTCACTACAAATCATGACTGTTACGATTCTTCCTCTCAGTTTAAACTAAGCCCTTTGTACTACAATCTGCATAAACCTTTAGGCTGAGCTACTACTTGACCAAACGAAAGTAAAAGGAAAGCTCGAAAATAAAATCTCAGTTGTTAGTCAAACTTAAATGAAACGTCACTTTAAACAGTGAATACGATAACAGTGAATACGATTTTTTAAAACAGTGAATACGATAGCTTTCAAAATATAGTTCATAAATGTCTTTCATATTTCCTTCAAAACTAAACATTGTGCTTGAATAAGTGTTAAACTTTTCTTTAATAGCTTTTGTTTCATGAAATGATAAAGGTATTGTAGTTTTTTGCTTATTTTTATTAACAGATATTTTATATTGTCAGCCTTACCTGCTTTCTCTCATTCCCTCGCGTTTCTTCTTCAGGATGTAAATGAGTTAGGGTGAATAGGGGTATTTAAACTGCTGGAGCAAAACGTTTACCCAGAGCGTGATTTCGCTATTGTGAGCGCACGTTGCTATTTTCTTCCAGCTGTTAACCTCGTTATCGGCTATGCGCTCTTGCCGCCGAGTCATTCTGCCGATGTAGGTTTCTGAGTCAACCTGTTAACTTGAATTGTGTAGTCTGAATTGTGTAGTCTCGCACTAGTCTTTACCTTTAAGTTTAGTGTTACATTATCTTTTAAATGCTCACCAAGTGGTTGGTGTTTGTAAGGACGTAAGTCTGTGTCGTCTGTTAATTACATTGTGTTCATAAAAGTGTCCTTTTCACACGTGCTCTGGTTGTGTTCATCTTCAAGCCTGTGCGAGGATTCGCAAGGATTAACGTTAAGGTAGATTCAGTTACATTTTACGGTAGCTAAACGAATGAGATCTTACAGTATTTCTAAAATAGCTTTACAACTTTTGAACATTTTTAATTATTATTTAAAAATTTATTTTCTAATTTGTATAAATTTAAACGTGCTCTAGAATTCATGCGAAATTTTTGTGCCCGAAACATATTTATTATCATAAATATTAGAGAAAATAAAATAAAAGTGACCCCACGTAATGAGTCTGATGCGTTTTATCGCATTAAATAAATTATTGAAGAACAGAATTATAATTATTCAACTTCATAAAATAAAAGCTGGTAGTTTTTTTTTCGAATAATATAAAGACAACAGTTAAAATCTCTAACTTTCTTTCCTCGCTTTAGATTTCGCTTCTCTCTCTCTTTTTTTTCTCGCATTACAAATCTAATCATTTTTTCCTATTTTCGAGTTACTGAAATTGAATTTCATTCTTTGTTATTTAAATATATGCCACTTTCTCTTTCACATCCTTCCCAAAATTTATTTTAAAAGAATTTTAAATTAACTTAGCATCTTTTGACTAAAGATCTCTCAAAGTTTCTATGTGATTGCAACCATCATTCACAATATATGAGCTGTTAACAATGAATAATTCGAAAGAGGTTTGGAATCACGGTCACTTTATTCTGAACTTTTAACCAATTACAGTAAGATTCTCGGAATAGCGTGAGTAGCCCCATTAAAGCAAGCGTTTAGTCAATAATGCAAATTAGCCCAGAAGCTACGGTTACTAATGATGTACCTGACTTGAATTAACAATAATAGTCATCATTAATGCAACACTAGTTTTAAATTTACATGTTCATATTCCGAAAAGGAATGGTCTCTGGAGATTTGCCGATTGCAGTTTTTATTCATATCTTTACTCACTGAGCCTTTGTAATGTGAATAGTAAAAAAGAACTTCCGTAATGCAATAAGGGTTATTGTACGATTAGTTAAACATTGTTTTGGTTGGGATTAGAGTCGAAAACGCTACATTTTAATTGAAACGCTTGCGAATGGATTTCATTACTTTATTGAGGAAAATACAAGAAGGCTACCTAAGATAGGTTTGTACTGGTTTTTATCTAGAGTGACTTTTACCATTTGGAAAGGCAGCTATATCGGAAATTGACAACCGAAGGTCTTGGCCTTCTCTTCGACTCACTAGAAACCTCTCGAGAGGATTTTCGTATAGACAGATTCTAAATGCTAGCACGGTGGTTTGTAATCACAAATTTGAACTGAAAGCTCGTCATCACGTTTTACTAGCAGTATGAAATTACGTGCAATATGAAATTCATCTCCACACAGCAAAGTTATTTTTCCTTGGCTGAAAACACTATTCGGTGAAATAATAATTGAACTAAGTACAGGAAAATTAATTGAAAACTATATGAATTGTCTTTATTCAAACAAAATCTTTATCTTGGAGATTATTGCATGCGAATTTATATTTAATAAAAGATGTCTTAAATTCGCTTGACAATTTAAAATCAGCAAATATTTTTCTGCTTAAACTTAAAACTTCTTTTGTATTATATCATGCAACTACTTAATTTAGAAGCATAATATATGCCGCTGAAGAATGAAAACATTTCGAAACCCTCCTCCAGAAGAATTCGTTTATTTTTAAACAAATGAAAATAGATCTGATACCTTTATCTTCTTAATTTTAAAACTGTAAAATGAAGTTATCTGAACTACTCTGAATGCATGTATTACTATATATAAAAAATGTAAAGGTTTATAGGTATCCGGCAGCTCTTGAAATTAGTATTAGAGTACATGAGAATTATAATTAAGTGGTAATTCAATAAGCTTAAGTCGAATTATAAAGAACAGAATCATGTTTTTAAAACGTAGATTCAAAAAAAGGCAATTGGCAAGTGGCGAATATGCGTGGAAATTTTCAATAGCACTTACACAAAAATAAGTCTTTGAAAAACCTAAGCACGATTAAGGTAAGCATTGAGTATTCAATATTTCTGCTAAATGTTAAGCGAAAAATTAATTTTATACATTTGCGTAATAAAAGTACAACAGCATAAAAAGTGAATTACTAATGAATCTCTTCGTTTAATGAAATGTATTATTTGGTATGAAATATGTATGACAGATCTGTATAGAATGTTCGAAGAAAGCAGAACGGACCTAATTTACTTAAGTACTGTTTGTAGATACAAATTCTGCCCTATAAAATTTCTCAAAATAAGGTAAAACACTGAGGAAGTAAGCGTTTTTCTAAGTATAAATGTAAACCTTTTGTAAATATTACGTAAATTCCAGTTAATTTCTAAAATTCCAGTTAATTTCTAAAATTCCTACCAGCAATTTATTATATCGTATAGAGACTTTAGGATATTTTGGAAGCAGGAGACTTAAAAACTAAGCAATGCCTTTGCAGGGAATCGAACCACGGACCTATGGAATACGCGCCCAGCGTTCAGACCGCTACACTACGAAGGCATGCTAAGAAATATCTTATAACGGTACCTGCAAAAATTCAAATTAGAAAAGTGTTCACCGTGTTTATTAAATTAAATAACAAATATCACTACAAAATTGCAAGAACATTCACACTTATTATTTTCATGGTGTCAATTATATATTTAATAAAGCGTGCTGTTTCATCCAATTCGGAGCCCCTCTTCGCCCGAACAAGTAACTTTTGCTCAGAAATTCTTTTCTAAAAGTTTACAGAAATCTGCGAAATCTCATAATTAGCTCGCAATAAAAATTTATCTATGCGGGTGAATTCATTCTCGAATATCTCCACAAAGTTTATACACGAAGATATAGATATTTTTACATTTAATTGGCTAAAGCATGACCACTATTTTATTAAAAGGAATATAATGGAGAAACGAAACAAGAGCTAAGTTTTGCCTTATAAAACCGTCTCATCCTTACTGTTGAAAACGTTTCACGTAATTCTTTGGCTTATACTGAGAAACTTTGTACTTGAACAGACATAAAAACAATGGGAAATCTAAACAATTGAAACTGCATATCCTTTTAATACAGAAGAAACCGGTTCAAAGAGTCTTTGTCTATTATTTTGAGCTTCTTAAACGTGCCTATCTGTCACTTCATATTTTCTAAAAGGAAATCTTTTGTTGAAGAACTAAGGACTTGTGAAATTATTTTAAGATATTACACACGGGAAATAAACCTTCTGTTTTGAACGGTGAATGGCGTAAAAAATAGTTTCATTACTCATCCTTTAGAAACATAATAGCTAGAATGAATCTTTTTTCTAAAAATCTCAGATTTGAAAATGAGGATAAAATAAGGAATAAAAAATTTGTAATAGTGTGGAAAATAAACTTCATATGGAGTTATTAGCATGTAAAGACTAATTTTATGCAAAATTTAGCAGTCATTTTGGCCCCATGAAAAGTTAAAGGAAATTTATTCTATTCAGCTCCAGGTTGAATGAATAGTCAAAGAGAATGGAGATTTCAGGAAGATAATCAGTCATTTATGAAGCCCTTGCCGTGAAACTCAGAAAAAGGATGTAATGATGTTAAATTCGTTGCAAATAAAAAATGTTTATGAATAGTCTGTCACTTTAAATATTTTAAACGATGTTTCTCGATGCTAATAAGTTGAAAATTAATCGTCTGTCTCAAAAGGTTTGGCTCTAATATGACAATAAAATATGAAAATATAACTGAAAAGGAAAAACAATGTGCTCTTCCAAGTTTCGAACTTTTGCAAGAGTATTATTTTAAAAAAATTACGATAAAATGAATGATTCAAATTTTTAGGCACACAGGTTTTATGCAACTATGAAGTTAATTGTATACGACCGTTTTGTTGAAAGTATATGTTACATTAAGAGTATAGAAACAAAGAACTTGTTTCAGCTATGCGACATAAAATGCCGATGCAGTTAATAACGCAGCAGTTTTCAGAGTATTTATGTTAAAATCAGGAATTGTGTTTTTGCGGGAATTAAAACGTACATCTGTTACATAAAATATACAATTATAAAGCAAACTTGTAAATAAAATGACTACATAGAAAAAAAGCATAACTTATGTGTCTACTAATAAATGGACTGTAAACCCACATAGAGTCATTAGAATTTTATTGTAGCAGGAAACATATAAAATGTGCAATACCCTCGCCAAGACTGGAATTCTAGACCATCCAGCTGCTAACTGGACATGCTTACCAATTACACTACGAAGGCAGCAAGAAGAAAATACCTTACAACACTATCATTTAAAAATGTCTTTACGCCACCTCAAGTAAAGTGTTGGTAATAAAGTAGCTAAAGACATGATTGATTAACCTATCAAAGAATACGGCAATGCCACTTTGAAGCAAATGTCTCATAGATTTCTTCAAAAACTGCAGCATGAAAAGAAGATATTGAGCTAGTTTTACAGATCCTTTGCGGAGTGGTCTTGTATTTCGACCCGCTTTCAAACCAAGGCGAACTCGCTGGTTGTATAGTTGGCTTTTGGAGTTTTCGAGGTTCTCCGTGTGTGTAATGTGAATGCGATCCATTTTCCTTTGAAAAGTCTACAGATGCCCATCCTTTTCTTAAGCAGAAAACTATAGTGTGCTGTGTCATATTCAAATAACCCGTTTCCTGGGAAATGAAAATTAATGTTTCACAGACTGACCCTAAAGTCAGTAAATACTTACGGAAGTGTATTTGAGCAAGTTTACCATGTTTAATAACTTATCTCTGTAATTCACTTAGCACAGAAATACATAAAAAAGCCTTGTTTTAAAAAGAATTTTAATATCTGCATTTTTAGTTACAACTACATGCACTACATTATTTTCTGAAACCTTGAATTTCCAGTTCTGCTTCTGAACTATCATTCTCATAGATCAGCATCATGATGACCTGTTAGAGAGGAAAATTATTCTTAAAATAAGAAAAGTAAGAAAGGCAAGCTTTACAAGAAAGGCAAGCATTGCATTTTATGGCATTCAAACCGGATGAAGCGTCACTACATGATGCTTCGTTCTTATTCATAACTTATCGTGAAAGTAGAGTTATAAGCCGTCACTTTCAGTATAAATAGTCATCTAGATCTCCATTCTTTAATCATAGGGGTATCTGAGATACAGAGATTTTCTTGTTGTTCTGGCAGTGTTAACGACATCTATAAATAAATGATCTTAAATAAATGCTTGTTTATACTGTTTCATAAAATTCTCAAGCAATGTTTGGTAATGATGGCGCTTCCTTCATTATTTATTTCTAGTATTTTACTCTCTGCTATAAATGAAGCGACATCTGATGGATATGATTGCAAGTGTAATATTTAAGAAATATTTTTATTAAACATAGGTTTCCATATGTTGCTTCAATTAAACGAAACACGAAACGACGACTTACACAGCGAAATATGTCAGATTTGGACGGCCCACTTTGAGCCCAGATGTTATTGGAGAACATATGTATGTGTTAGGCACGGAGTCTTAAACGTGACATTAACACAAATTGAAAGCAATATAGCTTTGTTCAAGAATCAAGGTTGGAGGCTGTGCAATTAAAGTTTGCTTGCTCATCAGAAATAGTGGAAAATTTAGAAATCTAGGAAAAGCTTTGTGTAAAGCAATTATAAATCAAGGCAACTAAACAATATTTCACTTGCTTACAGTACGTTTCTAAAACCTTTTTTATTACTATATAGAAATTTATTTTCAATTTCCATTTAAACTTTTGACGCAAACTGTATACAAACTTTTCTTATTAACATTACTAATTGTTTTAATTTGCATAGTCTAATCGTTCAAAACAGGTTTAACTTTAATGGGTAAATTACGGATTTATTAATCTGTATGGTCTCGTTTAGATTTTAGCCAGTTAATGACTTTCCTATTCTCCTCATTTCTCATTTTCCTACACAATGTAAATATCTGTATCACATGATATTCAAATGAGGTAGAAAGAAGATACTAGTTAAAGGAAGGTTTTAGAGAATAGAATCAGAGAGTGTTTTGCCTCCTGAAGGCTAAGTTGCTAATTTCGATTCTTCTGAGAGCAGTACTTTTGCAGCGTTATGTTATTCTCGCTACTAGGCTTGTGCCACTTGCGTGTTACTTGAACTGTGTAGTCGATAGATTAACTTATATTTACTTATATTAACTTATATTAAGTCAATTCTTTAGCTTTGATTAAAGCTATGATTTCTGGCTATATTTGCAAGCACGAATGATGCCGTCTGTTAACTTTTATTTTGAGTGAAATAAAAGGTTCTTTACTCCCTTTCTCAGTCTCTGTGCTACCTGACAAGACATAGTGATAATTCACGTAAAGTCCTACTCGTTTCATGCATTTTATGTTCTAAAGAAAAAGAAACATTAAAAATCATTACTTATATTTATTTCGCTCTAACGTGCAACGATATCTCCTTGGCTGAATAGATGCCTTCTTATATATTTTTATTATTATTTTATCACATTAGACAATTTATAAATTATTTATATGATTTCTATGAAAACCTTTGCACTGTTAATGTGATTTCTTCCGTTGGTGGTATAAGCAGTATTAATGTTGCTGGTATAATCCTTTTTGTGCCATTTTTATGCTTTTCTTTGTCCTTTTATTTTGGAGTTCATTATTTTGTAACATATAAGTGTGTGTAAGGAGTAAAGGCTAGAATTGGAAAGAATATCAGTGTAACGGCAGTTTTTAGTTAGTTCATTACTTTAGGAATAGCATAAGTAAATGGATTGCTAGGTGATAGGCATATGTAACTGACGCAAACTGCGTGTGCAGTGGATTTCAACCTATGTAAAATTACATACATAAAATTTCACATCATTATACAGAAGAGAGAATTTTAACTTTAAAGCTGGAATTTAAATTAAAGGATTTTAAGATTTTCCTCTAGAATTTGCTATTATTGTGTCGTATTAATGGTTATTTAAAGTTTTGAAAGGAATACTATTAGACAATGGATTTCATTCTTACGTTTCACTGTTTGAGTTAATACATGAAAGCACTACGCAGTAGGTAATACGTGAAAATGATCAATTAAAGAATTTTTCTCAAGAGAAATATAAAGATAAATATGCAATTGTTTTGGGACCAAAATAAATGAAAAATTTCGTGTTATAAATTAAAATCAAAATTTTATCTTGCATCATGGCAATCAAATCATTTTCGATGGAGATTCTAAAGAGATACTTTATATAGTGTTGGTTTCTCAGCATCTTGATTATCAGAATTATTCGAATTAGGGAAGTGGACTTGTGTGGTTTTTCGTGTGTATTGTTTTGATTAATTGATTAGCATTTTCCGCTTTCAAACTGCTTCAGTGATTATAAATCTAGTTTCAAACTGCTTAAGTGATGTCAGATTTATTAAGATATGCTAGGAATGCAGCTCGGCATATTATTCAAGGGACGTCATACTTAATCATGCGTTTTATTATAAGAATTATTATCCCTTGTTGAAAGCTCTCTACATTCATACTACCATTAACTCAACCTTCAAGTTCAAAATTAGAACCAAAGCATTTGACTACTTGTCTCATATAACAGCTCATATCTCATCTTTTATGCGTGGCTGAAATACCTTTCCCTACGCTTCAGAACACAATACTTTACAAGTACGCGATTCCTACTAGTACATATAACTGATATTAAATTCGCGCTAGCGGTGGGCAAGACCGCTGAATGCTGGAAGTTCGCTCCAGCAAACGGGCTGACTAGATGACTGGTTTATATGGTTTTTCCCCCACGTGTAAAGTAAATTCGAGTCAAAAAGACATGACTTTCCCCCTAAAAGTAGATAATCCTCGTGTGCTTTGTGGTCTTCTTTTAACCTAACCTAACTTATTAAATTTGTTATACGAAATACTTATGGTACAAAAAGACAAATCTACTTTAAATTTATCCTTTTTTTATTGCATTGTATCATCTTCATTATACTTTATGTAGAGGAAGGTATTCAAAATCATCATCGTATTAAAATGCTTTAATTATTGATTTATGTTTAACGTTTCAACGTCTTTCAGATTTTCTTTTTTTAATGAGCATCTGGAGCATTTTTCAAATGTTTCAATCAATTTGATAACTGTTCTATCGTTGTTTCCTCTGCTTCCCTGACTGCAAAGAACAGGCCGATTTTCAATTTTTAGTGTTTCTTGTTACATATTTAGTACCATTCATTTGAATTCTGACTGTCTTTAGATGACAGCTTCTCAGTCATTATTTTACTTTTATTCCAGAAGATTTATCTTTTGGTAATTCTAACGGCCATAATGCTAATTGCTTGCTTATGTGTATATATTGTTACGAATTTTGCGTATGGTTTTAAGAAATAGCATTAGATTTTGCGTAATGTAACATGAAATGCTTGAAAAGCGAAGCTCTGCCGAAAAAATAAGATTACAAGTATAAGTCTATTTAACATTGAGGCTATCTTGCTAAACTGTAGAGATATCGACAAGATGGTGATTGTTTTGGCAACTAATTTTTGCCAACAAATTTGGCGTGAAATTGCCAAAAGTCGTCAAAATTGCCGAATTTTCGGTACGGTCATTGTATAATTGTAATTGTTACTGTAACTGAATAATTTTAATTGATCTCTATATGTAACTGTAACTGTATCCGACTCTTATATGTAACTGTAACAGCATATGTCTTCCAGTTGTTTCGAAAAATGGAAAGTATTAGAAATTTCTCGTCCCTTGGGGTAAACTATATTAGACCAGAGAGAGCATCAGGTCTCAGCTTTTAGTTCAGTGTTGCAGTACTGAGACCTCCGTACGAGCTTCGCTCTTCAGCTGCGCTTTGCAGTGCGTTGTGTTTAACGTTCGTATTATTTGAAGTAGTAAATACTGACTGTGCTCTGTCATACTGAGAAGATCTGTACTAGTGCTTTCGTAAAAAGTTAGACCTGTAAAGTGTTTCTTTTGGGAAAATACATTTTATCAAGCTGACTTTGGTTCTGTATGCATTCAATCCAGTATGAACCCGTATGCACGCAACAATATAAATCTTAATTTCTTAGAATCTAATGATTTTGTGGCCTTACAATTGGATAACTTTATGGTTTATATTAGCGATAGAGAAGGTTTATATTAGGGGTAGTAGTCTGGGTAATTGGAAAACATACTTCTGGAATCAGAGTAATAATATTATAATTACTGTGTTAAATGTGCTTTAGTTTTGTAATATCTAATATATAAAAAATTATGCATAACTTTTTTCTGTTGTGAGGCTTTGCTTATTTATTTCTGTCTCAGCTGTGTAATAGACGCATATACGGACTCAGGCAGGCTGTGTAATGACCTACTTATTTCATCCTTAGTAAATTACATTAGTATCAAAAACGTTCAAGAAGTAGAAAGAAAATAAGTATAAATTATCTGGAATTTAGTTCACAGGGGAATATTTAATTAAAATAATTTACAGCGCTTTCATAAAAAAATGAATTATAAATTAATCCGGCAAGTTAAACATTACCATTCAGAAATGGCGAAACTTATTAGTCATAAGTTTTTTTAACCATTTTAGTTTTTATGCGGACTAAAAACAGTTCTAAAATTAAAATTATTTTTTACTTGCAAAGAAAGTATGATTAACCATACTGGGCCTTTGATCAGAAATAATTATGAGCTACTAAAAAAATGGCAATCTCTATCTTTTTTAAGTATGCTGAAATTAGACTCTTGTTGCACACGTTTACTCGCATAACTTTGCTTAAAATGAAAGAATGCTTGCCAAAATAAGAGCGTTACTTAAATCTTTTAATGTCAGCATATTCAACAGTGTATAGACTGGGTCAATCAGTTGTCTCTTTGCATTTAAATGTTTAAACATCATGCGTTGTAGAAGAATGTTGTTTCCTTGGAAGATATTTCTTTGAATTAAGCATTTTAAACCTCTTCCTTTCATCACTTAGAATGAAAGTTCGCCTTCATAAAATAGAATTTTACCCCTCAACTTTCCCATACAACCCTTCAAAGAAGAAATTACTTACTGAATGAGCTTACGTTATTCGATAAATTATCTCATGCTTGGTATCTTAAAAATAAGAAATGAAGACGATCCAAATAATTTCATTTCAGTCCATTTTTTAAAACAGCGTCCTCGAGCAACCTATTTTATTCTACTAAACATTTGACGGAAATGCATGGGAAATAAAGTCAATATTGATCATTTTATCCCTTAGAAAGAAGCGTGACTCAGCTAATCAATTAAGCAATTGGGTAGTAATCCTTTAACTATACGTAGCTTAGTTGTAAGCATTAAACAAGACGCCATAATCAATAGCATCAGCTTATGTGGGCCTTTTGTGTTTTAACACTCCTGAAATAAATTTCGACATTTTCTTTCATTTGAAGCCAAGGGGATTCATCCGCCCCGCTGTGTCTGCTGAGTGTTTAAAATAACCGACTCAAGCCATTCTTAGTAGCTTAGATCTTTATACGACGTCCTTCAGAATCTTATTATTTCCCCTCAGTATTAAGCTTTTAATGCCCTTCTCTCTCTTTTTTTTCCAGCGAATAGTCGAAGCGACAAAGATTAGCAATGATTTCTTCGCTTCAGATATATGGAAGATAAAAGGTCTGAGAAATATAAAAGTTTGCAAAGGCGCGAGCTTTTAATTTAATTAATTAATTATAAACTGTAAATTTAAAGATTAATATAACTGTAAAAGGTTTTTCGTGGAATGAGCAAAATCTTTTTAGTTATTTGTTATACAATTTTCAGAAACTGTTGCTTTCGCCTGCTATTAGCCCTTTGTACTCGAAAGATGGCCCTCGGTCGTCAAACAGTGTCTAACTTTTAAGTGTAAGTGTATTTTTGTTGCCTTCCCGAGAGCAGAGGATTTATTATCTGTTGTTAATATTAGATCGATTAGCTGCCAAAGGTTTGCTTAAAATTTACGTCAAGTTACAAAACCAGTTATAAATTATTTCTCCTGCCTTCTTAGCATGCCTTCGTGGTGTATTGATCAGCACACTCGGTGTGTATTCGAGAGGTTCGAGTCCTGGAGAGGGCATTGCAGATTTCTTCAGTTTCCTCTGATCGAAAAATTCTAATGTCTCTACAGTGGCGCCCGAACTAAAAAAGGTGGTGAGTGATGATTCTCCATCACTAGGATATGGCGACTGGATCCCTTAATCCCCAGTCACCCTTTAAAAGGGGGAGTATATAAGGTATTTCTCTCGCCTTCTTAGCATGCCTTCGTGGTGTAGTGGTCAGCACGCTCGACGCGAATTCGAGAGGTCCGTGGCTCGAGTCCTTGGAGGGCACTGCTCATTTTTCATGTCTCCTGCTTCCAAATAACCTAATATCTCTACTCAGTCAAAAAATAAATATCAAGAAGAGTTTAACATAAACTGCAGTAATTAGTTATTACATATTGCGCTTTATTACGACAAATTGTACTGAATGTCAACTATCGTAATTTGTGTTCATGGGACATTTTGAATCATGCAATTATTTTACGCTGATTATTAATTATACCACTTATGCGAATCCTTGCATAATTTCAGGCCCGGCTGGCCGTGTCTGGTCAGTAGTCTAAAGCAGAGTGACTTGTTAGGCTAAGTTATCTGAATATGGCAAAGCGCACGAAGGCTATTTGTTTAGGTGATGGATTGCCTTTGTGGAGGATTTTCTAAGGGAAACTAGCTCTTATTCACAAAATTAGAGAAATTTAATGAAAAATTAGAGAGGGGCATAGTCACGTGAGTCACGTAGTGGTCACCCACCCAAGTGAAGGCTCCAAATAATGCTGCTTGAGGTTTTCTTAAACGCATGCAGTCCTTCATGAGTTTAAAGCATATGCATAGTAAATCAGTAAAATAACACAAATTAATTCTTGAAATGAAATAGAGCGGTTTAAACATATATACATATTTACAGCACACATAGCCCAGCAGAAACTACATAGATACAAAGTACAAGTTTGATAGTCAATTAGAATGGTCATCCACCAAGGTCAGAGCTTTGAGATTTGCTGCTTGAGTTTGAATAACCGGTGCAGTCCATCTTAAGTTTAAAAAATTGCAGACGCAAGTTTTATAATACATTAGAGGGAAAATCTAGGTGGGGAAATTTTGGTTAGTACTTAGCAAATGCGCTGAGTAAGATCGCAGATTCTTGTCTTCATTGTCTTCATTAAGTACTTCATAATAAAAGATATTAAAGTAATCAAATGATCATAATCTTGTGCAGTTGTAAAAATTTTTCGTTGGTTTTTCATAGGAATTTCTTCATTGGTTCAGGTTTCAAATCGTCATGAAGAAGGTTGTGCCGAATGAAAAAAATGACAGTTTGTAATAATTCGCAGGAATCTGTTTTGCACTATTTGTAGTTTTTGCATGTCAGAGTCAGTAGTAGTAGTCCGGACAGGCAAAGAAAGCATAGGTAATAATTGGCCGAATTGTAGTCAAATAAATGTCTCTTTTTTAATCAATTTCGAAAATTTCCCAATAACAGGATAGAAACACTTGGGCACTTTAAGGCTTTGTTGGGAACACGTAGAATATAGGGAGTGAAGATTAATTTAGGGTTCTAGAGGACTCCTACGTGCTTAGCTTCTTTAACTATTGACACAGGTTCATTGAATAGTGTCAGATTGGTCTTAAGTTATATGTTATGTTTTTTCCTCCTGATAACTAAAAACTGAGATTTCTGAGCTCTGGTACAAACTTTCCAGCTTTTACACCATTCCTTAATGAAAGGTACATTTCCTTGGAACTTTTTGATCGCATGACTGATGTTTGCAGACTTTTCTTCCAAAGCAGTATCGGCTGCATAGCCTGCTATCATAGAACTATTATAATATTCCAATTTTGGAAAGTCAGCAACACAAAATAAGTAAAGCACGGACGGGCCCGATAACTAAGCCCCCGAGGGACGCTAGTTTACATGATTCTTTCGGTTGAGAGAGTATCACCCATAGAAACTCTGAATGTACGGTTAGTGATGAACGATGATCACTATGATGAGTTCACATGTAAAGCCAAGGTGTATAAGCTTAGATATAAGCCCCTCATTTCGGACGCGGTCAAAAGCTTTCGCTACATCTAGCATGAGCATAGCAACGTTAAGTTTAGAATTTAGGGCAGCTCTTGCTAATTCTGTGATCTTGAGAGTTGTTTTGGAACGGATAAATTTTCACGACTGCTCCGGAGGGAGCAAGTTAAAGTTGATAAAAATCATCAAGTTGTGTGCAATTTTTGCTAGGTTTGAGGGTGAATACGACTTTAGAAATTTTCCACTGTTTTGGAAATAAGAGATAGTCAAGCACGCATTAAAAATGCTTGTAGATTTGCAAATCACAATTTTTGGGAGATTTTTGATAGCCATTTTTGGACATTACAATTAATCCGGGGGCTTATTTTTAATTGTGTTTCTTAATAATGCTCATAAGTTCAGTGGGTGTAGTCAGGGTGATGATATGTTTCGCAGGTGGAGCATTCAAACGATCCCGTACGTAGAGGAGCGTTCATAATTCAAAAGTCAGGGTCTGATGGCCAATCGATAGGTTTTAATTGATGTTCCAAGTTATTTGTAAGGATATTTGCCTTTCCTGATTTCAGACTGCAGTAGTATTATAAATATTATTAGTATTATAAATATTAGAGAGGGCGATTACTTGAGTATATAAATTTTAAGTTTGAGAGAACTAAAGGATTCGTCTTGTAATTCCAAATTTAGTAATTTGCCCCGTCCCATTTCTTCCTTTTGCTCTTTAATTAAGTTTTTGATATTCCTATTTAGACGATTAATATTATGCTTGAGAGCGCGATCCCGGGTAAGGTGGAAGCGCTTTCGAAGCTAATTTCCCTGTATACTTAAATAACAGATATTAAAAGGCAGACAAGAGATTTTATCACGATTTGTAATGATGTCACTAGCTTTCGTTATTGCGCTCTGAATAGCCTTTGAAAGTGTTTTAACTGTAGTATCAATTCTATGGAGAGTTACCTTATTGACACGCAAAGGATTATATTTCATAAGATTTCCGAAGAGGAGCCAATCCGCTGTAGGTTTACTCGTAGAGTTGTCAGGCTTGGATATTCCAAGAGTTCCAACGACAGGGAGATGCTCAAAGTTCATATCGTGCTTAACATCAAGAAGGATGGAGATAATAATGGTTGAAACTTTTACTGTATCAAGGATATCCGAGTGTTCCAGCCTGCTCGGACGGTGAGAGTATTCAGCAGAGCGTGAACTACTACAAGGTGGTTAGTGAGTAATTATTAAGATATTTCCATTTAGATTGCTTCGTCTAAATTCCATGCAACGTGCTTAGCGTTGAGGTCTCCAGCTGCAGTAGGATGGAGATCAGATGAGAGAAGAGAGTCCAGAATATTATCATTGGGTCCGTTAGAGGAAGAGTTATAAATTACACTAAAATAAATGTCTTTGTAAGAAGGAAGAGTGACGCATTCAGTGACTTGTTCAATGTTAGTTAAGCGAAAGTAAAGCAATAATCAGAGAAAACGCAGAGCGAGGAGAACCTTCAAGTTCGCAGTTGAGTGAACCACTTTGTAATACAGTAGCCATTATATATATATATATAATACAAAGTGGTTCACTCAACTGCGAACTTGAAGGTTCTCCTCGCAGCAATATATATATATAGACAATTTCCAATGTTTAATTTTTACAAATAATATAGAACTCAAATGCATAAACATGAAAGTGTCGGGGACGGTTACTCGGGTTAATTAGGATTTCTCTACAGTAATTGCTTTTTACTCCAAATTGAATTTACTAAAATGCTTCATAAGAATAAGTTCTTTGAGTATCATCATTGGTTCATAATCCCTTCTATTCGCGGAAATATTTGGCCTGACTAGAATTGCCGGTTTGGCTTTAACTTATAACTCGAGTAAAGACGAAACACTTTCGTATTTACGTATTTTTATCAATTATTGTTCATTGAACGGGAGTTGGTTTGTTCCCCTTGAAAAGTCGACTAATTTCCGATCAATGACAATGATTACATGTTTTTAATTTTTCCTTTTACAATTGAAATTTTATTCTTCATGATGATTTAACTCCAGTCCCCGTTAAAACATTATGCTTTCAAATTACTTCAAAACATCTTTCAAAATATAGCTTACCAGTATGGATTCACTCTTTTAAAATAATTCTACTTTAATTAAACTTAGGAGATAATATAATCGATTAATCAATACTGTTTAGGAAATAAATTATTATTAACTAACTTTGCAGCAATTGCGCAAGTAGTAATAACTTGTTTTCGCACTAAATGGATTTAAGATCATACAACATTATATATATATATATGAGTGGAGGCTTTATTGTAAAACTCCAAGAAGAAGTATTCTGTGAACTTTATTGTAGGAAGTTTTGTTCTATCTCCAGAAATATGATGAATGTGAACTTACTTCCTAGGTGGCTGTCTAGGAGCTTGAAATGACTAATCCGACTTATGAATAACTCGAATATTTAATGGAAATACGAATAGCTGCTACAAACTACAAGGTGCTTACATATGTGGCAGGTAATAGGTGAGACTATATACAAGTGAAGCAAAACTAACGTTTTTCACACATATGCATCTTTGAATACCGTCCTTTATATATACACGTCTTCAAATGCCGTCATCGTCGTCACGCTCTTACTAACGTCCTTCTGCGAATTGATTGCGCAGTTCACTCTGTCTTAGCACTCGAGATCCAAAGGTCTTTTCTCTACGGCTTGGCGGGCGCTACATCTACTCGTTGACGCATTCCCATATTATTAATAATAAACTGTATTTAACCCTTCTCACGTTTTGTTCTCCGTCTCACGAACTCTAGCGATTATTCGCTTATCAGTTCTGAAGGTTCCTTACTTTAACTGTAACTTAAAGGTACACAGGTTGGAATCTTACAACTGTGATTATAATTCAAAGAGTGAGGAATAACATGTAGCTCTTCGATAGTGTAAGACTATCTGATAAATGATATTTCAAACAGAAAATTAGTTTACAGCGGTTTTGAGTCTTCCAGTGTCGAGAGGAACGAAGCATGTTGTTCAGCACTCATTAATCAACCCCTTTTAATGTTTTAAATACTTACACCTTGACAAGTTCGGTTTGAAGCATTAAGTGGGGTCGATTAATTTATTTTTTCATTTGCTCCTTAATTTTAATGATTGCGTCAATGTTTAAACACATTTTAACATTCCTTACAGAAATTTTAAGTTTCTAACTTTGACTCTAATTTATTTTCCCTTTTAAAACGACGACATCATAAATAGGCACACAATTTTTTTTTTCCTCATCTAGGATAATTATTCAAAAAAATCTATGTATATATATATGTATATATATATATATATATATATATATATATATATATATGCTGTTCGGAATAAACCATATGCTAAAGTCAAGTAAAACCAAAAAAGCAAAGGCACAAGGGCAAACCTCAAGAAATGGGGGGGGGCAAAATATGTCAGAACTAAAAATTAAAAATGATTTTTACATTTTTCGCTGCATCGTCACCAGAGATTGGTGCAACGAAAGAACTAAGTAAATAAAACAACCTGTTTCTGAACTAACAATGACATAAATTAAAATTCAAAAATAACCTTAGAAGACCTATCAAAGAAATCTGGATAGTTATCAACCCAGTCCCTACAGGTCACACAATCTACGCTTATAACCTTTCATGCTTTCTCCGGGATTCGTGCCCGGGCCGATAGGTATGGCAGTCAGCGTCTCTAACCACTATCCCGGATGGGCGGCAGCGTGACAAGCAATTGAAAGTTATAGAGATATTTTATTCAGAATGTGATTAGGGTTCAACTTTCTGCCGAAAGATGGCTCTCTTTGTTTTATTACGAGTGCAGTAATGAGTCAGAACGTGAAGCGCGGTACAGAAGATATTGAATAGATGTATACGTGGTGCAATGCACAGTGATATACATGGTCAAAAGTGGGTTGCATAATCGCTTGGGAAAGAGAAATAAAAGGCAATACAAATTAATGTAATTTATCAAATGGCTCAAATAATTTTACCGGCGCGTAAGCTTACAGTCTTGGCTGCGAGAGCATGTAAAGACAGGATACATTTTTAGAGACAACCGGCGAAATTCTAATAGCGCAGTGCGAGTGCCAGAAACTCTCTCTCTCTCTCTGTCTGAGATTCCAAAACCACAGATTATATACTCTAAAAGCTAATTTGCATTCAGATGTGGAATACGATAAAAAGAAGTTGCAGTATAGATAAAAAATCATAGTAATTGGTTAGTTTAACATAAGCGCCTTACAAGTTCATTAACATTCGCAATAGAAACAATGAATCTTACATTTCGGTAGAATGCTGTATGTAGCTTTAATTCAGTAAGAAAAAATTCGATATTTCTGATGACGTGGATTTTAACCCAAGACATTTTGCATTCTCAGTCTACCTTAACCCACTGAGCTATCAAAGCGATCAAAGGATTTTGAGTAATTTCTGTTTAATAAGGAAGCTCGGAACTAAAGCTTTAACACCAGAACCTGCTTATGTAGGTGCTTTTACTCCATAATCTGTCTGCATATGTGTTTTGAAAATTATATAAACGTTTAAAGGTTTCTACAAAAAATATTTTGAATGGTTTAAGAATATATGTAATATAAATACATATAAATGAATGAAGAAATGCATATAAATGACTTAAATACAATAATACTTCAAGGAAGCAACTAAATAAATAGGTTTACTTTTAATGCAAAATTGAAGAACATCAATACAGCATCTTAATATGCTTTTTTAAATGTTAGATTGTACGCACATAAGACTGAAACATTTTCTTAAAGGGCATTGTGTTACAGTCAGGACCATACGGTATATTCACTAGAAAAGTCTTAGTAGCTATTTCTGGAAGTAGACTGCTTTCTCTAAGTATTCTGAATTGAAACTGAACGGTATTAAACAGCATTTAGAAATTTGATCCGGAGATAAATTTAGAACTACAGAGAAAAGGAGTAAGGAAGACTTGAAAAAAGAATACTTCTAGAGCTTTGAAGAACTGAAGTTAACTTTAAGTCTCAAATGAATTGAACTGTTTTCTTTAGGAGACGAATATAGCCAGGAGCTTTACAAAATCGTCAAGGTAAATGCTAAATGTAAAAGCACCTTTTCACTTCTGTGTAATAAGCTTTATCCTTTACATCATTGAAACGTTTAAAATGAAATTAACGTTTTTCACACTGTTAGAGTAAAGCAACGTTTTTAATTGACATAATCTCCTTGAATTTTCTTTAACATACTTATACTTTTCTTCTTTTTTACTTCCTTGTACGAAGTAAAAAGTAAGTATTGTAATCGCGAAAAGTTTCAGGCAGCATATTTCAATGAAAATATCCATTTTGACCGCTATCGAATGCAATTTAACGATGTTCTTGCGTGATATCTGTAGTAAGGACAGAATAAAATACTCTTTTCCTTCAAAAAAATTATGAAACTGCTTTAAAATTAATTCTGAAGAGAATTTTTCGTGCGTACGTACGTATCTCGCATAACTCAAAAACGAGTAGCCTCAGAACGTTGAAATTTTGTATATAGGACTGCTATAACATGTAGATGTGAACCTCGTACTTTGGTTGCAATCGGCCGCACAAAACGTATATAAGTATATTTATATATATATCTACTCTATTACCCGGCTCAGTGATCTCAGTTTCTTTACTCTTATATGCTTGTAAATTGTACATTTTTTTCTTTAAAAATTATTGAATTATCTTGTTTTTATCTTCCGGTTAAAGATTTTATGCCTTTAGTAAATCTGTGTGCAATGTTTTTAGAATTATCAGCAATTTTAAAGTTGTTTAATTGCCGCTAAGCCTGTTTTTAATGGCGGCCTTTGATGTTTACATTTGAAACAGGAGACTAGTGGATTTGTTACCAATCTAGAGAAACTTAGCTTCGCAACAACAAAGATAACGCATTCATTTATTATTGCCAATTAAATCATGCTTAATTCTTTCTGGAATTTTTTCGAGGAAATAAGCGTTTGAGATTTACTTCGTAATTTTTAAAATAGATATTTTGAGTTTTTATGTATTTTTGCCTTCTCGCGAAGTAAGAACTGAATTAATTAAATGAGAAATACTCAATCGTCTGTGAAAAACTGTTTCTTTTTTGTTTTATTTGCTTAATTTCTTTATACATAGTTCTAGCTTTATTATAGTATTTGAATAGAACACGTGGCAACGATTAGATAATTCTTTAAATAATATACATTTTGTGCATTCTGAGTTATAATATGAATGAAATATAATACTGTTAAGTAAACTTAGCGCCAGAGTGTCGCTATGGTAAACAAAGTGATTTTTTAAAAATGCATTTATTCTATTGTGGTTTATGGGCTGTCGGCGAAGTAGGTTTAATTCAATCTAATAAGTTTAAATAAAATGCAAGAAAAAATGCGTATAATTTAATATTCCGTACAAGGAAGTCATGTGGTGTACACATCAGATTTTTATTTTTATATTATCAGCAACTCCTTCTATTAAAAATCGTCTAATTTTAGATGCTAGGATTCTGGATAGCAATTACGTCACTGCAATTGTAACTGACCCATTATAAATGACTCTTGTTGTAATACACTGTAAACACCACGTAACTGAATTTAGCGTAATTGAATTATGGCTAAAATGAAACGGGGAATAAAGTGTCATTCAACTGGTGAGTCCAAAATGCAGTCATTTTCAATTTGTTTAATCCAATTTTGTCGTCGTTTGTCTATAAATAAATTATAATATAAGAGAGTTTCACTAAAAATCCCTCGAAACGGGCACCCAGTTAATCGGCAATATCAAAATAACGGCACTTTTAAAATTCTGTATTTAAATCCAAAATTCAGGCTTATGAGATAAAGGTATGGTATTGGGATGAATGGGTTAGTTATCTGAAGACTAAAATGTTGAAATCTGTGCCATGTTTCTGCCGCCCAACGTATCAAGCATTGTCCAATTGGTGAATCAAGACGTTATCCAGAATATTAATATGAACTGTCGATCTCTTTTACGTGTTCATGCGTTATTTCTGAAAGTAATGTCCACGATTTTCAAAAGTAATTCCCACTGAAGAACCCATATTTATTTTGTTTCTTTCAAAAAAAGATATGAAAAACATTACGTTGTTGTTCTGTAAATTTTGACCAATGATCACGTTCGTAGATAACGAATTGCGTCACCAAATATTTCTTGGCTTCAAAACACGTCTGGCACTCGTGTCAGATATCTTAGATTTACGTACGTATCCGAAGAAGATTATTTTTAGTGAAGACATGTACTAGGAAAGGAGAAGATGAGAAAAAGGAGTTGGACGAAGATGAAGATGGTACGCAGAGCAAGAAAATTACGTGGAAGGAAGCTGACGAAAAATTGCAGACTTTCATAAGATTTACCTAGAAAAGTTCGTATATACCAGCGCATGATATTTTGAAGTTTCATTGTATGTATACAGAGTGAATTTTTAAAACTACGGCGAGAATCTTATCAGCGAACAGTCATTCCAACTTGTATGCCCTCATACTAAGAGTATCGCAGTTTTATCTGATAATAAATAATGTAATTTAAAAATGTTATTTAATTATTTCCCTCTGAAATATAAAATGCTGTTATGTGTTTTAATGTTAATTGACCTGTATTATTTTCGATATTATTTATTTAAATTTGTCCGGTAAATCAAAACACTACTGAGGAATTTCGTATGCTGCAGTTTCTACAGATGTTATCATTAAACATGAGTAAGTAATTTCTGGAAGTATATATTCAGTTATCCGGAAATCCTCTCATCCGGAATCAGATTAGTCCCGTTGCTGTCAGTTAAATAGTATTTCACTGTATTTCAATCTCCTACCATCGGAAAACAGTAGACTCTGAAATCTGAGTCCAGGTAGCTTTCAAGGAAATGCCTATATTGATAGATTATATAGATTGACACTGTAACAAAAATAATTTCCGAAAATGAATAAACTGCTGAAAATGGTAGTATGAAACACTTGAATAAATTACGTTGAGAGATTTTCTGCCGTTCGTGTCACTAGATTAACATTGATATTAATAATATTCAAGAAGCGGATTTTTGAAAATTGAAATTTACGGTTATTTATGGTACATGATGAATTCGTTTTTTAATTTCGTAACTTTCGTTTTTTACGTAACTGCTCATGAAGTGAAATTACAGTACTATTAATTTGCATCACATATGTTTCATAATTTAAAAGATATAATTATATTCAGAAATAAAAATATAAAACAGTTTTGGAAGCAAGCAATGCTATTTCAGCTGCATAGTTTAAATGAAAAAAAAATACAAAGAAGAAATTTTGAAGCTTATTTTCTGCAAAACAGACTAAAAATAACATCACTGTAGAAAATAAAGTACACAAAATTGAGCCATTTTCATTTCTTGTGAAAACGATACTGATCATCGGTTATCTAGAAAAAAAAAGCATATTATACGAAATGGTTCCTTGTCCATTAGGATAACGGAGTCTTAAAGTATTACTAAAATTAGATACGTTCAAAAACACATTTTAGAGAAAAATTCGCACAAATATAACATTATTAACGAAAATATTATATACAAAAATGAGCCATTTCCATTATTTGCGAAAATTATGCTGACCAAGAGCTACACGAAAAATAAATGTGTAGCATTAAATGGGTCCGTTCTCAATATTCTGGATAAACGAAGTTCTATTGTATTGCTTTAAATATAAAAAGACACATTATTATAATGCAAAATTCATATACATATGAAACTCTGAACAAAAAACTGACTAGAAGTCTTAAACACTGCTTTTAATTTACAAATTTATTTAAAACATACTTACAGTTGAGAAATTTTCTTTATGCAGTTTATTCCAAGTAATGTTCTCAGTTGTATTTTTTTCCTCTAACAAATAATTTTACAGCAATTTATGTGTGAGAGTTATGATTAAATGTAAAATACATATTTCACAATTTTTTGTTTCATGAGGATTTTGTGCAAAGTTGAAATTTGGGAAAATAGTTTGTACTGCACAAATACTATATATCTTTTCATCTTTTTAGCCTTCTTAAAAGCAAAATTCATTTTTGACTGCAATTAAAGTGGCAAACGTTGGTCAGGAGATTCTTAACTATTAAAATTTGTAGATTGATAACTGCAAGGCGCATTAAACTCTCAATAGAACAACAGCATTGAAGGAAGAAATATTTGTTCAGTCAACGCAACGTGCTGTAAATGTGGTTCGCCTTTTTCTTTGACGACAAGTTAATTTGCATGTTTTAGACAGACTGAACAAGGCTTGAAAAGTAGAAAAGAGGTAGCCTGGAAAAACAGGCAAATTTTAATCCAGAACTGAAAACAAAACCTCTACGACAGGGGTTCTATACCAGGGGAATATTTCATAGTTTCAGGAAGGAATGCGCTCAGCCTTTTGTTTACATGTTAAGTATTTAATTTTATTTTATGAATATAAAAAATCTACATCTACTTTTATTCATATTTTCATATTTATTAACATTTTCTTTAATTTTCCTTGTTTAATTTATAAAACACGTTAAAAAGTATTTCTAAGCTTAAATAAATGATTATTTTTTTAATTTTATTATGGGGGAGGATTTCCAAAATTCCTAGCAACAATAAAAAGCCTGCATGGAGCAAAAATCATTTTAGAACCCTTACACTACAAAAACACTAAAGAAGCATACGAAAATATCATGGCTGGCTTTATGGATCATCATTAAGCATTTTCATCTCTACTTTTAAAATCCTACACATTTTCCACTCACATACAGAAATACTTGATATTTTGCATAAATATGTATGATTTCTGAGGATTATGTATCAAATTTAATAGATTTTAGTTTCAGTTTTTTTTCTTCGGTGGGCACTTGCCTTTCTAGCATTGACCACTCCTAACGCCGAAAGTTGTAGCCATTTTATCCTAGATACATCTTATAGGCGGTCACCGTTACCTCCTATGAGGGAAAAATTTACATCCATGGTTTTCCGGGATTCGAACCCGTACCCTTCGGTATCGCAGTCGGCTGGCTTCCCTAACCACCATCTGGGCGGCGGTTCCCAAATTTAATAAATATATTACGGTTGTGCTTTAGAATTATAGCTAATTGTGTGTTTTAATATTGATGAGCAAAAGTAGTTCTGTAAAAATTCCAAAGTACGCAAAGCGTTTGAAACAAACTTCATTTCTTCTTAAATATTGACCTTACACTAGTGTTTTCAACCACAGGATGTTTCAAAATAATGTACAGAATTTTATGAGAACAGTTTCAGCTCAAGATATAGAGAAGTTTACTCACATAAAAGTAGAAAACTTTGCATATTTAAATTATTAAAGCGTGGCAAACATGCAAGCATGTTACTAATGAATTATATACTCTCCAGAACCCATATGAAAAGTTAAATTTTGTATTTACAAATACTTTCCTCCTTTCCAGTGCTGAAACTGATCTGATAAAATTTTCCATCTCATATTGATAATTTTTATGATTAGAATTTCATATCTATAATCATTGTTTAGGGAAAACAATCTGTAGGAATCTGTCTTTTTATGAACATTATGTAAATGTATGGACAAAGTAGTAAGTGAGGATTGTTACGCATAATAACATACTAATTAATAACACTGTCCATAAGATTTATAAAGCAATACAGTATGAGGATTACTAGAAGCTAATATTCTTCTAAATTGATAAAAAAAATTTAAAATGCAAATTAGATAGCTCTAACTAAATTTATGCCTTTCTATATGTAGGAATAAAAGATTTATTATTGAATACAGCCATTAAGTACTCACAAGAAGATTCTCTTGGAATAATTTCAGGTATAAGCCAATTTCTGGTAATGTTTTTTTAAATAAATTCTTTTATAGGCATAAGCCATCTGAACCATATTTACCAATTGACTTTTAAGTCCACGCCTAAGATAAGAACGATTTTATGTATGTTTTTAATCCTGTGAATTTTTTTTTATTTTATAGCATTATTGAATTTTTTATTTATGAAATTCTTTACCCGTTTTAAATTGCGAGTTTAAACATCAAACCAATGTGACACTTTGAAGGCGATGTACTTTTATAAAGCTGATTCAAAACCAGCCTCTAATTATAGCAGAGTAGCAGACAATGCTTTTCCTTGACATTGTGATACAAACATCTAACAAAACTCTATGAATATCAGAAAGAAGACTGACAACTAATGATAAAAACAGTCCATAGGAAAGAGAAAAAAAGAGAAAAATATTTTTAAAAAAGAGGAGCAAACAATTGAGATTTAACCTGAATGGAATAGACGTATATGTTAAACTGAGTCTTTTGATATGCATTCAAAGTGATTTCTGTCATTTCTTAAAAGGCCTTGAAAGTATGTAATTATCTCAACATTGCTGGGCCTAACATTATCAGATAAAAATGACGATGATCCAAACTCTCAATGTGTGGAAGATAATGAAGTGTGTCCGAGCCGGTGGAAAAGAAGCTATGAATAGCTATTTCAATACTGTTCAATTAAAAGCAGTAATTATCGCCCTAATTGCGAACCTGTAGTCTTTTGTTACACGTCTTTTCAGCTACTACATCATCTTTAATGGACAAGATAAATCTTGGCTTTGATGCATAAATTTATTCTATCGGAGCAAGTATAGCATAGTCCCTTATATATGATAATACAGTTTTGGAGGTATTTTAAATTAAAAAATGGACTTGCATTAACATGGCGTCAGTTATAAGAATTTAATATGTGAAAGATATTTCAAAAGAGAGATAATTTAAATGGTCTGACTATCATACTTTAAGATAAAAGTAAATAAATATATTTTCTCGCTTAATGTTATGTTAAAGAAGATGCCAGCATGATTTTGAAAACAATAACTTAAAGAGGAAGAAGAAGGGAAAATGTAAAACCGTCTTTATTCGAACCATTAACTATTATTTACGTCTTTCTCCCTTAGGCACACGGAAGGGACGGATGGCTTCGTAGATGACTTTCTAAGGTAAACTGACTCGTATGTAAACGCATTACACATGGGAAAAACCACGAAAGCGCCAATGCAGCCAGCCCGTTTGCGAAATTCGAGCCTCGGACCGAACTACCAGTGTTCAGCGACTTTACCGCTCGGCCACTGGTGGGCCCTTATTCGGACTATTGCGGTAAACATTTGAGTATACATTATTCATGTCAGAGATACAGATTTATACATCTACTCTTTTTTTTTTCAAATTGATTAATATTTTAATGGTTTCGGGAACGTTAATGTGAAATGGCTACTTTTGGAAAAAAATATTTAGGTGCAAGACTTCAAGGTATGGAAAAATATGTGTACGTGAGATAAGTAAGTTTGCATTTTCCGAAATAGTAAGATTTTTTTCAGAGAAAAATTTGCCAAGAAATATATTTGTATAAAAATATCTGAAAAGTTTCGATTAAGCCTGAGACTCAAAATTACATCTTCTGTGGAAAGGTGATAGCTAGCTTCTGATAATTCCTTTTTTAAGTACAGGAAATTAACCATCTACTTGACTTTAATAGTAATCTGATTGTGACTTCAGAGTCAACCTTTTTCAATTTGGGGGGGGGGGGGGCATGTATCGATTATGTGCAACATTGGCAGGAACCTTGCATTATCCTTAGTTGTTGTTATTTTTTTTAATTATTTTTAGTCAGGCATTACTTGCTTTTCAACTTTTACGGTAAGTTAAACTCAGAGCCACTTCACTAAAAAGCGGGTAGGCTACGCTGTTTATCAAAGCCAGTAGACAACTTCTATTAACTTTAACTTGTGTTTATGAATTGAAGCAAAGCGTCGTTCCTTTGAACTTGAGCTTGACCCGAAATCTTTTCAATTTTGATATGCAGTACTATTTTCCTCAATTCGCTTTAATTTTAAGGTACAAATGCTATTCGTGCTTGAACATTTCTTGCAGTTATTTTTTTCCTTCTCAAATAAGTAATAGCCCTATCAGCAGCCGAGCGGTTAAAGAATTATATTCATTATTATTATTGAATATTGACTATTCGACCCGGGTTCGAAACCAGGTAAACGGGTTGACTGGGTGGTTGATTTTTGTGGTGTTTCCGTGAATATAAGCCTGTTTCCAATAGAAAGTCCTCCGCGAGGGCATTCCTTATCTTAGGTAGATAGTCATCATTTGCTTTGCCATATTCAAACAATCAACCAAGTAACTTAAATAAGAAATTATATATTGATATTAGTAACGTCTGCAACTTAGTGTTGCCACATCTGCATCTCTTTACGCCACGATACCGGAGCATTAATCCTTCACATGGCTTTGTAACTGTTACACATTCACCCAAAATGTTAACATTAATGCTACTAATATTTTAACCTTGCAGATACTTACTAAACATTAAAAGACAGACTTCATCATTAAATAGTTTTCTTACATAGGAAAAAAATGAGGTGAAATAATGAAATAAAAATCCTGATAAATATTAAAATTAGAAAAATAATACTGCTAAATAAAAATTGTTCGAGCCATACGTTGCAAATAGTTAATTCAATTACAAAGTTGTGCGCAAAATCTTCTGTTATAATTTTTTAAAAACATCACAAATGTTAAGTCGATTATTTAAAATATGTAAAGCTATACGAAAGCTTACCTTCATCTTGCAAATCGTTACAAATTTTTTTTTTCCATTTTAGTATCTTCCATATAATTAAAGCCTGAAGATGAAAACTGCTCTAAATAGAGGCTTATTCTTTTCATCCGAGAACAGGAATTGGGACGAATTAAACAGGGTTCAGTTTAACAGAGTTATGGATGTTTATGGACTACTAAGTTGAGAAATATAGTATTTCATTTGAAGTCTCAAATCATTTAGAATTCTTCAACGTCTGTTACTCTTCTCCATAATATCTCTACATTTACTTCTCAATATATTTGATTCTTCGAATTATTTACACATTGTAGTATGTATATGAACAACGAATTTACATATTATTGCTTTTCTTAAATACAGTTCGTCTCTGTTAAATATTTTAATTTAATCAAACATGATTTATTTTGTTAGTTGCCAAATTTACCTGTTTTTTCAGTTTTGGACATTAGTTTAATATATTCTATCCTTCCCTAAGGTGCGTTTTCGCGGTGTAATTGGAAGCATGTCCGGCTAGTACATGGGAAATCCAGAGTTCGAACTTTGGCAAAGATATAATTAATTTTTCACTGCTCCTGCATCTCAAAAAATTTTAAATCATCTCTTCAGTGGCGATAAAACTAAAAAAAGGCGAAAGACGAGGATGATTCGTCATCACCCAATATTTGTCGATTGCGTTTCCCCCAGTTTCCCTTTAAGTGGAGGAGAGTGTAAAGTGTTTTCTACCTCCTAACCGTTGCTCCACGTGGTGTAATCAGAAAACACGTTCAGCTAGCAATCGGAAGGAAAGGATTTAAAAGCCCAGAAGGACCTGCATAATTTTCATGTCATTGCATAAACTTCCGTTTAAAAATAAAATGCCTTATTGGTCTTTACATCATTACTGTGCTCTTCGAGATTTGATTTTTGATAACGGAAAGAGTTGGGTGGGCCTTTCTTAAAATTATTTTCCCAAACAGCAACATAAAAGGTCAGCCAGGCTGTACTAGAAAGTACTCTACGAAAGTTGCCTCTCAAATCTTATAAACTTGATTATTTCTTCAGTATAAGAATACTAATTTTATACTGAAGACAGTATGAGAATAATCGGAAATTATCCCTTTCTTCTATAAGCACTCTCCTACTGTAAGTGGTTAGCATGTCCAGCCAGCAACTGGGAGATTCCTGGTTTGAATCTCAGGGAGTGCACAGTTGATTGTTTATATTTCTCGTCCCAAAAATAAAATCTATTGATTGATGCTGTTATATGAAATAGGTTTCAGTAACATTATAACCTTTTTCCTCTAAAACTGGTGATAAACGTGATTATGGATGTAATTCCCAAAACATTTTATTAAGGGCTAAAAATTAGCGAAAGGGCGTAAGTATTCCTCAGTTATTATATAATTTAATAACAGAAAGGGAGATATGCATTTATTTTGTGCAATAAATAAACGCTAAATACTTATATAATTTATCCTCACTTTGATTGTCTTAATCAAACCGACCATAGGAAGGTAAGTACAGAAGACAAAGTAGTTTTAATCTAACTTAATACTACCTATGTATATATTATAAAATAATAAATTCAAAGATAATGTTTTTTAAAATTATATTAAACAACTATTTGTTATTACAATAAAAGAACATCGTGCGTTTCTGTATTTAAAATCTGAAAAATCTTAACGGTTTGAAAGTTAAGAAAACCCTAAAAACTTGAGCTATTTAAAATATACATTTTAAATCGCGGAGGAACCTAGTGAACAGCTAAGCGAATAATCGCAACGAAGACTTAAACTCGAGAAGGCTAATTACCCTTTATTGTTCAAAAATAAGAGTGTAAAGTTGGCTCCTTTCTCAGCAAAGCCACCACTTGGGCTTGAACTCGATAAGAAATAAGACTTAACTAATGCTTAACTAAAGAGATATAGCCGAAGCTAGGAAAATTTAAGAGGTGGCCACTAAATATCGAATAAGCTAGCAAAGCTAACAAGGGCCTGTAATACGACCAAGCGTAGTAACAGCTTAGAGAGTCGTAGTCAAAAGCCAAACGCGCGCTAGTCAGAAACTCTGAGGTTCTCTCTCTCAAAGTCATAAGTCATCACTTTAGTAAGTGATGTACGATCAAGCGGTCTTTACCACTCTATATTTGTCTCCTCCAGATAATCCTGAATAAGAAAATAAGAATCCAAAATTTTGGAACTCACTTATGCACCATTCGTGCTGTAGTCTTCGATAAAGGCAATTGTAGTAGATTAGCAATATAGCAATTACAATGGCAGTTAGCATATCCCTTTAGCATAGCTTTGCATATTGCACACTTTGAGCGCTACGGATGTAGCGCTCAAAGCCTACTTCTATGGCATTTCATCGGAGACTGAATATCGCCGTGTAGAAGGTTAGTAGAATATTTTAAACATATTAACCTACAATGATCAAAGTCTATACCCGCTTTGACCGCTAGTCCTTATCCTGTTTGCCAAGAATTATAATAAAAGGAATAAGTAAATAAAAAAATAAAACTGAAGAATAAAATATTTACACTATGTACAATGGTCACCACAATTAGTTGTGATGGATCGTTCTTGGTCTTTTGAACCTCTGTATCACAGTGTAGTCATTATTATAGGGCATTCAATTTCTCTTTAGCACGATTTGAATTGAGGGAGTTACACATAATAGCGGTATCATCCGCATAACATGCAAAAATCGTGCTTGGGATATTAGGCATATCATTGATGTATAAATTGAATAAAATAGGAGGAATTAAACTTCCTTGCGGTAGTCTTGTGAGGATAAATTTTTTAGCTGAAAAAGTATTCTTAATCTTCCTTTAGAAGGATCTGCTGTCCAGATAATTTGCGTGGAAGATGATCGTTTCTGTAGGAAGCTGGTAATTTATGAGTTTGACAAGGAGACTCTCTCAAAGTCAGCGGAACTTTGACTTAAATACTACTCTTACTCATTTGCATTAAACGCGATTCTAAACACACATTCTGGTTGGAAGTTGTAAGCTGAAACTTGGTAAGGACAGAAAAATAGCTTTAACTAAAATTAACTGTTAGAAACTTAGGATAAACCTTACAAAATCTCTAATGAAAGGTTTTCATGCTATAACATAATTATTACATTTTAGCTTTCAATATAACTGTCCTCATTTCACTATTTAGCTATAAATACAATATATACATATATGCATACGTTGTTGTTGTTGTTGCTAATGTTCACTTGTCTGACCTATAGTCAGCCCAAGCCCACGAAATGCGTCGTGGCAAGGAGAGCAAGTTTACGCCTGTCGTTGGCAACAGTTTTGAGTACCTTACAGGTGACAGTGAGACCCGGGGGGGGCGGGTCCGAAGGTTTCCCACATCTCTTCGCCTACCACCAACCTCTCGAGAGGACTTTCCGCTAGCCGTATATTTAGAGTGCCTCCATGCCGTTCGGACACTATACATTTACAAACATCCACGACTTCACCGGTATTCGATCCCGGGCCCTTCGGCCCGTCAGCGATGCAGTCAGCGATGGTAACCACTCACTGTACCAGCTGGGCAGCATAAGCATTCTTACATACATGCATCTATATTTCTCTGAAAATTATTCCAGAACTGCATTTTTTACCATTGTACATATTGACTCGTTGACTCGTATACTCGTTGAATATAGTACTAAAAGCTTTAAGAAGTATATTTTCTGTTATTTTATTAGGCATATATCCCTCGAGTTGCTTTACTTCAATTATTTAGCCTTACTTAAAACCTGTTACTGGCAACGCCGTTTAAATATCTCACGAAAAAAATTCATGAAATGGATTATTTCGCTACAGCAATTCATTTAGGTTATCTGTCTAGGGGATAGGGAGTCTTCGTAGAAGTATTTTGAAAGGAAGCTCGACCTTATTTACGTTACGGATTTTTTATTTTATTTACCTTATCCCCTTTTAGAAATTTTTTCCCATTTGTTTCTAAAATTTATTTCTTAATATCCGGCGACCCATATTTTGGATTTTTACTGCATTTTAAATATATTATACGTTTTTTAAGAATCGTATTGCTCTTTTGTTATTACCAGAGCCTGATTAGAGCAAACTTTGGTCATAGACACAATATTCTTTCGGGCTCCTCGACAGCTGATTCCGCAGCTTTTACGAAGGAAAAAAATTTTTTTTGCAAGCATAAGTTGGCCTAACGTTTATATAGCCTGAAGCCATAAACTAGGCTTTCAGAATGACTCAAGCTGACATAATTGGCATTCAAAGTCTAAGTACTGTTTTACCATAAAACCCAAAGAAAACAAAAGGCGATATACTTTACATAATAATATAAAATGTAATAAGTTGAGACATTAATTTTATTCTAGAGAAATTAAGTCACCACCTGTTAGTAGAATAAAAGCATGTTCCGATTTTGTATATTCGAAACTTTTAGTCTTAAAAAATAGAAATTATTGAGAACTATAAAGACTTAAGTTATGACGTAATCGCACGTTCATTTCAACTCTTACATTAGAGATTGCATTTCTCACCTGATTTACAACCGAAATATTACTCTCTAAATTAAAATATTGCACTACTTACTGCGTTATTAATAGCTATTCGATCGATCTCTGTAATTAAAAATCAAAGTAATTAGAATCACGACGGCGCTGATTTTCCCGGCGCTGAGCATCGGCAATCAATTTTGTCTCTCTAGTAGGGCGGAAAGAATCAATTCGTTCTTAGACAAAATTGCTTCATTCTGTAGTATACGGTGTTTCAGGGTTTAGGGAAATTAAGGAAATAATTATATTTATATATATACAGTGATCCAGGAGTTAGAGCCAGAACAAAGATGATGAAATTGAGGAACTTGCCTCATATGAATAACTAAAAGGGACATCAACTTAACTGTAAAAATTCAGAAATTCATTTTAAGAAAGAAATTAAGATTGTCAGCTTTCCACTTTGAGAGTTAATAAACATGACTGATTGATGTGTCTCAACTTTGAAACACATAAAGAAAGTGCTTCTTTATCATTTTTTTAAAGTTTTAAAGCGTCATATTTTAAGTAGCTAAATTTTATGAACACTATTTATGATAACTTATTGCATTCTTGATACTTTTTCCAGTTTCTGTGCTATATGATTGGCCGTCTGATTTCCATCAATCATCTTTTTGTAGCTAACCTTGTGATTATTTCACCCTTCTTACTGCGTGTCTTTATGACGTAATTGGAAGCACAACCGGTTAGCGTTAGGAGCTCTAATCCTGGCAATAGCATGCGAATTTCTCAACTTTTCTGACTTCGGAAAGATAAAAAAAAACGACTCTACAAGTGGTGTCCGAATAAAAAGGTACTGGACAATAGTCCGTCACCATCAGCATTTGACGAATGGATTTTCTCCTCCCCAATCGCCCTTTGAGTAGGGAAAACAGTGAGGTATTTTCGACAGCAGAATGCTTTATGAGGTTTCTCTTCCTTCCCTCTACTGCGTGCCTCCGTGCTGTAAGTGAGAGGCACGTCCGGCGTAGCATCGCAAGATCCGGAATTATTAGAGTGCGAACGAGAGTACTGGGCATTTTTCATGTTTACTTCTCCAATTAAACCTAATGACTCTATACTCGATTAAAATAGTGCTTCTCAGTTTAAGTTTCGACGCAGAATAGTGTAAACATAATAAACAGCAAAATCATTTAAATACGACTCAATTGATTTACTTCATTGACTTACCGCAGTCAGGTTTTCTTTATATATATTTCATATCACTGGCTTCTACTTATTCCTAAAACAGAAGTCAAGAAGTATTTTATATTATAAGCAATAAAACTCAATTAAGAGAAGAATTATATAATAAAAGTACTGCGCTTTCATATGCCTTAACTGAATATGGATGAAGTGGGGATGATCGATGTTTTTTTCAGTATAACGGACAAAATTCTACCAGCATAAGGCATTAGAATAAAGGATATCTAAAAAATGACAAGAGCAGTATTATCAGGGGTTTTTTTTTCTACATTTTTTTCGCATAAATCTCTGCTTGCTCGTTTTACCATTATAAATTTGGTTAGTTTTGTTCTTTTGTATCCATATTTAATTTTCTTCAGATTTTATGAGCGGTTTCATTTACGACTATTCCCGTGCAAGCCCTATAGTTGTTGTTACAAGGATTTAACGTATCGGAAACTGGGTTTAATTTTTTGCTAAAACTGGAATGTAAAAAGATAAGGACGTCTCTCGGCGTAAAATGATCCAACGTTTCCTTTTCTGAGTTGTACTGCTGTTGTAATAAAACAGAAAAAGAAATTTTTGGTAAGAAAGAAATAAAAAAGAAAGTTAAAAATTTTTAATTTTGTTGAAGAATAATTAGAACAAATGTTATGACTAATTCCAAGGTAACTGGTGTTAAGATTGCAAAAACGCCAATGTATATCAATCCTAATAATTCAGAAAAACATATTTCTAATACTGGTAATAAATAAACATTGCTATATTAAAAAATAGTAGTGTTCTTTATTTATGCATTTGTTTCAGTTGAAATTAAATTCAAAAAAATATTTTCTAATTATCGGTACTAACTGAGGTTCATAAATAACTGTAATCAAAGACTACTTTTCTCTCCCGTAACCAAGTAAATAAGTCCACTGAATATAAGTAATTCGATCAAAAGAGCGTGTTTCATGGGTGCTTTCGTGTTTTTTTTTACACGTGTAAGTGAACACAAGCCAGTCTGTTTTATAAAGTACTCCATGTAAGCATTCTTTCCATTAAGAAGACAACCCTCAACCACCTTTCGTTATTAAAATCAGTTAACCAAACCAAATCGATGTCATCATTTAGTATGAAAATGCTTTCGGCAGATTTATCCATCCCAGCAATAGTGTACTCTTTAAAACAGTATTTTAGTTTCTTATTCTAAATACAATGATATAATAGTCATAATCTAGATACAATGACAAAATAATCATACGTATATGGCCTAATTTAAATTACGAATTTTTGTTCTTAGCTCTATTTATTTCTATATTTTGTTCTTCCAACTGTCTCAATAGATGAATAAACGAAGTGACAGTTAAAAGAGTGAGGAACAATCTAATTTTCACGGTATCTTGTTGAGAGCTATATTTTGAATTTTTATGTATTTATAATGTTTGAAAAATTACGTAGCCTCTAGCATCCATCTGTCTTAAGGAACTTTTCACTCAGAATTCGTCAATAATATTCTTCTTCTCTAGCTAGCTATCTCAATGAAAAGTTTCTTTTTATCAATTTCAAATTTATAGGTTTATAGGTTTGATTTATAGTTCTGAATTAAAAAATTATTATTTTAAAGTTCATGAAGTTACTCTGTTGCCATTTCGTAAATTAATACTTGCATTCCGCTTGATAGTGCACGTTTTAAATACTTTTTTTCAAAATCGTGAGTCACATTTTTGTCTGCTGATCTTCCTTACGGTATACAACAATTCCTTCTTTCTTATAATGATAGAAATGTATAAACCTTTACAGAGTATGGTGATTTTAAAAATCGATTTTTAATCCTTGTTAGGATTCCCAAAGAAAGTAAAAAAAATTAATTTTAAGATTTTCATCTTTTCTATCAAAAGTGATTGATTTGTTTTCTTCCATAATCATGAAACTCCAAAGGCTATTAGAATCATTTTGCTCAGTATTATCATCTCTTCTTTCACATACTGGAGTTTACTAATTTATTAGGAGAACATAAAAATATTGTGAAGAATTATTAATGAAATTTATTTTTTATTTTTACATGAAAAGTATAACGACTGAAAATTAAAAAGGAAGATTGCACAAAGTGATTCATTCGACAGTATCGATTAACTGGGGCGTTTATTCTTCTTCAAGATAAAAGGCTCTAGACTGATGTTATTTTCTGCTAAGGAAGTGAAAAAATTGTGGTTGCATGGCATATGATAAAAAGTTACAATGAAAGAAGTTTCAGCATGTAGTTTCAATCATTGTAAATTATCCTCCTCCACGAGTTGATCGACATCACTGATGCCATATTGCGTTCAGAGGCCTTTGAAATAGTTGTTTCCGAAGAGCAATATATTAAATTGGATTACTTAATTTTGGCAAAGCATTCCAGGTTTCACTAACCTCCAAGCCAGTTATGACGGATAGTACCCCTGATACCACCAGCCAGGAAACTTCCCTGCAATACAATTTTCATCTTTTGAGCTGATTCGACAGTTAATAGCAAGAAAAGCAGTTTATTTTGTTATTATGTTTATGTTTGTTTGTTAATATTTATTATTGAGATTATGGCAAAGCATTTTAGGGCTATCTGCCTAAGATGAGGAATGTGGTCGCAGAGGCCTATCTAAGAGAAACTGGCTCGTATACATTTTACACACGGGGGGGGGGAATCTTCGAAAACGCCCATGCACCCAGTCCGTTTGCCTGAAATCGAGCCCACGTCAGAACTGCCAGTGTTCAGCGACTTTACCACTCGGCTGTTGGTGGGCACGAAAGATCAGCTGGAATCAAATGGCAATCTTAAAAGTACTATATAAAATACGTAATTTCATTTTAATGCATTCACAGATAAGTTAGCTTTAAACATTGGCAAGAATATGTAGTCATAAATTCACGTTATAGGAGTAAATATTTGCTTACACTTCGCTTAAGATTTGTGAAACTGGTATTCTATAATTATTTGCTTACAGAAGCTTAGCAGTTATTTACAAAGTTTACACAAATAAAAATTATGCTAATAAAACAATTAAATGATATCATACAGGTGCCTTATTAATGACTTGAGTGCTTAAGATGTAGGGGTTTATATTAATAGCTCAGTTATATTATCATTTCGTCTTTACTTTCAGATCTCCTTTCTTCAGTTCGTATCAGGATGCAATTATGTGTATAAGCTCCAATTCGTAAGTTCGAGAGAGAACTTTTGCCAGCCATCGCTGGCCAGTCACTGTATTTCTTCTCCCTGTTACTGATTTGATTATTGGATTTTAATTTGCAAGCTCTAATTGTTTCGTAAATACATTGAGGCCCGAGAAAAAGTTTAGTGAAACTTATTGTTACTTTGTATTTAATATCTTAATCTGACTTCAACTTTGTTCTGAAATTCCCACAGGTTACGGAGAATTGGATTTTTTCTGTTATCAATTTTATGCAAACATCAGGCTGACGTGATAATAGAAATTTTCTTTATACCTCGCTCAAACTCATCCATCTGAGTGTGTGGTTACTCTACTCAAAAGTTACTGAGGAGGAATATGTTAGTTGTAACTTCTATGTAGTTGTAGGAGTTGATAGCTAAAATAGTGTGGAACCGTACAAATAGTTATTTACAGAAATAATAGAAAAGAATAGTATCTGAGTTAAGGCCACTTAAACACCATAGAAATAATTAATTGCAAACATGTTATTTGTAGTTTATATTTTATTAGTAGCTGTTAGCAGATATAATAATCGCAAATAGCTCATTTTATGCAGTGATGCTGATACATTATAACTGAACAGAAGTTGTTGTAGTTCAAACATAAGTAAATTCTGTTCACACATTCTAAGCAACAGAACTCTACTACGTTATTGGTAGCCTACGGCGTCAAGAAAATCACTGGCTCTCAAGGTACAAAACGAGTATTTTAAGGTTTCTGTTACTCATTAACCTGCAACGTTTGGTGTATCCAATGGCAAAGAATATCGGCGATCTCCTGCTTTTCATTCTTTACCAACAACTTCACAAGAGACCTTTTGAATTGTCAGACCTAAGTGCCCCATTCCGCGAAAACATTGTATTCATCAGATGGAGTCGCGGAAAAATAATGAATGAATTTCAGACTGAAAATATAATTTAACAATATCGCTTTGAGAATAATATTATTTAAAATCTAAACGTCAGACCTATTCCCAATTTCAGCAGTACTTTTCCCATTTTTATAATTAAAATTATACATAATTTTTGTGTGCTTTGTTGAAAGTAAATACACCTGTTAATGCCAGATTTTAATAAATAAGTTAAAAGTATACTTAAAAATGCTATTAGGCATCTTCCCTTCATCAAATAAAAATTTCATTTTGCTAATAGCAAAAGATGTGATATTTCTTTAGCACCTAAACTTGTTTATTAGAAAATAATAACGACAAAAATTTTTTTACGCAATCGTTTCAAAAATGAATGCATCTTGAACATCAAATATATTTAAAGAGGAAGTTTTCAAAATCGCTGATGTTTGACAGGTCGAAAATAAAATTTTCCCTTTTTTAGTATCTATTGATATTTGTCACGCTTTTATAAATCGCACTTTGAGTATTTCGCAGGAATGAGGAATGGGAGAAGCGAAATGGAAACTATTTCTCTGTCATTCTGATTTATTGCTTCTCCGCTTGCCGATTTGTCCAAGCGTTTGTCACTCGAGTGTGAGAGATTTTCCTGGCATCGAACGCTTTTTTAAAGGTTTATTTCTTCCTACCATTTGGATATGATTATAATTTTAAATTCATGGAAAGAGATGAATATATAATAAACAACATTCACAAATGAAGAACAACTTCATAAGATTTTGGTACATGAGAGACATACGAATTTGTTCTTAGGTTTAAGAAACCAATAGAGTTTGAATTGTTTGTTGTTGTTGGGCTTAATCTCGCTTGACTGATATCAGAGCAAGTTCAGGAAATTCATTGTGGCAAGGAGGCAAGATTGCGTTTGTCGTTGGCAAGAGCCTTGGGCATCATGCAGTTGGCAGTACGATTTTGCTCAGTCCCCCCCCACCAGTTTTGAAGAAAGCCATCCCGGGTGGCGAGTGCGAGGGCCTCTCACCTCTCTTCCCCTGTCCCCAAACTCTCGAGAGGACATTAGGCTCTCCGCATATTTAAAGCGCCCCATGCCTCACATACACTATACCAGAGGTTGAGAAAATGCTGCGAGGCCGCACGCGGCCCCCGCAAGTTTCTTGTGTGGCCTCTAGCTTTTACATTAATTAATATTAATTATATAGTTTACTACAATTTGAAAATTAATAGAATTTAATGACATGCTGCCATCTATTGAGCATAACATGAGTTAAAATGCTGCAGTGTTGCATTTCCAGCAGACGTTCATAATCTGAAATTACTATCATTCTGGTGCACTTTTCATTTTGCCACCGTCCAACAATAGAAATTCTTTTTTATTATTATTATTTTTTTGCCATAGCTCACCCCTACTTAAAATACACTGACCCTGTTACTATAGCAACCGTAACCCACCAGACACCGTGACGGTGGCTTTTCTTGAAAGACAAATAGTACCTACTTTTCTCTCTCTGCCCCTCAGCATCACCCTGTATGCTGCGGAGTTGGTGAGTTGTAGTTATTTGTGCGTGCTTGTAACAGACTCGCCTCGTATTCCTACCAAACATTGTGCAAATATAGTTATTGTTTTTCTTATTCTGAGGTTTTACTAATACATGGTTTTATTGTATTTTTAATAAGCATACTCTCTCTTAAAGATACTATTTGATAATCGTTTTTTCTCCTTCGTGTCAAATTGTAAGAGAAGAAAATTAAATCAAGAAAACAAAAAATTTATTGTAGAGTTAGTTTTGTGGAAGATAAAATGATGCGTTTATTGCGTAATACAGTTTTGACTACTTTGAAAAAAGCGAATGCAAATAAACACTATTTGACTCATAAAGAACATAAATATTTCAATTTAGAAGATGAATCTCGACAAGCTACAGCTCAAAAATTGATGAATGAAAAGCATCATCAACAAGCGTCTTTTAATGCTTTTATAAAGAAAAGTACCACTGCAGTTACTGTTACTTTCAAAATAGCACATATACTACCTGGTAAAAAGAGACACACTATTTAGTAATGTAGAAATAGTTAAAGAATGTATTATTGAAGTAGTAGGTATGTCAGATCCAGAAAAAGTTGATAAATACAATTTTCTCTTTCAAGGAGAACTGTAACAGATCGATAGCACGAATTAGCTGAAAATATGACAGAGCAACTTCGTACAATTATACAAAATGAACATATTTATTTTTTAATTGCTTTTGATGAAAGCATTGATAAAATTGACTGGGCGCAAGTTTTATATTTTATTCGTGCTATAACTAAAACTTTTCATTTTTATGAAGAGCTTCGTGCGCTAGGTACACTAACTGGAAGAACTCGTGGAGTTGACATTTTTGAAAAATTCAGAGAAATATGCGATCGCTTACAATGAAATTTCAGTAATTTACTGAGCGTCTGCAACGATGGTGCACCTTCTGTGAGAGTAAAAAGGAAGGATACGTTGCTTTGTTAAAAAAGGAGAGCTTGAAAATTTTGATATCATTTCATTGCATTTTTCATCAGCAAAATTTTGCACAAAAATAACCATTTTCCAAGACTCTCTAGCTAGAACTATTTCGATTGTCAATTATATTCGCGTAAATGCAATGCGTCATTGTAAATTTCGACATATTCTAAATTGAGACTAGGAAAGGTAACAGTGTTAATCTATAGTACAACTGCAAGATTCGCTAACTATTCAAGGACAGTTTTGTTGAAAGCTTTAACTTTACGACGACAAATTTTAAACTTTTATCAAAAACAGGCAAAACTATGGTATCTATCACATAAGGGCTTTTTGCAGAAGCATTGCACTTTTATCCGGGCTTACGGCAAAAATAAACAATTTAAATACTTGCCTGCAAAGTGAAAAAGCATATACTATATGAAATCTGGCGAAAGGTCCAAGCGTTTCGAAGAAAATAATATTTTTCAAAACATTTCTCTCTTACTCGGATATATCTGTAGTACACTTCCCGGAGCTAGCAAAAGTGTTGAATGAGCAAAAATGTAAAAATAAAACATTCGATGAATATGTAGGTGTCTTGAATTTTTTAATAGAATAATATAATGAAAGATTTTCAGATTTTGACGAGCACACTTCTGCTATGAAACTGGCATTTTAACTACATTTAGTAGATATATCCAAAGCTCCTACGGAACTACAAATGGAGTTACTTGAAATGCAGGAAGATAGCATCTTCAAATCACTTATTCGCCTTAAAAAGGATCCCATAGAAATTTGGAAAAGTGCTGTTGAATATCCATGTCTAGGAGAGCATGCACGCCGTTTACTTTCCTGCTTTGGAAGTCAACCTTTTCTCTCATGACAAAAATTAAAACTAGTATAAGAACGCAAATTACAGATGCTCGTTTAGAGGATGCACTAAGGCTGCGTGTTACGAAGCTTGATCCAAATATTCAGTTACTTTCAGGCAAGAAATAAATTCAAGTATCCCATTAAATTAAATTTTCCATCGGATTTTAACATTATTTTACACACTGTTGCTATGTTGGTTTTTAGAACTTAAAATTATTACTTTTCTGTTGCTTTTCTTTGTAATAAATTTATCGAAAAATATCTCTTCTTTATTGTTTTTATTTGAAACAGTATTTAAATGCATGTAGTTCTTTATTAAAAATATTAAAGATTAATGTTATAATAAGTTATTAGCCTTATGTGAATTTGTGTATTTTAGACTGTAAATTTTTATTTTAATAAATGACTTAACGTTGATTGGCTGTTGGACGCCCTTTCAGTTACACCACTAAGCCACTCGTCAAAGGAGAAGATTTCGTACAATACTACAAGAGCATGCCCGGGGGAATGCGGTAGTTCCGTATCACTTTATGTTTCCTTATTACATGCGTGTTTCGCATGTTATGAGTAGTTAATATTTTATGCGCATGAATTTTTTCCTCTAAAACATTCTTTCTGCATATAAATTCTATCCTTACTAGAAAAACTGCAGTGGTTATAGTATCTTCACGTTTGAAGCCCTGGCAGTCCTCAGTGTTTCAAAGGATGGGGTACAGAGGACAACTACTATACTTCTACTTTCACAGGCATTGCCTGGTTTAATGTTAAGAATGAAACTAATTTGCTGAACGGAAGTTTAAATGTTTGCCATTGCATTATTACCGTATAAGTTTTGAAAATTATCCATTGCAATTTTAGATAGGTTAGGTTATCCTTCTGTTTGATATTGATTTATTATCTACGTGCGTAAAATATGGCTGCATAATATAAAACAGATTTAGTAATATGTTTCTCCGTTTTTGAATCATTTGAGAGAGTTGAATATTCAGTTTTCGCTTGATGTATTCCATAGTTTATCCAAAAAATATTGGCATCATATCATCAATTTATTGAAGTTTTGTGGAAGTAGCTTTCATTTTTCTTATAATTCAAGGAATGTGTGCTAAAATTTGTAATCATTTCACTTATCAAGTTATAATATTAAATTTTTCACGGTTTGGGGCAACAAGAATAATTGTTTTGGTTTAATGTTATCTCGAGACTTTTTTTTTTTTTTTTTTTTTTTTTTTTTTTTTTTTTGAAAATACGGATGATATACAAATTTATGGAAATGAAAAATGGGTGAATGCTTCACCGGGCAAAACAGATAAATACACCAAATCGACTTCCATCATATATCAGACTGCTTTTCCATTAGAAACATAAATAATCGATATCCGACATCCACTTAAAACTCCCTTAGGTGGTTTGACTAAGTAATCTGAGAGAAAAGTTTTAGGCACTCATATTCCACAATACAGTGGGAAATAGTTCTAAAATAAAACCAGGGAATTATTTATGTTCCTAGAAGCTCATCTTGTAAGGATCTTAAGTTTTACTAACGTTTATTTTATTTTAAATCTTTACTATCACTTCTTATTTTCTACTTCCGGCCAGAATTATAAGCGTGAAGGTTTTTATGCAAAGTTTGTCTGGCGAACGCCAAGTATTTAAGTGTGGCCTTTTTCCCAAGCGAAAGAGAGGAAGCAGTGAGTTCGAAGCAGGCCGCTTACCTTAGAAGTTACGCAGTTGCTATTTGCCTTCCAGGCCAGAGGTTTTAATCCTCTTAATAAATTAAACGTATTGTAGTGTTCACAGTCTCTGTGCTACATACGCTTCCTGTTATTATAAGGCCAATCTTCCACGTGTGTTATTCTAAAGTTAAATTAGAGTTTAGTTTTATTTTTTATACCTTTTACGTTAGACCCCGAGTGGAGGGTCATTGTATTCCGAAGTACGGAAGTCATTGTATATAAAGAAAAATAAAGGGTTTTGTATACCCTTCGTCTGTATCCTGTCTACTTACTACAATTAGTGAACATAGCTTTAGTAAGCTCTCTGTTCCTAGTCAGGTCATTGTATGTTTCCGAAGAAGGTTAGAAGAAACACTGAACCTGATAGTGGCGCCCGACGAAGAATAACCATGGCCGAATTTCAAGAAGAACCTGTGCTGCCTGCAGAAACGGCTCAGAATCCAGAAATGCCAGCTGCCGCCCTGGAAGGATTTGGGTACATCGTCCAGACTATGCGCGCTTCGATGAAACCAGAAGCAACGTTTAATGGAAACTCACCGGTAACCAGTTTTTTGGAAAAATTGGATGACCACTTCATGCTCTACCCCGTGCATGAGTTTCAAAAAGTTACCTTAGCTACCAGCGCTTTGAGGGGCCAAGCGCTTAACTGGTTCAAATGTATCGGCAGAAGTCTCTTGGGTCAAGCAGGAAGTCCCACCTATACTTATGAAAATTTCAAGACTGCCCTACTAAAAGCCTTCCCTGTTGTAAGGGATCGGGCGAAATTAGAAACGGAACTTTTTAGCATATATCAACAAAGAATCGAAAACCTGTCGAGCTTTATTTTAAGAAAAATTCACGTTTTCAAGCTCTTGTATGGAAACCGTCGGGATCCCGAAATAATTCAAGTGATTTTGCCGAGGTTACTACCCCAAGTGCAAGACTTTATTGAATTAAGAAATCCCACTACACTGGAAAAGTTATTTGAGCTAGCAATCCAGTTTGAAAGTAGAAGAACGGCGGACGTCGAAAGAAGACGCCAATATCAACAGCGAAACCAATTTGGTACGCCAAGACTACAGCAAACTCAAGCACATGGCTACGGAGAAAAAGCGAATCAGTGGGCAAGGAAACCCGAGCATTCAAAAACACCCGGCGAACGTCGACAGTTCAATAGCAACCCAGGAAAAAAGTCTCAAGGCCAGGGGAAAAAGAAGGAAAGCACGGAAAGGAAAAATAATTTAAACTAAAACGGATTTCTGCTGACGAGAGGGTGCGGAAATCCGAAGGCGACGAAAACCCCTCTTCCTTCAAGTTAAATACAGTAATGGTGAAAAATTTGACTCTTCCGAAGATTGAAGTGTTGGTAAATAATATCCCGGCCACCGCACTCCTGGATACCGGCGCGCAGTGTTCCTGTGTGGCAGAAGTCTTTTTTAGAAAGTATTTTCGCAAATACCGCATATATAATGCGGATAATACGACAGTATTAGCGGCGCAAGGAAAAGAATGTAAGTGCGTAGGTAAAGTACCTTTATATATCCGTATCAAGGACGAACAAGTAAAGGTGATGTTTTTTATAGTAAAGAATTTGCAAGCACATTTAATCCTAGGAATAGACTTTCTTTCAGACGCACAAGCTACACTGGATTTTAATGAAGCGTCCCTTAGGCTGACAATGAAACCAGTGCGTGTAGAAAAGGTTGAACCGCCAAGGTTAAATCTTGACCACCTGCCTAATGACGAGCAAGATAGAATCCGACAAGTGGTAAGTGAATTTGCTTCCTTATTTAGTGATATTCCAGGATTTACTCAGGTTACTAACCATAGTATTGACACCGGAGATGCATTGCCGGTTCGTCAAAAACCATACCGGTATGATAAGAATAAGGAAAAAATTATAGAATGGCATATTACCGATATGCTACGTAAAAAGATCATAACGCCCATCTCAAGTAGTTATGCTAGCCCGGTGGTTTTATGTAAGAAAAATAATGATTATCCTTTGGAGCATCCAAAAAGGTGGAGATTCGCTATTGATTACCGTAAATTAAATTCCATAACGAAATATCCGGTATATCCGTTACCGATCATAGAAGAAATTTTAAGGAACATAAAATCAACCAAATTTATGATGACTTTAGACTTAACGAATGGTTATTTTCAAATAGGGGTCAGGCCTGAGGACGTGCCTAAGACTGCTTTTATAACCAAGTCTGGCACTTATGCATTTTTGCGTATGCCGTTTGGCCTTTCTGGGGCCCCAGCAACATTTCAGCGATGCATGGACATTGTGTTAAGACCTGTTCTTGGAAAGTCCACATTTATCTATTTAGACGATATCATTATTACTAGTGATAATCTCGACCAACATATACAGGATTTAAGACAGGTGTTTTCTTTATTAAATGAGGCCGGTCTAAAAGTTAATGTCGAAAAGTGCAAATTTGCAGCCCCTGAATTAAAATATTTAGGTTACAAAATATCGCAAAAAGGGATCGAGACAGATGAATCAAAAATAATCGCTGTACAAATGTATCCGACTCCAAACACGGCAAAGAAGCTCTCTTCTTTTCTAGGACTTTGTTCATATTATAGGTCCTTTATAAAAGATTTTGCGGCTATCGCTGAGCCATTGTTAAAATTAAAAAGGAAAAAGGCAAGATTCTCGTGGACGGCCGAAGCCAATAGTGCTTTCGAAAAATTAAAACAAGCATTAACGCAAGCCCCTGTGTTGAATTTTCCTGAAAAGGATGAAAATTTAGAAATTTCAGCGGATGCTTCGGATTATGCGGTAGGAGCGGTACTTTCGCAAAATCACAGCCCGTGGCATTTTTTAGCCGAACTTTAAATCAAACACAAAGAAACTATTCCGCGACCGAGAGAGAGGCACTTGCAGTTCTGTTAGCAGTGCAAAAGTTCCGAGTCTATTTTGGAAAGGCGCCGATAACAGTATATTCTGATCATGCGGCGGTAACTAGATTGTACTCAGGGAAAAATTTATCCCCAAGGTTAATAAGATGGGCACTCAAGCTGCAAGAATATAATCTGGTAATCAAGCATACCCCCGGAAAGGAAAATATCGTAGCAGATGCCCTATCACGAATTAAATTAGACGAACAGGGTAATACCGTAAAAGTTGCAATGCTTACAGCGTGTACAATAAATTCCCGAGAAACTGTAATAACAGAACTGGGTAAGGATCCTGAGTTTGGAAGTATTTATGAGTATTTGAAGGATCCTGAAAATTTTAGCCACCAAGATATTGTGGCGATAAGAAATGGTCTATTATTCTACACAAAAACTACGATTTCCAACAACGAATTTCGACCTGTTATCCCAGCTAGTCTTAGATTAAATATCCTGCAAGAGCTCCATGACAGCCCTTTAGCTTCTCATGCTGGTATTCGAAAAACTATCCAACGCGTACGCGAGGCAGTCTACTTTCCTGAACTGCAAAAGTTAACAAGGGCGTATGTCCAGTCCTGCCCAACATGTCAAGCCGTTAATTATATTAATTTCCGCCCGGCCGGGTTTCTAAATAGTATTAAATCCGAGTTTCCAAATGAAATAATTGGCATCGATTTATTGGGCCCTTTCCCAAAAAGTCAGTTAAATAAAAGTCGCTATTATCTTGTCCTTGTTATGGTTGATCATTTTAGTAAATGGACCGAAATTGTTCCCTTAAAACGAGCCTCCGCGAAATTAGTTACTGATTCTATTTTAAATAAATATATTTTAAAATACGGGGCGCCCCTAAAAGTTATATCGGATAATGGTCCTCAATTTGTAAGTAATATATTTGAAGACATGTGCCAAAAACTGGGCATACGTCATTTAAAAATGGTCCCGTATCGGCCGCAATCAAATATAGCGGAACGGGTCAACAGAAATATAGTGAAAATTATCCGTAGTTATGTTAAAAATTTTCATAAAAGCTGGGATAACTATGTCAATGAATTTGCTTTCGCCCTTAGGACCGCAAAACATGATACAACGGGAAAAACTCCTGCTGAGTTATTTCTAGGCAGAAAGATTATAACACCGTTAGATAAAGTATTTTATGTGCAACAAAGAGCCCCAGAATTTAAAATGGGTGATATAGAAAAACTAATAAAAGAAGCAAAAAAGAATACGGAAGTAGCACAAAGAAAACAGAAGTTATATTACGATCTGAAACGACGGGGAGTAACTTATAAAGTAGGGGATGAAGTACTAAAAATTAAGCATTCACTTTCTTCAGCACCAGAAGATAAAACTGCCAAATTTTTTCCACGATTTGAAGGACCATATGTTATAGAAAAAATAACTCACGCTGTTGTAGTGTTAAAGGCCAGAAATGGTGAAACTTGTTCCACAAATATTGATCAAATTAAGCCCTACTTCGATCGTAATAAAATGCAAATCTTTTCAGATCTTTTGCAGGATCCGGCACGGCAGACACCGCAGGTACAAGTTCCAGAGGTGGGAAAACGACAAGTACAAGGGCAAGCCAATGAGAGACAGAAGCAAGTGAAAAGAAAATTGCCCCGCGGAAAAATTGAAGGTAAAAAGAAAAAGAAGCCGTTCCACCGTCCAGAAAACAGAGTTCACGAACACCCCCAGAATGAAGAAGGGAGAAGGACGACGTATGTGAAGAGGACCAGGAGAAAGGACGGCAACTATAACGCGGCTTTAAAACGGAGGATCGACTCATCCGACAGAACTCTCCGCAGCAAAAGTCGCCGAACTGCGGAAGGGCCATCAGCGGCGGAGGAAAAAGTACAAGAAAAATTTGAACGGCCAACAACGAGGTCCAAGCAGGATCACGACAGAAGTTTCCCGGTTCCGCCAAGACCAGCTGCCTTCAAACGGCCAAGACCACAAGCAGAGGGGAAAAGGAAGGTGTTCAAGGGTGGCCGTACTGGTGAAAAACCGAAGCTTCCAGAGGAAAGCACTGAAGGGCGAGCCCGTACAAGAAGGAGGATAAACCAGGCTACGGTCTGCAGTACCTTTGAAGACTGGGCCCAGAAAAGGATGTCCAAATATTACAAAGATAAGTAAAATTTTATGTTACGTTGCAAACTTAAGTTAATCTTTCATTCTTACTGCAAGTGGCAGATTTCAAGAAGTTTTACCTCATGCGAGGTCTATCTTTATCGCCAAAAGGGCGAGAAATGAGTTGTGACCGATTTTCTTATTATGTTTTTCAATTACTCGCGCGTAAAACTAAAGTTGATGTATAATAGCGTTGTGTAGACTTAAATATTGTAAAAAGTTATTGTATAAATTTTATTTAAAACATTCTAGCAAGAAAGAAGTTTTAGTCTGAAAGACTTTTTGAAATGTAGTATTATTTCAATGTAGAAAGAATTGGCACTTGCTTTGAAAAGAATAGAAGTTAACAATGTACTACTAATGTATGTTTTCAAATGTGTAAAATTAACGGCATGTTGATATGTTCTTATATACATGTGTTCTGTTATTTTAAATGTTAAGAAATACCGTGATATGGTAAAAGTGAAAGTAATGTTAAAAATTTGTTATTCGTGTGACTGTAAAGACTAAATCATGGCGAATATATGTTAAAGGTTGAATGATGTAGTTAGGCTCTCTGACGCTACACTTTAGAGTTAGCCACTTTCAGAATAGTACCTCAGGGTCTAGAGTTGAAATTAGGGTGTGTTAAGAGGTCTCGTATGTTGAATTTTAACACGTTAGTGTTTTGATTGTAGGAGGAAGTGTTGAACACATAGACATAAACACATTCGTGTTTGGTGTTCTTTTACAACACATGTCAGAGAGCAAGGGGAGAGATAATTAAAATAGTCATGAATGAAATAAGAATGTTAAGAGAAGTATATTCTATATGTTATTTGCAATGTCATTGTGTAACATTTCATTAAACTAGTTTTCCTTCCAGATCTCTGGAAGGAACCAGAATTGAATAAAGCTCCTGTTTAGATGCAGTACAGATGAAAAAAAAAGATTGTTGTAGATCCTGGGAGCTGCTATTGTAACAAATTTCTTTCTTTTAAATTTTCTAGTTTCTAGCTAAGTTGTGTTTGTAAAAGGTTGGCCTCGCGTTAGATTCTAGAGCTAAAAGTTTTCAACAAGGTCGTTTTAGACCTCAGTTTCAAACTAATTAACTCTGGCGGGAAGTATGTAAGGATCTTAAGTTTTACTAACGTTTATTTTATTTTAAATCTTTACTATCACTTCTTATTTTCTACTTCCGGCCAGAATTATAAGCGTGAAGGTTTTTATGCAAAGTTTGTCTGGCGAACGCCAAGTATTTAAGTGTGGCCTTTTTGCCAAGCGAAAGAGAGGAAGCAGTGAGTTCGAAGCAGGCCGCTTACCTTAGAAGTTACGCAGTTGCTATTTGCCTTCCAGGCCAGAGGTTTTAATCCTCTTAATAAATTAAACGTATTGTAGTGTTCACAGTCTCTGTGCTACATACGCTTCCTGTTATTATAAGGCCAATCTTCCACGTGTGTTATTCTAAAGTTAAATTAGAGTTTAGTTTTATTTTTTATACCTTTTACGTTAGACCCCGAGTGGAGGGTCATTGTATTCCGAAGTACGGAAGTCATTGTATATAAAGAAAAATAAAGGGTTTTGTATACCCTTCGTCTGTATCCTGTCTACTTACTACAATTAGTGAACATAGCTTTAGTAAGCTCTCTGTTCCTAGTCAGGTCATTGTATGTTTCCGAAGAAGGTTAGAAGAAACATTGAACCTGATAATCTCGCTGATTATTGCTGTACTCAACATCAAATTCCATTGTTTACGAAAAAGAACATGCTTTTGTTCAAAAATTTCTCAGTGTGTTATATATTTTTGATAAATAACTGGGTAACAAAAGTGTTGTGTGTATGCATTTATCCTTTTTACCTATCTTATATATCTAGCTAATCTCCAGTTTGTGCTTTTATCCGTATGTATAGTATGCGTGTGTATGTGTATGGGTATTATAGTATGCGGCAAACAATACTTTCTTTATTTTATTATGCTATAAGATATTTTCTTTCTCCTTCCAGCCTGCCATCGTGGTGTAACAGTAGCACACTCGTCGCGTAATCGAGAGATCCAGTTTCAAGTCCCCAACGAGGGCATTGCTCCTTTTTCATATCTCTACTTCAAAATAACCTAATGACTCTAAAATGCTTAGTAAAATATGTAATTTTAATTTTTCATTGTTGTACTATTTTCTCTCTCTTTTCCGCATGCCTTCATAGTGTAACCGATAGCCCGCTCGACCCGTATTCGGAAATCCGGAGTTCGAATCCGGGCGGAGGCAGTGCGGATTTCTTCAGTTTCCCGACATCGAAAAAAAAATTCTAAAAGACTATTTAAGCGGCGCCCGAATTCAAAGTTGGTGGTCGATAATTCGTCACCCCAGGATTTAGAACGTTGGATATGTAAATGTCCGCTAATAGCCGAATGAATATCACCGCAGAACACTGATACGAACACGTATCAGTGTTCAGCTATGACTCGAGTTCATATCATGGAGAACGATCTGGCTTTATGGGCTTTTTCGCGGTTTTCTTCCTGTATAATGTCAATACGATACAGTTTCCTTCCTTTCAATACGATACACCATTAGGGTATCCTTTCAGAAGGCATTTCTCCCTTAATATGTTCTCTGTATACATCCATAACCTAGTCTTCTTTAACGGATATCGTCATAATCTCAGATGATGAGAGTATTTTGAGAACTTTCTCATATATTTCTTTAAATTCCTTTCTTACTAGCTCAATAAATGAAATTAATTCATTCGAAATAAAAATCAGTTTAAAATAAAATGTGGAGATTTCTTAAAAACTACAATTTAATAAGTTGAGAGTTAGAAGCTTTGAAAATAAAATACGCTGCAAAAAATACACCATCATTCAAAGCTGTCATATCGCAAAAAATAATAAAATTATAGGTGGTTTAAGTATTGCTTTTTGAGTAACATTAAAATGCGCTTTTCTTGGATTACGGCGAATTTGAACTACGACGCATAATACGCATCTTACATGCAGATTAGGAAGTGTTTTTACGTTACATAAGTGTTTTTAGGTTCTCTGACTGCAGAAAGAAAACTTTCTGATTTAATTAATTAATTAGCTCTGAAAGACAACTGCTTTATTCCAACGAAATATCTATGGATCCCGAATATTTTATAAAAGTTAATCCTTCAGTGAAACGAGAGCTCAATCTGAAATCTTTTAATCATGGTTTAGACATAAGCAGAGAAATTTTAAGTGCTTTGTAAGTCAACGCTGCGAGCAAATAGCACGCCATTTGTTATTTTCCTTTGACGCTTTACTTTCAAAATTATTCTCCGAATTTGAAAATGTGCATTAAAAAGTGCTTAAAGTATCTAAAATATTAATGGAACAATAGGTAATTTTATGTCTTTATGAAATAAATATATCATTTTTCTAAAACGAAATCCTTTTCGAGCATAGAAAACTGAATATTTCTTTTTGCTAGAGCAAAGCTATTGAAGAAGGTAAAGCTTCCTCGACAGTCCACGTTGAGCTAAAACTACACATTCACAAGTGCTTGCTTTTCAGCCCGTACTTGAAATTTTTCAATATGTATCGGTTTCTCTTATAAAACCTTACTCGAAGCCATCCCTCTTTTTTTTTGACAGACCACACTCGTATGTTTTGCGAGCCAATTATGAAGTCTTCTCAGTTTAGCATTTAAATTGAAGAAAGCTGAAGCAATATAGATATAGCCATAATTATTACCTCATAACTATAGAGTAGTTGTACAAGAAAAGAGAATGCAGGGTATTTTCTTTTGCATTAGCTCTTTGCTTTTGCAGTCTTCTTATTGCCTTTCGAACAAAAGTAGAAGTTCTGGGTTCGTTATCTGGTTACTGAATGGACTGGTTGTGGTGAGATATTGCAATTTTTTGTGTGTGATGTAAATTCGAAGTGGTTTGTCTAGGGAAGAAGCATGCATCTGTCATGTTACAAGTAATTATTCCTCCAAGACAAGACCATAAAATGAAAAAAAAATAATAAGTAAGCTCTTTCAAGCTTGATTTTTTGAATGTATTTTAACATATACTAGTCAAATAAATCTTTTTTATATTTTTGAAACAACTCGGGTTATTTACGAATCATAACCAGATCTAATATAAGTTCCTATTCTATAGCTCATAATTAAATTTTTCTTTTATTAAAAAGCTCATAATTAAATTTTTGTTTTATTAAAAAGCTCATAATTAATTCGTGACTTTTATTTGATTATTTTTATCAATAAAATGCTTTTATTTAATTTGTCACACATATGTTTTTAATTTCAGAATTTTTCAAGAATATCTTATTGTTCTCCAGACTAAAATCATCCTTTTTTTCCAAATATTATAATACCTGCTTTTCAGAAGAAATTCTGGGAACGCATAAAACAATATTTGGAATATCACCTCAGCCATAAAGAAATCAATTATCAAAATGTGCTTGAAAACAAATAGATAACATTCATATTAAAAAAAAGACACAGTGTAATATGAAACCAATTATTTCACGTTTTTAAAGTCTGATATATTTTCTGAGTTATTTATAGATTTTAACGCATAAAAAGGAATGAGTGTAAGCTTTTATTTTTAAATGAGTTGTGTATAAATAGGACAAGCTTATTTATAAATTCTCTGAACTGTAAAATTTCTCCCCAAATCCTAGAAACTCCATAAAAAAATTTCCGGGATTGAGATTCCATTTTCGTAGGTGAAAAATCGATCGTAATCTTTTGTATGTTTTATTTTATGAGCACACACGGGTTGAAATTTCTGGGAAGAAATATTTTTGTATATTATCGCGAAATAAAGGTGTATTTTATTCCCATAAATCTTTTAGCAAGAAATAGTTTAAGTCATTTTTAAGAAATGCTCTAGAAATATTTGCTTTTGCTTTAAACCTCGAAACCCATCAGTGGCCCAGCGTATATGAGGATTAAACTCTAACATATATTTGTTTCCTCTAGTTGTTAATTTCCCAGGTATGTTAAAATCCTAATAATGCACTACATTTTCTCGTGTACTCACAGTTTCTTTCGTGGACATTATGACTGACGAACGGATCAAAACTACCGAATTTTATGGAATACTTTTAATTTTCATAAAACATATGCTATATTTTATTGAGCTGGGCTTCATCTAGCCATTTCAGTCTAAAATGACATTTTTTCGCGAATGAGCTGCTTTACGCACTTGTAAGAAACTGACGATTTCCCTCCCTTTTGATCTTTAAATGCATTAATAAGCATATCATTCCGTTAATCTTAATAACTTGAGTCGATTTTTGGTGTGGAAGCTATCAGGGCGCTTATCAGGCTGCACGTCACAAAGTGTAAAAAAAATCAGTTTTCAGCAAGCGGACATGTTTTGGCAAAAACCACTGAGGACGTCACACTTCTGTAATCTAACGGGTAACAAAAGCATCTTTAAATTCCATATAACAGCTCCTTGGAGTCCTGGTGAATGCATATAAAAGGTCACCTGTCAACCAGGGAGAGATAACTGGACTCAGTCTCCTATTAAGAGTCTTTTAAACTATCGACTCTCACAGCCCCTAAAACATGAAAGTATCAAGCACTGGATTATAATGTATTCTGAATCTACCAACAGCTTGTCTGCCGTTCAAAACAAATAGTACAAGATTTCTTTAATCAGATACACTCAGTATCTTCTTCTTTCAGTTCCTGATAACAGTAAACCTTATTTGGCTGAGTATCCCTTCACTGTGGCGCTATGAGCAACGGACAACGAATGCTGTAACCAAGCGCTAACTCCAGTACTTCATCAAAATCTTATCTCCACCATCTTTATCGAATTATAGCGACCGAGATCACATCTGAAAAAATGTGACCTACCAGATGTAGATTTTCATATATATCAACGCATTACCGTATTATTTTTGTCTTTACTGTGACTTCTCCTTACATCGGCTACTACCAGGATTCAAATTAGTTGACGTATAAAGAAGCATAATTCTTGACGTTAACATAGAGTTTTCGGTAGTGACAGCTGACCTTCTCCGAGCTAATTTCATCCAGATTCTACCTTTACATGAATCTGCGGAACCAGAACAACATTTAAAATAGTATGGTGCAGTGCTCAGTTTCTCAATGTATGATATGAGAGTTTAAACTCAACTCTATCAGAAAAACTAATAGTGGTTCAAAATGCTTATTAGTGGATCAACATGCGATATGGTATGTATCAAAGGAATATTGTGTACAAAGTCCACCCACCTCAGTTTCTAGCGGGCATATCCACTTTGCTTGGTTCTAAAACGAGTCATTCTTAGAGACAATATTTTGTGAGCATGTGGTATGGTCGATGACCTGACTTTAAAAGAGATTCCGCTTTTAAGAGCTCCCTACGAAACATTATGTTTTGGGACTTATCTCACAAGTCCACGATTTTCATTGAGGCCAAGAAGCAAAAATTGAGCCTTGAAGGAAAGTCCCCCGGTGTCCTTACCTCTTCCTCCGGAGAGCATTTTCATTTCAAGTGTATTTTAAGTGCCCAAGTGCCACAAAGACACAATAAACTTACAAACATCCATACCTTCTCCGGCATTCGAATCCGGCTCCAGAACTATGGTAGCCGGCTCGACGTGAAACAATATTATCTGCCAAGTGCATAAAAGGAAATACAGAAGCTTTTCAAATTTCTGCTAAAACACCAAGTTCCTCCAATGTGATTAATATAAAACTTATTCTACACTTTATCCTATTCAAGTCTTCTCATATAAAGTTCTTTCTATATGACCTATTCTGTTAGTATTTTCTATACTATATTCTGTAACTGTGATTGTCTTTGCCTATTCAGTAACCTGTCGTGTTGCTTACTATTTTTTTACATCTTGTTATCATTCCTAATATTTGTTCTCTTATTCTAATATATTCAATCTGTTTCTTCCTTTAATTTGTACGATCAGAAAAAAAATAGTATTAGAATTTTAAAATTAATATTCGATAGTTTAATATTTTTAAGAAGTAAGGTCTAATAATTTTTCATAGAATTGGTTTGTTGAAAACACTTTTATAAAATGAATTCCCATTTTAGTTTAAAACTTAATATATTTCCTGTATCTGCATAAGCCACAAACGTCAGAAATAAATTCTTTAAATAAATACAGGGTTAATCTGAACAAGTGGGAAAAACTTTAAGAGGTGATAGAAGGCACCTACCTATACGAACAATATTTTTCATAGAATATATGGTTGGAACGCAAAGGTGAGCTTCTAGGTGGCATTGTAAATGGGATAGAAAGGGTCAGTTCTCGCACCCAACCGCATTTTCTACCGTGCATTGGCGAGAGAATGGTTGGTTATACAAACTACGAAATTTCTAGAGCGATGGATTGATCAAAGTGGTCGCAATGACCACCAAGTTCACCGGATCTGTCGTGTTTGGACTTTTTCTTAAAACCAATATGGATCTAGTCGACAGGATCGCCGTTGTTGCCTGCAATACTCGGGCAATGCTTGGTATCTTTGCAGATGTGTGTCAATCCCTAACCCGCAGATGCGATGCTGCATCTGCGGATGCTTACAGCTGGCGGAAGGTCTTTTGAGCGATTTCTTTGAGATTGTACATCAATTACATTCCTGTTAAAGAATGTGTTCTGAAGCTTCGCCTCTCATTCTTGTGTTAATTTTTAAAATGGAAAACTACCCTTTAACTTCTCACCGCTTGCGGTCTCGTCATACATTCTACGACGTATATTGCTCATATAGCTGCCTCCTATAACCCCCAAAAGTTTTACCACTTGTTCAGATTCACCCTGTGTATTTGTCTGATAATAAATAATTAAAAGTTGAAATTTGTGACAAAGCTTATTACAAAGTTGAACATATTTAGAAGGGCTGCAGTATCAAAATCATATTATCTACCAGTGTTATAAGTAATGAAAAATGATTAGGTGTTTGTATCACTGATTATAATGTATAATTATTACATTGTATAACCATGGAATCTATATTTCTATTTATGATAAGAAAACGGAGGATGTCTGAAAATAGTTTTCGTTTTATAATTATAAATAAAGATTACTATATGGAAAACGCTTTAGATTTCTTCTCTGCTTTGTCTGATAATAAATAATTAAAAGTTGAAATTTGTGAAGCTTATTACAAAGTTGAACATATTTAGAAGGGCTGCAGTATCAAATTCATATTATCTACCAGTGTTATAAGTAATGAAAAATGATTAGATGTTTGTATCATTGATTATAATGTATAATTATTACACTGTATAACCATGGAATCTATATTTCTATTTATGATAAGAAAACGGAGGATTCCTGAAAATAGTTTTCGTTTTATAATTATAAATAAAGATTACTACATGGAAAACGCTTTAGATTTCTTCTCTGTTTCAAGTCGTAAATAACGGCGAATAAATTCAGAATTTTCTGTTCACATAATCTTTCTTCGAAACAGCATCAAGCCTAGAATTTCGATCTTATTTTTAAGATACTTTCATTCTTTCTTTTCTCTTTCGCATTCGTAAGAGAGACCGGATAACCCTGACAAATCGTAATTTAAGAAACAATCTAAGGAACTTAAATTATGTTCAACTTGTTGTTCTTGGGTTTTAAAAACCGGAAAGAACCTAGGCACGGATGCAGTTTTTTTTCTTAGCTAAGTGACACAAACAGAAAGTAACGGAAGAAAACCGCTTTTCATTTAAAGCCGAGTTCGTTGGACTCGTATATCACATTTCGCCGTTGTTAAAGTATTTGTTCCGTGGAGAATGTGAATGAAGTACCAAGAAATTTCTTACTGAAATTTTGGACACTGACCGCTGGTAAATTGGAGGAGACGAAATTCGTTGAAGACATAGTCATCGAAAGATTTAACTCTCAAAACTGCGGCGTGACTGCATTAGGAAGGCTTCTTCAATTTTCTTTCCTCTTCCCATATTATGTTCCAGAAATTGTTTTATTAAACCGTAATACTTCCTGAGCAAATAGGAAGTATAATATCCCACAAAGTTTCATTTTTAACGCAGTTTTTTAAGTAATATTAACGACAAGGTTCTGTACCCAATCGTTTTTTTAATACTTTAACCAAATGTGTAAAAACGAACGAATAAAACTAAATGAGCATAGTAGCGTAGTGTTTAAATTCTGTCATAAATTAACGGTTACACATGCCGAATAAAAGTATTGCATATTAATTTACTGATTGCAGCCCCACATTTTATGCTGTAATTAGCGGAAAGAGTTCTCCCAGTCGTGTTTGCTGATGGCAGTTAGTGTTCGAATCATGGATATATCTTGAATGTTTACGTTATTTTTCTAATGTTTCCTTTGATGAAACCCAGTCGGTATAGTGGCAGTATAATCGGTATAGTTAACCGGTAACTATACCGGTTATAAACGGTAACTGCCGGTATAATGGCAGTATAACTGGTAAACCCAGCCGGTATAGTGGCAGTATAGTGGGCTGCCGCCCAGCCGGTATAGTGACTAGTAACGCTGACTGCCATACCGATGGATCAGGGGTCGAATCCCGAAATAGTATGGTTGTTTGTAAAGCGTATAGCATCTGTGTGACTATGGGGCATTCAATATACACGGCGGTTTGAAAGTCATCTCAAGAGTTTGGGGGAGGAGAAGAAGGGGGAGATCTTGGTGTTTCCGAGGTGTTCTTCCTCAAAATTTGTGAACTGTACTGTTAGTGAGGCAGGACTATACCTGTACGACTAACAGTGAAATTCTGGTGTCTCGCCTATTTTTACATATACCTTGTGATGAAACCAGGTCGGTTCAGCCATTCCCGGCGAATCACTTATTGATAAGTGTCCAGTTATTGGAGGAGACGGACATAGCTGCGGAAGGGATGGATAGACAGACTGATATCCGTAGAGATAAAAAAGGAGAAAGTTTCTCATTTGAAAAATTAAAGGCATTCCTCCCATATGTCTTTATGATGCAATGGTCAGCTTGAAGGTTCAGGTTTAATTTCCGATGATGACGCATTTGATTTTTCAAGACTCATTTTTACAAAATATTCTAATGGCTTTACAAATAAAATATAAGAAATAATACATTGAGAAATAACATGACTTAACAAGAAAGTAAGTTACACCGGACAATCACATGATAAGTGAATGAAAGTTACATTAGATAGTGTCTAATTTTGAAGACAGCAGTTAAACCTTAAAGAATGCCACGTTTAAAACCCTAATACTAAAATTAAACAATCTTGTTTATTGTCGGATAACAGAGCCTGTTATGCTTAAATAATATACCTAAACATTCAGGGATATCTCGAAACGCTAATGCATAAACTACATTAAAGGAAGGGGGGAAAACAATAAGTTGCCTTTAAATCGAAATATAAGCTCATTAAGTAGTTTCTAAATTCAACTACTCAATAAATTGAATTTGATTATAATTCTTTCCCATGAATGAAGCTAAATGATTTAAAAGTTCTTTGAGAACTTAGCTCTGTTTACATCATCGTATCGCATTCTTGACAAAAGACTAAGATTTTCTTTTCCGACTGATTAAATGTATTCACAATTATTCAGGCAGTCATAACACATAGTTATCTATTTCAATCACCAATCAAATAAACGCAAGATAAATCATTTACATTTGACGCTCCACCATTGGAATGAATCCTTCCATTTGCAAATAGTATATGAAAAGATGATAATATGCCCCTAAATTTAATTATTAACATCATAACAAAATAAACATTCTGTCAAACATTTCCGAGTATCTAGAACAGTTATTAGGCATTCAAATATATAAAAGAACAAATGCTCAGTACATGCTTTATTAATGCTACTAAGATTGATAGAAGTAAATAAATATTTTAAACTTAACGGTCTTGTATCTCTTCATAGCATAAAATAATTTTGACAAAAAGCATTCATAGAAATTTATGTCCTTAAGCTCGTAAGAGAAAATATTTCTTCGCACAAAAATGCATTTACTATTCGAGTTTTCAACAGCTTTCTGTCTATTAATAAATATTGTCTTCCATTTTATAAGCTGAAAAGGGAATAGCTATAAATAATAGACGTAAAACAATTATGAGGTTTTATTTGATCTGCCGCCCAACCGGGATAGTGGTTAGTGACTCTGACTCTCGTACCGAAGGGCCCGAGTTCGAATCCTGGAGAAGACATGGATGTTTGAGCACTCTAAATATTCGGCGAGCTGAAAGTCCTCTCTAGGGATTGTTGGTACGGGAACAGAGGTGGGAGACCCTCGGACCCGTCCTCCCGGGATGCTCTCCATCAAAACTGGGGGTGGAACTGAGCAGAGTCGTACTGTCACCTGCATGGTGTTCAAGGCTCTTGCCAAGGGCAGGCACTGTTTTGTACTTTCTGACACGATAAATTTCGTGGACTTGATCTATTCTACCTGTACCTTCACAGTTCAGAGCAGCTTCTCGTATAAAGAAACCACCGTTATCGATCAAAATGTAGTTTCTTTACCTAAATATTAAAGGATTTTGCTTTTTAATCGTGAGCCACGCCATCATGAAAAAACCATGTTTAATTGTAACAATAATACGCTCACGATGAAATTTTTTGTCTGGTTTTGGTCCGGCAAATTTTGGATATTCACTGGGAACCACATTCATCAGAAAATACATTGACGGAACATAAAGGATAGCAATAATTTGTTCAAAAAACTTAGTTAAAAAACTGAATTCACTAAATGACACTTTCATTTTCAGTGAAATTCTAAGATTTTTGGGTCCACGAGAGATTTTCCTCGTCTCAGCTGCAATATGTTTATGTTTTCGAGCAGATATTTTAGCCATCTTCATCAAACTGTCATTGGAAGATCTTTTCTATACTTTAAGCCTGCATTTTGGATTATTAGTTAAAAAATTTATTAGTCGCATTTAGTTAAAACCTTTTGTCACAATTGTTCTCGAATCCAAAATCTCGAATTTGTATGTTTTGTGCGTTTACTTACTGAAAATTCTATGTTCCTTTCCATTTTGTTTTCAAATCTATACCATAAATTAATTTTTAACCCTCTTCCTGACTAGTCGGAGTTACCTCGGGATGAGAAAATCATTACACAATGATCCCCCCCGAGTACACTCGGTATCCTCAAACGTTTAGCACACGGTTAGCTCCAGCTATAGAAGTAAATAACTCCAATTTTGATTACGAAGCATATTTTCCTTCCCCTATCAAAGCGACCGCTGGCAATCAGCGCTACAAAAGAAGTAATCACAGGAATTTTACTGTAGAATAAATGTGATCGTCTCTACTTCGGATGCTTACAATGCCTTAGAAGTTATATGGATGCTCACACCGCAGGGTTGCTGTTTAATACAATAAGCTCTCTACATCGCAGAGAAGGGGAATGCAGTGTCAGGCAAGAAACTAACAGATGACAAAGCAAACAGCGACAAAATTTTTCAAACCTGTGGTTTTTACTGTGACTGCCTACCACTGCAGAATGAAATTCATTTCGTTGAGCTACCATTTAAGCAGTTAACCCTCTGAGCTGCATGCCCTCTTTCATCCGGTGATGAAATTTTCTGCCATTTTACATCCTTTACCTTATTGCTTAAAATATTTTGCCAGCTTTTCTTTAATAGTCTAGATATCATCGCAAAGAATAGAAGTTTATGAAAATACTGAGTAAAATAAGTAATTATGAATATAGAATTAATAAATAAACTGCAAACAAAGAGTTTCATCAGAGGATTTTTTGAAAAATGATTTCTATTTAAGAACTGCATGAGGCACTTAAAATATCATCAATAATATACTGCAATGCATTTTTAACGTAAAACAATTTTGGCTTACGTCGACGATATTTTACATTGTTTTCCCAATCAAAAAAAAAAAAGCAATCGATAGAATTTCGGAAGCCTTTAAAATTAAACATTTTAAGAGAATGCATTCAATATTAACTTAAAAAACGCTTGTAAATAATATTCCTTCCAACAACTATTTTACACTTAAAATCATTCATTGAATACACGCTAGTTTTTAAAAGTCGGATGACGCCAGATATAACTCCCAAGTAGAAAATCTGAATTGTTAGTTATTAATTTTATTGTCAATACATCACAAAGTAAAAGAAGAAAATAATTTCTTTATCTTTTACAACTGTTAATAAAAATAAAATGATATGAAAAGTATAATTTTAATCAGCTTAAATAAGGCATTGAAATTTTTGTTTATGTAGTTATTTGCATAGTTATAGATTTGCTCAAAATTATAAAATAGCTTACAAATGCATAAATATAGTATATGTGTATAGCATATGTATACACTTCTGCTCAAAAAATAAGCAACAAAGACAAAACATGGAATAAAGAAAAACTATTTAACGGATATGTGTGAAATAGATCCAAGAGTTTGGTGTGGCATTACTAGACCACATATGAAACAGTAAAGAAAAGCTATACAAAACCACATGTATTACGACCATCACATCGCGAAAGACCAAATGAGTCGGAAGAATATGCAATGGAAACATCACGCTAGTAATGAGTATGATAATCTCTACCTGAAATGCATGCTTGACAATGGCGAGGGAAGCTGGCAATAATGTCGTTGATCCGTTTGTTGTGGCAGTAGCACCCGATCCTGTAGTAATGCATGTCGGAGTTCATGGCGGGTGCCTGGATGCAAACTGCTATTCGTCCTTCCAACATATTTTACAAGTGCACTAAAGGGTGCAGGTGCGGTGATCTAGCAAGCCACCGAGATGTGGAACGGTTTCACTCTCCAATTAAATCCGCACCACTCCAGCTCAATGCGGGCGAGCTTTATCGTTCATAAATATCGCGTCGGTACCTATTCCAGTGATAAAAAGACGCACAAGATTGTGTAGAATTTCGTCGCGATATAGGACAGCTATGACTGAGCCATCATTAATCAGGTAGAAGTCGATGGGGAAGTTAGTTGCTATCTCAGCCCATACAAGTAAGCATCCTGGGGGACAAAGGAACACAAACCACAGGTCCACCATGCAATCGAAGCGATAGTTTTGCGTGATATGGGCAGTCATGCAGCAACACAGAGATGCAACGCCAGCTCTACGGCGTCTTGCACATAGTACCAGGAAGCGATCGTCTGCTGTTGTGATAATCCTTATCCAGACCCACGACTTCAACAGAGGTTTTGATCCTCTGTCAATGATTCTGCAGCGTACTGATGACACTGCGATGCACACACAGCTCTCTCGCAACAGCTGATTGTCTTGCACCAGCATGCAACCTCCCGACAACTTTCCAATGCATGTCCTCATGTAAATTGTGTTTTCGGCTCATGCGTTCCGCTTTGGCTACCTCGGATTACATTTAGCTATCTCTGTTGCGAACTGACGCTAGAACTGATTCGGCATGCCCCTTTTTAAGACGATGTGGTGTGACGGTGGGATTGGGTTTTGTACTAATTTGGTTTTTTTAGTTGCATTCAGCGATGTATCATCTACTCCATATGTAAACTGTATGTTTTTTAATTCCCTTTTTACTTTCGTACCTTTTCTTTCAGCGTTTTTTGCTTTTTTTTTAGCACGAGTTTATATAAAGGGTACATCGAAGGGAATGACGAAACGAACATGCAAAGAAATGTATAAATGACTTTCAAGCATTCACCATCAGGATTTAAACATATAGTTACATTCTTAAGTAAATTATCCTTTTTAAAGCCTTTAAGTAAGTTATCCTTTACAACATCAGTTTCAATTCATTTTTTGGGAAGTTAATTTTTATCTGTTTAATTTATTGTTAATCTAATCTTTCTAATTTCAAATGAAAATTCTCTTTTTTTAGGCAATTTATGACATTAGATGCATAAAACATATAAGCATACGGTTAAAAATAATAAGAACAATTAATTAGTGTATTTAGGGGGAAATAAAATTAGAGGCATAATTTTCAGCTGCTTAAAAATGCATCTTTAGAATAGCACTTGGTTTTATTTTATTTTTGGAATATCTCAGTTAAACAAAATTAAATTTGATTATCCGATTGTTATTATTACACTTATCAACTTTCATATTTTTTTACTTTATTCAGTAAAGAGTTACTAAAAGATTTAAAGAAAAATAACGTTCCTCGATATTTTCCCTTCCGTTTAAGTTTTAGAGAAAAAAAAAGCAGTAAAAGATTTCTTAATGATTTTTTTTTTTTTTTTTTTTTTTTTTTTTGCTACATTGGTATTTAAAAATCTTTTCACCAGTTTGTTACTTTTTTTAAATACAAAATAATTTCTTAAACTTTTATCCGCCTTAAAATAAGCCGCTTAATCAACCTACGCGATAAATCACATCTATTTTCAGCCTGGGGTAGAACGACTTTCAAACAAGACCAAATAATTCTATAATATGCATTGCTTCACTTGCTTCCAAGTAATGTTAAGATATATGTTACTGCTATATATGTTATAAGACATATGTTAATCCTTAACTGCGTATTTAATTTTTAATGCAAATTCCTGTGTAACCAGCGAGTCTTAAAATAATGGTTATTCTTGTTATTTGTCATTAGACACTTATTTGCAAGAATTAAACTAATATTAGTCCAAAAGCTTACTCCCTTACTTTTGGTGAAATTTTAATAATATTGCATTATGTTAATTATTTTGCAATTTATTAAAAGATGATTACAACTGTTAACTTTTCTGCTGATGTCCTTTATGTTCTTATACAATACAAAACTGAGACTCCAAACTATTTCCATTTACATCTGCTAATGACATTATCCCGCACCATTTGCCAACATCATCATATTTCATTTTGAAGATTAGCATCATCTCATTTCATTTTTAAAATAATCACTATCCTTTCCTTTATAATTTTCTGCTTTCAGGTGAATCAAGTTAATTACCAGTTTCCCTTTTTTTTTTTTTTTTTTGCTGCATTAAGCTTGGAAGGACTATTTGTTTAGCAACTTGCTTCATTTATTATATTCATGCATCAGGTGCTCTTTGTATTTCAGAAAATTAATTACACACTTACTGTTTGTAAAGACGTGTATTGCCTGAACAGGAACAGTCTTCTTCGATGAGAATTAACAGCCGTAGTCTTAAAAAAACATTTCCGGAGTTAAATAAGTGTGTGACGTATACATGTATGGAAATAAAAAATAAAAGGTTATTACAGGGATTACATGGTAGGGCTTTAACGAATGAACTGCAAAAGAAAACGGTAAGAGTAGTAATATTTGAAAGAAATTCTTAACGTTAAGGAATAACATAATGAAAGAATAATTTTTGCCAAGTTTGAAAAACATTAAATTCGGCATCCGACGAATTCTAGCTGTCCAAGCGCCTTCCATCCAACTATATTCTTTTCTTATTTATTGTCTATCATTAAAGTATGGATTATTAATCGATATCAAATATCAAATAATTATTCTTTACTATAACACTGCAAGAATTTCCTATCAGCTTCAAATTGTTATACTCTCTACTAGTTAATATAAAAGGTTATTACAGTTACTTTAAGTGTTTGTGCTTTATTATTAGTAAGCGCTGTCAATATTTGTCCAGTTGGAAAGATCTCTGGAAAGTGTGTTTCACACCCTTAGGCAGATAGCCCTAGTGTGCTTTGCCATAAGTTGACAATCCCAAATCTATCTTTTATCCATCCATGTTCATCGGAAACTTATATTGTTTCACAAACGAAAGGATAACGGGTAACAAACGAAGAGAAGAATTGTTCCGGACATGAAAGTAAGTACTGTTACAAATTTTGTATTCAAATAGCTTATTTTTAGGTGAATTATAATTAAAACTATTGTATTTCCCCGTGCAATGTAGCGCGAGACAAATTTTAAGAGAAAGCTATGCCGGAAATGTAAAAATACAGGGCCATGTGCAATTAACATTGAGGAAATCGATATCTCGATAATTTGTATTGAAATTGAATAACTGTAATTGACCACTATGTTAGCTGTAACCATAATTCCATCTTCTTATTTCTTTCCAGTAATTTCGAGAAACATAAAGTACTAGAAATATCTCGTGACCGGTTGAGAGCTATAAAAGGCCGGAGAGAAAGCGTCTGAGTTCAGCTATTTGGTTACTGTTGTTGCGAGTTGTTTAGGTCCGCGTGAACTGAGATATAGAGTTAGCTTTCTTTTCAGATGCGCTTTGCATTGCGTTATATTTAACGTTTTCAGTAGTTTAAAGTATAACTACTGTTTATACTGCATCATATTATGAATACTTGTACAAATACCTCTGAGGAAAATTCCAGCGTTCTGACATATTTCTTTTGATAAAAAAATTATTAACTTATTATCAGACTTGTGCATTTAATCTATTACCAATCCGTATTCAACATGTTGCCAGTCAGTTTGAAATAAGGCTTAATATTAAATCCTGGTTTTGCGCAACATGTCAGATTAATAGACTATATTCCAGACGTATCCTAAGATGTCTCTCTAACTTGTTGTGTGAAGGAGTAGATTTTTAGTTGTAGCTATAAAATTTAATCGAAGCCTCATGCTTGATCAGCTAATGAATTAACTTCATTCATTTCAGAGCCAAGAACGCAGACTTTCCAGTAAGTTGCTAGAAGACTTCTGTGATGGAGACGACCACATGCCCAAAGTTCTTTGGTTTGCATTGTTTAAGCCTGGGGCCTCAAAACTCAAAGTAATATAGCTTTTAGCTGTGCTTTATCTACAGTAACTCTAAATAAGAAATATGAGTAATATTTTTAATTTGTTGTTTAATTTAATCTAGGTTTAAATAATAAATGTTGCGTTCTATATTTATTTCCTTTTGCTACTATTATTATGGGACAGATTAAATTAATAAACTGCTACTGTAACTATAGGACAAAGGGAGTTCTTACATAGAGCCAGGTCTTCTGAATGCGTTAGGTCGGGAAGAAGCTGAAGTACGAACGGCTGAATTGCAGTTTGGCAACACTAAGCCCCGTGTACGACTGCATTGTCATGTAGAGACATTAGTTATTTTGATGCAGGAGGTGTGTAAAATGTGCAGTGATCTCGCCGGAACTCGAACCTGGACCTCTCGAATACGCGTCGCGTATGCTTCCAACTACACCACTACGGCATGCAGAAAGGAGAGAGAAAATGCTGCTGGAGACCTCGTTTATTTATGGTGTGTTGTCTTATATATTTTTCCTTCGTGGCCCGTCTAGTAAGGCCATAAGATGAACTTGGGCTTGCCAGGAGGGTGGACCGCGCCATACCTAACTACCTAACTACCTTAACTACCTTATAGACATACAAAAACAATTACCTTTCTTCTAAATTTGCCACTGCATTTTTTTTTTTTTTTTTTGTGTGTGTGTGTGGCCTGTCTAAGAGGGGTAAAAAATTAGAGGAAAAAATACCTATGATCGTGGTGTTGCGTAGCAAATAATGATTAAAAACCAACCTTTCTTCATTCCCCAAAATGGTAGCCCAAATCTTCCCAGCCGTCTTCTGTGCACCGAACGTATAGAGCTTGGGATATCCATGCTTCCAGTCTTTTCATAAGTTCCATTCGCTTTTACACCATACTGTCTGGTTTCCTTTCTGGGTCACACTGGTGAATCCAGAATTCATATCTATTGCAACCAGGTTTGATTGAAAAGGCTTTTCTTGGAGTTTATCATACAGAGTAGTTCTATCAGTCCAGCTGAGAACAATCAAACCAGTTTTTCTCATTAAACGCGTCAATATCCGAGGTAGCCATCTAGCACACATCTTCTACTCACCCAGCCTTTTATGGAAGACTTTTCAATCGGCCCGGTATTGATGCCCATTTCGGTTGTAAAGGGAAAAATTGTCATTATTCCACTGCGTACCTTTTTCGTATCCTACGAACAACTTACTCGTTCCTCTGAATGATATGTAATGCTTTCGATATTTATTACTGACATTAGTTTTCGAAGCCCTATAAAAATGAACTAATAGTTGCATAAGTCCTTGCGTTCAGTTTCATACACCGGAAGAATGATGCAAACATTTCACTGCGTTTCATCATCACACAAATATTAAATCACATTTAGGTTAATAACTTATTGAACGTCCTCCATACATGAATAAAGTAGACTTTTTGATCGGACATAAAGGGAATAGTGATGCTCGAAATACGTAACAAGAAAAGAAATTGAATCTCATTTGCGGTCTGGAGGATCGAGAGACGCTATATTTCTCACTAACCACTTGATGCTAAATCCCATCGCGATATTTTGAGTTTATTTTCGATTCGGAATGAGTGTACTCCATATTAATGAACTAATCTACATTGTTACTGATAAGTACTTTTATCTATTCTCAATAATATCTTGCAGAAATTATGGGAAATCCCTAAAAATGAAAAAAAAAACAGTTTATTAAATTTTTGTGTCTATATAAATTTTAAAACTTTGAGTAATATCATGTGTTAGTATGTTTCGAATGCATCTATTTCTAAACTTGGCTGCAGTCATAAACGTGTACATCTTTCTTTTTGGACACCAGCATATTAGTTCAAATGATAGATAAATTTAGTATAATTATTAAAAATATGAAATAGATAGACGGCTCGTGCTTTTATTTTTCTCTGTCTCCTAAATAAAGGTAAAAAAATTAAATTTTCAGTGTTTTCTTTTAATTTATTCCCCCATTTAGAAACATAATACATGTTTACATGTTTTCTGCAAATATTCTCATATTCTGAAATCTGAGAAATTCTACATTATTGTATTTTTCATTCTTCATTCTCCTGTATTTGTACAGTATTAATATTATTTTCAAAGAATTCAATCAAATAAAAGAATGAAATACTTTTCCTACGAAATAAATCTTTATCTGGAATAATTTTATGAGTATTTCATAAGCGTTCATGCTTTCTTAGTTATATTTAGAATATCGCAGAATGTTGGAGTTTTTATTTCTCATTTTTTAGATCCAGTGAAGAACAATTTTCAGGTTATCGCTAACAACTGGAAAAATATTTCCCGGTGTTTGGTTTAATTTCTCTTAAATATTTAAACAGAATTTAATATTTAAACAGAATCTGCTGCAATTTGTAACTTAAGATTATTTTGAAATTTCGAATTCCAATTAAATAAACAATTTCGCAACGTATTCTTCTTAGAATGTAAGGCATATATGAAGCAATTTATTTCGAAGAACCATTATTCCGTCCGTAATACTGCTTATCGTTTTTTCATTCTTTAATTATTTCTCTTGCTTTGAAAATTAATATTGCATTCAAGAAAAATTTAAAAATCTTTATTTTAAATTAAATTTTTTGGTCAAAGGCGTATATGCTTAATTTTTCTCAGGAAATAATGACCTGAACTTATTTCAATCTATTTTGATTTTATTACAAATCTGTTCTATTCGTTAATTTAAGCATTAATCTTGATGTAGAGTCAGTAACTGAAGCCTTGATGTTCCTCTCTAGAAAATCTGACGCAATGTAGTTTTCTGTGCTTCATGTTCGTTGGAATTAGATTTGAGTTCCATTGTTAAATCAAATCTTAATTTAGCGTATTATGCTTCATGATTCCGTATTTTGGCTTTCCCGCTGCCATGATATCGAACTGAAATTTATAATTGCTCTTGGATATTCATAATCAAGTTTGAATCTTTTTAGAATTTAATCAATAGAAACTCAACTAACATTTACACAACCATATACGTATATACGCCTATGTGCGAGTGAGTGAAAAGGGAGGTTACAGGCTTTACTTCTGTAAAACACAAAGCTATATGTGTTATTCGAAATATGTTATTCGAAAAAGGGCACATGAAACATTCACATTTATACAAGGATGAGCTAGATTAAATGGCAGTAGTCGGTACCATATACCACTGCATCGACTGGTATATGGTAATAATGCTCTATCAGAACGGACATATCAATATTGTTTGCGGAAAGCATATCTAAAGCCAAAACGTTCTGGAAGACTTTTGTAACTGAAGCACGAGAACCTATTGGAAGTCAATAATATTAATAAGTTATAATAACAGAACTTTATCAAAGAAGATTTCATTATAAGACCATCCTGAAGAAGTGGATTCACGCCTTGCGATTTGTAGTAGATTTAGATGCTTGATATCACGTGATCTATTATTAAGAGATGGCAGAAAAAGATTGAACTGGTGTGTTTCAAATTTTGTCTGTCAGAATGCAATTTTGAATAAAATTGTAACTGATAATGAAATATGAGACCTCTGAAAAATTATCAAATTACATCAAACTGTTTGTAATCCAGGAAAATCTTCAGAATCCACCGTAAAGTAAGGATTATATTCACAGAACGTTGTATCAAGTGTCTCGTAGGAGTTATATTCTAGGTATTATTAGCCAAATATTAGATGATGAGTCTTCTACTTTATCTGTAGCTAGACCACCTTCGGATGTCCTGAGAGAAATGTGATGCTCGCTGTGGAATCGTTAGGAAGTAGTATTCCATCACAACAACACAAGATCCCTCACACTTATTCTTATACAGAGGGAATCACATGGGAATTTGCATGGCATATTTTCTCGGATTCACTGGATATTGTTTTAACACAGTACTATTTCTTTCGATCTTTGCATAATTTTCAAAAGGAACAGAAGTAAGAGAATGCAGAGCATCTTCACGGTAGGCTTTAAGAAATCGTCCACAACTTGTGAAAGGAATTCTGAAACACACACCTGATCAGCGTTTGAAACCTAACTGTGATTTCTTTAAACATTACATCTAAAGTAAAAACAAAAATTCACTTTAATTCCATTTTACAATTTAGAATCTCGTTATTCTTCACCTGCCTCGATGATCCACCTGAGTAACCCTTCTCAAATACTGTTTCACGCGAAAAATTGCCGCCCTAATAAATGTGCCGCATGGAGCGAATGGCCCCTCTAGCTACGCTACTGGATGGTAACAGGTTACAGAAAATATTCTATCGATTAAGATTCAATAAATGTACTCCATAACATAATGGAATTCTTTCACTGAAAAGTGGAAGAGTCGTTTTGAAAATGCCCAATAATAATAATAACGAAAAAATCTGAAAGGTTTCAGATTTTAAATTATGTTCAAAGGGGCGTTTTTTTAACGTTTTGTGTGTTACCTTTATTTATGAAACATCCTGTTCTTTCCACTTAAACCATAAAATTCAGGCCCACCAGCGGCCGAGCGGTAAAGTCACTGAACATTGGTAGTTCGGTCCGAGGTTCGAATCCCGCGAACGGGCTGGCTGCATGGGTGTTTTCGTGGTTTTCCCCATGTGTAACGTGTATACGAGCCAGTTTCCCTTAGAAAGTCCTCCACGAAGGCACCCCTCCCCTTAGGCAGATAGCCCTAGTGTGCTTTGCCCTAATTCAATACACACACACACACAGACACCATAAAATTCAGTTCAATAGCAACGTCAACAAAATAATTTTAAAATGAGCATATCTTTAGAATTTCAGATACACAGTTCCGCGCTCGCTCGAGATAAATAGGTCCCCCCCCCGGTAGAGTGTTGCTATTGCTAGCTTTTAAATCGTTGAGTTTGTTACTCAAAACTTCGTTAAAAGTTTTACAAAATAGTAAATCGATAATAAAACAAATTCCAAATTTCAAATTTTGGTCTTCCACATGCCCATATTCGTAGGAGGATTACGTCATTCAAAATTCGACTGCTCTATGTACCGTTGCTTTATCACAATGCAAGAAATATACATATATTTATGCAGATTTTTCATTATTTAATTTCTTCAAATATAATGCAAGATTCTAACATTTGGTGGCAATAGTTTGAAAAGTGAAACGGACATTTATAGTGATTCAACGCAAAATCGCAAAACGAAAACAATAGTCCTTCAGGGACAAAGCCCCTTTGGACTAATAAGGATGAAATTTTAATGGATCATGTCTGCAAATAAATTAGTTTAAAGACGTCCTTTGTTATACTTTAATTAATTAAACCATTTACAGCAGCTATTAGATTAGAGCTGTATTATTAAATATTCATTTTTATAAATTTCTATTTTCATTCCAGTTTCTTAGATACATGTCTTCTGTTCATAGTTTATTTGTTTAATATTTTATATTCAGCTTACACTGATAAAATCTTCATGTTTATTTTATAACAACTTCACAAGGATTGGATTGGATTGGATTATTTAATTATGGCAAAGCATACAAGGGCTATCTGCCTAAAGGGGGATGCCTTCGTGGAGGACTTTCTAAGGGAAACTGGCTCGTATACACGTTACACATGGGGAAAACCACGAAAACGCCCATGCAGCCAGCCCGTTCGCGGGATTCGAACCTTGGACCGAACTACCAGTGTTCAGCGTCTTTACCGCTCGGCCGCTGGTGGGCCAACTTCACAAGGCATATTTATTCTATCAGTAATTAATTTACATATTTTTGTTCTAAGATTAATGAATATTTATAATTTTTTAAAGATAACTTATTTAAGTGTTACTAATGTATGCTATTTCTATAGTTTTAATTACTGTATATTTATTCTCGTTAGCGACCTTTGACAGAAGAGATTTCGCAATTTTTTTCGGTACTTTTCCGTTTTGCCGGCGCAAACGATAAAGTCGCCAATAATGGTACAACTAATGCCAAACGGAATCTTCGCTGGTAACCTTTTACGCTTCATTTTCAAAACAAGTCGCAGCCATTTCTTATCAGATTGATTGTTTCTTTCAATACTGGCATGCAATTACATAGAATTTTTACAAGATAGTTAAATTTTATGCCCTAAACCATTCGCGGTAATTAAGTCAATTAGGATGCAATCCCACCGCTCACCGGAAGGCGAAAATATAGAAAGGCAAAATCAAGAGTTAAATTCATCAATTTTAATGGGAATGCACTAGCGAAGTAAAGCGCTGCGGTTTTACATAATTTCTGAGTAAGCTATTCGCGCGAATTGAAATAATTCTTGCATTTAAACTATTATTCCAAATTAAGATTTAATTGAAATTAATGTAGATGATTACTGAGAGAGTTAGATTTTTGTAGCGTAGTTTACGTGAAATGAGATCACTTGGGGTCACGTGATAAGAACCGGCGAATCAGGATGTTGAACCATGAAAGCGTAGTAAATTCTTAAATTAATGTATTTTTACAAATTTATTGTCTTTATTTATTGGCTTTTTACAAAATTTTAAACCATATTAAAATCAAACCATATCAAAATAAAAAATTCTTAGAACTAACATTTGTTAACGTTTTTTATGTGTATAGTGTATGCTGTCGCCAACAAAGTCTGCTTGGCGAGATTTGCGCCGGCGAAACGGAAAAGTACCTTTTTTTCATTTGAATGATATTAAGTCTATCTTACTATACAGTTATTTTACATATTACTTGCAAGTTCTCGCTGTGTTTGCAATAAAAATGTAACGTAAGGTTTAACTGACAAGAAACTTTACTTAGCTAACTAACACAACATGTACTCTTTGAAACAGTGACGCTGGACACACCTAACAAGAAACACACCGATATTTCCATCGCCGTGAGTAATCTGAAAATCTTTCTTCCGTAATATTGTGAAATCCTTCCTGCAATTTATGTCGAACATCTACAGCGTCATGAAATCTTTGCGTTGTCAGTTTTATTTTGGGAGAATTGAAAATGTCAAAAGTAAAAGTAAACTAACAGATAAAGGAAACCACAATAATTGGATTTTTTTGTTTAATGAAATAGAGAAAATATTAAAGCTAAGTGATGATGAATTTTGCTCTCTGTCACTCCTTAGGAACTCTTTTGCAGTTTCTTTTTAAGACTTTTTCAGACCTTCAGTTCGAAAGGACATTCTGTTATAATATATAACCTGTCTTAATATATCGTTTGGTTCTACTGGATCTAAATTCTCATTCATTCTACCTAAACAGAGGTGTCAAGAACATTCTTCGTGTTCTAATAATGTTCTAAACAACTGCGGATTGCACCAGTCCTTTGAAGACATATAAATTCAGAAACTGCAAAGGCAACGTGTTAACATGCAAGACCCCTTTTTATCATTGAGAATTTTTCGCGACCCCCAGGACCCCAGAATATTTACAAAACTTTTGTGGGACCCCATAAGTATTGCGCAAATCCGACACACACGTTAGTGAAACTATCAATTTTTTCACTTGTACTGTAATATACTATTGCAGGTTTAGGTCATTAACTTTAATTTCTAATTTTACGACATAGAACAATCATTGTGAAAATTTTAAATAAGTAACAGACGAAATGGCAGCGTCACGTGCAAAGCAAGTAAAATGAACGTTTAATATTATAAAAAGAATGCGTCGAAACATTTTCGTTTTTTCCTTATTTGTCTGTGTTGTCTATCTTTATCTATTTTCATATACATTGTGTAAAAAATGTTTGGTAATTGTAAAATTATTGTAATAAGTTAAAGAAATATCAATACAGCTAAAATTTTTGGCGACCTCTGCTGCAGGTCCCTCAGTTTAAGAAACTCTGTTCTGAAGCACTCATTTAAAAATTTTGCATATCACGTGTTACATGCCAACATCAAAAGTAGTTTGGAAGCTAACTAGAAAAAAATAAACATGAAGATTTTCAACATATATATGTTACTCGTGAATCAGAATAGACACCTATCGTTACTGAATGGTTGCAAATTATGTACGCAAATTATTTTAGGTCTCGCTTTATACCTGAATGATTCATGTACTATGTATCTGTATTTGAAAAGATGAACGGCTATGTTTTTAGGCGTATGAGTTAAAATTAGGATGTACATATTTTCGATAAAAGTCGAGCGAGGAAAACCTTTTTTGTAACATATCTAATAATAAGGCTTCTAGTGCTTAAAAAAACAGGGCTTTGAAAACGTAAATCTAAAGAAATAAAAACCAACAAATCTAGGATTTTACTTAAATTCAACATTTCTAGACGAAATCTCAAACATAATACAGTAATTTTTTCATAAATCTGAAATAAAAATATTTATAAAAAATAAATTTATTTTTGCATCAATAAGCTATTCAATTCTCCTAAGATTTTTTTTTAATCTACATTGTCGTCCTTTCTCTGAAAAGTGCTGTTTTATGCTAAACAGTTCTGATAAAAAGTGAAGCTCATGTTGCAATGCTGGAATGTGCTTAGAATCAATTATATTCATCTCCTGATCCGAAAGTGGAACAGCAAATGTTACGAAAATTTTACTTATTGAATAATAATGTTATACATATATTTTACCCAATATTATTTTATTAACACTTAAAGCACTATAATCTGATAACAAAACTAAATTATATATCATATTAATTAACATTCTTTAAAATTTATTTTACAGAATTACACTTTTATTTCTCAAAATACTCATTATAAAAAAATGGGTAAATTCAGGTGTGCACCACATGATTGCCACTCAACCGAAACTTCACCTATCATTCATTAATTTATGTCATCGAGACAGCTATAAAAATATGAGAGAAAAAAAATTACGGCCTCTTCTAAACTTCGATACCTCTGTATAGAAAGTGCGTAGTGGTCGAATGATGAAACAGCTAACAGAACCTCTGCCAAACACTGGATAAACGGAAGTTCCGGATGTCGAAAAAGGTATGATTTTCCGTCTCATTGCCATTGGCTCGTCATTTCTTTTTGGGATTACTTCTCTTAAAGTGTAGTATGACACCTTTCCTGTGAGATCTGCTGTCAATTTAATCAAACTCTAGCTACAACGTCATCCTTGTATCCGTTTCCAAAAGACTTTGAAAATAAAATGAGGAAAGGAGATAAATCTTATCACAATAACGCATGCTCATTATTAACTTTTTTCTCCGTTTTTGTTTCCGTTTTTAGATTTTAGATCCACGTAGTTTCGACGTATGAGAATCAGATTCTGGCGCTGATATGAAATATTCGACATTTCTCGTAATTATTCGAAAATTATTTTTTTCCTGTGTCTCTTGTATTTGGACATAGGAAACATAGACAATTCTGATTGAAGCAATTCTGATGAGGCATATGATATGAATAATATACCTTATTACCGTAGAAATGTATATAATTTATTGCTGAGTGTTAAAACTGTATTATATGACAAATACGAAGAAAACACAGAGAAATAGTAGCATTTTGTACTAAAAAGCTCTGAATAAATAAATAAGTTTTACAACTTTCTTATATCATAGCGTAGAATTATACGTTTTAGGAAAAACTATTTTCTCAACTTTGCTCCTTTGAGATTGTTGTTCAACATCATGCACTTTTCATAAAGCAAAGCATGCTATATGGAAAGGAAGGAAAGAAAGGAATCAGGGACGCAACTATCTACTGCATCTGTTGTTACCATGATTACTAGGCAAGTCGAGTAAGAAAAATGACCCTGAAGGGCGTATTCTAAAATATCACACTATAGTGGCCTAGTTAGTACGAGATTGATTCGAATTTTGGCAAACAGGCTGCTGCATGGGTATATTTTCATGGTTTTCTTCATGCTTAACGTTAATACAAAACAGGTCCCCTAAAAAATTCCTCCCTCCCAAGACCTACCTACCCTTAATCTGGCAGTTTTTGCATTTTGCTATACTCATTGAAACAACTAATATTTTTAGAATGACTATGGGAAATATAAGGTAATCTGATTTATCGTTTTCGTTTTCTTTTGAACGATATGATGCTTTCTTTTGAACGATATGATGAACGATATGAAGGAAATGCTTGATCGTACATTTTACGAGTCATAAGCTTCTGCTTTCTAATCAGCCGAACCTATTTTTTTTTTTTTTTTTTTTTTTGTTTGTTTGTTTAGCGGTGTATGACACACTCTATTGTACCAAGAAGGAAATTCTACTTCAAACGTCTATAGTTTTTCCGCTCCTGCAATCGAAGATTTTTATTATTATTATCAGTAAACAATCAGAAACTTCGGTAAACAATCAGAAGTTTATCATTGCCAATTATTTAACCTAGGCGAAGTGCACTTGCTTATATTAGTGCTGCCTTATGTATTATATTATACCAAGCAGAATGAGTGATACCATTAGTCTGAATATTTAAACTGTATTCAGTACACTTACCCAAGCATTCAGTATTTAGTTATAACGTAGTTATCTATTGCTATAAGAGCCACTTTAGTGATTTATCAGAGCCTCACATTTTCTAGAAAGACAGATCTGCTCTTTGTAGTATCAGGAAGCAGTGTCTGAATATTTTCCAGCTATTGCGATTTTAAGATTTTTGCGATCATCTTAATACGCTGGGCAGCATCAAATTATCACTTTTCATACCTATAGGTATGGCAATTTTTTGTCAACTGTTAAAGGCTTTGGTAACTGCAAAGTTTTGTTAACTGTAAACTTATTTGTCTGAGAAGCACTTATAAGGTATTTCTCCCGCCTTCTTAGCGTGCCTTCGTGGTGTAGTGGTCTGCACGCTGGGGGCGTATTCCAGAGGTCCGTGGTGCGATTCCCAGCAAAGGCGTTGCTCATTTTTCATCTCTCCTTCTCCGAAATAGCCTAATAGCTCTACATTGGCGCCCTTTAAAAGGGGGAGTATATAAGGTACTTCTCCAGCCTTCTTAGAGTGCCTTCGTGGTGTAGTGGTCTGCATGCTGGGCGCGTATTCCAGAGGTCCGAGGTTCGATTCCCGGCGAAGGCGTTGCTCATTTTTCATCTCTCCTGCTCCGAAATAACCTAATAGCTCTACATACTTACTCGAAAAGCTTGCCTTTGATAAAGCTGAAGTTATAATGGCATACGAGGTTATGAATTACTAACAGCTTTAAATGGTAAACATAAGAAACCAAAAGGATCCTTTATGTATGTTATGTGTAAAAATAACAGGAGATAAAAGACTTGTTTTATTCTTAATTACATTACGATTTGATGTGAATTTCAACTGTCATCTAAAGATATTTCAAAAGTCACCTAAAGATATTTCTTCAGATTTGTCTAAAACTGTCGCTGTTACAAATTTTAAAATTATGAATCATGTGTATATATTTCCCATGTTTGCAGAAAATATCATAAATAAACGCAGTTACAGGTATCTTTCTATAGCTATAATTATTTTTCATTGCTGCAGAGAAATGGAGAGATTTCTTTTTTATTTATAATATTTTTACTCATCCAGCTAATTATCCTGCGGTGGCCTGTAACTTTTTGTAATTAACAAGCAGAATTTAATTTAAACAAAACGCACCTTTTTGTCCCATTTAGAAAACTTATATAGCTTTAATCTTCCATACGATTCATTAAGTACCTTGAAAGTATAATTTTAATATTAGTCAACATTATTTAAACATTATGACAAATATAAGTCAACATTTTTCATGTAATTAATTTTTCAGAAAGAGGAATATTTTTGGAAAGATGCTGATATCAAAATAACGCTAAATATGCTTGAATTATTAGCTTGGTTAGTGTTACCATACCTACTCTGCAAAATACAAAACAAGCGCAATAGAATGAATATATCGGATCAAAAGACTTCTACTGAAATATGATCGAAACTTTTCATACCTACTTTTTATTACGAAACGAGCTACATAATTATAATGATTTCCGTTTATTGCAAAAACGGAAGGCAAGCACAACAATGACAATGATGCGTAAACCTACCTCATTTAAGGTACTAATATAGTATGATTTTTCCAGAACGAAAGTTTTCAGATGCGTTCATTAGGAAACCAGTATTAATGCTTTTGCTTTAGAAATAAGTTTCGTATCCTCATTGTCAGAGGGAAGAAATATAGCAATTAGGTAAAGAAGAACACTACACTTATCTGTATCATTGTCAGTGGGAAAAATGCAACACTTCAATAAATATGAACGTAGCACAATCTGCTAACATTAATTAATATGCGCAACTGTCAAACTCAGAGAAATGTAGTCCAGGAAGCCCCAGTACGTGCATAGCCTAAAAAACTTCTCTGTATACTTTCCTCATTCAGAAATTAATTTTCAGCATATGAAAAGAAAAACAATTGTCATTAAAATTATACACAGGAGATTATAACAAACATTACAGCCGAGAATTAGGAAATAAAGGTAATGAGTTTTTTTCTCATGCACTCCTTCTCATTCCCAGAAGACAAATTGAATCTAAAACAGCCGTTAAGATCTTGCTTTTATTCAAATCTCTCAAAAGGCATGGATGTAAAACTGTCTGTCCCTTCATAGAAGGTAACGGTGACCGCCTATTAGGTTCCTCCATAATAAAATGGCCGCAATTTCTGGCCAATGCAGTTATATAGGCAAGTGTCCGCCATTGGTAAAAACAATTCTGCTTTTACACTACTTTCCGATCGCAGCCAAGTGAAAGTTAGCCGAAGTAAAATTATGAATGAGCTTGGACAAAGTAAGACAGCTATCTCTACGTTGAAAATCATTGAATGTTCTAAACTCAAACAGACTTTATCGGAATATGAGATCGTAATTCTAGAGCAAAATAATTTCTATATTTTTATTTATTTTCCACAATTTGATGTTTTATACTACGACAGTTCAGAGCTCCGATGTTTTCTCCTTGCTTTCTTTTCTCCCACAATGTTTTGTACGAATATACGAGTATTTCCCCCTTGCACTATTTTCTCAGAGATGTTTTCGGGAGACACAGAACAATTTTAAACTCTTAAACTCATGAAAACGTATTCTGTAATGTAATCTAGTAAATTATTATTAATGCTACTTTAAAAGTATATAACACTGCACGTGAAGATTACCACTAGTGATTTGCAATATATGCTTTTAAAACATACTATTTCTTGGTTTATAGTTCTTGAATTATTATAAAGAGAAGGATCATATATTAGGCATAATTTGTCAACATACTACAGAGAAGTACAGCATGTTATTTCCTTGATGTAGTTAGATATCTCTTCGATATAGTTAATCATGAATCAGTAGCAATCATAAAACTATTTGCTCACATTTTGTACTAAAAATGTCTGAGTTCATGTACTTTACAATAATACTCTAGACATGCTTCATACTATCAGCGCTCTTTTGCTGACTAAGCAACGTACCTTAGTCAGCGCTCTTTTGCTGACTAAGCACCGTACCTTCTTCTATTGGAGATTTTCAAACCATTTTTTTCACGCCTTGAAATCTCTTATTCAAAATATTTAATAAAAAATGCACAAAAAGATTAGTTGATTTTTGGCCGTTGGTAACCTCTCTAGACTAGCGTGAAAAAGGGTCTGTTTATTTATAAACACAGTATATTTTGCTAAACCGCTCATTTTTATATTTTGATTAAATATAGTTCAAGTTTTAAAACATGGACCAATAGTTTGATATTTTGGAGTTTTTCGAGGTATGTTTGATTATTTTAAATACCATTTAAATATAATGAAACGATTTTTGAAGTTAAACACTTATCAGTTAACTTTTCAAATTTTTAGCTGTTGCTTATCTAATTCTTCTGAAAGCTTTGACATACATTAAGCAACCAGAATTATAACTTACTTATTGAGTAAAATTGTTAAAATTATGGAATTAAGTCAGCATGTAATCATATAAACACATGTTAAATTTACAATTAAGCGCTGCCAATACTTTTATGCGAGATAAATTCTCCAAATTCAGGCTAACCTTTGTTTTTTCTCTCTCTTTTACTCAAGTATTTGTTTCTGTGAAACTGAAATGAAGTTTATGCAACATAACTCTAAACCAATCAGTACTTTTATTTCATTTCATTAAACTGGTAATATAAGTAGAGAAACTTAAGACTCCAGACGAACTCTTTTAATCTTCGTTGCTCAATTTACTTGTTTAATCGATTTTGGCAAAGCACATGAGGGCTGTCCTTTTACTAACCAGAATTTTCAAATTTAGAAATTAATCATTGCTACTGATCCTTTAAATAAATAAACTCAGATGCTCTGATTTCTAGGTTTTGTAAGAAACTCGTGGTCAAACAAATCTGTCTTTGCAGAAAATCACCTGAGCTAATGTTTAGGATGAAAAGTTTAGGATAGGTTATTAAAACTCAAAACAAAACTTTGGAAGAGTCCAGAAGGGGGAAGAAGAAACGAAAAATAATGACATCAGTCTCATCTTGCAAAATCATTACTTTTAAATGTGTTAGTGTGTCTGTAAGCAGGAAACTTGGAAAATCAACTGTGCTGTGAGCTCGAGACCTTCAAATTGGGGCTGGATGTGCTCATCACTGCCCTATAAGAACATATGGGAAGAAAGCCTTTAATTTCTTATACTGCAGTTTAATCCAGATCCTTCTGTAAGGAATAGCCTGCCAATCCCCTAGTGGTTAAACAGCTGAATACTGAAAGCCCAGCCTGGCTTCGATCCCTGGCGAACAGGCTGACTGCATGGTTGGTTTTCGTAGTTTTCTCCATTTGTATCGTGAGTTCCAGCCAAGTTCCCTTATAAAATCTTCCATGAAGGCATCCTTTCTCTTAAGAAGACAACTGAAACAACTTTGGATGAGATATTTAAAATTTGTGATATTTGACGGCATTTTGAATTTGTATTGAGGAGTCGGTTAACAATAAATAAATTAGAATAATCATTCGAGGTTGATTCCTCTCTTAAATGCCCCTCAGTGACAGCCCTTCGTGATTTACTAATGTCTCTATTTATATTTCTGTTACATTTGGTATCCAAAAGAATTTCCCTATAAATAATTTATAAATTTCAAAGTCTAAAAAGGCGTTATTAATATTCTCATGAAGTTTTTTTTTTCTCCCTTCTGATGACGGGCACTTTCCTATGCCGACATCGGCCACTCCTGAGGCCAGATCGGTGGTCCCTATAAATAATTTCCCTATAAATAATTTATAAATTTCAAAGTCTAAAAAGGCGTTATTAATATTCTCATGAAGTTTTTTTTTTCTCCCTTCTGATGACGGGCACTTTCCTATGCCGACATCGGCCACTCCTGAGGCCAGATCGGTGGTCTCTTTATTATGGAGGCGCATAATAGGTGGGCCACCATTGCCTCCTATGAAGGGACAGACAATTTTTACATCCATGCCTTCTCTGGGATTCAAATCCGGGCCCTTCGGTATCGCAGTCAAGTATCGCAGTCAGATCTGGCCTTAGGAGTGGCCGATGTCGGTAACACTATACCGTCTGGGCGGCTTTCTCATGACGTTTCATTACTTTAAAATTTGGTAATCGTAAAAGTGTCATTAAAGTACAAATGTTCATCATTTTTGATTAATTCAGATTAATTACGATTTAGCTACGTGCCAATACTGAAACCTACGATTGTTTTCTAGAACAGGAATTTTATATGATGCTGTGAATAAGATCACTAATTTGAAAAATATTATATTGAGCGATATTTTTACAATACTCTGCACATAAATGCTCATCGCTTAATCTCTTAACATCTGTAGAGACATTAGGTATTTTTTGGAAGCAGGCAAGATGAAAAATTAGCAACACCCTCGCCGGGAATCGAACCACGGACCTCTGGGATACCAGCCCAGCGTGCAGAACAACTACACCACGAAGGCGGGAGAAGTACTTTATACACCAGAAACATTTTTTCAAACGATATTTCATTTTTAGTTACAAACATATGTACAAATGCAAACATTTCCTTCTTCACTTTATATACGGCCCCTGAATATGATTCCCGATTTTAATGTCAAATATCTCGGTCAAAGTTTTCGTAAGGAGTCAAACACTCGTACGGAGTCAAACATTCGTGTTTTTATAAAGAGTGCAAAATTTTCTTAACTATAAGAATAGAAACCGGAGGGGAAAAAAAATCAGAAGTTGAAATTATAAAACGTTAAATTTCATATTTTACGGAAAATTAATTTTTCTTAATTTGAAAATAAGGACCCGGAATCTGTTTCATTTAAAATATTTTGGTAATTGGAGATATAGGGCCAGTGGTTGAGAAACAAAGACAGGATTATGACGTTTCTGAACACAGTATATATTGGGATGAGTAATGCCTCATTTAAGGAAAATCATAGAATAAAATAACAATAAACAGTAAAAGTAGGATGAATTTCCTTTTAATATCCCATTTCTCTAAAATAAAATAAATGCATAAGTAGCTACCACTCTGCTATTCTATTCGCTATCATCCTACGATTCTTTTTCTAAAATGCTTTTCCATAAAAACACAAAGAGCTTATATCTATCTGTCTAGAAGTTTTAAGAAAAAAGGAGAGGAATGTGTATTCTGAAAAAGAATTTGTACGTTAAGAAATACCAGCTTAATTTTTTTTTCTTACAATAAGAAATTCTACGGACAGTAAAGCTCTAAAGTCATCCATGCTTTATCAATGACGTCAGCATGAAGGACACTTTTGAAAACAAGACTCAGATTTCGAAAGAAATCGGGAAAATTGTCTCAGTGAAGAAATACTGAAGAGAATGGCGAAACTCCTTTTTTCCTAAATCTAGAAACCATTAAAAAGAACTCGTATTACAGTTGTTTCGTTTGCAAGTAAAGGCTTGTATTTAAAATAATCTAGAATGCTCTCGCTACCATATAATGAAAAAAAAAGGGATATCTGATACGGTAAATACTATGAAGGATAACAAAGGTTCTTCATCTAGCTTTTAGCAACTCATTTAAGTTTCGAAAGCATATATAATAATTACATTGTTTAAAATATTTCATGGCTATCATGGATTTTTATCTGAATATGTAACCTTAATCTGAATTAAAAAGATATGCAATTTTATACTTTGGCTTGTATTTTTCAGGTTTCCCTCTTTTTTAAAAAACATACTTTTATTATTAACTGGAAAAAAGCTTTATTTCCTTTATGTATATTTTCGTTTGAAAAATCATACTGATTCTTCTCAGTTTCTTTCCTCCTCACCTCTTTATTCGTTGAAGCAATAGCTGAAATTTTAAATTACTCATAATAAATGTTAATAAATCTAAATTTATATGATTATTTAACATTTTAGATTGTTTCTCGTTTTTCTTTAATTTTGTTTATATTGCCTAGCAGTTTTCCTCATATAATGCTCTGGTGGATCCTAATTTCATTATTTCACTTTATCAGTCTGTAATATGAAAGTTAAGCAATGATTAAAAAATTTCAAATAGAATAAAAAAATCATTTTTAATAATTTATTTTTTGTTGTTGTTTCTTCCTTTTTCATGATCATCGGAGTAATTAATGACTACGACGTATAATGATAATTATATAATTCGATGATATCCATACTGCTGAAGAAATTTTTATATGCGACATTTTCCAATGTTTACTTTACTTTCTGTGTGGATGTTTATCTGAGTATGCAACGCAATTTCCAAAGCGAAGAAGGATTTGAAATCTCAGAAAAATAAATCTTGAGATTTCGTATGTAAATTCAAGTATACGAAATTCATAGCTTTACGTATAAATGTATATTTTGGCATTAAGTAGCAATTCCATTTGGCTTCAGATCATATTGTAATAAGGAATGGAAGCCACGTTTTGTATTAACTTAACGAAATTTTTATGGCATTTTTATTTATTCATTGCGTTAGGCAGTCATTCGGCTTGCACGGAAAGGAAGGGATGCCTCGTCGAGGACTTTTTAATGGAAACTATCTCGTATCCACGTTACATATGGAGAAAGCCACGAAAACGCCCATGTAGCTATTCCCGTTAATTGGACGGGACTACCAGTGTTCAACGGCTATTACCGCTCAGCCGTTGGTGGGCCAGATTTCTATGGTAGGCTAGTCAAAAAGCAGTTTATCTCTTTCGCGTAGTTTTAATCACAGTGCCAATCTGATCTTGCCATAAGTATCTAAAATGTTTTAGTCGTGTTTTATTATACCCCTTAAATAAGGTATAAAGCTTCTTTAAAACCATCTGATTTCACAGTCTCATAATCTACAATACCAAATCAAAATTCTGAGCGAAAGTCTAATTTCCAGCACTGATTAAATAATCAGGATAGAGCGAAGAGCACGTATACTCTTTAATTCTAAATAAGAACCGAAAACCTAGAGAAAAATATAATATACCCTTATCCCCCCCCCCAACTAACTTTTGTTAATTTTCACTAATGATCGTTTTTCTGGAGAACTCTTGCATAGCTGCAAAATAACTGGATTTAAACTCAACGCTACTCATTTTTCAAAACATATTCTTAATCATTGTGACAGTGCGGCATTGTTTTACGTTCTTAGTGTCAGCCGAAATCATTGCGGACGAAAACGTCGCAAAGAAAACATCGTCGTACAAAACATCATGGAAGAAAACTTCGCAGTTCTAAAACGTTGTGTTATAAAACATCGACGTCGAAAGTGTTTTTCGTGTTTAATAGTTACAAATGCATATTCGCATTATGATTTTTGAGAGCAAGAAGGAATGACAAATATTTTTACATTTATTTCATACTTTTGAATTAAATAAATATCACCCCAACTATAGCATTTTTGCTGAAAATTAAGAAGGAAAATTAAGTATTCAAAAACTGAAAATTAGTAGAAAATTAACGTTACTTCTATCAGTTAACACAATTTTAAACTTATACAGTTATATAATAAATGCCATTAATAAATTAATTTCTATTTTAAAGTTTTATTGGTAATTTTTCCAATAAAAGTTTTTAATAAAAAATTTAAAAACTTATAAGGTATTTCTCCCGCCTTCTTAGCGAGCTTTCGTGGTGTAATGGAACGCTAAGCGCGTGTCCCAGAGGTCCGTGGTTCGATTCACGGCGAGGGCGTTGCTCATTTTTCATCTCTTCGGTTTTCAAAAAATACCTAATATCTCTACAAACTCTTAGACTTAAAATTTTCTATTAAAATTTTTAGTGGTAATTTTCTCATTAATTTTATGAAATGTGGTTAGTGAGAGAGTAATCTATGAAACGTGGTTAGTGAAAACTCCAGAACTGAGGAATCTACCTAAACCCTCTACATAAAATAACTCTTCATACAATCAAGCTGAGGTAAACAAAAGAATTACTACCTTATCTCTACAATGCGCTTATAAACCGATTAAAGCTTAGGTCGTTTTTATAAAAATCACAGGCCAAATAGAAAAGCGTGGGCCACCAGCGTACGAGCGGTAAAATGTCGCTGAACACTGGTAGGTTCAAATCCCAAGAGCGGGCTGGCTGCGTGGGCGTTTTCATGGTTTTGCCCCTGCATAACGTGTGTGCAAGCCAGTTTCCCTTAGAAAGTCCTCCACGAAGGCATCCCTCCCTTCCATATAGTGCCTAAGGGCGGAACATGTTAATAAATAAATAAATACAATAACTTTAAACGGAGCCAGTAAGGACATGGAACGAGGAATAAACAAGTTCTACTTTATCTTCCGAATTAACAGAGATTTTAAATTTCTTTCATCACTCCGTTTTCATAGATTTAACAAATTATGTCAACTCGAGTGCAGAAAAATAGACATGAAAGGAAAGTTTCCAGAGTTCAAAGAATTAGAATATGTATGGACACCACTAAAGAAAATTATTTTCGTGAGGCTGCTTTGAAGAATTAATTGCCTAAATCTAGCATTTCAAACATATCTGTAGAGTTTATTCGGCATTTATCAGAGCAAGAAATACGAAGAATCAGCAGAGCCCCGCTAGGATTCGAACTCCGGACCTTCATACTGCCAGCACAAAGCTCTTTACATCTCTGCACTTAAAGTGCGACAGAAAATGGGCGGCTGAGACCACCGGGCCACTAAATCCAGGTAGGAACGAATTGTCGTCTAACCACATATTAATTCGGGAGGAAATTGCTGAGTCTTTGCAGAACTATTTTGAAGCCTAAAAATACGAAAGATCAGTTATGCTATCACCAGGATTTGAACTCTGGACCTCCCAATTGCCAGCCAGACATGTTTTCGAATTACATCCCAAAGGCAGTAGGTAAGGAAACAGAAAATTCCATACGCATTAATGGTGAACTGTCGACTATTCTGACCTCAGAATTTGAGTTAGAATATATAGAGATATTCTATAGAGTTAAGCAAATATAAATTTTAATAAATTAATTTCGCCTATTAATAGTTCTTTAAATGATTTTCAGTAACTAAGGTTTTTTTTTTTCCTAAAATATCTTTACTGAGTATATCTCCTGGAAAATTTGCATCGCTTATACATGTCACTCGGATTATCTTTGTTTAGAATTTAGAAAATAATCAATCGAAGGAAATTTTTCTGTTAGATTAAACTATTTCGTTAACATTTATTGATATGTAAAATTAGTCGATAATAATACTGGTACTAATGAACGTATTCAATAGCTATGCTTCAGAGTAAGTTTATCGACTGGGGGGGGGGGTCAAGACCCGCCTATCACCCCAACTATAGCATTTTTTTTTTCAGGCCTCGGAAGGGAGAAATGAGTAATAACGAATCAGCGTCACATTGCACTAAGCAGCATCTTAGTATACTTCGAAATTAGGCAGGCAAATACAAAATATGAGTTCATTTATTTTATCCTCTTTTATTCCCCTTCTAAGTCGCTAAGTATTGCATCTGATAAACTACTTTAGCAATATCTGCAATTAAAAACAACAAATTAGCACGGAAAGGAAGAATGTGCAGGAAGCAATTTTTTTTACCCAAATGTCAAAGCGGTCTTGCAGAATGCAAAGGACATGAGAGGATTCATCTAAGCACTAACTCTTAATCGAGTTAATAATGATGAATTCTTGCAAGTATGTTTAACTATTACTAATTGCTATCATTTGTTTATAAATAATATGCTAATTCTGCCGAATCTGGTTAACATACATCTTAGTTTATTGCGGCAGCCATTTATTTGGGACAGTCTTTAAACAGCAAATCTTAATCAGTAAACTAACCATGGTTTTCTTTGCTTATTTAGATCATTTAAATGGTATGATGTCTAGCAAATTACGAAAGTACCTCACTCCAGTTAGTAGGCGTTTCCAAGTTACAAATTGTCTAAACAAGTTAATTCTTTAGACTGACAACTAACATTAATCTCACGTAAATGAAGTAGATTAAAATTGTATTCTTCTACATTTTGACAAAGCATTTTTCTTTGTCACTCCATTAGAAGGGTATAGCGATGCATTTGAACCTAAACGAATGAGTTCAAAGACGTCAAGAAGTTTGTGAATCAGATACGTTTGTAATTCGTGCAAGGAACACAATTAAACCAGTTCATTTCCATCGAACTTTGTTCAGACTTTTCCAAAGGTATTGGGTGAAGGTAAATACTTCCAGACCTGTGCGTGTTTGTTACATAAACTAAATGTTTAAGTATTAAACATATCTTCGTAAATATCAAAATTTATTATTTTATTTTTTAAAAAAAACATTTATTACTTTTTTCCAGTGATTATGAATAATTTTTCGTTTCATTCGTGCTTACTATTACTTTATAACTCCGTTTCTTTGTAATTTGAATATTTTAAGTTTGTATTCATATTTGTTTCCTTTACACTTATTATATGCTTTATATTACTTTCATTTGTATTTTGATTTATTTGTTGTATTTGTATCCGTATTTCGATCATAATTAATTTCTGACCAAAAAAGTCAATATTTAATTATTCAAATTAAATATTAATTAGAAATTAAATTCATTCACTTATAACGAGTTTGTGGGTTTTGCGTCATTTAGAAGACGATGTTATCAATTATATTTGGTGGATGAATCGTTATCGGAATTAAAGAAAATTTCCAGCCTTCGTATATTACTTTTAGGACGGCTTTTCTGCTCTATTTTTTAAAATTATTTAAAATCGCGTTCTGTTGCCTTTTGACAAAATACTTAAATTGCAACTTCTGAACACTGAATATTTCTCTAAAATTCATAAGCTTCCACGTGCAAGCCGTTATGGATTTCAGATAAATATGCATAATCTCACTGACGATCCGTATGTTTCACTGGACACGTTTTAAAAAACTGACATCGCGCGCCATGTTTTATCCTGTATTTTGGAACCCCGTAAGAGACCGGGAAAACTACTGAATATTGGTAATTCGACCTAGTTTGGGTTAGCCTAGGCGAACGAGCTGGCTGCATGGTTGGTTTCGTGGTTTCCGCCATGTGTCATGTAAACACGAGTCAGCTTTCCTCAGAAAGTCCTCCACGATGGCATCCTTCCTCTTAGGCAGATAATCCTCGTGACATTTTTATGTTAAAATAATCTAACCTCAGCGTCTATTTGAAATGTAGTGAGAATGCTGTTTACTTCTGAGTAAACATTTATAGTTTAAAATACCGTATTTTCATCTCCCCCTTTTTTTAATAATTTTACATCTTGACAATCAAAACTGAAATATTATGTAAAAGCACCACTTTGACCAAATGTACTAATATTGCTGCACTTTTTTGTTTCAAAAAGATAGTTTGCTATTATCAGTTTTGGTGCTATTATTTTTACTTCAAAGTACTTTACTACGTTTCCATGACTTTTACGCAGCTACCGTAAATCAAAAGTTTCTGAATTATATGTTGAAAATTCCAGGCGGGAACACTCCAGGGAGAGAAATATGAGAGTAAATAAGCGAAAATATGTGAGTAGGAAAATTTAGAAATTAACATTTATAAGCAATTTTGTAAGCCTTTTTTTTATTTTCTGTTTAAAACAGCAAACTGATCTTATACTACCACAGATACATTACTCACTCATGAATCATTTTTACATTATTACATTGAAACTAACGCTGTTAGTTTAGTTTGTTTTAATTTTCAATGAAATTCATTAATGATTTTCTGATGTAACAGATTATTTTCATATCACAAATTATATGCATTTCTGAGTAGCATCTTTACTCAAGATATTTTTAGATTTCCCTACGCAATTTGTTTTTAATTAAATTCTTTGTTGACATTATTATCTAATATTTGCATTCATAAAACATATTTCATATATATTTCAGTTTATTTAATTAAATATGGGAAGCAAAGTACTAGATTTTAATTCACAACTTTAGCTTTTAATAAAAAAATCATATACTACATAATTAACAAAAAATTAATTCGAAAGCTTTTCTGTTATACACTCGTGTCTACAAAAGTCTTTATCCGGTCTTCATTTTCGCAATCGTTGGTCGTGCACATGAACTTGCAGTTACAGAAATATTTTAAATAATGCAAATATTAACGTTTTGTTATTTCTTAATTTAAATGAATGAATTTTGTAGTTATTACGAAATCTTACATTTTATACATTTTTAGGTCACTCTGAATGAATGTTAAAGAAAATGTTATACTTCTTATAAAAATGAATAGAAAAGAAAAAGTGTTTGACTCTTGTACGACGGAAATTGACCTTGCGATTTTTGACGTCACTTTCAGTTTATATTGAAAGGTCCATAATGAATAAATTAGAATAATTCGAGGTTGATTTTTCTTTCACTTAAATGCAACCCAATGATATTCTTTTGCGATTTACCTAGTGTCTTTCATCTATAACTGTTGTTATATGGTTACCTTATTTAAAAGGTATTGTATTTTTATTTACTACAAATGCAAGCATTTCGCTCTTCAATTTTTGTACGGCCCCTGAATATGATTTTTGATTCCTATATCAAATATTTCTGTCAGTTTCTGTCGTACGGCTGTCATACATTTTCTGTTTTATTTTACAAAATATTTACAAAATTTTCTAAGCATAAATACAAGGAACAGAGGAACGGATAAAATGTAAGTTTTGCGAAATTGGCTTTTTTGTGTTAAAAAATACCACAACATGCGCATTTGCATCAATTAAAACATTTTAGTACGGGAAGTACATGTCTACGACCAAACGTTTCGAAAATAAAAGCTCGTAAGGAGTTTTGTTTTATCACACTTCTTTATCAAAGCATATTGAAGATAGGGATAGTTAAGAGATATCCGACTAAAAAAATAAGCAGGTTTTTTATATAGGATAAAAAAAATTCTTTACCAATCCAAATCACTTTTGTTCGGTTACTTCAATAAGATACAGCAAGCAAAAATTATTTGCCTAAGCAGAAGGATGCCTTCGCAGACGCCTAAGCGAAACTGGCACCCATTCTCGATACACTTGAGGAAAACTGCAAAAAGCCAGATCGTTTGCCTGTGCTCGAGCCCAGGACGAACTACTTGTACTCCGCGATCTTTAACTACTGGGCCACTGCGGAGGTAATTATTTTTGCTGTGTCATAGAATATTTTAAGCTTGATGCTTTCTGAATGCATTGATTACCAAAAAAAATAATAATCACTAATAATCAAACAGTTATCTTTGTATGATCTCCCTTTCCATTATAATACACTATAGTTAGAAATAAGGCTCTTTTTAATGCCAAGTTCTCATTAAAAATGTTCAACTTTTCATGACTGTAGGTGCAATATCCTCCAGCAAACCAATGTAGCTTTCTCATCATGTACTTATGCTAAGTTGTATTATAAGTTTGGATATTAATGAGAAGAATGACTGTTTTATTGAATAGTTATTTGAATCATCTCTCTCATTCGGTTCATCATGTTTCATATTGTAATTATTACAAAATGCCCATACATAGGTTGCTATAAAATGCTCTCTTGCAAGTAAATTTAACAATATATAAACTAAATATAATTATCTAAATCTCATAATTTTCTTATTGTCAAGTTAATTACACTGTGAAAACTTGATTAGTGAGCGCACGCATAGAATCAACATTTACCATACGTTATCAGTACAATCACAGCAAGAAGGTAAAACTTCTTAATACAGTCACGTAAATCATGAATTATTAGAGAATTTCTTTTAATATTTGAAATGGCTTTAATATTTGGAAATGCCTTATTACTTAAGATACATTTGTTACCGGTTTCTCCAAGTTTTAAAAAGTTCTATAGATGGGGTTTGTTTTACAGGTAAAGAATTTTAAGTTCGTGACTGTTGAAAGGCGAAAAAAAAAAAAAAAGGAAAATCGTAATATTCTTAAGTTTGCAATATTATTATCAAGTTTGCAAATATTTATTACACAGTATGTTAAAAATTGATTATTAAGTTGCTTTACGTGACGAACGAGGCCACCGCGGTGGCAGAGGGATAAATATTGGCAGTTCGAATTCAGGCGAACAAGATAGCTCAATAACTGCTTTTCGTGGTTTTCTCCATGTAAGCCCGTTTCCCTTAGAAAGTCCTCCACGAAGGTATAACACTTCGTAGGCAGACAGTCTTCCTAGGCTTTTCCTTATTCAAATAAGAAACTTTAATCAAACACGAAGAAAGACTACTTCGTAGGTTCTGTGTTGATTAATTAAAGAAATTAGGAAACTTACGTTGAAAAATATGTTATTTTGAATAATGTAATCACTTCATAGAGATCACTGTGATACAAGATAAATCTGTCCTTTATAGTTTTCTTTGAATTTATCTGGTGCTTTTTTTTTTTTTTTTTTTTTGAGTTAGTCAAATCTTGTCAAATGTAGCCCTTTATGGACGAAAGAGAAAGAAATAACACATAGTGACATGCAATATGAACACGAAAATGTATCAAAGTGCCATCTTTGCAACTGACATGAAATAACAAGTAACTTAAAAACTGAAATCTTAATATGCTTAAAGAAACAGACAGAACTCGGGCATAAAATGATTGGAAAACACAAAAAAAAAAAAAAAAAAAAAAAATCCTCATTCGAAATTTAAACGGCGTGAAAATTTCAGGCAATGAGATTTTTTCCTTTCCATTCGTAAAAAAAACTAAATAACTATAATAGTCCAGTAATCAGTACTCATGCACATACATTCTGTATCATACGCCACAGAAAACTTTTCTTGTAAACAAATCAGAATTTCTTGATAAAGGAAAGAGCCCCAAAATGTCTTGAGCATCGCATTTTTTTTTTCCTGTTAAAATAACTAGTTCCTTGAATATTGTAAAATTGGAATAGGGGCAAGCATTCTGGATCTATGATATTCTGATGAGATCACCAACAAAAGAAAATATGGGCATTGTTTACATGATGCGTAATTCGTGGCAATACAATAGAAAAGAGCTTCTTTTTTTTTTTACCTTCTCTCGACACGTGTCAAAAGTGATCGTTTACAACATCCTATAATATTTAAGGTCTGACACGAACAGTTGCGGAAGAAGAAAAGGTTCTTTTCACAACGTGTGTATAATTAGTTATTTTTCTCACCCTCTAAAAATAAAATAAAATAAACGGAAAAGAATCAGCCGTTTGCTTCACCACGAGCTGACTAGTACTCTGACGTCACGGACAAAATGCAAAAAAAAATGAAACAAGTCTCTTTCTGCGAACGACAGTCGTATTTATTAGTCAAAGTCAGGAGGCTCTCCGTAGTTCTCTCTACATGTGACGCGGGACTTCGAGTTTCGCGGCAGAAGTTTTTCTCCGCCAACATCTCAGCTGCGCGGTGATCGTGACGTCAGACGGAGGTCACTGAAACGATTCTCGTGACTGTGTACCCGGCACTGGCAGATTGGTTCTAGCTCAGTGCGGACTACTTTTGAGGTGAGTGCGGTCTTTCATCTACTTTCTCTCGTCGGAAGTTGAATTTTAGGTTCTCAGATAGTACATCATTTTATCCTAACAATTGTCTGTTCACCTTCTCTCACTTTAAATTCTCTTGTTTAAAAATCTCCACTTGAGAAGCATTTGAAGCGCGTTATGTTTATTTACCATTAGATCGTAAAGAAGTTTGATAGTATAATGAAATTCTTTCTTACTGTGTTACGTTTATTTACCATTAGATAATAAAGAAGTTTAATAACATTATGAAAATATTTCTTACCTGTTAAGTAAAAGTAAATGCGTTTAAAATGTAAGTGCTGTTGGGTTAACTTTTTGTCTACTTTTCTCGTCTCAAAATTAATACATATCATAAAGACCTTAAACCTTGGAGCATTTTTCGCAGATTTTCTCTAACTTGAATAGTCCTGTTAGTAGTTGTCGAATGCGAGAATTATTAACAAGTGCTTCTAATTTAAGCTGCCTGATTGTAAAAATGAATTTCTCTTATGAAAGTTGTCAAATCCATTAATGAGACTACCTTACGGCTAATAGCTCTCGAGTGCTTCATCATTGTAACAAGCGAACCAGCCAACTGTTAATAACATTGGAACAAAACATATGATTACTGGAATTATTAAGCTTTCAGCTGCATAATTAACGTTTTCTGCATATCCTATTATTAATCATGTTAAGCTTAATCTTTTAAGTACATTATGAGATTGTTATGAGGGAATATGCGAGAATGTACGCTTAGAAAACTTTAAAAATGAGTATCTCTATAAATGCTTTTCTTTAATTGTAAATGCCTTTAGAATAAGCCAAAAGAGTGTGTGTAATATAGAAAATGCTTATAAAATTAGCTTTAATTATTAGTTTAAGTAGTCATCTTGAAACCTGTCAGAGTGAAATATATTGCCGCTAATCATATTCTGATGAACAAACTGAATTATTTGATCTGAAGTTGTGGAAAGAAAAAGATTTTGTGTTTTAGCGTGAATGTTTCACATAGCTTTTCGTATGGATTTTTTGTAATTGCATAGGCCAGGGGTTCTCAACCGGTGGTACGCAAGAGAAAAATGGGTGGTACGTAAAGAAGCAAAATATTTTTATCTATTAAATTCAAAAATTAAAACCCCAACATCCTAATTGAGTTTTTTTCTAATACTTGTAAATTTATGCTATCTGAGCTTTGTTCAAGAGTGGTAGTAGTACATTGTATTGGTGGTACTACAAGTTTTCAGTTTTTGTTTAGATGGTACGCGTTAATCAAAGGTTGAGAACCGCTGGCATAGGCTGTTTAATGCCGATTTATAGAAATGTAAATCATGAAAGCTGTAATTTAAAAGTTTTTAGCTTTTTTCAGAATGCTATATTAAGTTCAGATCATTAAAGACATGTAGTAATCTGTCTAGTCTGTCTTCTTTTGAATATCAAAATAAAATGTCATCGAAACGCAATAAAAACGTAACTTTGCAGATACCCAGAGGCTACAGTACAATTTGATAATATTTTGAAATAAAATGAATGATACGACGTAGACTGTGATAAATATACTTCACCAAATAAACATATCTCTTTTGTAATGAAAAATATTGCTATTTATATTCTTTATATCTTTTAAATTTTTAAAGATAAGTATCTTATCTTTTTACTTAGCTATAAGTATATTCTTATATTCTATCAGCTTTGCGAACTTTATATATGCAAGTCTGTGATGTGTTTCGCGTAAGAACTTGTGCAGATTGAAGGTAAATTATACCCGTTTTCATGCAAATTACAAATTACGAGTGAATTTTATTTAATTCCATTGAAATTAAATCATTCAAAGAAATTGCATTCAGCTTACAAAGGCCCACCAGCGGCCGAGCGGTAAAGTCGCTGAACACTGGTAGTTCGGTCCGAGGTTCGAATCCCGCGAACGGGCTGGCTGCATGGGTGTTTTCGTGGTTTTCCCCATGTGTAACGTGTATACGAGCCAGTTTCCCTTAGAAAGTCCTCCACGAAAGGCATCCCTCCTCTTAGGCAGATAGCCCTAGTGTGCTTTGCCATAATTAAATACACCGACACCGATCAGCTTACAAAATTTTCAGTATTGAAAGGTAGCTGTTCTATGCTTCAAAAATATTTTTGAAAGACTTGTCTCATAATAAAGCCTCGATAACTCATGTCGAAAGCAGTTGTATCTACCATTCTTTTTATTACGAATAATGCAAAAAAAAAAAAAAAAAAAAAAAAAAAAAAAAAAAAGGCCATAAAAATTGAAGAAAAAAAAACTTTTGAAAGCGAAGTTGTAAATCGTTTTCTTTTATGTAATGTAAACCTCAATTCTAAACTCATTGAGCAAAGGGCATTCGACGTAACTTCCTGTGTTTCATTTGTGCTGGGTAGGTGGGAAATAATTGACGTCATACTAATGTTATGAAACAAATCGAAAATGACAGGTGATGTTGCAGATAAATGTATGTTTTGTATATTTATATTTTTTGCTTTGATAATTTTGCGTGTTAAAAATTTATAAAACCTGAGAGATAGCCTTTTACTTTGGTGATAAATATTTAAACTCGTACCCTTTCACTGTGCGTAATGAAAATCGGTTGAAACATTAGGCGAAATTATTGGTGAAAATTATTCACCAAATTTTGCTTATTGGAGAACTGGTACGTAATTGTTTCAAATTTAACTCTGAAGTGAATTATTTTAACTTAGTTATTTTTAATTAGAGAATAACTTGAATGGTTTTTATCTTTATTACTTGCAAAAGCAGAGAACATCTCAAAACATAATGTTTTTAAACATCTAAAAGCTATTTAAAGCACTGATATTTTCGGGACAAAAACGTGTTCGCATTGAAAATTCATTTTTATCATCTAAGTTTGCACCCTTTTTCATGTTTTAAATATATTACTGTTTTGTAACTATTGAAAGTACTATGATTATATATTTTTGATCGATACATTAGATTAGTGATGGTACTTTTAGAAATATAAATCACGATTTTAAATTACCTGCAGAATTTTACTTGTTGCAATAACAGTAGTGAATAAGTAATGTTTAAAAGCGAAAATATGATTTTATTTCTGATTAGTATATTGTTTTGATTTCTGTAAAATAGATTCGTAAGATGAAGTTAGTTACTGTAAACTTAACTCTGAATAATTAGTAGATAAGGCTACTTTAATACTGCCATCACTGGGTTCGAATTTTTTAATTTTAATAAAAAGGTATATAATTATTCTAATCAAACTTTACCTATTTGTGTAACTAAAAAATTATCTATTTAGACAGAAATTTCAAAAATTAAGTAAATTTTTCTAGTTCATTTTAATGTATCACTTGACTTTTGGACTTCTTGTTTTTGGCACCCATAGAATTCGGTTATTTTATTACAATCTTTTTTGTCATTTCGACGAATTTTAGTATGTCAAATAACTGGTAACTATGCGAGTCTATTATTTTGTTAATTTTTTTCAAATATTTGCAAAACATTTCTGCTCTTAGCATGAGGAAATTTTCATTTCGAAATGGCTTTTTATTAATGCATTTTATTTCGCAAATATTTTTAATTAATTAGAAGAAATTCTTAAAGTTATTGTTCAGATTTTTTTCCGAAATATTTTTTTCTTTATAATATGGCTTAATGAATTTTACCACCTTAGTACTCAGAATTTTTAAAAAATTTCAGCCTTCGGTTTAGTCACTATTCGTATTAGAAAGTTTCACTAAAACTGAACAGTTCTCTCAACGTGTTCATTGAAAGTTCATGTCATAATGAAAAATTTTCGAGGAAACGCTGCGCATAAAAAATTTCAAAGTAGTCGGTCCGAATATTCCATGTGTTTTCTTTTGAAATTGAAAAAGAACTCGCCACTGCGAAACGCTGCTAGTTTTATTTTATTCGGTGTTTGTTGTGAAAAGAGGTAGCAACATGAGGTCGGTCCACATGGTTTCCCGTGTATAGCCTAAATATAAACTAGTTCCCCTTAACAAAGCCTCCTACGAATTCATATCTTCCTAGCAAAATCCTTCATGTTCTTTACTATAATTAATAATTAACGAAGGTCAATTAATATAAAATGCATTATCTTATCGTGCCCTACATGCATAAAGTGTCAAAGTCAGAGTTTGTATTTTTGCAATTTCTTTTAGTTTGATTTTATTTCTTGATGCATAAAAACATACTTTAGTGTCATGTCATTAGAAACCATTTATTTCATGAAATAAAAAATTTAGCATCCAAGATTCAACATTACTTCTTCGTTTTTAATGTATTTCAAATGCTTTCTTTATGATTGTGCGCTTTGAAGAAAAGTTAATATCAGATTTTATAGCTGTCTTAGAGTTGTTTGTGAAATATGGAGATTTAAAGTGTCAGTTATTTCTTTCATCTATATTACATGTTGACAAATTTGCATTTTAAAAATTAGTAAAAAGTTAGAAATATTGTCTAAATTTGGTGGTATTATGAAGGCAACTTCCGCAGTTTTACGACCTATTTATATGCAAAGGAATTTTCTAATTCGCCCGCAAATGGACAGTTTTTAAGACTGTTGAACACTAGTAATTCGACTTGGTTTCGAGTCCTGGCGAAGAGGGTGGCTACTTGGATGCGTTAGTGGTTTACCTCTTGTGTAACGTAAATATGAGTCGGGTTCCCTTAAAAATTTGCCGCGCTAGTATCCGAGTGACTTAATTCTTCGAGCGCGAAGTCCGTGAATAACATGTCCACTTTTATCCTGAATATACGCGAGGAACGTTCTTATTGCGTCCGTAGAAACAGAATATTTCAACTGTGATCAGTTTCTCAGGAAGATAAGGCGCAATTTTTTTGTGTGTGTTTTCGTTAATTTTATACCAGCGGTCAGAGGGTGTTAAAACCTCTCAGTGCTGAGAGTTCGACCCATAGGAACGGGCTAGCTGCATGATTAGTTTCTTCCATGTGTTACGTGAAGGCGAACCAGTTTCCTTTAGAAAATCCTGCATGAAAGTTTTCCTCCCTTTAAGCAGATAGCCCATGAGCGCTTTGCAATATTCAAGTAACCTTAACCTTTAGTCTTCCGAGTTTCTAACCCTAAATCGTCCCTTCCTTTAACGGGCCAACAACCGGACGAGCGGTAAAGTCGCTGAATACAGACAGGTTCATCGCCCTGAGTTCGATTCCAGGCGACGGGCTGGCTGCATGGTCTTTTTTAGAGTTTTTCTGATGTGTAATGAGTATACGAGCCAGTTTTCTTAGAAAGACCTTCACGAAGGAAGATGCTCTGTTTAGGTAGTTAGCCCTAGTGTTTTGCCATAATCAAATAAATGAAACTTTTCCCTGAGGCATATAGCTCCCGTGTGTTTTACCGTGTTCAAATAAACAAGCAGATTTTGAATCTATTCAGGACACGAAGACAACAATGGCACCGCAAATATACTCGTGAAAGAAAACTTTCAGAATTGTTTCAAAAAGTCTGAAGAATGATTGGGAAAAGCATTTCAAAGGGAGAAGTATGGCTCTGAACTTGATTAATGCCAACGTATTCTATTGTAATAAGTATTTGTTTAAACATGCTCCGTAAATTGTATGTGTATATAGCATTTAAAGCAATTGCCTCGATCTCGCTATTATATTAAATCTCTCACGTTTCGAATAAATATTTACTGATAATGAGAAAAGAAGCAGTTAACGAGGTAAGAAGTAAGTATGAAAGTACCAAAAGTAAAATATTAGCGCAATTTAGAAACAGTATGTAATTCTAGAAAGATGTAAATTTTCTTTAAATGGTTAATTAAATGTGTGTCTTATCCAAATGTTTCAAAAATGTTTTCATTTTATTTTAAAATAAATAATAACGTATGAAAGTCATAAATGAAATGGCATAAAATTTTGGTACAACTCTAATATACGCCCTAATTTCACCAAATGTGGCGATATGTGTTCTGCGCTGGTTTTTAGCGCGATTGCGTGTTCTATGGCAACCCTGTTGACGTTGAAAAATCTTTCGCTGGAGCTCGTTGGTTCGCCTCTGTGTCTGAGAAGATTGGAGAGAAAGATAAAATGGTAGTTGTTGAATTGAAGTTCGGCAAAAGGAAATATGATTGTGGCTATCCTGTTGAGAGGTAGTGGGTATTTGGAAGTGTGGAAAGAGGGTTTGGGAGATTATTTTTAATGGCAGTACATGATAGAAGTAGGGATTTGTGATTTTATTTATTTGTGAACCATAGTATAAATTTTCTGGATAGTGTGTCTGGCTGTTATGTAAATACGATAGTGATTACGTGGCGGCATGTTAAAGGCGGTATGAAATTTATATTTCTGCTATTGGAAAACGCATTAATTCATGGTAAGTGCATTTTATCCTTGTTCTTATTTTGTAGAATGTTATGTTCATTGGTTCTTTAGTATGAATTTCTGTCGTTATTGTTGTTTGTTTAAATTGTTTGAAATTTATTTTAGTTTATTTTGTTGTTTAGTGTCTAGACTGTACAATTCGTAGATGTTTTTTAAAGTTGAAACAGAACGCTGTGTACATGGTATTATTTGAAATTTATTGTTATGTTATTTTATTAAAGCGAGGTGTGCGCAGTTTGTAGATTCGTTCGTTGCCTACATTGTGCAATTCGTAGATGTTTTTTTATATTAAAACATGTCGCTGTGTACATGGATTCTTGTCAAATATTTTTGGTTAGAAACTTTACGTTTTTGCTATCTAAATTTTTTGTTTTTGTTTCGGATTTTTAGCTAAATTGTGTGTTCAAAACGTAGTTTTTGCATGTGCGAAAACCGCGTTTTTGGAGACATTTTAGGCTAAAAAGTTCAAAATGTAAACAAAACATTTAGATAGTAATATGGCAGCGTGAAGTTTCTCGCCAAAAATATTTGGCGAGAAATTTGGCGACTTGAGGGCGCATATCTGACTAGTTCCAAAATTTTTCGTACAGCAGCAAAAAATCGTTTATTGGACAATATTGCCAGCAGAGTACAAAATTTTCTACTTCTGGGCCCAACAGCGGCGAGCGGTAAAGTCGCTGAACACTGGTAGTTCGGTCCGAGGTTCGAATCCCGCGAACGGGCTGGCTGCATGTGCGTTTTCGTGGTTTGCCCCATGTGTAACGTGTGTACAAGCCAGTTTCCCTTAGAACGTCCTCCACGAAGGCATCCCTCCCCTTAGGCAGATAGCCCTCGAGCCTTTGCCATAATTACGCAAACTTTCAACTTCTGGTTGATATAATAAGCTTATGTTAGATTTAAGCGTGTGACGTGAATATGAGCCATTTCCTTAGAATGTCCTCCACAAAGGCATCCTTTCTTCTAGGCATATAGGCTTAAAAGACTTTGCCGTATTGTAGTAATGGAACAAGCCTTTAGATCAGAGATTCTCACCTGGTGGTACGCAAGAGAAAAATAGGTGAAGAATATCGTCGTTTGTTTTTAAGAACTCGTAACATATGGTGCATTTTAAATATTTGTGAAAATATAATAAAACAAACCTAGATTTTCAAAATGGAAAAATGTCTAGGATTGACTAAGCGGAAGAGTGATGATTCATAGGTGATGGCTCCAGGACAATCTAATAGCACTAACAATATTGAAAAGACAATAAAAATTGTTTGTAGAAAATATAGTGAAAGCTGTTTTATCATTTGGGTTTACATGGAATGGAAATGTGGTGTTTGCGGTGAATCCAATCAAAGTATAAGACCATAGTTTCTTAAAATATATCTTGAACCTAAGCATGCCAATATAAAGGATAAATCTGAAGAATATTTTAAGAGAAATTTATCGGAGATCTTATTATCTTATCAGATTGATTGTTTCTTTCAATATTGGCATACAATTACATAGAATTTTTATCACATAGTTCAATTTTATGCTCTAAGGCCATTCGCGGTAATTAAGTCAATTAGGATGCAATCATACCGCTCACCCGACGGCGAAAATATGGAAAAGGCAAAGTCAAGGGTTAAATTCATCCATTCTAATGAGAATGCACTAGCGAAGTAAAGCATTCCGGTTTTACATAATTTCTGAGTAAGCTATTCGTACTAATTAAAATAATTCTTGCATTTAAACTTTCATTCCAAATTAACATTTAACTTGAAATTAATGCAGATAATGATAAAGAGAATTAGATTTTTAGCGTAGTTTACGCGAGATGAGATCACTTGGGGTCACGTGATATGAACCGGCGAATCAGGATGTTGAACCATGAAAGCATAGTAAATTTTTAAATAATGTCTTTTTGCAAATTTATTGTCTTTATTTATTGGCTTTTTACAAAATTTTAAACGATATAAAATGTTTATGCCTTCAAAATAAAAAATTCTTAGAACTAACATTTTTATGTGTATCTGCATGTTGTCGCCAATAAAGTCTGCTTGGCGAGATTTGCGCCGCTGAAACGGAAAAGTACCATTTACTCATTGCTCTATTCATCTTTCATTAGTGAGGCTCTAATAGCCTGAACAATCCTCGAAAACCTGAAAATCGTTTCGCAATGAAGCTGTGAAAATTGTTCATTTTTTTTTTAAAGCAGAGCTTCAAATTCAAGAATATTTACGATTTTATGCCAAGGGCATTGAACACGAAACGCTTTTGATATATTTCGAAGTAAGATGGGTTATCTAGAGACAGTTTTAAATCGTCTTTTTCAGCTTCGATCAGAAATTCAAACTTTAAATCACAGAGGAAAATTTGAAGTGCTAAGATATTTATTCAGAGAATTATGGTTGGCGCGTTTAGCATATTTAGCTGATATTTTTGGAAAGTTAAATGAGTTACATTTAGGATTGCAAGGACAAAGTATTAATTTTTTTACCATTAGAGATAAAATAAATGCAGTGATAAAAAACTGGAGCTAATAATGATCAAGGAATTGCATAATATTTTAAGCTTTTACCACTTTTAGAAAGTTTTCTAACCAAAAATAAATTGAAAATAAAAGGATAATTAGCATCCGGTATCAAAAAGCTTTATTTTTCATCGGTTAATAATTTCAATATGTACAAGTAGTTTCCCGAGCAGTATGAGAAATAAAATTGAATTAGAAATCCATTTTGTTTCAAATGTACCGGAAATTTTATCTCGTGAAGTAAAAAAAACAATTGACAGAAATTTTCTGTGATCGAACTCTTAACTGGAGATTTCAAAAATAACATACCTGTTGACTTTGCCTGAACTGAAAAAAAAATTGAAGCCATTTCAGATAAAGCTATTAAATTGTGATTGCCCTTTTGCACAACGTATTTGTGTGCACAAGGATTTTCTTCCATGCTATACTTGAAAAATAAATACAGAACAAAATTAAAATTCGATCCTAATTTACGGTTAAAACTAAATGAAATAAGACCAGATATTAAGAAATTGATCTCAAACAGGTCCAAACTTCGCACTTAATTGAAGAATTATAACTTAAATTTTGATATTTAAAATGGTAACCAATTTTTAATCTAATATTTTTGTGTGCGCATATTTAATAATAGCCAACAGGTTGTGCAAGTGGCAAAATATATTTTTAATATTTCTGCAGAGAAATTGAAAAATAGTCATTATAAAATGTAATGATGGTACTAAAATTTTTAATTTTTTAGATTGTACGCGTTAGTCAAAAGTTTGAGAACCGCTGCTTTAGATGTAATTTTAAAGCGTTCACGTAGTGGCCGCGCACATGATTTAGTTACTGGTGTTAGAAAACTAATAGTTATGCCGGCATATATCTTGCGTGAAATTGGTAAAAATTTAGGAAAATCATATTTCAGTATCTTTTTAAGAGTTTAAACATCAAAGTGTGTCACAAACAGGCCAAGGTGTAAGGGAAACGACCTTGTAGTGATCGTCAGCAGCATGCGCTTGTGAAGGACTTGTAAAAAAAAATCTAAAATGAGAATTTCAAAACTTCTTATAGTGGTAGAATGTTTACTGAAAATAAAATGTGTACAATAAAAGAAACTGGAAATTATTTTGACTACGCAGATAAAATGACAGAGTTGACATAAGTTAGCTACGCAAAAAAGAGTTGTTTGGTTTGGTGACGGCGAATTCTCATATAAAGTGACGAAAGTTCACTTCATTTATTTCACATGACTCCAGTGAGAGATAAAATGGCTTGAAGAAAGGCAGATGTGGCGAAGAATCTATTTTCGTTTGGAGTTAAATAGCAAACGGCAGCAACAGTTGGCAGATTGATAGAACTATGATCAAAATCTTTTGTTTACATATATTGAGAAATCTTAGAGTAATTGCAAAGGCGACAATTGGACCATCACTGACAACAACTCTTTTGCTTACAACTGATAACCTTAGCGAAACGTTTTTCTGTCCACCAATGCAGTCGCTAGCCTTGGTTACAGCTCAAACATCATTAAACGGTAATTCACTAATACATCTTGTTTTGAATTATAATCCTCTAGTTCAGACTAAACATCTGTTAGACTTAATTAAGCAAGTGTTAAAAGGTATTTGATTAATCTCTCAGTAGTCGAGTGAGAAAAGACCCACTTATGGTCATAAATTCTTTTGAAATTGCGTAACATTTAATGTAAATTGTTTCACTAAGAACATTTTGAATTTATACATATTTATCTGTGCACTATTTCACTGTGTTATTTATATGATGAGAAGGCTGTATTGCTTTGCTCCACCTGGGCATGTAACTGCAGTGACAGCGAGAGTTAAGTGACAACCAGATGTTGTCGGACTACGACAGTAAATTAACATCCTGCGAAATATTTAAACGGTCAGCTAGGAAACAATTTCTCTTTAAGGTAACCTAGAATGACATTGGATATAAATACGAACTTTCGCGTGCATTCCTTATTAAAACCTTTGACCGCTGGTATGATGCCCTATTTCTATGATGCGCTTAGAAAACATTTAAATGTCTCTTGCTGAGAGATCATACCTATTCAGTCATTTCATAGGCTTATTGTGGTGGTATCCATGACCATACGATAGTAACATTGTTTTACCAAAAAGTTGGGTTGTTTTCAAATATACTTTGCGTTTGTTTTCTCAATTTGTTGTAGATCTAACATGAGTTATAATCAGATTTTCTGACAAGTATCAAAATGGTATAAACTGATGAAATTCCATAGCGGCTCTGATTTGGAGCAATATTTTTACTTTTTTCGAAAACTTTTTTTAACTTCGGCAGGATGACGTCGTTTTTTCTATGTGAAGACCTAAAATCTATATCAAAGTAATGGGGTCAAGAGTTAAGGTGTAAGAATTCTGATGTGTAAAAGTTATAGTTGCTTCTACTTAGTCTTCAAAGTAATTTTTCGTAAATTAAAGTAAGTCGAAATTTGATAAGCAATGAAGATTCAATTTCAAAAAGCGAAAATTTTGAAAATTAGTTTAAGAACAAGTGTGCTGAAATTTATGAATAAAAACTGCATTCCATGAATAACTTCCAAATAAAAATTCTAATGCGAAATATCAGGAAAATCGACATTAAAAATCCAAGATTCTAACTAAAGCAATTTGTTTCGGTAAATGAAGCTTAAACCCTCAAGTTCTGCATTCGATTCTCTTAATCATTGTAAAATTTCAACCTGTTTTTCCGTACCCAGTGGCCGAGTGGGTTAACCCATTTTCGGCACAGTGTGTCCGGTCTGGAAACGCCTAAAAGTTTCCTTCTGTACGCACAGAAAAATTGAATGAAAAAGGATTTATAAGTTACTATAGGTTACTTTGAACCTTCTTTATTTATATTAGATGGCAGCTTAGCAAAAACCAGTCAATATATTTTAGCCATGTTTAGTTTTTTTAAGACTCTCATTTTTCAAAGAAATCTTCCAGATTTTTTTTTTAGGGTATTAAAGGAATTGTTTGAAAATAAATTTCTGTTATTTTTTGGCTGTATGCTAATCTTCTTATTCTATATTAGTTTTAAATTTTTACCTTGAAATCTTGCCTAAAATCAAACAGCGAACCCTAGTTGTGCCCAGACCGGGCTCACCGATAATCTAGGACAACTGAGAGTCTGTGTTCTTTTTTTCTCCGCATCTCATCGATCAGTTCATTGACAACAATGCTAGTTTCAGCACTCTCTTACGAAGCTCTATTCAATCAGTGTGCCCACTTTGGGCACACCCACAGAATTAAACGATAAATGCTATCTTCACAAAATTTTACTTGTGTACTCCTCTAGGCCTAATTAAACTGCCTACTTTTTTTTTATCAAAACTCCAACTTTAAAAGGTAGCGTGCCGGAAAGGGTTATGACTTCTAGAAACTTCAGTTCACTCTGAGTTCGATCACAGGCTAGCAGAAGTAGCTACGTGATTGGATATTATGGTTCTTCTCATGTGTAAGAGCCACTTTCCCTTAGAAAGTTCTGTACGAAGACATCGCTGTCTTGGGCAGATAGCCCTCGTGCATTGCTATATTCAAATTACCTAACCTTTAAGATTAAAAACTTTAATAACCTCTAAAATAGCTATACATTTCTTTCATATCCAAATTTAAACGCTTTAATTAGTAATGGCTTTATTAAAGGTATGTACTCGTGTAAAAATAATTCGGCATACTTTAAATTTTTTTAATAGGATCATTTATCGCACTTCCAAAAGGTACATTTTAGGAAAAAATATTAAAATTAATCACAAAAGGTATTCTCTAGATTAAATAAGGTAAAATGTTTGAAAAATAGTCTTAACTCAAGTAACGCATTTATTTACTCCGAAGACTAAGGAAGTCAAAATGAGAGTCTACCCACCAGAGCCTAAGCGTATGATCATTCTATACTGCTAGTTTGACTTGGGTTTAATTTTCGGAGAACGGAAGGATTTCTTAGTGATTTCCCCGTATGTGATATGAATAAGAGCAAGATTCTTTCAAAATGTTCTTTAAGAAAGCATCGCTCTGCATAAGCAGACAGATAGACGTCATGTGATTTCCTTTAATCAGTTAAACAGAAAAAAATAATTAAAATTTAATAAATTCAGTTAACATTTTAAATGAACATTATTGCAGTGAAATTCAAAGTAACTGAATTCAGCCATTTAAAATTTCAATTTGTTAACGTCATTTGATCGTTGAGCGAGTTTAAATCAAATCAGATGGTAATAACAATGTTTAAAAAAGAACTCCAAAAAATTAAAATTTCGCCAGTTAGGTTTTTCTTATTATGGAAGTTCCCTTGCATAATTATAAAATATTTTCGGACATTACAAAAATACTTTAGGAATTTTGGCGAAAGATACTTATCACAAAACCGCAATTTTATAGAGGAAAGATTTTCAGTTTTTCTTACATATACTTTAAGTGATTGAAATCATCCAAACTTTTTAAATGCTATGAAATTGCAGATATCAAATATTGTCGAGATAACGAATGACTAAGCCATATGTTGTTTCTAAACAAAAACAGCATAACACTTCAGTATTTTTGAAAAAGCAAGTCATAAATCCACTGCTAAATATCCTATGTGTTTCACCGAGATTCATCGCTCCTCCTAAATTTATTGTAATATGGACAATTTTTACTCTAAGAACGTAATTTTTCTTATTACTCGAAATGCCTTTTATCTGTTGCCATTCTTGCTTCTTCTACCCTCTATAGGTATTACCACTGAAACCTGCGATGAAACTTTTGGTGCATTTAGTTTTTAACAGTTAAATGGTTCACTCAAATGTTCAGTGAACAGCGTTGCATTTGAATAAATTTAAAGCAACTGATTTAAATGATTATATGAATCATTTCTTTCATAAACTGTAATAACTTTCATTGCAATACCTTATTTGCTAATCTCTTTGAATAACTCTCAACACTGTTTTTTTTTATTAAGCATATACATAAGAAATTTCAACTAATAGCATTTTCTTCCTTTTAATACTAAAATGATTTCATAACTTCTGGATGCATATTGTTTACCACTGTTTTCTAAATACACTCATGTCCAAAATTATGTTTACATGCATAAATTCACGGATTTCTCAGAGACTATGACTTATAATTTAATGAATTTTCGTGGAATCATACATAACTTGATGACACATAAATGCAAAAGAAAAAATTGAAGATCACCTCATATGATATAAAATTGTAGCATGAAACAATAAAAATGGTAATAAAGTGTGACAAAGAGAGTTAAGGAAAAAAGGAATGATTCAGAAAAAGAATTAAGTCTTACGAATTTAATATGGAATATGATCTCCCCTGACTTGTACACACATATCACAACAACGTGTTTTAAGGCTGGAAATAACGTTGTTAACCACAGTTTGGGGAATTAATCTCCACTCTTCCAGCAATGACGTCTTCAGAGCATTTACATCTCTAGGAGGAGGATGTATACGTGCAATTGCTCTTCCAAGGTAGTCCCATATGTTCTCTTTCGGGTTAAGGTCAGGAGAGTTTGGTGCCAAGGTATTCGCTTAATGTCTTCACTTTTAAAGAATTCATCAACGAGGTTTGCTCGATGTGAACGGGCATTATCATCCATAAATAAAAAGTCAGGTCCATATGCACCCTTGAAAAGTCTTACATAAAGATCTAAGACATCATCTCGATATATCTGGCCTGTCACAGATCCGCTGCTGAACACGTGTAGGGGCGTACGTCCATCGATCATTATTCCACCCCATACCATCACACCTCCACTACCGAAACGGTCACGTTCCACAATGTTCGAGGGATCATTTCGTGTTCCTGACTCCCTCCAGATGTAAACACGTTTAGAATCACCAGTTAAACTACACCACGATTCATCAGTAAAGAGAACATGGGACCATTGATGTTCAGTCCAGTTTTGAAGTTCTTTACACCAATTAAAGCGATCCCTCTTTTTCTGTGAAGGCAGTAAAACACATACCCTTGGCTTTCTGGCATAAAGGCCTTTTTCATTAAGCCTTCTGTATATTGCTTGCCGTGATGCAACAGTTCCAGTGGCGGCTGCAAGCTCTGAACTTAACTGGCGAGCAGTAGCTTTTCTGTTACGACGGGCAGTTAATGCCAGATACCGATCTTCAGCAGCAGTTGTCATTCGTTTCCGACCTTGTCCAGGCCTCCTTACAATACTTCCATCATTTTGAAACTGTTTCCATAGCTTAGAGACTGTCTGTCTTGAAATATTCAGACATGTGGCTGTTTCCATGATTGACTGTCCTGCTTCTAAACGGCCGATAATTCGCCACTTTACAGATTCTTCCAAATGATACTTCGAAGCCACAACAAACCGCTTTGAGTCCCTACACACTGAAATCAAACGCTATGTTGCAGAAATTCACGCAAATATTCAGTTTGCGCAAAGCGCTTGATTCACCCTTGGATGACGTAACTCCTAGATTTGCATATCACAAACCGTTTGATTACTTTTGATTGGATAATGCTAATTAGGCTTGGTTTTCACACATTCCCTGCAAATACGGATCACATTGATTCGATATTTCATTGAATATCATCATTTTTGGGTATGTAAAGATAATTTTGGACATGAGTGTATTATTCTTCATTGGCCTTTCACTGGCTGTCATAAATGCTTTTCTTACCATTTACTTTTGCACTTTGTTTGGCATACATGTTAGCTATTGCTTCCGTTTCGGTGACTAGGAAATAGTTTAATTGGTCGTAATTGTATTAACCACTAAGATAAATACCAGAGTCATGAGTCGTAATGAGAAGCACTGATTGTAGAAACGTTTCTAGTTTGGAGCGCTTCCCATTGCGAAATCTAAGCATCACAAAGTAGTGACTTTATTCTGTATAGTTTCGTGGAATGGATGCTTACTATCGAAGCCCTGAGGTAAGACAGTAGAAAATGACGCAAAATTAAAAATCTAATGATTTGAATGTTAACTTGAATTTTTAGATCTGCATTGGGGGGGGGGATTAAGTCTGCCTGCGCAGTCCTGCATACTGTTGCGGCGAAAGTTTTTTAGCGTTAAAAACGCCCAGTGCTGCTACTACTCTTTATCGTGATAATAGTTATACAAAAAACCTCATTCAATAGATATGCCTCTGATTTTTTTTTCTATTCGCTTTTGATTTGTGTGTTCCTAATAGTCTATTATAATACTCTAAATTCTGCTACATTCACATAAAATTACTTCAGCAACTGCAAGCAGATTCAAAATATGCGTATAATTCTTGCTATATCCCATTTACTGTTAATCTTTGAATGTTCTGTTTCAGTCTCTGTGAACAGTGAATCACGTGATTTCATTGCACTGTTGCTTATTTACCTCGTGCATAAGTAAATTTGAAGCAGACGCGAATATGCCAAACATGGTTAGCATTTGCTTTTACTATTAAAAATAATAATAATGAATAATAAAAATGGTGGCTTGTGTTCTAATTTTGTCTGTTCTGCGTTCACATTTTTAGTTGATTAATCAAATGGTTTTGAGTAATAAACATTCAGAAAACTTTTCTCTTTGATATATCAAAAGGATTACATTCTAAACATCTTTCAATGTTTATCTGTCTTGAACTTTATACCTGTGTTTGGTTAATGTTGTGTACTATTAACGAAACCTCATTTATTTGGGGAAGAGAAGGTTGAAAGTATTGTCTGCCCCTTCCTTGTTTATTTTCTGTATTTTCTGTTTTATTTAATTTTGGTTTCTTTTTGTTTTTATCCTGTCATATCTTTCGGTGTCTAATTTAATCCACTCTTCCCTGCTGTGTCTGCTACCCTAGAATAGCTGTAGACCCGACATAAATTCCATTCCTAGTGAAACTGACAAGTTAAATGAGGATTTTCATGATTTGCTACAAACACAGCAGCCTTTGAATGACTTGCCATAATAGTATACCCTTTTCTTTATCGCTCTTTTAGTTTAATACATGTAGTAAAAATTCATCGCTGCGCTTTCCTATGTTTTCATAAAAGATTCTCTCTATCCCCATTTTTTTTTTCCTTTTCTGTTTTTTTTTTACTTTTGTCTTCAAGTGTACAGCTTCCTTCCTGCCTGCATTCGATCATGGGATGCCATATATAAACTTCCACTTCACAGATGCTGTATTTGTGAAGCAGTAAGTTCTCGAATAATTAACTCTCCTGAGAACAAACACAAAAAAAGATTCAATAATATTAAGACAAAGTAAGCAAATTATATATTAATGTCTTCTATTTATCTTAGTGTCCCATAAGCATGCACACAATGCCAGTGCACTCAGAAAGCAAACTCTCTTTGCCTTCCTATTCTTTGTTCTATACAGTTTTCAATCTCAACTTTGTCATTTTCTCTGCACGTTTTTAGATATTTTGCTGCATCTATTGCGCCCATTTCATTTTTATCACCTTTATTTTCATATTTTCCCCTCTACTTTTATTCTTGTGATTTTCTCATATATTTGTCTGTAAAAGTTTTCACATTTTGTTTACCCAAGGTTTCTTTTTCTTTTCTATTCTGATTTTAATTTCCTTCGTGTTTGGTATGCATTTATAGTCCTATTTTTCCTTGCACGTTTTTGGCTGTAATTTTTCCCCTTTCTTCTACTAAGGTTTCAATCTTTGCAACGCGTATGATCACAATGATTGAAAGGATGATCGTTGAAAACTGGTAATTTCCTCCAAGTTCTGATTCTTAATCTGAAGCGAGCTGATTGCTATTTTCCGAGTTGTTGCTTCCTCCGTCTGTAATTTAAATGCGAACCAGTTCCCCTGAGAAGCGTATTTATTATAAAAAAGTGTTTTCTCCATTTACTTCAATGTTTTCTTTATTTCTACTTGTATGTTTGTTTTTTCGTTTATGGCATTTTTAAACTACTTTCTCGACATTGGTCATTAATGGTGTTAGTCATTTTTATTCGTAATTTCTTCTGCATTTTTAACTGCTCCCTTTTATAACTCGATAAGCTTTTTTTGAGACTAGGTATATGCATACTTAAATAATATATTCATTAGTTTACATAAACTAAGTTTAGTAACTCGTACTTGAGGAAAATAATTTTGCCCGGTTAATAAATGAAGTTCTGAGTAGTAATTAACACAAATAAGCAAAACTTTGCCCGACTCGTTTTGTTGTAAGTCGGTCTATTTTTATAAAAGTGTTACTGTCGTAAATGTAGTAAAACTTGTAGTGTTTTGTCAAGCTCTACAACTTCTTTCACAACAACGCTATGATAGATTTGGATTGCTTTGCAACGAAACTAGTCAGCGATAAATTGTTGCTTATTTGTACGTATTACAAATTTCTTCATTTATTTAGTATACGTGTTCAGAGTTCTAAACTTATACAAACACTTAACTCATAGTTTATTTAACGCGAAATAAATTGTTCAGTTTATTTTCATTAGATGCACAAACCTTTTAGATGCTTATTTTAGAAACTGCTTTGTAACTGATCACGGAACATGCATGTGAGGTTGCAAACGACAGCTGTAATATATTGATTGGTGCTTAATTGCCTGGAAGTGCATCTAATTTCTTGCGAACAGTTTTATATTTCTCGTCAAGGTCATTATGGTAGAAACTGTTTTTCTTTTATCTTTAGTTCGCGAACAGTCAGTAAAGCAAAGATGCTATTTACGTCTTGCACATTTCAGCGCAATACATATTCCTTTTGCATGTTCTCTGTTTTCAACATAATTAATATGGCACTTTTGTATTAATTTGTTTTCATGATTTCATGTTCTGTTAGTACCTTTTCCAATTCACTGCTTTTAAAACTCTGTTCTCACAAAGCTGCCGACCAAGCGCATGAAAACATCTATAAGTTGTACACGAATAGCACAACGTTAAAAGTGCAAGGTAACTGCTTACGTTTATCAATTATTAACAGCAGCAAATTTGCTAGTGCTTATTTTCGGAGGTATTCCATATTCTAATTTTATTCTCGCACTTTCTAGAGAAAATAAGTCTATTTTTAGATTATTTAGCTCTCCTGAATTTCGAGGACATGGCAAAGGTAATAAAAAACCGACATTTACGTCCTTTAACGAGGCGTGAGGCGAGGAAAAGCTTCCATTTCATTAACTTGAATAAATTAGTAGAAAATAAAGTGTAAAACTCGTATTTACTGTTGCTAATGATGCGAGTTTCTTTTAAATAATTGTAAGCTGACTTACGTTACATCTGATAGCAATTCTAAGAAAGATTTTTCATGTACGGTGTTTTTATACGGAGTTTGCATTTTAACAATAAGACGCGAAGCTCTCTTATAAAGTGAAAAAGCTGAATACAAAAGTGTTTTCAGTTAAGGCTCTCTTAGTATTGCATCTTTAAATGAATTCCCATGCATTGCAATGCTAAATTTCACCAGGCTGATAAATTAATGTTCATATACTAGTTTGCGGTTTCTCATTTTTTTCATTATTAAGTTTTTACCTAATATTTCCCAATGATTTTACTATAAGAGCTACCCTTTCGTTTTGCATATGTATAGAAATTATACTGCATACCAACTTGATAAGTTGCATTCATTCCAGTTCATACAGTTTTTATCTTTAGCAATTTTACAGCATTTTGCACCTTCTGTTTTCACAGTGGCTAATTGCACAAAAAATCGCTGGATGTCAGTGTTTTACTTGTTCGACTCCCGGTAGCTGAACTGAGCGGCATCAGGGATGTAGTTCATTATGATTTATGCCAAAGCACTTGAAGGCTATCTTCCAAAGAATAGGGATGCCTTCGTGGAGGAATTTCAAAGGGAAACTGGCTCATATCCACGTTACACTTGAAGAAAGCCATGAAAATTCGCATGCTGTTAGTTCGTGCATCTGAAATCAAATCCAGGTTGAGTTACTAGTGTTCTGCAAATTTGCTGCTCTGCCGCTGGTGGGCCTCTTGGCAGCGAGGGCTTTCTTTTGTGAAGAAATACATGGATCAGCTTTCATTAGAAAATTATGCCGGAAAGGCTGTCTTTTATATGACAGGATAATGCTAAAATGCTTTCCTTTAATAAATTAATTTTTCATCTGTCAGTATCTAATGTTGTTTCTGTATTTAAATTTCAGTATTTTCGAAGCTAAAATCTTCATTGTATCTTACTATTGTGTTTACGTAATTTTTTGTTTTGTTTTTTAATAATAATTTCTTTGCAAAGATATCCTTAACCTATGTTTCCAATACTGAAACATGATGTTTTATAACTAAATCGAAAGTCTGCATAAGCTCATCAAACTGTTAAGTTTAATTACTGATTATATTATCGAAATCTGCAGAGAACAGAGGATATAAGATGTACTTAATGTGGTCATGGTTAATATTCATACGTACAATCATAGCTGAAGCTGTGTAGAAAATACCCTTTCAAACAAGTATTATTGTTCTATGAACAGAATCGTACTTCAATACATTCCCATAAATGAAACAAGAAAAACAATCATGCAAAGAATCATGAAAATCATGAAACAAGAAAAACAAACATAATGAAACAATGAGAATTTTATTCTTCCCTTTCACTGTAAAGGCACCGAACCCAATATACAGCTACTTTATATATTTGTTAGATAATTCCACCTTCATTATTACCCAACTGTTGTGTTGCCACTAAGGCATCAACAAACTGTTAAATCTATTTTTGATCATCTACCCTCATTTATTCCATTTCCATCAGTAGGTCTCTTGCCATAATATTCAATCAGTTTCATACTGTACTTTAATACTGCGGAGTTTAGTTATACTTATTTCGATTTGAGTAACATTGTTAAGAGTCAATTCGTATCCTAGATCTATTGTTTCTAAAATTAATGCTTAAAATAATTAAACGATGTGAGAGTAGAGCAGCCTTTGAAATTAAATTTTAATGATTATTGGGGAATGTTTCAGACTATTGGAATTGGATTGTTGAAAGTTGTTTATAATTGTTTGGGGCGAGCAGATACGAGGCTAAATTTGTGAGCGTGCATCTGTAAATAAACAATGATTAGCTGTTATTCAGTGCAGCAACGGAAGATTTAAAGATATTTCTTGCCTTAAAAGACGTTTTCCCTACCCTATTTTAATATGTAAAATACTGAATGTCATATCGAAGAATTATGGGTATTATTAAATCCTATCTTCAGAAATCTCTTGTCCTGCAAATTTCGACAAATTTCTTAAGATGATATAGCTGTCAACTATATTCATATTAAACTTTTTCCAAGTCATATTAAACTTTTACTGAGTTTATTAAAACCATTTCAAGTTTATGAAGCGGATATATACTTATTTGCTGCTTGCCGTGATTTATATCATTTATTGATTTATAGAAATTAATATCCTTGATGTTTCTACTTTGTAGTAACATACGTTCTTTGATCAGTAATGTGAAATATGTACGATATTAATGACAGCGAATCAGCAAAAACGAATGATTTAAAAATTTATATTTTCAAGTAATGCATATTTTAATATGCGATTCAAATGGATATTGAACATGACATTTTAAGTTTCGCGTATTATAATGTTCCAATGGTATAAAAGCAATCTAAATTATAGTGAACAAACATAACTGTATACCTCAAAAAGCAACCGGTGGCTATTATATTCTGAAATAAATATGTTAACTATGAGTTATTTAGTAAAACATTTGCATCTTGTACAAGTCTGCGAGTGGTGTGAAAAAGTTAATATACCTCTCGCTTGAAATACTATGTTTTTTAATTGGAAAAAATGGGCGTCGTTCTTTCCCATCCACAGTATTATTTGCGTTATATGAAGTCGAAACAAAAACAACTTTATTAAACATTTTCTCTTAATTTAGAAATGAGTTACCAAGGCAAATTGTCTTGCTCCAATTTACAAGTATTGATTTCATAAAATGCGTATAAAGTCAAAGCATATAGATTAAAAGTAAATTTTCAATTCACTTGTAGAACTGTAGATTGTTAAAAATGATGTAACTTTATTAATTATTAAATTCTTTCAGGTTGTTAGCATAACTTATTTCTCCTGAGGCATCGGTCTAGCACATGGGAAGAATCCAACGTTTAAGTAGGTCTACTTCCTCATCAGCCATGGACATTGACCCTCCTTCATCTTCGTGGAACTTGTGCCCATCGTTCCTCGATTCTCAACGAAATCGAATACACTTGCAAGATGACACGAGTGGGTCTGTAATTGGTTCTCCCCCTCCAGCTGGTCCACCTAAAATCTTGTGGGACGAAACCTTTTCTGTGGATGTGCCAAATTTAAAAGAGCAAGGTAATGGAAATAACCTCCCTGGAGAAAAAGGACAAGTAATGGAAGCAGAGTTATCTTTGCGTGTGCAAGAAATCAGACTTCAACCTCCTCAGCCCATGATCATATGCGAAACTGTGGAAGATGAAAAGGTTGAGACACCCATTACAGCACCCACAGACACGGTGTCTTTGGCCGTGCCTCCAGTCGATGTGTCAAATGAGAAAAAACGGCCACCTCTGACCGCACCATATTAACGTTCACCAACTTGGTGTTATGAAGTGTTTTTAAGAGCAGTTTCGCTTTCGAAAAGCACTGCCGATCTTTGGAGACGAAGCCATTTCACGATGACTTAGATGTCTAAGTTTAATGTAATGTTGACTGTTTAAAGATCATCCGACGAAACAGGAAGTGTAAACCACACTTCGAAACATCGTATTGTGTTTGAGTGGTTTGATGTTCCGGTGTTTTTGGAAATAATTGTGTTTATCAGGATTTCGTTGAGTGCGTTGCGAAATTCATTCATTCAGCCTAAACGACGAAGGGCTTCTTTTTTTAACATCTGACTGTTTAACGGTCACAAATGTCTGCAAACATGCTTGTCGCATATATTTATGGGAACTTGTCATGTTTCACATTCAATTTTCTTTTAGATATGAAGTATTCTGTAGTTTACATCATATTTATATATGACGAATATCTGAAACTGTATACGTGTGGTTCAGCTTTTACACAGAAATATTAATAAATTGCTTTTAGTTAGTTCTATTTAATACAACTTATTCTTAGTTTAATTTATTGAAGGTGCAATCTGTATTTTGAAATTTATCTGAATTTATAACAAAGCAAAAAATGTCGGCATTACATATTAAACAAAACTAAGTATTGTGAAAAAGCTTCTTAAGATTTTTTGTCATAAAGTACTTGGTAATTAGAATTTGTAATTTTTTCCTTAAAATTCTGGTCAGTATTTGTGTAACAAAAATATGTAAAATGTTCGTGTGGTAACTTGAAGAAAATGTTTAAATATGGATATTTTAATGTACACTGTTACTTTTATGTGCACAAAAGTGCTAGCTAAGCATGATGAGTGTAGTTTGATTGTTGTAAGATCTTCGAAGAAGGTGTTTGGCCTTCAAATGCTGTTACATGAAAATGCTATTCAAAACATTGGTAAAAAAATGTGTTTTAATGTGTATGAAATTCTTAACTTATTTGATGTATCTATTAATGTAATATTAAATCATGATTAAATCTTTCAATTTTGATGAATGAATGCTTGTTTTCAAAATACAGTGCGACACATATTCATTAAAGTCAAATTTATGCTAGACTAAATTCTTACTATATTATGAACATTAAAAATGAACCAACATATTTCAATTTTGATAAAAACTATATTCGACTCTTAATTGTACAAAGCACTCTTTAATCATTTGTCATTTTCCAAATTTAGAAAAGTACAACTAGATGAAACTACAAATACGATACAAATCAGATCAGAAATGAAACTTAACTCTAAGAAAATTGTGTTAAATATAAAAAAATAAACTTCAACATGCTTTAAAAAGGAAAAGCATTTTAAATGATAGTTCAAAGCATAACTTTAAAATATCAAGAACTTATTCTGTTGCTTATAATTCTTTGATGTGAATGCACGTACTGAAGGCTTTAACAAAATTGTGCAACTAAATATCTATTGAAACTGCACAAAGATCTAAATAGAGCTTTTTTAATCGTTGGATCTTTGCACCACTTCGAATTCTGATTAAATAAAATCTTACTTGTCTCGCCTTCACTTGTGAAATTTTCTTTATTTTCCCTCATTTTGATAAATTAATGATTTGAAAAGGTTTCTATATTTCAAATTGTGAAGGCCTTTCTTTAATTGGAATTAACTCTAATTTCTGGCAGTATATAATGAAAACTTTAATATCGTTTTAAAAATACGTATAAAAATATTGATACAGCATATTTCAGACTGACTGCATCTTGAAAATCGGGTTTCAATTGTTGGTTCCGACTATGGTTACAATTGGGAAAGGGAATCAAATAAGGTAGGGTGCCAAATTTTAACAATTTTAGTAAGTATATACAAAGCTTGAGTTTTATGTGGGCCCTGATTATTAAGAAGAATGCGAAAGAAACGTGTTGCTTAAAATTTTCCTCATATGGTCGAAGTTAATCGATATAGTAAAAACATTTTGGACATAATGCAAATTTTGTGAACAATAGCCATATTTTCTAGTAGCAATTGCCACTTTCTAGAGGATATCTTGTAGTTTAAGAAAACCATTACTTTAGAAACACTGATTTCAAATTACAATATGTGGAAATGATGAGAAAAATATTATTTTATATTCGATGAAATTCGATATTTGCGCAATTCTTGGATCAGCGCTTCTTTGCTATCATATTCAATGGATGAAAGTGAGTTCAGACTTATATTTGGAATTTTTAGGATTTATTTTACATACTAAGGGTCGGTTTTTCTCTAAAAGGTATCTAGTAGAATACGAAACTACTTGCTAGCTATTATTCGTAGAAGAGTATGTAATAAAAATTTAAATTTCATGTATGTATCAAATACTAAGTGTTTAAAAGAGACCGTTATAGTCTGAAGCGTACGTAATTTCATTTCTTATGCCACAAATCAATAACAAACGGTTAAAGAGAGGTACAATCATATCCTGAGTAAAGAATACTCTCAATAGAAAAGCATAACCAATTTAGTAAATGTATGATAATTAGTTTCAAACTGAAATTTATACCGAAAGTTGCATATTAACGATAAATTTAGCTACCTAGTAAGACACCTAGGGGAAGTAAATGTAATAAATGAGTTTAGCAACTGATTTATAATTTCATAGTGAACATTTTATGACAAAAGTTTCAAAATGTTAAGATTTGGCCTCTGATGTTTCAGTCCACTAAAGTCTCTCGATTCACATTTGAGGTAGATGAAAATTTAGGTACTAAGAGTTTAGTAACTAATTTATAATTTCACAGAAAGCATGTGTGCATTCATATTTCGTGGATGGAAGGAATTGGACATTCTAACATCAGAAACAAAACTGTGTTTCTTTTCGAGATTTAAAAAAATCACTATTTTATTCCTGAAATCTTAAAGGAAAGTTTGTCTGAGAGTATAATAAAAAAATAAAATGCTTCTTCATGAAATTTGAACGGAAACCCATAAAATGGGGGCTGATTTATTCAGAGATTCTATTATCAGATTCAGGGACTTTATTTATCATTTTGTGCAATAGTGCAGAGCTCGCTAATGACCGCATGGCTAAGACTGTTGAGTCTGAATTCTGCTAGCTCGTTATTGGTTCAGTTCGAAATGAAAAGCCTGGCTGTTTAGTTTCATAATTTTTCCCAATACTTAACACAAATACCGAAGCTGTTTATTTAGGAAAATTCTCTATGAAAGCAGCCCTTCGAAGTCTTCTCTCATATTTTTGACTAATCAAGTGTGTATGTTAAAATTTTAGAAATGTATTGATCAATTTAAACTAATACCGTGGAATTTTTGCGATCCATTATTTCTAGAAGTGAATCAGTAAATTATCTATATTTGGTTTGTGCTGAGGGCTTAAATGTAAGTTATAATCTCGCTTCATATTAAAACGCATTCCCTTGAACTGATAGCACAAATTCATCTTTTCGATGTTTAGTAATTTATTTATTACGTAAATATTTCTATTAGAGTTTTTTCTGACGAGGTAGATTAAATGCGCTGCTTTATTTTATTAAGGAATGTTTTATTTCACAATATTTTAAAAAATGAATAGATAGCATTGAGAAATCAATGGAATAACTAACAAGCATATTTTCAGCAAAATACTCGACATAATCACTGTAATTAAACCTTAAAAGCTTAACTCCCTACTTAAGCACTCAACACCTGAAAGGTACATATCGAACATAAAAGTAGCGCATTGAATACAGTTATAGTATTTTCTGAAGTGTTTCAGAAACATGGTTAGGAACGTGTGACAAAGGTGTGTACAGTGTTTTCCTTTCAATTTGCTGTATACGTTTTAATTAGAAGTAAAAAAATGAACTAGTTATTCGAAACACGATGAAAATACCAAAGAAATTTACGCATTTTCTACTTGGAGAAACGTCATGTCGTAACTTACTCTCTGTTTAATTGTCAGTCGATAAAATAAGTATGTAAATGTTTTGCAGTACTGGTATGCAGATCGAGCACATAGTTATCACATTTTTAACATGGTGAATAAGCAAAAAAAACTCTGTAATGGATTGAGTACATTGCTCCACAGACAAAAAATTCCACCATAAAAATTTGATTCAACACTGAACAAATTTCAAATTCTTGAAATGCAAGTTTTGCAGTTTCCATACAATATCATCATTTGGAAAAATAATAAAAGGCGAAAAATTAGTCTATTAAACTTGGGTTTTATATTTTCTCATTTCCCTTTGAATAACATTAAGGCGAGTCAGTTTCCTTAGAAAGTTGTCCACGAAGGCATTTCTTCCTTAAGGAGATATCTCCCATGTACTTTGCCTTATCTCTGAACCAAGCATTTTAGAGTCTTTCTCAAATATATGGAAATTGGTTTTCTTTATTTTTTGTGTGTGAATGTGCGTCTGGGTAAAATTTAACTTTAAAACTTCGTTCATAACATTTTTATTGACTAAAGGAAACTGGCTCGTATACACGTTACACATGGGTAAAACCACGCAAATGTCCATGCAGCCAGCCTGTTCACCGAGGTTAGAACCACGGACCGAACTAACGGTGTGCAGCGACTCTACTGCTCGGCCACTGGTAATTTTGTCAGATTGCGATTGGAACACCAAAACGAATATCACAACGCATAATGTCGTTGCAACTGACATCAAGAAGTAGCAGTCCCACAATTTACAATTGGCAGGATTCTGTGGGATTATACTGAGAGATTTCGACAATCCAATATCCCAGCAAATAATGTTGTTGTGATCTGAGTGAGCATGTGATAGCTGAGGCAGATCCGCAATCAAGTCCTCCGTTGTTAAGCTGCCACTTACACCAAACGTTGCTTGCAGTGAAATTGCACCAGAGCTACGCAAGTTGACAGATGGCACTCGGATGTTTATTATTCATCGACTCTCCTTCATAAACATGAGAAACTGAAGGCGAAGTAATCAGTGAGGTTGAATTGTACTAAAATTAATGAGCAGCATACAGTTAATCAACGTCGAGTCGTGATTTTGGAGTCGTGATTGAATGTGCATGCTTAAAAAACATTTTAAATTGTGCATTCTCTGTGTGTATTATACTCAAATCGCTTATAGTGGTAATGAATACCTCATTAAGGGGGCATAGTACCTTTGCGTTAACCGAAATAACGTTAAACACGACTAAACGCTACCTTCTGATGCACAAATAATATAATAATTTCTATTTTTTGCTTATAGATGTGAAACACACACCTTTTTCAACATTGTGTTCAAAAATAAAAACTTTAACTTCAATAATAATTTTAAAATTGTTGATTTAAAATACTCATGATTAACAGATAAATAAAAATCAATAAGTACGGCGCGCATCATAAAATTTAAAAAAAGGTATGCAGAAAACAATTTTTGGTCAAAATCCTTTTAGAATATATCTAACTTTAATTTAAAACCAGAATATATTAAAAAAACTACTTAAATTTATAAAATGGTAAAACAATTTTAAAAAATTAAAAATTATCAAAATATTTCGATACTTTTTAATCAAAAATTTAAAATTTTTCATCAAAATATGATATTTTTTGGTTTTAACATGTAGATAATATAAAGATACACATATGATTCAATTTTCATGTATTTATCATATATAGTTTGAAAGCAATTATGCGCGCAATCTTAAAATTTAACATTTTGAGAAAACTCAATTCAAAGTTTTAATATTAATTTTTCCTTATTTATATTTTAGTAACATTAATCAAAATGCTCCAGGTGCATAAACAACTCCTTCTTTTAGCTTATTCATTTCATCTTGTTTCTTTTTCTGCCTTCCCTTAGCTATACGAGCCTCTAAACTGTTAATCAGCGCTCGTTGCTTAGCAAATTTTAAGCGAAGTTCATCTGCCTTTTTAGCAAATGTTTTGCTTTCAGCACCAGATGTCAATTGTAATTCACTCATCAAAGATAAAATTGCACATTTTCCATCATTGAAGCTTGCTACAGCTAAATTTACTGCAATTTCCACAATGTTTTTTGCAGAATTTGTTGTTTGGGGGCAAAATGTCCAAATCAATGAATTTAACGATTCATTCGCATTTTGCGTTCGCCCGCCAATACACCTTTTTAACAAGTCTGGATGAGACAAATCTTTAAAAATAGGCTTTATGGCATCCATAACAGCCACAGGTACAGATTTTTTATGTTTAAAATTTTTCAGTGCCCCAGTAAAAAAAGCTTTTTTGTATTGACACCAAGAACCTGCTCCATCTGGACAAAAATCGTGAATTGCTTCGTCATCATTCGAGCGTTTATGATACCATATAGCCCATATTGCTTTCTGCATATCACGATAATTGTTACAGTGTTTTCGTATGGAATTACCATAATACGTAGTAAGTTGGTCGATCAAGACATCGGTAAGACGACCTTTACCACAAAGAGGTTTTCCGTCGCTTAGCTTTTTTCCACGAAATTCACTTTTTAATTTTCTTAAACGTGTACCCATTCTTTTTTGAACATGACCAACACATTCTATTTTAGAAATGGGATCACTATATGTGTTATTATTCGAAAGTGCTAAATAAGTTTTACAGTCACCATCACCAATATAGTTCACATAACGAACACCATATTTTTCTTCTGATCGAGAAAACATTTCAACCATCCCGTTCGCATATAAGCAAAATGTACACTGCTAGGACAACGGCTTGAGTTTGGCCAATGACAATCCAGATAAGGGTCACCATTAACTCCGCCCACATGAGTGATGTCACATTTCTGACGTTTGTTTACATTCTGCTGTTCGGCGTTGCGAAGTTCGGCGTTTTCTTTCAATGAAAAACATTTTTAATCTGCAATGTAAATTTGCTTTAGTGATGCTATTTTTTTAATTTTTCTTTAAAGTATTATTTCTTACTGTTCCAGAAGGAATATAAATTTATGTCACAAACTTTACAAAATTTCTTTTTATATGCGTGTGTGTGTAATACCCACACATACATATATTTTCAATAAATAATCATATATTAATTATATGTATCATTACATGTGTGTGAATGCATATAAATACGAGCGAGTGTGTGTGTATGCATGTATTTATTTTTAATGATGTCAGATTTCTAGCAAATAATCTTTTTCACATCTAGCTGGGGGGGGGGAATCTTTTTTCTCTTAATAAAAAGCTTTTTTTTAATTAAGAGAAAGCTTTTTTTCTTTTAATTTTTCACATCTTCACATTCACTTTTTTTAAATAATACATTTATTTAATTTTGGTAAGGTGGGATGTGAATTCCAGCAGCATTTTTAATAGTAGAATAATTTCTCTAAAGAAGCTTTTGTTTTTTTATTTTTTAATTCCTTTAAAAGAAAATTACTAAATAATATTAAAGATAATTAATCTATTACTCCTTACACACACACGTCTTAAATATGTTAATGGAAATTTTCATTCAATAGCTTTATGAATTTATTTTATGCAGTATTTTAATTTAATAAGAACTAGTATTGATAAATGAATTTCTATTGATTTCCTTATACATTTAGTTAAAATTCAGTTTTCAGTGCATGTAATTATTCTCCTTCATGGCCATTCTACGCACAGCCCAAAAGCTGGCTGGAACGTTAATAGTTCGATTCCAGGTGGATAGGCTGGCTGCATGAACACTTACCTGGTTTTCCACATTTGTAAACATGGATATGAGGGGTTTTTTTTTTTTTTTTTTTTTTTTTTTTGCTTAGAAAATCCTCCGCAAAGACATCCCTCCCGCATAGACCCTGCATGCTTTCCATAATCAAATAAACCAAACCAAACCAACTCTTCAAGCAAAACAGCTCCTCAATAGAAATTCTTCATATCTGTCAAGCAAATGACATTCACTAATGTAATAAATTGTCATTATACACACTAAATCAAACTCGAAAGTTTTATTAATTATACTTACAGAAACAAAGTACTTAATATCAGATTTTGTTGATTAATTTGCCCTTTTAGAAATAGTTGAATAAATTTCTTACCTTTAATAAATAGAGCGAACCCTTCCTAAAATGACCACTAGCAGTTCTACATGGTTTTAATTTTGTGCAGAGCTTGTCATCTCAAAGAGAAGATGTTCAGTACGAGAATTTTTTGTATATTGAGGAGAAGTGTCAGTTTCAGAGGGGATCACAAAGAAGAGTTTTGCCATGTTAAAATGTTAATCTGTTCCTAACTTTTTCGCAGGGTTTGGTTAATGTGATTATGGCGATGCCTCGAGGGCTATCTGCCTAAGGAGAGGGATGCCTTTGTGGAGGACTTTCTAAGGAAAACTTGTTTGTATACACGTTACACATGGGAAAAACCATGAAAACGTCCATGCAGCCAGCCTGTTCGCTGGATTCAAACCTCAGACCGAACAACCAGTGTTCAGCGACTTTACTGCTCGCCGCTGGTGGACACCTTTTCTGCAGGGAAGGAAGTGTTTTCTAAGTGTAGGACATAACATATCAGTCTAAATGGTCCACATTAAGATTTGATCTAGGAAATGTATAATGTTGAAGCTGAAATTAAAATCATATAAATTTGAATGCCATGCATGTAATGTGAATCTCAAACTTTTCCTGCGATGTGATTTTTTTCATGTAAAGATCAGGCTCTGGTAAATAAATGTATGTTTTCTTCACATATTATGAATATTCATTCCTGATTTAAGGGAACATGAAGTTATACAATTTCAAATCCACTAGAAAAATGTATGATAGTCACAAGTTTGACAAAAGATTCTTTGCTCAAATGATAAAAGGCTTTGGGGCTTTGGAGAACATAGATGCTAATTAGAAATGTGTGCTAAATACGAGGCCATTGCCATCCACATAAATGCACTGCACTAATTTTAATACTGTTTAGGTTCTTATGCATTATCCCTTTGACCGGCCAAGTAGCATGATTTAGTGCCAATTATGGATGACTGTGCCTTTAGTAATTCCATAGCAATGAGTGGTGCTTGGTTACCATAGCCCAAATTTCCACAAACGATTGGTGAGATAATACATAAGTATCCTATTTTATATTGACATAAACGAAAACTAAATTTTTTATCATATACCTTTCTACTAAAATTTGTTTTGGTCCTTGGTTTAGTTTGGTTTATTTAATTATGCAAACCACTTGCGTGCTATCTGCTTAAAAGGAGGGATGCTTTCGTGGAGGACTTTCAAAGGGAAACTGGCTCTTATACACATTACACCTGAGGAAAACCATGAAAGCGCCCATGCAGCTAGCGTATTTTGCAGGATTTGAAACCCGGACTGAATTGCTAGTGTTCAGCGACTTTACCACTCGGGTGCTGGTGGTCTGGCCATCGGTGCTATTAAACTGAAATTCATCTATATTTATAAAGGGCCCATCAGAAAAATGCACACACTTTAATTAATAAAATAAAATTCTTGTGCTTTAGTATTGAACTGAATTATAGTTTAATTAAATCATACATATCAAAGGTTAGTGTAAGTTTCATATAATATTCCTGAATATGTACCTATACAGTTACTTAGATTGCTCAAAGTGTTACAGTGGTCATTAACAGCTAGACACATAGCACAATACTGAGCAGTTATTTGAACTATGTTTAGTCGATGTGTCTGAGGGGACTTCATAATTTTTTGATGAAGGACCTGTAGCGATTTACTATACTACACAACATCCCTCCAAATTCATTTTGGTTCACTGTCATGTGTCACATATATGTGAGAGTACCAACATGTTAAGGAAATATCATACTACATATTATAAAGATAATTCAACTTTGAAACCAATATATAGATAAAATCTGTTAAAGTCTGTATGTATTTTTCTGGCATATCCTGTATGTGAAGTTGTACTTTTCATTAGTCCCACCTTTTAATTAACGTAGAGGTATTACTGTACAGAATATATATGAAACTGAACTGATAAATTTTCATATCTGTCTCTTTCATTTGTTTGCTTTTCATATATTTTTTAATAGTTTTATTTTTGATGTTGCTTTACATGACGTCGATTTAAACATAAGAAAGCAGAGAACAAAAGAAATTCACACTGAAACTAAATTTAAAATTAGTCTGACGATTACTAATGTAAAATAAATAGTGGCTAATTTATTATCAAAATTACATAAGAAGGCAAATGAATAATTAGCATATTCAGATTTTAATTACAAGTAAAAATTTTATATTCCTAACAGTAAAAATGCACATATTACAATGTTATTCATTTATTACTCACAACCAACTCAGCAGAACTCGTCAAATTTTTAAAATGTGCCAAACTCTGGCAACCATGCTCATAACAATACTTTAATAGGGCATTGTCGCCGTTTTTGTATACATTATTTGTGTTGTATTCCAAGTTTCAATTTTTATGAACAAGTTGTGATATTTCTTGCCTTAATTTTAAAATATGCGCTTTGGAATTTTCCAACAATGAAAAAAACTAGGAACAATGGAAAATTCTAGAGGAATACAAAATTTTGCCAACAAATTTTTAAAAGGAACAAAAAGGAAATACATTTGATAGATACCCAACGCTGCTGAGGTTTGTGCGATGCCGAGTCTCTGAAATTCTTTAATGTTTTTTCGAGCAAAAATAAATCGCTCATGGAAAAGAATAGGGCAAAAAAATTACAGAAAGATCTGGAGATGAACGTGTTTTAATTTTAATGTATTATGTAATCCTTATTTAATAATTAAAATTTATATTTCAAATTGCTAAAATATGTTTTCTTTTCATAATTTGATAATGTTAGCCAACTTACGATAAATATCAATAATTTGGGTATATGTTTAAGAAAAGTTATGAAAACCATCAACTTGCACCCAATAAGTGACTTTTACCTTTTCATGTGTTAAATCCAAATTGAGCCAAGGTGGTTGTGTTAATATGTACCATTAATTTTACAGGCAGTATATTGTATTCTTTTATATACTGCAATATTTAGTTTGTACTGAAATTATGTAGTGACAATAATTTTACTTAAGATAGAAATTTTTCAATATTACAAGTTTACATTTTGGATATTTTTTTTAATGTTATAAAAAAGCAGCATGTTAAAAACTTTAAAACGAATATTTTGAAGTTCTTAAGTTTTGTAATAGTACTAAGTATTATATTTTAAATTACTCGTGAACACTGGTAGTTCGGTCCGAGGTTCGAATCTCGCGAACGGGATGGCTGCATGGGCGTTTTCGTGGTTTTCCCCATGTGTAACGTGTATACAAGCCAGTTTTCTCTAGAAAGTCCTCCACGAAGGCATCCCTCCCCTTAGGCAGATAGCCCTAGTGTGCTTTGCCATAATTAAATACACCTTTAAACACCATTAAATTACTCGATGGCTATTCCAGAAATAAATAATTTATTTCTATATACTGGAAGAAAATCATTTCTGACTAGCATAAAAATCATAATTTTGAAACAGTAGTAGAAAAATCATTAAAAATACTTATTTTTAAAACTCTAATTCAATAAAAGCAGGTTAACGTGAAATGTCTGAGTAAAAGAGAACTTGTGATCATTATGTATTTACAGTCATTCTTATGTAAATAAATGTTACATGATATCTTAGACCTCTGCTTTTCAAACTCTATCTATTAATCTGGGAATCTGAGTATTTCACTATAATAAATAAATAAGTTTTAATAAATGCATTAAAGATGTCAATATGTTTGTTTTTTGTAACATATACTTTGAAATTTTAATTAAATAATTTTTCATCTTAAATTTTTCATCAATAATCTGTGCATATATTTTACTTATGATGAAGAGAAATTAACATTTAAAAATGAATTATGGGCTGAAAGTATTTTGTAAAAGAAGATATCGGAAAAGGAAATTATTGCAATTCATAGAACTTATAAATGAATAAATGTGATAATTAGTATCATTTTGTTCTTATTTGTTAAGAATGGATATTAAATTATGGATAATAGAATGGACTTCTAAATGTGAAGCACATGCGAACAATAATACTAATTCACAACATTCTGATATTGATTTTAATACTTAATGTAAATATAAAGTTTTATTAACAGCTTAGTGGAACTCATATTAAATAGTTACTGTGTGATCTTAAGTCCAATGTATTTATTACAAGATAATGAAATATAGTTTGGATTTTAATTCAAAACTCTTTTCACATATCTTTAGAAGCTCAATTTTAACTGGTACTCTTCTGTTATCGGGACAGGATTCAAAGATGTAATGTATGTAGCCACGAGTGGTTTTGGTTTCATTTTAGTTTAGTATGGCAAAGCACACTAGGGCTATCTGCCTGTGGGAAGGAATGCCTTTGTGGAGGACTTTCTAAAGGAAACTGGCTGGTATACACATTACAAATGGAAAAAAAAAAGAAAACGTCCACGAAGCCAGACAAGTCTCCTGAATTCGAACTCAGTGTTTAAAGATTTTAACACTCTCTGCCATTGATGGGCCTATGGACATGTGTATATACACACATGTACATGAATACATACATACATTTCTCAATCTGGTCCCAAAAATAGAATAGCACCTTTTAACCATACAGTTTAATCTTATAGTGTTTTGATTCATTTTAAGTACTGTCACCAGTAATACATCTTATGAGATACATCAGCAATGCATATTATTATCATTAATTTCTTATTAACAATTCAATTTCAATTGCCACAAGTTGATTCCTGACTCATACATATCTTATGTATATATAAATAAGTTGTTTCAATACAAAGATCAAAGTTACATAGCATATTTACAATAATTATTTATTACTTATACATATAATGCATAAAATCAGGCAGTAAATTGTAAAAAAATACTTTTAATGAATTTGGAAATAAATCAAAATATAATATTTAAATGCACAAACTTCATAGTCAAAAATACATACTAATGTAAGAAAATCAATATTGAATACTTTTTCTCAAAAATGTAAAGATGTAAAGACTATAAACACACATTCACACAATTCACTTGAAGGTATGTTTCCTGGAAATATAATTATACTTATTGGAATCAATTCAGCGTTAAACCTTAGAACAGGTAATGATATCTAATTGTTGGGCATTTTTGATAGTCTTGAAATATCATAACTGGTAACATATCTTACTAAATTCAATTCTTGCTAAATTATGTTCAGCATCATTTAGCATTTGCAGTTTTATAGCTAAATTAGATTTCAGTACATCTATTACACTAAGCACTTACAGTTATTCAGTATTATTTTCTTTACATTTCAGCAAAACAATGAACTTCTTTTCTAAGAATGCATACTCAACAATGAAAATCCCAAATATGATACTATATGGTTTACCAGAACTATAATATGCCAGGTAATAGTGATTTTATTGAATTTGATTTGATTAATTTGAATTGCTTGAATGTGTTTTTTCTGGAAATAAAAGTATACTTATTGGATTCAATTCAGCATTACACCTTAGAACAGGTGTGATTCAGCATTACACCTCCTTGTTAAGAATTTTCGATAGTCTTGAAATATCATAACTGGTAACATATCTTACTAAATTCAATTCTTGCTTTGTTCAGCATCATTTAGCATTTGCAGTTTAGATTTCAGTAGGTCTATTACACTAAGCACTTACAGTTATTCAGTATTATTTTCTTTGCATTTCAGCAAAACAATGAACTTCCTTTCTAAGAATGCATACTGAGCAATGAAAATTCCAAATATGATATATGCTTTAACAGAACCATAACCCTGTCAGTTAATAGTGATTTAATCTTCATAGATAAGCATATACAATAGTCTTGAAATATCAGAGCTGGTAGCATATCTTAAATATATTCACTTCCTATTAAATAACGTGTTCTTCATTTAACTTCAGTAGTTTCACAGCTAAATTATACTTCAATAAATATATTCATTAGAGTGAACCCACTTTTTCATCTTTATACTCTTTATGTTCTAATAATAAAATGAAGTTTATTTCTAAGCATATTGAATCCAGTAAAGAAATCAAATCACAGTTAATAATGCTGTAAATATTCAGATATATATATATATATATATGAAATGTATTTTAAGGATGTCTTGACACACACTATGTTAATTCATTGCAATGGTAACTGGTGGCATTTTGATTCAAAATATTTACTGCATTAATTACTGGCAGAAATTAGCACTTGCTTTCACTAACTTAACATTAACTTCCCTTGGTTTAATTCACGCATTTTATATATTAGATGATTTAAGTCATTATCACTTAAAAGTTTCTGATTATCAATATGCAGAATAATTTGTAAATCACACTTTACATGCATCTTCCAGCCATCAATAACTTCCATCCGACTAGATCTAATTTTCTATTGGAACAGTAGAGTAATCCTTAATATTCCGAAACAAACATTAAATCGTTATATACATATATAAACCATATATATATAAACACTTTCATTACGAAAATCTAAATGTACATTCAAACAACGCACTGCGTAACTCCGAAGAGCGGAATGTAAACAAACGTCAGAAATGTGACATCACTCATGTGGGCGGAGTTAATGGTGACCCTCATCTGGGCTGTCATTGGCCAAATTCAAGCCGTTGTCCTAGCAGTGTACATTTTGCTTATATGCATCCCGTTCACTTCCATCTTGGCAGATGATCCCGAATGATTTTTTGCACACACTTTCGCGTGAAGACGTTTCCATTCTAAATAGTTTTCTGTTGAACGAAAATCTTTCGCAGTTTTACAACCTTTACAGTGCGCACTAGAAGTATATCTGTCTATAACTTTGTCTGTCTCACTGCCAGTTATAGACGTCACACCGAAACGTGACGAATGGCCCCTAATTTTCAGGTGCCATCGCCACTAACTGTCAAATCCATGGAACCAGTCAACTGGACCTCTTCATCAGCTGCATTTTTCATACTTTTTATATGTAGTACTTTACATACTTTTTATATGTATATGTAGCTGCATGTATATGACTTACAATCTTGTCATAAGATTTTTGTGCGACAGGCGATGGTAAGTCCATAAGTCCACAAAAGGTTTTACACTCTGCTAGTCCTTTGCCAATGCACCTCATGGCCAGAATAAATCGTCTATTTAAGTCAGAAGCATTCTGTTTTTTTCCAACCATCTTAGAGTTTTTGAAAGAGGAAATTATTCCACAAGAACTGCATGTAACATTGATTTTTATCGTCAGCCCATAATTTATTTCTGAATTTATATGTATTTTATTATGGCATATCGAACAACATAAACATTGTTCTAATGCTGAAAATAACAGTTTTTTATCGATAATAGCATAACCACATTCATGTTATCCACAAATTCAGCTGATGCAGATGAATCGTTACCGATCTTTCTTGCTGATGCAGAAATGTTTAGGTCTATGTCAACACACTCACGCTTTGTATGTTGATTTCCATAATACTGATGCCTCTTCCGTCTTTTTGGTCTTTGACCAGATGCCCTTTTAGCATTAACAGCATTCATTTTGCTTTTAAAAAAGCAGTTTTGTTTTGTGAAAACTGCAATTCAAATTTTCAAAATTGAAAGAAAACGATAATGCGTAATTCTAACACGAGGTAAACAAACAGCTAACGGAAACGAAGATATAAAGATGAGTAGTTACCTTCCTGGCTTCTCAAAAGAGGAGGGAAAATAAAAAATTGTGAGGCAGCAATCATAAAGAAAACATTCGAAAGGAAAGAAATATCGCAGCTGCAGATATGGAACGTAAACAGTCACGTGGGCGTGTCCGCCCCTTTAAATGGCAATGGCTGCCCTTTTATCAGATTGTCTCTTGCATAAGGGTTTGCGTAAATGGTCATAACTAGAGAAATAATAGGAATTTTTCAATGCAGATTTTTGCATAGTGCTCAGAAATGTTAATAGAATCGGAATAAATAAAAAAATTGATTTTTTGAATGCTTAAAGATGCTGTGCCCCCTTAAATCAGCATTTTAAAGAAATTTTCAGACCCTGCACTGAATATTTTGAAGAAATTCTTTGAGCTGCTGTTTTCCCTAAATTGAGGAATTCTGCACTACTGCTATTAAAAATAGTGTAAGCGCTAAAAAACGAATAACCTATTATTTTATTTATGACAAACTATTACAGGATACCATATACACCGTTAAATTGTACACTGCTGTATGAAAGAGTGTTATTTAGCATTTGTTTGCAAATCAGCCCAGTAATAACTATATGGCTTTACTAATAGAACACTACTCACTGCATCTTAGATTTGATTCCCGGCGGCATAAATAACTAACCGCGTAAGTGGTTTCCTGGTTTTCCCTAACGTAGCATGAAAACGAACGTTTCCTTTGAAAAATCATCTATAAAAAAATATCCTCGAAAGCCTTTCTCATAAATAATTAACCTGGAACGGAAATAATTCTATTTAATCGAACGATTTCTTGTGAACTCTTTTAAGTACTGTAGTCAGAGTAATAACACACTTTCAATATAATACAGTCTAAGAAATGTTTGGCATAAATCATATGCATGCTAACTGAGTATTTTAATGAATGTAGTCAATATAATATATTGAAAATTTATTTATTAAAGTTGTTACGAGAAGAGAATGAAAATGTTGAGAAATGTGTTTTCATGTGCTTTATAGAGCACTGAAAAAGTAAGATTCCTTTGTATGTAAAATTTGACATGAATAACCTATAATTTAAAGATTTTGAATAGTTGAAAAATTTTGATATGCTTTCAAACTAGGGGAATACAGGTAATTAATTCTCTGTAAATTCCTATTACGTTAGTGCAAATGAAGTATTTATTATTAAATACCATATCAGAGCATTGCGCTTTTTTGAATATCTGGGCATTGAGTTGTATGTGTATGTACGAATAAACAAGATTCTGGTCAGTAGTATGCATCTATGTTTGCGCAAAGCCTGGGGCATCAGTGACTACAGTACGACTTCATGTCCCACTCAATACTATATTTGACCGAGAAAACTCCGAGGAATAAATCTGAGGATCTCGAACATTCTTTTCCCATTTTCGTATTTTTCCCTCTAGAGAAGATTTCCAGCAATTTACGAGAATATCAGTTATCGGTGTTTTTTTAGTGCAATATCAAACATCGATTAGGGTTTCGAACTTAAGTCCAGCGACTTGGCAGTCCGCTTTGCAAATCATAAATTTCCAAAATGATATATAAAAAAGTCGTATGAAATATCGGAGCCATAGGGAAGTTCGCCTGTGTTCATTAAATTATGTTATTAAACTAATAAATTTGTATATAAAGTATTTTTATTGATGGTGAATTAAATGTCGCTAAGCTTTTGAAGTCTGTCTGCTGCTTACATATATACAGGGTATCAAGACCGCATAAACTCTAGGAGGCGAAATTCCTCGTTTGGGGTACATAAAAAATTACGCAAGTGTTATAACTTCAGGATTCATAGTTTTTGAGAAAAATGCCAATGAAATTATATCACGTCACATTTGGTATTAGAAAAATAAGTTTTATTGGAAACACGAGTTTTGGCACACTGCATATAAAATTAGAATTACAAAAGAAGCTAAAGGTGACCAGCGTGCATATCGAGGCATGTTTGTTCATGCCGTCGAATGGTTGACTAAATACCATCCAGCTGTTGGTATCCACAAAAGTGAAGGCAACACGAAGACTAGCAGTTGAGCCTCTTTCTATAGTAAATGGGATTCGATACACCAATTCCTTCAGATCGCCCCATAAAAAGAAATCCAAAAATGTGTCTAGTGATCATGAGGGAGACACAACCAGGACCTCTAGCTTAAACTAGTATATTAATTCGAGTATATTAATTTAAACGAATATAGCTAATCCAGTCAATCACTTTAGGAAAGCTGAATCACGTATAGAAGAGCCTGGGTTTCATCATGCTAGATCCATTAGCTACAAAATACCGAATAGGTCAAATAGTTATTCTTTGAGCTTATAAGTTGTTTCGAATGAGCTTTGAGAAGCTGAAAACAAATAGGGGATATTGTGATTTCGGTATGAAACAAACGTATAATCGTCTATTTTAACAGAAGAAAAGAGTTTTAAAAGGAAAATTATTATATCGACAAATATTGGAACGTCTTTGGGACACTCCTAGGAGAATGGATGCTGCTCACTAATCACCCCCAGAAATTGTTCAGCAGCTGGAAACCATTCTTCTCCAGGAGTTGGAGAGTATATCCTTGATAACCTCATTGAGCCCATGCCTCAAGAATAGTGCAATCATACGACTTTGACAAAAACTCGTTTTTATATGAGAAATCACGCTTTTTAGGACAGTTACAGAATGCGTATCTTTTATTTTCCAAAAAAAAATGAAAATAAAATTTAATTATTCCGTGTTCGGGCGTAATTTTCTTTTATTTTACAATACCTATGGGTCATATATAAACTAACAAACAATTTCTTCATCAACAAGTTTATATTCAAATTCGGTACACATAACTTCCTTTTCCACACACAGAATATGACGGTACGTTTTTCTCTTCATATTTTTCTCGAAAATTATAGGTCGTAGAAGTATAGTTTTTCGGCCTTTTTTTTATGTATTCCGACTGAATAATCTCACTTAGCAAAATTAATACAAGTATAATCTTGAAGAAACACTACTTATAGGAATAAACACTTTTGTGGTGTACGTTTTAAAGTTAATTTTTCACACTTACTTCATGCTTGACGAAACCGTATGCAATAGAAATGATCAATCTTTATTATTATTATTTTAAAATGATCAGGCGCTTCATTTAATAGCCAGTAGACTTGCACCACTACAAAGGCTGAAAGTGGTGGCCATTTCATAATAGGAGCACCCTAATAGATGGTCACCTTTGCCTCTTATGAAGGGGGACGGACAGTTACAACCATGCCTTCTCCGGCATTCAAACCCGGGCCCATCGACCCGGGCAGTCGGTGTCGCTAACCATTATACTAACTGGGCGACGAACTGATTAATGTTAGACTATCGAATCTACGGCTAACAAGCAATTCGACGCTTTAGCTGCTCGACTACTGCAGTGACTTACAGTCTGTTGAAAACTCATGCCCCAAATTTAAGGTATTTTGTAATCATTTTGTATGTTATACTAGCCGCCAAACCGGTATAGTGGTTAGCGTCGCTAACTGCCGTGCCGTTCGAATCCCGGAGAAAGCATGGATATTTGTAAATGTATAGTTTCCGTGCGGCGTGGGGACACTCTAAATATGCGGCGAGCCGAAATTCCTTTCGAGACGTTGGTGGTAAAGAAAGAGATGTGTCAGATCCATCCCACCAGGGTGCTCCCCATCAAAATTGTGGGCGGAACTGAGATAAATCGCACTGTCACCTGTAAGGGGCTCAAACGACAGGCGCAAACTTGCGCTCCAAGCCCCGAGAAATTTCGTGGGCTTGGGCTGATTATAGGTCAGACAAGACAGCATTAGCAACAGCATCATATTATAACAAAATTATTTTCTGAGAATACCGTATTCTAGGAGCGTTGGTTAGTTAATTATGGTACAAATTTCGAAGTCTATTTATTTCGATTCTTATAAAAAAATTTCGAAAATAATTCTGCTCTCATTGCTTGATGCAACGTAAATACCATATGCAATCAACACTTTGGAATAGTAGTTATCATTTCCAAGTTTCGTTATTTGTGTACCGTAGTTTTATCCATTTAGCTGTAGCAGGTCAGTGTTCTTAAAGGTTTATCAGTTTTAATTCTATTTCGTTTATTGATTTATAACGCATATATTCAAGTAAAATCCCTTCAATGCATTGTTATACTCTTTCTTGAAGTCACTTGACACTTTTAAGGATGTATAAAAATTTATTTCATTGATCTGAATTTCAAAATTCTTCCTGTGCTTAAGATGATGTAATCTTAATGTACTAGAAGGTGGATAAAAACTGAGCCGTTATAGACCTTCAACTTATGCATGTTTGCGTAAACAAATTAATCTGACTTGGCTATTGTATTAATGGACGTCAGAATACTTTTTTGTCAACTGCACAGTTACGAATTTTGATGGAAGAAGAAAGATAAATACGGAGATAGGCAAAAAATGGAATTGTTCAAGGCTTGTGTATGCTGCAAACACTGATGACTGAACACATGTCGTTTCGGTCTGCTAAGTCTTGTCATCTGACTGTTTTAATTCATGTAATGCATAAAAGCAAAAGAATAAAATTAAAGCAAAGAAAGAGAAGCTGACGCAAATTGAATTCTTTTTTTTTTATGATTTCACTTCGAACTATTATGTCTGACAACGCTTCATCTCTAAGTATCTTACCTTTGTAAGTACTAATTACATTGTCAAGTTTAATTTGCATTGAAATCTTATTGAAGCTTGTATTATTAGATATCTAAGGGAAGTTAGAATATTAAGTTTAAAAAATTTAAATACTTTTCTATGCCTAATTTTTATATATTTCCAAATGGATAAATTAAAGGTTTTTTTTTTTTCAGATTACTAATTACTTGCACAATATTTCTCAAATCAACTGAAAGTTTCTGTTGTCAACAGAATCTATGTCTTAAAATTAAGCAATTGAACAGATCAAGTGCTTTCGGACGGTTGCCAAGCATAATGCAAATTCTTTTATTATAATATGCCAGACATGGGCTTAAAGCGAGAATATATATCAGCTCAGCAGTTACGATAGCTGGTGAATCCAGTGAAATATTAATAAAACTGGAAATAGTACAAAGGAGTAAATATGTTGATGTGAACAGTTTAGATATGAGTTATTCCTAAGTACTCGATCTTCCAAAATGTTAAGATGACATTTATGACTATCGAAACACTGAGAGCTTCCTGAATGTTTGAAGCCGTCTGTCAACAAACAGATATTCCACAATTTCAATATGTCTCAAATTATGACTAGTCGCTCGCGAACACGATTTGGAGAAACTCATAACTTTCTCAACAAACAAAACAGTGATCATTTAAGGATTATCGCATGCAAACAAGAACCGGATGCATCTTAATATTCAAAGACGCCAATCACTGGCAGCCACCAATGGTGTCTATGTGAGCACAAATTTTTAAGAAAACGTGTACATAATGCTGGATTAGGCTTTCATCAGTCACTAACCCCGATCGTTTCTTGTAAAAGGTATCCCAACAAAAGCGCCGTATTTAATAAGCCCAGTTAAATACTTTATTTTTAGAAAATTGAAAATATTTTTACATACTTACAAAAGGTAAATGTTCCAATTTAAGAACAAAAAAATAATATTTGATGTATGTTCTCCACTATTTGCTCTGCAGCTTCGCAGACTTTGATAAAATTCGTAATCTCTTTATAGATTTTGGTTTTCTTTAGTAGCATAAACTAAGTCCAAATTCCTGACAGACCAGTCGCTTCAACGGACAAAGAACTGTTAAGTCTTAAGAAAGTTTGAAAACAAGCCTTCTCATTAAATCAGAATTGTAACATAAATGCATGTCTCGGGCTTGACAAATCAGCCAACCACCTGTAGGGATGGAACTTAAAAGTAACAGTCCATTTCAGTATTTAGCCAAAGGCTATGCAATCGATTCAACGCGAAGTTAGCTCAAACTCCTCACCGAAGTAATTACTTAAATGTCGGCAACTATAATGCAGAGCCGAAGAATGCAATCTTATCTGAGCTAACGAAACCTAGCAACATGGCCTCGAGAAGCAGAAACACGCTCTAACTTACAATCCACATCTGGTAGAGAAAAAGGAAAGAAGATCTAAATCATAATAAATGTTTGGATTTACGTAATGTTATGTTACAAATTTTCACATACTGAGTAACGTATCGAATTTCCTCTTTACGTTCTTTCATTGTTAGTCTTTTTAGGCTTCTCAGTTCGGATTGTTTGGGATTTACAATAACACTATCACTTACTATAACAGCGATGTTTCCGACAGACCTGCTGAATAGAGAGTGTGGGGATTTAATATTTGCTGTCGAACCTGGGTCCTCAAATTTCTTTATCAATCTGCGATCTGTTGTTTAATTAAGCGTACTTTCACATCCAAAGACTGTACTAAGCTTCCTAACAGTCCGGGCAAAACATTCTCCATTCTTGTAATGAGTTTTCATTTCACAATCAAAACTGCTGTTCCTTTGCGTTAACGTTCCATATCGACTGAACTGCAACAGTGCTGCAAAGTGAGCTGACAGTGATCAAATTCCAGTGTTATCAGGTGAAATCAAACTCTACGTTCTTAAATAGGAACATTTACCTGTTTTAAGTATGTAAAAATAATTTTCATTTTCTAAAATTAAAGTGTGTCTATTTTAGAACACACCTCTGCTGCTCTTGTTGAGACACCCCATGTGAATCCTATAGCAATTGCTATCGGATAAGCTCAGCCTAGAATAGCAGTATTTACCACCTCCTTTAGGATAAAGGAATAGGTTACCGAGCATTTTTTCCTGGGCTTTTCATCTATAATAAAAGATTACAGGCTTGCAAAATATGAGAAATATGCAACAAGATGATGCAATTATAGGTCGATGGTGTTTCTAGGGTTATGTCCATAATAATATCGTAGGTATTATCGTACCTGACATGATAACGTGAAGTTGCATCATTTACAGTAAAAATCCTTAACCTGGAGAATCTGCATGTATGATAACCAGTCATCTGATTGAATTTGGTAAATTTAACTGTAGTTTTCACTTTTTCTGTCGATTTTATAAAACTCTCAAATGAAATTGGTAGAACTGATAAACATGCCCGAATTTTTCACTTTGCGCCTGTAATGCATAATGTTTCATAAAGGTGAAATTGATCATATTTACCGGTACGAGCTAAGAATTGTGCATAATCATCAGTAAACGTAATTAATTCGCAATAAATGAAATAATTTTTCTCGCTTATCAAGATCATTGGTGATAATACATAAAAATGGGCGATTATGCGTAACCACCGGATTAATCGTTTCACAGTAACATATCGAAAGGATGTTATAGTCAATATTATCACATTATTTCACGCAGAAAAAAGTAGTAGTTTCTCAGGTCTGAGTGAAAGTTAGGGTTTCTTAAAAACGTCTGTACATATTGGTAAATAAATTATGTAAATATTGCCGAAACATATGTTGGGATGCAGAAACATGGATTAAATATCACATAAAACAATATTACTTGCAAATATTTCATAAATATGCAAAAATATAATCTTTTCTTATACATGTACTCAATTTAAGTTTACACTGTAGCCTTCAGATTCACAATGCTGCAAAAATATTCTATTTTTTTTTTCATTTACACTGATTTAGCGTTTCGTTACCGTCCCACCCATGGCCGAATGGTTCAGTCGTCTGAATACTGAAAGACGCAGGTCCAATCCCAGGCAATGGCTTTTCCCATGTGTAACATAAATGCCAGTCAGTTTCTCTTAGAATGTCTTCTACAAAGGCATCATGTACCTTAGGCAGATAGCTCTCCTGTGCTTATCTAACACCCTGTGAAATTTCATTTCTAATTATGGCATCAGTTACGTAAGAAAACTTTCTTCAGATATATTTAAAGCAATCACTTTTTTATCTAAGATTTTAACAAATCGTTTTATTATTTATTCCATATATAATACGAATATAACAAAGTAGAAGCTGTTAGATATAGAGTAAAATGGGTGTTTTTAATATACTCCCTTCATGTGACATGTTTATCCGGATCAGCTACTTTTCCATTTTCTTGTTCCCCCCCCCTACCGAAGCCCCGTTAACATAAAAAAAATTAGAAGTTCCATGCATCAAGACTACTGCTCTAGTCACTGTAAAATAAATTAATAAATCCAGGTTCAATTGCATGCCTCTATTTTCCCAACAAATATGCGGTATTATTATGGGATTCCTTTAAATACATGGATTGAGCAGAGATAGATACATATCATTTCCACGATGAAGTAAACTCGAATCTGAAAAACGTCTCCTCTGCGAAAAAAAACTTTATGCTATTAATAAAACACGAATTCAAATTCTTCAAAAAAATGTGGATAGGTTAGGTTATTTGAATATGGCAAAGCATATGAGGACTATATCTAAGGAGAGGGGATGCTTTCATGGAGGGCTTTCTAAGGGAAGCTGGCTAGTAATCCCATTACCCATACGGAAAAAATCACAAAAACAAGTTTTAATCGGTCAGCCATTGGTGGGACCTGAGGAAAGCATGGAACCAGCTTCTATGCTACAGTAGCTGTGCTTTGAAAATTATGTTCGTAATTTTTTGTATTTTTTCAGTCGAGAACTTAAACATTTACATTTTGGAAAACTGAAGCCGCATGGTAAATTATCAACTAGTGAAGCAGAGGCTAGTAGTTTTGAAGTAAAGTAAGTAGACCGTTACTGAAAGTAGAGGCTGAATAACAGGAAGATTTTCTCTGTGAGCTGTAAGTTTCAGTACTGAAGGCACTCGGTTACTTTTTGGTACTGTTATGTTGTCGGGACCGGATTGAGATATGTATGAATGTATGTGCGTATGTATGTATGCATTTATGTGCCTATATGTATACAAACACATTGGTGCTTACATATATACATGCATACATGAACACATACATCCATATATACATACATTCTGTATCCGTTCCTATTAACAGAACAACAATACCTATTTTTTGTGCTCCATCATAATTGACGTTATTTGAACAAGAAAGTCTAGTGTGAAAAACACATGGCGAGTGACTGAATATTGTGCATTCCCCAAAACAAGCATATATCGAAATATTTAAAATTTATTATGTTTATTAAAAAGCTATTTTAGTTAATACATTGATATCTAATACAACTGAATATGCTGTTAAGATCATGTACTGGTCTCAAGAAAATATCCAGTTATTATCCGATTATTCAGTTATTATCAAGCGAATTTTATCGCTGAAATTCGCTCGGTAATTTATATTATGGTGCACCTTTCTTTTCAAGTAATTAAATGCTATAAAACTTGTTATTTAGAATAATTTTGATTTTTCTCTGATTTTTTTATTTTAAATTTAAGTCGCAGCGAAAATATTTCATTGAAAATTTATTCTATTTGAATTGCTAATGTAAACCAAAGTTCCCATTAATTATTTCCTACCACGCTTTGTTATTTTAAAGGATATTAAAAGAAGCATTATTGCTAGATATTTAAGTTCATGTCTGCACTTTTAGAGGAGATTATATCTTCATTAAGAAACCCATAAAACCATCGATGCCCCATATGGAAACGCCATAAAGAGCTATGCGCTCAGCGACTGAGGCATACCATATTTTGAGCATCTGCGAGGAGACACCCTAGTCAGCAGCAGCTGTTCCCCGCATTGTATTAGACAATTTATGCAGCCTTTCTTTACGATCCTTGGTGTGAGGGAGCCAGGAGAATCTGACATCTATAAACACACCCAAGTAGCGGAAATGTCTCACGAATTGTATATTTCTGCCATGAAAGTTTATGCACGGGATACGCTCGTGCCTTTTTCCTGGGCTAATTAGCATTCCTTTTGTTTTTGCTCTTGAAATTGTGAGCTTATGTTCACTGGCCCAGCGGAGTATTTTGTCTAACACTTTTTGGGAATTTACCTCGTAACTTTTATGGCTGTGACCGTTTGAAATTAGCAAGAAGTCGTCAGCATACGCTATTATTTCTGATGTTTCATCATCATCAAACAGGTTGAGCGTGGTGTTTGCTACCAGGTTCCACAGAAGTGGACCTAGGCAGAAGACCTGCGGGCAGCCTTTCGTCACCTTTTGCATGTGGACGCCTCCGTCCGTTGTAGTTTGAATTCGTCTTTCACTCAGGTAGTTGTAGATCAAATCAAATAAAGTTTTGGAAACAATTGATATCTTTGAGACATTTCAAAACATCATGCCACCACAACGAATCGAAGGCACTTTGAATCCCTATACTGATGACAACAGTATGCAGTTTATTCTGCTTGTTTCTAAGTACCGTGTTCCGTAGGTGATTCAGTGCGTGATCCAGTGGCTTTCCTGCTATAAATCCATGTTGCCTAATATTTATGAGTTTATTAGCATGAATATAAAAATTCAGTCTTTGAAGTACTATTTTTCGAGGATTTTTTCCATGGCTGGGAGCAGGCAGATGGGCCTGTAAGAAGCAGCCTCGTTTGGATCTTTATTTCCTTTTAGGAAGAGGGCAACTTCTGCAATTTGTGCCTTTTGGAAAGTGGCGAATTCTCCAGTATGTCTGTAAATAGGAGAAAAGTATTGCCGGATGCGTGTTATGCATAGTTCTGAAAATGCCGTTATCAAGCCCATCCAGACCTGGAGCTTTACTTGGATTGAGCTTCTTGATTACGTCATTCAGTTCCTTACCTGTTGGAAGAGGCTCAGAATTAGCAATGAACAAAGTATAAAATATTGCTCAATACTAGTTCGTATTTCCTTCTGCGCTGTAGTATCTTTATAGGTTCATCGTGCTGGAAAATTGTTTCCAGTATATGTGTCACTATCTGGGAACTAGTGTTGGCATTCTGACAGATTGACGTAGTTAAACTGGTAGGTTTGAAGACTTTATCATGAGCAACTTTGAATAGTCTACCATATTTTTCTGTTGCGTTCGTATAATATTTCTCTCAACATTCCAGTTTAGCCTTTGAAAGATATGGACTGAGCTTATACGCTCAACTGCTATTAAAATAAAAAAAAATCTACAGCTTTGTCTTTGTCACTAATATGCTTGTACGCCAGGCTACATGACTGGGGTGATGTGGGAAAATTTACCACATTGCTACAGCCAGTAAATTTAGCTTAGCAGCCGACCCCGGGGGTGGCGCTCCAGTATTCTGAAATTTCCGGTTTTCCGGTTAAAATTATTTAGTGATTAATTCAACATACTGGAATTACCTGAAATTAATGTCATTCTAAAATTTTAATATTTACCTGTCAATGCGTTTAAATTACAAAATGTACCCAATGGAAATTTCTTGCAGATACCATTCTTTAGAGTTCAGATGCAAAAAAAATATAAGTTTGAAGTTTCTCCTTTGTGTTATTATTATCATTGCGTCTGTATGCTTTGATAAATATTCAGTAAGTGAAATTTTAAATTTATTTTATTTTTTATTTATTTTGTTTTGTCAAAACTGTTTCAAAATTTTGTTTAAAAATGTGTTCTGGTTCATCAGCTCCTTTCAGATTGAGCATTTGGTCAGCATGCAATTTGAGTTTGAGTTCACGGACGTAAATGATCATTGCAAACATCAACAGAATTCAATAACTCTGGCATAAAAAAAATGTAAAAAAGATCTTTTATATCAAAACAGAAAACACTTTGTCGAGCTGCTAGATTTCTATAAATTTCCTGTGATATGGATTTTTTAGAAAAATGATGACGTGAAATATTTTCCGGTTTCCGTGTAATTTAATGTTTAAAATAATAGTACTGCGATTTTCATCATTATCTTAGTATCAATGCTTCTTCAAGAATTCTAAAAGGAACTGGAATTATGTCAGACATTTTCGAAGTTTTCCCTATGCGTTGTAGCTTCGCCCACAGTACAATATGAATACGAAGTATTTAATACCCTCTTTCAAACATTAGGGGATTAGTATTCCTCCCATCTAAAACTTAGTAAGGTAATTGAGCTCTGAGTGCTCGTTTTACTAATTTTATCGCGATTTCACCCATTACTGTTCTCTGCATCTGTTAAAATATAAATCTAATGTTGAAGGAAAGTGCAAAATATGCCCAGTTTCCTTAATGGTGCTACCTCACTATTACGCACGTACCTCAGCCTTCACGTAATACATAGCATATTCTTCTTTAATCGTTTAATGACAAAATCGTTCTCAAGGCCTCTTAATTGGAAAATAAGATTTCTCGGCGATTCCAGTTGTTCTAAAATTAATTCTTCATGCTATAACACAAAATGTTTTCAAGTTCACTTGCACACTTTGCTTCTGCTTTTTTTCCTTCTCCCTTCTCCGCCACTTTAATTCATTAATAGCTACCATGCCAAGTCTACTCTTTACTTGAGGAAAAATGATAAATTACTTGGACTTCTCTTCTGTTTCACTCTTAATTTGTGTTTCTATTTTCTTTTCAAGACCGGTTAAAGAATTACATAGACTGTGAGACAGCTATTTAGCTTTTGTTCAAACTCTTAGAATCAAAAGGAGTTACAGCTTTCACTTACGGATTTCACTTGGTAAGTCAAAGTGAAATCCGTAACCTATGTGGCCCCACACAGCTAAAGGCATATTTAAAATATTTTGGTATTAAGTTTTAAATTTCTCCTTTAAATTATTGATTAAATTTAGAACCTCATACATTGAAATGACACAAAAGTGTGGCAGCAGTCCAAAAGCGAAACTCTTAAACTTCACTTTTGACATCCATAAATTGAACGCGTAAATTCTTTTCCAAGTCATAATGAATTTTTTTCATTTGCGTTTTGAAAATTAAAACTTGTCTGATTTGGGTTACCATTTCAGAAAATATTTCAGGGAGTTAACAGGTCATTTAAAATGGAATTGCAAAATAATATTAAACTGATAGAAAATTATTAGAAAATAAGGTAAATATTTGTTAAAAATAAATGAGTTTCATTTTAGTGCAAAAATATTGCATTTAATTGAAAATTGCCTTTTTTTTCTTCTTGTTAAATAATCAACTACTGCATGATTATTAAAAGTATCTTAATAAAACCTTTTCAATAATTATTAGTTTGTTTAATTATCGAAAATCATCTAAAGGCTATCTGCTTAATACAAGGAATTTTTCGTTGAGAAATTTTAAAGAAAAATGGCTCATATTCACTACACACATCGAAAAATGCACAAACTCCTTCCTGTCAGTCAGTTCGCCAGGATTTGAAGCCAGGTCAAACTATTCTGTATTCATCTGTATTCATCTATACCGAAAGGCATTATTCACTCACTGGACCACCGGTCGGTTTGTTTATTTAATTACAGCAAAGCACAAGAGGGCTAACTGCCTAAGGGGAAGGATGCCTTTATGGAGGTCTTTCTAAGGGAAATTGGCTCGTATGCACGTTATACATGGGGAAAACCACAAAAACGCCCGTGCAGCCAGCCCGTTGGCCGGGATTCGAACCCCGAACAGAACTACCAGTGTTCAGCGACTTTACCGCTCGGCTGCTGGTCTGTGGACCACCGGTGGGATCAAAAGGTGTTAGTATGCAGGTTTTTTTTAAGTAATGTCAGTTTGTAAATACCCTTTTAAATTTCGCGTGGGCATGAGAATGAGTGCACGCTGAGTTTCTGACACCACTTGTACTCACGCTGTTAGTCTCTACGCTTTATGATGAAGTTAAAAAAGTTTAAGAAAATCCATCTCTCCGCTGGCTGTGAAATACGGTCAGGCATCTGGTTTTTAGCGCTAAGAAGCATGAAAGCTGTGGATATTCATTGCTAGATAATTTAAGTGTGCGATGACAATGCGATGAAGGACGACGCGAAAATGGGTGAAATTGTTCAAGGAAGCTTCGAATAATATCCATGACGAATCGAGCTTTTGTCGGCCATCCGTAATCACTGACGATTTGGTGCACACATTTGACACCCAGATTCATGCCAAACAGGAGATTTGAGCAAATGGCATGGAGAAATGAAGACCACTGTTCGAGAAGTAAAACGACCGTGAATAATTGGTTATTATCAAGGGCGGCAGAATTCTTTGAGTAGGGTATCCAAAACCTCGTTTTTCGTTATAATAAATGTTTAAACTAAAAAGGAAATTATCCAGAAAAATAAATAACTGCATGTAAATTCGGAAAATAAATGTGTTTTGAAATTTTTTGTTTTGTTTTGTTTCTATTGCAAAACTGACCTTTAAAAAAGTGCCTCGTAGCATTAATGAGGTTAAGCCTGTTGATCCTTTTACCTGAACAATTTTCCCATTAGCTCACTGCATTTGCAAAATTAATATTCTTCATTATCAGTGCTATTTCTGCGTGATGATAAAAAATCTTAGCTTATTCAAAAAATTTTACCTGAACAATTTTCCCATTAGCTCACTGCATTTGCAAAATTAATATTCTTCATTATCAGTGCTATTTCTGCGTGATGATAAAAAATCTTAGCTTATTCAAAAAATAAAATATAATTTGCCTGCGCCATATGTACGATTTTTAATGTAAACGTAGAAAAGGATATTCCTTCTTTGTATGGAATACAAATGGAAATTTCAGAAGAAAGATGCATGGAAGGGATCAAATAAGTAACGCAAATACAAGACCGTTTTCCATAAAATGCTCTTTCCGAAATCATATCTACCCTCTAGGTACAAAGTTATTGAGAGCTTCTATTAGACAATGAAAAAACAAAAACTTCAGATTAAAAAAGCAAATAGCTTAATTTAATTATCTTGATTACGCCATTCAGAAACTACTTACTGTACAGTCGTTGTACCTGTTCATGAAACATCGTGAGAATTTAAGAATAATTACAATTTTCTCTACTATTTGTAGTTTCAAAGGTTTATGTTCATTACGTTCTGGATATGGTTCTAGGTCTGGATCTTATATGGTAGAATAGGATTTGGAAATTCTTAATAATCTCTTTTCCAACTAATATGTTTCTTTTCAGACAAAAAATTATGTTTTAGCTCTCGACTAAAGACAATTTATTTTTATCACTGATTTTTTTAAATCAATAATTAATCTCATCGACATCTATATTTTTAATATATAGGGTACGCTCGTTTTACTACCTGTCTAACTGTCTACGATTATCACTTCTGAACGTAAAGAATATTTCTGAAAACATAAATAAATATCGGTAATTATAACCATAATATTTTTCCATAATATTCCCCTATGGATTAAGGCGACTGCCTAAATATCTAACTTGTCTATCAAAGTAAAATATTTGACGCTCTGAACTAAAATATTTTATGTATGAAATGATTCGTCACATTCTCAACTGCTTACATTTATTTTTTATTTCCTCTATGAGAGGCTGGTAATATCTAACAAACTGATGTTGAAGTGGCGACAACATAGCTAAGATCTGAATTTGACTCTGTAGCAATCAGTTGCATTTATTTCGAAATAGCAGGTCATGTGGGTTTTTTTTTTTTTTACTTTAAATACCATAAACTTTAAATAATTACCATAGGTTAAGCAAAACATAAAAGCATTAAATTTAGAAAACGATTAAAAGTTATTAAAAGTGCTTGCTGGCAGTCTGATGTAGTTGGCAAGAAATTCTGAAAAATGTTTGAAAGTAATGAGGTGATAATACTTTATAAAGTTCAAAGTGAGAAAAGAGAAGAACTAACTGAAATAAAAAACTAAGCAGATTTCATTGGATAAAGAGCATTTTAAAACGCATTGAATGATTTTGAAATTAACTAACAAAATTTATAATATAAGGTTTGTATCACTTCAAAAATTAGACGAAATAAATTTTTGTTAGTGTCCCCAACCCCCCTTTATTTTACTCCTTTATTACCTTTGTAATTAATTTCTACTTTTTTATTATACAACAGCATTAATAAACAGATATACCGCCCTCCTATATCAGTATTTTCTTTAACATAACTCCAAAAGCTTTGAGTACAACAGGTCCATTATTAAATCGATAATCGTCCTCACCGACAGTATCTTGTCTAAAAGGATCACCTCCATGTAGTTAAAATGATCTGGTGTCATAGGCTGTTCGTCTTCGAGAGGGTTTGTTATATTTTATATTAAAGAAATAAACGTAGAAAGTTTTCTCTAACGTGTTACATAAAACTTTAAATGTAATTATTATATTATTATTTGATCATGAATATGAACCCTTAAGTTCAATAATCCTTCTCGTTTTCCTTCCTTGCACTAAATTCTTTAAAGATAGGATCAATAGTGTTTTTGCGACATGGGGGCATTTAGAATACATGGAGAATCGAAGATACTTTCTAGTGGGTAGTTGGTAGGGGAGGGAAGAGAGGAAACCTTTACACTCATCTCAAAATTGGGACTTCAAAATTGCGACGGAACTGCTCGAAGTCACTGTCGCGTATCAGGTGCCCAAGGTCATGCCAACGACAGATGTAGTCCTGCTCTTCTGACCACGATAAAATTCATGAACTTATTCTGATGTTGCTTTCAGACAAATGAACTGAGCCACAACGATAAAAACAGAAACTGAATCATGATCATTCATTTTAATAAAATTAATATTTGTATTCTGCAGAGTCATCAGGGTTTTTGTCTGAGCTAGCGTCTCTCAACAAGCTCAGAATCATTTTATATTTTTATTCCTTTATTTCCTTTTGCCATAAATTACTGATTAGATATGCAAAATAAATTAATTGTGTAATGTAATCAGTGATAAAGTGGCTAGCGGTAATAGATTCCATAATGATGGAATTGCAATTGCTTGTTTCCTTTTTGTGGTCTAGCGTAAGTAATGCTCCCGGTGATAAAGCCTTGAACTTACTGATAAGTTCAACCATTTTCGGTAAATCTCTAATCAGAAAAAGCCCGCTTATGAATGAGGTAGCAGAATTTTTTTATTAAATGAATAAATAGAGTGATCAATTTTCTTGGAAAACGAAAAAAAAAGAAAGAAAAAGAAGGAAAAAGAAAAACTGGGAAACTGAAAATGACAAATTTCCTGAATATTATGATATTTGTATGTACAGTAAAATAATATCAATATTAAATTATAAATTAAATTAATGTTGGTAATATGAGAAAAATAAAAAATAGTTGCAGGTAATATATAAAAGTAACATATATAAATGCATTTATTTATTAAAAATTATTTTAAATTAATTTAATATTCCGTCTCTCTACAGAGAAGTGTCAGTTTCTGCAAATTTAATTTGCGCTATAATAATTAGCAACCTCCTGAGGAATAACTTTCTTTACAAAATTATAAAATATATTAAATTAATTTTATTTGTATAAGACCTGTACATACAAGAAGATATGTAAGGAAACTGTATAACAGTACACATGAGGCCCTAGTCCATTCCCAAGGGTTTGAACCTAAGTTGAACTATCCGTGAGGCCCACCAGCGGCCGAGCGGTAAAATTTCTGAACACTGATATTTCGACCTTGGTTCTACTCCTGACAAACAGGCTTGCCACATGAGCATTTTCGTTGTTTTCCCCAAGCATAGTATGAATACTTGTCAGTTTCAGTCAGTGGCGGATAGGGCCGGCAGGCGACAGGGCAGATGCCCGGTGGGCCGGAGCGTTTTCGGGCCGATCAGGGAACTCGAACGATCGAATCGACACAGATGATTCGGAGAGGCAGTCCTACGCGTGAAGGAAAGTGCGTACAATTAATACGTTCATTCAAAAGTATATCTTCTGAGTATATTAATAAGTTCACTCAAAAGTATATACAAAATGCACAGATACGACAAATGGCAAAATCTACTCTGGATAAAATATCAACTTTTAGAATAATTTTGTCTGCTGACATATATTTTATAAGGTATTTCTCCAGCGTTCTTATCATGCCATCGTAGTGTAGTGGTCAGCACGTTGGGCACGTATTCCAGAGGTCCGTGGTTCGATTCCCGGCGAAGGCTTTGCTCATTTTTCACCACTCCTGCTTTGAAAATAACCTAATGATTCTACAATTTAAAATATTTCAATATACTAAGCCAGTAACGAAATATTTGCAGACTAAAGAATTAGATTACATCCTAGCATATAATATTGTTAGGAGGCTACAAGCTCTTTAAAAGCCATTTCTAAAAACCTCGATTTAATATTTAACGCATCAAAATCATTTGCAGTGAATTGCAATAATGAACTAGAAAGGTTGAGTTGTAATATAATTACAGAAGCAGAACTACCTGCTAGAAGACGCCGAAAAATGAAACAAATAGACGACGAAGAATCGTCCGATTATAACTTCAATTGCCCTACCAAACAATTCGAAGTTACTGTCACTAATTTTATTATGGATAACACCATTTCATCGATGTAAAATAGGTTTAAAGGGTATAGTAAGTTGTATAAAGACATATCACTTCTCGATCACAAAACTTTTCAAAGCCTTGTCGCCGAATTCTTTCGAATATTTATCTGCATTATTAAGGCGCTATTGCAGGTACAACAATTGATAATCTCGAATTGCACCTCGAAGCGATTTTTTCGAATTCGAATCAAATTGTTTTTTATTTTATCTTTTCGATTTTATTGCATCATTTTGAATAGTTTCATTCTTTTAGAAATGTGGTTTTGGAAACAGTTTCTCATTCAATTGTATATTGGACTTCTGACTGTTGAAAATCAGAACTGTTGCCACTTGGAAAAATTAAGGCGATAATTTTGCGCAGTTTTTAAATTTAATGTTTCTCTTGTATACTGGACGTTTATTGAGAGAAGGCAACGGGAAGTTGGCTAGTTTATTTATTAGGTTAATTAATATTGCTTATTTCATTGTAATTTTGTTATATGTAATAATTTTTTTTTTTTTTTTTTTTTTAATTTGAGAGTTTTTTTTTTAGTCCAAAGGGGCTTTGTCCTTGAAAAGGGCCCAGAGGAACCCTGTTTGTTTTCGTTTTGCGATTTTGCGTCGATTCACTATGAACGGCGAATCACTTTTCAAAACTGTTGCCACAAAGTATTATCGCCCTGTGTTATATTTAAAGACATTAAATAATGAAAATCTGCGTAAATTTATGTCTATTTCTCGCATTGTGATAAAACAACGGTACATAGAGCCATCGAATTTTGAATGACGTAATCCTCCTACGAATATGGGCATGAGGAAGACCAATTTTGAAATTTGGAATTTGTTTTATTATCGATTTCCTATTTTGTAAAACTTTAACGAATTTTTGATTAACAAACTCAAGGATTTCAAAGTGAGCAATGGCAAAATTGTACAGAAAAATCATTTTTATCTCCAGCGCGTGAGTCTCTGTATCGGAAATTCTAAAGATATGTTCATTTTAAAACTATTTTGCGATATTGCTGTCGGACCGAATTTTAATGGTTTAAGTGCGAAGAACGTGATATATAATAAATAAATGTAACACACAAAATGTTAAAAAAACGCCCCTTTAGATGTAATTTAAAATCTGAAACATTTCAGATTTAGATAGATAGATATAAAGATGTTCTGCAGAGCTAAATTCTGCGCAGTCTTTGAATTTAACATTTGGTGTTCGCTTCAGGCATTTTTCCGGTACATTCAAAAGCCAGACGAAGGCTAGCAGCTTAGCTGCTAATTACTGTTGAAATATAATTTATATAGTAATGCGTACGCGAATGCACTTTTTTGCGTATTATACATTTGTACTCACCCTTTCTATGACGCAAGTACTATGAAGCAAAGTAGTTTGGTGTCACTGCTAATTGATGAACATAGAGAAGGATAGCTGAAACAAAAATTGAAGATATAATAGAGGAAATATTTGCCCAGGCAATCTGGAATTAAAAATTATTTAAATGGCTAATTATGAGTTAACCGTTGTTTTGCGTATATAATTATTTAGTCGCTGTTATTTATTGTTATATATATATAATATATATTTGAAATAAAGTGTTACTTTTCTGCAAAGGTGTATTTTTATTTTATAAAATTATTTTTTATGGCGATGATGATGACAATGATAACTTATATGTATAATGACATTCCCATATAGGGACCTTAGGGCCGACTTTTGTTTCCTGCCAGGGCCGATTTCTTTGGCTAATCCGCCGCTGATTTCAGTTATTAAGTCCTCCGCGAAGGCAGCTCTTCCCTTAGGCGGATAGCCCTAGCGTGTTTTACTGAAATCAAATAAACCAAACCAAGTGAACTTGGTTGGCGTACCTGCGGCAGAATGATAAAGTCGTTGAACACTGGTAATTCGACCTATTAGACGAACGGGTAGGCTGCATGGTTGGTTTTCGCCATATGTAACATAGATACTAGTCTACCCTTCCCGGTACTTACGAAAAATCCCGTTGACCATTTTTGCCTATTAAAGAAAAAAGCCAAACTACGCGATTTTTCGCCAAAAATGGAAAAAGTCTTCTTCAAACACGCTAGGTTTGGTGTAGCCTTGATTACACGTGTTAGTTATTATTCTTGAGTAAAGACTCCTTTTTTTTTTTTTTTTTTTTTTTCCTTCTATCACGCATTTTCGAAAAAAAAATTATTAAAATTTGCGACCTGCCTTCTACAAAAGAGTATGCTGTTGAATAGCGAAAGAAAAAAATCTGATGTGTACACCACATAGCTTCCTTGTACGGAATATTAAATTATATGCATTTTTCTTACATTTCATTCACACTTATTGGATTGAATTAAATCTACTTCGTCGATAGCGCATAAACCACAATAGAGTAAAGGCACTCTTTAAAATTCACTATATTTGTTTACCATAGCGACACTCTGACGCTAGGTTCACTTAACAGCGTTATATTTCGTTCAAATTATAACTCAGAATGCACAAAATTTATATCATTTGAAGAATTATCTAATCGTTGCCACATGTTCTCTTCAAATACTATAATAAATCTAGAACGATGTATAAAAGAAATTAAGCAAACAAAACAAAAAAAGAAACAGTTTTAATTCAGTTCTCACTTCGCGACAAGGCAAAAATACATAAAAACTCAAAATATCTATATTAAAAATTACGAAGTAGATCTTAAACATTTATTTCCTCGAAAAAGTTCAAGAAAGGATTAAGCATGATTTAATTCGCAATAATAAATGAAGGCGTTATCTTTGTTGTTGCGAAGCTTAGTCTCTCTAGATTGGCAACAAATCTACTATTCTGCTGTTTCAAATGTAAACAAACATGTCCGCCATGTTATTTAAAAATTAGGCTTAACCGCCCTTAAACAGCTTTTAAATTGTTGATAATTCTACAAATATTGCTTGCAGATTTCCTAAAGGCATAAAAACCTTAACCGGAAGATAAGGACAACATAATTCAATCGTTTTTAAAGTAAAAAATGCACAATTTACAAACATATAAGAGTAAAGAAACTGAGATCACTGAGCCGGGTGATCTCAGTTTCTTTACTCTTATATGTTTGTATATATATATACTCGTATATATGATCAGTGTATGTTTGTATATATATATCAGTGATTTCAGTATATATATATTTTTATTTATATACGTTTGGTGCGACCGATTGTAACCAAAAATACGAGGTGCACATCTACATGTTATAGCAGTCCTATATACAAAATTTCAACGTTCTGACGCTATTTGTTTTTAAGTTATGCGAGATACATACATACGTACGTACAGACACCACAAAAAAATTATCTTCAGAATTCATTTTAAAGTAGTTTTATAATTTTTTTTTTTTTTTTTTTTTTTTTGGAGGAAAAGAGTCTTTTATCTGTCCTTACGTACAGATGTCACGCAAAAACATCATTAAATTGCATTCGATAGCGGTCAGAATGAATATTTTGTTGAAATATGCTGCCTGAAACTTTTCGCGATTACAATACTTCCTTTTTACTTCGTACAAGGAAGTAAAACGTATTTCGCGAGACTTCTGTTTTCTCGCGAAAATAATTGCTTTTACAGTATATCTCCTTAAAAAAAAATAGAAATTTTTGATGAAAAATTAAATATAAGTAAATGATAATACAATAAATTTGAAAGAAAAATAAGAATAGAACTTTTTTTTTTCTTGTATTTAGTAAATGGTTTTTTTTAGTTTGGCGCTATTGGCGCCGTTTCTTGTGGTCAACGGGATTTTCCGAAAGTACCAATTTTCCTTAAAAGTCCGGCACGAAGGCAACCTTCCCATAGGCAGTCCTAGAGTTGCTTTGCTTAATCAAACCTAACCTAAACCACTCGGCTACTGGTGCAGTTAGTCACATATTTGCATACGGAAATTTCTCCTCTTAAGAGTACGAAACCACATTTTTCTGTTGAAGAATTTAGATTTTGTAAGTCCACTTGAAAATGGTAATGAAATTCAAAATTTTTTAGGGGGAGGAGGAGACTTTTACTTACAGCAATAGGAATGCTGCGTGAAAGCATTAATGTAAACAATATAACATAAATAATAACTAAAAGTAAATGTAAACAGTGTAACATAAATGATAACTAAAAGTCGTTATTTTTAAATTTCTAAAGGGAAATTTATTAAATGCTTAAAATATGGAATAAAAGTATAGAAAGTTAAACAGCTTTACACCCAATGCAGATATATGTACTACACTTCTGTAATAAATTACAATTTTCTACCTAGTGCATTTCTAAACATTTCCTCATTAAGACTTTATCTACTTGTGGGAATGACTAAATGGACCATTAATTTTTAATATATTTCGTCAAGGGGAACTACCTAAACTTTCGAATTATTGAAGCTGTGCTCTGCATGTATAAGTAATTTGTAGTCAATAAGGCAATCGTTTATTCGAGACATTAGAGAGGTAAATATAATTTTAATGTCTGCTATTAACCTGAATCACGTGAAAGCCCGGTGTGAATATGAAAGTTCCGATTAAATTCGGAAACAAAGATCACTGAATGAGAGCTCTATAAATTATGAGAAGAAACAAGTTTTAATATGGAAGTTTGCAATTATAAAGATAGATTTTTTTAATTATACAGAGAAATTTCTGAAAAAGTTTCGTTCTTCAAGCAGATGAAAAAGACCCTTAGTTTTTAATAAGAAGTTTCTGCTAAGCGTATCGCCAATTTTTGCTTACCTAGATTTAATGACCAACTAAAAAAGAATGTTGAAAAATACATAGCAGCGTTTTAATGAAACTCTTAATGCGAATGGAGCATGAAATGACTTTTAAAATCAAGATTTATAGTTTAGATTTCATTCAATATATCAGCTGACAGAAACATGAAAGGGATAGGTCCAAAGTCTATTCGTTGTGCGTATTTACCATTTTAAAATACCATTGAAAATAACATCAGTGTAACAACGGATTTAGCTAATACATTTCTAAATTCAAGCTTTAAAATCCAAATTAGCCTTTTTTTAATGCAATCAAATGTCCTTGCAGCTAAACTGATAAAAGAATTTTAATCTTTTATATTTCATTTTATTATAAAGAAGCAGAGCTAGCTTCAGACAGACTACTCAAAAATACTTTAATCATTGTAATGTCTAGCTTACAATGCTGCATATTCGTTGCAATTCAGGATTGATAGAGGAACTCGTAATATAGTTTGCACACGAAAAAATAACACATAATCACGGCTGTCAGATGGTGAAAATAGGTTAAGGATGAATTGATTTCGCAAATGATGTATCATTAGATCTCTAGGATCTAATTAAATTCTCAAATTATCTTAATTGTAATTATCAGTAAGAAGAGAGTATTTCTTTGTCTTGTTTTGGTTAACTATCGTAGTCTCTATGTTCTTTACTAACTCTTGAAATTCGTAAATACTTTATACCAAAAAAATTAATAAATAAATAAAATAAAATAAGCATATTATTTATTATTTTAAGATTTATGAATAAGTATAATTCATGTGTAACTAATATTTAGGGACTATACGAAAGTAAACAATCTTCTAACAATACCAATTCTTCAAATTCGTAAATACTTTATAGCAAAACAAATACCAGCGAACGGGCTAGGCACATAGGAGTTTCCGTGGTTTTCACCATACATAACAGGAAGATGAGCCAATTTCCCTTAAAAAGTATTCCACAAAAGCTGGTTCTGGTTTGGCTTTGTTTATGAAAACACACGCGTGGGCTATCTCTCTAAGGGTAGAGTTGGCTTTATGGAGGGCTCTCTAAGGGACACTGAATCGAATCCAGGTTACACGTGGGGAAAACCACAGCCAGCCGAGTTTTGAACCCAGGTTGAATTACCAGTATTCAGCCACTTGACCTCTCGGCCGCTGGTAAGCCCCCTTCTCTTAGGCAGATAGCCCTCTTGTGCTTTTCTTTAATCCAAATAGCCTTAATCTCAACGGGGGGAATTACTAGATGTTTTGGCTTATTAGTGGTCAAAAGGCTGAAATGGTTGAACAAAATTAGTCTCTTTTCTAATCTCGTTCCTAGCGAAATAGGTTGGCTACTTGCTTACAGTTTTCTCCATGAGTAAACATGAATACGAATCAATTTATATTAAAGCAACTTCCCAAAAGGTCTTTTTCCTAAGAAAGATATGCATCGCATACTTTTACGGAATGAATAATCCGAAAATCAATAAATAATTTTGAAAGGAGTTGCATGAAAGCGTGGTAGCATTTAAGTTTAATTGATTCAATTTATTCGACTGGAAGACACCTTTCCTCCTGAAATTTTAAAATCGATTTAAAAATATCTTCTCAGCAACTGTAGGAAATACGGTTTATTTTTGATTTAATACAGCGCCAGTTTGTGCAACTTTTGAACGAAGTTTTTTTATATAATATAGCAACATTTTTTTTTCTCTTTAGATTTATTTTTTCTTAATTTAAAAACTGTTTACGATATTTACCGATTATCCTCAACTCGGTTTCAACATTCAGTATAACTGCCATGTTTTAGTACATTTTCAAGTATATATACGGCAAAAGCCAACCCATGTATACGCGTAACAAATACGTGTTTGAGTGCATATGGATTTACGGGTTTTATATTTAACCGAACGGTAGGTCATAAAATACAGACTTTTGTTCCATAAAATTTCTTTTTTGTTATGAAATACTTCTTTTTTATCATTATTTAAAAACAGATGAGTCCCTATGAGCCACAAAGATACTAATCAAACGTTTTTCGTCAACTGAAAAAGTCTCAATGAATTAGGAAGTTTTTAAAGGGACGCGGATAATCAGAAAGTACCCTTTTTCCTCCAAATTCACGGATAAGCTTTATTACTAGAAATTTTTTAATTGTTTTATTCATAAAATGTTTTACTTTCTTTTAAGAATATATATATATATATATTTAGAAGAATATAAATTCGAAATAATTTATGAACGAACACTTAAAATCTCACGGCATGTTTACTACCAGTAAGGATTAACAGCAAAAGTGTAGGATTGGACTGGACTGTTTCGATTACCATAACGCATATAGAATGCTTTCTCCTTTATTTGTTGGATTACCGAAAAATAACTTTGGGCTTTCTGTTAAAAAGAAGAGTAACTTCGGGGAGAAATTTTTAAGGGAAACTGATTCGTATTACATAACATGGGACCAAAAATGTCAGGTTTGGTTAGTTGACTTTTTTATTATGGCATGGCCGACGGGGCTAACTAAGAGAGGATGCCTTCGTGGAGGACTTCTTAAGGAAAATTGGGACTTATAAGCTTAACACGTGGGAAAAACCACGAAAATGCCCATGCGGCCAGCCCGGCTGGCTAGAATCGAACCTAAGTCGAATTTCCCCACTGCTCAGCTATTTTACCGCTCCGCCGCATTGGTAAGAAGAAATTGGGTATTTTGTATTTTTAAAGAGTATCAAAAAGCACTCAGTTTATGTGAAGAAAGACTTGTTTAGGAACGGATGCATTAAAAGTGATTAAAATAATGAAACGCGTGTAGGAAGTTATGAAAAGGTAATGTTTTATAAATTTATAATTATCAAAGCCTTTGAATAAATTTAATGCAACGTTCTTGCTGAATATTTAATAACGCTTATTAACAGTTTGTACCCGAGCGGTGACTCTCGGTTACCACTCGGTTTCACGCGATAATTCCGGTGGTAACGATTTTTATTTAGGTTTGGTTGGAGCAATATCGTTTCATGAATTTGTTCAACAATGCATGCGTATAAAACAACTGCCAATATTTAAGCTTAAATGACATTTTTAGTTTTATTGTTATATATGCGTCTTCCAGGATAGTTCAAACTCGACAGCCGGAGCAACAGGAATATCAAAGTTACGGAACCCGGTACGTAGATTACGATGAAGGAGTTAATTCAAATGAAGATAAGTTTGATTTTTCGTTGATAAAGAATGAAATTGCTTCTATGTATAGACTTGTATAGACTACTTGACGATAGAGAGGAGAAATGCAGTGATGAAGATAACGATGAGAATGTGTGAGAGGGCAAAAAAATCGGGGTAATAGAGAATGAATGTGAAAAGCGACAGTGATTCCGCAGAAGAAACAGAAAATTCAGTATAGGCAAAGTGTACACAGAATCAAGAATACCATTTGTATCCGCCGAAAGAGCAGCAGGACCGCAAGTATTTTTGGACATAAAAGAACCATTAGATTTCTGTGAAATCAGAAATTCATCAAATATGCGTAAAATGGTTTCGAGTTCCTGATTCGTCCGAGCGATAAAGGGCTCGAGTGCAAAGGGTTAAGTAAGTTACAGGTATTAGTGAAATGTTTTAGTATTTGTAGTCATTTTTCCAAGTTAAGAGTGATAAGTGTGTAGATTAATATTCTTGGTTACTTCTTTAGTTAATCGCTTTTTAAACTAAATTCTACAGTAGGTAAAATAATGAAATAAAAAGAAAAGGATAAGAATGCATCTAGTGGTGTTTCCAAAGCATTTCCTAGTGGTGTTATAGGCATGGTACTTCATGTGAATCAGCTATTTCTCTCTGGCTGCAAAGAGATAAACGCAACTAATAATAACCTGCCTTCAAGAAAAAGGGCGAATAAATATGTCAGTGAATCAAAGACTCAAAGGAATAAGGCAAGCAGCCTTTGTTTAAGCATGCATTTTTGATCGCTTTCTGTTTCCAACTGACTAGCAGCCCAAATAAACATCAACAGCGTGCTAGAAGTAATAGTTACTTTAAACACCAGGCCTTTTTCAAACCACTATCCGTGACATCAATCTGTGATGGCATAGTTTGAATTTAGTGTTGTATATTATTGTTGTGAACACTCGTCCCCCAAAAAATGCCGTTAACTCGAGCAATAACGACCACTTCCTGCCAAAGAAACACTTCGGTTCTAATTAAATCTCAGTTAAGCAATGGAATATCGATAAGGCTAAACTAAATACATGTAGCATTTATCTGTACATAAGCAAAGATAAATTACTCCCCCTCTAGTCGCAACTTTAAGTACCCCCAAACCAAAACATTTACTAAATTTACATCGGTAGTTATTCACTACTTTCTTCACCATTGCGTAAATGGATGTTATTCTTTAATGCTTTGAGAACTGTGACCAGTAACATGGATCGATGTTGGGCCCATGTTTTGAGAATCCTGTAAGCAACGCAGAAAATGGATAGATTTCAGCTTTCCAAATGTGAAAACCTACGTGGGAACAGGCTACACCCTCACAGGAGTTGAACAATTTGAAGTTTTTACACCCTCTTTCCACAAAAAGAAAACGATTGCTTTTAACATGCTGTATGGTTTCAAAAATAGTGGGTCTATGTTAATTAAACAACTGAATGGGACTAAGCAATACTACACGGGATAGTTGCGTGAATATGTCAAGACGGCCGATAGCGTTGCCTGTAAATTCAAGGAGCTGAACTAGAGCTCAGTTCCTTGAGCTTATATACACACATGTGTGTATCACATGTACACACAGACTGGTACACAGACACACTTACTCATATATAATGTGAATCATCTCGTGCCGACAAAATACAGTAGACGGCCACCTCTAGAAATGACTGGTATTTCTGAAAAAATAAATAAACATCAGTCTTGAATATCACCTCTCTAATACGGTCACTTCCACAATTGATTGGAAAAGTGGGCAATCGTCTCAGGGAGAATTAGCACTTTGGTGTATATAATTAAAACAACAAAGAGGTTTTTTTCTTAATATAATACTCAGAGAGCACGTACACAGACAAGAAAAATCAAAAGCACAATTCTTTTTAAATTAAATAAATATGATAGATTTGTTGAAAGCAAATCAAGTCTTTCCCGAAAGCATGCCTTCCTTTAGACGAAAAGCCCTCATGTGTTTTATGCTAACCAAAATAAACAAAACTTAGATTTCAGCATGGCTAATTTTTCCTTATCCTCAGGATCGGTGTAGTTTTCTGTTGTTGTCCGAATTTACGAGTATGTCGCGAACGATTTCTTAGTTCCCTGTTCATTCCACATTCATCCATTTTGAACCCTCATCTTTTCATCTTTTGACATCTTATCATATATCTAAACCACATTTTTACCGTAATGAGGGCATAACATTTTTTTATAGTTAAATCACCCGTTACTCATAAGAAAAAACAAAAGACCAATCAACGAAAAAACATTCCGTCTTTTCTAATGTTACTACGTTTTCCCAATTACTTCTTTTAAATTGATTCCCGGCTCGGTTAGCAGAATTCGGTTGATAAAGGCCAGAGATAACAATATATCGGTTGACATTGTACTGTATGTCAAGGAACAATTACAAGAAAAGTTTTTCCAAATGTATTATCTGAACTAACAATTTTCTTTACATTGCTTGTGCCAATAGCATGTGGAAAAAGTTCTTTCAGTAAATTATAGTTAGTTAAAATAGCACTTTGACTGAACGAAAAATGTTGCTATATAAGTATCGAGAATGGTATTGCTGCATCGAATGTTTTAAAGGTATGCCAATAAAAACGTCATATAATTAAATACTACCTACTTATTTTTAACCCAAAAGAACTCTTAGTCTCGATATACTACTCTTCGTTGTTTTTCTTTTCATTCGATGTTCCCATTCAATAAAATGTAAGATATTTCTCTTTCAAATTCAGTCTATCTGTTATAGATTAACAAACTAAAATATCTAAAAGCGATACATGCAGTTCTTAAGAACGTTATGCTTTTTAATCTGATTGATTTAAATAAAAATGCTTTTAATTCCCGATTTAGCTAATTAAAAACATTAAATATTTTTCGAATTACGTCAAATTGTTTCCCTTTCAAACATACAGAAGATATATAACGTTCCTGTTTTAGTTTAAATATATATTCATGAATCATCTGTAAAATCTTTTGCTATTCCACCTGGCCCATCTGTATTGAAAATATCTACTGATAAGCCACACTCAACTTTAAACAGAACATTTTTGGGCGACCAATAAAATTTGAACACTTTCAGACTTGTCTTTCTTTTTTTTTCTTTTACTCTCCTCATTATTATTGGTACTCTTCTGTTAAAATGGGAGTGGATTCAGAAATGTAGGCATGTATGTATGCATGTATATATATGTACGTATGCATGTGCATGTATGTACACAAACATACGCGCATACATACACATTTGAATACATACATACATTTCTGAATCCGGTCCCGATAACAGAAGAAACATTATTATTACTACTATCTTTTTATTCCCCCCCCCCTCCCTTTGAAAAGGTGGTATGATTTTTTACATTTCGGAAATTGCTTGGGAAAATTGCTTGGGACCTCAGAATTTCCTATATCATTAGACTTTTACAGAGAAAGCCAGCAGAGACAAAAAGCTGCGGATTTCACATACTTAATATGCCATACATATCGAACAGCAGCTTTAAAAAATGGGATAACTTTAAAAGCACACCATAGTTGGTGTGTGGTGTATTTAATTATGGCAAAGCACACGAGGGCTATCTGCCTAAAGGGAGGGATGCCTTTCGTGGAGGACTTTCTAAGGGAAACTGGCTCGTATACACGTTACACATGGGTAAAACCACGAAAACGCCCATGCAGCCAGCCCGTTCGCGGGATTCGAACCTCAGACCGAACTACCAGTGTTCAGCGTCTTTACCGCTCGGCCGCTGGTGGGCCCATAAAAATTTAAAAAAAAAAAAAAAAAAAAGCACAGGGTAAAAGCACACCATAAGTCATCTGCCTTTTCTAGGTCGAAATTTATAAATTTCCATTGCGTTGTAACTATACTGAAGAAGAACAGAACGTTTACAGAAACTCAGCAACCATTTCCTTACAGAAACTTAGTATGATACTATTTTTTTCCATCGGAAGTGGTTGAAAAGAAAAAAATCAAGGTTAATTATTAAGTTTTAGAACTTCGAATGCAGAGAAAACAACAGAACGTTAAGTACAATTTCAAAACATCTGATAGCCAGTTTCGCATACCTGGCGCCATCTAGTGATGCATGACTTCTCGAAAAGAAAACGTAACTTCTTTCAAGACATTATTTAATAGTTTCATTTACATTCACTTCAAGGTTTATTTTCTACAAATTAGAAGATCTAAGACCCTGTAAAAAGGCGTCAAGAAAGTGTTTTAAAAATTAAATGAACAATAAAATTAAATAAAATTTTAATAAATAATAAGCTGATAAGTTAAACTAAAGACAAACAGTTAAAAAACAAATTACAATACCAAAAGTTATCTCTCATATTTAGTTAGAATTCCGATTTTACTCAAAGACTGAGATGCCCCTGAAACTTGCTCTGGTGGGCTCCTCTCACTTTAAGGCCTGACTGGAGTTAACTTGACCCTTCAGACAGTGGCGTAACTAGAACTCTTGGGCCCCTATGCAAAACATTTTCCTGGGCCCCTTTCCCAATAAATTTAATGTGCTTAAAAATAAAAATTAAAAAAAAAAAATCAAGCATTCCTGGAGCCAATGTTTTCATGATGATTTTTATCACATCTGGATTAATTGTTAAAAAATAAAAGCACGTTCTTAGGGAGCCAGTTAAAAGGTACGTAACATGAGAAACAATAAAAAGGAAAATAATTTCCCTTGACCAACTGGTGAAATGGAAATTTGCTTTATTCTGGGTATTTGACGTCAGATGATTTTAAATCAGTTACTTAAGACTTTTTGTGTGAGTGCGAGAGACAGATTTTTCTCTCCTTTCACTGAGATGCATACTGAAAATAAATGAATAAGTCTATATAAAAAAAGGAACATGCCGACGTATAGTATTAAGGAAAGGAAGAAAGCCTAGATTTGCGGAGATTTTTATATAAAATCCAAGACGTTTTACTTACTAATGTTTTAAATTTTTAAATAAAATCTGCGCCTATCTAAGTTTTTTCGCTTAAGTTCGCAAACTTATAAATAATTAGTTATATTATAAACTGACAGAGAAGATAACTGATAAACGTACAGAAAAGCTATTACATTAATGTAGAGTACTCTGTGATTTACTCAGCTTACGAACATGATTTATGCAATAATATACAAGTAATAAATAAGAACTTTTATAATGTAAATGATACATTTGTTAAATATAAAACATATATATCATAAACTTCATAAAGAAAACTATTTGAACGTACAATTTTTGTAGAAAATATGTATGGTGAACCTTTTTTTTCTGTCCTTTTAAAAACCCTTTTGGTTCACTAAACTACTTGAATACATGATTTTTATAAAAAAATATGAATGCTAAAGTTTTTTTTTACAGCTTCCTTTTAATTTTCCTCAGTTCGTACTGCTCTTCTCTAATTTTTTCCTCTCTCAATAAGTGTAATGATAACATTGGTGGCCAAACTCCATCATAAAAAAAAAATCCTTCTTTTAAAATTTGCGTCTCCTAACCTTCATTTCCGCAAAATTATTTATCAATACTCGGACGTCCATTTTCTCAGCCATCTCAGCTTCAACGCTCAATAGTGAAAGGTTTGGCAACCGATCTTGTGTCATACTGTTTCTTAAATATTTTTTTATTAGTTTCAGTAGTGAAAATGACCTTTCACTCGTGGCTGTGGTTACAGGTAATGATAAATACAATATAAGTGAATTGCACACTTCCGGAAAACTACTTGTCCAGGGGGCCCTTAAAAACTTAAAAGAAAACGAATTCTATTATCTACATATACTTAAAGATTCTAAAGTTAAAAGTAAATTGGAGTCAAATCAAGGCGAATCCTCAACTATATTAATATTAACAATCGTTTAAAAGGGGTTTAACACAAAATCAAAACATATCAAAATTAAAATTAGAATTTATAGTAGTACAAATTCTAAAAACAAAAATGAAAAGCAAAAGGGAAAAAATACAAGATAAAAATATAAAAATAATAATTAATCTTCGCTTATTGAAATTCTAATTTCGAACTCATCAAGGTAAAATGAATTAAAGCTTCTATATATATGTAATGGAATCCGTCTTTTAAGTTTAAACATGTAAATGTAGTTCAGCAGGACATTTAAGGGCCCCCTAAGCCTTCGGGCTCCTATGCGACGGCATTCCTTGCATACCTTTATTTACGCCATTGCCTTCAGATTTCATTTATGCCAAGAAATAGATTTGTTACTATCCTATTTATAATTTTTATTTTCGTATGCTGATTTTAAAAGGAACACCACTACTGCTAATACGTGGCTCGGTTTCTAGGGGATTAGTAGGCAGACGAGATGAAATCTACGTAACTAAATTATTTAACAGAACTATTTGCGATGTACACTGATGCATTTTGATGATATTTACAGATGAAATATTCACAGATGAAAAGTGACAATGTTAGTTAGTATGTCTCTGCGTTGTCATATTTCTTTCAATGCATCTCTCTTCTTATTAAACGGATACTATCCCATCACTCTCTTAGCTTCGCTCTCTGTCCAGTCGTACTGTCTGTCGCAGTTCCTGATACGTACATTCGGGTATCCTAATGCGGCAGCTCTTACTATGCTGGCGACTATGGATATGCAGCAAAATCTTAAAAAAAGGGAAAAAAAGAAAGGCAAAATTGGAAAAAAGTAATATAAACTCATAATTAAAAGAAAGTAATCAATAGAAAAAGTGTAAATAATAAAAAAGAATGAAAAATCGCACACCTGATGCACACAAACACACAAATCCTCCTGATACGCACGCACACACATAGACAAATATATATATATATAGAGAGAGAGATTTAAAGAATTTAAAGTTAAAAGTAAACTGGAGTCAAAGCAAGGTTATTCCTCAATAATATTAAAAATAGCAAACACAATAACTCAATAATATTAATAATCCAAACATATCAAAATCAAAATTAAACTAAGAGTTCATAACTCTTATGTTTCTTTTTGTATTTATATATGTAAGATAAAAAATATATGAATCAAAATTACAATTTAAACAAACGGTAAACTCTTTAATTCTACCTTTCGGTTCTAAAAATCGTAATAACTTCTCTCGATTGCGTCATTTCTATATCATTCCTTTTCGCATGGCCTGCGCAGCGCTGAAGACGTAATAATTGGAAATTGAAACTTTTTAACTCAAACCCAAACCTTTCTCTTTGTGTGCCTCCATCTTGCATATCTACGCACTTCAGCTTCTGTCTCAGCTCTGCTTGGACGTAATTTCGCTATTCTGCTTTCCATTGCAATAATATCAAAAATGTAAAGGTTTTTGAATAGGCACAACTCGAGTGCCAAGTTAACGGTGGCCGCAAATATAAATTGCAAATAAAAATGGAATTAAAACTGCCTCGACTGCCAAGTTTTTTTTAGATACTACGAAGTCAACACATTAGTCTATTACGCAATCAGAATTCTTCAAATATCGATCTACGTACGCATCAACAGTCTTCCCGTCTTTTCTTTGCTTTTATTATGTTATATATATGTATATATATATATTTATTCATTCTTTATGTGTAAATTCAAATGATAAACTCGTAAACCAGGCGATCACCTTAAAAAAGCATTATCAATAATCTCTTATTATACGTCTCTTCAATACTCCACTACAGGGACGGCTCCATAGCCTACGCAGGCAATTGCTTAGGACGCCGATTTTCGGAGGGCAATAGCTAAGTTGCTTTCACAAGCGAGAGCTTAATTAAACGTATTTCTCTTTCACTTCATGAATGTAATATTTTTACCTTATGAGCGGAGCTTCAGTTTCTCTAATTGACGCCCAGAATATTTCCCTTACTTTGGAAATTAGGCATTGGTTTACTGGTTACATTAAATTGCGTAAATAACGCGGTTTCAGAATAAACTCGTGTGTGTGTTAACAAAATTGGTTCTTCAACAGTCAACTCTAATCCTATGAATAGGTGAACTCTGTTTATTTTCAGCAAAATGTTTTATTTCTCAGGCAAAATATAAAAGCCAAATAATAGCTGAAGGAAATATTTTAAAAACACAATTTTATGAAACATGGGTACGCTACATGCACATTAAGTAAATAAATGTATCTGCCAATTCAATATATTCTAGTTCTGATTTACATATATGTAAATAGTAATTTTGATTCACATATATGTAATGTTTTAGAAGCTGATGGCCCGAAATGTTTAGCAGCACTCATATTCGATTTAACACATTTTATTTTTAGACATAATAATTCTTGAGAAACATATTCTTAACTTGGATTGTACACAATAACGGAAGCAATCCCTGCAGCCATTCTTGACTTTTAACCTCTTTCGGAGTCGCCCGGACGGTATAGTGGTTAGGAGAGCCTACTATGGTACCGAAGGAGGGCCCGGGTTCGAATTCCGGGTAAGACATGGATGTTTGTAAATGTATAGGGTCGGTGCTGCGACATGGCGGCACTTTAAATATGCGGCTAGCCGAAATTCCTCTCGCGTCGATTGGTGCGAGAGGAGACGGGGTTGACCCCCGGATTCTCCCTCTTCGGGGGGCTTTACCTCAAAATTGGGGGTGGAAAATAGAAGTCTAACCTCTCATAGGAGTAGGCTCTGGCAACCATTGTTCCATGTAATATGGACAAGACAACATCTTTCTGGCAATACAATGATGAAAGAGAATATGTCGACCTATTGACAAGAGAATTTGCAACAGCAGCATTGTGTCGTGTCCAAGATGAAAGCATGATTGAAAATTTGTGGAAATTAGATTTATTGGGTATTTGAGACCCTGTTGAAACAAAATGCATAAAGGAAATGGAAATTGCCGCATTGAATCATTTTAACGAAACTGCTACCTTTAAAGAGGGAAGATATGAGTTTCAGTTGCTTTGGGTGAAAGAAAAGGGCTGTTTAAGTCAAAATTTCGATATTGCTAGACAGCGTTTAAGCAGTTCGACACACCGGTTGATAAAAAAGGGCAAATTCGAGGATTACGAAAATGTTTTCACAGATTGATTAAATGATGGAGTTATAGAAGAAGAGCGGAGAGGCGGAGATTTCAGCAATTTTCTTAAAATTAAATATATTTTAAATAAATATTGAAATTGCTGTGCATCAAAATATTTCCTTAAACAGCTATTTTGGTGATTGGGAAATTATGCAAAAGCTAATTAATCTATTATTCTAGTGAGTATTAAAAAAAGTAGAAAGAGTGAAAAGGAAAGATCAGATTTTTGCATAGAAATAAAGAGAATTTAAAATGTTTTTATATTATTAAGTAACATATTACATGAGAGCAACGTAAATAATTTAATTATCTAACCAAACTTTAAAAGCAGTCACGGATATGTAGCTAACAATGTAGCCTAGTAGTATTAATAATCTTTACTAAACTAGCTAACTTCTTTACGAGTATGGGAAAAAATATCTGATGTGAGGCAATAATGCAGAAACGCTCTTTACCTGGACATCTAATGAACTACTGAGGGTCCTAATGTCCCCACTTCATGTTAGCAGCTTTTGTCACAGGCCTCCAGAAACTCAGAAATTGCTTTCACAATAAGCTTGGATGTCAAACTGTCACTAGTGAAGAATCACTAATAGCTTTCAGCATTAACGACTTCAAGTCGCCGGGAACGACTAAACAGTATGCAGGTTGTTTTTTATTCGAATTAGCTTTCAGTTGACAACCAGGCTACACAAAAACGAAGATGGAGCGAAGTTTAAGATTAAAGGGCTGAAATGAAAGAAGCTTATGGCTACAGTCCTTGCTAGACGGGACATTTCTGAGAAATGAGATTCTGGTAGCACTGGTTTTGAACGGGAGGATTTCTAGAAAGAAGAGCTCCGCCTGATGCAAAGTCCCGCCTAGCTGCGGAAACGATGTTGCGGCTACGCGGGATTTTTTTCAAACCTCACTGAAAATGTCTCGGCTGGATCTCTATCTTGGGTAGAGACAACCAATCAGACGAAAAGTTCTGCTTCTGAAGCATCCCGTGATCCCATTCTGAGCGATAATTGATTAGTGTTTGGCGTTCAAGTCTTTGTAGTAAATGACAATGGTAACCTAGTTACATGGGTTTCCTAGAATTGTGCGGGTTCTCAGAACTGTCCCTTTCGACGTCAAATCCCGCCAAGCCGAAACATAATGTGATTGGGACCTTAAAGAACCCTCTATCTATAACTATAGAAACGCCTCTGTAAAAGCATTACATTATGTATATGCTTTTATGAAAGCAAAGATATTTCTATTTTCTTTCTAAATTTAAACATTGTAAATGTAATTCAGTAGACATCTACGGGCCGTCTAAGGCCTAGGGCTACTATGCGACTACATTCCTTGCAACCCTTATTTACGCAACTGGTAATGAATGTGTAGTTGCTTGCAAAGTTCTTTTTTATAATAATTTAAACGACAAAAAAACAAAAGCAAGAATCAATTTTTTTTTCATATATAACATCTTTATTATTCTTTGTAGCGCTTGCTAACTCCTTGCTGATTTCAGCCATGACAACCTTCGAAACTAAACTGAAACTATAGGTGAAGTGAAAGTAGTAGTTGTTATCTAGTTGAAGTAGTTGTAGTTATTATGACCAATAATATTTGTTGCCTATATCAATCCCCTACCAGTAACAACGTTACTCTGAAAACATGATGGGAGAGAAGATACAAATGTCTATACAAATAACACTGATACAAATATATAAATTGAAACTATGTACACAAAGAAAACATAGTAAAGTTTTAAATTAATATGAAAGAGTTATAAGTTCAAAGAAGAGTCAATAACGTCATTGAAACGGACTGGAAGTTTTACTTGTCTTCCATAGCGTGTTAATTGTTTAGGTTGTTCTAGTTGCTGTCTTGGCACAGATGTATGATCACTTATTGAAGTTGGAGACAAAAGTTCATTAGGTTGTAACACATAAGCTGGTTTTAACCTATCCACAGAGATACTAACTTGTTTATTTTTAATTGATAGGAGAAAATATTTCGGGGTTCTTTGCAGTACCAAAAAGTGTCCTTCATATGGGAGCTCCAAAGGTTTTTTTTTACTCGGTCAACCCGCAGAAACACATGCGAGCATGTGTACAAATCTTTTGTTTACATTTGGATTTGGATTGATAGAGCTTTAAGAGGGCCATCTAATTTCGAAGATTACTTACAAAATTATCATTAGATATTGGCATGTTTGATTCTTCAAAGAATTCGCCAGGTAATTTAATAGTTTTGTCATAAACCATTTCAGCTATTGTATACTTACAGTCCTCATGTAGAGCAGCTCGCAAACTCATAAGAACTGTTGGTAATGTTTCGGTCAATGAAGAGAGTTATGACATCTAATAGCTGTTTTTAAAGTACGGTGTAAACGTTCAATTTTCCCATTACGTTGAGGATGGTAAGAAGTTGTATGGTTTACTTTTACTCCACATAGCGAGGCCAAATTTCGAAACAGTTCTGAAATGAATGGAGTTTCTCTGTCAGTAATAACACAAGAAGGTACACCAAATCGTGTTATCCAATGTTCATAAAAGGCTCTTGCTATACTTTCTGCTGTGGTAGTTGATAACGGTACCACTTCCATCCAAGAGGTAAACCGATCAATACACGTCAAACAATAAGTGTATCCATTAGAAGCTGAATAAGGCCCAATTAAATCAATGTGCACGACACTAAATCTTTCATCTGGTGCTTGATATTGAGAATATTCTGATTTTGTATGTTTAGTTACTTTATTTTTCTGACAATCGGTACAAGTTTGGGCCCACTGTTTAACATCTTTTTTTATATCCGGCCAAATGAATCTTTTAGTAATCTTTTTTACAGTACTCGGATTCCAGGATGAGCTAAACCATGAATTGCGTTAAATATTTTCCTTCTAAAAGTTTTAGATATGAATGGTCTCATATTAGAAGTAGAGGTATCGCAATATAAGAGTTTTCCTAATGGTAATTGGTGCTGTTTAATATGCAATGATTTGGAATGTAATTTAAACTGTTGCAGTTCATCATCATTAATTTGTGCATCTGCTATCAGGTGAAAATCAACAACAGGTGAATCGATGTCCTAAATTCTAGATAGGCTGTCTGCAACCACATTGTTTTGACCACTTAGTAGAGAAATATGAGATATATTGTAGCTGTCTTAGTTGTCTGGGAAAGGCTTTATTATTATTTTGCTTAAAAACAAATGTTAAGGGCTTATGATCCACATAAATAGTAAAATCGCGGCCTTCAAGTAAATGTTTAAAATGCTTAACGGGTAAATATATACCCAAAAGCTCGCGATCGTAAGCGCTGTAATTTTTCTAGGCATCATTAAGCTTTTTTGAAAAAAATGCAAAGGCTTCCATCCATTTGGTTCTTTTTGTTGAATAACTGACCCAATAGCCAAATCGGATGCATCTGTGAGAAATGCCAGAGGGTAATCCGAATTGGGGTAGGCCATCAAAGCTACCTGAGCAATATCTTGTTTACATTTTTCAAAACTTTTCCTGGTTTCATTGGTCCATAGTATTTTACGTCGATCTTTATTGTAGATCCTTTCAAAAGTTCATGAAGAGAAGCTTGAGTTTCTGTGGCATTTTTTATGTAATTACGATAGACATTGATCATTCCTAAGAAGGAACGAAGTTGGTGTATAGTTTCTGGCAATGGATATTCTATGATAGCTTTAATTTTTTGAGGTAGAGGTTTTGAGCCTTCAGCAGATATTTGATAGCCCAAAAAGTCTATTACAGGTACTCCCAAAACTGATTTGCTAATATTAATTCGGAGACCATATTTATCTAAACGCTGGAAAACTGTTTTAAGATGTAAACGATGTTCTTCCTCGCAAGAAAAGGCAATCAACACATCATCCAAATATGGAAACACGAAGTCTAGGCCATAAAAAACTTCATTGATGAACCTCTGAAAGGTTGAGGGAGCATTTTTGAGACCAAAACTCATGACATTGAATTAGTAAAGACCAAAAGGTGTGATGATGGCAGTTTACTCTTTATCTTCGTCTGCTACTGGAATGTGAACATACGCCTTAACGAGATCAATTTTACGAAATATAGTTTTATGAGTTAAAATATGTTGAAAATCTTGAATTCGAGGGATAGGATAACGATCAGGTACAGTTAAATCAGTCAGTCTTCTGTAATCCCCACACGGGCGGAAAGAACCGTTTTTCTTTGTCACTATGTGTAGGACCCATTCTGAACTGGACGGACTAATGATGTTATTTTCTAGCATATATTTGAATTCTCTTTTAACTATTCCCAACCGTTTAGCGTCTAATTATCTTGCTTTACAATTTACAGGTTGTTCTTTAGTTATAATATGATGTTTCACGTTATGCTTTACAGTAGAAATAAGAAAATTTGGTTTTGTTATAGGATATATAGCAAATAAATCAGAATATTTACATAAGCTCACCGTTGTATTTACAGTTTAATTAATAGAGATGGGTGCGATGTCACCATACACTGCAAGGTTCGTCACACCATCAATTAACCTTTTATGCTTTATATCAATCGTTAAATTGAACTTATTTAAAAAATCTGCACCTAATATCGGTTTACTAATTTTTGCTACAATAAATGGGAATTAAAATTTCTCGACGTAAACCAAGATCAAGAATTAAAACTTCTGTACCAAAAGTATTGATTTCTGTATTATTTGCAGCATATAATTTATAGTCACTAATAAGTTTGTGTTTAGAAGTACGAGGAATAAGGCTTACCTCTGCTCCACTGTCAACCAGAAAATGTAAACCTGTTTTTTTTGTCCGTGATAAATAAGAGGAATGTACGGCAACTTTCTTTATTTACAGCAGCAGAGTCTATCGCTAATTCTACTGCTGATTTTCGTTTTCCGGGGAGTTGTTTTTCCATGCACCGGGGGGGGGGGGTTTGCATCTATCAGGAAAACACTTTTCCCGAAAACGAAAGTGGAAATAACAGTACTTGCCATTAGGGTTATAATGGCTCCGAGACTTACTTCGATCATTAGATGATCGACTGCTATTTCTTGAGCGAGAACAATAATTCCTTGTAACAGTTAGTTTTTCGAGTTTATTATCCAAAACTGCAATTTGTTGTCGTAATTCAGCAATAGCATCTGCTCCTAGAGAAACAATACTGCTGACACAGTATAGTTCTTGTTTCGGTTGCATTTCGATGATACGATCGGCCATTAGAGCCAGTTTTTCGATATCTTTATCACTAACGATTAAAATATTGCGCACAGACTCTGGCATTTTCTGCAGAAATAGTGTTTTAAGAACTTTATTCGAAATGCCATTAGTAGCAAGATTTCGCATTTTTTGTAAAAGTTGACTAGGTTTACTATCTCCCAAGTCTATGCCTGTTAGCAGTCTCTGTAAACGTTTATTTTCACTTTCTTTAAAAGTATTCAAGAGACGTTCTTTAGCAGCAGTGTATTTAGTTTTGCTATTGTCCCACAAACTTTCAACAAATTTTGGTTCCAATTGCGAAACTAAGTAGTTGAATTTAGTTTCCTCGGCAGTTATTCCACAAATAGAAAACTGTGCTTCTACTTGAAAAAACCATATCTCTGGCTTTTCAGCCTAAAAGGGAGGTATTTTCACACTTATCCGTGCTATTTCTTCTTTAATCCCCGATTCTTCACTTTCTGACATCTTTATCAATAATTCCGATGTCACCAAGAATGTAGTTGCTTGCAAAGTTCTTTTTTATAATAATGTAAACGACAAAAAAACAAAAGCAAGAATCAATTTTTTTTTCATATATAACATCTTTATTATTCTTTGTAGCGCTTGCTAACTCCTTGCTGATTTCAGCCATGACAACCTTCGAAACTAAACTGAAACTATAGGTGAAGTGAAAGTAGTAGTTGTTATCTAGTTGAAGTAGTTGTAGTTATTATGACCAATAATATTTGTTGCCTATATCAATCCCCTACCAGTAACAACGTTACTCTGAAAACATGATGGGAGAGAAGATACAAATGTCTATACAAATAACACTGATACAAATATATAAATTGAAACTATGTACACAAAGAAAACATAGTAAAGTTTTAAATTAATATGAAAGAGTTATAAGTTCAAAGAAGAGTCAATAACGTCATTGAAACGGACTGGAAGTTTTACTTGTCTTCCATAGCGTGTTAATTGTTTAGGTTGTTCTAGTTGCTGTCTTGGCACAGATGTATGATCACTTATTGAAGTTGGAGACAAAAGTTCATTAGGTTGTAACACATAAGCTGGTTTTAACCTATCCACAGAGATACTAACTTGTTTATTTTTAATTGATAGGAGAAAATATTTCGGGGTTCTTTGCAGTACCAAAAAGTGTCCTTCATATGGGGGCTCCAAAGGTTTTTTTTTACTCGGTCAACCCGCAGAAACACATGCGAGCATGTGTACAAATCTTTTGGGATGAAAATCTTTTGTTTACATTTGGATTTGGATTGATAGAGCTTTAAGAGGGCCATCTAATTTCGAAGATTACTTACAAAATTATCATTAGATATTGGCATGTTTGATTCTTCAAAACCTTGAAACTTCGAAAGAAATTCGAAATGAGAACCTTCGAAACTAAACTGAAACTATAGGGGAAGTGAAAGTAGTATGATTATCTAGTAGAAGTAGTAGTAGTTGTAGTGACCAATGTTGCCTACAAGGGAAATAGCATTTTGTAATCTTTAAATAGCTACTTTTATTCAATACTGAATACTTAAGTGTTAAGAACAATTGTCAATACAAATTTTAAATCAGTGTTATTTTCAGTTTAAAGAGTGAATTTTTGATTTCGCAATTTTTGACAGTGCACAGTTTAGGAAGTCGTCTGTTACATAATGTTAAAGATCAATTGTTTGGCAACAGTAACTTCGAAAACATCTTGTGTTGTTGACAGCTGACAAACGCACTTTCGGTTTATTTGCCTATTTTAACTTCTCTGAAATATGCTGAACAGTATGTCTGTAAATTGTTAAACTTTCATACAGTATTTTCGATTCCTAATTGTTATTTAAGTGACTTGCTTATGTAAGTATGCGTATTAACATACTGTCCGGTACGATAATATTGCAGTCGTTAAATTATAGAAATAGCATTATGTGAATATACTTTTTTTTTTCCCTCCTCATTTCGATGCTTCTAAAGTCCTAAGAAAAAACTCTTACTTACGCTGTAGTTAATGATACTGTATCTATCAGAAAAATTTTCTTTCCATAAAATTGTATTGCCAATGACTTTTAACAATTTCCGATGCTCATATTTTTGTATCCATTTCTGTTATCTATATTTTTGTTGCTTTTCTTGCAATAATTTTTCAACAAAAAAAAAAAAAAAAAAAAAAAAAAAAAAAAAAATCATTTTTACGTATGCATAAATAAACACCTATTGTAGGTTTTGGAAATACTTTCCTTTGTGTTGCTGCTTAATACTGAAGATCTGAAATCTAAATTTTATTTTTGTTAGTTGCGTTCTGTAGTTTACTTGCGTCATCCAGATATTCCGTAAAATGCTGTTTTATTTAATCGCTTGTTTTTCTCAGCAAGTAATTATATGCAGAACAGCATAATGCAGTGTTTAATACAAAGTAAATGTATTGTATACATCAATAAACATGCAGTTTTCGTTTTATGGGAAAAAGCAGATAAAGGAAATGGTCATTTCTTCCAGAACTCTGTAGCTTTTGGAAATTTATTGTTAGATATTATTTCTAATTCTCTATAACAAGCAGCATATGATAGGTCTCCAGCTGTTCTGAAACTTCATTTAGAATTGATGTTAAGAATGTAATCTTCTGTTTAATATTTTTCATTTATGTTAATGCATCCAGATCTGTTCATCTACAGGCACACATAAGTAGTCTGTAATAAAGGCTAACTCTAAGATTACATATTGAATCATGCTGGTTATTGTGTATTCCTCAGGTGTTTCAACACATTCCTTGTTAGATGCAACTGTTCACTTGTCTTTTATTTTTGAACTTCTGTGTTTAAAGAAGGTCTGTACAGTGGCATAGGTAGACAAGGGTATGCCCTGGGCAGCACATTTTGGGGGCAGTATTTTTCGTATGGATAGTCTAGGCATGTGAATATTAATGATATTCTTAGTGGCATTCCAAATTAAATTAAGGAAAAGTAATAATTTTTAACTAGAGGTAAAGTATTTAAAGAAATCATCATGAGATTTCAACAGCTACATACCTGTCTTATACCTTTTTTATTCTGTTGAAACTTTTGAATGAAAATTTCAAGTATCAACTAAATTATGATTATGGCAATATTAATATGAAAGAATTCCTTGTTAAAAGAAAAGTATATTAAAACTTTCTTTTGCATTATTACTAATGACAAAAGGAATGAGAAAGGGCGTTCTTTAAATTTTTCCAGTTTGTTCTAAAATACAATATCCAGAACAAATATCCAAATAATGTGAACTTTCCTTACAGTTGCTGTAAGTGCTACTGGTCATAAAATGAGTTTCTGAAATGAAAATCTGTATTCTCCTGTTATCAGAATCGGATTTTAAAATGTATATATATATACATGTCATAATAAAAGCACATAGAAAAACCCGGAGCAGTGTCGATGCGTGATGAGATAAAAGCACAAGGAAAGACGGAACACTGTAGATGCGTGATGAGACCCATATTGAAGAAGATTTTGATTGCGTAGTATTTAAAGAACTTGGCAGTCGAGGCAGTTTTAATTCCATTTTTATTTTCAACTGATATTTGTGGCCACAATCACTTGGCACTCTAGTCGTGCCTTTCCACAGAAGATTTACATTTTTGATATTGTCGGGATAGAGCAAGCCAGCGAAATTACATCTTAGCACAGTAGAGAGCAAAAGCTGAAGTGCGTAGTTATGAAGGATGGAAGCACGCGAAGAGGAAAGTTTTTGTTTGTTATTTGGTGATTGGTCAAGAGGCATCTGCATTAGCGGTTACGTAAGATCGCATGATTAATTTGAATGACGCAATGCAGAGAAGTTATTACGATTTTAGAATAAAGAGGAAGAATTAATGTTTTATAGTTTAATCTATAATTTTTATTCATATATTTTTATTTTACATATATATATATATATATATATATATATATATATATACATTTATTTATAAATTTATGTGCTTATGGTATACATGTGTATGTTCTGTACATCTGTATGTGTATACACGCACACAAAGGCACATACGTGTATACATACATTTCTGAATCCAGTCCCGATAACAGAAGACCTAGACATTATTTAGAAAGTATTTCAGAACTATAAATGTTTATTTTGCATTTAAGAAATCTTTCAATACTGTCTACATTGCAGCAACTGCAGCTGTCAGGTGGACTTTTACGATATCATTGATGGTTTTGAGAACTAAATAATAGTGTAATTTTTAAATACTGAACTAAAATTTTTTCTTAAAAAAAAATAGAGTTTAAATTTGTTTACCTATGTTCCATTTTGACATTTTTTAGTTATTTGCTTGTATATCGTGAGAGGTGGCAAATTCAGGACTGTTTCAGGTAGCAAATTCAAGGGCAGGCCCGTGCAGCAAAAGCTCGAGCTGTGACATTTAGTCTGTATGCTTTCACTTGCATATATGTCTGCATGAGTCTAATTTCAATGTTTATGGCAAAGATCTGAATTACATACTTATCTGTGAGTAACCTAGTTGATAAAGCCTCCGGATACTAGTATTTTCAATACCGGATATATTTAATACCTGGAATAGACACAGGTTAGGCTAGGTTATTTGAATAAGAAAAAGCTACAAGGGCTGTCTGTGCAAGAGAAGCAAAGCCATTGTGGATGACTTTCTGTTGGAAACTGCTCATATTCATATTACGCATGGGAAAAACCAAACATGCAGCCAGCCCATTTGCCTGGGATTGAACCCATGCAAGGTCAAACTATCAGTATTCACCATTTGGCCACTTGCGTGATAGGAAGATGCACACAGAGCTGGTACAATCTGTTTGTTGCACAGGGCGACAAATTATTTACAATTTAGGAAGGAACCGGGTGGCAGAATTTCATAGTTGCACAGTTTGCACCAGTTAGCAAATACTCTAGTGACAATCCTGGATGCATCGATTGGCTTCCTGTGTATATTTCTACATGTGTAATGTCGATATGAGTTAATTTCTCATGGAAAATCTGTCATGAAGGGGTCCTTCACTAATTAGTTCATGAAAACTTTGTTATAGTAAGATAATTCAGCCTAATCAGCATATGTTCTGCAATGGCTAATTTTTTAGCTTGAAAAATATAGTGGTATACAACCTGTATGTTCTTTTGGTCCACTTCATAAGACTCTTTCTGTTCTATTTATTACTTTCAGTGTTTCATTTTTACTTAGAACCTTATAGCCAAGTTTGTTATTTTTTGATTTTTTGTTGTTATTTTTTTTATTTTATATATCAATTGATTTACTATCTTAGTATAATTTTAGTGCATATTCTAAAATGTAATTAGTTAGAAATTTATGATATTCCTCATTGGTATTAGTTGATACATGTATTTAATTTTTATATACTCTGTTTACTTGAAAAATGAGACCTCATTGAATATAAGACCCTCCTTAGAATCTAGCATAAATTTTAAGAATAAAAATATAAGTGAGCATTTGTTTTATCTTGCAGTAATTTTGAGGATGAGAATCTTATTTTTGTAAAATTCTTTGTGAATTTGTTTAAAATAATTCCACCATTGGCTAATACATTATCTGTTTTCATGCATATCAGTAACCTTATTCTTTTTTCAAGTGTTTTGAAAAAGTATAGGGAAAATTCGGTTGATCTTTGGATTATGGTAACTTGGCGATTTTTTGGCGACCAACTCTGCTACAGCAACCCTCTATTTTTTATTCGCCGCCATTTTGTCTTCACGAAGTAAAGACAAGTTTCTTTTCTTTTTATTTACTGAACACGGTACTTACGTATTATCGCAACCAGGTTGGCGCGATTTGTAAGTTTGAGTAAAAAAGTATGAATAGAAAGAAAATGTACATTTATTAATTACAGATAATTTTTAATACAGTTTTTTATATTATTTTGTTTTAAAATATAAAATAGCAATTAAACCCTTCCGGTTCCGAATGCAGAATTATTTTTTCGGCGGAAATCTTTTGGCTATTGCTTTTAGCACTGATTGAAAACTGTCTTCGCCATTAACAGCTTGAGCTTGGCGCCATATAAATTCGATAAGGTATGAGTCAAGATGATGACAGGCTGTTCCTTTCTGTTTTTTTGTTGCGCCATTTGGCTGAGCCCCACATGCGCTCTACATGATGTGTGTGAACGTCCGTTATTGGGATCCACAAAGTTATATTTGTGATTAACAGTTCCATGCAGAAATCCAGCATTTTCGAACTCACTTGTATTGTATACTTTCCAGCAATCTGAATAAATGATGCTTCCTTCCTTGATATTTTCGTAAATTTTTTCCATGAGGGTAACGGTGCTTCTGTTACGTACAGTAACCAAAAAAGTCTCTTTCTTTTCTCGGCAAATTCCGCCGAAAACACATTGCTGTGGTAGTACATGCCCAGTGTTATTTTTTCTTTTTACAAATAAACTTTCGTCTAAACACGTAGGGTTGCCGTAAGTAGGGTCGCCAAATTTGGCTATTTATGCAAATTTTGGCCTGGTTGCGTTAATACGTAAGTACTCTGAACACTTTTTCGAACAATCTACTAGCCGAATTACACTTATGCTAGAAATTTTATCTAATAAAACTGCTTAATCATGACAAATATTAACTGCAAAATTGGGAAAAAGTGCACAATCGCAACCTCCTTGCACGTTTTTCAGAATAGCACATACACATAAACCATTTACACGTCGACTTATTTTTACTTAAAAAACATCCCAGAATTGCGCAAAAATGGCACTGCACACACTCTGAATTTATCCATCTACACTGCTATTTTCTCATAAATTACAAAAATTTGCACGAAAATGCAAAAAAATTCTGTGAATCTTTAAACTTGGTAAAAAGCACATATATGAAATTACCTGATCGCGAAAAAGTATATACCCTTTCCGAGGATGAACATTTCCACGTATAAAATAAATAAAATATCCAAAAACTTTTACCTCTAAATTATCTATTATATTATAAACGTCACCAACGAATTCATACCGCAAACATTACAAATGGTTACAAATACTTAGTGTCAAATATTTAAATTATTTCCATACACGTTTACTTCAACTGAAACGTATACCAAATTCCTACAAACATAAAATTCACAAAATAACTATCATTTAATTAAAATATCACTAAACCATGTACATGTCGACTTATTAAAAAACATCCCAGAATTGCACAAAAATGGCATTGTGCACTCTTCACTATATCCATGTACACTGCTTTTTTCTCATAAATTAGAAAAATTTCATGAAAATTTTGTGAATCTTTAAATCCGGTAAAAAGCACATATATGAAATTTCCTGATCGCAAAAAGTATATACCCTTTCCAAGGATGAACATTTCCACGTATAAAATAAATAAAATATCCAAAAACTTTTACCTCTAACTTATTTATTATAAACGTAACGAATTCATACCGCAAACATTACAAATGGTTACAAATACTTAGTGTCAAATATTTAAATTATTTCCATACACATTTACTTCAACTGAAATGTATACCAAATTCCTACAAACATAAAATTCACAAAATAACTATCATTTAATTAAAATATCACTAAACCATGTACACGTCGACTTATTTTTACTTAAAAAAAATCCCAGAATTGCACAAAAATGGCATTGCGCACACTCTTCACTATATCCATGTACACTGCTTTTTTCTCATAAATTAGAAAAATTTCACAAAAATGCATGAAAATACTCAACGTATTCTACTCAAACGTATTCCAAAATACTACAAACATATAACTCACAAAATCACGATCATTAAATTAAAAGATAATTAAATTAAAAAACACTACTTAAAATATAAATAAGCACATACATTAAATTAATAAAAATTAGATTACAATCCTAATTACTTTAAACTAAATCATTGCTAATAACAATTTTCTAATAATATCATATTAATTTATTTACTCCTTATATTTAGAACAATGCATAAAAATAATATCCTCAAATGATTAAAAATACTAACTTACCTAATCTTCAGAATCTTCATTACGTGGCACGCAAGCTTCCACTATTTCACACAACAGACAATGAAGCTTAATACAAAATAACATAGTTCTACAGTTTTCCAAATTCCCCCCCCTTTTCCGATTAAAGAACTGTAATTCGTCCATTAATGTCACATGACATATCTCATGATCTCTCATTTCCCTCACACAAAATAATGCGTAATCGGAACTGAGTACTTCTCACATTATTACCAAATTCCTAGGTAGTAACCTTTATCGCCTCCAAAATGTCGCCAAACTACCAGCTACCATATTACAAAGATCAGCCGAAAATTCTTGAATATTTGAGATTCGAGTTTTCGGATTAATATGAATTTTAAAGTCAAATTTAATATAAATTTGATGAAATCTTTTTATGGTTTTTGATCTCAAATGGACCAGGAAAATGAAACGTATTTCTGAAACATATTAATCGACTTTTATGAAGCTTTAATTCATTTTCCTCTGATGAGGTCTGAATTGGAGTTTCAATAAAAGGAGATTAATCTTTATTTGTATAATTTTATATATTTTCCCTTTCGCATTTTTATTTTTCGAGATTGCACTACTATGAATTCTTTCTGTGTAATTGGATTAGGTTTAATATTGTGTTAAATTTCTTGTACACGGTTGCAATTATTATATTATAGAGGAATTGTCTTGCTTTTATTCAAATTTACTAAGTAATTTAGATGCTTTAAGTTTATGTATATATATGCAGTCAAAAGTCGTTAATCCGGACTCGTCGGGACTTTGGCGATTCCGGATTATAGATCATCAGTTTAAATCTCGTAAGATGGCATGCAGAAATTATAAAATTAAAAATATGAAACCATAATTTATGAAATAAAGAACAATTATGATCTAAAGGGTATCGAAATTTACAAAAAAAACCTTAATATTTATTTGTTTACTTTATTAAACATTTCTTTCAATGTAAGTTGTTTAAGTTGCTTTGTTTTCTGTGATAATACTTTCTCTTTAATTCTATAAACAGGCATAATTTCTTGTTCAGTTACAAAGTTCCGCTGTTCAAGTCCCGTAATTGCTGTGTCGAGAATACCGACTTACTTGTCAATCGAAATGTTTTCGTTTTCAATAACCTCTGGGTCACTTTCTTCACTATCAGAAGCGAATTATAATGACGAGGAACTTGATTTAAATCATATCAAAGACGGAGTACATCGAGATGAAATACTACACTTAGTAAGGAATTATAAGCCAAATAAAATAAAAACATCTGCCCTGAAGATAAGGATAGTGCTGACAGATCAACTTCCATTTCGCGGCGTGAAATTGATAAACAGATTTCGGATTTCAAAACATACTTTCACTTTGTAGATACAAATTACATATTAGTAAATATATATCGGAAATTCTAATTGACATAATCGAAAGTTCAAGCTTACTTTTATGAAATTGCTCTAACAGTCTGCAAAAAATAATAAGCCGGATCCAATTCGAAGATTAAGGAACAACGCAATCTGCAACATTAACTGAATTAGATAATTTTAGCTCACCTTATACCTCCGTTACACATTAAACACGCATGCAGACAAACATATTAGCAGCTGTAAAAGTCTTACGCGCTCTCGTAAACGCCTGTGCGCATGCTTGAACGCGACGCATGCGCAGAAAGTTTGTAGCTTTGAGGTCCGGATTATGGGTGTCCGAATTAACGACTTTTGACTGTATATATATACACACACAGAATAGACTCTTTCTTAACCGGCAGTAATGGGACTTCATTGATTATGGATAAGAGATTTTTCCATATAATTGAATATAGATTTCTAGAACTTACCTGTTCATTTTTTTGTACATATTCATTGAAGCATGTGAAGTCTGTTAGTCGTATTTATTACCTGTTGGCTAGAGTTAAGTAAATTAGATAAAAAATTGTGCAGATTATTGAAAATTAAAACAGTTACATATGATTTTATATTTCAGAAGAATAAAATTAAACATTTTAAAATTACTATATATATTATTAGATGAAAGTTACCAACTTCTTAGTGTGATGACATTAATTTTTGACTTTTACTATATATATATATATATATACAGTACAAAATCCGTAATCCGGACGTCGATTATCCGGAATGATCTATAATCCAGACCTCAAAACCACAAACACTTTTTTTTTTGTATGCTTTACGCATGCGCGTAATGTGTTTACGAATGCATGTTTAATGTATAACAGACGGTATAAGCTAAGCTAAAATTATCTTTACTGATTCCAAGGCATTTCAGAATGTTGAAGATTGTGCTGTTCCTTAATCTTGTAATTGGATCCGGCTTATTATTTTTTGCAGACTGTTAGAGTAATTTTATAAAAATTAAGTTTGAACTTTCGATTATGTCAAAAAGAGTTTCCAATTCCTGAGCAGCCAAAGGATCTAAAATGTGAAAGCATGTTTCGATGTTCATCAAACAAATAGTGCAATTGCTGCAAAAAATGGATAAAGGCATATCCGTCTCAAAATTATTCAAGGAGTGTGACATTGGAAAGTCAACTGTATATGACATAAGCAAAAAGAAAAAGGAACAGAAGTTTTCATTGAGACGACAATGTCCCAATCATCAATCAATTAACGGATGTCGAAATCTGTAGTATGGTTCTAGATCCAGAAAATACTGCTTCCGATAATGAAGAAAGGACAGAGAGGTTATTGAAAATGAAAAAATTTTTATTGACAAGTTAGTCGGTATTCTCGACACAGCAATTACAGGACTTGAACAGTGGACCTTTGTAACTGAACAAGAAATTAGGTCTGTTTATAGAATTGAAGAGAAAGTATTAGCACAAAAAAACGAAGCAACTTAAAAATTTACATTGAAAGAAATGTTTAATAAAGTAAACAAATAAATATTAAGCTTTTTTTTTTGTAAATTTTGGTACCCTCTAGATCATAATTGCTCTTTATTTCATCAATTACAGTTTCATATTTTTAATTGTATAATTTCTGCATGCCATCTTACCAGATTTAAATTGATGATCTATAATCCGGAATCGTCGAAGTCCTGACGAGTTTGAATTATGGACTTTGTACTGTATATATATTTCATAATTACAAAACGGATTTTTTAAAAACAATCATTAAAGACATAAAGTACGAAATTTAGAACTAATGTTTCACAAAGACCAAAAATTTTGAAATTCGTAATTTATGAATTTCAAATAATGCAACAAAAAATTTAATAAATGTAAAAACCAAAACTTTTAAACAATCAATACCCTAATTTAAAAAAAAAATTAATGAAATTTAAAGAAAAAAGAACACAGCAGAAGAGAATTCAATCAACTTCATTGCCACTTCATAAAGAGGAAGGAACATTGAAATTTCTCTTCTACAAAAATCCGTGCTTTTCTGAACCCAGAATTAGCCGATGAACCATTTCAATGTATTTTAATTATATTTCAATGTTCCCTTCCCCTGATGAAGTGCCGTTGAAAATGATTGAATTCCTCTTCTGTTATGATTTTTTTTTCTTTAAATTTCATTAAAAATTTTTTTGAATTGGGGTTATTAAATTAAATTAAAAGTTTTGGTTTTTACATTTATTAAATTCTTTGTTGCATTTATAGGATTATTTGAAATTTATTAATTATGAATTTCAAAATTTTTGGTCTTTGTGAAATATTAGTTCTAAATTTCTTACTTTATGTCTTTATTGATATATATATATATATATATATAACACTGTAAAGCAGGCTAGCTCCCTCTTTACTTTCAATTACTGGCTCAGATCAATAACATAGAAATAATTAAATGAAGCAACATGCTTTGAAAAACATGTAAGGCTAATGCTACTCCTCCTCCTTCTAAAATCTAGTAAAATACAATCGCTATGAAAGACTTACAATTGTATCTACCAAATAACCTGTAAAGAATGTTCCCTCATGTACATAGGTCAAACAAAAGACCCTCTCAACCTCAGAATTAATAACCATAGATCTCATATTAAAAATAACACAGTAATCGCACAAAAGATAGTCAGTATAGTGCAATTCTTGAGCATTATCATATACATAATTTTGATAACATAGAAATTAATGTGTTAGATATTGTACCGAACACCAAACTGAGACTGTTTAAGGAGTCCATTTACATACTTCAAAAAAAGTTACTGTATCCTTACAGACTAAATGCCTATCTAAGTAATACCACCAATAGACAGTCAGAAGTCTCTATATATGGACAATTCAGATTTTTTAGCAATATTACTACCTGAGACATCCTCGACGCTCTCAAAGAATTAGCCATTAGAGGCCCTAAGCAGAACCCACAGCCACCAACACGGATCCTGGATTCCTCAGTGTGTCCATGACAACACCTCCAACAGTCTCAAGATCCTATGCACAGGTGTCTAAACCACCACCGAAACACACTCTCTTGCTTTACCCTAAAGAAGACACAAAGCTCACAAGGAAGGAACTTAAAGATCGACTCGGTGCTGAATTTCCTCTTCCCACACTAGGGGTTAAGATCACCACGCTAAGACCAATTCAAAAAGAGGGTCTGGCCGTAGACTGTGCTACTCCCGAAGATCTTGAGAAACTTACCAAAAAACTACAGGGTACCCAAGGGAAGCAACTAGTTACGACTAAACTACCTTCTACTAGACTTCCCAAAGTTGCCATCCACGACGTACACCCAGCAGTTTCCCAGGCAGACATCAAAAAAGCACTAGGATCTGAATTTCACCTCAACAAGAATTTAGCTAAAGTCCTCTACAGATTAAAAGACAAAGGGAATGGAGTCAAGTGGGTCCTGGAATGCACACCACCAGCATATCATCAACTCATTCAGTCCCCAAGAATGTACCTCGGTTGGCAAGCACATCGAATCGCAGAATTTTATAACACTCGAAGATGTTACCACTGCCAGGAATTCGGGCACACCCAACAGAACTGTAAAAACAAGATCTATTGCGCGTTCTGTTCTGGCAGCCACAGCATTAAAGACTGCAACGCCCGCAAACCCACCTGCATCAACTGTGCAGACTGGAACTATAGGAGCCACAATAAGACACTCTGTGCACATCCAGCCTATGACGTCACATGCCCTACATACGGAACCTACATTGCACAAATCAAGCGTAGCACACAGTACGATTAATGGTACCCCTGACATCCCAAACAATATGGCAAGCAACACTACACAGTCAAACGACACACTAAAATGTATACAAATCAACCTTCAAAGAACACGAGCCGCAACTTCACAGCTTATCCAGCACGCAATTACGCATGATGCCGACGTACTTCTACTTCAAGAACCCTACACCAGAGAAGGGGAAGTTGCAGGTCTTCCAATTGGCTGTACACTCTTTCAACAGAAATCCATTCCCCAAAATCAAGCCCCAAGAGCAGCCATTGCATGTTGCAATCCCTCCTGGTCCCCCATAGTTATTAAACAAGAACGTGACAAAGTTGCCATACTACTAGCCCTTCAAAACTTTCATCTCATCCTCATCTCTGTTTACTCACCACCTTCTGAAGATATTATGAATCTCACCACCAACGTCCTTGATGTCATGCAACGATATCCCTCAACTCCGATTCTTGTAGGTGGTGACTTTAATGCCCATAACAGCATATGGGGCTACGCGGATACTAGCACGAAAGGCCAAGAATTGGAAGACTTTGTGGCTTGTCATGACCTCCACCTCCTCAACACTCCAGATGCTCCACCCACTTACGATAACTCCTACAGTACTGGCTGGCCAGACCTTACTCTCTGCATGCACAACATCGCACGTACAATTCAAGATTGGACAGTAAATGAAGAAGAGAGTAACACAGACCACAAGTACATACATTTCTCCATCAGCTGCGACACCACCATTTCTGTTATTACCAGGTTTAAGATCCCATGCAATAAGATCCGGCACCTCACCTCCTCCTTCTCCACCATCTTACATAACGAAGAAAGAAAACTTCACAGCATTAACAGTCCAGCCGACATGGAATTATTTACCAACTCCTGGCGACACTGAAAGACATATGCCACAACATTCTGCCCACCCGGTCTGCGACGAAACTACAAGGAGTCTTTTGGTGGACCAAGGAGCTTCGCACACAGCGACAAAAATGCAGAGCCCTTAGACGTCTCATCCGCACTGCAGACAACAGCATCAGACAACAAATTTTGCTGGCATACAGGAAAGAGAGAGCCCTTTACAAAAATAATATTCTAACAGGCAAAATTACTAGTTGGAGGAACTATTGTACAGCTAATAATAACCCATATGGCATCCTCCACAAACTTACCACCGGCAAAGTCTTTCGCCCGGCACAGATCCATATCCAGACTCTAGCACTGGCCGATAATACCAACATAGTGGAACACACTGCCAGCACAATCCTGAGCACTATATTCCCTGATGACAACCCAGAGGAGGACACGCCCTCACAGCGTATCATCCACGAAAATGCAAGCGCTCCCACCACCTCGTATGATATTCCCTTCAGTAGCAGTGAGATTAGACACGTCTTCAAACTCCTCCCACGCAAAAAGGCACCAGGCCCAGACGGCATCGACTATGCTATCATCAAGGTGGCCTACAATGCACGTCCAACATTCTTCAGCACCTTCTTCAATAGACTTCTTCATCTACAAATTTTTCCACAGGCCTTCAAACGAGGAAAAGTAGTTCTCTTCTTAAAGAAAAATAAAAGCACACAAGATTTGTGCTCTTATTGACCCATCTGCCTTTTATCCGCAATGGGTAAGATTTATGAAAAACTACTTGTCCAACGGCTGTCCTATCACCTGCACGTGACCAAGTTCCTCAGCTCAAGACAGTTCGGATTCCGACAACGTCTATCCACCACACATGCTCTCTGTACTATCCGGGACACTATACAACGCAACAGAGCTACGGGATATCATACGGCCTTCATCTCCATCGACCTGCAGAGCGCGTTCGACACCCTCTGGTGGCCTGCTATAAAACAAGCCCTCAGAATAGCACGCTGCCCAGCAAATATATTTAACACCTTTAATAGCTATTTGGAGAACCGAAGCTTTTTAATTTCCAACAACAACGGCACAACCACCAAAAGCCAGGAGCGAGGATACCCCCAGGGCTCCTGCACCGGACCGGTTCTCTGGAACCTAACTTTCAATTCTGTGCTGGAAGCTGACTGGCCACAGCATACTACAGTTGTTGCTTATGCAGACAATGTCGCTCTGCTGGTCAAGGGACGCACACGGAAGGAATTAGAAAGAAATGGGACTGCAACATGTACCATATTTGAAAACATGTGCACTGCATTAAAACTCAAAATTTCCACTGAGAAATCCATGGCCCTTGTCATTCCTAGGGCAGGTACAAATCCATCATGCCGCCCTTGTATCAAATTGCACAATCAAAACATCAAGATAGTCTCAATTCTTAAACATCTAGGCCTTCTCTGGGATCAAGGACTCACGTGGCTCCCACACATTCAAGACATCAGAGAGAAGACTATCACCATTGCAAGGAAGGCACGCACCTTTCAAGGGCAAAATTGGGGGCAGAACCATCATATACAGAAGATCCTATATCACACTGTGGCAGAGAAGATCGCAACGTACGCTGCCGCTGCCTGGGCCCACCCAATGGGCGCTCGTAAAATCAAATTACTGACTACCGTCCAACGCCCTTTCGCCCTCAACCTCATGAAAGCCTTTCGCACAGCTGCAACAAGTGCGGTGACTGTCTTTGCGGGGTTGTTGCCTCTCCACATCAAAGTAAAAATGGAAGCGGCATATACAACTCTAGTATACTTAAGAAAAGATGTCACATTCTACAATAGCCCTACAGCCCAGTCCAGTTTGAAACACCTGGACACACTCTCCACACACATCCGGCAATTAAAGGCAAAGGAATTTCTGTCATCATCCCACGCACCCCTACCAACACTGGAATGCAAGTACCTTCACAAGGTACCCACATCTTTGCAGATGGTTCTAAACAGGAGGAAGGTGTAGGCAGTGCCTACATCCACTACCAGGATGGCCTGATAGAACAAGAATGGAAAGGTCGTTTGCAAAATCACAACAGCATCTTCCAAGCGGAGGTCCTGGCCATCACAGCAGCGATGCAGTACATTGTCCATAATGATCTAACTCATGCCACACTTCATACAGACAGCTACTCAACACTTCAAGCCCTCCAGAACCATAAGCACAGATCCCCACTAATCATTGCCCTTCAGCAGCTCTTGCAGCAAAATTCACATATGCACACGACGCTGATGTGGATAAAAGCACATGCCAACAACGAAGGCAATGAGTCAGCAGACCATTTAGCCAATCAGGCAGTAACCGACTCAAATGCACAGCAGATCCACCTTCAAGCCTTACCTTCCTACCTAAAGGGACAGCTCCGGAGTAAAGGGCTCCAACAATGGCAGGAGGAATGGAACCATAGCATAACTGGCCGCCGCACCTACGATTTCTTCCCAAATGTCAGCACGGATCGACACATCACAATCGCTCTGCTGACACGATATATCACGGGGCATGGCCCATTCCCCAGCTACTTCCAAAGGCACAACATCTCATCAACAGATATATGCATCTGTGGAGCCCCAGGCAACCCAGACCACTATCTTTTCACTTGCCAGCTGACAAGAGACCATCACCTCCCATGTCCAACCATGAACAGAGATGCGGACCACCACTTTATCATCACTCACAAGCCAACCATAACCAAAATCTGCAAAGCTATCACTCAGATCGGGGCAATGGGCCAAGATATCTGCTCACCGCAATATACCAAGACCCATCCAGCAACTCTTTAAACACGATCATCTTCTCGTCCCCCCTACCGACTATCCAACCTTTTCAAAAGCTTTTCACTCAGGGGCCACAAGTTTTTAAACAAAAGCTCCCCACCACCAAGCCTTCAACTTTATGTGCACACGTCAATCTTCTTTAAAACTTACCTTACCGGTGTGCTAGCAGAGTACCAATCGTGTCAACTCAAAGTGCCTTCGAATGCCTACATCACCTTCCAACCTATTGCAATGCATGGTACACCGCACGTATACATCATGCACCAACTCCGACTATGCCTAAGCATTACATAAGTGCACACATCAGCGAACATCAGTACCTACACCGTGACTTAGATAATTCTCTTAAACTTGTTCACAGTCATAGTAACTGTGCAACCATTGTGACCGTGTACTGAAATTACTGTGCCTAACATAGTGTCTGCGCTGTAGCGACTGTACCAACCTATAGCAATTGCATTAAAACTTAGTGACTGTGCCAAACTCCAAATTTAGTGCTATTAGTACCACAGTGTACACTAAACTTTAGTTTAGCCTGAACTCTTGCAAATTTGATCTATAATGCAGACTGTACTTTCAGCGAACTCTTAATACTAACTCCTGGCACCATAACTCTATATCCGGTACTAATTGCTTCATCTCTGTGTTTAAGTGCTCACAGCACATTTACAACCACAAGGATACCAGCAATACACATATGACTCCCTTTACCCCACTCTGTATTTTAGTTTTTTTTTTCTTACATATGTGTCTCTCTTCATATTTATCTTAATATCAATGCATCCTTATGTTCGTATTTGTTAGTATTTGTTTGTTTTTGCCTGCATATCTATTCTTATATTTGTTTTGTATATTTTTATGTATCTGTGTTATTCCAACAGCCATGCACACCCACAAAGTGATTGTCACGCAACCATTGTCAAACAATAATCCTCAGCCCCTGTTTCGCCATGTATTGATCTTTAGATTTGTATTATAAACTCCCGAGGCAGCCTCACTGGGCCCCAGGGAGTTGTTATTCTTAGATAGGGGAGGGCGTGGGACACACACCTGTTTACCTATGTTAAACACCAGGCGTCCCCATCCTCCGTCACCTATCACCTGTCCTACTAAAACCAACCCTGAGTCAAAATTGCTAGTATTTTTAGAGTTCTCTAAAATTTAGTAGTACTAAAAAAATTATATTCATCCAAGGAAAATTGACATCTTGCTTTATTAACAAAAGAACATACATGATATTTGAGGAGACCCCCCAAGTATTAATATGAGTGCTCCATTATTTATATTTATTTTAATGATAAATATATTATTTAAATATGTATGTGCATTTTAAGAGCATTCTGAAAACAATTTTGTGAGTTTAAGGCTTATTTTGTATTTTTTTAACTAATTGTTTAGTTAAAAAGTTTTAATGTATGCATATAGATATACACAATGGTATATGCATATACATATGTGTATATTCATACATACATATAGACATTCATGCATATAATGCACACATACATAAATTTCTGAATTTGGTCCTGATAACAGAAGAGTACCCAAATTTCGATAGCACTAGTTATTTTTTCATCTCTTTCATAGTTTAAAGGAAAAAAAAAAAAAAAAAAACCCAGGAAAAAAATAGTGTAACATTTGATACTTTTGTGTACTGCAGAATTGTCAAAAAAGCTTTCAAATATTATCACTAACTGGTACTGTAACTGTTACTGTAAGTGGGTGCCAAGCTGATGTTATGAATTTTTGAAATGAAATGTTTTCCACTCGTGGTAAATAAGAAAGGAATGAGATATTCGGTTGTCCCCGGGCACTAAAAACCCTAGCTACAGCTCTGGCTATGTTGTTTCTGAAATTATTTTACCTCAAAACATTGAAACAGAGCTAAATGTTTCACCACCATATCATGCCCTAACTTCTACGGCTGTTCCTAAGTTTAACAGAAGGTACTGTCACAGTTCTGCCTTATATTCATGAAGAAATCTTTATCAACAAAATGAATTAGGTGCTTTTCTGTATTTATGCAACCATGGCTTATGGCTGTGATTGTCCACTTGCAAGATTAAACATACTGACACGATTCTCAAAACCTGATATAAAGTTCCCTCATCTGCACTAGAAAAGAGAGAAACAGTCTTAACTTTTCAGGCAGCCTATATATATATATATTTGTTGGATCATTGAATTACTTTTCTGTTATACATGTGAGTCAATATATGCTTTATCATTTGGAAGAAATTTAAATTAATTCTAGATCTCTTTGCTATTTTAGGTGCTACATGATATGGAAAATAGCGGTATGATCCATTACTTCCCAAGTTTTCATCATCCAATCATATCAGATGAAGATATCACTCCTGATAATGATTCATATAAATGTAGTGTTTTACGATCAAACCGTTCTATTTTGGTGTTATCAGGGAAATTTGAGGGAATACCTGATAATTTAACAATAAATGTTGTAACCTGGTTGGTAAGTCTTTTTTCATTTAAAATTAGTTTGAAAACTTAATTTTTCAGTTAAAAGATTTATAAGATAACTAATATCAGTAATTAATAATCATGAATTTATATAGTTCTTTAAACACATTTTCTGTTATTTTCTAGCTGATTTTGATAATTTTTACATTCCTGAGGAAAAGAGCATGGGATTATGGCAGAATTGCTCTAGTACAGAAGAATGATCAGAGGTAAATTATGTATGCATATAAATTAAACTCTTATAATAAATTCCATCAGAAATAAAAAAAAATAATTTAAGAAGTTTAAGAGTATAATCCTGGGATTAAAATGAATTTCACAGAAATTTAATTTTTTTTAATCACCAAATATGCACCTTTTTTCTAAAATTTTCAAAAATAACTTTATTCACATTTCCTGTAACTGAGTTAATTTTTGTTACCTCCAGCTGTGCTGTTAATTATTGCTTTTTCATTTCCTTTAATTTTTTTTTTGTACTTTTAATTTTATAAAGTATGTAACAGATTATAAATAATTTGAGGAATTTTTTGGTGTATAATTTGTGAGTACTTTATTTTTACTGGAGAAAAAATAGAGATTTGTAAATGTATATCAATTAAACCATCTACCTAGAAGCTGAAAATTTATTTTTATATACGCAACTAGGCTTATTACCATTTAATCAATTCTTGTGGAATTACATTTGATGAAATAATTTGCTGTCTGTATAATATGGAATTTGAAGTGATTTTTAGACTTAATAACAATGTAACATTCTAAGAGGGTGCTACAATATGTTTCTATGTTTGAAGTTTATATCAGTTCTTCATAGATATTTTCCTTTCTTTTTTATAAATGGACACTGAAAAGAAAAACATCAATATTTTGTATGTAGTTTTTGTTTTAATATAGTTAAGTGATCCCACCAATTAATTATTATATGCCAGACTAATAAATCGTTATGTTTATAACATAAACAAACATGATTAAATAATATCAGTTTTAAATTATTGCATTTTTCATTGCTTATCATATTTTAAATATCTCTTGAAATATCTAGAAATATAAAATCTTCAATGTCTGATTATAGTAACAGAACCAGGGAAATATAAAATGTATCTTTTATTTGGAGGATGCAAATGCAAAATTCTGTGTTAACCATAGAGTGTTAGTTTCTTTTAAACAATACTCACCAGTAAGATGGTAATTATAAGTTGAAGTCTTTAAGAATTATTAATAATAATAAAAATGAAAACAATACTTGCACAAGAAATTTGTTTTCACCAAAAAAAAACAAGAAAATTTTTTACATATTTTTTAGCATAAAATAATTTTTTATTTGTGCTTTAATTTTCTTCACGGGTCAAAAGTTACATCTATAGATTGAGCTACTCACCCAATACTGGAAGTACTAAAACAGCTACAAGCAATGTATACATATTTTGTAAATTTCAAGTCTTAGAAGGATATTAGAACATTAAACATAAATACTATAAAGCTGAATGGAAATCAGAAGGGATTAATATAACTAGGTGTTTCTGCACCATGCTTACAAAATGCGTGGAAACATGTTTTGTGTATTCCTGTAGCATCGGTCGGTTGGCCTTTCAAAAATATAAAAGATGGCTGGGAGGACTGCTGGAAAAAACCTGTTGGCAGCAATGGGAATCACTGTGCATTTAAATATGTACAACTTCAAAAAAATAGTTTTTTAAAATATCAAATTAAGAATTCACATTGCTGGTCAAAGGTTGGATGATTCGTAAGCTACTATTAGTATTAAAATACTGCATTTAATAATTTATTATGACTTTATTATGCTTTTTTGTAGTGTTTTCGGTAAACAAAAACACTACAAAAAAGCAAAAATTGTGTTATTGTCAAATTTTGAATAGCAGAACAATGCAGTATTAAACTTGAAAAGTTTGCATGGTGAGATTAAGTTCCTAACAGCAAAATGTTTTGTGAAAACATTCTTGTAAAAATGAATGGATTGTAACCTGTAGATGTTTTTTTGTTTGTAGAAAGTACAGGGTTACTATAAATGATTCATTAGATTTCAAAATACTTTATCTTTTTATTTTGAAGTATTTTGAAAACCAGTATATCATATAGCACACCCTATATTTAATATACACACTATATTACTCACTATATTTGATACATGAAAAGAACCGGAAACTCATCAGTTTTTCCTGATGCACTATATGTATCTAGTTGTAACAAAAGTTTTCTAACAGAAAACATGTGGGAAAAATATATTTCAGGATCCTCTATGGCGATTATTTTGACGTGCCATTCCTGTTTATATGCAACACGCTCCCAAGTAAAATGGCATCCAGAACATAATGCAATAAAACATAAAAAATTGTATCTCAATAAACTACATTTTAAATCAAAATAAAACAAGGAAATAACATAAAAATGGAAATACATATTTTCTAATCAACACGGTACAAAAAGGAAATGTCGACTTACCTTATTTAGAAATTTTTGTGTCTTCAGTGCATAGCATCCAAAAATTTCTTAACAGCATCCAAAATCTGTTTAAAATTATCTGAGCTAGAATCTGTGTACTGCCGTTGCCACATAAATTCACAAAAGTAAGAATAAAAAATATCCTCATCTACTGAATGATCATTACATTTGACCAGATGCATTTCCTTCATAAAAACATGACATTTATGCCAATTATGATTAAACCTTCATTTACACACCAGTCAATCAATTCTCAATTCTTTCTCTCCCATTCGTTCTAAATCATACAGAAACTTTGGGTTAATCTTGATCACCGGCAGGCATTTTATAGTGTGAAGTACAAAATAAACAAAGTACTTCCTAACCAACATACAATGCAGAGCTAAGCCCTGAGAAATATTTTGCCAACAATTCAACAATAGCGTGATCATGCATTACAACCAATCACGTCATGGTAGGGCTTCCAAAACATACACCATAAAATACACAAATTACCATAAATGAAACAACAGCTTTACGATAAATGAAACAACAAATTAGTGATAATGCAAGCAGTAGCCCAAAATATAGACTACCCGAACATTCTTAATAAAGTTAGAGGAATGAACATGAAAGTAGTACCTTTAGTGTGGGTAATAATCACCAGCCAAATGTATGATTTTCTGCCAATTTTTTATAGTTTTTCAAAGTCTTTGGTCCAGAAACTTGGTGGCAGTGAGTCTAAAAACAGCACCAGCAAGATGTAGCTGTAGCTGTAGGTGTGAAAAAAGATAGAAGTATGAAGGAGCTATATGTTGGGTGTGGCAAAAGATCCCATTCAAGTCTGTACAGAGTCCATCTGGTGAATGCAGACACATGTGGTCTTACATTATCTTGATGAAACATTACCTTTCTTGTGTGGGAACTCAGTTTGACGTTTTCCTTGATAGCAATGTCAACACTGACTAGCATCTCAATGTACACCTTACTGTTGAGAGTTTTACTTTTTTCCAGATACTCTTTGTGGATAATACCACGGCAGTCCCATCAGATATAAAGCATGATCTTTTTGTAAGTCAAATAGCATTTTGTGATGCTGTCGATGGGCTCACTGGGTGCAGACCAACCCCTTTTCATCCTTTGTTGTTGAAGTAAATCTACTTTTCATCACAAATGACGATCCGGTCCAGCATTTTGTCCTTGCATCAATATTCAAGCAGATTAGTGCAGTCGTTAACATGTCTGTCGTTACCTGCTTGAATCAACTCATGCAGCACCCAGCAATTGAACTTATACATCAAGTTTATGTAATGCATAGTGTGACTAATGAATATGGCACTAACATCTAACTTCTTAGCAAGCTGTTGAGTGGCTACATACTGATCTTCTTTCACAAGTTCTTGCAGGCAGTCCTCATGAATATAAGTAGGCCAGCCACAACACTCTGCTTCTTGAATGTCATAGTCCTTGTTTTTGAACTTTCAGTATCAGACTTTCACAGTATCGTATGATACAACATTAGTACCTACAAGCTGTACACATGATCTGGTGACATTCTGTAGCTGATTTTTTTTGCAACAGAACTGGCAGTAAATGGTGCTTCTAATCTGGTAGTGTGCTAATTCTATTTCAGACACCTTGTACTTGATAACGGTATTTTTTTACAAATTTCATAACTCAGTGCAAGTCTCTTTCTTTCAAATGCCAAAAACCTTTTGACAAAATATGATTAAACACGCCAATGCAAACTGTTTGCACATATGATATTTGTGGTGGCTTGAAACTTTCGTTAAAACTCGATATTTTATGTGTTCCATTGGTCATACAATACATATCCAAGAAATGTCAATCCCTATGTTTTGTTGCATTCTCTATGTTTTCATATCAGTGGTCATCATAGCTGACTGGTGCATCTCCTGAGCTTTACTGGTATTATTGGTGGCAGGATTGTGGTATGGAAAAGTGTCTGTCTGATTGTGGTTCCCAAAGGAGGAAGTCACATGCACAATAAATAGATCAGGAGACCTAAGGAGCCATGCTAAAAACTAAACTATATTATAATTTGGATGTATGTTGTATGATCTATGGGTCATGCATGAAATATTTGTAATTTGTGAGGAAAACTTGCTGAATTTTTGCCTTATTTTGAATTAATTACTCTTCTGTATGTAACATTTACTTAGCAAAATGTATTTTGTACTCCATTGAATCATTTTGGTAACCATGTATTAATTTTCATTTTAGGAAAAATAAAATTATTCGTTTGACAACTACCATTTAAAAATTGTATTTGAGAGCAGAGTTTAATATTTTTGTATGCAGAAAAAGGAAGGTGTTCATTTTCAGAAAACTTAGACAGTATGATAGGGTCCTTATGGGTGGATTGTCGATCAAACAAATTGAATTTTGTATTGTTGAGAGAAAAACATATATATTTTTCAATCCAGTAGATAACAGCAGTTGCTACTGTGTGACGACTAATGACCACTTCTTTTATAACCAGTGTAAGCATTTCAAATTGATGAAAGTATATTAATTCAATTTTTGCTGCACTGACAATTTGCTATGATTGAGGGTCATAATAACAAGTGTCAACTGTACAACTGCAAAATGTAATATGATGCAGAATATTGACTTAAATTAAAGCTATAATAAATAAATATAAACGTAAATAAAATTCATTACATATTACTCCCATTTGAAGCTTCTTGTTTCCTGTAGTAAGTGCGTGGGCGGCGGAAATTTATTATTTTGTTTTTAAACTAAGATCTAAGACTCGGCAAAAATTAATTTGAAAGTTAATTTTTCCATTTCAGCAACTGTATATTGTTCATAACTCGGATAAAAATGAAATATTGTGTATTTTTCTTTTTTCACATGATTGCTACTTAAAAAATTTTTTGATGAATTAAAATTTTTTTAGCTGTATTAAAAATAAACTATCACAAAAAACTTCATAAGTATTTATTCATAATTGTGATTGACATATTCTTAGGCTGTTGTTATATATAATAGATTTCTAACAAAATGCCTCTTTTCTTGAAATCTAAATTTTAGAATGTTTCCTAGAACATTTTAAAATTTATGGTAGAAGATATCACACCAAATATTGATGTGGGTTTGACCACTTTTAACACTTTTGTTATATTAATGAAATTGTTTTAATAAAAACCTTTTGGAATGTAATAATTTGAAGTTTCTGTAAAACAACTGAACAACTGTTGCTGGAATATACATTAAAGAATTTTACTTTTACGCTAGCCTATATGGATGACGAAACACAAATTGAGTAATTAGAGTTAGGTTTGGGAGCAACTTCCCCTTGATAAGTCACTCTCTTGCCTGCTCAACAGTTATTCACTTATGCATTTTTTGGAGTAATAAATTAAATTTTTTGTTTTTTTGTTTTGCTTATTTTTCATGGTTTTTAGATACGTGCAATTAATTTACATATGCTCTTAAAATTTAAATGATATTGTAACTTAGTTCACAGCAATAATAATAATTTTTATTTCTTTGCAATTAAAATTTCTTAATTTAATTAAGTTTTATTTGCTTTATACGAATAGAGAATATTTGTTAAATTCTCTATTCTTTATTGTGAGTTGTTCTGATAATTTTGATTGTGAATTTAGTATTAAAACTGAGTGGAGCATTTTCTTCAAAGTTTAGTTAATTACAGTAGTTCAGCTGTTCGATTTCTCTGTTATTTTGAATTCATTTCCTGTTAAGTGATAATTAGCTTTTAAAATTAAAGAATTGTATAGCATGTTAATTGTTCATCGAGGTTCTTTTTACTTGAAAAATTCATTTAATATGCTTAGTCTTAAAAATGCCCTGGAAAAATTATTCTGAAGCGTTTTATTCAAATTACATTTATTATAGTGTTAAACATTTTAAATATATGTTTCAGTGTTTGGGATAGTTTAAAAACTATATATTGTTTTTGTGACTGTGTAAAGATTTTGGTACTTTTCCGCTTTGCCGTCGCAAATCTCGCCAAACAAACTTTATTGGTGACAACATACAGTATACACATAAAAAATTTTAACAAATGTTAGTTGTAGGAATTTTTTATTTTGAAGGCATAAACATTTTAATATCATTTAAAATTTTGTAAAAAGCCACTAAATAAAGACAAAGAATTTGTAAAAAGACACTAATTTAAAAATTTACTATGCTTTCATGGTTCAGCATCCTGATTTGCCGGCTCATATCACATGAGCCCCAAGTGATCTCATCTCAGGTAAACTACGCTACAAAAAGCTAATTCTCTTAGTAATTATCTACATTAATTTCAAGTTAAATCTTAATTTGGAATACAAGTTTAAATGCAAGAATTATTTCAATTCGTACGATTAGCTAACTCAGAAATTATGTAAAACCGCAGTGCTTTACTTCGCTAGTGTATTCTCATTAGAATTGACGAATTTAACCCTCTCTATTTTCGGCTTTGGGTAAGCGATGTAATTGCACCCTAATTGACTTAATTATCGCGAATGGCCTTAGGGCATAAAATTGAAATATCTGGTAAAAATTCTATCTAATCGTATGCCGGCATTGAAAGAAACAATCAATCTGATAAGAAATGGCTGCGACTTGTTTTGAAAATGAGGCGTAAAAGGTTACCATCGAGGATATTTGGTTTGGCATCATTTGTACCATTATTGGCGACTTTATCGTCTGCGCCGACAAAATAGAAAAGTACTAAGATTTTGTATATAATGCATATAAAATGTAATTAGCAGAAGTATTTTTAAATGTATTTTATGACTCGTAAAGTAAGTCCAAATTAATAAGAAATTGTAGAAACAAGTCCTTATATGGTCTTTATTTTAACAACCACTGGTCATAGACATATTCTTCAGCACAAAAATGTTTTTAATTATGCAAGTGTTTGCTATGGCATCTTTAAATGAAAAAAAAAAAAAAAAAAAAAAAAAAAATTGTAAAAATTCCATAATCTAGCTTTTTATATTGTCGTCCTGTTTCACTATAGTTAGTAGAGGTTTATACTGATTATAAAAAATTGAATACAAAAAAGGTTTTAACTCATTAATGCAAAAATTGACTGAATTATTTTGTGTGAAAATGTGGAATTTTTAAACATCATTTTTGACTTGCCTTAACATGTCATTTAAAACATAAATTAGAAGAATTCGCGATGGAACACCCCTTCAATAACAATAAGTGATATTCTTTTATGATTTACTCTCCAGGCAGCATGCATTCATTTAAAAAATGTAAAACTTGAATGCAAAAATATTATAAAATGCATCCAGAAAAAATAGTAGATGTTTGTGAATATATTTTTGTTACAATATACATAAGTTATGTGTAAAATAACTTATTTATTTATATTATTATATTCATGTGATTCATGTGATTCATTCTGTATATTCATGTGAATGATAGTGCTCTATTCCTAGCTTTTATGTATAATATACATAGAGTTCAATATTTTACATATATTTTGATAAAAAATTTTGTGCATGTTTATCCCATATATATAAATCTTCTCAGTTTTTTACTTCTAATATTGTTAGTGAAATTTTTGTTAATCTTCTCCATTTGTTAATAATTTTTTAAGAAGTCTGATAAATCTCCTGTACTTTTTTATATATATCAATGTGCATTTTTAGCAAAAGCATTGCATAAATCTACTATTTCTTTCTGAATCTAATACAGCATTGGGCACTGGCGTAGCCCATATATGGTCATAGGGCAAACTTTGTTTTGCAAGGTGGACCAGGCTGTACCCTAACAAAACAAAACAGCATTGTGCAATTTTTTTAAAATCCCTTCTTAATAATATTTCTTCTATAAAAATATTCCCATTACAAATGTAAAAAATGTCTTTTAACAGATACGATTTTCACATATTGGCACTTTTTTTAGTTAACATATAAATAAAATAGAATATGTATCAGATATAGTTATACTTTCATAACATTTAAGAAACACCATAGACACAATTTTTCAGTTTATTAGCTGAAATAAGAAACCAAAATGCTGTTCATCAAATGTATCAGTTTTAAAAAGTATGCATTTAATATTGCAGGATTTTATATTGAAGCAATAAGTGCAATGAAAAATATTAAGGTCATTGGAAAATATAATATTCATAATGTTTAGTATAGTGTGCTGAATGATTAAATAACTAAGCAAATTTGTAAAATAAATAACATATATTCTACTATAAGGAAAAACAAGCATTAAGAGACATGTACCGTTTGTTTCCAGAACACAACTTGTATTTAATGCACATTTATGCATACATCTGTTATTTTTTTCGTAGTTACTACAAAATTTCCTCTTCATTAATGGCTGATTTATTTGAATAAATTTATTGTTTAGTTAATTAATGTATCACAGCGTCTATATTTTTCGGATTTATTGAAACCTATTAGAAATATACAAAAGGGATTTAATTTTCTCCGAGTCATTTTTAAAGTGCATTTGTTGAGTTAATGCTTTAATGGTACAAATATTTTTCCTCTAACAGGCTCTGACATTTTGTTTGACTTGTTTCATATAAATTGAACAGAAAATTTAAATCAGTAGTAACATAAATTTATACATAAATTAGAACTAGTTGAGTCTAAATAACCTCTTAATTTTATTATTCAGAGGAAATCCAGTGCAATTTAAATGCCACTTGGAAACTATAATGTATTTTGGATATAGTACTTTGTCATGCTTAACCTGGAATTAAGGAGGAATTCTCTTTTCATTATTAATAATTTAAAAAAATTACTTATTCCTAAAATTTTCCTAAATAAAAATTGTTTATTTACATTTCTGTTCAAATAAATTTTGTTTGTTTTAGGTAGCTTAACCCTCTGAGACCTTTATTAAAGACCCTTTATTAGCTAAATTTGTATATTTACTTAATTTAGGCTCTATTTTCATAAACTTACATTTATTAAGATGACATTTATATTTTCAAAGAAAGTAAGAAAACAAAATGTAAATTATAAGCTAATATATGCCAAGTTACAAAAAATCTTATGACTGGATAAAGCCAGCCATGGCACTCAGAGGTAAAACATTATTATAAATAGGCATTCTCTATATCTAATACATGGATAGATTAGGTTTTGAAAACTTAAAATCAGAATAAATAGAAAAGGGAAAGCTTAAAGAGATAGTAAACAGCTGTGATTTTATGTTCTTTATCCTTTATAAATTAGCATTTCATTTATGAAGCACATCTTCAGTTGAATAAAAATGAATTTTTATGATGCAGAATACCATTTAGTAAAAACAGTCTGTGTGATGATTTCCTTATCACTCTTGAGATTCGGCAAATATAGAGTATAATTAATGATTGGTTGTTCATAATGCTAAATATGTTTCTTTCGTGAGTTAGTAGCTTTTCTCCATTCATTATAAGAACAAAGTACTTTTACATTTCATTTTTTCTAATGACTACAGAAAATGTTCACAGAAATCAACATAATGGATCCATGATAATTAATCATACATTAATTTAATTATCTAGTTTTTCATTAACTTTCAAAGTTTTACAGGTTTTTACAAATGATGCATAAACAAACACAGTACTCTATCTATTCATTTTTTTTTTTTCAAATCCAGCATCTAAAAAATGAATGCAATTAGCAAAATAAACGTTTTTCAAAATATTAATAGTTTGAAAATGCTATAATTTTTTTTTTTTTTTAAAATTTCAGTAATGCAAAAATAAGTATTACAAATTAGATTCAAATGCTGAGAGCAAAATTGGCACAATCAAGTTTTATGGGAGCAGTAACTACTGATGTGGCAAGTGAATTTAATGTTTATAATATATATGCCACTAAATAACTCATATATATATATATATTATATATATATATATATATATATATATATGTATATATATATATAATGTTCTTATCATAATGACGTAAACATTTACTTAACACTTCCTTTCCAACTGTCAGATGAAACGATGAAATGAAACTTTCTACGTCATTTCCTTTCAGGAGTATTCATCTCTCTTCATTATTACCAGTTATATTAAAAATGAAAATAATTAAAAGTCTGTTCCAGAATTTCTTCCATATGATCCCTATTTTAATATTAATCCCTCTTTTCTTTTACTTTGAGCATGTTTTAGAGGCTTATTTAAAGATTATTTAATTCTAAAACAGACAACCTCTTTTATACCTGAGAATGGACAGCTTCATAATGGCACCAACACCAGTTGGTCGCTATTTGGAAAAACAATCTTCTTAAAAGTGTTCCTACGAAAAGATTTTTCTACGCTTATAAAGATCAATGTCTAACTTGTAGAAAGGGTACTTTTCCGTTTTGCCGGCACGAATCTCACCAAGCAGACTTTAGTGGCGACAACACACAGTATACACATAAAAAAAATGTTAACACATGTTAGTTCTAAGAAATTTTTATTTTGAAGGCATAAACATTTTAATATCATTTAAAATTTTGTAAAAAGACCATAAATAAAGACAATAAATTTGTTAAAAAACATTAATTTAAGAATTTACTATGCTTTCACAGAACAATATCCTGATTCGCCATTTCATATCATGTGATCATAAGTGATCTCATCTCACGTAAACTACGCTACAAAAATCTAATTTTCTCAGTGATTATCTACATTCATATCAAGTTAAATCTTAATTTGGAATACAAGTTTAAATGCAAAAAATGATTTCAATTCTGACGAATAGCTTACTCAGAAATTATATAAAACCGCAGTGCTTTACTTCACTAGTGCATTCGCATTAGAATTGATGAATTTAAACCTTGACTTTGCCTTTTCTATATTTTTGCCTTCGGGTGAGCAATGTGATTGCATTCTAATAAATTTAATTCCCGCGAATGGCCGTAGGGCATAAAATTGAACCTAGCTGGTAAAAATTCTATGTTATTGTATGCCAGTATAGAAAGACACAATCAATCTAAGAAATGGCTGCGACTTGTTTTGAAAATAAGGCATAAAAGGTTATCAGCGAGGATATTCCGTTTGGCATTTGTTGTACCATTTTTCGCGACTTTTATCACTTGCGCCGGCAAAATGGAAAAGTACCGTAAAAAGCAACCTACATAATAGTACTTAAAGAGTTTGCTACCTAGATAGCAAACTTTTGAATTCATTTGTTTTGCTATTCTTATTAAGAAAACAAATGAAAAATTTATGCAGCATCTTGAATAAAGGTGCACATGCAAGGAAGGTAGCATTTTCCATGTTAGATATTCATCTGTATAAGGATGCAAACCCCTTTATGTCAAACCCCTTTTATATTATTATGAAAATGTATCATAATAGTAATGAAATTGTGATTAGTTAACAATTTTAATGTATCATTTAGTGTATGTCAGTGTTCTCACCAGGCTGCAGTTAATTTCATTCTTTTTTCTTTTTTAACTTATGAGGCAAATATTAATAAAATATTAGCATTTTTTTATTTTACATAAGTATTTCTATGCAATTACAATTTTCATTAAAAATTTTCTAGATAGTGTTTAAAATATATATTTTATATAGATTTAATAAAGTGTAGTTAAAATAATTTAACATTTTAGATCAAAATAAAAATTTTTAAATGAATACTTTCAGGCAGTTTTAATAACTAACATAATTGTCAAATTTTAGCTTGGAAAATTATACTTACATAAACCTGAAACAAAAGTATTCTGTAATAAATTGATTTCAAGTAGAAGAGGAAGCAAAGATTCTTACTCATTTACTTGCATTAATTTAATCATTTGATTATGGCAAATCATTTAAATGTTATCTACCAAAAAAGAAATGCCTTTGTGAAGAATTTTGTAAAGAAATTTAGCTTTTTTTAGCAGTTATGTTTGCCTAACAATTCGGAAACAAAGAATAACTATAGATATGGAATGAAATGTACAGTATTTTACTAGTTAAAATTTCATTTTTAAGATCCCAATTACCTTGACATAAATTTAAAGATTATACACTATAAGGGCACTTAAATACTGCACAGAAACCACAAGGATTAAATTATTTTCAGGAAAATTACCATTAATAGCAAAAAAGCAGAACAATTTTGAATTTTATAACTATACTGCAGACTGTTCGTCAAGGGTAGTATATATATTAAAAAAATCTTAACAATTAATCTATATTAATATTGCCTTTCTTTTTATAAGATGTTTTCTGTACTCTTCCTATTTAATATGAGTCATTCAAGAAAAAAAAAAAAGATTAAAATATTTAATTAAAAAATTATGAGTATTAAAGAAATGAAAACACAATAATATGCAAGCATGTGTTAGAACAAAAAACTTTTAGTTTATTAATTTGGTGCCTTACGCTATTAATGGTACAAAATGTAGAAAATAAATGTCAAACTATTCCTATTTTGTTAAATGCTTGCATTCTTGTATCAGTTCACAGAGAATAGATTTTTGTCACTGTGAAAGAAAATTTTCATATAAAAAATATTGAATGTGCATTTAATTTGATAATAAATAAAAGATCCTGATACATCCACTTCAAGTAAATTATTCAGCTTGCGAAGAAAGATTAAAAAAATCTGCCGCCATTATGAAATATTACTAATTCCTTTTACAAAATTTTACTTAGGTAAAGAAATCATGATCATTAAAAATGAAATTTTTTTTTACTTACTTCCTTTGTATGTTAATATAAAAATCCGACATTAGCATATTTCCAGTGACATTCATTTATTTGGAAACGAAGAAATCATGATAATTAAATTTTTTTTAACTTACTTCCTTTGTATGCTAATATAAAAATCCGACATTAATATATTCCCAGTGACATTCATCCATTTGGAAACGAAGAACATGCTGATTTACAAAAATCCCACTTTCATACCGGAAGTGAGAGTAGATGGCTTTATGTTTTGTGAATGGTTAATAAACAACATCAAACACTCACGTTTTCCCCTTTCATAATTAGATATGTTAAGGAAACCTCTAAATTAGTATCTTAAATAAAACTGATTTTTCATATTGTGTAAATTCATATTCAGAGACCCTCAATGATAAATTAATGAACAGTTTTTATATGAGGATTAGACATGTCTCTGCTCATGCTGAGTTGAAAATCATAAAGGTAGATAAATTAGCTCAAATTAAGCCACATAAATTTTGCCTTCATGTAATGGGAAGTGTTATACTGTCTGAAGCTCTTCAAATTAGGAATGTCCATAACTATTTCATAGGCAATATAATTATTTCCAGTTTGTTAAATATTTAATTTGCTTAAAAGTTAGTGATTGCAAAAAATTTAATCATTACTAATTTTTTAGCACACAATTAATGAAATATGATTTTTTGATAGTAACTGATGATAATTATTTGCATATTCTGTGCATCATAAATTAAAACAAAGTCTATGTCTCATATTAAAAATTCATATTGAAAATTGTTCTCATATTAAAAGTTATTAATCATTATACAAATTTTAGAAATCATTTAATAATCGTAAAAGTAACAAATGAAAAGTACTGCAATACAGGTATTCCTTTGCATTACATTTAGATTTGTGTAATTTTTGCATGGGGAAAATATGATATAGCATCCACAGTATCTTCAGCTTATTTTATTCATATACTTTTCATAAAAACAATCTGCAGAAGATACCATACCTTTATTTCTCCAAAATTATCTGTATATTTTTGGAGGCATGCTGCCTGAGTATTGTGCAATATTCCTTAATTTATAATTTTGTTAAATTTGCCATGCCGAAATAATTTTCACATAAGTAATTTATAAGTTTTCAAATGTTCAGAATGCATTATTAATATGCTCATGAAATTTTATTACTTAAGAATCATAATCTGATAAATCATAGAAAAAATTTATTAAGCAAGAAATATTTTTCATTTTTAATTTATGCAAATAATGTTGCAAGTTTTCTATATGTGCTGAAATCTGTTCTTGAAAAAAAAAATAATGTTGAACAATATTTTTTGTAACAGTCTTCATAATAGTACTTGTCACTTAGTCTGTTAATTTCAGAAACCTGTTATAAACTATTTTTATGTATTTCTTTGCTTGTTGTATATAGCTGCAGACATCACTCATCAGTTTGTGTATGACCATTGTATATGATCTCAAACTTTAAAATTAAATATCTTGGTGAAATTTTATCATATAGGAGTCAAATGTGTTTTCTATCTAGAATGGGCATAAACTTTTCATAAATATATTTGTAAGGGATAGGAGACCGTGTAAATATTAGGTTTTGTAATTTTTGCAAAACCGATTTTTAAATATGACAAAACATAAATATATGCATCATTTAAAACAATTTTCTAACTAGAAGTATGTGTCTGTGACGAACAGTTTGTAAAAATGAAGCTCATGTAAGAACTTTCATTGACACTGTGTATATTGCTTCTAGATGTAAGAAGTTTATTTGAAATTTCTTTAAAGTGGAAAAAACTTAAAGCTAGACTGTTATGTTTTCCAGATGGACACAGTTATTCTATGGTGAAGGCACTGCTTCTTCACAAAGAATGAATAGTGAAGAAAGTTCTATAGATTCTGTTGAAATAGCCTTACATATGGACAAGGTTTGATATCTTTTTCTTCTTTTAATTTTCCATGCATAAGCTTTTTTAATGAGCTTTCTACTATTAAAGATACAAATCCTGAGTTGTAACTCATAGAATTTTTCAACTGTATAATGTGCTGCAAAATATTATTCCAAGCAACGGCATATCCTTTTATTTTCTCTTTTTGTTTCTAGGGCATTTGTTCATGGTTAAGAGCCATTTTCCTCATAAAGTAAGCACATTTTCTAGTCTAAAGTTATAAAAAGCTTTTCCATGTTCTTGAAATATGTCTGAAATATTTTGTATTTTGCAGAGATGATCAGATTTTGAAAAGGAATGGCCCAGATGCTATTCAGTATTTATCATTTCAAAGGCATATTATTGTCTTTTTAGCTATAATATGTGTTATATGTTTAACTGTAGTCCTGCCTGTAAATTATCAAGGAGATCTAGGTGAGTTATTTTCATTTTATATGTCTTATTTGTAGTATAATCAAGTGCTTTGTGAGGGGGAAAAAGTTATATAGTATAAGTTTCAGTGGGCTGTCTCTGAAGTACATGAGTAAATTATTGTTGATTGTGCTTTCGCATGTTAAATTCAGCATGAAACTAGGTTGTGGCTGTTTGTGCTGATATTATAATTATTTTAATTTCTGTACTGTTTTGACATTTTTATTGATGAATGTTTTGTCACTCTGAATGGTTCAGTATATATTTTGTTTGTTAAGCAAAAGCCTAAATTTCTAGACATAAAATAGAGATCAAAGCAGGGTGCTTGTGTATTAATGCAACCACCTTGTCGATTTTTTACAGTTGAAAGGTAAAAGCTGCTTATCGGATGCAAGTTGATGATTTTTGTGTCTTTTTTTTTTTTTAGAACAATTTCCAAACTATTAATACTTATTGTCAGTAAATATTATCAGCATATGTAAAGAAAACATACTTTAACAATTTAAAATACAAATTTGAATTATTAAATAAATATTACATAATACATTAAAAATAAAATACTTAATACTACTTAAAGTCTTTTTGTGATATTTTTGTATTCTTTTTCTCCCAAAGTACAGAGTGATCTGTATTTGCTTAAAAAAAAATCAGAAGATTATGAAGACATACCTTTGTGCAGCAACACTTGGCAACAACAGCTGTCTAGTAAACACATTTCCATGTTGTTCCCTTTAGAGATTTTTTAACAATATGTTGTATTCCTGCATAAATTTTACCACAGTTTCATCCATTGCTAGCAAATTCCCCAAGCTCATATTTGAAAACTAAATTTAAGGCCAAAAAAATCATGATTTGTTTATGAAAACCATTTTTAATTGGAACACAACCAAAAAGAACACATCTGAAAATGGCAGCCTTGCTTGACTGAAATGATTATTTTGAGCATGGTTGCTGGAATAATGGTTATGTATGGTTGCCAGAATCTGGTGCATTTTGAAAATTTGGCAATTTCTATTAAGGTGGTTGTGTTAACACATATTTACCAAAAGCAATTATAAAAAGTAAGTTTTGGAAATTAGAAAAAAATATTATAACCTTCTAAATTGCAAGAAATTTCATTTATTTTTATTTGTTCTGAATATCATCAGAATTTTTGTAGTTCTTTAAAATTTTTATACTGTAAAAATATTTCTGGTAATATCCTCATTAAAGGATTCTGTTTTTTCACACTATTTGTTATTTCACTGGCATTCAAATTTCTTACTCTGTTCACATTTTCCATTTATATTTATATGAAAAATTTGAATCTGATGATCTCATGTTTTATGTTTGACTGTCCTTTATTATTTTTTCATTTATTCAGCTTGATTACTGAAATAAAAGAACACAATCCATTCCTTTCATTAAATTACATTTCATATATTTATATCTCTTATTAACTGTCATATCTGACTAACTGAATAAATTATAAAATTTGACTTTAAATTAACTGTGTGAGCATAGAAGACCACATAACACTTATTATCATTGTGATTATAATAAATTCATCATTTGTTGATCACTGATGATATACAGTCAAAAGTCTTTAATCCGGACTTGTCGGGACTTTGGTGATTCCGGATTATAGATCATCAGTTTAAATCTGTTAAGATGGCATGCTATGGAACCGTAATGTATGAAGTAAAGAACAATTATGATCTAAAGGGTATCAAAATTTACAAAAAAAAAAAAAAAAAGCTTAATATTTATTTGTTTACTTTATTAAACATTTCTTTCAATGCGCGCATGCGTAAAGCATACATTACGCATAGTCCAAATTAGAAAATTGCAACCACAAAACTATTTGATGTGTATTCGTGATATTTATGATGAGGAATTGATTTAAATCATATCATCGAGATGAAATACTACATTTAGTAAGGAATTATAAGCCAAATAAAATAAAAACATCTTCCCTGAAGATAAGGATAGTGCTGACAGATCAACTTCCAGTTCATTGCGTGCCGCGACGTCCCTCCCCCCTGCAGAGCAGTGTGAAATTGATAAAAAGATTTTGGAATTGTTAGAGAAACAAAGGATATGCCTTTATCCTTTTTTTGCAGCAATTCCACTTTTTGTTTGATGGACATCGAAACATGCTTTCACTTTGTAGATCCTTTGGCAGCTCCAGAATTGGAAATTCTTTTTGCACATAATTGAAAGTTCAAGCTTACTTTTATAAAATTGCTCTAACAGTCTGCAAAAAATAATAAGCTGGATCCTATTAGAAGATTAAGGAACAATGCAATCTGCAACATTAACTGAAATAGATAATTTAAGCTTAGCTTATACTGTCCGTTATACATTAAACACGCATACGTAAACATATTATGCGTGTGCATAAATGCATATGCGCTTGCATAAAGGTATTGTGCACATGCATAAATGCATTATGCGTTTATGCATGCGCAGAAAGTTTGTAGCTTTGAGGTTCAGATTATAGATCATTCCAGATTATGGACGTCCGGATTAAAGACTTTTGACTGTATATGGGAATAAAATTACCATTTAAATTTTATTTGTAATTGATTGAGTAAAACCAGTGAAGTTGAAAACAAAACTTTGTTGACACAGGAAATTGCTGCAAAATCCTTTGAAATGGCTATATTAAAAATATTTTATAGACTGTTAGTTATTTTGGTTCTAGAATTTTACTGTGATATCATTCTAATCAAATGAATAAAGCAATTGAAATACAAGCTTTTTGTCAGCATATTTATGTTTTATAATCTTTTTCTATATAATGTAAATGCAGTGTTGAATTTGAACGCCATTAAATACTGTAATTTCCTGAAGAAAGCCCGCATCAGTATAAACGCCGCACTTGAGAAAATGGCAGAAAAAAAAAATTATGCAGAAATGCTGCGATAGATTAAATCACGCGTGACATGGCTGTGGACCGTATAGACCCAAAATCTTGACCTATGTCCTCATATATGACAAATCAGTTAAGAAAAATGCATAGCATGAAACTAAAAAATAAATTAAAGGTAAGATAGTTTGAAAACATATTTACGTTCACAAATATACTTATATTTACCCACTAAAGAAGTCCATATTGGTCATACTCATACTATATTATAAAAAATGTTGCAACAACGAGATATTAAGTTTTGATGACAAAAGAAAATTTTAAATTTAACTTACAAAAGAATTACAGCAAACTGCACACCAAATGAAGCCATCACAATCTGATTCTTCACTATCTGAATTAAAAAGATTTAGTAAATCTTGATCTAAGTCTTCCATATCGTTACATTCATTCTCTTGGTTTACAGTCTCTTTATCTGAGGATATAATTTCAGCTTCTTTGAACGCTGCTATTATTGACGATGTTTTCACTGATCTCCACACACTTCCTACCCACTTTGCTACTTTTTCATAAGATGCTCTACACATTTTGCTGCTTTTGGTGTACGTATGCAATCTTTCGCTTATCCAACACTCCCACCACTTTCAGACTTCAGCTGTGTAGGATTTATTACCTGACAAATCTAACAATTAACAATTGTAAGATTTTTGTGAAACCACCAGGAATTATTGCTACGGTCATACACAGCTTTTGACATCTGGTTTTCAATGACTCAAGTAAATGAGCATGCATGGGATCCACTATCAATAACCTTTTTGGTTGGAAAAAAGAACCCTTACGACACTGCCAGACTTTTTGTAGCCTCTCATTCATGATTGTTTCACACATCCATTAATTCTCATTTGCGCAAATAATTATGTCATTAGGAAAATCTCCCTTCGGATTAGTTTTTCTTTTAAAAATGATCATTGGCTTTAGCTTGTCACCGTTTGCAGCACAAGCTAACGCACATGTAAATGACGTTCTTTCATGCCCGTCCTAAGCACAGATACAGTTTTTGCACCAGTTTCATCAATAGTTCTGTTTTCAGAAGAGTCAAAAGCTAACGGCGTTTCATCCATATTTATTATCTGTGATGGAAAAAGTTTTTTTGGGGGGTCAATAATATGTGTCACATATTTTAGAAAAGATGCCTTTGAAATCATTTATGTTCATTTGTTTTACCATAAATTTTGCTTGTAAGCGAATTTTTACAGTCGAAATTGCCATTTTCTTTCCTCATTGCTCCGTTATCCAGTTTGCAAGATCGTCCTCTAGTTTCAGCCACCTTACAGTACCACTTCCTTTGGCTCTTTTCTGTTGTGGCATATTTTTATGTTCTTTTTCAGTTCTCCAACACTGAATGCATCTCTCGTCCACTTCAAACTCTCTGACTGATTCTCTATTTCCAATTTGTTCAGCACATGAAATTACATTAAGCTTAAAACCAGCAGTATAGCTTCTGTGCTGTTTAGGTGACATTTTAAAACATTTTCTGCTCCCTTCTTACTTAAAAACTATCCAACAAGTACTTGAACCCAAACTGAGGGGATCTGTATCTGGCAGAATGCCAAAAAAATCGATTCATGATGAAGGGAAAATACTTCAGAATTCGTTATTGCAACGCAGGTGGTGTTCGCCTTTGAAAAAAATTGCAATAGATTTACAATGGAAAAGGCAGGGATGGGGAGAGGATGTGTTTTGGAAGATTCATCGAATGGCAGAGAAGAGAAACTAATGAGAATGCTGATTTGAAAGACAGAAGAATGTTATTGTTTTGAGATCCCGTTTAGGGTGAATATGGCACATAGGTCCGTTAAAGGGAAAGAATGTAAACAAAATAAAATTCTCAGAAAGCAACTGAGTGATCTTTTGCGTGGGAACAACAGTACCAATCTATGTGCAATGACAAGTTCATTCAAACTATGTACAATAACAAGGTCATTTAAAACTATGCACAATGACATCATAGGAAATATGTTTTTAGTGCACCTAAGCGCTGCATAGGTAGAAACGGTGCACTCGCTGAAAATTTAAGTTTTAAAAACGTAAATACTGCAGCGTTTCTTCCGGAAATTACAATAGTTAATTTTCCTAGTTTTAAATTAAATTTTATTTTAGTTATTTATTTACTCAGTGATTTATCTTTGTTATAGTTGATGAAGATAGTAGATTTGCTCGGACAACATTAAGTAATCTGGATCCTGCGTAAGTATTGAAAATTGTACAAGATTTTTTGTGACTGTTATTAGTTTTTTCCTCCTTTGAAATTTGTGTGTTGATACCAGTCTATGTGTAATGATAAAATTGCATTATACATAATGTAGAATTTAATTATCTGCTCAAAATTATACAATTATACTTCTGAATATTTAGATATTTGTCTAGGCATGTCTGGCCTCCATATGTGTAATGAGCCATGACTTCAAAAGGTAACAATATAGTCATCTAGGACTAGAACACTCCATTCCTGGACTGGCTTCTATTGCAATTTGCAATACTAATCGAGAATTGAGAGTGATCCTTTCAGAGCCTAAAGTCATGATAACCTGGTGTTACTCCTCGATGGGGAGAGCTTGGGTTTAACAGAAGAAATAGGCACCTCAATGCCTGTGAGCAAAATCATAGGGAAAAGTCTGTTGTTGTCTCCATTCGGCGATGAGAGCTATCATCTGGTGTGCTGGAAGCTAAATATGTAGTTGGGTTAGCAATTATTGATCGAATGTGGGAATACGACCTGTCAGAATGATCAGAAAAATATGATTGAGATTCTGCAGTAGTCCCAGATGCAGTTCGAGCTAATTTTAAGTCTTGAAATTAATATTCTGCCTTTCTTTGCTGACATCTGGCGAGGTGTGGTCTTGATGAGGTGGATGGGGTCAGCCATTCAGAGGCGATCAGGGTGGAGAGGTCGTTGTTGGTCGCTCCAATTTTTGAAATTAAATAATAAGACAGTTTTCTTAAAATATAGGTGTATTGCATATTAGAATCTTCAGAAAATTACGATCTGTGATACCGTGTAGTCAGAAATATGATATAGACAATTCCATAGCAATTATTATTAGAGGTGATTGTGCTTAGTCCATTGTGCTGTTGTGATTGGTCTGTACAGGAATGCTATACAAATATGTACCTTCAATTTTAAGGTCATGACGGAGGTTTTCGTTCTTGATGTAAAATGGTGCATTTGTAATGATACGTAGAAATTTGTTTTTGAGAACTTGGAGTTTCCCTATTTCACAATCTTTTGCAGTAGCGCAGACTGGAGCTGCGTATGTCAGGATGGGTCTGATGATAGCTGTGTATAGTCATCTTTTCCAGGAAAGATTAAGTCCAGAATCTTTAGCAAGTAAAGGATAAAGTTTTCGGATAATTCCTTGTGCTTTTCCTTGTATGTTGTTTGTATGTGCAGACTAAGTGAAGGATCTGTTTAGTGCAACTCCTAAATATTTCGCTTTACTGACGATGGGGAACTTTTATCTGAAAAGTAAGACGTCGCAGGTTAGTGATTTGCAGATAACCAGGATTTGGGACTTTTTGAGATTAATTTTCACTTTCCATTTGTGACACTATTTCTCTATTATGGAACTGTATCTTGAATTCTTTTGAAGACGTGATTAAGCCTCCTGGATCGTGCTATGACAGCTGTATCGTCTGCGTAACATGCCAACATGATGTTTGGTTTTCTTTGAAGCTTGGAAAATCATTTGAATAGACTAAGTAAGGAAATGGTCCAAGGATGCTTCCCTGAGCTACATTAACATGAATTTGATGAGGATGGGAGTGAAATTCGCCTTGTTGTACTGAGAAAGTTCTGCTTGTCCGGAAAGAAGTAATGATTTTAATTAGTTCTGATTGAAAGTTCATCATGATGAGCTTGTATAATAATCCTGTATGCCAGACGCGGTCAAAGGCTTTGGCCGCAGTACTATTTTTGTTGTGTATGGCCAAGCCGATAAATTGCATGATCCGGATGAGCTGATGGGTAGTAAAAAGGCTATGCCAAAATCCATGCTCCTCGTGTGAAATCTGACTATAGTCATCTTTTCCAGGACATACGGGGTAAGCCTGTTGTAGATGATGCATTTTAGATTCTTTCCCAACGTTAACAGTAGACTAATTGGTCTATAGCTATCAGGATCCTCAGGTGAGGCTTCAGAAGTAGAAAAATGCTGGCATGTTACTAAGGGGGTCGGGAAGTATGATTTGGCGAGGCAGGCATTGTAAATACTTGTTAATTTTGCAATCATGTTGGGTGGGAGATTTTTCATCATTCTATTAGTGATGGTGTCACTGTGAGGGGCCTTCTTTGAGTTCCTATGTTTGATAATATCCCAACTTCTCTTGGGTAGGTGATCTTGATGTGATTCTTGAACTGTGTTCTCAATTTCAATTTGGGAGTCATTGTTCGTGTTGGAAGGGTTTGGCCTAAACTGTCCGCGTAGATGTTCCGCAAATGCTACTGCTTTATCCTGGTTGGAGATAGCCAGTCCATTCTGCTTTCTGATTGGCTGCAGGTAGTGATAGTTTCATTTCAGTTATCTGTCTTAATTCCAAAAGGAACCATCCTCCAGACTGAGATTGTCAATTTTCTTACTCCAAGTTTTTTTTTCTGTGATTTGTAATAAGTGATTTGATTTCTGTTGTTAGCCTATTTATTTCAGTTTTAGTAGAGAGGTTCCAAGTATTGCTATAGGTATTGCTTGCAGAGTTTATTTCACTGAGTAATGATTGCTTTGATGTAAGCAGAGAGTTTACCATCTGAATATTTGCTGTTTACGGTTAAAGTTGCGTTTTGAAGAAATTCTTGGATCTTATCAGAGTATTTGAGTACTGCGATGTCAATATCTCGCTCAGTTTTAAGGGTTCCCATGTTGAATGACAAGGTTAGTGCTAGGTAATGAAATAATTACTAGTCTATTGATTTTTGGGGCACTTGTTCTTTTTGTGGAAGTCCTCCTAGCTTGGTAATCACTGAAAGATGATCGGAAGATAATTCAGTGACGACTTCCAAGGACATAGGGATATTTTCTGTGCAGAGAAAAGTCCAATATATCTTGCTTGTGGCCTGGAATATTAGGACTATAAGTGGGATCATTCAGGACAAATATGTAAATAGGGTTGTTGTGAAATAAAATACGAGGGCTATCCAGAAAGTAGATTACGTTTTGGAATAAAAAAATAAACAAAGTATAGGAAACAAATTTTATTATATGCAGATGAAAGCCACACTCAAATACTACTTTTCTACATAGTCACCATACAAATTAAGGCATTTATCGTAGCGATGTACGAGCTTGGAAATTCCTTCGTCGAAAAATTCGGCCGCCTGCGCCTTCAACCACTTCGTTACCTCTTCTTGCACAAAACTTGTGGTAACCAAGCTTTTCGCTGATGATTTCGTGCAACAAACTTCGCGAAATTTGTGGAAAACTCAAAGAAAGTTCCGTTATTGTGAAATTTCGATTTTCACGGACTTTAGCATCGACTTTTTCGAGAAGTTCGGCGGTCACTATGCTGGGTCTCCCACTTCGATCTTCGTCGTGAACATTGGTTCGGCCATTTTGAAATCTTATGACCCACTGACGCACTCCACCTTCAGTGATAATGTTGTCCCCATACACTTCACGAAGCTGCCGATAGATTTCTATCGGTTTACAGTTTTTTGCAGTCAGAAACCTTATTACTGAGCGCACCTTGCGGGATTTTCAATTAACGCAGACATTTCAAACCGTCACAGTATCTGAACGGAGCACAGCACGAACCTCTCACTAGCACGGCTAGATGCAGACTGAGCTGTGCAACGCTCTGACCCCAAGATGGCCGCGCTAGCCCCGCCCCTAGCGGACACAGACGGAAACGTAATCTACTTCCTGGATGGCCCTCGTATAATTCTGAATTGTGCAGCCGTTTCCGTTGCTATTATGACAGCCTCCAGTCGATATGTTTTGCATTCCAGTCTCCACTGGCGATGCATGGTTCCTGACTTTGCAGTATGTCATCCAGGTTGCTGTTGTTGATGGGATTTTTCGGAGGGTTATAAACATAGCAGAAATTTAATTTCCCTATTTTGGGGGGCTTGACTTGCATGTTAATCATTTCATAAGCTTTGGAATTCTTTATTTTCATCATGCAGGCTTCGTAGATCCATTTTACATATATAAGGACTCCACCGCCTCTGTGGCACCATCTGTCACAGCGAAAGGTAGTATAATTTGCAAAATTAAGATTTTTACATGGAGTGGCATGAGTTTCAGTTATCAAAGTAATGTCCAGATCTTCTTTTAAGATGAAGTCATGAAGTTCACGAATTTTTGTTGTTACATTTTGCACATTCCAGAGTAAAATTTGGTAGGAGAATACGAGTTGTATGCTTGATTATTCATCCTGGCTGGTGAGGGGCCTGGCTGTGCTTTTGGTTATTTTAGTAACCTGAATATCCTTAAATATAGTGAGTACTGTTGTAAGCTTAGCTATTACCGCTTTAGCTTCTGCGAGTTTTTGAGATAATTCAGATATTTCTGCTAAATTTTTGTCATTCTGCGGGTTAGCACTATTCAAAACCACTTTTTCTGAGTGAAATCTGGGTCCTTGCTGCTTGGGTTTTGGGAGAGCACTGCATGCATGATAACTGGGTACCTGCTGAAGTCCACAGTTTGCAGAAGTCGGTGGAGTGTCCTTTGGTTTGGTGCAATCCCTAGATTCTTGCCCTGCCCTGCATTTCACACAACATGGAGGGAGTTTACATGTTTTTTGTGCATGGTTAAGATTCTTGCCCTGCCCTGCATTTCACACAACATGGAGGGATTTTACATGTACTTTGTGCTGGTTAAAGCCCTGGCAGCGGTAATACTGTGTAGAGCCTTTACGTCATCTGTAGTCTTCTATACTAATTTGTAGTCTCATTAAATATTCCAAGTTAGTTCTGGATTTATCATTTCATGGCAAAAAACACAAGGTATAGAGGCATTTTAATAATGTCTGGGCCACCATATTTTGTCAGTTGAACCACATTTTCAACTTGGAAATGAAGTTTAGTTCAAGTTCAGTTCCCACATCCGTACTTCCGAGCATCCCATCCTACTCCCACATCCATTGGAGGGGTGTAGGATGGGATGCTTCGAAGTACGACCTTAATCTTTTTAGCATCCAGCAGGACATGGGTGTAATATTTAATGCCTTTTTGATTGAAAAGGGCTGTGATTTGGTGGTGTGTATCAGAACTGAAGAGTTTTTATGTCGAACTGGTAATCACTAGTAACTAGTAATTTTAGCTTTGCAGTCCTGAAGTTTTTCATCATCTAGAACCTTAATCAGCTGCTTCTAGGTTATGCCCTCATCTTTTATGGTTAGCAAGGAATTTTTGATTTCCTGCATGGATACTGGAAACCTTCTGTGTCCTCATCTGCTGGAGTTTCCTCACTGGCTTCAGGTACTGCGACCTCTGTCGAAGCTTCTTGATTGGCAGCAGAGGTTGATGTTACAGGCTTGGGAGTCGGGATGCTTTCCTGTGCATTAGGCCTTTCAAGGGCTCCAACAGATGAACCTTTTGTAGTGTTATCAAAAAGCTTTTTTTTTGTTTTTCCTTTAGTTTTGCTAGATTTTTTCCTGACGGTAGGCAAGTTTTCATATGGGAGTTCAACTACTTCGTTCTCCTCATTCGGTACCAAGAATCTATATTTCGTGAGATTTTCAGTAGGTTTGATAGCTTTGCTGTTAGGACTGTGACTCTTATATAGTGTGTCTGCTGGAAATCCATGTAATCCTCTTTCAGTTTCCTTTAGCCAATGGGGAAGAATCATTGGGATTGAAGGTTGGCTGGAGGTCTTGTTTCTCATCTGCCTTGAATGCCATCATCTTGGTGAGAATCCTCAGAGTGAGTTCATCATCCATGGAGATTTACTAATTTTGCCGAGTCTACGAAATTTGCACACTAGTTGTTGGGTAAGTGCCATAGCGAAAACAGTAAGGAAGCGTAATCAAAAACTCAAAAGTGCTAAGTCTCAAATAATCAGAAACAAAAAAAAAAAAAAAAAAAAAAAAAAAAAAAAAAAAACGAATGGCCTACTTTAAAAGCAGTATCTGAAATCGGAATATACCCCATAACTTTCATCTTATCACTTCCATCATTCTAATAGGATCCAGTTATCATGTAATCACTTTCATCATTTTAATAGGATATTAGCATTTTAGTGTGAATGAACTGTACAAGGAAATACTATTTGGTAGAAAATATTAATACAAGAAACTGAATTTAGGCTGGCAAGATTATAAGGATAAGCTATAAGAAACTATTTCATTTTTAAAGAAGTAAATAGTTTTAGCATTCACTTGTCAACATTCATATGTTGTACGTTATGCTTTGGGCAAGATGTCCTTGCATTGGTTTCAGAAGCATGCTTTACAGTACAGTATTCTAATATTTTATCCCTGTCATTCCAACAAAATATTATCACTTGTAAGAAAAATTTGGCATTCTCCATAAATTGGTTCCCTAAGCAGCTGCCTAGATTACCTATGTATAAAACTGGACCTGACAGAAAACAATGATGATTGTCATAATACAAGTTGTCTTCTTAAAGCATATTGTAGATTTTCAAATGAAGGTTTGATTTTTGTATCACACAGGTACCTGTGCAGCATTATTTTTAAAAACAAAGCAGGTTGATAACTATGCGAGTACATGCTGATAAATATGCAAAGTGTTTGAATATCTACTACGTTCTTCAGATTTTGCATGGCAGTGTTTTTTAATAATGGATAAGATAAATGGATTGATGCAGAATAAATATGCACTCAATACACATGAATCAACTGCTTATTCTTTCACTAATGGTGTTCATTTTAGAACTTACATATGATTTTCTTCCTTGATTTAGAAGCTACAGAGTAATGTTTGTATATGCATTGACATAATATATTTAACTAAAATTTATATGAAAGGCTTTTGTAATGTGCTGCTTCATCTGTTTTTGACTGTATCATTCTGTGCATATTTCTTCTAGGTCATCCTACTTATGGGTCCACGTTGGTTGTTCCTTTCTTTTCCTGTTATTGGGTATAATTGTGATGAAGCACTTTTCTGTGAATTTAAAGCTCAGTGATAATGAGAGTTTGGTAAATAGTATTTTATTTTTGATAAATTGTTATATAGATGATAAAAAAATCATTTATCACTTTTAAAACTAGGAAGTATTTGATTTCAGGTTGTATGTTAAAGTGCATCGAGACAAGATTCAAATCTTCAGCTACTCATTTATCTTCTATTCAGCAAAAATAATATTTATGATGGTAAACTGAATAAATAGGAAATAAGTGTAAAATATGAATGATAACTTTTCAGATTATTTTTTCTAACTTGCATATCACATTATATATTATTTATAAAATGTTTTAATCTTTAAAATCAATTTATCGAAGAGTGTTATTTCCAGATATAAGAGAATGACATTTCAAGCTCTCAAGCGCAAAGTGTAGAACATAACTCAGATTCATGCAGTTTGATTCTAATTTGTAAAAGTGTAATATCTGTACCATTGTTTGACTTCTTTTACATATTTATTACAATTTTATGCTTAAATTAAATGCATTAAGATATGAGTAGGCAGATCCTGCCAGTAGAAAATTATCAGTTGTTACCAGTGTCCCTGACTCTGATTGGAGGTACTTTTTTTGATAACATTGCACTATTAAACCTGCAAATTTCATAAAAATTTATGAAAAAGTATTATTGTAAAAGAAATTTCTACATGATGCAAAGAAAACTTGATTAGCCACTGGCAGTACACAGAGGTCAGTCACATCATGATGCAAATGTTGATGTTGCATAAGGCACATGACACTATGAGATTATGAATAATTGTCCAACAAGAAAATCTGATGTTTTAAACAAATCTCTGCATATTTATCACTTCTGTGCCACTGAAATTTTGAACTAAATCTCCAAACTACCAGGGGGGGGGGAGTCTGCCTGGTTTGTTTTCACTTAAACTATACTGTATATTGCTTCTCTGCAAATCGAATGAACTTTAAAATTTCGCTCTGAGATATATGGAAGTTGTGTTTTGGGAAGGAAATTAAGAATGATTCTTTGCTTAATATTTCTTTGATTAACTATTCTTATTTTCATCTGCAAAAATTATAAAAGTTTCCTCCATGGATAAATTTAATCTTGAAGCTTTCAGCATCTGTAACAATTTGCTATTTTGGATAGTGACTGAATCCATTTTATGGTCAATTATATCTGTGACTTCTTTCTTTCCTTTTCCCTCAATTAATTTTTATTTTAGATTTGGGGATAGCATTGTTTGTGTGTGTGTTCTTTCACTATTTGCTAAAAAAGGATAGTACAGTAAATCATTGAAATCAGGCTATTCAAAATGTCATCTTTATACCATTTTTGCTACTTAATTTGTTTGTATTAATTTACATATGCTTTCAGGTTCTTTCACTATACTGGACTTCAGAATTAAAGTTATAAATTAATTATAATGTTATGTAGTTTCATTGGAACTTGTCTAACATTGTCAAAGTATTATTGTTGTGATAAATACAGGAGAAATTACAGTGATCTAAGTTGGAATATTAGATTAAAAGAGGACAGGTTTTTCAATGCTTATAGTTCCGATAGGTGGAAACTATATCATTATCTGCACTGTTTTCGGAAAAATTTCAGAAGCTTCTAGAAAATCCAAATTGAAAGGTATATTAGTGCAAGCAATGGTTTTGGTTTCCCAAAACCGAAAAATTGTGGTTTTATTCAAACAGTGAGAAACAAATGAAGACATTTGAACCTTTTTTTTGTGTGTGTTTTCCCCATATTTAATTTGTTCCTTCACTCTTGGATTTCAGTGGTCTGCGGGTTTGTCCTTCATATGCAAAATAGCACTCGCAAAAAATTATAAATGCCTTAAAGTACGAAGATCTAGTATTTTGTCTTTTGCAAATAGGAACTTGATTTTGTTAATAGATTTAAAAGAAACTGTAGTCCCACACTATTTGAGGCATTTGGAAAGGAGAGGGCTGAGTTTAGGAATAAATGGATAGCAAATGGATGGTATTGAAGTGTCCTTACTGTGAAGACCTGAAATTGAAGGAGATGAATGTTTCCTAAATGCTGTGTCAATGATGATGGAAGGATAACTTTGAGGAGCAGCAGTACCTTTCAGAGCCTTCAGTTCACTTGCCAAGGTAAGATGAGTAGAGCATAAATGAATAGCACAATGAACAATGTAAGAAGATTTCTTTTTTTTTTTTTTTTTTTTTTTTTTTTAATATGATTGGCCTGCATAATTATGAGAGATCAAGAGGACAGCCAAAAGTTTGCAAAAAAAAAAAAAAAAACTTCGGGTGCAATTTATTTTTACATTTCATAATGAATATATCCTAGGAAGGAACTGAATTATTAAATCCAGCTTTATATGTCAATTGTGTTATCATCATAAGAATTCAGTGTGGAAAGAAAGCAAGATTTTGCAGTTTCTTTTAAATCTATCTATAAAGTCAAGTTTTCATTTATAAATGAAGAAACACTGGACTTTCTTTCATGGAGCATTTTTAAAATTCCCGAGTGTGTTCTTGTACATAAACTGTTTTGAGCCTACCTTTCAACCTAATATTTTAATTTGCATGTGAAGTCCTATAAAACTTCTGCTGTCTTTATTGCAACAACAGCACTTTTTAAATTATGAAACTAGTTTCAACGAAAGTGCAATCAATGATATTTTTAGTATTTGTGCTAATTTTTATGTTGAACTACTTTTAGTAATTTAGAGGTTGTTAAAAAGTTAACAAGATATATTTTTTGAAGAAAATATAAAAGTGACCAATAATTGAATTTGAACTTCATCTGTAGAATTCTGTTTCATGTAAGAAGAATAGCAAAATTTATTAATTTCACTTAACAAATTCTCACAGTAATTTAAATAATAGATTGAGGTTGCTCCCTGGTTATGAGTGTCTGAAATAGTTTTATCCAGGTTGTTCCACCAGTTGCAAGTTACATGTGTATAGGAGGTCCGACTAAGTACATCTAATGTCATCTGTAGAAGATTCATCTAGATCTGAGGTTCTCAACCTTTTGATTAACATGTACTATCTAAACAAAAATTTAACATTTTAGTACCACCACTACAAAGTACTACTACCACCACCACTCTTGAACAAAGCTCAAATGGCATAAATTTACGAGTGTTAGAGAAAAAACTCAATCAGGATGTTGGGGTTTTAATTTTTGAATTTAATAGTTCAAAATACTTTGCTTCTTTGCGTACCACCGGTTGAGAACCCCTGAACTAGAGCATTGAATGTCTGATGCAGTAGGGAGATGATGGATAGAGAGTTCTCTCAGGAGCTTACTACTGCATCTAGGAAAAAAAAAAGGTTTCTGGGCAAACTAAATACAGGACCTAGCACAGCAGGCCGTTTGAGCTTGAGAGATTGGCAGTGTGTGTCCTTGCTCAGTGGAATACACAAGAGTCCATCTTTTATGGAGCTGCATGCACCATTTTTGGACGCAAGATTGGGGCTGTGCTCATTTAGTGATGAGTTGTGATTCAGAGTGATTTTCTATATTCCTTCATCTGAGAGAGGCCTAGGCCGTCTATCAATCCCCAACATAAGGGAAGTTGACCATTTTGATGGAACTGGAAACCTTTTGGGCCGAAACATCACTCTAGATGTTTGGTTGTTTGTTTTGAATACAGCAAAACACATAAGGACTATGGAAGGGAAGGGTTGCCTTTAGGGAGGATTTTAAGGAAAACTGTCACATATAAACTTGGGGAAAACACTGAAAACACTCATGCATCCAGCTTGTTCACTAGGGCTCAAACTTGAATCGGAAGCACTAGTTTCTTAGTGGTTTTAGCCACTTTATCATTAGTGGATCATCATACTGTATGGATGCACACCGATACATGTTTTTGTGAGCTGTTGGAAAAGACTTTAATTTTATGCACGATAATTTAAACGCCATGCAGAGTTAAATAGGTTGACATTTTCAGGCAGAGCTATTACACGACTTTGCCGTATTCAACATCCTCCAAAGGCCTTTCAAGCAATAATATTCATGCTTTCAGAAGAATGGGATTTGTTATCACAAGCTATGATCAGCCATCTCGTGTACATTTTTATGGCTCATTGTGAGGCATTTTAAGCTGTGAAAGGTTGCCACATTCTTATTTGCTGAATCAGTCAGGATATAGTAGGTGTAATATTTTTGTCAATTTGGGAGTCATTTCATATCTCAAAAGTTTACCTCCCGATTATTTTGCTAGGTTGTTATTGGTTATCTCATAGGTGTGTACAGGAATCTCACATGTGCGTACAGGAATTTATTTTGATAAACTAATTATTTTTCAATATATATATATATATATATATATATATATATATATATTTTTTTTTTTTTTGGTATTTGTAACCTTAATTTTGGACACTAGTGTATATATGGAAATTGCAGTTATAAAATCCTGTTTAATATCAAAATAATTTTAAATCTAGGAAACATTATGCATTTCAATTAATTCTATGCTGTTCACTGAAAGTTTTATTTTACAGGTTAATCGAACATTGTTAATATCAAATGTGCCTAAAGATCTTTGCGAAGAGAGCATTTTGATGCAGCATTTCCAGTAAGTTGTTCTCTAAATAAAAAATATCTTGGAGGAGGAGGTTATTATCAATACAACAACACAAATACATAAATACTGTTTGATGTTAATCATAAATACATAAAAGTTTTATGATAAACTGTGTGTTATATATGACTCATCATTCATATCTTGAGGGATGAATAAATCTTTGAAAAATATTTAAGCAGTTTCTCATAATTATCTTTTAGATATGTAGATGAGAATTATATGATTAGGAAATTCTGAATTGAACCAACTGTATGCCATTTTTTAATGTGAGAGGCGCATTTGCTTTGTATGAGAGTAATCAGGAAAACAATCATCAAAATTCTGAATCATTTTTCTAATCATCACCTAAAAAGATACCCACAATGGTTGCATTTATCATATGTTTCATGAGTGAACATGTAGTTATATATCCTAATTGTCCTAGTTAAAATAGTGGTTCGTTTTAAATTGCTGAGAGCTGCGATTAGTGTTTTGTACTTTTCATTGTGAATCATAAGATGAAATAAAGAATGTTTCATAGATAGTATTTAAGGACATTTGTTAAATTCATAAGTAATATCTATTATTTAGCCGTTAACTAAATGTAACTAATATCTGTAATCTGATTCTACTGACATTTATAAAATATTTTACTTTATTCATAACTTCACAGTTTTCAAAATCCTTCAGCAGAAGCAAAGAGCCAGAATGGTATTTTTTTAGGAACCTCTCCCTATCTTATCTGTGATGAATGTGCAAATGTATGGCGAAAGTTGTTTTTGGTAATTTTTCTAAAATCTTTCTTGTATTCTATAAGATGATTTTTGCTCTGAAGTATGTAATGGCTTTATCTGTTAGGAATATTCTGTGGATGTACTATCAAAGCCTTATATTTCAGTATCTTTCCTAATCTATGATTTACTGTCAGGACAGAAACAAATAACACTCATATTCTGGACTAACTTATCCTAAGAACCAGAAATAAACTGACTGTTGCAATATATTACAAAGCAATGGACAACCTAGCAGTAATTTCTTTTGGTTTCTATTATCATTGTATGCATTTTTGTTTTGGCTGAAAAAGCTCAGAAATTCTCCTGTCTGTATGATCTATATAAAATAGAATACTAAGATATCCAACAGACTGCAGAAAGCAACAGATATTCATCAGCTTCTATATAAAACCGAATTAGATCAGTTCACAGATTACAGAAAACATTTCAAATGGTGAAAAAAGAATGTGTGGCATGGATGCACTGAGCTGATCAATGTTTATTAATGTTTAACAATGCTTTTATCTGGAACATTGTGTACAGTGAAGTTTTTGATTAATTCCATAAGTTCATTTATTTTGTTGCCTTTACTGCTCATTGTTGTGCGAAGTTTGAGTTATGTTATAAAATAAAACAATAAAATTATTGAATCACCTTTATTTACTCATTATTTCATTTTGTTTAATCTTGTCACCAAGTCTCGAAATGCGTGTTCAGTTTTAAAGTTTGATTTATTCTCTAACTTTTAACACTCCCATTCTCACTCTTATGCAATACACACTGTAACATGTTTCATGTGTTCGTTTTTCAATTCGTTAGAGAGTCAGGGGCTTACTGTTAAACTAGAAATAATGCCAACAGTGACCATGGAAATTAGTCAGAAAGGACAGAAATAATGCAAAGGAAAAAATATACATCAGGTGTACACATCATTTCCATCTCTAATGAGACAAAACATTAACAAGGGTGCTGTATTGGATCACAGTCCCCACAGTTAATAGCTGAAATTACCGAACACAGAAATGACATTCATAGAATCACCATTGGTAATAGCTTTAACCCCTTCGCGATGGCATGTTGCTGAACTGAAAACCCTCTGCAGACGGGTGTGTAATAGATGCATCAGTCCTAAACATCGCTAGCAGCCGGGTAATGCACTGGCGCATCGTTGCTTGCATTGAGCTTCCAGACAGGTGTTGCATATATGTATTCTCAAACATACTCATTCTTTTAGAAGTTTTTTAAATCTCTAATTAGCACTCCATGTCCATTACAGTTATCTTATTTGAACATATACATTGTTGACCTCGTGTGTGAAGTCCTTTCTGATTCTCATGATTCACTTACATGTACGAGCTGATGATATAAAAATAAAACCTAGCTGATGCGCAGTTGGCTTCATGTGATATAAACATTGAACAGTTTCCGATGCTTCAAATTTTTTTTTTTTTTTTTCTTGCGGAAGATTGGGAGTGGAGTTGTGGTTTTAAGAACTCTGGTTTTTATTCAGTTTGCATCTTCTTTAGATAGCAGGCGTAAGTTTTTTTGCACTGGTTAATAGAGTTAAACTGATAGTGCATTGTCGAAGAGAAAGGTGATTTTAATGGAAGAAGAGTATATTCAAATTGTAATGCGCATGAGTGACTGTTTTGACACTGAAAACTCTAGATTTAATTGAGAATGAGACTGAATTGGAAGTTTGTTTTGCTTTTACCTCACAGTCCAGGAGAACAGTGGCTACTCTGTCATCATCTCGAACTGTTAAGTAATTGAATGAATTTAGGAGAATTCCAGAATTAAACTTAATTCACAGCTATGAAAATGAAATTGATTTTTTTACCATTTTTTCAATAATCTAATTGTAATAGTTGAAGAAACTAATAATTTCTGTGAAGAGAAGATGAGTGAAAATCCATCTTCTCCAAAATCAACATACTCCTCTAGATATGCTTAAAATGAGGAGATTCCTAGGATTAATTTTTCTTCTGGAATGGAATAATTGAAAAGGTTTTCGTCGAAATGTGTTTTGTAACTAATGAAATGATATGATAGTGACTAGATTTATCGTACATTTTATTATTTTTACGTATGTTTAGACTAAGATTTAAGAAAGTTTTTTACAGCAATTCATCAAGATGAGTCAAATATTTTATTTTGCATTTAGATTTTAATTAAAATGTTTTCAGAATCTCTTGATATTCTGTATTTATGATTATATTAGTGTAAGATACTATTACAGAAAAAATCAAAACAATTGGTAAAAAAATATTTTTAATGAATTTTTTTTTTTTTTTTATTTTAAGTTAGGCTTATCTTGCCTTGATCATATTACTGCAACAACACACTGTCTCCAAGATGGGTTGTGCTTAGCGCAATGTCGTCTCCTAAGACGATCAACCTTCTCACTGCGTACCTTTTTTAAAATCAAAATAGGTTAAAAAATTGCATATTTTTTATTACATATATCAAACCTACATACATTTTAGAGTTGAAATATACAAGAATTTTTTGTAAAAGTTTTTTTTTCAATATAGAATTAGATCATAGAGAAAGGTTGTCGGAATACTGAAATTGAAGAAAAATGATATAAAAGGAAAATTTTGAAAATTAATATTGGTTAAATTATGATTTATTTTATAAAATACCAAGGTAAAACATATATACTATATATTGTATATATAAATTTTTTCAATCAATCGAAACATATATATCAGTTTTGCACCACTGTCGAACGTTTTCAATAGGAACTGAATTTTCAGATTCATCACTATCTGCAGAGGAATCCGAGAAATTCTCATCAGTTTCGCTATACCTATCTTCAATATACTTGAAATCAGAGTCTGAACTACTATCAGTGTCAGGAATATAGGTTATATCACTCGCGAAATGATTTCTGCCAGACATCTTTGAGCTCTGAAAAGCATGCGCGAAATGCTACATTACATATTCTTGTACATTTGGCAGAAATGTGGACAACTGATGCCATCTGTTAGCCCACATCTAAATTAACAATTAAACATCACAGAAAAGCCGAAAGGAAACCTTGAATGGGAAATTTTGCTACTTCTACATTGCCCATGGAAATCGCGAGATGTGCAGCGAGAGGGTTAACTGCTGATGCATATATGATACATCCATCCTGAAGGGGTTAACGGAAATACATCTTTAATGAAATACACTCTTTTGCAAAAAAATCGAAGCGCCAAGAAGGGCTTTTGCAATCGTGATGAAATTCAGCATGCAAAAACATCTTGATCGAACATGCAAATGATCAAAGTTTCAAGACAAATGAACAGAAATCGCAATCATAGCACACATTTCTAGTGCGCTATTCGCAAAGTATAAAACAGTATAAGTAACAGAGGCTTTTTTGTTGTTGCCATTGTAATTCCGTAAAGAAGCAACTAAAGATGCCATTACGGCAATATGCAAGACCTTACAGACAACTAAACGACTTTGAACGTGGTCGCATTGTAGGGTTGCGTGAAGCAGTGTGGTCATACTGAGCAATAGGCCACCACCTACAGTGTACAGACACTGCTGCAAAGATGTTCGCAGCAGTGGTTGCTATAAGGAAATTGCCGACGAAATGAAGACTCTGGAAGGCCAAGGATCACAAATCAGAGGCAAGATGGGATGATTGTTCACCAGGCCCGAACCATCCCAATGATATCATTGTCGACTATTCAACTCACTACAGCCACCACCTCCCGTGGTATCGTTCACCATCTCACACTGCATTTGTCTCTGAGGCGGGGTTACACTCACAGAGGCCTTTAAGATGTTTGCATTTGACCCCACAACATCGGTGGAGTCGTGTAGAGTGGTGTCGCAGCCAATCGTCATGGCTGCCATCAGACTGGTCCTATATACCAGTGCTCCGCAACCGGTGTGCCATGAGTAGGATATAGGTGTGCCGCAATCAAATACATGTATTTGACATTTTGCAATTTTTTATCATGTATTTAATACACAATGACAATTTTTTTCCTTAATAATGTCTATTTTAAATGTTTTTATATATTTCACTGTTGTGTGGTTGTGTGTGTGATTGTAAGTGCGTCAGCATTTGAATTTTTTCGGCACTTCCTTGATAACTCAGAACTCCTTGGTGTGCCACGAAATTCCAGAAAGATTTTTTGTGCATCGCAGGTGAGAAAAGGTTGCGGAGCACTGCCATATAGTGTTCAGCGATGAATCCTGCTTCACTCATGAAGCAGATGAGTGTTCGTGTCTGGAGAGTGCAGGGCCAGTGGTCCCAATCAGCCTTTGTTTTACAGAGGGATACAGCCATAACCCCTGGTGTGATGGTGTGGGTCGCTATTTCTTATGGCAGCAGGTCATCTTTAGTCATCCTCTGTACATCTTTAACAGCTCAACAATAAGTTGATACCATCCTGTGGCAGGTTGCATTACCCTTCATGGCACGTCATCCTGAGACCATTTTCCAACAGCATAATGTCAGGCCACATACTGCTCGGATCTCTGGACTGTCTCTGTGTGGTTGATACTCTTCCTTGGCCAGCAAGGTCACCAGACCTTTAACCAATCGAGCATGTCTGGGACATGGCAGGCTGCCAGATTCGGGCACCACAAAATATCGCAGATCTGGAGCGACAACTGATGAATGCCTGGCAGAATGTGTTGCAGGATGACATTAGGAACCTCTACCACTCCTTGCCTCAATGAATTCAAGCATGCATTGCCGCCAGGGTCGCAAATAAAGTAGTACTTTTAGATATTAATTGTTATTATCAAAGTAATTGAATTTTAATATCAAAATAAAGTTCTAACAACTTCTGAAAGATCACTGGTGATACCTGATTGTAAAATATTTTTATTGAGATTCAAGATAGAAAATGTTTGTTCTTTTGTAATGGTTAACCCAAAAATAACTATTATTTTTTAGAAAAATCCATAAATTTGTTGAATTTGACAAAATTTAAAAGTTACTGATTTCTTTACAACTGTGAAATTATTTTAAACCTGTATTACAGTGCAAATCTATAATCTCAAGTTCTAGTTCTGTTATTGCACCGCATAATTTTATTGAAAGTAGGTTATGAACTATTGCTAATTTTGTTCTAGTTTTTCAAAAACATCAAATCTTGATGAAAAGTATTATGTTCTTTGCTTGAAATTATGTGGTTCAGTGTGCATTTAGTTTCACTACATTCTTGAAATTTACTTTTACTGCTCATGAATAGTCATGGTTGGAAAGCTTTCCATGTTTTTTTCAGTAAATTTCTTTGGAGCAACTGTCGGTTTCATTGAAATGCATTTTTACCATACCATAGGCAAATAAATTTTTACCTTGTAACATCAGGTTAAATGTTTTGAAATGTATCACAATGTAAAACATGGTAGTAGTTTTGTTAACAACAGTAATTCATTCCAAGATTGTTTGTCGTTATCCAAGCCAGAACTTGCCTCAAGTATAATAATGATAATATTCTTAAAATTTACTTTCACTGGTCATGATTGGAAAGCAGTCTATGTTGTTTTTCAGTAAATGTCATTGGAACAATTTGAGTTTTCATTGAAATCCAGTTTTATCATATCTTAGTTTTTTTGGCCTTTTAACATCGGGTTTAAAGTGTTGAAATGTATCACAATGTAGAACACAGTAGTACTTAGATTAACAAAAGTAATCCATTCCAGGATTGCCATCATTATCCAAGGCAGGCTTTGCCCCAAGTATAGTAATGCTAATCAATTAATTATTTTTATTCCCTACCCACAACAATAGTGTATGTCAGATGTGCAGATAAAATTAATTTAAATATCATAAAAATATGGTACATATTATTTATTCATTTATATTGACTAAAATTTTATCATTAATAAAATTAATGGTTTATGAATACAGTTTTTAAGTGTTAGTCTTCATCAGGACATTTTGGTTGAACCTGGAGTTTTTTAATTGATGGACCAATGAAAAACATGCCTAGGTTTGTTTATTTTTATAATGTTTCTGAAAAACTTCATGGACTTTTCATTAAACAGATCTGCAGTTTGGCATAATGTTTATTACAATTGTCGCCAATCGACAGTGCATCATAAACCAAAACTTGCATCATTACCCCAAGACATTTTTTCTTTCTGGCATCTTGTCTTTAATGAAGTAAATCATTAACCATGGTACCATTGTAAAAGTAAAATTACAAATCTAGTCACAGTCAGTTAGTTGAGAAAAATCTAATATATTTTAATTTTTAAAGTATAGTGATATTATCTTTCAAATCCCATATTTGCCAAAGAATTTTTCCTAAGCTGTCCATTGTGTTTGACTATATAAAGAATATCACAGCACTTGGATTCAATATCTTGAAGAACTCTGAGAGTTTCTGTTTCAGGCCCATGAATATATTAAGTTTTTACAACTTCAGTAATGCAAGCTGCGACCTATTCAACTTTTAATATATTTTTACATAATGTCTATTGATACAATGAATTATAATTAAATTATAATCAGGACAATCTTCATAAATTTTACTGTGAATTTTCTTTAATGCTGTAATATCCCCCCCCCCCGCCATCAAACTTCAGGTTTTACACTTCAAATCAGAACACATACTACACATTTAATCAGAATTCGTGCTACACATTGAATCAATTTTTAGTTTTTTTATTTTGTAGTATGGTGAATTGTATCTTGTTAGGCAATTTTAACCTTTCTCAAGTGCATCAGCCTCATTGTTTGGTCTTTCGTTGATTGCACTGAAAGTGGCATTTCAGGAATTTCAAATTTAGTGGTATATCCACATATAAAATTTTCTAATTTATTAATAACTGTTATAAAAATAGTAAAATTAATAGCTAATGATGTGCAATCTTGTTTGATCATGACTTTTGTTGAGAGCTATTATGTATTTTCCATTTCCATTCCCATGCATTTTCCATTTCTTACATTCTTGGATGGCACATAAGTGCGGTCAACAAGATTTTCCTTTTTTGGATTTATAAATTTTTTTTTTCAAAGAACAACTGCAAATTTAGGCTGAAAGGTTTCAGCTACTGTTATGCAGAGCTTATTTTATTCATTAACTCCTCAAGAGATCAGCTGACATGCAAACAAAGGTCTTTAAAACAGAATATTGCTAATGAAGGTATGTGATCTACGAAATTTTACCTTGATTTGAACAAAACATAGAAGTTATAAAATATTTCACAAGCTGATAAATTCAAAATACAGTACACAATTAAAGAGGCATCAAAAAACAGAAAAAGTAAATTATTCTATGAAATGTAATTATTTCTACTGCTGATTCAATTGTGCATGGCAGACTATTGTGCATGGCTGATTCAATTGTGCATGTGGCCTGCTGGCCGTAGTGCGATTAGACCAGATCTAAAGATTCTTATTTAAAATAAAATAGAAATTAAGCTCATCCATAAATACATCCAAAAAATAGCATCAAAATTTGAAAGCAACAGGAATATGAGTAGGCCACATTGCAATAGAGAATTTCAGTCATTCTGCTACTTATTTTGGCAGCAAATCTTCAAAGTAAAGTAACTCTACTAGTGAAACTACAGATAATCACTTTCAAATTGTAACTACTGATAAAACTGGCATGAAGAGAAAAGGGAGGAAAGAGGGTATGCAACAAGCTTCTATTTATGTTCCAACTGGTGTAGTGGAGGGGCTATTAATGAAAGCTTGACTCTGAGTAAACATACATGGTTTTAAGTATGTGGTTTTAATCTTGTATATTTAGTCTGACATTTGTGTTATGCATGCCAATTAATATTCTGTGCATGTGCTTATATTAAAAAATATTCTAAGGACATCAGTTACCGATTATTTTCTGATAATAATCTTAACTTTAACAGGGAAGCATATCCTGAATGTAGCATTGAAAAAGTTCATCTTGCTTATGATGTTAGAACTTTAACAAAGTTAGATGCTGAAAGGTAATACTACATTTTGTTCTTCCTACCCTTTGATCTCTAACTGAATTTTATTTTTTATTTGTACTATGAATTACAAATTATCATGCAGTATTTCATTAAGATTTATAAGGTATGTATAAATGTAAGAACTGTGTTATATTTTAAACTGATCACTGCATATAACTAACTAAACCTTAGTTTTATTAAAAATATTTTAGTGTCATTTACGTTATTGTTTAGAACTAATAACTTAACAAATGAGTTTGTGTAAAGCATCATTTTTTGAAACTTTGTTGGCTCACAACTCCTTTATCCTCTGCACAGATTTAATATTATTCTTCCCTTGTAAAACAGTTCAAATAATTAATTAATGGATCAGACATGTTTGTTTTAAAGATAAGTTTCTTATCAACTCACTGTATTCGTGTTAAAAGTACCTTATTCTAAAATATTTTCCACTAAACCAAAGAGTCAGTGAAATGGGAGAACTTGTTCCACTTTTATTTGGTTACAATTATTGGCAGAATCTGGCAACTACAGTTCCATCCTCATCTTTACTATGATTCTGCATCTGATTTTGATGATGACTGCTGTTAAAATTTTGGCCTTATATTTATATGATGTTGGAAATTAAATTAAAACTTTTAGATCTACTATGAAGTAAATTTTTGGATATTCTTGATATTTTATCAAATTTTGTGATTCCACTGTAACATATTAAAGCTATTTCATTCCATTCAACTTTGATATCTGGAAATAGTTTCGCTTCAGCAGTGCTCAGAGCTAGTGTAGAAGAGGCAGCACAAACTGCAAGGCTAATGAAATGTATAAAAATTGTGCTTGTTAATTCCAGAGTTATGAATTTGATGTATTTGACGGGACTACTATGTTGCACAATTTCTTTTGAGGGAGGTGCTAATCAAAGTAAACAATTAAGTGCATGGTGATAAATGACCAATTAGCATCAGCTTATGGGCAGCATTCAATTTAAAATAATTTTCATTAAAAAATATATGCTATGCAGCAAAGAAATCAGTTGTCTAAATCTTTTCTCATTTATCTTCCCTTCTGAAGGCTAAAATTTTCAGGGAAAGGTTAAGTTATTGGTCATCTTGTACAGGCTTATTGTATTAAATTAGCTTTCATAGAATGTCATTCACATATGCCTGATGCAAAGCAATCATGGTGTTTTCATCGCTTGTGATCTTTTTAATAAAAGGCCTCAATAGCCAAGGGACCATATTTCTTAATGTTAAAGTTGCATTGTTTATGTATTCATAACAATTGAATACATAAACAATGCAAATTATTATAATTGGTACACTATGTTTATTTCAGTTTCCTAGATGATAATAATAGTTAGTGACTCTGACTGCTTTACCAAAGGGCTTAGGTTTGAATCCCGAAGAAGACATGGATGTTTATAAGCATATAGTATCTGTGCAACAAAGGTCATTCAAAATTTGTGGTCAGCTGAAAGTCCTCTCAAGAGGTTGGTGATAAGGGAAGAGGGTGGAAGACCTTCAGACTGCACTTTCAGAGTGTTCTGCCTCAAAATTGTGGCATAAGCTTAAAAGTTAGGCTCAATTAATATTTCAATCACATGTGGTACTACAGAGGTGCTGGCATAGCTTCTGCCTGTACCTGTGTTTATTTTAAAATGTTTACATTAATATATATTGTTTTGCTTGTACTTTCAGTTTGTTATTCCTTTTTTAACATTATAGTGATTCATATATGACCTGATGTTAAAAATTGAAATGTTTCCCTAACTGCAATATTTTAGTGTTTTTTAAATACCATACATATTATATTAGTAATCTTTCAAATAAAATTTCAAATATTTAGGATAGTCTTGTGTGTTCAGAAGTATTCTGTAAAGTAAATAGTTACATGTGAACTGTTGAATGCTGTCTATGTACGGGAATATTCATTGCATATAACTAAAATTTAATTTTATCTAAGTAAAAAAAATATCAATGCTATGAATTTATTAATTAAAGCTTTTCCCATGTTGGATATGTGTGGCATATTTTAACATAGACATTTTCATAAAGGGAAACATCTACTCATGCAAGATTGTATTGTGAAAATGTGTTGAAGGAAACTGGCATACGGCCGAAAATGAGGCCTTATGCTTGTGGAAACATATGCATTTGTTGTAGATGTGAGCAGGTAAGCTTTCTGTAGTGCATGGAAAATTACCTAGTAATTTTTATACTTTTTGCCATTTCTTGTAATATTTTTTTTATTGTTTCATAAAAGTTACCTGTTTGTTAATTGGTTACTGTTTCATAATTGGTTTCCTTTTTTTAATCCAGTTACTTTGTAAGCCGAAATGACAGTGTCCCTTTTCACAATTTATCAAAGTGTGGTGCTTTGTGCTTATGTAACATATATTCCCTTGTTTCACTTAATAATTGTCATTGTTATTTATTTTGTTTTGATAATTTCCAAATGATGGGAATGATTTCCAGTTCAATGAAGGGAAAAAATAAAGGCGAGATAGTTTATAGATCAAGATAACAAGCATAAAAGGACTTATCTCCTGATTGTTTAAAAATGGTACCACTACTCTAACATATGAATCTGATGTTAAGTTTGAATGCAAAAAGGATCATTTTCAGATTTGTTTTATGTATTTGTAGTTTCTGAAAAATAACATTTCAACTGCATGTATTTTTTCTTGAAATTTAGTGTAGAATCTGATACTTAAAAACCCTATATTATAAATTAGTGTAGTCTGTTCATTTCCTTATTTTATTAGTGTTTCATTTGTAATTATAATATATGTATTTGCTTTTGTTAGAGAAGAAAAAGAGGAGCTTTCTGAGACTTAAGACAATTTACAGCAAAACAGAGTTGGGATGTCTTCACATAATCTTAATGAGAATAAATTACGTGTTGGCTTCACATGTGTCAGTTATTGATATTGAACTTTCTTAGAAAAATTCTTCATACCGGAACGCGTTCATCAAAACTGATAACTGTAAACCTAAAGACATCAGATGGAGTATGAGGAAGAACTGAACTGGCAAATAGCCACACCTGAGGCTTATGACTTCTAAGATACAGGACTTCATTTTTCAGCATTAAATAACTAGAGAATGTAAATTTGTAACTGCCTTCAAGGAAAATAGCTTTCAAAAACGTTTTTCTAAAAAGAGTTCGATTGTATTTGCCTTTCACCTAAAAGAAACAGTCAGGGCACATCTATTCCCTGTGGAAGTTATTATTGTTGCATTTTCATTCTAAAATTTTTGAATGCTTTAATTTAAAAACATATATGTTTTATTAACATTAGCAATATCTTAATTCTTATTACATAACTATAACAATCTAACTACAATACATTGATTTGGTTACAGCATTCTGTTGCCATTCAGATATTAACCAGATACATTTGACAAGTATGTATTGTCTCTTCTTTTATAATGGGGAAATCACAAAATCCTTTATTGAAGATGATTGCTTTGCAGCTTCTCTGCCATTTGTTACATGCAATCAGTGATGTACATTATGTGTCATTTGCACATTCTGTGCAAATCACTTGAGCCTTGAGCACATTGTTGTGTGACTTGATTTGTATTTCTTAAGCTATGTAAATTCTATATTCTAGAATACCTTTGTTTATTTCATCTACCTTTATGCTTGTTTTGTGAAGAATTTTTTGCTATGCCAACCATTTTCTCTGCAAGTCAAATCAGTTTGGGATAATTAGAGCTGCTGTATTTAATTGTGTTTAACAGCTGTATACAAGAGACAAACAAAAGTTTTGATGTGTTCTACACTAATTTAAGAAAATATGAGTAATCCTGTCAACTGTGCCATCTGAATTTTCATTCTTGGTAAAATTTTAAAACACAGTTGTTAAGAAAATCACATGTATTTTAATAGCATCTTAATTCTTATTACACAACAACTGTAACAATCTAGGACATTGTGTTGGCGGCTGTGCTCTGTTGCCAAGACACTGCAGTCTGTAATATTAACCAGATACAGTTAACAAATATGTAGCAATTCTAGTAATAAAATTTTAATTCATGCATGCAAAATTTTATTGGTATTGGGGGAAAGTCCATCCCAAAGATTGTCATTTTTTAATGTGTTGTTTATTGTATTTGTAATACAAATGCAATTTGAATCTTGCTGGAAATAAATAAAATATACATTGTGATAATTATTATCATAAAGACCATCCTAATAAAATTGGCATATAAGCTCACAAGACAGGAAATAATTACCTTTTATCATTTAAAGATGTTACTTCAAACATCAGCGGTGCAGGCATCACAACATTAAAATTATCCTTAGAATAGCTTTTAATCATATGTTAAAATTGTGAGAAAATGATGAGACCAGGGGGCTGTTCCGTATGTATATTTACTCTGTGAAAAAAGATTGATTGACAGCTAGAGTGTTTTGCAGAAAGGATTATTGTGTTTGGATGAGCAAAAAAGACGTAATTATACAAAAGTTTATTTTTGCCCATGCAATAACATAGTCTCCAGTATGTAGTTAAGTAGTGGCATCTTTCAAGTGTTGCTAATTATTTCCAGGATTCCACATAATTTCACAGGTAGACTGTTGTCATGCATTACATGTTGTAAGATCACGTTACAGTGCAACTAAACCTAATTTCTGTGAAATGTTAATGCAGATGCAAAACAAGCCATTTCTAAATAAACCTTCAGAAAAAAGTGCATGCCATGTTTATATATAAAGTACTTATAAGAGGCCGCATGAGAACTATTCCTATAGCTACAATATTGCAGTGTGTAGAAAATCATAAGCAGTGAACTTAAATACCTAGAAGTATGTTATCTAGTTAGATATGTTTTTTTCTCCTTATGCAGTTAGAATGTTTTATTTTGATAGCCCATTATTCAAAATCTGGTTATTTTGAATTCTAGGCCTCCAAAAGTTCTGCACTTTTTGTGATAATAAAGTTAAAGGTTTGATTGGACAGTAATAATTTTTGTAAGCTGGACTAAATTTAATACTGTACTGCCATAGTACAATTTCTTCGCATAATAAATTCCTTCGTACCATTAGCAACGCCCATTTTTATGTAAGGAATGACATCTTACATAAAGTTAGAAAGTGTTGAGGAATTTCTGCATAAGATGAATGCAAACTTCTTTGACAGTGCAATTAATTGTTATCATTTGAATAACTTACAAGTTTTTTTAGCTACGAAGTTCCAGAAGAGGATAACACTTTATGTTCATACACGGCTTTCCTCACCGATGATTCTAACTTTCCCACCTAGCTTATTTCTTTGTATTTTGTATATTTTTTTGTAAACTGTGTAAATTTCACGTTTTATTTTTAGATGTAGTATCTCATGTTTATCTGTATATATGCACTACTTATATTGTATGTACCTTATTTTGAACTTCTTTATTTTATATAATTTCTGTTATGATTTACCCCACGCTGTGAAGCCGCTCCATTGTTTATTGTTTGCTTGCTCTCGCTTGCCTTGTGACGTATGGTCACCTCCCTCTTACCATTTTGAACCTCCTATTTATGCGGAAAGCTTATCTACATTTTGTGCGGTTATGCAATAAATTTACCGAGCCAGAAACATCGCGCTTCGGTGTGATATCGCAGCAATACTCGTCCAGAACGAATTAACAATAGTGCAATAAAATCATTGATACCTTTCCTAAGAAATTGCCTCAAATTAGCCACAGAGAGTGCTGACAATACATTTTCTAGCAATCACAAAATGATGCAATTCTGCATTGTTCCTGAGCAGGAGAGACGTCTCTGGTTGTTAGATATGGCCGCTTTGTTGTATGCATTTTGTGTACTTTAGGTAACATCGTGGACAGTACAACTGCAGTAGAAATTTTGCTTTAATCAAGGAGTTCAAATTAGATCATATGTTACTGTTCAGAATGCTGTGAGAAAAATCTTCAGGTGTATTGCTGGCGGGTATATATCTTAGAGATGGATTATAACAGCTATGTGGTTATTATGAATAATGTAGAAATTATTTAACTTTAATGCAGTTATATAATGGCTGATGTTCATGTCGCTGAAGAAGTAGATTGTTAGGCAAGACCTGGCTTTTGTCTTCATACAATTTTTGTGTTTTGTACAGATTTTTGGATTTTTCATAATGCATGTGGTAATTATGATCTGTTGTATCAGATGCATGCATATGCAAAATACCATTTCTGGAAAGTTACCGGTGGATTGATTGCAGATGTATTCCATAAAGTGGTATCATTCACTGTTTAAATCTGAACTGCATGTAGGTATCTTCTAGTGGCTCATCTCCAGAATTAGTACAACAGCTTATACATACACTCATTTAATGCATACACATATTTTTGACTTTATCAGATACCATGTCTGAAAACTATTTGCTTTGCGCTTTGTTCATTATGTGCATTTTTCTCTTGTAAAGCATAGCAGATTTCTCAGTGTATTTATACTATTCATTGCTAACTTGCACACTGTGGAAAAAAAAAAAGACAATTCTATATCTCCTATTCTACTGGGCTGATTGATGAAATTCAAATTGCATTTTTTGTGTCTCGAAAGCATGACTTAAAATATGTACAGTCAAAAGTCGTTAATACGGACACCCATAATCCGGAATGATCTATAATCCGGACCTCAAAGCTACAAACTTTCTGTGCATGTGTCGCGTTGACTCACGCGCATAGGCGTTTAGCAAAAGTATGTTTTGAAGTCCATTAAACAAAAAGTGGAATTGCTGCAAAAAATGGATAAAGGCATACCCTTTGTTTATCTAACCATTCTGAAATCTGTTTATCAATTTAACGCTGCTCTGCGTGTGTGTGGGGGGGGGAGAACGTCACGGCGCGCAATGAACTGGAAGTTGATCTGTCAGTACTATCCTTATCTTCAGGGCAGATGTTTTTATTTTATTTGGCTTATAATTCCTTACTAAGTGTAGTATTTCATCTCGATGTACTCCGTCTTTGATATGATTTAAATCAAATTCCTCATCATTATAATTCACTTCCGATAGCAAAGAAAGTGACACAGAGGTTATTTAAAACGAAAAAATTTCGATTGATAAATTAGTCGGTATTCTCGACACAGCAATTATAGGACTTGAACAGCGGAACTTTGTAACTGAACAAGAAATTATGTCTGTTTATAGAATTAAAGAGAAAGTACTATCACATAAAAAACGAAGCAACTTAAACAACTTGCATTGAAAGAAATGTTTAATAAAGTAAACAAATAAATATTAAGCTTTTTTTTTTTTTTGTAAATATTGATACCTTTAGATCATAATTGTTCTTTATTTCATAAATTACGGTTTCATATTTTTAATTTTATAATTTCTGCATGCCATCTTACCAGATTTAAACTGATGATCTATAATCCTTACAAATCGATAATCCGGAATCGCCGAAGTCCCGACGAGTCCGGATTAACGACTTTTTACCATAGTAGATTTTTATATAGCTTTGTATTAATACAGGTATTTTGACACAAAATTGGACTTTTTCTGAAATGATATGCCAATTTTTTTCCATATTTCGGTTCTGTGACTCAAATTATGCCAAACTGCCAAGTTTTGTAAAAATCGCAGGAGTAGTTTTTAAAAATTAGCTGTAAAATTTTTAGCTCCTCAATGTTAATTGAATCTGATATATATTTATTAATATCTCTTTTTTTTTAAACTTGCTTGATTTATTCTTCCAGAATTCGAAATTTAGGCTTAATCCAAATATAATTCTCACATTTTTAATTATTAAAATTCTTATTTTTTATAAATTTTTCGAAATTTTTTTTATTATAACCTATAAAATTTTTAACATCATCTTAAAGTAGATGTATTTCTAGGCACACCTGCGAAAAAGTTAGAATTTTTTTATTAAAAATTTTCTAAGATATACATGAATTTACATATTGGAGCGTTTTGAAATTTAGCATTTTTTTTTTTTTTGGATGATAATAACGCCAAACGATAATATGTACTTTGTTAAACTTATTTGAAAGTATGAAGGATGACTTTTTTCCCACTCAGTTATAATGAAAAAAAGAAAAGGAAAATGGGTTTTTATAAATTAAGACACAATAACACACCGAATAAATACTAATTCAGAAGTCAAACAACAAAAATCGGCGTTATATTTACAAAACTTTCACAGGACTTATCCTATCTAATCATTATTTCCTATCATGTTCATTTGCGGTTTTGCAGCTGAGGATGGTGGTTCGGTAAAACCATCGAAACTAGTCCTGTGAAAGTTTTGTAAATATAACGCTGATTTTTGTTGTTTGACTTCTGAATTAATAAATTAAGAAGTTCGCCAAGAAAGTTATTCTTTGCAAAATCTGAAATGGGAAAAAATGCGCAAAAATGTTTTTTGAATTTTTCCATAAATTTCGCACCGAATTGTACAAAATTTAATATGTAGGCATAATTTGAGTCGTAGAATTGAAATATGGAAAAGATTTGGCATGTCATTTCAGAAAAAGTCCGATTTTGTGTCAAAATATTTATGTTAGAATGACACTATATATAAATTTAATATATATATTCTAAGTCGCGCTTTCGAGGCATGAAAAATGCAATTTGAATTACGTCAATCAGCCCAGTAGCGGGAGAACTGTCGCCCCTTTCTTTTTGGTGCAGTGTACATACTTAAAACATAAGAGAAAAGGAAATTTTGACTTTCTGCTAAGTATTTTTTCTAGCAATGTGACTGCATTTTTTTCTTCATTAGTGTGTTGCATTTAATATTTAAAATAGCAAATCAATTAATCATTCAGTTTGACAGTTAATTTTTTTTTTAAACTGGAAATACATTAACCTGTTTTCAGGAATTGATAATTCTTAAAATTAATTTAAGCATTTTTTTATTATTATTGCTGTATAGTAAAATATGGTTTTTATTTAGGTTGATGCTTTAGATTATTATGCTGAAGAGGAGCATGCCTTAGCCACTGCAGTTGATAGACAGAGATCTGTTTCTTTATTAAAACCAGTTGGAATTGCATTTGTTACATTAAAAACTGAAGAAATGGCTGAAAGGTATTTGCAAAAATTAAATTATGTTATTTAAGCCATTGTTTAAATTTGTATGTTGTAGCTGTTTTCTTTTGGCATTCTTTTATTAAGTTAAAATTGCTGAGATATTTGTTTTTGCATCAATATATATCTATTTGTATAAATGTTGTTGTTGGTTACAGATACACTGCACACACATACACCCCCCCCAAAAAAAGTGACAGTTCTATATCTCCCGTTCTACTGGGCTTGCATTTTTTATGTCTCAACTTGCGTTTTTTATGTCTCAAAAGCACAACTTAAGATATATATTACATTTATATATAGCATTCCTCTAATATAGGCATTTTGACCCAAAATCGGACTTTTTCTGAAATAACAATTTTTTTTTCCATATTTCAATTCTACGACTCAAATTATACCAAACTACCAAGTTTTGTAAAAATCGCACTAGGAGTTTTCAAAAAATTAGCTTAAAAAATTTTAGCTCCTCAATGTTAATTGAGTTTGGTATATATATATTAATCTGTCTTTTTTTTATTAAACTTATTTGATTCTTCTTTTCACATTCCGAAATTCAGATTCATTCCAAATAAAATTCACTGATTTTTTATGACATATTTTTAAAATTTGTATTTTTAAACAATTTGTATAAATTGTTTAAAAATTTTGAATTATAATCTATAAAATTTTTACCATTATCTTAAAGTAGACGTATTTCTAAGCATACCTGCAAAAAATTACAGTTTTTTATTCAAAATTTCCGAAGATATACACGAATTTATATATTAGCACGTTTTAAATTTGGTATATTTGTTGAAAGCGATAAAACATCAAATGTGGTTTAGACGCTTTGCTAAAATTATTTGAAAGTAAGAATGATGTAACTTTTTTCTGTTTATGCACAATGTAACAAGATAAGAATGAGGTGCCTTTTTTTCCTCTCTGGCATAATAGAAGGGAAAGGAAAATTGGTTGCCATATGTTAAGAAGTGCGCCAAGTGAAATATTCTTGGTGCAAACAGAAAAAAATCACTCCAAGATACATTTTTGAATTTCTCCGTAAAGTTCACACCAAATTTTACAAAATTTAATATCTAGGCATAATTTGAGTCGTAGAATCGAAATACGGGAAAAAAATGTATATGCCATTTCAGGAAATGTCCAATTTTGTGTCAAAATACCTATGCTAGAACAGTGCTATATATAAATCTAATATATATCTTATGTCGCGCTTTCGAGACATGAAAAACACAATTTTAATTTTGTCAATCGGCCCAGTAGAATGTGAGATATAGAACTGTCCCTTTTTTGTGCAGTGTACATGTGTGATATAAATTACATTTTCGTGACAATCGGTTATTTATGGTTGATTTAATGTGCAGAGCATTGGATTGCTGGAATTGTGTTACATTTTTAACATTGTTTCATATTCAGATTATGAAGAAGTAGAAGATGTGTAACTTTCGATTGTAAAAACATTTCTGGTGTTATTAAAAGTGCTTCTTGATGCTTCAGTGTTATGTAGTTTATGGGTGATGTTTTCAAACAAAGGAGGAAATATTTTTAAACTTTGCATACTCTGCAGCACAGATCTAAATGCAGTAAATATTGACTTCAAAGAAGCTTGTTTCAGGAAGATAAAATACTATATTTTACAAGCATATGAATATAAAAAAATTTTTTCCTCAAATAGATTAAAATGCATCAAAGGCTAGTGAATTTTGCTGTTTTTTAAATAGACTTAAATCTTGGATTTCCTTGCATATAGAAAAAAAAAATTGTAATTGCTTTTCATTCTCTGAATATAAAATGATTAACAGAACCTCTTTTCATCTTGCTTGTTAACTTATTGCAGGTTAACTAATTTTCATTCTGTAACAGCTCGGGGCAGTTCAACAAACATTTAAAAAAAAATTAGATGTATTGCATCATCTGGAAAGTCACGCGTTATTTCAAACTGGTGTGCATTTCCTTCTCATGATTTCTCAACATGGAATGACCTTTATCAAAGCGGACATTTAAATATGGTCTTTTGCATAATTTTAGCATATTTTAAGGCATAATTGTTTCAGTGCTGTGCTAAGAATGCAGAATTGAAAAGTTCATTTTCATCATAATAAGGTTTTTTTATTTTCTAACAGGCGATATTGCTGGTTAGACTGCTCATAAAATATGTGCTATACAGGAACAGAGTGCTGTTTCTGAGGGTACAGTCCAGAGGTAGTTTCAGAAGCATGGAAGTTCTGTTCTCAAAGGTGATGCCCTCTTTTGGTGCCCATCCTCTGTATACAGGGACTCAAGTCCAAAAAATGAGTAGGCCAGGAATTCAGGAAACTTCTCATAATTACCCAATCATCTCTAAGGCAATTTCTTCACTTGTCGGCCAGTATTGTGTGTTGTTCTGTTTTGAAGACAGTACTTTCTAGAGATTTTTCTTGTGATGTTCGAATGATTAGCTGCGTCAAAAGCTTGCAGTGACAGGCACCCATGATGATGCACCTTTTAGAACCTTTGGGCATACTTTCTTCAAAAACAACATCAAGAATGAAGTCAGCAGTAAGACCACACTATACGGTCATTTATTCAGAGTGCAAAGCTGTTCTTGCACAGAATTGGTACTTGTAGTACCCTATATGCAACAGTTCAAAGTATTCAATGTTTTGTGTTTGGCAGAATACGCCATGTCTGACTACAGTGTTCTAAGGCCATACATTGTCAACGAAATTTCTCGTCGAAAAGAGGAAAGGAAAATCAGTGGGATAATGCAAGTCTTAAGGGTGCAGCATGGTACCATCTTTGCCTTTAAAGATATGACCCCAGCTCCTTTTTTCTTTTGCTCTATGCCAGATGTATTTTAGAGCTTATTTGACTCTTCAACCTAATACAGTAGAATTCCAGAAATCCACAAAGCTTGGGACCAGAGGGTGTGTGGATTTCAGGACAGAGATAAAGCATAATATTCGGACTAAAAGTGCAAAATGAATAAGACATATTAGATACATTTAGTTAAATTATTATATAAATTATTGCAATAATTTATTATATGCATTAAATTATTATTACATATATAAATTGATTATATTATTCATTGTATTATGTATACAGCATCGAGGTTTGCCGATTTCACCTCATGCAAAGATTTCCGGTTTCGGATTCTGGTGTTAGAATCACTGTTCTGTAAAATTTCAACAGCTTTTCTTTATTTTTCCGTATATCATACACAATCCTGTTGCAATTTCATACTATTCTGCTATAAATCGAGGAGTAGCACCTGCTTCCATCATTTGCAGAATTTGCACTTTTTGCGTTACCCTCAATGCAACGTGTTTATGTTTTTCAACGTTTCAAGCAGTAAAATCATGAGTGCATTTCTTATCTGTCATTGTATTAAAAAGGGCTGAAATTTAAAATAGTCTTAATTTATCCACAAAATATCCGGATTAAAAACAGGCGGCATTAAACAATCTCATGAAATGAAATAACAAAGCTTAGAAAATACACCAACAGGGTGTGAATCGTGAACTTGAACAAAGAGTTGAGTGAATCGTCTTCTTTTTTACCTCGATGCAGATTAGAGAGGAACAAAGCTTATCTTATTTATTTTATCTTATTTTTTTAACTTTTTTATGTCAGTAATTTGGTATTTCCGTTTTGACTCATTGTTATTCGGTAATTATGACATCGTTATTAAGTATTCTTTCTTCAGGTCGGCGGATTTTCAGTATTTGATTGTACTTCTGATGATGGTATCCTTAGACATGAACTTTGAAAATGTTATCTCGTCAGACAACAAATTTGCTATTCAGCTGTCATTTTACAGAGCCATCCTGATTCTTAAAAAATACCAAACACAGTGTAAACTTATATTCTATCATACGGTTGAATATGTAGCAAAAAATGGCAATTTCGCTGACCCAAAAAGTGAGTTTAAAAGTCAAATATAAATGGGAATATTGCGAATGATTACTGGATGTTTTGGGTAGTCGTATACGAGAAGTACATGAAGGTAAGAGCAGAACTTTAAGATCAAGAGGTTCTCTGTTATTGATTGTTTTATTGTTTTTACTATATTTTGGTTACATATTTTTGTCCAGTGAATATTGTATTCTCATTAGTAGGTGAATTTTTCCTCTGTATAAAACATTATTGCTAAAAATAAAATAGTGTTCTTAGCAGTCCTTACAAGTGCTTTAAGTCCTTATATTTGAAAATAAAATATAAAGGCCCTTATAGGTGCGTACTTTTTCTTTAAAGCCCTTATTTTTTTGTTTTTAGTGCTTACTTTTTGCTTTTAGTGCTTTCTTTTTAATGAGTATGCATTTTTTTCCCTATACGAAAGACAAAACTAAATAAACAATTTTTCTTCCTTATATGGAATGTCAGATGGTGAATCATACTCTCAGAAATAGATTTTCCCCCTTTATCTGCATGAACATAACCTTTGGTGAACACGAGAGTACAGACGGGTGCACGTCATTCTATTGGTCAAAGAGTTGTGAAAGCGGTAGAAAATTCCGGTACATTCAGTATTCTTTTCCTCCCACCCAAATACTACACACGTTTGAATTTCTTGCAAGATTTTAATAATTTGCATTCTTGTTTCACGTGGTCAGTTCATATTCACATTTATTATGAGCATATGTATGAATATTTATATTAATATATTTGCATTAACTGATGAAGTATAGATAAACTTCCAAAAATGTGCAAATGTGTTTTAACAGAGATTAGCTTACTAAGGAATAATATTCTTAATGGCTTAAATAAAAGGAAAGTGATCTAATAGTCAAAATAATTTCATTTTTTTTGCCAATACATTATACAGTTGAGAGTTTCTCCTCTTTCTCTGCAAAATCTTGGATATTGAAACCATTATAGTTCGCTGCAAAACAAGCAACGGACTTTATTTTTGGTCACTTTCCAATCTGGTTTGAATAGGACTAAAAGTTTTGCGGTCTACTAACCCAAGCAAAAAATGATTCTATTGCAGAAATTTAACACAGTCTGCTCAAAATTAGAATCAAAAACACTCCAGATAAGTAAGTCTGTTTCTTTTCCTTTATTTAGTTCTTTATTCAAATACCGGCAGCTGTTGATTCCGATTGCATAATATCACGCATGGAAGAATTACGATGCACATATTGCGCAACAATGTTTGTGATATTTTGCAGAAATAATTAATTTTGATGCTCATTCTGAGATTTGTTTATGAACACTTAAAAGAGTTTTACTGTGCTTGCTAAGCAGAATATTTTTCAGTTGCGTTGGTCTATTTTTATATGAACCACCTATGGAAATGTCAAAAGGAAAATCAAAGGACGTCTACAATCTACCCCCCCCCCCACACACCCCTCTCCTCATTTTCCAGTTACGTTTGACTATCCGGAATATTCAGCAATTTCCGAGTATGTGGGTTAGTTAAGCTTTTATTGTTAAAGGATGACTGCATGAAGCAATTTCCCATCTTCTGATTTCAGAAATGTTCCTCTTTTTTTTTACTTAAATTACTTTGCTTGCAATATCTGTTAAGGGAAAACTGTTATACAAGGAAAATTTAGAAAATGTTCAGTATTTTGATTTAAGTTAAATTATTAAATATTAATATGAGTGAAAAAATAAATTGTATTTATTATTAGGTGCCAAGCTAATACAATAAATATGGCTTATTATTTATTTTCTGTATTTTGAACTGAAATTGCATCAATAAATCTTGTAATATAGTTTAGTTCTGCATAGTTTTTTTTTTCCCCTTCTCAATGTAAACTAGTTCTGTAAATTGAACTGTTATTTAAAATTAAAAAAAAAAGGTAATTGTTTTCCATGGTTGAGGTAATGTTCATCATCTCTTAATAAATATTGCATTTCTCATATTTTAAATTACAAGTCTAATTTTTCTTTTAAGGTTATGCAGTTGTGTGTAATAAAATTAAACAAGTGCTTATTTATTTCATAAAATGTGCTTGAAAAGTACTTTTAGGTGCTTAGTTTTTTAACTAAAATGTGGCTGCGAACCCTGTAAAAAGTTTTTTATACAAATTGTATGAAAAGAATTCAAGTAGTTGATGCTGAGGCATTTCTTTTGCATTGTCTGCATTTGAAACAAAATTTTGATTTAAAACATAAATCTACTGTGATTACTTTGTGCATTCATGAATAATGTTTTTAACAGTAAAATACACTGCTCGACATTGAAAATGCAACACCAAGAAGGAGTGGTCAGAGAGTGATGAACTTTGGAAAAAAGACAGAGACAGCAAGCAGCAATGAGTGATCTTTATTTCAAAATGAGTCAGAATACAGAGCGAGAACGGCGTCGGCTCAGTAGGATGTAGGACCATCACGGACAGCGATGCACGAAGAAACACATCTAGGCATAAAAGTCAATCAGAGTGTGGATGGTGTCCTGAGGGATATCTCTCCATTCCCTTTTAACCATTTGCCACAGTTCGTCTTCTGAACGAGGCAGGGGCAGAGTCTGCAAACGGCGTCCAATCTCATCCCACACGTGTTTGATTGGTGACAGGTCAGGAGAATACGGTGGCCAGGGCAGCATCTGTATACCTTGCAGATCATGTTGGCAGATGCGAGCACTGTGTGGTCGGGCATTATCCTGCTGAAAAATTGCATTAGGCAGCCCCTGAAGGTAGGGAATTGCCACCTGCTGCAGTACATTATTCAAGTATCGTTGGATCATCATAGTTGCCTGAATTGAACTAGAGGTGACCTGGAATCGTACACAATAGCGCCTCAAACCATTATGTCACGTTCTTGTGCAGTGGGGCATTCCACAGTTACTGCCGGATTAGATCTATCTCCACGTCGACGCCACACACATATACGACGACTGTCACTGGACAAACAGAAGCGTGACTCATCTGAGAACATGACGTTTCGCCATTCTGTCATCTACATCGCTCCAGTCTGGCACCATTCCAAACGTTGGCATCTATGCTGTGGGGTCAATGGCAGTCTTCTTAATGGACGCCGTGAGTGCAGGCCACATTCAACCAATCGACGGGAAATGGTTCTGGTCGACACGGAACCATCCAGGGTATCTTGCACATGCTGCAGAATCACGGTACAAGTGACTTTGGGACCGCCACAGCTTGTCTGCGGATGGGTCGATCAACGCGTGCTGACGTCGCTCTGGCTGCACCTGCACCCCTCCTTCTTCCCACATTTCCTTGTTCCAACCATGTTCGCCATAGCGGATCCACCGTGCTCACATCCATGTAGGTATCAGCTGTGATTTGACGTAAGGACCAAACCCCCTTCTCAGTCCGATCACCCCTCATAAAATCGTCTTATCTGCTGGAAGTGCCTTCATTGATGGCGGCCCGGCATTCTCTCCTATAACACGTATCCTCTGGGACAAAAACCAACTTTCTTCGATAATTCGTCTGGCAGAAATAACGACATGAATATTGCCCATTCTGCACATTCCTTCCCTTATATCTTACTTCACGTGCGTCAGAGAGCTGCGCATTTTACATCCTTCGCATAACTCAGTGACAAGCGTCTACTCTAAAATTTGCATAAATTTCTGACCACTTTTTCTTGGTGTTGCATTTTCAATGTTGAGCAGTGTATTAGTATAATGTTTTGCTGGAAATATTATGCAAGTAAAACTTAATATTTAGTTAATTTGTGAAGTGAATTATGCATTACTCACTGCATAAATTTGCTTCAAATAGAATGTTGAATACATCTGAACCTCCATAGTAAAAACTAGTCATGCAAATTTATGAATGCTGGTTATTCTTGTTATTATGCTGATTATACTGATTCTTGCTGCTTTAACCTCACCAATAATCGTTATTCAGCGTGTTATTTTAACTCAAGTATAAATAAGTTGGATAAGTTTGAAATTTTATTTATATCTGTTTTTAGAGTGTATAAAGATCACCAAAAGCGTTGTCAGTGTTCTACCAGCCCACCATCTTCAAGTTATGCTCGTCAGTTAAATCCGTACAATTGGAATGTTGATTTTGCACCTCCACCTGAAGATATATTTTGGTACCTTTTTCAATAATTAATGCAACATTTATAGTTTGTAATTTGGTTATACTACATATTGTTTTTAGACAGCTGCAGTGCTAATTATTTTCCTCTTATTTTAGGGAAAATCTGAGTGTCAGTAAAAGTCTTTGGTATAGCAGAGCTTTTACTACTAATTTTGCTTTGTTTATTTTATTCTTCTTCTTAACAACACCTACAATTGTATTAAGTTACTTAGACGTCCTCTACACTCCTGCTGTGAAGAAAATTGTTAGAGAGGTTCGTAATAGAATTTTTACCGCATGTTGTATACAATTTTTTTGTTACGAATTTAATGCATGTGTGTGTGTATATATATACGCAAAACAAAATCTTATATACAAATATGTATATGTGCCTGTCGGATAAATTGGCAGAAATGTTTAATCTATAACTTCTGTTTAGTTTTATTTAGAATTTTCTGCTTGAGTTGAAATATATTTAGTATTTTCAGAAAGAGATTTTATGATTTTCTTTGTAATGTGCATGGAAATTTAATTGCTGTGTTAATATAAATAAACCTTCATAGCTTGAGCTCACTTTTTGTTGTTTTAGTGTATAATATTAAATTGTATCTGTTTAATATTTATGGTATATTTTAGACACCTGTGCTTAAAGATTTCTTCTCAACCCTGATGTTATTGCTGTTTTCATCTTTATTGCCTGTCATTGTTTCATACTCTGATAGATTCATGCCACATTGGACAAGGTATTCTTTTCACATGCATATTGCTTTGATTTGGTATATTAATTATATATCAATAGTTGTTAACATTAATTTTTATTTTAGGTCATCTCGTAATCATTCAAAAATGTTAAGAACTTTCATTTTCTTACTTTTTATGGTTGTCATCTTACCCCTGCTTCAGTTGACCAGGTATGAAAAGTAAATCTTTTTTTTATAAAAATTACCTAAATGTTATAAATTCTAATTAATGTAATGAAATTTAATGTTTTGCCATGTCCAGTAGTAAAAGTTAATGATTCTTGAATTATATTTTTATATCCTATTTGAAGTGAAATTCATGTGAAAATTTGATGGTATTCTTAAATGAATTTATTTTTTAAAGTTCTTTTCTGAATTATAGTCACATGGAAACCACATTAATTTAGTTTATGACTGCTTTGGTAATCTATTTAAATATATTCAATGAAACAAAATATATTCAATGAAACAATGTTGAAATATAGCATGTAGGAATAATGAAGAGGTGGTTAGAAACAGCATTTATTTTTAATGTGTCTCTTCAGACACATAAATTTGAATTTACTTTAAACCATTTTCTTTCAACTTGTCAAGCAGTCAGTTAAGTGATTATATGCTTTTTCACTGGAAAAGTAATATGTAGTTTAGTAATGGTACAAGGTGCACTCATAAAGTACTTATTAATGGACCAATTGATAAAATAAAAAGTGAAAGAATAAGTGTATGTTTATGGCATTTGAGCAGTTGTTAAAGCCAGTTTAAACTGGCTATTTTGTTGTCTGCATATCTCAATGCCAGAGCCATTTTCATATATTGAGAAGACATTGTATAAAAAAATTTGCTTTGAAATGGAATAACATTATAGCATTCAGTATTGTTACAAATTTGGTAAATCTCCTACCAAAATAGTACAGACAATTTTAACAGTATATGATGGTGCATCATTTTTATGAATACAAGTGTTTAAATGGTATAACTGCTGTAAATGTGGGCATAAAAGCATTGAAGATGAGCTAAAGATAGGGTGCCCTTTTCAACTCTAAAGAGTGAGGGAAATGTGGAGAATATTCGTTTTTTAGTAAAAGCTGATAGACATGTAACATCTCTGTAACTTTTAGACATGCTTGGAATAAGTAAAGAAAGTTGTAAGTTAATTTCAGTTGAAAATCTGAAAATGAGGCATGCTTGTGCTAGATTTGTGCCTCAGATTTTGACAGAACAGTAGAATGAAGAACAGTAAAATAGCTTGTTGTGAAGATTTGCCAGCTACTGTGAGACATGACAACAAGTTCTTAAAGTATATCACAGCAGGAAATGACACCTAGTGCCTACAATATGACCCAGAAACAAAAAGTTCACATTGGAAAGGACAGTCTCCCCCCCCCCCAAAGCGCAAGTGTTGAACTCAGACTAAAGTTATGAAGAAAGCATTTTTTGTTTACAGAGGTCTTAATCACCATGAATATATCCCTGAAAATCAATCAATCGGTATTTTTACAAAGGAGATTTTTACGAAATGCTTTTTTGAATAAGAAATGGTATTAAGGAGTTAGGAAGGAACTTTTAGATTCTGTTCAATGGTTTCTGTCATACAGCAATGCTAGGCCCCTAGAGTATTGTTTGTATTGAATTTGATTTAAATCATGTCAAAGGAGTACATCGAGATGAAATACTACATTTAGTAAGGAATTATAAGCCAAATAAAATAAAAATATCCGCCCTGAAGATAAGGATAGTGCTGACAGATCAACTTCCAATTCATTGTGCGCCGCGGCGTTCCCCCCCTCCCCCGCCACAGAGCAGCGTGAAATTGATAAACAGATTTCGGAATGGTTAGAAAAACAAAGGATATGCCTTTATCCATTTTTTGCAGCAATTCCACTTTTTGTTTAATGGACTTCGAAACATACTTTCGCTTTGTCGATCCTTTACATATTAGTAAATATATATCAGAAATTCTATTTGACATAATCGAAAGTCCAAGCTTACTTTTATAAAATTGCTTAAAAGTCTGCAGAAAATAATAAGCCGGATCCAATTCGAAGATTAAAGAACAACGCAATCTGCAACATTAACTGAATTAGATAATTTTAGCTTAGCTTATACCATCCGTTATACATTAAACGTGCATTCGTAAACGCATATTCACAGTCGTAAAGGTCTTACGCGCATGCGTAAACGCCTATGCGTGTGCGTCAATGCGACGCATGGGCAGAAAGTTTGTAGCTTTGAGGTGCGGATTATAGATCATTCCGGATTATGGGTGTCCGAATTAATGACTTTTGACTGTATTGTGAACTCCTTGAATTTATTTCCTTGCTTCTTCCTCTGTTGTTGTGTTCTACAACAAAAAAATTGGAATTTTTTTGTTTACTAAGCTTTTATTTCAAGCAGTAAAATAATTATATCTGTGGTCAGCACAATCGTCATCAAATTTAATTAACTTATGCCAGTGTATGTCAAATGTATAGATATTATGTGAGAAAAATTGGATGGGTGATCAACCACTCATGCAGTGCTAACTGAACCTCATTTGTTCCATTCAGAAGTATTGCTACCTCAAATATTGAGTGATGATGTCAGAAATGCTTAATCATCAGCCTTATGCTAAGGAGAAGCTCTAACAGTATCAACATATTATTTGTTTTTTGTGTTTATTGTTCACACACAACTTGCACACATTTCACAGTTCCTTATCATGAATGGTATGGTGTGTTGATCTAGCATTAATGACCAATAGTTATACATTTTCTTGTTTGTGATACACCAGTTTTCCCCTATTACATTTTTCTCAGTTACAGTGTTGTCGCCAATGATTGCTAAACATGCACATGGAGAATCCTCCGCATTGATGCAGATCTTTTTCTTTGGTGACTTGTCATCCTATGATGGGTCCTGGCCTTCTTTGAAATTTCATTCAGGGTTGTTTTATTCTTGATGTTAGTCTTCCAGTGGATGACTTAGTGTTGCAGGTCTTCATCATCTCAATCCATTCTTATGTAAAACTCACACATATGCTGCCATATGGAATTCTCCTCTGACAATGAATTTATAAGTTTCTTTCCTTTGCAAAGTAAAAATCAGACAGTGTTTCATTTTTTATTTCTTGGTGTGCTATTGCATGGTACTGCCTTCTTTTTAAGATGTTCCTATGCATTCTGTAGGCATTTAACACCATCTAGTAGTAACTCATGGTCTGTGCCCTGCATAGCTGTCACAAAAGCGATTTTGACCATACAGGCAGTTTTTCTGGTTTCTATGTATGACCTAATAACTCATATGGCTGTTAAAAGTGCCATTCTCTTATTTGCTCAGACCTTTTGTGCACGCATAATCACTGTTGACATATTTCAAGCAGTTAAAATAATTGTCTAGATAGCAGCTATGGAAAACCAGTTAGCAAGGAATTTTATTGTAATGTTTCTTTTCACAAAAAAGTGTGTATACTAATTGCCATCCCCTGCTGTTCTCTGATGTTTCATCTTTATGCATTTTGTGCATGGAAAACAAGTATTTAAAGTTTTGTCAGTTTTTCAGAATTAAAAAATGCTTACAAAATATAACTTTTCATTTTCCTCATGTTAAAAATTGTTGGATGTTTAAAGTATTTAAATTTTCTTTCCTTTGAAGTTTTGATGAGAAGTATTATTGTCATATAATCTTTAAATGATTCATTATATGGTAATCTTTTTTAAATAGTGCCTAATAATCTTGATTGCATATCACATGGGCTTACCAAGGACAAGCAGATAGTCAAGCAGATAGTTGGACAAGCAGATAGTCACTGAAGACTTACTTTTTTAAGTTCGTTATTTTGAGTCAAGTAGATTGAGGTTTCTTTATGATTTATGAGTTCCTATCAAATAAACTTGATGAATTATACAGAGTATCCAAATTATAGATTGAATTTCTACTCTGCTTTTAAGTAGCATGCATGTAACATACCACATTATGGCACACATTTGTGTGGTTTTACTTAGGAGTTGTTGTAAGTAGTCGTACTCTGCCCGTGGGCACAAATCAGTTCTTTCTAATGTATTTTGGAACATATTCTGAATTGGATGCTGAGTTAATGTTTGCAATTGCAGTTATGTTAATACTAAGTTCATTATGTCTTGAGGATTATTAAAAAGCACTGAATCCTTAAGTGCTTCCTGTGAGAATTTGTATGATGACAGCTCAAAGAATGAAGGTGGCGACTGTTCTTTACTCATGATATTTGATTTGGGGAAGAGCTGCAAAATTCTGTTCAAGGCATCTGCAGTATAAGCTGTTGCTCCATCTTCTTGCAAGTGATCACATAACAACTGTTCTTTAGTCATGTGATATCCATACTGAACATGCAGCCTGGAAAATTTATGAGAATTTCACAGTCTGAAATCGATGTTATTTATGTTCTTGCAAACAAAAATCATTTCTGCAGAAAACTACATAATAAGATGCAATTATTTAGTTGCCTTATCCAAAGAATTTCAGCATCGATTTTAAAATTTCAGAAATACTTTACAAAATCTGAAATCCAGCCTTTGTTGATTTTGGATTTTGAAATTTTCCAGATTTTAGATCATCAGTTTAAATCTGATAAGATGGATGACATACAGAAATTATAAAATTAAAAATGCAAAATGCTTGTTTTTGAAATAATGAAGAATGTTTTTGTTTCGATGGAGTCAAAATTTGAAAAAAAAATGCCTAATATTTGTTTGCTTTATTAAACATTTCTTTCAATAAGTTGTCTAAATTGTTTTGTTTTTTGTGATAATACTTTTTCTTTAATTTTATAGATCTACATAATTTCTTGTTCAGTTGTTACAATATTCCATTGTTCAAATAATGTAATTGCCTATAATTGCTGTGTCAAGAATTCCCATTAAATTGCCAGTTCAAATTTTTTCATTCTCAGCAGTCTTTCTTTCATTTTCTTTGCTATTGATAGTGATATTTCCTGAATTTAGTATCATACTGCAGATTTCACCACCCATTAGTTGATTGATTATTGAGGCATTGGCATTGCTGTGGAATAGTTCTATTATATCATCTTCATTTATTAGCATTTCTTTAAAAGTTCCATTTACTTGTATATTTCACTCTTTTCTTTTTTGCCCAATATTTGAAAACCTTCAAATTTGCAGGCATTGTCGAAAACCTTAGTTTATATCTGCTAGTTAAGCATTGTGAGCTTCATGATTTATAAGAAATTTATATGCATTGTTGGCGATGCTTCATGCGACTGATGACTAAAGACATGTTGCTCAGCTAAATCTTGTCTTATTTCTATCATGCACTGAGAAAGTTAAGCCTGAATTATATTAATTTAGTAGCATATTATACTTATATATGTTTCCTGCGTATACTTAAGCCTTATATGGGTCTCAAATAAATAAATTCCCATATACACTTTAAGCTTATCAGAACAACAAGTAACTTTTCATAATCTAAACAGCAATAAATGTAATCTTTTGGCCTATGAATATCATTTACAAAATCTATATTTTGTATATTTTGTACATATGGAAAGAAATTTCTTTTAAATTTCTAATCACCAGTACACTCAGCACTCTGTAGTGCAATTGCTGAAGTCTGTTATTGCTGCCAAGTATAATGTCAATGTGAAAGGTTACTGTGCTGTTTAATATTGTTAATAATGTTTAAAAAATCTTTTAGACAATGAATGAGTCATTTCTCAAGCTGCTGTGAGTTTATAGTCATATGTTGATGAAAGCAATAAATGATTTGCCAAGTTGCCATCGTGTTTATGTTATTCAGTAGGTATAGAATCGGGGATGAACTTAAGTAGAATATTTTTGGTTCAAGCTGTATGCTAAACAGAAAAGCAGCTGTGAAACCAAATTATTGTTCATACAAATTTATGCTAGTAAATGATTGTGTTTCTTCAATGTAGAATATTTTTATTAGTGCTGAAGTGAAGATAAGAATCAGGACTGTTCACATGCTTTACAATGAAACAACGTCTACCACACATGCCTGAAACATGAACTATATGCTAAAGCAAAATGCTATTCTTGGAATCTAATTCCTTCTGTCTTTTTAGGGAAAAATTCTGAAAAAAAAAAAATTCTGTGGGGTGATGAATTTGAAATTTATATAATCTCATAATAATTGACACATGCTGCTTTCTGAGGAGACTGCAGCATGCAATTATAAATGTCATCAATGTTTTCTATAATATGAACATGCTTTGCATACTAACTTGTTGCAGTGTTTCAGGAAACTGTCTGATGCAACTTTTTAATAAGCTTGTATATTTGCAGCTCTTTTCAACTGTGTAAGCCACAATGCAATAAACACATTAATTTTGGATATATGAGCCACTGTTTTTCATTTCTTTCCCAGACACTCTCTACGTTTATGTGGTCTTTTATTGTGAAAGCCATTATTCAGGAAAATATTAGGAATTCTGTGTGTGTTCTAAATTTATTAATTTTTTTTAGAGAGAGTTCTATTATTACACACATTTATTTAAAAATATGCAACCAAACTCTGCTAAAGCAAATCTAATTTATATCAAACCCAGGGTATAATGAAAAAAGTGTTTTGGTCTCATCGGATTTCTTGTGTTCTTTGTGTTATTTTATATGACTGTAATAAACCTGCAAAGGTATGAAAATTGTATATAACAAACTTTATTGATATGTTTGACTGAAATTGGTTCATGTTTTTGAAAATATTTTCCAGAATTTTTGCAGAATTCAAGAAAAATTACTAATCCTTAAAATGATCCATATGTAGGATGTTAGGATCCATATTCTATCATTTAAGGATAGTGAAAAGCACCTTTAACATTACTGCTCTTTTTATCTTCACCCTTACCTTTCTATGTGTTCTAAACAAAGGCTAAGATAAGTGTGTCGCCTAGTTCTTGAAGAACAGAGCACATAAGTGTACTTTAAGACACCAAAATGCTGTCCCTGACCATGGAGTCAAAAAATTTGAATAGGTTCTTTGATTCTATTAAAGTTCTTTAAATAAGTTACCAGAAGGAGTTCTGTTTATAGTTGAAGTGTTGAAATTTCAGCCAAAGTAGTGTATAGATTCTTACCACCTTGGGGCTGTACATATGGTTCATTGTTTAAGGTTGTGTAATTTTATAGCTTTATCGGTGTATTTAGCTGCAGCATTTGAAAAACTGTCCAAGTTTTAGCTTCTGAATTGGGGGGGTGCATTTTTGGAGGATTTAAGAGAGTCTTCGTAAAAGATGTTGCACTTTTACTTATCAGCCAATTCATATCTTGAAGAAAATGAGTGTCTCCTGATTAGATAGGTTTGATTAGTGGTGAAATTCTTCTTTACCACCTCTCCTTGAAGGGAAAAAACTTCATGGATTCTTTGTCATATTCACTTTACATATCAAAAGTTCATGCATATAAAATATAAAAATAACTGTAAATATAAAAAGTTCTATGTTGAATATAAAATGAGAATTTTTTTGAAAAAATATGGAATGAATATAACCAAATCAATAACTACTGGGAATACAGTTGGTACTGTGTGGAGAAATTGAGACTTAATTATTTCTGCTCATAGAAAAGACTTAGAAAAAGAGAAATACTGGAAATTAACCTTTTAATAGTCATCAGTGAGCTCACCTTGTACTCCTTGTCATCTTGTGCTCACTCTTGTACCACAGTGGGCGCAACAAACAGAGCTTGCATTACAGGTTCATGACTGACAGATATGGCGTGTACTTGAGGAGAAAGAATTGTTTAATCTTGCAACTGCCAAAGCATTAAGCCGTTCTGCAAGAGAGTTACAAACTAAAAATCTGACCGCCGAAGATGCACTGGCAGAAAATTGTTGAAAGTGCAGACTTCTGTTGTCTGCACTGTGTCATAGGTGTGTCAGTTAGACTGGCAGCAAGTATCCTAGGCTTCTGGTGACTGTAAAATCTCAAAACCAAAATGCATAAAAAATGTCAAAATTTTTCCTGTGTACTAAAAAGCTAGTTGCAAGCTGGATGACATCAAAACTGAAGAAAGTACGTTTAATCCTTTCGAGACTAACAGGACTATACGTCCCAAAGCAGATTTCATTTTTAGTTTTGAAAGAGTTAAGTGACATAAAAATTTTTTGCAAGTCGAGCTCTTGATTGGTAACATTAGTACACAGAGAGTTGTTGAAAAGAATAGAATATATATGAAAAATATTTTTCTTGTCCCCAAATACAACTTTGGTAATGCAACCTATAGACCAAGGAATGATCAGAAGCTTGAATATCATTACCGCAAGCAACTCATTCCAAGCATTTTGGAGAACTATGTCATTCAAATAGATCATAAGTTTCACTTCTGCAATGCTAGCTTTAGAAAAGAAATAGAGACGTGTTCCAAAATTAGGCATCTGAAATTTTTTGATATGTTAGTCTGTGAAAGGGTATTGAAGAAGATAATGATAAAAATTATTTGCACATCGCTAAATTGCTTATAGATGTGAAGGATATAGTTCGGTGAATATTCTTAGAAGACATGATTCACTTCTGTAAAACACAACTTTATTAACAGAAGTATTTATTAAAACAGTAAACTTTTACACAAATACTCAAACATTCCTTGCACTCTAGATAAGTTCAGTGTGAGTGAGTTTGCTGGTCATGCCTGAAGTTAGTAAAAAATCAACATGATGTTATCTGGTGGTGATTGCAGCTGAACAAAACCCAGTGACAAACGACACAAAAGGGGTTGATTGCAAAATCCCAGTTTAAGATTTACACATTTGAATAAAAGTCATATTTTAAAACATGCATATAAAAAACAAAAAATACAAAATACAGTACAAAGTCCATAATCCGAACTCGTCGGGACTTCGGCGATTCCAGATTAAGGGTTTTTCCGGATTATAGATCATCAATTTAAATCTGGTAAGATGGCATGCAGAAATTATACAATTAAAAATATGAAACCATAATTTATGAAATAAAGAGCAATTATGATCTAAAGGGTATCAAAATTTACAAAAAAAAAAAAAAAAAGCTTAATATTTATTTGTTTACTTTATTATACATTTCTTTCAATGTAAGTTATAAGTTGCTTCGTTTTTTTGCTAAACGTGCATGCATAAATGCATTACACACATGCGTAAAGCATACAAAAGAAAGTTTGTGGCTTTGAGGTCCGGATTATAGATTGTTCCGGATAATGAACATCCAGATTACAGACTTTGTACTGTATATGGATAGTGATATATGAGTAATAATATACTTGAATTTTAATTGAAATATATATCAATACAATGCATATCATAATTAAATAAAAATAATGAAAAGTTAATAAAATAAGAATTTTAAGCAACTCCTAAACGTATGCAAAAGAAATTAATCTAAGTATTCATATACATTCACTTTTGCAGCAGACCAACAAGAGAAAAAGCATTCAATTACATTACAGCGATAAGTTTTTTGGGAAAATGAAAACAACGTCCACTGCAAGTAATTACTTGTTTTATAGCAATGTTTGAGGATCTTCACAGACCTTTTTTGTGTGAAATTCAAGAAATTAAGGTGTATCTATACGTTCCAACAACATATATGCTGTTTTTAAGCAATTAATTGAAACTGTAATGTTTTTGTTATTTACCTCAATAATAAAATTTTTGTCCATTCATTTAATAACTGCATGAGGTGCAGTGTAAGGTGGAGTTAGAGGAGGTTTAACAGAATTGCGTTGACTTTAGGGTACCCCTTGTATTATCATGAAATTGTTTCATTTATCTCCAAGTTGTTTCATTTATTACCAAGTTGTTGTCTCATTTATGACAACCTGAGTAGTTGAATACTATGGAAACCCTATAATGACGTAATTGGTTGCGGTGAATTTGAATCATGGGAAAAAATTTGTAAAGTGTGTGTCGGATTTTGGGTAAGGACTTGTGTGTGTTGGATAAGTACATTGTTATTTTGTGGTTCACATGGTAAATTTGCTGAATGTGGTAAGATTAATTTGAAGTTTCTGTAGGATCTGGAATGAAAGAAAAAAAAAAGCATTAATTTACTGGTGTGTAAATCAAGGTTTACTTAGTAGCCATTATTAAGTGTCCTGTTTGGAGGAAGGAAATGCGTATGGATGAACATCGGATATTTTCAAACAGAGGATATTTTTTACTCTTACTTTTGTGAATTTATGTGGTGAAACGAGTATACAGATTCTACTTCAGATAATTTTAGGAAGTATTTGGATGCTGTTAAGGAATTTTGTTTGACTGAAGACATGTAAATTCGTAAATAAGGTAAGTGGATATTTCCTTCATGTAGTGTTAAGATGAATTTCCTTTTTTATGTTATTTCATTGTTTGATTTAAAATGTAGTTTATTCGGATTATATATTTTTGTTGGCTGCTTCTTTGATTTTTTAAGTGAATATAGTTTGATGCTTACATGGACAAAGGGAGTGCGCAATGCCATTTTTGTACAATTTTGGGATTTTTTTTTTAAAGTCGATGTGTACATGGATATCGAGTTTGTGCAATTCTTTGTTTTGTTATTTTGGCTTTGTGTAGTGGTGATTTTTGGCAAAAAAAATCGCTATGCAAGCCAAACTAGTCAAAGAATTGCACAAACTTGATATCCATGTACCGCCAAATTTCGCCAAGGGGTACCCTAAAATATACTTTTACCCAGAATCAGTATGTAGAACTACGTGAGAACAGATTTGAAGTGCTGGGTGTGCATAATTTGATGGTTGAACATGCTTAGAGATTGGAATCAGTCTAACTGAATGCATGACTGATCGAATCTGTGAAATATAAGATTCAGGAAGAGGTTCGGAATCGATATCATTCAGAATATCTGAGGGTAATCTAAATGTGGTACTGTAAACAAGTTCAGTACAAGTAGCGTTTATATCTTTCTTAATGGCAGATCTGATACCCAGCAGAACAATGGGCAGAATTTCAGTCCATTTTGGATTGTTATGAGCCATTATTGCACTTTTAAGCTATCTATAAAATTTCTCAATCAGTGCATTGGACCGAGGATGATAAGCAGCTATTCGAATGTGGTGTGTATCCGAAACTTTCATTAAATCTTTAAACAAGTGAGATTCAAAATTTTGGCCTTGATCAGTTGTTATTGATACAGGGCAGCCAAATATAGCTATCCAGTTAAGCACTAACCCTTAACAAGTCGTCTGAGCTGACATGTCAGCAGTAGTTATAACTTCTGGCCATCTGATAAAACGATCAATAATTGTCATGCAATAACTGTTACCTTCAGACAGTGGAAGAGGACCTATGAAATCAATATGGGTATGTGCAAATCTTGCATCAGGCAAGGAAAATGTACCCAAAGGTGGTTTTGATTGTCTATGAATTTTAGAACATTGGCTAAACGTTAAAGTTTTTAGAACGTTTTTTTAGGCTTCGATTTCTGTTAAAGCAGTTTTTGGAAACACTGTGTGATCATCATAGAGACAATACCTTAACCACACGATTTGCAAACTTCATCCAACAGGGAATCCTATTTAGAATTGTTAGACACATTGACTGATACAGGTGAAGAAACTGTGCTTACCTGAGTGGGGATATGGACTCACAAGCCACATTCTCACACAAAGCTTTTCTCATCCTTTTGGAATTTGAGAAATGTGAACTTCGCATACATTCTGTCCACTGCTTTCATAGTTCATGCTTGAAAATTCTGTTGATGATGAGATCCAATGGCTATAAAATTTTTGTAAGCCCATCTGGTATCACTGAACATCAGTTTTTTTTTCACTTTGGATTTTACAATATTCACTAAATGGGATCTCATTGAATCCAGAGTGCTGAGTCACTGAGGTTGGAGGAAAGCACCTTTTTTGATAACTTCCTCTCAGTCACTTCTTCACACATCCATCCTTTTTCGTTGGTGCAAATAATAACCCCTTTCGAGAAGTTTCCTTTTGTAACTGTTTTTCTTTTGAAAATTATCAGTGTTTAACTTCTCTCCATTGGCAACACAACCTAAAACATAAGTAAAAGAAGTCTTCCTATTCAGGGTTGCTAACACAGAAATAGTTTTTGACTTGCTGAATGAAAAGTTCTTCTTAGAGTAAAATAAAAAAATATCAGGAACTTCATCCGTATTAACTACCTTTCCTCTATTCAAATTTTGTTCTTTAATTTTCTTAGATATATATTCCAAAAAAGATGTCTTTTTTTCAGTCAGTCCATGGGAAGCTTCTAACTGTTGTTTTAGTCCTGATGGATAATTTCTTTCGTTTCGTAAATCTGAAACACCTATTAGGGTCACCAACAAAATTTTTAATGCTCATTTGTCAAGCCATTATTTTTGTTTGAAGGCAGATTCTAACTCTTGATACTGATAATCCTTTTTCTCTGCTCTGTTGTCCATTTCTTTAAATTTTCTTCCAAAACAGGCCAGGCGATGATGCAAGTCCAACAAGATCTTTTATTCTTAAGCATTTTCTCTAATTCTTGTTCGGATTTCCACTGCCAAATGCGTTTCTTGCTAACTTGAAATTATCTAACTGCAATGCAATTTCCGCTTTCTTCACTGCCATTAAGCTTAAAAGCAGTTGTATAGCTTTCTTTTGAACCATAACTTTATCCCCAATGGCAGGCACTTGCCTCATTTCAGCATTGGCCACTCATAAGACCAGAAATGGTGGCCATTTTATTATGGAGGCAGCTAACAGTGACCACCATTGCTTCCTATGAAGGGACAAACCATTATGGCCATACCTTCTCAGGGACTCGAACCCAGGTCCTTAGGTACTGCAGTCGGCTCCCCTAACCACTGCATTCTCTGGGCGGGAGTCATAACAATAATAATTTTTAAAACAGTAATAATTTTAAAAATTCAACAAGCACAAATGTTAAGCACTGCACAAGTAAGCAATGTGCAAGCAACAAAGCAGTGGGACACATTAAGAACTTTGAAAAGTTCCTGGTGTCTGTTAAAAAAATTTTGTTGTTGGAAAATGCAGACAAAACCATGGAGTTCAGCAGAAAGTTCATGCATTATGTGTCTTACACCAAGTGCCACTTACTGTAGTTAGGTTAGTTTCCCATGAATTCGAATTTGCTGCGCTGCCTTAGCACAAGTTGAGCGTTCATATTAAGTTAAAATGTCACGGCATATTCTATATTAACTGTTTCACTGGTGCTTAACTTGCACTATAAACTAGAAGTTTTAAAGATATAGAAACAATAAAACTCTTTCACATACACCATTCTGGCAGGTATTCCCATCCTGTGTAGTGATGGCCTGTCTAGTTATAGCTTTCGTCCCATTATATGCAGGCCCATTGAAACCACGTCCTAAAAAAGCACTAGATGAGTGGAGGCCCTCTTGCGTGGGAGAATTTCGAATCCGCTGGATACATTCCCATCCGAGGACCAGATTGCTGAGACTAGCAGCTTTACCGAGGAAAACCACTTCCAATAAACATTGTCAGCAGATGAGTTGTTTAGAAAATTTTTCATGTATTCCCTTTATTTAAAATGTTAATCCTATCAATTATTTAAAAACTATAACTTTCTCATCACAATATAACAACTAGCAGTAAGTTGTCTGAGCTTTGGAAGGTTAAAATATGTAATTGTCAATAATAGTTTTTCATGTGTTAGTGATAGTTTTCATGCAAATAACTTGTGTCAAATAATAGCTTTTATGCTATCTAATGTTTTTTAATGCAATGTTTTTTAAATATATTTCCCGGGAGATTTTTTTTTCTTTGTTAAAATTATGCAACTGGAAAAATAAATAGTTTGATTAATTGAAATGAGTTGTTTTTGTTTTCAGCAACCTATACACTCTTGCTAACCAGGATTGTTTCCCCATGTTAAGTTTTTGGTTTTCTTTAATTTGCACGCAATGCAATGTTTTGTATTCATTTATTTGGATATCAAAATTATTACTTTTTAATGGTTTTATAGGGTTTCCAGAACACTAAACAAAAAAAATTGAGCTATGAATGTATTACTTTTCACTTAAAAAAAAATTGACATTGTACTTGATTTTGTATACATTGTAATGTCAGAGGTTTTTATAAATTGTTTAGCTCAAATTATGGTAACAGCTGTGTATGTTATCATAATTTAAGCTGCAGTAGCTACAATCTTTTATTTTGATAACATTTTCTGATATTGAAGTATTTTTGAAGTATATTTTGAAAGTATATTTTGATACTTATTGTAAGTTTTATCTTCGTAGTGTGAAGGCCTTGTTAGAATGGAGTATTAGGAGAGGTGAAACGTATCGATGGAAGTATGTGTGCTTGTAATATTTTCATTATTTTATATTTTAGTTAGGAAAAAAATATTTCTGTAACAGAATTCATTTCTATTTCAGATGTGTGTTTTTATCAGGGAATGGTGCTTTTTTTGTAAATTATGTAATTACAGCTAGTTTCATTGGTACTGCACTGGATCTCATTCGTTTTCCCGAGTTGTTTATGTATGTTTTCTATATATGTTTCTCCCGGTCACGTGCTGAGCAAGCTGGTTTACGCAAAGTAAGTATATTTCCTGAGATATTTATTAATGTGGTTTCGAATTAGGAATATTTTTAAATTGTTTTCTAGTATTTACTGAAATATTGCCATGATAATTTTTAATTCTGTAAAACTGTGTGGGGGAAAAAGAGTGGCAGCATTTGAAAAACAATGAGACACATTCTGTACTAAACAGTTATCTTCACAAGTGCTAGTTTGCAAAGGTTTTGGCACAAACTTTTTTTAAAGTTAAATTTGTGTTTTTAAATTTATCAAGTTTCAAATTTTACTCTTAAACTCTGAGATGTACAACTGTACTTAAAAAATAATTTTCTTGTGTTTTAATTGAAATTCAGAATAGTCTCTAAAGATAGGTAAATTTCATCTGAATAATGTTTCTTCCACATTGGTGAATTCTAACTTGCATTGGAATTGTTTTGGAGACAATCAAAACTGTTGTATCACAGTGCTAGGTAGTAGTATTGTCTGTGAACTGACATGCCTAACTCTTTTTGTGATTCAATTGCTGTGTAATATTTACGAGTTTAAATGTAAAATCAAGCAGCAGGAAAGAGCAAATGTTTTATTTTAATGTCTTAGTGTATGTCAGTAGCATTAAAGGTGTTTCTGCATGGGTGAACAATAAAAGTGGATTTTGTCCCTGGTGAATGATCTCACTAGTTTTACTAATCTGATTTGTTAGAAATTTGAAAGTTATTATTATAATGCTTTGTATGTGGGAATTTTTATTTTGAAATGATGATTTGATTGAATCAAACTACAGTAATATTCAACATGACATACATACAGAAAATGAATTATTGCTGTTTCTTTTTAGAAGAGATGTATGCTTTTTTATGATGATTTACTCTCAGTATTTATAATATTTTTGCGAAATGCCCAACAGCTGTGAGATAGCTTCCCTGCAAATTGGTGTTAGGGTTGCCAGGAAGTGGTAGGGAAATGAAGGATTGCCAATTACGACACGAAATTGCCCTTTTGGCAATATTTGGTTACAAAATTGCCTATATGCCGTGGGCAGAGCGAGAACATTCTAGAATGCATTCTTAGCAGTTTCTAAGGAATATTCTCGAAGGTAGGTTAAAGCTATATGTAATCTGCCTGTACAGAGAGTAAGTAGTGTCTTGAGTTCAGAGATTAGCTTGAGAGCGATCGGATCGGCTCAGTCGGGAGCTGTACTTTAGTGCTTTGCTGTGAAACTGTTTTCACCATTATAGTCTGAAAGCTATGTTGCTAATTGTTTCAGCATGCTTGTCATTGTTTTTTTTATGACTCTAAATGTGTCTTTGGAACTGTCCTCTGTAATACTGGGGAAAAACTGTGTTTTGATTCCTCTGTAAGTTTTACCATCAGGTACTCCATATCCATGAACCCCTAGAACATAACAGCTGGTGTCAGAAGTGGGATTTGTGAGTGAATGCCAGTGACCCCCTTACAAGAGAAAACCATGGCGAAGGAAATAAAGACTTTGATGGTATTGTTAGCATCTGTAAAAGCTTGGACAAGAAGAAATGAAGGCTGAGATCAAGGTGGGACAAGAAAAGTTAGAGAGCGAAATAAAATCTGGTCAAGAAAAAAAATAAAAGCTGGACAAGAAAAACTGCAAGAGCAACTCCAATGGATGGAAGTGGAGCAAAACAAGATTAGAAGCAACATCGTGAAGCTAAATTAGAAGACATAGAAAAGGAAGTGAATGAAAAGTTAGAGAAAATTGGAGCCAGAGTAGAAGATGTGGAAATGACATAAGTGACATCTGAAGAATCAAAGGATGAAGACATGAAGAAGAAGCTGGTGAAGTGTCTGAGAAAGATCAAGAAATGAAAGATAAAACATCTAACGAGATTAAAGGAAAAGATCGAAAAGATGAAGAAATTAAAAACAGGAAAGAAGCTCTTCATTCTCAAGTGTCTGAAGTGGAAAAGGAAGAAGGTGATAATACTGTTTGTAAAAATGAAGAAAAAAAAGAAGTGGTTAGTAAAGCATCTGAAAAAGGTGAAGAAATAATTCACGGAAAGTTCTTGGTTCTCAAGTACCTTAAGTAGAGATGGAAGAAAGTGAAAATGTGACCATTAAGTTGGTATCATATCAGTGAAGTTATGAGGTCGCAGTTAGAAAGTATTGAATCATCTGAAAATTCATGTGATGCAGAGATGGGAGAAGCTGCTGTGCAGCTTAAGCAGAGTGTTGCCGTGACAGTGTGGTGAGCAAACTGTTTCAGATCATCCTGTGGATGAAAAATCTGCAAAAATATGCAAAACAGAAATACATCTGAGAATTGCAGTGGAAAAGTAATTAATCAGGATATAACTTGAAAAGCCTGAAATTGAAATTTATTATGAACTTTAATTTATAATTTAAAATTGTTATGTGGTTAATTTGTGTATATAATGTAAATAGTATAAGACCATGGCTCTATTTGTTTTTAAATTTGTAAGTTTATGCACTTAGTTATTGATTTAGTATATGATTTGTTATTTACTGAAATTATTGTTTTAGTATTACATTTATTTGTTTGTCTGTACTGAATTTGGCTTCTGATAAAGGATTCTTCTGCCTGGGAGTGCAGTCCTTGGGAGGGGGCAGTGTTTCAAAATGCCCAGCTGCAGTGAGATAACTTCCACACAAAGCGGTGTTAGGATTGCCAGAAAGTGGCAGAGAAAGATAGGGTTGCCAATTTTGGCATGAAATCGCCCATTTGGTGATATTTGGCATCAAAGCTGATGATATGCCATAGACGGAGCAAGAACATTCTAGAATGCATTCTTAGCTGTTTTCTCAGGAATATTCTCGAAGGTGGGTTAAAGCTATATATATACTCTGCATGTAGGGGGAGAAACTAGTATCTAAAATTCAGAGATTATCTTAAAAGCGATCGACCAAGTCGGGAGCTGTACTTTAGTGCTTTGTCATGAAGCTGTCTTCACTATTATAGCTTGAAGGGTGTGTTGCTGATTGTTTCAGCATGTTTAATCATAGTTTTTCGATTACTGTAAATCTGTCTTTGGAACTGTCCTGTGTACTACTGACGAATAAACTGAGTTTTGATTTTTTATCGAGTGTTATCATCAATTACTCCAAATCCACAAACCCATAGAATGTAACAATATGTTAAGATAATTTCACTCTCCTTAGGTAACATTTTAGTTAAGTTTAGTTAGTAAAGTATTTTGGGAAAACTTGCCAGCAGATCATAGGCCAAAGATTACGTGAAGTATTCTTAAAATTTTGCTTTATCCTGGAAGTTAAAGTAATGAAGGAAAATTTCTGTAGTGGTATTGTTATTTTGTTTGCATTTGCCCTTACATTATGTGTTCAAATGCTAATAAAATATATTTATTTTCATTTCTATCTTGAGAAAGTATTCATTGAAGCTAGGAAAATGATTTTTATGGGTTAATTTAATCGTAAATGTTTTTGTACAACTATAAGTGTGCCGTGAGTTAACTTAGTAGGTGATTGTAATCATTGGATAATTATTCATCAGGGTAAAACACTATTTAATTTTATAATTCTAACAATACAGTAAAAGTTCCAAGATGCATAATTGTTGGAACTATTTCAAATTTCTGGGTTTTAGATCTTCATTGTAAATCTAGTAAGATGACGAAATAAGAAACAGTTATTTATGAAACAGTGAAGCATTTATAATCTAAAGGGAATCAAAATTTACCCCCCCCCCGAAAAAAAAACTGAATATTTATTTGTTCGCTTTAGTAAACATTTCTTTCTATGCAAATTGCTTAAGCTGTTTCTTTCTTTTTTTCTTCTTTTTTATGTGCGTGTGTGTCTGCTAGTGCTTTTATTTTATTATTATAGATAAACGTAATGTCTTGTTCAGTTACAAAGCCCTGTGTGAAGAATTCCCACTAAACTGGCAATCTAATCTTTTCATTTGCAAACACCTGTTTGTCAGTTTCTTCACTATCAGCAGTGATATATTCTGGTTTAAAGTAATGCTTCAGATTTTACCATCCATTAGTTGATTGCTGATTGGGCACTGTTATCACAATGGGAAACTTCTGTTACAAGTTATTCATTTATTATCGTTTCTTCATAAATTCCATTAATTGGAAAATTTTGCATTCCTGTAAGATTCTAAATCTACCCCAAAATAAGGTTGCTGGTTTGTCTAGTTTTTAAATTTCATTCTCTGAAGCCTGATTTACACCAATGCTGTTTTTTCTCAACAAAACCGCTATAGAAGACAAGTATGTTTTCATTTTTTGGATGTTGCCACAGGTCCAGAATTAGAAACTTTTTTGACATAATCGAAAGTTGAAACTTTGTCTTCCCCACTGCTTTGCTAACAAAAGAAAATCAGTATGAGATATTACTATGCTATTTAAACTTAAGGTCTTGAGAATCTAATTCTTCCTCTCTTTCCCACTGTTATGCCCCCCCCCCCCCAAATAAAAAAAGAAAACTAGTGTAGGCAACATCCCATGCTATGTCATGGGGCTTCATGTATTGTTTAAGTCAGATAGACAGTTGTAAACTTCTCTCACAACTGAAGGGCTGAAAGTGTGGTCATAGCTAACATCAATAATTTCAATCAATGTTTTTCTTTGACCATGGTGTGATTCCCTAGCCTGCAGGCTTTGAAAGCAACATGCAGGATTCTCAGTTAGTGGGGTTTGTTTGGTTGGATTATTTAATTATGGCAAAACATGCAAGGATTAACTAACTACCTAAGGAAATGCATGACTTTGTGGAGGATTTTTTAAGGGAAACTGGTTCATATACATGTTACACATGTGGAAAAACCGGGAAGATACCCATAGAGCTACCCTATTCACCAGCATTCGAACCCAGGTCAGAACTATCTACTGTTCAGCCACAGGTGGGTCTCAGTTAGTGGAGAGAAAAATCGCTTTTGCAGCACATTTGCTTTTTAGCACTAAGTGTTGCAATTAGTTCTCACTCTTTGTTTGTATCCTTTTCCAAATAAAGGGATGTTGCCACTAAAAGTTAGAGTCATGTATTTTTTGAAGAAATAAGAAAGCGAATGTAAAAAAAAAAAAAAATGTATGGCAACATAAATAAAAGGATGTTGCCATGCCTCCATATTATTGCCATGTATTATTATTAAAGAAATAGTATAGTGAATATAAAAATGTGTATGGCAGTACTTAACACTCTACAAGTGAATCTAATGATAGGCTGTTTTTAAATATTTTGTGATATTGCTGCTGAACTTTATGTGGCATAAGTGTGAAGAAAGTTATGCTTAATAACTGAAGTTAAAAAGACAACAGAGTTAATAATAAAAAGACGAAAAATTTTGTAAGTCATATTCATAAGAAAACTGAACATTGATATGATGACCTTAGAAAAGACAAATTTAATGACAACTGTATCTGAAATGCACTGTCTGGAATTCTGAAAATTTGCTGCTTTTGTGAAATCTTATTTTCCTGTTGAGTTTTATTTGGTAAAATTTTATTTATATGGTAATTGTAAAGAAAGTGATAAACATTGTGTTAGAAAGAGTGAGTACTGTAGCAATTTGGTAAATGTGGGCTTAAGCTAGAGCACAAAAAACCCTCAACAAACTCTCTGGTATGATACTAAAAGCTGAGTCATTTCAGATTTTACCTTTTTTAGGATTCGTCATTTTTAGATTTTATAGGAAATCTCTAAAAAAAATGCTGATTGTCAGGAGGTCCAGAAATTAGATCATTCCAGATATTGGATGTCTGAATTTTGGACTTACTACTACATTTCATTGCAAGAATATATCTGCCTTGCGAAATTTTGCATTGCAAATCATAGATGAAATGTGTCTATTTTATTATTTATGTAGGATGAAAATTATAAAGAATGAAATATTGTAAACGATTCTGTCTTAAAATTCATATTCTATTGAAACTTCAGAAATAAAGTATGGATACTAAAGAATTTTAAGATTGAATTATTAAATTGTTCTCTTGGGCTGCTAATTAATATATATATATATATTTAATTGAGCTGAGAAGGACTGGAAGTTTTACAATGAATGTAGTTTTTTTTTTTTTTTTTTTTTTTTTTTTTTTTTTTTTTTAAATTTCAGTGCTTGCATTCTTTTGGTTTTTAAAGTGTATCAGAATACATATTGTGTTTGATCTGATTATATCCATTGTTAACATTAAAAGTTATATGTGAATAAATTGAATATATTCTTTGTGAATAAGATAAATTCATTCTGTTTGATGAGTATTTCTTGTGTAAACAGTACATTTTACATTTAAGAGTGAGCAGTTATTAAATGTGAAATTTAACACACTAAATGAATACAAATGCAAATTAGTAAAGTTTACTTTGAATAAAATTCTGAAAAAATGTTATCTAAAATGATAACACAATACACATAAAGTTCACATGGCAAACTTGAGCCTAAAGACCTTCACTGTAGTCCCCTGCTACTATCACCACACGCTGCCAACGATGTGGGAGGTGCTGAATACCATCAGCCTGAGCATTTGCCACACCATGTGTGAATTGGGTAATCTGTTGGCGCACAGCATTAGCAATGTTCTCTCATATTGCAAACCGCCTACCATGTATTGCCTCCTTAATCTTGGGAATGAGATCAAAGTCGCAGGAATGAGATCGAAAGGTCAGGGGAGTACGGTGCGTGCTCCAATTCTTCTCATCCCCAACGTCGGATTAGCTGCAACTCTCTGCTTTATGTGGTTTTGCATTGTCATGCAGAATTATTGCACTGTCCACAAGATATGGACGTTTATCCCGAACGCCACATCGTATCTGTCGCACCTGTAGTACTGTTTCATTGTTCATTGTTCTGCCATTAGGAACAAAGTGGCAAACAATGACACCCCTGATGTCATACGCAACGATCACCATCAATTTGACTGGGAAAGGATTCTGACGCAAGCTGTGGATCGTGCATTTCTCGATGTCACTTGCCCTCTCTAACTCCAGTAATGTCCATTTTCTGTCTTCATCCATAAGGTGCTCGATGACGCACGTGCCAAGTCGATCCGCACACTTACCGGTCATCCCGAACGTTGCTCATCACTGGTTGACACACATCCTTGCTGAAACTTTCCTACCCATCGTGCTACTGTACAGTATGGTAGGGCATTATTCCCAAGGGCTACTACTAATTCACTGTGACATTCCATTGTATTTCTCACTCGAAGAACGGCTATTTTGATGTAAGCACGCTGCTCAACATGGGTTACTTCCATTCGCACGGCTCTCACCAACTGACTGATTTCAGAGCCCTCGCTACCACAGAGCCATCTGTTGTTCTGCATACACCCTATGCCTGCAGAACTTCCACACGAAACATATAACGTTTTGTGATCCATTCACATATCTACAAGAAAAAAATAGTTGCTATGACTTTTGCCCCAACCCTCATATTTATTTCAAATTCTTTCAACCAGGTAGTGAAATCTTCACTGCTTATATTTGATCTAACTTTGCAATGAAAATTTTCAGACGAAATCGACGATGCTTTTGTACAGAAAATTGTGTGACAAAATATTTTCAAACATCTTGCTTGAATCTTAAAGCATGCGAAAGGTCATGTGACATGACAGAAATATTACTGGATTCCCATTGGACCATCCTAGAAGCCACTCCCTCGGTGGCTAGACAGATGTGCACATGTGAAATATGCGCCCGGGGCACAGACCTCGTCTTGCCTTTCCCCAGATCTGGGTCATAATTAATAATAATAATAAACATAATAAATAAACATAATTAATAATAAAAATGTGTAAACATAATTAATGACTACTACCTATTCTATTTCATAAGAACAAACATTTTAAAATGATTAAATGAAAATACTGAAATGCTGCTTCTGTAAGTAAGCCGTACAGCACGGAATTTGAAAGCAAACATTTGTTTTGAAAATCCAAATGATAAAAGATTTATATTTGGCATTCAAGTCTGTTAAGAGCAAGTGAAGATGGTAACCAGGCTGCATGGATTTCATGAAAATCAGAATTCTGAGACATATTCCCACATGTTGCTTCATGTAGCTATACAGTACAAAGTCCGAAATCTGGACTCGTCGGGACTTCGGTGATTCCGGATTTGGAATTTTTCCGGATATTAGATCATCAATTTAAATCTGGTAAGATGCCATGCAGAAATTATACAACTGAAAATATGAAATCGTAATTTATGAAATAAAGAGCAATTATGATCTAAAGCATATCAAAATTTACAAAAAAAAAAGTTTAATATTTATTTGTTTACTTTATTAAACATTTCTTTTAATGTAAGTTTTTAAGTTGCTTCGTTTTTGGTGCTAATACTTTCTCTTTAATTCTATAAACAGACATAATTTCTTGTTCAGTTACAAAGTTCCACTGTTCAAGTCCTGTAATTGCTGTGTTGAGAATACCGACTAACTTGTCAATCAAAATTTTTTCGTTTTCAGTAACCTCTCTGTCACGTCCTTCACTATCGGTAGCAGTATTTTCTGGATTTAGAACCATACTTCAGATTTCGCCGTCCGTTTATTGATTGATGATTGGGGCATTTTCATGGCAATGAAAAACTTCTGTTATGCCATCTTCATTTATTACTGCTTCTCCACATTTCTTTACAAAATCCATTAACTGAAAAATTTCACCTTTAGTTTGCAATATCCAAAAACCTTCAGATTCGGCGCCATCATCTTCATCGTCCTCACCATAAAATGTGGTAGCTGGCCATAAATTATGCCAAGCATTTTTAACATATCTGGAGACACATTATTCCATGATCGTGCTATGCTCCACACAGCAGATTTTATAGTAAAATATTTCAAAAACTCTTGAATAGTCTTGGCAATGCTCAAGAAATTTAACATGAATTTTAAAAGTGGTACTTTATATTTGCATTTCAGCACGTGCACTATTCCGATATCCATAGACTGAATGTACAATTTGGAAGGAAGAATAATACAGATACATTATCTTTCACTAAATCTTTAAGTGAAGTATGAACCGAACAGTTGTCTACAATCAGGACTATTTTTGAGTCATCAGGTAAATCAACCGAATTCAAATAATGCTGATCCTCGGGTATAGAATGATTTTGAAACCAATCATTCATTAACGCTTGTTTCATCTATGCTCTTTTATTTTCAGGATATATAACGGGGGAAATTGCTTTTCCCTTAAATGGTCGAGCCTGCATGTTTTCCGATTACGAAAAGTTTGCATTATAAAAAACTTCTCATCCCTTAATTTTGCCGCTCGGTGCTTTCCCAAATTAAAAAAATTTTGTCTTCCCTAAATTCTGCCGTCCAGTGCCGACATATTCTGCCACCGCTTCTAGGTTTATGGTGAATTAACATAGCATTTATTATTAATTAAAATAGCACTAAATGTAATATTTTCGGCTATGAGTTTCATTAACAAAATCTATTTTTAGGATATGAAAAGAAATTTTTGTTGAATTGTTCCTCATCAACATTAATGACAACCTAGCATAATGTTAGCATAAGAGGTTGCCATATTCTTGTTATTAAATTACTAATATAAAAAAAGTTTAGACATCACTGCATGAGTTATTACTGAGGCTGTCATGTATTATTAAACATGCGATGATGAAAGCAAAATGTAATAAATAATGACTCGCCAGTTCGGCATCAAAGATATAAAATAGGTGAATGTTTCGGTTTGTAATGTATGCCAAGCATACACTCAGCTATGGAGCCAAATTATTAATCTCACAAATTCATGCTTACATGATTGTTTTTCCATAACAAGGTATTTTATTTAGTGCCTAAGTGAAATTAAGAATCAGAATTTTTAAGTGAAAATCTCCACATGCTTTATTATGGAAGAAAAAATAAATCATACAAAAAAAAAAAAAAAAAAATGTTTGTGGCTTTGAGGTTTGGATTTCATATTATTTCGGATAACGGACGTCCATATTTCGAACTTTGTACTGTAGATGCGATAGTGGTGTAAGCGAATAGTGAAAACTGCTAAAATTAACAGTCATAAAACATCATGCGTGTGTGAAACTGTATTCTTTTAAGAGTTATTAAGGAATCTTATGAACATTAGGATTGATGAACTAAGCATTTCAGAAATATGTTCTAGAATACATAGTAGGATTAGTTGAAAAAGGTTTTAAAATACACTCTTATACCCCAAAAAAAAAAAAAAAAAAAAATGCAACAAGAAGGAGTTGTCCCAGTGGGACAAAAATCGGTAGAAGTGATGTACATGTACAGAAAAACAAATGGTTACAGTTTGAGAAAAATTGGATGATTTATTGAAGTGATAGAGCTTCACAAAGTGAAAAAGTCAGTAATGCGTTTGTCCACCTCTGTCCCTTATGCAAGCAGTTATTCGGCTTGGCATTGATTGATAGAGATTGCAGATGTCCTCCTGAGGGATATTGTGCCAAATTCTGTCCAACTGGCGCATTAGATCGTCAAAATCCCGAGCTGGTTGGAGGGCCCTGCTCATAGTGCTCCAAATGTGCTCAACAGGAGAGAGATCCGGCAATTTTGCTGGCCAAGGTAAAGCTCAGCAAGCATTAAGGCAAGCAGTAGAAACATGTGCAGTGTGGAGGCGTGCATTATCTTACTGAAATGTAAGCCCAGGGTGGCGTGAGATGAAGGGCAACACAAGGGGCCTGAAAACTTCGTTGACGTGCCGCTGTGCTATTAAGGTTGTGACAGATGACAACCAAAGGAGTCTTACTATGAAGTTAAATGGCACCCCAGACAATCACTTCTGGTTGTCAGCCTGTCTGCCGGAAGACAGTCATGTTGGTATCACACCGCTGTCCTGGCGTCTTCAGCCTCGCCTTCGCTGGTCATCGGGGCTCAGTTCAAAGCGAGACTCATCACTGAAGACTATTCTACTCCACTCAGTGACATTCCAGTGCGAATGAGCCCGACACCACTGCAGACGGGCTTGATGTTATACAGAAGTCAATGGTAGTCAGAGCAAGTGGCACCATGCCCTCAGCCCCCTTTTCTGTGAGCCTTCTAGGAATGGTCCTTGCGGTCACTGAAGCACTAGTTGCACGTACAATTGAAGATAATGATGCATCTGTGGCTGTGAGTGCCGCTCTGATGATTGCTCGGTCTTCACATTCTGTCGTTTCTTTAGGCCTACCGCTTTCTTCTTGATGCTGTGTGCGGCCATTGTTCACCCATTCCTTCCAACATCATATAATAGTGGCATCGCTCCTGCTCAAATGTCGAGCTATTTGCCGATAAGACAAACCAGCTTCTTTGAGCCCACTGCACGACCTCTCTCAAATTCTGACATCAGCACATATCATTCGCGCACCTATGTGCGAGGCATAGTTACTGTCTACCAGAGTACACGGAATGAAATTCGTGAAGAATTTATGACCTGGAATCGTAATTTCTCCTCTTAAATATCCTGCCAGTTGCACAAATCAGATGCGCTGTAGCGACAACCGTTCATTCATTGGCAATCAAAATGTAAAATTTTGCATTTTCCGTTAAAACCTGTTAGTTAGTTAGTTAGTTAGTTCTGAGCACTGGCCACCCAGCCCACCTAGCAGGCAAAACCTGCCATATGGCTATGAAACCTGTATACATATCAATTTTTGTTCAATTTGCTTTATATCTTCTCAGTGCGTCGTGGTGCGTCTTTTTTTTTTTTTTTTTTATCTAAGAGTGTGTATAGGCAATTTCAGGAAAGGGAGAATATAGTTGAAAACTGTTTACAGAAAATGAGGAAGCAATGTTGCTTGTAGTCTTGGTAAATTGTCACCTGACTTTCCACTACTGCTACAAACTGCCAGAATAGTAGAACATATTCTGATTCGATAGATCATATATCAGCCTACTCATGTTCATATAATCTTTATAGTCATGTGATATATTCATGTATCATAATTAATATTTTATGTACATTTTTGGAAGATTATGGTTTTGAAAATGTTGAAAATGTCCATATTTTTTTTGGGGGGGGGGCAAACTATTATCTTTATCAGCATACAAAATAAATGAATTAAAAGTGTGTCTGTATTTACCATAGTGAAGTTATATCTGTTATATTTTAATGAAATTAAGTTAAATATGTAATATAATTTACATATTGAATATAAAGAGAAATTAGAAAATTAGATACTTTTGTCATTTGCTTCAATGTTTTTTTTTTGCTGAATGGTTGTTATCTTTTTTCTAAAATTCTGACTTTGAATAGTACTTTTAATGAACTGTGCAGGATATTGCCTTGGATTTCATGTAAATTAAATGCACATATTTAAATGGATTAATACAAACTTGAATGGGAATCTTGTTTTACTTTTTCAGGCAATTATGTGGGAGTTTGAATTTGGTGTCCAGTATGCCTATTTTCTTCTTATATTTTCAGTAGTTATTATTTACAGTGTATTATGTCCTCTGATTGCTCCATTTGGTAAGTTTTTGTATCTTTATGCGTTTATCATTTACAAAATATATTATAATTTGTTTACTTCGAAGTATTTTACTATTTAAGCTAAAATGTAGAAGAAATACACCAAAATTGTTGTGCCACACTAAGCAATATGGTGCAAAAGTAATTTTCATATCAGAATAGAATATCTGTAATTCAATCAAGAGACTCATTTTGGTGGCATCCAATATTGAATCCTTAAATAAAGTTCAAGTTTTTTAAGTACATGCCTCAATCTTTTTATCTATCTTATACATATATGTAATGCTTAAAACCAAAAAATTAACTAAAAGTAACAAGCTCAAATAAAACCTTGAATGAAACAACATGTAAAACCTGGAGTAAATTAAGTAGCAAAAATAATATTAATAAAATTAATTTATTACCTTAATACAGCAAGAATGTAATATTGTGAAGTATTCTGAGAAAAGAACACTATTGATCAAAAGCAAAAAAATGTATTACATTTCTTGTAACATGTCTTCAGGGGATTTGTGTCACTACACAATATGAGACAGATACGTTTATGAACCATAACAGTGAACGATTTAATAAATCCAAAAATATATTTGAAATAAATAAATTAAACAAAAAGGTGTAATTAAATTGCTTATTAATGCAGTCCAACCTCTAACATCGCTATAAAAGGCATTTTATTTCTATTTGAATCAAAAAGGTAAAGCAAAATGGTCAAACACCTGCCTAAAATTCAACCATAAAAATAAAACAAAATACACAAATTTAATGAATGAAATGTGCCAAAAATAAACCAGCAGATTAAAAAGGGAGAACTTTTTTTAAGAAGCTTAGTCTATAAACAAAAATAATATTTAATATTTCTCTATATATTTTTTAAAGTTTTGATGTGTTAGTTATTCAAAAATATATATCCCCAAATGATTCTGAACCAGTATTCCCTGTTACATACTCCATTCCTTACATTCAATTAATTGCTCGTTACATAATGTTCATTTGCAGAAGTGATCCTTTTTTCTATCCATTTTACTTTGTAATTATTTTACTCATAATTCCAGTTTTATTATAATTATTCAATTTTTTAAATCATTAATAGTTTTACACTCATTGTAACACTATTAAGTGTAGCATTTAGTATAAATTTTAGTAAACTTACATCAATATTGAAAAAAATTTAAATTCATTATAAAATTTATTCAGCATAATTCCTGAAATTTAAATTTCTGAATCCATAAAATTTTAATAATGTATCATTTTCATAAAATGATGCTACATTTTAAAATTCTAATACAGTACAACATATGAGATCTGGAATCATAAGGATTTCATCAGTTCTAGATTTCGGAAATTTCCGGATTTTAGGTTAAATCTAAAAAAATGACATATAGACATGGCAACATTACCATTTCACTTATTATTAAGGTCAGATAAAAAAAAATGTTAATTCTTCACATTGTCAGTGCCAGAGTAGATGCAGCACATGCAGCATTGAGTGTCAGAATCTTGTAAAAATTTTAGAATTTAGAGCAGCACCAAGCAGCAAAAATTACGGATGGCATAATTTTTAGAATTTAGGAGTAGCAAAATATTTAGAATTTATTGAGGTACTTGGCAGCAGAATGTAGGATCCACAAAGATTGTGCCAGGTAGCAAAATGTGTATTGATGGCCCTGCTGCTTCAAACAACCACTCAAGGGCTTAAAGTATTATCCTAGCTAAAATCATTTTAATATCAATCAATGTATTGTTATTGGCCATGGTACTACTCCCTAACAGGTATCTAAAAGGAACACGCTGGAATCTCAGTTAGTCCTGAGAAAAATCGCATTTACAGCACACCCCCCTTCCTTTTGTTATTATATCATCTATTCCTAGATTTTGTAAAGGGGATTTTTTTCCTTATTTTTTTATTATTTGTCTGGTGGTCTGGATATTGGACATTGGGATTTTGGGCTTTTACTGCATAATAAGAAAACAGTATTGCATATTTAAATTTCAAAATGACATCAGTTATTAGCTTTTCTCTATATAATGGGGGCCCATTCTTTTCAGCAGCCAGACCAAATTTTAGAAATGAAATTTCCTACTGGGCTGTGCAACCAATTATTTTTTATCAAAGGAAAAATTACAAGTTAGAAAATAAAACAAAATTGAGAAATAAACATTTTTATTAGATTAGGGTTAGATTTCAAAAATAATAATTTTAGTGAGACATCAGGTTTTGGTGACAGAACTAAGTGCCTCAGTATCTATACTGAATGACATTGTTGCTACATGTAAACATTTTTCCAAATTAACATCAGTGATTCGTGTTGTCACTTGTGATTTGATGTGCTTCATCTGACTAAAAAGCTGTTCACTAGTGTTTCCAAATAGCACAGTATGTTTGTAAAATGGAGGACATTTCTTGTACAAATATGTGTTGTAGAAATCTTGCAAACCAATCTGATGAAATTTCTCTTTTAGCTGTGCATCACAACAGATTGCACAGTGTTTCATTTGTAATCTTCATAGCAATAAATTAACATCTACAAAAATCATTGTTGATAATGCAGGAAAAATTACATGATGCTTTTTAAATTGTGAAATCAGTTTTCCAATTCAAGGTTTATGCTGGACACCAATGAAGTGTGTTTATCTGAAGCCACTTGTGTGATGATTGGCTGCAATAACAATGCAGGAAAGTGAGTGAACATTTTTGTCCTTATATGTTGCTCCCAAATCGCAGGTTTAACTTGAAATGCAGAAATTATATTAAACATGTTGATATTTCCCTTGTAGATCAGTATTAACGTTTAGGGTGATTAGTTTTATCAACCAGAAATGAAATTCAAATTCTGGGATTTTTTGACTTGCTTCCAAAGAATGATTATTCTTCTGACCTCACCTGCAAAATCTCTTGAGGCATGTGGCGATAATATGCACAAAGAGAGCAACTACATGTCCAGTAGCATTGCAAAATTGCCATGGATTGGCTGATGTTCAGTTTTGCGCCAATGCATGACACATCTCTGCCCTACCACACCATAAAGGATGGTCACACCGTGGTGGAGTGTTCTTTATTGGGATATAATTTTTTTTTGTATAATTTATCTTCTACAGTAAAACTTTAATACGACTCAGCTTCATGGGCCATAAGCTGAAACCTGACTGACATTTAGGTCACGTGTAGCCCATGGACTATCGGTTGGCACTTATGTTCTGTAAGATGATAATGTAAAATATTTCCAGCTTCACCAACTAATAAGTGAATTGCTTCTCAATAATGAAAACAAATGTGAACATTCCCTATTAACAAAATATAAAATGAAAGTACTAAATTTAAAAATCATTAAAATAAATCATATCTATTTTGGCACTTGAATTACTGTGTTTTCCGTTCTTTGGAGAATATATTTGATATTTTCTTAAGACAGCAAAATCAAACTGCCGAAATTTTAACTAAATGTACGTATAAAATTTAAAACATATTGCACCAGCATCAGTGATGCATCACTGAAAAAGAGCCTAATTTAATTTGCATGAAGATAAAACTAATGAGTTTTGATGTGATGAATGTAATGCAAAATGCAGAAATGGGGGGGGGGAACCTCCCTCGGACTTTAAAACCCTTCATGTAAACACAGATTGTTCACCTCCAGAGCACTGCAATTCTCTTTTAAACCCTCATTAAATGCATAGACTGTTAGAAATACTCAAATTAAATTTTGAAGCAGTGGAATTGATGCGGAAGAACAGTGATAGGAATTTTTTCTTTCATTTCTTGATGCTGCTACTGAACTTTTCACACAGTGGATGGTTTGAAAACATGGTTGAATTAATTACATTGAAGTAGTGACAGATACTTTGCTTTAGAAATTTTGAACTTGAAAGATGAGACCAAGTACTGTTATTTTAACTCTCTATGTTAAGGCAGAGATTTTGTGAGACAAGTAATACTATCCTGTTGACTAGTGGAAATAATATGGAATGTTGAAGATAGATATATAGACATGTGAAGAAGAAGCTTGCAGTAGTTTTAATATTACTTTTTATTCTCGTTGACAAACATCCCATAGCCAATACAGATAAAGTGGCACAAGCACACCTGTTTTAGAACTGCATTGGTACTGTTTACAATTCTGAAATATATTTGGAGAAAGCAACAGAATGATCACAGAAGAAGATTGGAGAGTAAAGTGTCATATGTCTAAGATTAAAGTTGTGCTCAAAATAATTTGAATTTCACTTTGCGATGTCTCCATTAGCTGTTTGAGTTTGTTTGCAAAATTGTTTGTTTCATTAATTTGCAAAATTATGTGTGGCAAAAGTATCTGTATTATGTAAAAATTCATGTTACAGTGATTAATTTGGAAATGACTCATAGTGATTTAGTATAAACAGATAGTATTTATAGGATGGAAACGGAAAATACTCAAATTAAAATAGAGAATTAAGGGACTGTTCCAAACTGAAGTTGGAAATCTTCCTTATGCATCATCATGCACACACATACATACAGATACACTGAAGAGCCATTACATTATGACCACCCTCCATCTACAACAATGGGCTCACCCAAGAAGAAAACCACTGTGCATGCATGGCTGATGTTGGAGTATATAAAGTAGCTATTGTCTTTCCAAACATCGCACGATTAGTGACATAATGGGAAAAGCAGCTGAATTATCAGACTTCAATAAAGGTCAGATCGTTATGGCTTGGTGGTCGGGAACATCAATATCAGGAATGATGCATTTAGTGGACTGTTCATATGCAGTTGTTGTGAGCACATATCGAAAGTGGCGTATGGATCGTGAAACAGCAAGTTGCCAGCCAACACTGTCATCGACAGTGCATTGATTCCAGAGAGTGGAGATTACTATGCATTGTTCACCATAACTGAAGCGCTGCAACAGCCAAAATAACAACCAGCCACAATAGTGATGACCTAGACAGTGTTACTCAGCACACTGTGCAGTGTACATTGCTGGGTATGGACCTATGCAGCTGGAGTCCGAAGCATGTCCCTGCACTGATGGCATGTCATCGCTGTCTACAGTGGGCCAAGAATCATCGGAATTGGACATTAGAAGAAGGGAAGAAAGTTGCATGGTCCGACGAATCACATTTTCTGGTTCATCACATCGACAATATATATGCTAATATGCCGATTTCCAAATGAAACCTTGGCTGCCAGATTCACAGTTGGTCGGAGACGAGCTGATGGCGGGGATGTTATGGTGTGATTAATGTTTTCATGGAGCACATTAGGATCCATAATCACCATGGAACAATCCCTGATGTCTGTGTGCTATGTAAACATCGTTGCAGACCAGGTTCACCCCTTCATGACAGCAGTATTTCTGGCAGTTAATGGTGTTTACCAACAGGATAATGCATAATGTCATAAGGTTCAAATTGTCAGGGTGTGGTTCATGGAAGATTCCAGTGACTTTCAAGTCATGTCTTGGCCTCCAAATTCACTTGAGATTAATCCAATAGAGCATTTATGGTCCCGCCTGGAAAAACAAATTCATTCTGCCACACTACTCCCTTGCAATTTATGGGAATTGCAGGACCAGATGGTGAGCGCTTGGTATCTGATACCTCAGGTTGTGTATCAGCACCTTGTGGAGTCAATGCCATGCCAGGTGCTGGCAGTTTTGAGGACTAAAGGTGGTCCTTCATGTTATTAACAGGGTGGTCATAATTTGATAGCTCTTCGATGTATATATGTATATATAATATTAATAATTTTAATTTTATTAAATTCATTTGGCACTTTCTTTTAGATTATTTCAAGAATTTATGATCATCCGGATATATTTCAGAAATATGGCTTTGTTGAAAATTCTTTGGCTTTTGCTGGACAAAGACTAACGATTTTTCAACAATTTGTTACATTATTTTTAATATGTTATTGTTTTGATTTTGCTTCAGTTTTGATGTATGTACTTCTTGATAGATTGCTACCCACTTACTGATTTAATTTTCTCTTTGTTGCACACACACATACATGCACATACAAATAGCATTAAATTTCTAACAAAAATCTGTGCATTATTAGTCAGAAATGTTGAGAAAGGATAGATTGCTAATCTACTTTCTCCTTATAAATCCTTTTCACTAAATAGCAATATTTATTTAGTTACACAATTATCTGTAGAATAGTTACCTAGTTACAAATACATTTGCAGTTAATTTATGTCACAATCCTTTTGATTAATAATATACAGTTCGTAATCAAAATCTGTAATAAAGGTTCTAAGTTCGAAATAATAATTCTGTTTAAAAGTTCAATCCAAAAATCGGGAAGGTAACTTGTCATTCCATGACTTGTCACAACAGCTTGTTGGATCATTGGTGTGTAGGAAGAGATTGATCAGGCAAGGGAAGCTTCTTTTCTTTGCTTGGATCCTCTTCAGCTGATGCAGATATCTCTTGGGAAGAAATTTTCTGATCGGATCACACCATCTGTGCATTCTTTTAGCTTCGGTCAAGAGTTCTATAGGTAATAATTCTTTACATACATCGGAGACGCGTGACTTTATTCTGTAAATTAACCATCCAATGTCCTTCTTGAACACTAGGAATGTACCACAACAACTTGGTGGTCCAGAACTTCGATTTCACAAGAGTAATTCTCCTTTAAGTTACTCATTGGTCTATCTAGAGCTAATACCAATCTACGCAACGTGCTAAATGTTCACTTCGTTGAGTTGTTACCCCATTTTGTTCACAGTAAATCTAAGAGTATACAACTGCTGTGATCCCATGTCAAATAAAGCTCTTACAGTTCTTCTCTTCCCATTTCCTTCAGTGGACACAAGTACAGTTTGTAGAAGAATTTCTGCTTGGCTTAGGTTAGACAGTGTTACATTTTTATCAGCATGAGGAGTTTCTGAATTAATTTTCTTATCAACAATAGACAGTTCAAGACATAACACAGTCTAATGTTTCTTTTCACAAATTATAGGTTGGGCATTAGCTTTAAAATATTTCAAATAGTTTCCGAGTCTAAAAAATACAAAGCAGCCTTTGCTTTTCCTTAAAATATTTTTTTCTTTCCCCTCAAAACAATTTTTGGCCTTTAAAACAGTCTTGAGAATAATTAATTTTGCCACAGAATACACAAGTAGCTTTCTTAGCTTTAGTTTCTGAGACTTGATCGTTAACCGTCAGGAGAGAAATTTAATCTTTTGTGTACTTTTGGTTTTTATTTAAAATTTCATTTGATTTAAAATCAGCTTGAAGAAATTCATTCTTAGCCTTCAGCTTCCACACGAAAAACAACAAATGGGATAGTTTATCCCCATACAAGTTTTTTCTTTTTTCTTGATCACTGGATTGTGTAACTAAACCCTTAAAAAATTTTCAGGAGTGCTTGATTTCACCAACAGGAATAACAGGGTGACATATTTGTCAGTAGTTACACCAATCACCTCCTTAAGACCTTAAATATGACTCTAATTTATTATACAGCTGCACAATGTTAATTTTTGCTTTTGTGTTCATAGCATTTTTACTACCAATGGTAACAGTTTGCAAGGAAAATACTCAGCAAGTGCCTGTTCATGTCCAGACCTTGTTTTTAAGATGTCGGTGGCTTTTGCAGTTATCAGTGGTTGGTGAATAGCTATCTACAACTTCTAAAGCTGTATTTCCAACTGCCATGCACTGGATGAGGTACTGAAATTTATCTTCACAGCCAAATCTCATCATCATGAATTCTATTGAACTGACTCCAAAACATGAACCAGTCTATTTTGGGAAGGTTTATTTTTGTTTTTTCACCTCTATTCAACACAAATGATTTATGAAATATAGGAATTTTATCAAGCCATGCTTTAGTATGAATGAAAGCTGCATCTAAATTTTCTCTTTATTCTTCAATTTTCTTGTGTCCAACATCAAAATCTTTAGATTTGGCTTTTATTAAAGCAGTACAAATTTATCCATTTCAGCCAAATCTGCAGGAATTTGGTCTAAAGAAGACAATTTAATTTTAATTTCCTCAAGTTTTAAATCTGGTTCATTTAAAGATGCTAAATTGTAACACTTTGTGAACATTGCTCTAATGGGCATTCTTCATTTAATAAGATCCTCCAAGTTAATAAAAATTTTAAATCAATAAAGCAAATGTTAATAAATTCACTGACCTTTAAATATCAACGTCTGTGGGTCACCACAGTAATTAGAAGGACTGACTAATAATCTACTTTTCCCTTATATATCTTTTTCAATATATAACAATATGTATTTAGTTAGACAGTTTCATTACAAGTCATGACACATACAATCTACAATGAAAAAAAGTACCTAGAAAATGTGCAGCTGCATTTAAAATCTTTAGCACAAAATGAATGTACACAAACCATTTGCTAAATTTCTGGTTAACTCATTTACTCTTTCTTACTGCAGTTTAACTGAACAGCAATATATGTTATATTGCTTTATTTTAATTGTCTTACTAAACTTGTTAATTTTTCTTAAAATTCTAGGTGTCCTGTACATGTGCCTGAAACATTATATTGATCGCTACAACATTTACTATGTATATGGTCCATCCAAAATTAGCCGCAACATTCATGCTACTGCTATCAATTTTGTGGTCATATCAATAATTCTTATGCAAATGTGTGTTTTCTTTTTCCTGTATTTGCGAAATGGTAAGTTAATGTTTTCCTGTACTTACAAGTAGTTATTATTGCTTATTTTTTTAGTTTCTTTTATAAAATGAAATTAATGAATTATGAAGCATATTTATTTAAACTTAATATTAACCTTTTCCCATGTGCTATAGGGACCATTTTTTTATGTGTTGGGGCCATTTAGTCAGCTATTTTAACAGGAGAAGGAGTGGAAAAACAAAATCAATGGGGTGTTAAACTTCCTACTCCAAATTAAAGAGTAAATTTTAGATCTCCATAATTTACTAAAATTTCTTGAGACACGTTTAAAGTAGTTAACATGTGAGACATATGTGTCCCAGCCTCCCAGAAAATATTAAGCATATTATTGTTATACGTGTGATTAGCTAACAGTTTTCGCATTTAAAGAAATTTAATATTGTGATTTTTTTGAAAATTATGTCTTGCATAGTAAAAAAAGTTGATTTTTTATTTGTGTATATTTTTAAAAAATTTCTTCTCCAGGTTGGATGCAGATGTCCATTGTATCCTTAGCTATTTGTTTGATAACTGTCATGATTTTCATTGGTCAAGTTTCTTTCCAGTGGTTTCTGGTTCTGAGTCCTATTAGTTATAAGGTAAGTTAAATTAATGTTAAAACATGATTTTCTTGTCCAAAATAATGAGGTTAACTACTTGTCAGTAGTCCATTCATAAATTTACTAAAATGCTTTTAATCACTTATTTTTATATAGTTTTTAACAGCTCTTATAGTTAGCTTTTCTTGTTTACAGTAATTACCCAGACAATTCTGAACTTCATTTAAAGTTCATGCATGGAACTCTTGAATCTTAAATTCGTTCCATGTCATTCAGTAATTTAAGTGAAATTTATCTCAAATTTCTATTCAAGAAAATTGAAATGGTATTCATCAAATTCTAAAACCATCTTTAAATTGACTTGACAAGGAAAATGCAATGCCTTGAAAAGCAAACACATTAACATTCAAATGTCTCTAGAAGCACACAAGTATATGAGTATGCAAATGATTGTAATTTCAAGCCTGTCAGATTATTATGCACAGGATTTAAACATCCAAACATGCTAAGTTTCAGCATTGTCATAACTGTAATACACTCTTTTACAAAGAAATCGAAGTTGATCAAACATGCAGATGATCAAAGTTTCAAGCAAAAGAACGGGAATTGCAATCATAGTGCTCATTTCTAGTGTGCAATTTGCATAGTATAAAACCAGTAACAGAGGCAGGAAATTTATCTTTTTTTGTTGCTGTCATTGTAATTCTGTAAAGAATCATCTAAAGGTGTCAATATGACAATATGGAACACCCTTACAGATAACTAAACGACTAACGTAATCACATTGTAGGGTTGCATGAAGCTGGATGATCATAGCGAGCACCTGCAATGTACGGACACTGCTGTGCAAAGATGTTGGCAGCAATGCTTGCTACAAGGAAATTGCCAATGAAATGAAGGCTCTGCAAGGGCAAGATAGGATGATTGTTCGCCAGGCCCAAACCGCCCCAAGTGTATCACTGTCAACTATTTAATGCACTACAGCCATATCTGTACCTCTTGTGGTACCATCTACCATCTCACGGCGCTTGTCTCTGAGGCAGGGTTATACTCACAGAGTCCTTTAAGACATTTGCCTTTGACCCCACAACATCGGCGGAGTTGTCTGGATGGAGTGGTGTTGCTGTAGATTATCATGGCTGTCACCAGACTGGCATCATATGGTGTTCGGCGATGAATCCCGCTTCACTCTAAGCAGATAACCACCATGTTCGTGTCTGGAGTGGAGAGGGCTAGCGGTTCCAATCAGCCTTTGTTTTACAAAGGCATACAGCTATAACCCCTGGTATGATGGTGTGGGGCACTATTTCTTATGACAGCAGGTCATCTTTAGTCATCTTTAAGAGCTCAACGATAAGTTGATACCATCCTGCGGCCGGTTGCATTGCCCTTCATGGCATGGCATCCTGGGGCCATTTTCCAACAATATAATGCCAGGCCACATACTGCTCGGATATTTCTGGACTGTCTCCGTGCAGTTGATACTCTTTCTTTGCCAGCAAGGTCACCAGACCTTTCCCCAATCAAGCATGTCTGGGACATGGTAGGCCGGGAACAACTGATGAATGAGCAACAAATGATGAATGCCTGGCAGAATGTCTCGCAGGATGACATTAGGAACCTCTACCACTCCTTGCCTCTATGAATTCAAGCATGCATTGCCGCCAGGGGCGGTTCGACCAACTACTAATTTGTACACTCAGTTGGTGATTGTTAGCCGTGAACAGGTACTATGACCTTGATTTTTTAATCATTTTATTATCTGTGTATGAGCTGTACACATGCTCAATTTCATCAAAAACAACCACTTTTTTCATGATGGTTTGATTTTTTTCAAAATGAGTATATATGAATTTTTCTGGTGTTTCCAAGTCTAATGAATGATAAAAAGATAATGCCATTTAAGTCAGTATCAGCAGATGGAGAGTTTATGAGAGGCTTTATCCTAGGCCTTAATACTGGTAATTTGTTCTTGCTCCATATCTCTGAAGAAATTCAGGTTAATGCTACAATTGTTGGTCAGATTAGGAGAGTGTAGACCCAGGAAGAAAATGTGCAGTGCTGTAGGAGGCATGGAATAAGGAGACAAACACCAGAGTGCACCAGTTGCCACATACAACATTATACCCTATATGACCTACAATCCATAATTGGAGAAATTTTGTTAAGTCTGTTTCCATTGATTGAATATTGATACGTACAGTTTCATGATGATCCATCATGAACCTTTGCAATGGTCCTGCAGCAGAGTTATGTGAAATGCTGAATGGGACAGTGTTGTTTTCAATAATAAATCTTGTTTGCCACACAAACAATAATCTGCACATGAGGGTGTGTGGGCAGCATGGCCATCTTGTAGATGCTCGTACTGTTTTCTAGTGACATATGACCTGTCAGTGTAGTATAATGGTTTGGAGTGCTATTATTGCTAACAGCTGTTCATATATAATGTGCATTACAGACACATTAATGGGAAGATGCTGTATTGGTTATCTGCTGCAGTTTCATCTTCATTAACATCAGGGCCTTCTAAATCATATTTTTCAATAAGAGAACACATGGCCCGTACTGTGTCTGGGTCATTCTTAAATACACTGTGAGGTGTAATTGGGCTCCTTAGCCAGCCTGATCTTCAATTTTTTGGCAGTCAAGCATTTGTGGGAGAAGATGTGGCATCTGTTGAATACCTTCCATCCTCCTTGAAATGAACTGTGCATGTATACCACTAATGCACAGTACATTCTTCAAATTGACAAGATTCCGACACTTATTAGTTTGAAGCTCTGATGCATTCAAAAATGTTTGCCCAAAATGGGCTGCAAATCTTAATGAGGCTGTATATAGTTAAGCGTCTTATTGTTATACACCTTTGAAAACTAAATTATTTAAGTACTTTAATATCTTTCTTTATACAAAGTTTGGTGTGCTTCCAATTATTCTTTTATGATCTGGCATCTTCTTAGTTTTGTGTTTCTTCATAGTGCGGCAGTGTTACATATTTTTCTTACTCATTTTGTGGTAAAAGTGAAATACAAATATAATCATGTTCTATCATTTCATTTTGTATGCTTCCAAAGTACTTCAGGAGTAAGATAATTTGCATTTGTTTGTAGTTTTTATGCAACATTTATTGCATACTGCAAACAGAGTAAATGAAACTACAAAAGTATTTCAATAGTAAATGAAAAGCATTTGCAAAAGTATGACATTGCATTTGCATTATTTTTTAATCACCTCTCCACTTTAGCCTTTTTGCAATGGTGCACCTTTAAGATGCTCATGTGGGATGGAAGGGAATCAAAGGCAGTCACCGTACAGGACGAGGGGGGGTTGCATTGCTAAGCCTAATTTTACAAAAAAAAAAAAAAAAAAAAAAGTTTCACTTCTAGCATTATAAATTTTGGTATCATTTTAGATTATTACCTTAGCTCTTATATATGTTAAAATTAGCATTTAATAACCTTTTCTTCTTTATTTTACATGAAAATATATCAAAAAAATTGCTTATCTTGTAAAATAATTTTTGGAAGCGCTATTCAAATTATTCCAAAGTTTTAATTGATAAAATCCATCAGTAAAGTTTAAAATTAATAAAACAACACAATAAAAACTATTTAGAGTAAGAAGTAACAAAATTTAAAATGAAGACTGAGTGTGGTAAATCTCAAAGCATGGAGAAGTATCACTTTCTAACTTTTTAGAAAATGAATCATCACTCTCATTTGTGTTAGTAAATGGTTCATTAACCATATGAGTGTAATCTTCCTCTGATAAAAAGCGCCTTTACACGATAATAGACTGGAGGTGAAGCTTTTCGAAATAAAGAAGAGAATTTGAAACATATCTGAAGGCAATGCAAAACGTAACAGAGCTCCACATATCAACCCTAAAAGACCGTGCATAGTAGAGGAAAAACTAGAATAAAAAAGGATTGGATATAAATCAGACGCGCAAATGCTTATATTAGCATGGGGCGATTTAAAGAGCCCACCTCTGTTTACGCTCCCCCACCCCCACCCTCGCAACAGTTGATGAGTAAAATACCAAAGTCAAGCAGAATATATCAAACTCAAGGTCAGGAACCTAAAACTGTGTTCATTTCAAAAGTAATGGACATAGGGTGCCATCTAGTTGTCTTCAGAGACCATTCCAGCTTAAAATGCATATACACATCGCCTGTCCTCTGAATGCAATCTCTAGTCATGCGTGGATGAGACGCCCGTCCGGAAAGGGTTAATATGCAGTCTGTAACCTCTTTCCATATAAAAAAGAAAGCACAAATTTTTGTAATTAAAATATTTTGGCAGTTTTCCTTCATTCTTGAGATATACATTTTTTATGCAGTTCATTACTTAGTGTGTTGTAGATTTTCTGAGTAAATAGTGTATTGTTTCCTGGTTAGTAAACCGTGCATCTGCAGCTGTAGTATACTTCATTTAAAATTTTAAGATATGTATTAAGATTTAAGAGGGAATAATCCTTACAATGAACTGCAAAAATGTATTGTGAAACTCATAAGAATAAATCAATGCTTTTCATTCATATGCTATTAATTCACTTGGGATTGTTCTTGTCAGTGCCATTCGTGGAATTCATTTATAAGTAAAACTATACAATATATAGTTGCAGTTAAAAAAAGCAGCTGCATAAGATATTTATAGGAACAAATAAAATTAATTATTTTGTATTTAAGTAAATGTTACACTTTTTTTTTAATTTGCACATTTCATTAGTTATTTCTTGCTCTTCTTACTAGTTGATCTAAGACAAATGCATCACTCACTTTAATCTAGAACCTACAAACATTTCATCTTTACAATTAATTTTAAAGTTTATGGACTTTTTGGCTCATTTTGTGTGTCTTATGCAGTAGAATGCTGCTTGAAGGTATTTTTCTGACAGAATAGCAATCTGCGGAAGTGGGAATAGGATCATTGGAAGTGCTGTTCATGTACTATTGAAAATGCTTCATGCTCTGCCCAGATTACGTTTCTGATAGCTGAATTTGAATTGAAATTTCTGATGTACTTGGAGATTTTCTTTCGGAAGTTGTCATTTTTTATCTCCCCCAGTGTAATGCTGTCAATGGCTATTACAATTTACCAGTCAATCTCGCTAAATCTGATAGCAATCACGTTCCCCTTTTCCATCTAGTAAATATGAAAATATTTACTTCATTTGTCAGAGTGCATACATTCATTTTCGCCTTCAAATAGATAACTGACAGCATCTTATTTACCTTTATGCTTTTCAGACCAGTTATGTATTTCTTATAAATATCCCACATCTTCTTACCGAAGTCATCACTTTTAGAAAATTCTATGGGCAAAACAAAAAATAAATTCAAAATATAAATTTTAGCATACAGTACATTGTGAGAACTTTTCTAATAACAATCATAATTTTTAGGCATTGAGAATAATTTGAAACAAACTAATAATATAGTGCTGTGTGCAGATTGTGAACGTACCTAAAACAGAGACATTCCAAAAGAGTTTTTGGTGAAATGGAACATTCAGATCATTGAAGCTCTTCAATCTCTTAATTGGTTCGAGTTTAAAAAGCTCAAATCTTTGTACTTTTTCCGTCATTCAAATCCATTCATTATAGAAGCAATGGGAAACATTGATCTTCTATTAATTATCTATTATTACCAGCTATCAGTCGCATTTAAAGTTCATTTATTAGAGAACAACATACACTTACCATTAAGTCTCTGAAAATGATTTTCCTTGTTATTTAGGCATTTACTGCAAGAAATAGTACTGACTACGGGGAAATTCCTAGATCTGTGGTGGATTTATCACAACAGGTATGTATTTAACCATTATTTGAAATTTTCAGCAGCTGTAGCCTTATTTTGAAAATTATTGTAATTATTTGTTGTGGCACAAACATTTACCTAACGCATAAAATACATCAAATATTGAAAAATATCCTTCCTCCTTGGTAGCATATATTTTCTGTCATGCTTAAAACCAGATTTATTTGCTGCATTAAAAATATAAAGTGTTCTGAAAAGAGAGGATTTGCTTGCAAAAACTTTAATAATAATAAAAATATACATCACTCAGTGCAGGAAAGAAGAAACATTGCATTCTGCTACATTCTCTATATTATTTCAGGGTTGCCACGCTACCTGGAAAACCGGGAGAACCGGGAAAAGTCAGGGAATTCGAAAATTGACCAAAATATTCAGGGAAAAGTCAGGGAATTTAACTATTTTTGTCAAAATCTGAAAAAGTCAGGGAAGTTCATACAACGATCCCGCCAAAAAAAGCGATTTTTGCGCCGACGTCGGAAGAGGTAACTTTTTTGGCGAATTATGTATCACGTGAGTGTCATTCGGGTAGCTGGCATAGAGCCAATTTTCGCAGCTCCAATTTGATTGTCTTTTAGAAAGGCAAAGCAACTTTCCCGCAACTTTTGGTTTCCAGTATTCTCGAGAATCGCATGTGCAGTGCATGAACTAAAGAAAGTACCTGTTCTCGTATAAAACAAAATGGGTTTAATCCTAGTATACGGTACCATGGAGGTTAGAATCAAAGAATATGTATTGTAAAGAAGGAAAACCTCTCTGCAACAGACGTGGCTGTGGCTCCGTTCCATCATAGAGGGAAAACAGCTGTGCATGTCTGATATATCTGTTGCCAAAGCTCGAAACCGGTGTCGTAGTTCGAAGGTCACGTTATCAAGAGTTCATAAAATGAATATCGTTTAAAATTTCTTTAACCACTTGCACTAAAAAGACGTGCCACGCACGTCAAGCTGCTTTTTTCTCAAACCGCGAGCGACGTGCACGTCGATAAGCATTTATCGCAAAAATGAAAATAACGTGGTGCACACGTCGCCTAACAACAAGATTGTTTATTCCTCGAGTTACAGCTCTGGATTGCACTCTCAGATGCAGAGCGGCGTAAATGAGACACTTTACCGCTTGTTATATTGTAGCGCACGGCACCGCAACCGTGAAGTTTAGTCTTAGCGCAAGTGGTTAAACTCTAAAGGAAAACAAAATATTTTTTGGCGCAAGTAAATTAATTCATGGATTAGTTATTTTCAGGAAAAAAAAAAAATACTACGAAAGTCCGTTTTTAAAATTATTGCGAAAAATCCAAGAAGAAACGTCCTTTGATAAAACGTTTCTTCTTGGATTTTTCGCAATAATTTAAAAACGGATTTTCGTAGTTTTCTTTTTGTCAAAGAGCGTTTCTTCTTAACACGCGTTTCTCAATTTCCTGTACACATCGCGGAGAGGGAAATTCTGGCCGCCAGGTTCCGTCGCCAAATCCCTTGGCAAATTTTCCGTCCGCATTCTAGCGGCGTAATAGCATTTTACTTGTATGGAACCTTTTCTTCTTTACATAGACGTTCTTTGGTTAGAATAATAATGGGATTTGGCGACATCTTGATGTGCAGTAAACGAGTCATTTTGGTCTTGGCGACAATTTTCAAAATCGTGCCAAAGCCTTACCATATACTAGAATTTTACCGCAAAATCTTTTTAAACCTTTTTTTTTTTTTTTTTAATAAATGCCTTGCCATTTTGCAGTAAAATAAAAAAAATAGTAATCAGTCATCTAGGCTAGCCATGTAATATAACTATATTCGCTAAAATATCCTTGATTATTCTAATTCAATTTTTAAGTAATTATTTTTATGTTATTCATATAATTTAATGTTGCTTCTTCCCTCTAAATTTATTTATTATTAGTAAATAATATTTCCAAATTTCAGGAAATTTTCTCTGGCATAATCCTGAAATTAATTATAGCAGTATGATGACATACCATCACGAAATTTAATGCACATATTTTTTCCTTATGTATGCTGCGAAATAAATATAAAATACCTCAATTTATTAAAATAGATTTCTTTCTTTCGTTTAGCTGCAGAATGTCTGCAAAAAAAAGCCTTACTTTATTCCAGATTGGGAGGATTCTAATCTCAATCTTCAGTGGAGAAAACAACAACTATTATAATTATATTTGTGTTTTCAAGTGTTAAGGTGCCTTTTAAGAACATACCTCACGCAAATTAAATTTACCTAAAATCTAACCTAACTATTTAGCATTGTATTGTGATTTATAAGGACCGGATTAGCCTCGTGTTGAACTGGTGATGATCATGAGTAATAAAATTAATAAAACATACATTTGTTATCCAATATATATATCTTAAATTTTATTAAGTTTCTTAAGTGGAAAACTAAACAAAATTATCAAACAAAGTATACCAAGAATAATTAAGAATAAATGTTCTCTGGGATTTATTGAATAATTAAGTGAATTTGCTACACAATACAAGTAATACCATAATTAATTTACCTCTTAGCACACCCAACGTACATTACATGGATAGATTGGAATTTTCTTGAAACACACCTGGAAAACCTGGAAAAGTCAGGGAATTTCATTTTCCTGTTTGAGTGGCAACCCTGTTATTTGAACATTACTGTCTCTTCCCTGAAATGGTTGAATGTGTAAGCCATAATTATGAGTTATACTCTAGGTCTTCTACATCTCCAGTCTTACCCCTTTCTGGGAATAAGTAACAGATGCTATGTGTATGCTGCCTTTACCACATTACTAAGATTAGCAGTAAACTGTTATAGTAATGCATTCTGTAACTGCTGAGTGAACTTTGATGTAAGTTAGTACATAGAAAATGTCTACATGTGTTTCATCTTCCTTTTTATCAGTGATGTATAACACTCTGTTTTGTTATAGGAAATAATAATTCTGCAAGCAAATAAAGTATGCTTCTTTGTTTTGTAACACATTGTAGTTTTTAAACAAGAAGGCATTTTGCTTTAGAAGAATCATTTGCAGGCATGCATGCTGAAGAGTCAGAAATATTCGCTCTTATTTTCTAGACAGTCTATAAATTTAAAGATGTGAATCGGTGCTGAGAGGTTTTTATGGTTACCCAAAAGTTTGATTCAGAACTTAACATTTTACTATATGCTCATAATTACTCATAATTTTTCTCAAAACTATTAGAAATGGCCTTTTCTCTATAGAGTTGATAACATGTATCAAAACATTTCAGTCTTAAAGAAGATTAAGATTGGAGCACCCCCAGTTCACAGTCTTAATGGTTATAATTTGTAATAAGGATTTTTGCAAAGTTGTCCGTGGATAAAAGAGAACATCCTACATAATATGTTTATCATCATCATCATATGACATTTTTTGCTACAGTTATGCCCACTCATTCTTACACAATATGGGATCAAAGTGCAGTAGAAGAATGAAAGTGCCCTGCAATCCTTTAGAAATACTTCTTTGAACCTTTCAAATAATTTATTTATTTTGATACTCGACACTTGATTTTTTTGAATTAGTTACTGCTTGAGAAACCTTTGTAACATCACTATTTTTCTGAGCAACAAATTCCATAAATAACCATTCTAAAAGTATGAATGAAATTTGCAGTGCTGTAGTGTGTACTTTTTAATATTTTTTAATCTTCTTCTTTTCGATCGGATTTCCTTTTTTTAACAAGTCTAAAGGCAGAGATATGCTATAGGAACTTTTTGTGGTGGAGGAGAATTAAATTCATTTGACAGTTCTTTACGTAAGCAGGCTTATACTTGCTTAAGTGAAGAAATAATAGAAAATTGTGCTAATTGTGACTATTGCTGATTTGGGTATTTTATCTTGTTTTGATTTTTTTTGCATGCTGGTCTCAGATTTTATTTCTTAAATTACATTTTATTAGTGTAACGATGAATCTGATATTTGCTTTCTGATGACAGTGTAAGGTTTATCCTAAGTTTTTAACAATTATCTTTAGTTAAAGCTACTTTCGTATCTGTCCTAAGTTCAGATAAACCTCCCCTTTTTCTAACCATTTCTTGAAGTATGTTCTTATGTCCTTTTCTTTAACATTACTTAAATTTGAGGATAATGTTAGTGCAATTTGCAATAAAAATTAATTATTAAAAGATATTGGGCAATTTTGATTATCACCATTATTTCTCTCGTATTAACAATTTGTTATTTGTTTCATATTTGTATTTCAGCCTTACCTGCCCTCTGTATTAAAGCGATCAGTTTCTAAAGGCGATATCTTTACCACCAGTATTCAAGAAAGATCATATGGAACAAATGAAGATAGTATCCAGTCAACCCCAGATGGAGGTAGCATTAATCTTCCTGGGGTTGAAAGTGATAATGTAACTACTGGTTGTGGTGAACAATATCAGCGATTCTAAAAGCATCTATTCTACTCTCAGTGTTAAACTTTCCTTGCTATTTATTATTAGCATTGCAGAAAAATCTAAATTTGTTGTTGAGGAAATCATGAATGAAGTTTGATGTTTGTTATGGAAAATTCAAATTGCATGTTATTTTCTCCCATATTAAACATATAAAATTTATGTAAAAAAGAGTCCTGAGAATATCAAAATCTTATGTGCCTAAATTCACAAAATTATTGATTTTATTGTCTGCTTTTGTGCATTCATATTTATAACTGATCTTCAAATTTGAGAGGTGGCTCTATATATTTGTATTGTAATGAATGATTATATTTTTTATCATAAAAATATATTCATTCTTAATTTTACACCTTTTTTACCCATTGTTAAGTTCTCAAAAAGTATTTTTTTAAATATTTTATTTTGCAATTTAGGATTTTTTTCCATAATAGGGCAACATGCAGTAAGCAGTTTTCTGTTAAAATATACACGGTACTAGTCATACTTTATGTAATTCTTAGTTAGTGTGCAGTTTATGTGGAGCCATTAGGAATAAAGGCAAAAACATATTTGAACAGACCTTAATTGACATTGCTTATTGTCCAGTTTTAAATTAAATGTTTTTCTTTTCCATGAGCTTCCAAAGTAAATATTGCCATTAAAATGTTTTAATATATCATTCTCCTTTAGTTCTTTATTGAAATAAATTTAAGAGATGTTCAGGAAATTTCTTTTGTGTTGAGAAAACTTTTACTGCGATGCTGTCCTATAACTGAAAAGAGCCATAATTCATGCATTTTAAGTTTTGGATCAACAAGTTCCATTAAAAATTTCTTTTCAAAATTTCTTATCAGATTAATTTGTATTGAATGAATATTAAATTTTTATAAAAAATTCTGTGATACCTGTACAGAATCAATTTTTTAAGTATTTTACTAATGTAGATAAACAATCAAGATTTGGGTGGCTGTAGTCTGCTGGATATAAACTTTCGCTGCTTTTTTATTTTTTATGTTATGTGAGTCGTGTTTATTTACTTTAAAACTATAAAACTTCTATGCTAAATTTAAGCACTTAGAATTACATTTATGTATGCCATATATTTTGTTTATGTGATATAAGAGAAAATTTTCATTGCATGAGAATAATTTTGTGATCAGACTGTAAAGATTTAAAAACCTTTAACTGTGATGTTCATGATTTCAGTCATACTGAATAATCTCTGTAAATAATGAAGTTTATCTTTCAAATTCATTTAGATCTTCAGGAAGCATACTACCTGATCTCTGTTATTTATTTCTAAAGAATGAAATCAGTAAAATTAATATTGGTTATATTTTTAAATCGATATAATTTTTAAATTAATATTTTTGCATACATGTGTATTCTGTCATTTTATTTGCTATTCTAGTCATGAAGAACTAGAAAATATTTTGAATGATGTATTCTTTCAGTTATGACTTAATCAAAGATTTATAACTGCATGCCTCAGAAATTTCATCTGAAATACCAGTTTTCATAACTGGTTATGGTGGCCAAAATGAAGGTTATATTTATTGATGTGCATTCTGAAGCCTCACATTTAATGCAATTTTTTGATAAATATAAAAGTTGAAAGCATATCCTTTTGCAGACAATTTAGTTAAAAATAATTATTTTAGTCTTTAGAATGAAGTAAAATCTAGGAAAGCATGGACTTCTATATTTTATGATGATTTATGAATTCAAAAATAAATCTTACTAATTTATGTTAAATGTGTTTTCAGTCATTAAATGTATTACTTAGTTTTTAGTAAACATGCTGTGGACAGTAGTTAACATTTGCAAGATAAACAATAGAATCTGTACATTTATCACACCATGTCTTTATTTTATTCTTTTATAAACTGTTACTATAAACATATGTATTAATAAATGCATGTGGAATTATTTTGTTATATTAATACTTTGATAGAAACTGTACATTTATCACACCATGTCTTTATTTTACTCTTTTCCAAATTATTATTATAAATGTATTTATTAATAAATGCATGTGGAATTCATTTGTTTTATTAATATTTTAATTTTTACTTTATCTGCAGTTAAATTTCCTTTCCGAGGCATTCATTTTAAGCATTTGAACTTATTTGTTAGTACACTGAATATTTCATTATTCATTACTGTTATTAGCTTCATGTATATTAATTTGTCGCTGTAGAAACTTTCTAATCAGCCGTTTGTAATTTTGTGTTATTTAGCAAAGTTTATGGAATTATGTTAGTGCTATTGAAAGAAAAGTGAACCGGATTCTTAGATGTAGGTTTTATATCAAATTTAAGGAAAACATATGCAAATTATCAAGAGAGTAATTTTAGCCGAGATTCTATCTTTCATTTCTATACATTGCAGCATTTTGCTCATTTTCCCACTCATGACCAATTATTTTGATGCCAAATACCTCTTCTTTCCATCCCCCCCTTCAATCGAAATTTCATTAAATAATTTTTCTGTTATCTGTTTCATTGATTTGGTAATTGTCTAATATTTCCTTAGTGTAACCAATGTTTGTATCATAAACATTTTGAAATACTTAAAAAATATCAATTCAGGCATTTGTGTAATATTTAGTGATAGTAATTTCCATTTATAGTTTTATGATAAAATAAAGTAAATGTTGTAAGTTTTATGTTCTGAGTTAAGTTGAATTTTTGCTGTGAATTTTAACTTATGATCAGAATTCTTGTGAATTCATTCAGCTTTTTGTTTACTAGATTTGAAAAAGGCTATAAAGTATAAACTGATTTCTCCTTTATGGTACATTACCTTTTGTCACTTTCCCAATTTTGTATTAAAAGTATATTTTTCGTGATTCATAATCATGTTGGAAGAGGTTATTACTAGGTATTAGAGAGGGTTTCCAGAAAATCTTTCCTGTCCCCTTGCATTATACTGGTAAATCTTAAATCCACCGCTGGTTTATAAGCATTAGATGTGGTAAAGGGAATACAATAGAAATTCAAATTTTATAGACTGACATTAACTTGTGATCTATATTTATTGAAATTATTTTAGCATTTTTGTAGCAGTATTATCTTTAATACCTATTGTATATATTAAATGTTGATTTGAGAATCACTTATTTCCCTCAGGAATTATTATTATGAAAGTCCATGAATTTTGGTATATAAAAGCAAAGTAAACAGAAAGCAACTGTCTTTCTTGAAATGTCAATGTTTAGTGTTAGGAAGGTAATATTTTAATGCATATGGGTGATTCTGATACATCTAACATTTATTGTTATTTACCTATTTTAAAATATTCACTTTAAAGAAAATGATATGAAGTATTTAGAAATAAGTAATTCTAAGATAAATTTTATATATAACTTAGTCTGCATTTTTATTTAAGTTTTATTAGTAGTTCTTCGAGATTCGTTTGTTTATTCCTTCCTCTTATTGATAGACTGAAGGTTTCTTTGTAATTACGTATGAATTTTTATTTAGGATTTTATGTATTATTTCATTATATTTATCTCATTTTATGCATTCTGAAAAGTTTATTTCATTTACATATTATTATTTTGTGTGTGTGTTTCTGGCCCTGCATTGATGATACATTCCAGATCTATTAGAGACAAAATACATTACGTTATTTGAATAGATGTATTTATTTGAATAACCATATAAAATAATTATCTTTATGTTAAATACCTCTAAGACTAGTTTTTTCAGTTATTGCTTTTATTCTCTAGTAAGAGTCAAATTGTGTTAATAGCATTATAAACCATAAATATAATCAAAATGTTTTATGTACATTTTATTTCATTTATGTTTATTGAAATCCTATGCCAAGATAAGTAACTTATGGTCTGTTGAACAGCTAAAATATTTTTAATGAAACTTAGTTTCATAAATATGTGACTTACTGCTTGCATGGGCAGCGTGATCAAGGTTGTAAATAAGATAACAGTTACCAAGTAGTGTGATCTGTAGCTATTTAATATCCTGTTTCTGCAACTGTTTGAAGTTTTGATAACCTTTTAAAATGCTTGAGTATCACAAAATAATAATGTGCTTTTCAAGTATTTCAGAAACCTAGGTTATCATTGAAACTCATCTACAATTGCATTGTTTTTAATGTAAATAATTACTGTATAATGATTTTATTAAAATTCTGTGTTCAGAAGTTATTTATTGATAGGCTGATCGTTATTGCAACAACTGATCTTGAATGGCATTATTAACAATTAAAAACGTTTACTTTAGCATCATCTTGTTGAAAATGTGACCATATTTTGTAAGATGTAGTATATTTATTTGAACTATCAATGAACTGAAGTTACCCGGTTTTATCTTGAATTAAAGATATCCAGTTTTTACCATGCTTTTTTTTTGTCTCATTGTCATATTTTGTCATATAAGGTAAATGTAGAAAAGACATATACTATATATATATATATATGTAAATTTCCTTTTATATTTGGGGGCTTCTACAGTATGAAGGACTGCTGTTTGATTACTTAATGTAATTAAGGGGGTAAAATAGAATTTTGTTCAGTGGGATTGATTTACATGTATATATTTTAATATATATATATATATATAATTTCCTTTTATATTTTTAGGGCTTGTACAATATGAATGATTGCTGTTTGATTACTTAATATAATTAATGGGGTAAAATAGAATTTTGTTCAGTGGGATTCATTTTCAGATTGATAATAAATTTCTTAAAGAATGTTAATTCCAAATACTAGCAATGTTTTCCAACTGATCCTGAGGTTATTTGCTGGAAATGAACACTGTAAGACATCACTATGTTAAGGATTTCTGTAATCTGCATATTGCAGTAGTATACTTAAAATTTGAGGAAAATAGAACTAAAAAAAAAAAAAAAAAAAAAAAAAAAAAATTAGGAAAATATTATTTTCCTAATTTTTTTTTCAGAGTCTTCCACAAAATAATAATTCAGACTGTATTAAATTTTCCTTCTAAATAACTGCACTGTTTTCAGAATGTTTTAATGAATAATGATGCAAATTTCAATTCTTGAAACATAGGTGACTGATCTAATATGCAGCTTGATATCACAGCTGGATATTATTTATTTTTTAAACTACAAATATGGTTCATGTTTTTATTCTAATTATTTTGTTTTCTGACTGAATTTGTGAATAGTATAGAAATCCTTGAAATATGCATCATTTTAATAAAATGCAATTGTGAGTATAATAAATAGAGCAGAAGAGAATGTAATGCACTGTGTAGTGCCATTTTGATTTTGTTATTAATATTAGTATGTGACTTAAATATATTATCTAGATGCTTGTGTTAATATTAACAAAAAACATGATGCAGCTCCTATGGACCTTTTTGGAAAATATTTAATCATGTCTTGCAGATTATAGAAATGGTTAATATTATGAATTTTCTGGAAATTCCAGATTTTTAGTAAAAAATATGGTAAGCCAGATGTGCTTTGGCAAAATGTTCACTTTACACCACTTTATATCTTCACAGATCTACGGTAGTGCCATGTTCAGTATATGAAAGACCTTGAAGAGGATATCCGGCTTTTATGGGAAAAAATACAAAATATATTTCATTTACTACTATAGTGTGATTGAAAATGTGGCTAATTTAGAATAATGCAATTATGCAGGTCATTTTGATTACCTGCAAAGAACTGTGTGATTGAAAAAAGGACATCAATCTAAGCAAGCAGACCAGCTTAATGCTGCATTTAAGCATTTCACATCAGCCAGAATGGGCAACATTCGAGTAGTCAGAGTAACTATAAATTATATAATCTGTTCGATCCACTCTATGATCTTCTGTCTCCTTAACCTTAATAAGAGAGAGATGATTGCTGACTGTATCTAGGAATACCCACCACCTCTTCTCAAACTCAGCTTAGTGTTTCATTGCAACCATTATCACCTAAGACTTCCACTGGGTATGTCATCTTCCAGTTCAGAAATGCATTACTTATATTATTTCTATTCATTTGGGCTTGGCATTTATGAAATTCTTTGATTTAGTATTTGTAGTTTATGCATTATATGCTGTGCTTTGGCAGAAACTTTCCTGAAGACCTTGTGAACACATAAATGCTCCACATACAAATTAACGATATTGCCAGAAACGTTCATGTAAATTACTGTTTGTTATATTTGGCTATACATAGAGTAATATAGTAATTTATACTTGGCTACTGTTCATATAAATTACTGTATGTTATACTTGGAATAGGTCTTCATAAATGCTTCATGGTATCGAGAGTCTTGTAAACAGTGCTTCTGGAATGCCAAAAATGCAAAGTTGAGACTAGGCAGATTGGAAGATCATAGGGGCCAAGCGATGGTGACCACCACAGCTAATCTATTGGTGTGGAAATGTAGTCTTTAGGTTAGTTGCAAACTTTGCAGCTAAAACTGACTATACACTTTATCGTGCTGAAACCACTTATATCCTCAAATAGTTGCTGGAATATTCAGTGGCAAGATCTCATTCAGAAAAATACTATACTTGCCTGTTTATTCTGTCTTGTAGAAGACACAGTATAAATGAGTAGTAGTGAATGATCCATTCCTGGAATATTGCTGTTGGTTGCTGTACTGTCTTGTTACATGCAGGTTTATGGTGCCTATAACATTATACATGCTTAACATTCTGTCAAGTATGTAGGGAAGTTTTTGCATGAATAGGACAGATTTTACAAAATATGAGTTCACTGCCCTGTATTTTAGGAACCGGTATGTAAATTTTACTTGGAGAGGAAAATCCATATCCGACAAGGTCTAAACTTTCTAGAAATGGTATTGGTGAAACTGTTCTTCATACTGCATACTCCCTTCATATAGTGAGCCACATCAAGATTACTACCTCAGTTTATATGCTCATGGGCATAGCCAGGGCTGTGCACTTACATTTCCCCCTCTCTAATGCATTTCCCCCCCCCATACTCTGATATTAACCACAAAAACTTGCAAAACATTTGTTCTTGGACGAACAATCTTTATTTGACCTCATAGTTTGTCACGTAAATAACCAATTGGCACTATGTTACTTGATATCGCGCACTTTTATCTACACTCATTGTAAAGATACAAATGAGTAGTGGTTGTTATTACAAATTGGTTGTTATTTCAAGAGTTTCCCTAGGCAGCATTGGTTTTTTTGTCTTGTTAGTTGACAAATGAGTATCATTTCCTAGTAACCTTGAGGGGGGTCAAGGGAAGCGTTTTTTTGCGAAAATTTACTCTTTGTTAGGTTAGTGAGAAAGGAAGAGGAAATTGTTTCAATCTTACCGTTAATTTCATTTATTGGATAATCTGACAGTAGAGTCTGGTAAAGCACTTAGTGTTAAATTAGATATAAAAAAAAAGTATGCTGTAGAGTCGTTGAATGTATCGAAAAGCCCTTGCTTCTGGAGCCCAGATTTTCGTCAACCAATCAGAATATAAGAATGGTCGTATGCATCATGCAAGCCGCTGATCTACCATGAATCACAGCTCTCCACGTTTCTATTTGCTCTCTATGCATGTTATTTTTTCGCTTATTCCATCAGCTTTTACATTATGGAAACATATGTAAAATTTAGTGCACTTCGTTTGCGTTTTTCGCTCAGTCAATCTAAAACCAGCTTTGTAAAGTGATTCAAAACAGTTTAACATAAATACTGATTTTTAACGCTGTAAATGATATGATGGGCACAAGAAGTATTAAAACCGGTAAAACTATCGAAACTAGTCCTGTTGAAAATTTGAAAATATAACATTGATTTTTGTTGTTTGACTTTTGAATTAGTATTTGTTCGGCTTGTTATTTTGTGTCTTAATCTGTATTGTTATTTTAACTTTTAACACTATCTCGGATTGATGTAATTCATAATGCATGTAATTCGCTCAATTTATAATGTAACTGAGTGATAATTTTCATAAAAATTTTCATAATTATTGCAAATAATAAATGATGTTTCTAGCGCTGTATAATAACGTACCTCGGTTCAGAATATTAACTGGTAGGCCGTCTAACAAAAAATTTAATTTATGACTTATGGATCATAAGTAGGAAACTGTTCTTTTAACCCTGCACTGCTCGCGCGGCGTCCCACAGACGCCAGGGATGTTTCTTTTTTAATTGTTTTATAAACGAATGCGTGAGCAACTTTATGCTGCCGTCTACCTTTCTGTCAACTATACACAAAAAAGTATAAATCATCGAAACAACGCTATTTTTATTTTAGTGCTGAGAGGAAGAGTTTATACGCTGATGTGCACTGCTGGAGTCTAGGAGACGCCACGCGACCATTTTTGATTCTAAAAGTAAGTATTTTAAAATTTATATATTCTAGTATTTTTAAGTTATATTATCAACAGCTGTCCCTAGTAGTGTTTTTTTTAGTTTAGAAATAGGTGAAGGAAATTGTTTGTGAATATATTTAATTTTCAAAGTAAAAAGAATGTATTTCTTTTGGTATTTATAATTTTTATGGGTAAAAGTTTTTTTATTATTTATTTTCTTACCTTTAGATTCAAGATGACTTCTCAGAAAAAATTCAATATGGCATATGAACGTAACAGAAAAATAATACTACGTATGCTGATGAAAGAATATGAATCGAGTGATGAGTTTGATGATTATAGTGATGCAGAAGAAGATAGAGTGGAAACAAGAGACGAAAACACAGACATCGAGCAAGAAGAACTCCAATGATAGCGAGTAATGATTATATTGCCGATAATTATTTCCAAAGCCGGAGTAAATCATAAAAAATGATCAAAAGTTTGCCCACCTAAAAATAAAAAATATACGCACTCGGCAATATAATAGTCCGATAGTCACATAATAGACAGTCGCTCATTTACCAGGGGTGAAAGGTGTCGCAAAAAATGCTCGAAAGCCGGAGCAATGTTGGGCATAAGCTTTTGACAATGGCATGCTATTTAATACAGTTAAGTTCACAAATGAAAAGATGCCCACAGTACAGGAAAATTATTCTCGGGAAAGGGATGACCATTTGACCGACATAATTGAAATAAAAGCGTTTCTAGTCGTATTACACATTTGTGCTTCTAGAAAGGATAATCATGCAAATACCAAGGATATATGGTCCTATGATAAAATGGGTGTTGAGTTATGCCATCTAATAATGTCTGAAAAATGATTTAGGTTCCTTTCATATTGATTGAGGTTCGACAATAGCGATTTTTTTGCTTCAAAATAATCTTACTTTGGTAGGGACTATGAGAAAGAATAAGAGTGAAATTCCTCCAGAGTTTACACATGCAAAGAATCGGGAAGTAGGAAAATCATTGTTTGGGTTTCAGAATGACTCTAATGTCTTATGTAACTAAGGGAAACAAGTTGGTTCTGATTCTCTCCACTATGCATCATGATGATGTAATCGATGAATCATGTGAAAGAAACAAGCCCAAATGATAACCTTTTATAATGCAACTAAATCAGGAGTTTATACTGTTGACCATTTGTGTAGCACTTACAATGTCGCCAGGAAAACGAACAGATGCCCTATGGTCATATTTTATAGTATGATGAATGTAGCAGCTATAAATGCTCAAATAATATATCGTGCAATTAACTTATCAATTAGCACCAGGCGCAGTGAGTTTTTAAAAATTTTGGGTAGCTTATGATTCCTTGCGTAGACGTTCTCAATGTTCATCATTACCTAGAAACCTCAAGCAGGATATTCAGGGCATTTTACCAGATGAGGGTACAGTTCAGCTTACAATGAAGCCTTGAACTACTAAAAGGCAGAGATGTCATGAATGTGGCCGTTCCAAGAACAGGTACACCAAGTACAAATACCGCAGTTGTAAACATTTTTATGTTTAGAAAACGCTCAGCAAATATGCGTTGATTGCTAGTTTGTGCAACTAACTAAATGAGACAATTTTACTTGTATTTTTCATTTGTATTTGAGTTAAGTTGAATAAAATTAAGTCTCATCGTAAACTGAAGTTTTGTTATTTGCATTTGTAATATGATACCACAAATATTATGTGTGTTATTTCAATAATGCCTTTGCATTCATAAATTTGAATTGAATAACCTAAATATATGTTAGTACAGCAAAAATATACGCCACGCGACCTTTAACGTAACAATACGCCACGCGAGCACTGCAGGGTTAAATATTTTTGGTACATTATATATTTCTGAGTTTTCTGGGACTGCATTAACTCGTCCAAAAGAAATGACTAATTGTGCAGAATTATCAGATTAATAAAAGGAGAAAGGGTTATTATTTGCTAATTTTGGTTGGCTAAAAGCTTGTTACCTGCTAAGTTGAATAAAATTAATGCCAGGCTAATGTTCTTAAAACAGCAGTTTGGTTTCCAGTTATTGCAAAAAGCGAAAGAAGATTCTTTATTTGTGAAGGTAATTTTTTTTCAGGATTTAAAGCAATTAATTAAGATATTAGTTATTTTTACACTGCTGGCCATTAAAACTGCAACACCATGAAGTAAAGAAAATACAAAAAAGATATTTATTGCACGTAAACAGTATGGCATGCAGAGAAAAATATTAAATTTGTAAGCAATTTGTAAGCATAATTGCTCCATTTCCTTAATGACACTACAGTCATAAACTTCAATGCCATGCCTGGGATTCGCAGCCAGTGCTCGTTAACTACTTTACTTCACGGTGAATTGTTTGATTTAATTCATGCAATGCTCGCTATGACTATTTGCCAAAGGAAGGAGACTTTTGGGAAGCAAGAAAGGGGAACTTGTTCATGTTAACATGTGAACAACTACAACAAAAATTCCATACAACCAGTTTGGGTAGTCAGGGAGTTAGAACCTCGGAAGAACTATCAGTGCTCCACGATTCTAAAATTCTGGCCACCGAAGCGCCTCATACGTTCAAGGCGACCTTCTTATACTGATATTCTTATTTAAAAAGTGAAGTCTAAAGGTATACCTTTAAGATTTAACTTTTTTATTGGGAGAGAGACATTTATAAAATATTTTGTTCAAATAAGAAACAACTTGTCATAATAGCTGGACTTTCAAGTGAGTATACAGCGAAAAATACTTCACATAGTCTCAAGAATCAGCGGAAAAATGTTACATGCTTTGTATAAAATGTTTTGCTGAAGATCTTAAAGGGAAAAAATGCAGAAAACATGCACTATAGAAAAACGATAATGCAGTATGGACTTGCACATGTGGACACATCGCAAATTTCATTATTTTGGTATATAAGATAAAAGTTTTTTGCTTTCTGTGGCATTACGCCTTGAGCGGGTAAGCTGCCTAATAAGAAAGCTACAATAAGTACCGTAATAGTGAATTACGCTGTAAAGATCCTAAGTTTTACTAACGTTTACTTTATTTTAAAACTACTATCACTTCTTATTTTCTACTTCCGTCCAGAATTAAATGCAAATTGTTTATGCAAATTGTCTTGCTAACGCCCAAGTATTTAAGTTGTGGCTTTTTGCCAAGAGTTAGAGAGAGAGAAGGAAATTTAAGAAGCAAGCCGCTTGCCACTGCAGTTTTACGAGTTTTCACTCGGTTGCTGTTTGCCTTTAAGGCCAGAGGTTTAGCCCTCTTGATATTTGAAAACGTATTGTAGTTTCAGCACCTCGGCGTACTACATACGTACCCTTTTAAATAAAGGCCAGTCTTAATGCTAGGCATTTGTATACTAACTCAAAGTTAGCTTTTAGTTAGTCGCTTTATATTTTTACGTTCAGACCACAAGTAGTTGGTCTCTGTATCCCGAAGTTCGGGAGTACCTGTTAAGTATAGAAAATGAAGGGTTTCGTATACCCTTCCTGCTTGTGTCGTCTATTCCACACAATCTGGAACAGAACTTTAGTAAGTTAACTGTTCTTATTCAGGACACACTATGTTCCCGAAACAATTGAGAAAACATACATCTCCTGACAACATATATAAAAAATGACGCTAAATGTTCACTTTATGAATATTCGTGATGGAAAACCCTTCATTCATTAGATTCATGAGAAGCCAAAGTTTATGAGTTTCTTCCTCTTGTTTCTCTTATTGGATACGCAAATAATATGCTTATCTTTGTGTCTAAAACCTCAAACTCTGAATTAGGTATTATCTTTTTAGACTGCTGGCTATAGCAAAAATACTGGACGCATCAAAGGCTGTCTGCAATTTGTTACGATAGTTAATAAAAAAATCTAATTAAAAAAACTAACACAACTATTTTCTGTAGCTTTCACATAAAATCAATTTATTTGAGTATATAATGTGGTGCATAACTTAAATGTTTTAGGTTAAATACTCTGTTATGAAGTATTATGCCTGTAACATACTCTACCGAAGCGTCAATGTGGCACAATATTTTAATACATTAATTGAATTTTACAACAGGAACAGTGTTAAGAAATACTTAAAATAGATGAATTTGACATATTAGCATGAAACAGATTCAGGTCAGCTTCTAAAACGTTCTACATTAATATTTATTAAAGTATACTAGGTTCAAAATTGGTGTTCAAAACAGAGAGAATTTCAGATTTGGTTCATTATCTCCAGAACTCACGGGCAGATTGCAATGAAATTTGGTATGAATATAGGTTGATATAATACAAAAAGAAATTTCCCATACAACAGTCTTGAATACAAGAATGATAGCGCGTAAGGCTCATTGGCGCAGAAAGGTCTAAAACAGAGGATGCAAGATCGAACAGAAATGGAGGTATGATCCTCTCTAACAGACATACAGCTTTCACAGTGTGACTTCATACTGGAAATGACGCGATTTCCTGTGACAGTTGGTCCCACTTCTGCAGCACCAAGTCCTAGAGGGCTACGAAAGAGGCAGAGGAGTTGCTATTGCCTTCCCAAGTAAATCCCAGGCATAGTCAATAGATCTGAAAATCTCGCTGGTTAATCAACCTTGGTTAATATCCTTCCTTTCCAGAAAATAATCCGTTAGATTAGCCCTACGTGGAAAAGCGTTGCCTGCCATAAAAATAAAACGAGGACAATTGCCTCCCACCTGAAGAGGCAAACATGTGATCCCTATACTTTCACAGTCACAGAGCCTTTCCCTCCGACATGAAAGTCTGTGCGTCAATTCAGCATGATGTAAAATGAACATGAAAAGCATGATGTAAATTATATTCGCTTTTTCAGGCGCACAATTATCTTTAATTTCATTTCTGGCAACGCTCGCTCACATAGGGTTAATCTGGTGGATGACTTTCTGAAAAGTAAGGATATTAACCGTATGTAGAATCTAAAAGCAGAATTACTGCAAGAGTGGGAGCAGTTTTCGTAGGGAATCATAAACCGCTTCATTTCCAGTTTGAAGTAACGTTGTGACAGCTTTATGACAATTAGAGAGGACCACATTTCTTATTAGCCTCTTTTTTTTTGTTCAAATCTCGTAACCTTTGTTTTAGATCTTCCTGCTCCGGTGATCATACATGTGTATCATAACTGTTTTACTTTATATTTTTTGTACATTTCTAGCTACATTCGTACCAAATTTCATTCAGCTTTGTAAGACAGTTAAAGGTGTAATAGACCAAATGTCAAAAACTCTCTTAATTTTGAATGCCAATTTAGCAACGCAGAGTCTAAATCACAGAATATAAAGTTATTCAAACTTCATAACTAAATCTGATAATTTCGAATTACTGCTCTCTGATAAAGAATCATATTTCACAATATTGATACTAAAGAGAAGACTTTTCTAAAGAGAAGTGACAAGACGAAACAAATCGCTCACCTTCGTGATAATTCATTCTAATTAACTGAGAAGACATTTCTGTAAAGTACCAATTGACTAAGAAACATAATCCATTACCAAATGATTCTTACTGTTGACTGTTGTTGTTTCTGAGCAAATATAAAAGTACTTCAAGTACTCTTCACAAAATCAATTTTTACATTTTTGTTTTAAATATCTTAAGTGATATTTACGAAGCAGTTTTTGCATGTGCTTTGGTAAATAGCATTATGTATAATTTCCTGTATGATATCATATTTAAAAATGTACATGATTGTATGCACTATTGCATACACAAATTTTACAGCAACTTTTCACACACACCATTTACAAGAAAAGATATCTCTAATAGGAAACATTATTTTTGCTTCTTTTTGCTTTAAACTTATTTTGCAGAAAGATAACCTAAATCATTCTGAACGTTACGTATGTACAGAGCGACCTTAAGTTCTATTTTGCTACTCAAACTAACTTAATGCTACTAAAACACTTATAATTTAATGCATGTAACGAACTCCTCGAGCTTCAGAGGTATTAAATGATAACTACTAAGCTTCTATTTCAAGAATCTGATAACTATGAGTTTAAGTCGTTTAAATGATGACTTACAAAAGCAAGAAAAAGTGCTATTTTCTGGGAATCTATCCAAATGTTCTATTTTGAAATTGCTAAACATCCGGAAAATCCCAGAATTCGATATGTGCTTCTTTGCCGCTGCACTAAGTTTACAAGGGATCCATTTTATTCTAGATACTTCTCTATTATGTCAAGTGTGACTTAACGTGAAAGTGCTTCATGTTGCAGTTGATTTCTTTTCATATAGATTGTCGCGTTACCACATAATGTAATTTAATATTTGTTTCATAATTTTAACTTAATTTTGTAGAGTTAATATAGACTATAAAGATTTTCCTGGATTAACTGCATAGATACATTGCGGAAAAAAATGGGAGACAGTTCTATATCTCCCGTTCTACTGGGCCGATTGACGAAATTAAAATTGCGTTTTCCGTGTCTCAAAAGGGCGACTTAGGATATATACTAGATTTATATACAGCATTGTTGTAACATAGGTATTTGGACACAAAATCGGACTTTTTATGAAATAACATACCAATTGTTTTCCATATTTCGATTCTACGACTCAAATTATGCCTAGATATTAAATGTTTTAAAATTTGGTTCGAAATTTACGGAGAAATTCAAAAGTTTATCTTGGCACAAATTTTTGAGTTTGCGCCAAGAATAATTCACTTGACGAACTTTTTAATTTTAATTAATTTAGATGATGACAAAACTTTTATAGGTAATAATTCAAAATTGTTTTCGAAAAATTTATAAAAATTATTTAAAAATACAAATTTAAAAAATAAATCATAAAAAAATAGGCGAGTTTTATTTGGAATGAACTTAAATTTCGAAGTAGGAAAGAAAGAATGAAATAAGTGTAATAAAAAGAGAGATATTAATAAATATATATCAAATTCAATTAACAATGAGGAACTAAAATTTTTAGAGCTAATTTTTTAAAAACTACTTTTTTTTTACAAAACGTGGCAGTTTGGCATAATTTGAGTCGTAGAATCGAAATATGGAAAAAAAAAAGTGGCATGTCATTTTAGAAAAAGTCCGATTTTTTTGTCAACTGTATTAGAACAATGCTATATACATATCTAATACCTAAGTATCCTAAGTCATACTTTCGAGACATGGAAAACGGAAGTTGAATTTCGTCAATCGGCCCACTAGAGCGAGAGGTATATTACTGTCCCCCTTTTTTTTTGCGCAGTGTGCGGAGTAACAGCATTACGTTAACTGTATTATGTAATGCCTTTAGTAATTACAATAATCTCTAATTCCTCGTCAATCGTAAAATCTCTTTAAATTATTTTTTAAAGTACTGCGACTGGAAAGATAATGAAAATTAAGAATAATATATGGCACTGTGGGCTCTAATATAATACCGATTACTTGACATACCTTCTTGAAACCTTGTCATTCATCTAAGACTGTGATATATTATCAAATAACGGTCACAAAATGTTCAAGTCTTAACATCTGACTGCAACGAAACGGTTTAAAGGAAGCAAAGTTAAAGTATTTTTCCTTATATGAAAATAAGAAAAACCTAATACTATGATTACTAAAAATTTAATCATTTATCCCTAAATAAACTGATATTTATGCATTAAAATTTTCAGTGATAAGGTCCTGATAAGCTTAATTGCTACTGGTAATTTCCCCCTTAAAACACTTCAGTGTTGATGATTGAATCTCTGTACTCTTAAAACTTATTTTCCTCTGTTTATAAGGCTTCAATACTTTCTTCAACTGTCTTGAATTTCTCTCACCATAATTAATCAAAGTACTATTTAAATATCTTAATATTACCAAGCTGTATCTCAGCGAGTTTCCCGCCCCCTTAATCTTTCTACGCTAGTACAATATGCAGAAAGATAATAATTCTGTCATACATCAGTTTTAATTTTTTCTCCTTATAGACAATCGATATACATTGCTACTTCCTTTTATGTTCATTCAAACCTCAGTTTCGAAATTTCCTAGCATTTTGCCACTGTTGCTGGTTAGTCCCTTCTTAAACATATATCAAAATATACATAAACATCGCCAAACATATTAATTCTTTATTAAAGAGATCATAGAAAGTTAATAAGCTGGATAAATTGTGTCATAATATACTGTTGATAATACCTCTGTATTTGGATGAATCATCCTAGAGCAGCGATTCTCAACCGGTACTACGCGTACCACTGGAAGCACGCCAGAGCAAAATAGGTAGTACGCAAAGAAACAAAGTATTTTTAACAATTAAATTAAAAAATCTCGTGAAGAAAAAAGAACAATTGCTATAGTTTTTGGATGAACACTATAAGTTCTCAACCGAAGGGAATTTTACGGTTTCAAGGGTGTTTATTCCACCTCAGATTGATAGATTAAAGCTGTAACCAAAAATAAATAAATAAAAAGGAACGAGGATTGGCTATGTCATGGTTGAAATCCGATATTTCAAAATGTCCATAAAGTTAAATGTAGCTAAAATGAACTTGCTATGGATACCAGTTTTCCTTTATTTATGCGCTTCTTATATTTATTAATTTCAGTAATAATTTTTACATTTATAAATACGAAAATAACTCATATTCTTTAATTTAAAAATTTTTTTATTTATATGATCTACCTTGGCAGTATTCGAGTATGAAGTAACAACTTCCTCTTTTCAGTTTTACGTTTCATTTGAATGTTTTCTTTGAAAAGAAAAATCGTATAGAATAGGGAAATTCTGATACTGAATGGGAAAGGATGAAATAAGGCAAAAAAGTCTCAAAATTGATGTCCTAGAATATACTATAGAATACATTTTAACAGGCAGCAAAGGGACCTCGTCCATTCCGGATAAGAGATTTCCCTGGATAATTAAATATATATTTCTAGAACTTACTTAATAATTACATTTTATGATGCCACCTGTAGAAACTGAAGCATGAATTGTTCGTCGGTCATATTTTTTTTTACATAGGTCCACAATTAAAATATAATATCGAAATCGGGCAGATTAAAACACGTGTATGATTTTTACATTTCAGAGAAACAAAATTAAATAACATTTGATAATTAACATATTTATTATCTCATGAAAGTTATGAATTTCTTAGTGTGATGGCATATAATGTCAAATGTTTGCTTGCTTACGAGATTTTCACCGTAATTTTAAAAATTCGCTTTGTATACAGTGAGTCTTAATAACATCATGTACTGACATACATGAACATTTTTTAGCGAATCCTAGGAAAGTTTGTTGCAATTCTTTCCAGCTTCCTTCTACATTATTTTTTCCCTCTATTGTTGTCTTCATTTTCATCTTCGGTCTCCTCCTCCTCATCTTTCTACTTTACCAGTACATGTCTTATTATTTCGTCATCATCCTGAAAAAGTGTGAATAGAAGAGAATTGTCTGCATCCATTCAAATTCGTACCTCATCTTAGTTCATAATAAGTTTTTTTCCGAATATGCAACAATTTAATTAGAACCGTGACTAAAGCAGTGTTCTTGACATCTTTCCAAGCAAGAGGTAAAGTAAATATGGTGTCTTTCGTGAATATTTTTCTGAAAATAATGGACACTACCTTCAAAGTTCACACATCGAGGCAAGTTCATCTTTATATCCTAGACAATTCTTTGATCCATTGTCTTAATGAGGCTTGCTGCGTTGGACGACACAGACAAAACATAAATGTTTTCCACATTTAAATCTTACATTGTTAGCCTGTTATATATTTTATTTTTCTCATAGATCCAAATTTTGGATTCACATTTAGACTTTCAAAACTGCCTTTATTTTGGTATTATCGATTAACTAGGTACCAATTACGACAGATTTTGCTATATTTAATTAACCGAGTGCACTATAAGTGAGAGGAAATGTCTTTAACTGTAAGTTTTTCCTTAAACCAGTGTTACTTTGTAAGGATCCTAAGTTTTACTAACGTTTATTTTATTTTAAATCTTTACTATCACTTCTTATTTTCTACTTCCGGCCAGAAATAAAAGCTTTAACTTATTTATGCAAATTTGTCTTGCTAACGCCAAGTACTTAAGCTGTGGCTTTTTGCCAAGCAAGAGAGAGGAAGGAGTTATTAGAAGCAGGCCACTTGCCATAGTAGTTTTACTCGGTTGCTGGTTGCCTTCAAGGCCAGAGGTTTAATCCTCTTGATAATTTTAAACGCATCGTAGTTTTAGAAGCTCTCTGTACTGCATACGGATTTTGTTAAATAACGGCCAATCTTAAAGTTAGGCAATTGTATATTAATCCAAAGTTAGTTTTAGTTAAAGTTTTAGTTAGTAGTTTTATATTCTTACGTTCAGACCACAAGTGGTTGGTCTCTGTATTCCGAAGTTTCGGAAAGCTCTGTAAAGATAGAAAAATAAAGGGTTTCGTATACCCTTCCTGTGTGTATTGTCTACTTCACAATTTATTGAACATAGCTTGAGTAAGCTCCCTGTTCCGAGTCTATTTTGGAAAGGCGCCAATAACAGTGTACTCTGATCATGCGGCGGTAACTAGATTGTACTCAGGGAAAAACGTACCCCCAAGGTTAATAAGATGGGCACTCAAGCTACAAGAATATAATCTGGTAATCAAGCATACCTCCGGAAAGGAAAATATCGTAGCAGATGCCCTATCCAGAATTAAAATAGATGAAGAAGGTAATACTGTAAAGGTGGCAATGCTCACAGCTTGTACAATAAATTCCCGAGAAACTGTAATAACCGAACTGGGTAAGGATCCTGAGTTTGGAAGCATTTATGAGTATTTAAAGGATCCTGAAAATTTTAGCCACCAAGATATTGAGGCGATAAGAAATAGGGCAGGCCATTACGAACTAATAGATGGTCTATTATTTTATACAAAAACTACGAATTCCAACAACGAATTTCGACCTGTTATCCCAGCTAGTCTTAGATTAAATATCCTGCAGGAGTTGCATGACAGCCCTTTAGCTTCTCATGCTGGTATTCGAAAAACTATGCAACGCGTACGCGAGGCAGTCTATTTTCCTGAACTGCAAAAGTTAACAAGGGCGTATGTCCAGTCCTGCCCAACATGTCAAGCAGTTAATTATATTAATTTCCGCCCGGCCGGGTTTCTAAATAGTATTAAATCCGAATTTCCAAATGAAATAATTGGCATCGATTTATTGGGCCCTTTCCCAAAAAGTCAGTTAAATAAAAGTCGCTATCTCCTTGTTATGGTTGATCATTTTAGTAAGTGGACTGAAATTGTTCCCTTAAAACGAGCCTCCGCGAAATTAGTTACTGATTCTATTTTAAATAAATATATTTTAAAATACGGGGCGCCCTAAAAGTTTTATCGGATAATGGTCCTCAATTTGTAAGTAATGTATTTGAAGACATGTGCCAAAAACTGGGCATACGTCATTTAAAAATGGTCCCGTATCGGCCGCAATGAAATATAGCGGAACGGGTCAATAGAAATATAGTGAAAATTATCCGTAGTTATGTTAAAAATTTTCATAAAAGCTGGGATAACTATGTCAATGAATTAGCGTTCGCCCTTAGGACCGCAAAACATGATACGACGGGCAAAACTCCTGCTGAGTTATTTTTAGGCAGAAAGATTATAACGCCGTTAGATAAATTATTTTATGTTCAACAAAGAGCCCCAGAATTTAAAAGGGGCGATATAGAAAAGTTAATTAAAGAAGCAAAAAGAACACTGAAGTAGCACAAAGAAAACAGAAGGTCTATTACGATATGAAACGACGGAGAGTAACTTTTAAAGTAGGAGATGAAGTGTTAAAAATTAAGCATTCACTTTCTTCAGCACCAGAAGATAAAACTGCCAAATTTTATCCACGATTTGAAGGACCATATGTCATAGAAAAAATAACTCACGCTGTAGTGGTGTTAAAAGCCAGGAATGGCGAAACATGCTCCGCAAACGTTGACCAGATAAAACCATTTTATAATCGTAATAAAATGCCAATATTTCAAGATCTTTTGCAGGATCCGGTACGGCAGGCACAAGCTCCAGAGGTGGAACAACGACAATCAAAAGGGCAAGCCATGAGTAGACAGGAGCAATTGAAAAGAAAGTTTCCCCGTTGGAAAACTGAAGGCAACAAGAAAAAGAAGGCGTTCCACCGACCAGAAAAGAGAGGGCACGACAACCCCCAGAATGAAGAAGGGAGAAGTACGACTAATGCAAAGAGAGCCAGGAGAAATGACAGCAACTATAACAAGGCTCCAAAACGGAAAAACGGAAGACCTACCCATCGGATAGGAGTCTACGCAGCAAATGTCGACGAATTGATGAAGGAAGACCAGCTGCAGATGCAAAGAAGCAAGAAAAATTTGAACACCAGCAACGAGATCCAGGCAAGAACGAGAGACAGTTGTCCCGGTTCCGCCAAGACCAGCTGCAATCAAACGGCCGAGACCACAGGCAGAGGCTAAAAAGAAGGTCTTCAAGGGTGACCGAACTGGAAGGAAAAGAAAGCTCATGGAGGAAGGAACCGAAGGGCGAACCCGCACAAGACGGAAGATCAATCAGACTGTAGTCTTCGCCACTTTCCAAGCCTGGGCAGAAAAAAGGATGTCTGAATATCACAAAGATAAGTAAAACTTTATGTTACTTTGAAACCTTAAGTTAATTTTTTATTCTTACTGCAAGTGGAAGAATTCAAGAAGTTTTACCTCATGTGAGGCCTACCTTTATCTCCAAAAAGGCGAGAAATGAGTTGTTACCTATTTTGGTATTGTTTTTCCAATTACTCGCGAGTAAAACTAAAATTATTGTATAATAGGAATGTGTAAATACTTGAATATTGTAAAAGCATTGATAATCTTTGAGAAAGGTACCTTAAGAAAATTGTAAAAATTATTGTATAAAATTTTATTTAAAAGATTCTGGCAAGAAAGAAGTTTTAGTCTGAAAGACTTTTGAAATGTAGTATTTCAATGTAGAAGAATTGGCACTTGCTTGGAAAAGAATAGAAGTTAACAATGTACTACTAATGTATGTTTTAAAATGCGTAAAATTAACGGCATGTTAATATGTCCTTATATACAATCTGAACTGTTATTTTAAAAGTTAAGAAATACTGTGATATGTTAAAAGTGAAAATATTAGAGTAATGCCAAAAATTTTTACTTATTCGTGTGACTGTAAAAAGAGCAAATTATTGTGAATATGTGTTAAAGGTTGAATGAATGTAGTTAGGCTCTCTGACGCTACACTTCAGAGTTAGCCACTTTTCAGAATCAGGGTTTAGAGATGAATATAAGGTGTGTTCTGAGGTCTTGTTATGTTGAATTTTAACACGTTAGTGTTTTGATTGCAGGCGGTAGTGTTGAACACTTGTACATAGACACGCTCGTGTTTGGTGTTTTCCTTTACAACACATGTCAGAGAGCACGGGGAGATAATTAAATAACGTCATGAATGAAATAAGAATGTTAAAAGAGAAATATAAGTATTCATGTTACTTGCCATTTAATTGTGTAACATTTCATTAAACTAGTTTTCCTTCCAGACCTCTGGAAGGAACCAGATTTCAACTAAGAAACTCCTGTTTAAAGATGCAGTAGAGATGAAAAGTCTTGTCCATGGAGTTGATAATGTAAAAACGACTTTTTTTTTTAATCTCTAGTTTCTAGTGAGAAATGTTTGTAAAAGATTGGCCTCGCGTTAAATTCTAGAGCTAAAAGTTTTCAACAAGGTCGTTTTAGACCTCAGTTTCAAACTAATTAACTCTGGCGGGAAGTATGTAAGGATCCTAAGTTTTACTAACGTTTATTTTATTTTAAATCTTTACTACCACTCCTTATTTTCTACTTCCGGCCAGAATTTAGTTTCTCCGTTCTTAGTATTTAGTTTTTCCGGCCAGAATTTAGTTTCAAACTAATTAACTCTGGCGGGAAGTATGTAAGGAACCTAAGTTTTACTAACGTTTATTTTATTTTAAATCTTTACTATCACTTCTTATTTTCTACTTCCGGCCAGAATTAGAAGCTTTAACTTATTTATGCAAATTTGTCTTGCTAACGCCAAGTACTTAAGTTGTGGCTTTTTGCCAAGCAAGAGAGAGGAAGGAGTTATTAGAAGTAGGCCGCTTGCCATAGTAGTTTTACTCGGTTGCTGGTTGCCTTCAAGGCCAGAGGTTTAATCCTCTTGATAATTTTAAACGTGTCGTAGTTTTAGCAGCTCTCTGTACTACATACGGATTTTGTTAAATAACGGCCAATCTTAAAGTTAGGCAATTGTATATTAATCCAAAGTTAGTTTTAGTTAAAGTTTTAGTTAGTAGTTTTATATTCTTACGTTCAGACCACAAGTGGTTGGTCTCTGTATTCCGAAGTTCCGGAAAGCTCTATAAAGATAGAAAAATAAAGGGTTTCGTATACCCTTCCTGTGTGTATTGTCTACTTCACAATTTATTGAACATAGCTTGAGTAAGCTCCCTGTTCCGAGTTAGGACAGTTCATGTTTCCAAGGCAAGTAAAGAGGAACACAAGTCCTGATAACTTAATTTTTTTAAGTCAAACAAATTGTTGAATCAGCTCGGAAATTAACGCGTAGAAATCTATGCATTCTATAACACCAGTCTTTTATCTCATCCTAATGCTAATATCTATATTTCAGCCTAGTAAGTAGAACTGCATCAGACTTAGAGGAGTATTTTTCGTTTTTTCTGAAGTTTAAAAGATCTGTTTCTGAGGAAATCTTTAATTACAGTAGAAACGAAGAGTTAATTTGGTCTTGTTGCTTTAAAAATTCTCCAGTGAATGTTTTTTGTCCTTTCGTACAAAACATCCTGAAAGCATCCGCTTTTAGAATGCCAGAGATTCAACAACACTGAAACCTGATAGGGAGAGTAAATAACTCTTTAGTTTCAATTCAGTTTTCAGTAAACATTGTCTCAGCGTTGTGATCTAGTGATAATTGCTCATAGTTTCATGTTACGCAGATTCATCTTGTGATTAAAGTTTCCAAACCAATAACTACTACTTTTAAATTCAAAGTTCTTTGTAATCGCATTCTTCCTAATTTCTTGTTTACAGTTTACGATGAAGAATTTGATCAAACGGCTGGTTAGTATCTTAAATTGATGAGTTCTGCAATGTCTTTACATTATGATTAAAGAAACATGCAAAAATACCCTGAAATGTTTTATATAATAAATGCAGTTTTCTTTTATGATAGCACAGTCATTCTTGATTAATGTAGCCCACCTGCGGCCGATTGAGAAAGAAAGTTTAGCTTTTACCAAAGCGCGATTGTTATCAGCTTGAATAAAGGTCATTAAATTTATTAAGGAAATTGGCTCATTAATATCAGTTACAAAACTCAAAGAATTTTGATAGGTGAAATAGTAGAATCAATTTACTTGGGTAGTCACTGCTCTCTAGGATTTAAACTTCGTATCTCCCAAATACCAGCCGAACATGGTCCCAATTACACCACAAAGGCCAGCCGTAAAGAAGAAAATGACCTCACATTCTTCCCCATTTCAAAGACGAATTATTTCACCAAATTTTTGTAGTGACGAATTATTCTCCACTTTGGGCACGACTGTAATGTCTATTAGGATAACGAAGCGAGAAAGTATGAAAAATAAGCAATGCCTTCGCCGGGATTCGAACTTCAGTTCTTCGGATGCTAAATTGGATGTGCTTCCAACTACATCACGAAAGAAGGTGGTAAGGAAAAGAGGATTCCTTACATTCTTTCCCACTTAAAGGAAGAATGTGGAAGTTGGGACTTGTCACCAACACGTGGGGATGACGAATTATCGTCCTCCACATTTTAGTTCAGGCGCTACTTGTGCATTTCTTAATACTTTTATCGGAGCAGGAAACTTGATAAATGTGCAGCATCCTTGCTGGGACTTGAACTCCGGACCTTCCTACAGCAAGCCGGACGAGCTTCAAATTACACCACGAAGGCACGCGGTAAGGAGAGAGAAAATACTCCTTGTTACTTGACTCAAATGTTAAGATCTCAATGATAGACGTTTTCGAGGTTTTAACAACATGTAATATAAGTATTATCTAGTTTTCTATATGAAGTTCTCCACGGGAACATTTTTAGCCCAAAAGGGCTATTAGTCTCGAAACACAATTTTGCGTTTTTTCACTTTTCATTCAAGTCTGTTGCTGCTCCGTAAAACGTAATATATTATTATTTCATATTAATCTGTCTGTTACTAATTAATAAACTAAACTATTTAAAAGAAATAAATACAGGTCTTAAAATAGTATTTTCTTTACTTTTTAATCTGACCGATTTAATAAAAAGGCATTTAATTCGCGATATACCTAATTAAAAGCATTAAATATTTTAATAGAATTACATTACACACTTTTTAATTTTTTTAATATACAAAATATATCTAACTGTCTGATGTTAGTCTAAATGCATATTCATCTAATATCCGATAAGATGTTTCGCTATTCCATCTAAGCATACTACTGATACGCTCTATTTATAAACTATATTAAACTTCATAGGAGCCCTTTTAAGGACGATCGTTAAAATTTGAACCCGCTGAAGTTCTTCCCCCTTTTTTTAAGGTTTGTTTTTAAGAGGAGACTGGTTTTTCAATTACTTCAAAACATCTTTCAAAATATAACTTACCAGTATGGATGCACACTTTTAAAATAATTCTACTTTAATTAAACTTAGGAGATAATATAATCAATTAATCAATACTGTTTAGGAAATAAATTATTATTAACTAACTTTGCAGCAATTGCGCAAGTAATAATAACTTGTATTCGCACTAAATGGATTTAAGTTCATACAACATTTGATATGCTAAATAGCAGCTTTTAGCGCTATTTATCTCTTACCTAATGTACCCACTTTATATATTATCTCCATCCTTTTTAAGTTTTAAAGTTCTTATACAAAAACTTTACTGCATTGAAGGTTAGCAGCCTCCTTACTTTTATATCTTGCTAGTTTAACTCATATTGAAATCACTAAATGTCATTCCACTAGATGACAAACTTGAAAATTTAACGCCATGCCTGCTACAGGTAAACCCAAAAAAACAATTTCTATGAAAAACATTTAACTGTATTTACATGATTACATGCGGTACTTGACATATTAAATATATAGGACAGACTAAAAACAATCTTAACTTTCGAATCAATAACCATAGAGCTCAAATCAAAAAATTCAACGCACAAAAAAATAACATTAAAATAAGTACACCATCACAACTTAATACAGCAGAATTAGAACACTTTAAACACCATGACTTCAACTCTATTCAACTTCAGATACTAGATATAATACCCAATCACAAAACACGAATTTTTCAGGAATCTCTATATATACTAAAACAACGTTCACTTTATCCATATGGACTTAACACTTATATACATAGTCATAGAGATACTTCTAAGAAGTCTATTTTCAGCCAATTTAAACTCTACAGCATCAAAACGCAGAGAGGAAAAAGAGGAAGCAAAATAAAAAATAATGCGAGATTTTTATCCACTTTGAATACACTTGCATTGAAAAAACAATTGAAATGTTTTTTTGACTCAGACTGCTTTCCCAAGAAACTTCTCAACTGGTTACACTCCTGTACTAATAAATTCCTTATCAAACTAAAAAAATTCATTCAAGAAAGCTACGACGACATACAAATCATTAAAGACATGATTCTTGATTTTAGTCTTTTCAGACTCTCTAATAGTCTCACTCAACGCAAAATTTATTTTAAAGTCAATTTTCTGCATCCGCAATTTGACAATATTCATTTCTCAAGAATCATCAGAGATTGTAAAGATTACTTTCCCGCAGTTGACACTATACCAATGATTGCATTTAAATATCAAAGGACTTTAAGCAACTTGCTTACTAACCACCATGAAATAGATGAAACTGCAGAATGACATTGTAAGACACCAATTTACAGCAATTACGTAGATTCTCATCACCAGCACATAATTACTGGCAACCTGAATATCATACAAAACCATCAACTTAAAACACTAATGAGTTATGGTACAAAATTTAGACCAGTCAGAAACATGACTACAAATTACTGTTACAAGACTTTCGAAAACAACATCAACGAATTTATAGTTAAAGCAAGCTATCAACTGAATTTTCCCATAGATACCTTCTTAAAATGGAAAGCTAAAATTCTTCAACGCATTTCCACAGAAATCAGTCACCTCAAATTTAAAAGTACACTGAACTGGTCGCAACTTACATCAGATATTAGTAAATTAAAACAGCTTTTTACTATTACAAAAATAGATAAAGCAACTAATAACTTTAGCATTATATGAAAACAATTCTACACTGAGATTATTCATAAAGAACTTCTCAACGCAACTACTTATCAATCAGCCAACATTACAGAAACATCTATAATAAACAGGATTAAAACTTTTCATAAGAAACTCAATATTACTTTCAATGCAAACTACAACAGATTTACTAATCTTTATGAGATTCCCAAATTCCATAAAACACCATTAAAATTTAGATTTATAGCTAATGGAACTAATAATTACAAGAAAAATATAGACTATTATTTTTCAATTCAACTTAATAAAATCTGTAAATTTATTTTCAATGATTGTAACACTAATCATAACTATTGCTGGATCATTCATAATAACACTCCTGTCATTAATACCATTCATACCATTAACATCCAAAACATTAACTGCTATGATTTTGAAAACTTATATACATCACTTCCTCTAGAAGAAATCTATACCAGTCTACTTGATCTACCAAAACTTTTCCCTAATATACTCAATATCATGACTCTTGACAAATGGAAAACCTACCTAAAATGCACACTTTTTCATAACTACATCAAGTTTCAAAATCAACTTTTTAAACAAGTCAGAGGATTGCCAATGGGCTTACATTCCAGCACCTCGATCTGTAATATCTTTATGAGATTCCCAAATTCCATAAAACACCATTAAAATTTAGATTTATAGCTAATGGAACTAATAATTACAAGAAAAATATAGACTATTATTTTATTTGTCAAAGAATTTAACTTCCAAAAAAATCTACAACCACAAGAGTTAAATTACTACAAACACACCTACAGATATATTGATGACCTTATTACAATTAATAATTTTGGTAAAATTGAAAACTCCGACATTTATCCGAATTGTCTTAAACTTAATAAAACTAATAATTCACAAAATAGCATAGACTTTCTAGATCTTCAAATCATTAACTACAAAAAAATTTTACTTTTTGACAAAACAAGAAACTTCAATTTCAATACTAACAAATTAATAAATTGGAACTCCAACATATCCAAAAAAGTAATTAACAATACTATAATTAATCAAATACAACGAATTAAAACTATATGCACAGATACAATAGATTTACAACGCGAAATTTTGATCCTTATCAAAATTCTCAAAAATAATCTAATTCCCTTTCAATTTATCAACCATTGCCTTAAAAGAGCAGGCGTTAAATACTCACTCTAAATCATTTAACTGATAGGGATATGATAATTTATTCCTAAACCTGAGAAGGCGGTATAAGTTGGATGACTGTCAGTTGAAAGATTTGTATATAGTGTAATTACTCAATTGTATATATTGTAAAAAGCTAATTGTCTTCAGACATATACTGTTACTATACTGTTACTAAAAAAATGGGCCTATTTCCTGCCTTTAGACTGTCTACTAGCTCTTGGACAGCGAAAATGCCTTTTTCCTTTCTTAAATTCTTAATCATTGCGACACGACAATTAGCCAGAAATTAATTAATTTCCATTCACTAGTATTTTCGAAAAAATCTTAACAGACGGTCTCTCTCAGATAAGAACTCCACAAAATACATCCCTCAAGAATTCCAAGTCCCACCCACTACCATAAATTACTTCACCCAAGTCTTACCGACTGATATTATTCAAAGCCCCTACTGCCGCTAAGAATTTTCGGACACCCTACACTTCTGAGTCAGACACGAAAAGAACACTTTGCCAACTCCCCCACTAGAAAGAATGTAAGTTACTTAATACCTTTCTGGCCTTTATATCTTCATGTACATTCACTGATCTTATTTATATTATTTTCTATATTATTTTTATATTATTTTTATGTTTTCTTTGATTTGTTTTTACAAAGTTTGCATTATTTATCTTTTTTATAATCTTCTATGTTTATTTCAACTTTACTTTGATTTCGATTTCATAATGACAATTTCCAATGTTTAATTTCTACAAATAATATAGTACTCAAATACATAAAGATGATAGTGTCGGGGACGATTACTCGAGTTTTACAGGATTTCTCTACAATAATTGATTTTTACTCCAAATTGAATTGACTAAAATGCTTCATGAGAATAAGTTCTTTGAGTAGCAACTATTCGCGGAAATATTTGGCCTGACTAGAATTGCCGGTTTGGCTTTAACTTATAACTCGAGTAAAGACGAAACACTTTCATATTACGTATTTTTATCAATTATTGTTCATTGAACGGGAGTTGGTTTGTTCCCCTTGAAAAGTCAACTAATTTCCGATCAATGACAATAATTACATGTTTTAATTTTTCCTTTTACAATTGTAATATTATTCTTCGTGATGATTTAACTCCAGTCCCAGTTAAAACATTATTAACATTTTGCTTTCAATTACTTCAAAACATCTTTCAAAATATAACTTACCAGTATGGATGCACACTTTTAAAATAATTCTACTTTAATTAAACTTAGGAGATAATATAATCAATTAATCAATACTGTTTAGGAAATAAATTATATATATATATATATATATATATATATATATATACGTATAATACTTTGAATTTTCGTAACAGTTAATTCTTTTACTCCTAATTTCTTGTAGCTTCAATGCTTAACTTTCCTATCATAAACTAAACGTTATTAAGGATTATTTTCATTTTCAATCCCATAATATTCTTTCTATTTTTAACCCATTCATCTCTAGCACTTGTTGGATATCTGGAAAGTGAAGAGCTAGGAGAAATGCTTTTTATTATAAAGCAGTCTTCAAAACGTTATGAAAAAGGTCAAAATATATTCCGAAAATAATGAAAAATCTGAGAATTCTTCTCAAAAGCCGACCAGCTACTCGCCGACAAATACAGTTTGACACTGACGCCACTGTGACAAAAATTCGATATTGCTTTCTCTCTCTTAAATCTATGCATCTGCAGGCAACTGATTTTCTTTTCAGAGAGGCGTCAGTTTGACGCATTCTTTTCCTTTACAATTACCAAGTATTTTTCATCTTTATTTTTAGAATGATTTGTTGAACCATTTGATATCCGCAGTTTAATTTGGCATCCTGTAATTTATTTTTCTTCCCAGAAATCGTTTTCTTCGTTACTTCCGGTATTGTTAAAACTAAATTATGTATATTTTCTTCCTACTTTGTGACAAAATTTTATGTAATACGTATACAAGTTAGTTTTCTTTCCGTTACTGTTGTTTTATTAGCAACTCTCCTATTTTCGGAGAGTATCAGTAATACAGATTAAAAAAAAAGAAGCTAACTTGAATATTTTTGAAGATATAAAAGTAATTCAGAGTACATGAATCAGAAGAAGAAAATTCGGGAAATATTCTATTCCTGAAGATAGTATTTTGCGAAAATACAAACAAATACAATATTGCGTTGCATGTGAAGTGGAATATGTCAGAGCAACTCATATAAAATTTCTTTTATCTCGTTTGATTCTGAGATCTTAGATAACATGCGAAAGATAGTTGAATTTCTCTTAAACCGCAGGAACGGGACCTCATCGATTTCGAATAAAAGGTTTATTCAGATAAATGAAAATACGTTTTTCAGAACTTACGTATTTATTTTTTGGGGATGCCATCTGCAGAAAATGCAGCATGCGAAGCCACTTGGTCGAGCTTTTCTATCTGTCACCCACAACTGAGTGAGTAATATCGAAAATCGTACAGATTATTTAAAATTAATACAAATACACATGATTTTTATGTTTCAGAAAAACAAGCTTAAATACAGTTTTAAATTTGCCATGTATATTATCAAATGAAAATTACGAATTTCTTGCTATGATGACATGTAACTTAGAAAATCTATCTCCTTAAAAAGAGTGTCAGAGTTTTAAAAATTCGTTTAAAAATCAGAGTTGTCAGAGGCAGCATCTTCATCCTCCCTCTCCTTTTCTCACCTTTCCCCTTTCCCAGTACATGTTCGATTATTTCTTCGTCATCATGAAGATGTAACGGAGGCAGACTATGTGGCAGGAACAGCTACAGATACAAGCTAGTCCAGCACCTCTCTATAACTGTAGGTGAGGGAGGTATTGCTGAATCTAGCTAACTGATAGGCTCCCACTCCAACTGCGAGGGAAATAACCCCGGAGGGTTTTCCGACGGTCTTCCACTTTTCTTTCTCTACTTCTAATCTTTTGAGAATACTCTCAGCTCGCAGTATTTTGAGTACCCCCTTGTCGCACAGACAGACATCCATGGTTTCTCCGGAATCCGAACCTGGCCCCATGGGTACGGTATTCGGCGTCACTAACTATTGTATCGGCTGGGCATTACTTACATCCACCCAAATCTGCATTTTCTCTTCATTAATATTCTCCAAACATGTAACTAAAAACAAGATGTCTCTCAAGGGTACCGGATGAGTTTTAAAATAAAGAGAAACCTTGTTACTTGACTCATCATCTATGAACATGATCATATGCTACAATTTGTGCCAACAGCGACGTAAAGTAACTCTCTTTACATTTTCTTCAGGCAAGAGACAAAGTAAATATCGCACCTTTCAATGGGAGTAGTTTCTGAAAATCACAGACATTACTTTCAAAGTTGACATATTGTGAGGAATGGGAGACGAAGTCACATTATAGAGACGTGCGGACATACATCACGGCTTTACATACGTGAATATGTAAAACAGTCTCTTAGCCCATTACAGTATACGCAGCTTACTAAAATTACTTTTGTTTCAGTCCAATTGAGTTTATTAAGTGGTTGGGTTTAATAGACGGCGATTACAGTATTACAAATTATGGTATCAGATTTAAGTTTTTCAAGTATAAAATAATTACTAATAACTAATTAAATAATCAATTCTAATTTTTAAATTCACATTTTAATTTTTTGTAAAAATATTTTTATTATTACGTCTTTGGAGAAATTTTTTCTTTTACAAACAACTGTTGTATCTGCTTTGTTTCATATCATTCAACGACAGTTTTACAATTTCATTCTCAATTTTGTAAATCTGCTTGTAGCTTTTTTGATCAGCACCTTTAATTTCGAGAGTTTTTTTTTAGAATCTGCAGTGCATTTCTATAGATTCTATTAAAGCTGACATTTCATCACATTTTTTCCTTATCACTTTCGCTATCAGTTTCTGCAGCTAGTTGAATACTTTCATCGTCAGATCTTATATGCGTTGTCTCAATATTTTTGCGAATTGAAACATATTGTAAAAAGGAATCTTCATAACTTCCCTCACTGCTATCTCAAACATTAGTTATAGCTTGGAATTCGTCTGAAGCTTCTTCTACATTAAAATCACATTTTCGAAAATAGTTTTAAACTGCTTTTTAAGAGGACTTTAATATGCATAGCCTCTAACAGAGATAGCGACTCGCTTTCCTCCTTCGAAATGGTTGCATTTTCACAAAATTAAATTCTGGTAATCATTTTCTGAACATTCTTTTTTAGTAATGACATTTGAAAGCTTTTATTATACCCTAGTCTCAATGTTAAAAGTTGCTTTTGCAGGAAGCGACACTAATGTTTTTCAGAAGATCAGAGGTGTGTATTTGTGTTGCATAGTTATTTAATTAGGTATTTAAAAGTTATTTTTTTCCCAGTCTAAAAGTTATTTTCTTCATATTTAAGTATGCTATCCCAGTTCAAAAGAAAACCAGTAAAAATACTTCTTGTCATCTATGAGCTCTTGTTGGTAAGTTTGACGTAACTTCTTAACTCTTTCGAAACATCAAGGTTTAATGCTTTTGTCAATAACTAGTGCTGCGTTGGGCCCTTATTACACATTAATAACACAGTAACGTATTCCTTCGATTTTTTAAACCAACTGCTGTTTCATTTAAAAATATTAATGCATGTTTTTGTAATGTTCTGCAACGTAGTCCAGTTTCGTTTGCACTACAAATTTCCTGCGGCTTGTAGTTATATAGCATTCATTTAGAAGTAAAAATTCTTTTAGTCAATTCTCAATGCCCTCTTTTTTCTCACCATGCATTTCTGATGAGCAATGTTGGATGTTTCTTTATTCATCTAAATCGGTCATCGGCCAGTTGACACAAAATTCTCTCTTAGCATTTAACGAATTATTGAAAATATTTCACCTAGGATATAGAGACATTAGGTTACTGATGCAGGAGACGTGGAAAAAGCGCAGCGCACTCGCTGGGATTCGAACTCTGAGACTCCTGATTTCGCATTGGACGTAGTTCCAGTTATACCGCGAAGATGTGCGGAAAGGATGGAGAAAATATCTTTAAGGATAGGACTAGCAACACTTTTTAGTTTTATAATTTGAAGCCATTCTAGAAAAGCAGTTTCAATATTTCGCAATCTTCTCTGTTGTTTGCGCCTCCTTGAGACATCTGCATTTTAATTAGCTATTCATTAATTATAATGCCTTTTATAAGTAAACTGCACAATACTGTTTGAGAACTTCCCAGTTTAAATGTAATTTTTCTCTGGCTGAAGTTACAAAACATCAAACGCTTTTAGCAAATTATTCTTTTTCTTTTCAGGCCTAAGTCTTTTCGCTTTGCTTTTTCGACATGTTACAAGTTAAGAACACAATAAATTAAAAAAGTGTTTATTATAATGATTTAATAAAATTTCAAAACTTACGCTTTTAGCCAGCAGAAAGATTTCCCTTTGTCGATTTAGTTAATTTGGCGCTTTCCTGATTACAACCATGATTATCGTTTCTTTGCTTTTTCTTCAGCCTGCAGTTATCACTTTCTTCTATTCAAACACAGCTAATGTGTGGTCATACTAAGAAGTATTTACTAAACTTTTTTTTCTATGTCGGAGAACATAATGGGAACATACACAGTAACATAATATAAATATCCCAAAGAGAAGGTCTTGAGTGTGGAAATCTTAAAAGATGAGATACAGAAGTTGCATTTCCACCTCCCATCAGCTGGTATTTGAGAAGGAACTCTCACGCATTTAGAATGCCGCCAAAAGACTGTTTTTATTAACGTTAAAATGAGGAAATTATGCCCTTTTGAAGTTCAGAGTGGAACTTTAAAAATAGTTTCTCACAGGTACAGGGCAGGGTGATAAAACATTTTCAGTCAAATCCGTTTTATTGAAGCACACTATATACAGGGTGATTATAATTAAAGTTTAAGTTTCAAAACGCTATAAAAAAAGAACCACTGATGAAAATGATGTGAAATTTGAAAGGAATGTTATTGAAGAAGGCGGAAAGCGTATGGCAGAAGAAAAAATTTAGTTTCAAAAGTTAGCAACAGATGGCGCTGTAAGCGGCAAAATCACGACGAGAAACGAGAAGCGATTCGTAAAACAATGGCTAAGGTGGAAGTTACACATTAAAATGCATTGACAAATTAGAATTGTTGAATAATTTTATTTGCATGACTGTACATATCACATCGAAAGGGACAAATCGGTTTCAAGAGTTTTGCGGCGACATACCGCATAAGAACCATTCATCAAAGAAGTTCGGAACTGTCGCGAGACTGGCACAAAACATGTTCAATATGGTGTTGTGTGCAACAAGTTGAAAGCGACAAACAGCATGTTCCACAACGGATCGCAGTGTCTCCGGGGTGATGTTCAGAATGTGTTGCGAAATGCGTGCCTTTAATTCCGCTAAATTTGCAATTGGAGCACGAAACACAACATCCTTCAGATATCCCCACAGCCAGAAATCACACGGAGTAAGATCAGGCGATCGGGACGGCCAGGCTGTAGGGAAATGACGGCTGATAATTCGAGCATTTCCGAAATGGCGCCTCAGCAGCTGCTTCACGGGATGTGCAATGTGCGGAGGAGCGCCATCTTGCATAAAAATGATTTCATCCACACATCCACGCTGTTGCAGAGCTGGAATCACGTGGTTGCGCAAAAGAGACGCATACCTCTGACCAGTGACGGTTGCAGTAACAGGACCGGAAGCACCCGTCTGTTCGAAAAAATATGGTTTTAGGATAAATGATGCCGTAAAGCCTCACCATACCGTGACCTTTTCAGGATGAAGTGGTACGGGGTGCGTTGCCAGTGGATTTTCTGTTGCCCATATTCGACAATTCTGGGTATTCACGTATCCTGTCAGATGGAAATGGGCTTCATCTCTCCACAAAATTTTCCACGGCCATTCATTATCCACTTCCATGCGAGCCAGGAATTCTAACGCAAACGTCTCCCTAGCTGTCAGGTCAGGCGGAAGCAACTCCTGCACATGGCCAATTTTGTACGGATAGCATTGCAGGATGTTTCGTACAATTTTCAGCACCGTGCTCGTAGGCCTGTCCAATGTTCGTTCAATTCCTCGTGCACTGCACGGTTGCACATCACCGGCCGACCCCTCCTGTAATGCTGTGGCCTCTTCTTCAACTACCGTCGAATGCACTCGTTTTCTCCCTCTACCAGATTGCACATCAAACGAACCTATCGTTTCGAATTTTTGCATCATTTTCTTTAGACCTACGACACTCATTGGACCAACGCCTTCTTTTATACCCTTCAGTGTTTGAATACTGAATTTTTGCAGAGCTACTCTTGCACAATCATCATTCTTGTAATACAGCTTTACCAGCAGAGCGCGGTCCTGCAGTGAAACACCCATGGCGAACGTCTGAGACGCGAAATGAGGAACAGCCTGGTACCTGGCGGCTTTATAACACTGAAATTTAACTAACATTTTAATTTGCCTTCTTCCGCTTGCAGCGCCATCTGTTGCTAACTTTTGAAACTAAATTTTTTCTTCTGCCATACGCTTTCCGCCTTCTTCAATAACATTCCTTTCAAATTTGGCGTCATTTTCATGAGTGGTTCTTTTTCTATAGCGTTTTGAAACTTAAACTTTAATTATAATCACCCTGTATTTGGAAGATAAAGCCATGGTCCACAAAACGTTAAATGGACGAACTTACGAAAAGCTTTGTTTGGTACTAGTAGGATAATCTAGCACTGAAGAATCAGTCTTTTGTCAATCTGAGTTTAATAATATTTAAAAATAATTATAAATTGACATTTAAAATATTAATGTTTATTAATACTATTAACATTATTTTTATATTAATAAATTAATATAAAATAATTTGGAATTTGTTAGTCTTCAATACTACGTCACCTGTCTCCTGTATGAATGTTTTGAAAAAATATCTGTTAATCCGATAAATTTTTAATATGATCTGTAGTAACAATCCATTATAATTGTCAGCAGACTGAAAAGCATTTCTTGGTCTGACGCTTTTCAATCTGACGCCGATAATTTCCTTCTTTTTAAAGCTGATCGAATCGATAACTTTTTCTTCTCACTTCAGAGATTTCTTTCTGCTAAATACCATTCAAGAAAAACAGTATTAAAAAAAGAAGCCACTTTGCCCTGATCTGATGCTTGAATGAAGCTAGTTAATATATTTTCGTGTAAATAAAGAACTTCAGGATCATAAATAAGAGCGTACTGATGCTATAAAAGAAATATGGAAAGAGATATTCTAAAAATGGGAAATATTAAAGGGATATTCTTTGTAACTAGAAATAAGTAGTAGTCCCCAAACATGAAAGCATCTTATTGGAATCTTTTTTTCCTTATTTGTTGTTTACAGCTTCTAAGGGAATTTTCAGGAAAAATGTCCAGGTGGGAATACGCCATTTCTTAGGTTTCATCGTCATTCATTGTTTCTTAAATTAGCTGATAAGCTACATAGCGGATGATTTTCTCTAATACTTCTCACTTTTATCTCCCGTCAACGTCTATACATGGGTAAGGGAGCTAATATTTTCGATCCGAAAAGTCGATGGGGAGTTTTCAATGAATAAGCATGAATTTGAGTCAGTACAATATGCTTCTGCTATTTTTAGAATTATGTGTGTCTATCTGTGTGTGTGTCCGTTTGTGTATATGTGTGTAATTTTTTCGTCCACGATAACTCTTATAACATGCTTTCAAAAATTTCAGTTTCCCATATTTAGGCTTTCTGAATTCGTATAAAGATTCAATTAGATTTCGGTAAAGACTGGGCATCGGAAAGTGGCAATTGACAGAAACCCATAACAGTCTTTAATGGACAACCGAAAGTGATACTATTTATTGGAACAACTAATTGAATTTTGCTTACAAATGATCAACAGGAAGTGGTATTTTACTTGAAGCTCGTTGCTATTTAAAACACGAAATAGCAGAAAGTCATATCATATTTTTATTATCTGAATTCAATCTTGCTAAAACAAAAACGACAAAGACGCTGTTATCAGATATGGCACACCAAACCCATAAAAGTTCATTTCAACGGTGTCCTCTTGATTACAGTTAATACAGCCTTTCGAAAATTGACTTTTTTGACGCTTATTATTTGAAGCCAGAGCTTATATTGTAAGGATCTTAAGTTTTACTAACGTTTATTTTATTTTAAATTTTTACTATCACTTCTTATTTTCTACTTCCGGCCAGAATTAAAAGCGTTAACTTATTTATGCAAAATTTGTCTGGCGAACGCCAAGTACTTAAGTTGTGGCTTTTTGCCAAGCGAGAGAGAGGAAGGAGTTAGTCGAAGCAGGCCGCTTGTCTTAGAAGTTTTACTCGGTTGCTGTTTGCCTTCCTGGCCAGAGGTTTAATCCTCGTGATAATTTTAAACGTATTGTAGTGTTAACAGTTCTCTGTACTACATACGGCTTCCTGTTAATATAAGGCCAATCTTCCACGTTTATTATTCCAAATTTAAGTTAGAGTTTAGTTATTTTTTTATATTCTTACGTTCAGACCACAAGTAGTTGGTCTCTGTATTCCGAAGTACGGAAAATATTGTAAAGAGTGAAAAATAAAGGGTTTTGTATACCCTTCCTGTGTATCTTGTCTACTTCCCACAGTTATTGAACATAGCTTTAGTAAGCTCCCTGTTCCGAGTCAGGTCTGTGCATGTTCCCAAAGAAAGTAAGGCGGAACATTGAACCTGATAATATATAAGCCACATAATTCGCTCTTCCGAATTTCGAGCTTTTATTTCTTTTACTGTGCTCGTTTGTTGCTCATCTTTCGAATTATGCAACTTATACATGTAAATGACTCAGACTTTATTGTTTATCATTAATCCTACAATGTTTATGTCATTCTGATCGTTATTTTTCTTCCATTCACTTCAATGTAATGCTCATTTATTTAGTCACTGTAGTGTTTACTGTAGTGCAGTGTTTACTGTAGTGGTGTAGTGTATACACCTGCAGGAAATTGTATATCTGTTTATAAGTTTCTTTGAATTTTTCCATTATTTTGTTATTATTGTTATTTATTATTTATTTTTGTTATTATTGTTATTTATTATTTATTTTTGTTATTATTATTATTATTTATTTGTTATGATTATGATTATTATTTTATATGTTATGATTATTATTTTGTTTGTATATATGTTTATTTTAAATTTTACTCTGCTTTAATTAATTGTTCATTTATGTAAAAAGTTCCCCCCCTTAAATTACGTCATTGTAACTTCACTGGCTGTCCCTTCACTTCCTGTTTTAGCCGTCATGACGTTCCCCCTTTTTTGTTTTAAGTTTACAAAGCTTTCTCTAAGTTAAGCCTTTCCTCTCAGCCCCTTTTAGTCGATAGGCTTTGCTTCATTTCGCCTGTTCCCCTTCTTTTTAGCCGTAATAGCTCTCCCCTTCTTAGACTAGTTTTTGGCTTTTTGTTTCTTTCCTTTTAGCCGAAAGGCACCCCTGCTCTATTAGCCGCTTGGCTGCTCTTTTTTTTTTTTTTTTTAGCTCTTTTGCTTAGTTGATGTGCTCTGCCCAGTTTTAGCCTATTGGCTTTTGCCCACTTTGGTAGTTAGCACCTGTCTCCTCCTGCCTAATCCGGAGTGAGATAACGGAGTGGTTAGAAACGTGGATTCCGATATACTAATAATAGTTACAAAACACATCAGTTGCTTTCAGTAGCAGGAGCGGTTATAAGAGTTTGTTGTTGTTAATGTGATCAAAGTTATCCCCATCTATTTAGATAACATTCATCAAATGATAATTTTAAGCGATGAGATAAAATATCTTCAAAACAGAAATGGAATTTAATTAATTTAATATAAATACAACTAGAAACCTATAAATAGGTACTTTCATAGCATTTTAACTAGGAATATGTAAGAGTTTGTTTATGAACTATTCCTGATGTTTTTATTGCAAAAGTTCATTTATGAATTGTTTATAACTTTTTTGGAAATTGTTTGACCGATGCTGTAACTTTAATCTTAACATTTGGAAAGTATCTCTCATTGGAAGAGAATGAGTCAATATAAAATTTAAAATTACGTTGAAAAAGCAACTTAACCTTGGTGTAGATGTTTTCATTAAATATTCCTTCCTCGCAAGAATAAAAAAAATTCTGCAGAAATTTTTTTGAAGAAGTGGAAGAAGAAGAAGAAGGACCTGTATCTGATCATCCTCAAAGTCAAGACAGTTATTGGAGATATGCATCAAACTAATTTTTTTTGCTTAGTTTTAAATGGTTGACTAAAATCGAACAAGCTGTATGGAGATGTAATCTTTAAGTTGGTAATATTTTTCTCTCACTCGGGAATTTTTATAATTTATTTTGAATTTCTTTGTCGACATTACTTCAATTTAAAAAATTTATTCTATAATATTTTGTTCATATTAACCGAAATGTTGATCACAATGAAAGATGTATTTTACATGTTTTTGTATACATACCGGCAGGACTTTAACAATACCTGAATAATTACAATTCATTAACCCCGATCACTGAATTTTACGGTAACTTCAAAAATTTAAATCTTTTAGCTGATGAAAAAAAAAACTGGTTTTATTAGTAACTGGTGAAGTAGCTACCCCTATGAATTATATTGTAGAATTATATAATAGAATAGACGTAAAGCACAAGCTATCTGCACAGTCTATCTAAAGGCTATACTAGCAACCTGTCGAGAAGATTTTCAGATCCCAGGATACAGACGGCATCTGAAATCACAGCTTAAGGAGAGGAATGTAACATAATGTAAAACAGGAAGATTTCGCTAACTTGCGAAAAATTAAACACTTGTCTAAAGCCTCTAACAGTTCACAAGTTTAACAGCTTAACTAATTTGATATGTGGAAGTCTACCTTTCAAACGTCCAAGCACTCCTAAAAGAAGGATATGTATCAGTACGAATTGACAGTGCAGAAAACAATTGACAGCGACACTCTGAATCATTTACACCCAGTACATCGCGTGTTATATGGGATTCTATCCAAACTCTAACGTCCAGATTGATTAACTGTAAAGTTCTCTGCACGTAGAACAGGTAGTCTAAGGACAGGGGCAACAAAAAATTGACAAAGGAATGCAAACGTTTCTGTTATTTACTTGAAGGCTAGGTTTAGTTATAAGATAGTTTACAGTTCTTGATTTCAGATCTCTGTTTGTCAGATAGTATTGAGCCTAACGGCTAGTCTTAGGATATACAGAATGTATCTAGGCCAGCTATCGCCTTTACTTAGGTAAACCAAGATTAAATAATTCAGAATAAAGAGCCTTTACGTCAAAATATCTATAGCTAACAGCTTACTTGACTCACAGCTTAAGGAGAAGAATGTAACATAATGTAAAACAGGAAGGTTTCGCTAACTTGCGAAAAATTAAACACTTGTCTAAAGCCTCTAACAGTTCACAAGTTTAACAGCTTAACCAATTAGATATGTGGAAGTCTACCTTTCAAACGTCCAAGCACTCCTAAAAGAAGGATATGAGTCAGTACGAATTCACAGTGCAGAAAAAAATTGACAGCGACACGCCAAATGTAATAAATTTCGTTAGCATTGTGGGGGTCCACCCTTTTATCTAAAAAGATTTTTTCTTTCTATCTAAAAAAATTTTATCAACTAAATGTGGAGGAACATAGTGAACAGCTAAGCGAATAATCACTTAAATTCAGGAACAGAGTCGTAAACTTGAGAAGAGTTAATTATCCTTTATTGCTAAGTAATTCACAGATGGCCTCTTTCTCAGGGCGTACAGCAAAGCCTCCACTTGGGCTTGAACTCAAAATAATAAGAAATAAGAACTTAACTAATTCTTAACTAAAGAGAGATAGCTATTTACTATCAAAATTCTAAGTAGTTGGCCCTAAGTATCGAATAAGCTAGCAAAGCTATCAAGGGCCTGTCGGCCTAGCGTAGTAATAACTTGGAAATTCGTAGCCGAAAGGCAAACGCGCGCAAGTCAGAAACTCTGAGGCTCTCTTTCGAAGTCAGTGGAACTTCGACTTAAATACTACTCTTACTCATTTGCATTAAACGCGATTCTAAAAACACATTCTGGTAGGAAATTGTAAGCTGAAATTAGGAAGTGGAGGAAAGTAGCTTTAACTTAATTCCCTGTTAGAAACTTAGGATAAACCTTACAGCATTTAGCATAAGTTGCAGCTAAGGAACCTTGGTAGTTAACCTTGCTCTCGCATAATTATACTTAAATAACTTCCTCAACTAGTGAATTGGTGTGACAGAAGCCAGAAAGAAACAAGACGGTGTAAAAAGTAATACCTAATGTCTTAAATGGCTATAACCGTAAAAATAAATCATGAGTTAAGAAAACAATTGAGATGCTTGAGAAAATAGATTACCATGATCCTTAGTACTCAAGTTTTTTTTTTCATTTCTTTGTATTTTATCATTTCTGCAAATTTGCTCTAAGAATAAAACAAATCCAAAAGTAAAATCTTAATAATGTTAAGATAATTAATTAAAGCATAAAAACCATACAAACATGTTATATATGTTCTTATGTAACTTGACTAAAATCTTAATTTATTTCAGCAAAAGTGCTGTAGCGACTTCTAGCCGCTTTTCAGATGCCAATAGCTCTGTGACAGAACCAATGTTACAAAACTTAAAGATCAAGCTTATTTCTGAATTCATGAGGTTGCTGGGATTCGTTTTTAAGATTCCCCTTTATAGTTTACAATTTGTCACTTATTTTTTGCGTTTTACAAAGGAAGATAAAAGTTTTTCGTAAAAAGAAATAGTAAATATTAATCTAATTCTCAATAAATAAATAAATAAAAATCCTTTTTAAAAACATTTTCGAATTTTCAATCTTTTCTTATTTTACTGGAGGCATTCTAGATGTCAGTGATTGTGATTCTCTTAGATGCAGGTTTTTGTTTCTTTCTCTTTTTATTATTTTTTTTACTTTTCGAATATATTTTTCAGTTGAGTAGGAAGTTAAAATCTTGAGCTGTGAAGTATTTGTTAAATATGAATAAACGCTTGAGAATATACTTTTAGAACACTTAAAAAAATTCGGCTAACTGACATTTGAGAGTTAAAAAATAACGAGTGCTTGAAAACAAAATTTATTTTGCTTACTGCTTCAGCGAGATGTTTGAAAAATGAATATTTTTTCTTCAACAGCAAGACTTTTCTACTGAAAATTTTGATTATACCATAAATTGCATTTTTGTTAAATTTTTATAGTTAGAGATCCTAACTTTAAAGTAATTTATTTAGCTAGATAAAATATTTGAGACAAAAATATTTTTATTTGATTTAAATAAGCGTACGAATACTTGTCTAGACGGAATTCTACTCAACATTCTTTTATTTCATGCATTTTTCATCTTTGGAAGCTTATAATTTGTCAAAAAACGTTGTATACTGGCTTTATAGTGATTAAATATTGATTCTAAATATATATTATGAGTAACAGAGTTTCTCAAAATAAGTGGAGGTCGAGAATTTTAAGAAAATAATTCCAGCACTAAGGCTGGAAGATTTCCATATGTATAAAATTTAACTTCTTATATGATACCTGTCGATCCGATTATCTAATTAATAAATTATTATTTATCCTTTAAAAATTATATGCAAATATAAATGGATGGGTAGCTTTTACGGGCCAATTAAAAATTAATAACGAATCCTGATTTACCCAGTACGGAAGAGTTAATCAAAACACGTAATTTTTTATTTGCAGTCCCTTCATAAATTTAGTTAAAAATACCTTCTCAAATTAATATGAATGTTTTATTACTTGAACATTTTGATGTAGAAGGCTAGATTTTGTACATACAGTACTGTCGGAGCCCCAAAGCTGAAGCTATTTTTATAAAATTCTGTGCTTTGTTTTGAAAAACACTGCAACGTATTTATTTATTGTCTGTTATCAAGAAAAAGCGCCAAAATAAGAGCATGTCTAGGATATTTATAGAAATCAAATATCCAACCTTTCTGAAAGCCTGGAGATATATTCGCTTGTTTACTCATTAGGCCATATTTAAACTTTAATAAAATGCAAATCTATTTATTAATATTGCTCTCGCTCCATCTTCCAGAGACAAGACGAACACTCAATTCTTCCTTCCAGACAGTGTTTTTTTCATTCAGAAAACAAATACTGATGTAAGAAAGTGACGTAACAACAAATGCGTAGTTTTGAGTAATTATAAGTCGTAAGAAGATGACAGCATATGAATTTATTCGCACACTGAATCCTCGGTCGTGTCTTGGAGATGAATGGCCGCACAAAACAACTATTTTTAGATGTGCAAAAAATAAAACTACTGCTTATCAATATATCTCCACTACTTTTGCCTATTAATTCCTTTCTTAATAATAATTTAACTGGGATAAAATATTTAATGCTTAGATTGTAGAGCATATTAGGCATTTTTGTGGAGTAGCAGACATAAAAAATATGCTATGCCCTCGCCAGGACTCGAATTCCGAACCTTCCAGTGCTACAGACAAGCTTTTCAGTTACACCCCGAAGGCGCACGGGAAGGAAAAAGAAAAAAAAAAAAAACTTACATCCTTCCTTATTTAAAGGGCGACTGGGGAGGACGGAAAATAATCGCCAAGCTTGCTGATGGTGAATTGTCATCTAACAGTTTTTAATTCGGATACTACTTGTAAAGCCTTTATTATAATTTTTTTTGAAGCAGAAAAGATGAACCAATCAACTATACTTTTGTCAGGCTTGAACTACTACTACTTGATATTCTGAGAAGATTCAAGGATTAGTCTGGTAAATAAATTTCATGTTTTTTGAGAACTGAAGCAAAAATCTAAGGATTGCCTATAATTATATGTGTTATAAATGTGTTTTCACATTCCCTGACACTATGATGAATCACTTTTGATATTTCGTGCATATGCATATAAGAACGCATAAGCACCTCTATAAAATAATTAAATTCAGCTTTATGATTGTTAAAATATATATTTCAGGGAAGTATTGGTTTTCAAAATTATTATATATACTAGAACAGGGATTAAAGCGAAATAGGAACTGCATGTGGGGTGTTTGAAACAAAGTAGCTGTATATATATCGAACTCGTTTCTTAAATACTGATCTCAAACATTTACTTTCAATTATTTCTTAAAATCATGGGAAAAACTTAGTAAAAACAGCCTTAATATATAGAAATATAACCTAAATTTTTACATGATCTTCGCAAAAACAAAAACCTTGATAATAAAATATTCAACAGCACGTTGATAAGTTAAAGGCAAAATTTCTCCACCTTTACTTATGAAATTAGGGAGGTATTAAAAGAACAATTTCCTGAGAGCATTCGTTTCGAAACAGCATTCGTCATTAAATTTATAATTGGCTCCTTTATATTCGATGATAAATTTTACTGATATATCTCCATGAACAAACATATGGGACATACGTTATCTAATTATAATGTAACGTATGTTTTAGTAACTGAATACTTATTTTACCAAGATCATATAAAATGTTAGATTTTTTCCCTAGAGAAACCTATCTTCCACCCAATATTGAGACAGTTTTTCATAACGTTATGCATCATATTTTAAAGTTTTTAGATTGAAAGTATATGTTAAGGATTGATATTTAAGAAAATAAGAGTCCTTTTTCTAAGCCTTATGTATTTTCGTTAAAATTTCCAAAAGTAATGATAATTTTTACTGCATTTTAAATGTTTTAAATCTAGATTTTCTGAGATCATAAAAAGGAATGCTTTCTCATTTTCATAGATAAATTCAAATAGAAGTAATATGAATCTTAATTTGATACAGCGTCCTTTTTATTTTTAAATAACAGTGGAAGAAGTTTTTCGATCGCCTTATGTAAATGTAGTAGCTTTTATCACTCAGGAAAGCAACACCAAATACATTTTATTGCCTCGTTTCTGTGATCGAATTATACTCAGGCACGTGACAACTGCATTCGATTATTCGACAAGCTATTTATTCGGTAAGGACAAAACAGCTTGCAAACGCTATGTATATTATAAAAGAATAACCTCATCAAGAAAGCTTTTTTCTTTGTCATTTCTGGAATACAAACATGAGTGAACCGTAGTTTTTTTTCGTTCTGTAAACTTAGTAGAAGCTTGTGGATTCTTTCTCATTGATTGATAAAACGTTAAAATAGGAAAAATAAGACAGGCTTTTTTATTCCACAAAAGTAGATGAAAAAAAAAACCATCGTTTTCTGGGGAAAACAAAGAATTCACTAGTCAGTCACACTGTATTTTAATCTGCTAATGAACTCTTAATCTTTTCTCATCTTAATTTGAATAATACTAGGGAAGTTAAGAAAACAAATATTCTCTCTTATTTGAGTTCTGGACCAGGGGATTTATTTCCATAGCAACGGAATGTTATTTTTTTTCCGCCCCCTGTACTTTAGTTGCGAATTTCGGGTCCGCCTAGTTGCTAAACGTAGATTTACTCTTTATATTTTCAATATTTTTTGCGTGCTTATATTAACACGTTTGTTTTCTCAGTTAAAAGATTAATTTCTCTTTTATATATTGTTATTTTGTCAGTTTGTTACACTGTTCAGCGCTTGCATTTTTAAAGTTCTTAGATTTGTATTTCAGTGCTCTCTGAATAATTTAATTAACTCTTTTTGTTCGAATGATGTACAAATTCTGTCAAGGATAACAAATAAAAAATAAAAATAAAAACTAATGCAGAATTTACCGTTTGAATCGTTACTATTTTTAATACAAAGTGGATAACTCAGAATTGCTGTTCTCCTCATAATATAATTAACCTTTTTTCAAAGAAGAAATTGGTTTGAAGTTAAGAACTTTATATAAATATATTAAAATATATTAAATTTTAAGTAGTAAGCACAGTTTTGGAAACTTTGGACCGACTAATTTAATAAAATTTCTAATTCGTCAGATAACACTCAAAACATAATACGAAGGAAATGCGATAAAACATTAAACAGCTCTCTATTATATGCTGCTTGAAAATCCAAGCATTACTCAACATACAAATAGACAGATGGTTTATAATTCTTGTTAAAGTGTTAACAAGTAGGAACGTTAGCGTACATAGATGCCTAAGATCTTTTGGTTCACCTGCTTATTCGATAGGTTGATAAGAGCATTGTCAAAAAATAAAACCGTTCTCATTCAGTCCAGTCCTTTCAAATTTTTAAGGGGAGACAATTTAAACACTGTGGATGGAAAGGTTTTTGTAAACACAAAATCCAGCTTTTCTATATAGTCCTCTCGCAGCAGAGTTCAAGTTAGTAAAATGTTCCTTATTCTTTAGTGGATATCGGGCAGTTTCCCTTAGAAAGTTCTCCACGAAGACATCACCCCTTAGGCAGATAGTCCTTGAGAGCTTTGCTGTAATCAAATAAACAAAACCTAACCTTATTCTTTGATAAGTAAACTATAAAAAGTTTCATAGCTTTGTGCGCAAAACCAGTGGAACGTTTGAAAGCAAATTTGCTGTCTTAGAACACTTTTCAATGATTATTACCGGCCAAAATATAATATTTACCGACCAAATCTACCGCCAAAATGAGCGAATGCTTGTTTTGGGACTGACGACTCTACTACGGGTAAAACAACACACATTATTAAATTTGTCATTGGCCTCAAGAAAATGTTAATTATGCATAATTGTGCATATTTTGCATTTTCTAAACTTTGCTTTAGATATTTTATGAAAAGAGCCTTTTAATAATTGGAATTTTTTAAAACTACCCTATATTCCGGCGTATAAAGTGCACCTGTAATTTCAAACTACACTTTTTAATTTTTAGGTATATTCGCTGTATAACACGCACCCTTCTATTTATGAAGAAACCTAAAGATACATCTGTGATGGTGTTATTTTCTGAAGTCATTTCAAACGAAGATTTTTCGCAGGCTTTCGAACAATACTGAATTGACAAACGATAAGGGGAATCATATGTATATGGGGTGAGTGCTTGAGGGAGTAAATCTGCAAAAACGGTTGCTTGTTTCCAATGCAGGTGCGCACAATAATGTTATTCTAAGATTTCGAGAAAATAGAGACATTGGGATACGAATGTACTTTCGACCCGAATGAATCCGAGGAACAAGGAGTAAGAAGTTTTCTCTTTCTACAGTCATTTGCCGTGATTTTGAAGTGATCATCAAAGGCTTTTGTAAATCGCATTTGCTTTAGCTGAAATGCAGTGGATCTAGTATTCCTTTTAGCAGTAAACATGACTCCTGCCAAACGAAATAAACGTAGTGCAAAGTCTTTCAAAGTCGTTCAGCCTGCGTTCAGTCAGCTAAGTCGTTCAGTCTGCGAAAAAAAATGGAAATCATGCTGCAGCAAGGACGCTTGATATTGGTAAAAGCTTCATACTTGAGTGGAAGAAAAATTATATCACAATAATTAATATGCCAAATAATGAATGTTATTTGCCGAAACTGGTAATGAAATGGCCTATCCTAAAGGAAAGTGTTGCCAACTGTGTGATAGAAATCGCCCAAATCGCTAGTAGCAGCATTTAGGTACATGTAGAAATCATTTTTCATTTTTTTATGCCCATCTTTTCCTTATTTTTTAAACCTATAATTTTTACATACAGCGTATAACGTGCACCCGCACGTTTTCGAACCGCTTTATTTTCGACCATGATATTTTGTACCACGATGTTTTAGAACTGCGATGTTTTCTCGTTGCGATGTTTTCTCCCGCAATGTTTTTGCCGCGATGTTTTCGGCGGACACCAAACTGGACTATCCACATATACCCTGAACGAAAGAGGGATGTATGCAAGGAATCCCATGATTTATGTACAACTAATTTGGGCTGTGAAATGCGATCAGTTGCAATGGTCCAGAGATTATCATGACTGGAAAACTAGAAACTGGATATCTGCAGATGTTTATTTAGAGAGTGACTCCTGATGTCTTATAATTTGGGAGAAGCATATATCCGCAATAAGCCTGAAAACAACCATTAAATGCATCTGTATAAGGGCAGTGGAATCACGGCACAGGCAGGCAATCTACACATTTATACCAGCGCAACTATGAATGCTGAAAAATGCATTTTAAGTTGTTTAGGGGTGAAATCGTTACAACTTCCTCCTAATAGATGATAATGTTCGTCCTCATCGCGCTGCACTAGTAACCGATTATCTTAAGGACAAAGGAAAACAGAGGATGGAGTGGCGCGCATTTTCTCCGAACTTAAATCCCAGAGAACAAGTCTAAGACGCACTAAGATCCATACGTTCATGACTGCAGTCGCATCCTAGCACTCTTCAGCAGCTTTAAAGCGCTATCAATCGTGAATACTCTTTGTCACCGCAGAAACCCCTGTACAGTCTGATAGGACACATTACTGAAAATCGTTGTAAAGCTTGTTAGGGATACCCACACACTTTATAAAAATTTTTCTATGCATCTCTAAGAAGTTATAACACCAGCTTTTCCCTTCCCCATTATATGTCACATTTCCTATTTCTCCACATTTCTTATTTAATTTTTTTTCCTGAAACAAGCCATTCTGGATTCTAAAGATATCTCAAAAATAAGGACCCTGTCCAAGTTTCGTGTTCTTAGCTTCAAATTCATTAAGTTACACGAGTTTTTGTAGTTGGCCTTTTAATTTTTCTCACCAGTGGCTATCAAACATCGGGTCTCATTGCTAGAGTTACAGCTTAGGTCTGAGCTTATTGATCGTCATTTTATCTCATAATCTATTTTCATACTTAGAAAGAGAGCAGATTCAATCAGGAGGAAAATCTAAATTCAAAAGTAAACTAAATATATATTTAATCATAAAGAAAAATAAAAGTATTTTATAAGCTGACCGTCGGAAAATGGAGGATGTTTGCATCTCCTGTTTTTGTTAATTTTGGCCGAACCAAAGGCATAGGATATTAACTTCAATTTAATAGTTATGCCTTTTTTCTACTCTGACAATGACATACGCTACTGAGCTGAAGTGTATCGTTTTGCAGTTTGTCCTTAGTAATCAAAATGCAATGAATTACGTTTTACGCTACAGTCTTCAAGTTCTCATAACAAATCATGTTAATTTGCTTATTAAATTTATTCCTTTATTTACAACTAGAATGGAATTGTAGAAGTTCTTAGCTTGTATTTAGCACAAAACTGCTTGTAGATTTTCACATAAGGTATGTTTATTGAAACTGATTAGAAATGAATTAGAGAGAAGAAAAATTTTTGGAAATCTTTTACAATTCCTTTAACCTTGGTTAAGAAAGTAATTTTCCAAGTACAATAACTGAAGTTTTGTTAAGTATTTTATGTTAATTAATTTATTATTAAGACTCAAGCCTTTAATATAACCCTTCCTTTCTGTAGTCCTCAGCAGAATGCAAATTAGTTGTTTTTGTATTTAAGGACTTTGGAATTTAGATTAGAGATTTTGACAGCCGCGTCTTGCTATTATTTAATATCGTTAGCTGTGCCTAAGTTATATTCCAGCTTTAGTTTGTATGCTAGTAGACGTTTTAAAATAAGCATTGGTAAATACCAGAGCCAACTTAAGTAGACTCTGACCACGCTACTTACCTTTGAAATTTAACTTTCTGTCACGTTAATTTAACTATCTGCAAAGTAGAGGAAGTTCGTTTGTAGCACAGACTGTGCATTTCTGTTCATTTTAAGCTTAAAGGTATTTTTAACCTTTTGGCGTATTTATGATTGTTTGGACTCAGCAATAATTCACTAGTAGGTAATCAATTTAGGTTCAGTAATCAGTCTAGTAGAGCCCGCAGGGCTGTGACACAAGCTTAAATGTAGGGTTCTGCTGTATCTAGAAGCATTTCAATTAATATAACGGGTATCTAAGTTTAACAGAGAGTTAAATTTCAGCTGTAGGGAACGTAGTCGGAAACTACACATCAAATTGTCTACTTAAGCTGCCTCACATATTTATCGGCGCTTATTTTTAAACGCTAGCACAATCACACATGCTACTAAGGACGGAATATTACTTAGGCAGAGCGCTGGCGATATTCAATAACAGCAAGATGCGGCCACCAGAAGCTCTGATCTAACCTTCAAAATCCTAAACTTAAATACAAAAGAAACTAATTTGCATTCTGATGAGAACTACAGAAAGGAGAAGTTACAATAAAGGCTTAAATCCATAACAATTCTTAATGAAAATAAAATACCTTTCAGGGTATTTAACTATAACTCAGAAACCACTTCATTTATTATGTAATATTCTTATGTAAAAGGATCTTTTAAATCCGAAACCGAATAATACATTATTAAGGTAGATCGAACCAACAGGTACTTCAAACTTTCGTGAACTAAAAAAATTTTAGACTTTTTAACCAAATATTTTTCGAAAAGTATTGCTCCATAATATAAAGAATACTTAATTAATTAGATGAGACTTAGGATGTAGGAGCTCTTTCGAGTAGGTGCATTCACTAATTCAAGATTCATCTCCAGGGATTCGTCAACAAAGAAGCCATATTCAATAATTTTAACAGCATAATTTTGCTAATTGAATTTTTCTCACAAACTGAATTTTGCTGTACCTAAATTGTTACTTAGATGATACTTTCGAAATTAGTGAAGAGCAGTCGAGGCCTTGTATTCCTGAATATATAAAATGTCTCCCTGCGGAAATCTTAATGAATAAAATTATTAATGCAGTATCCTAATTACAGTATGGGGCCCACCAGCGGCCGAGCGGTAAAGACGCTGAACACTGGTAGTTCGGTCTGAGGTTCGAATCCCGCGAACGGGCTGGCTGCATGGGCGTTTTCGTGGTTTTCCCCATGTGTAACGTGTATACGAGCCAGTTTCCCTTAGAAAGTCCTCCACGAAAGGCATCCCTCCCTTTAGGCAGATAGCCCTCGTGTGCTTTGCCATAATTAAATACACCACCACACCTAATTACAGTATGATTGCCGGTGATTGTCATTTTATTCTGAAGGGAAGAATTTTTAAATTAAATGTTATAGTTTTGGTGAAAGGTGACTAGACATGGACAATAAGTGGACTCAGTATTAAAATAAATGAAAAGCTTTAAATCTGAAAGCAGAAAACTGAAGAACAAAATCCTGTGAGGGATGATATGAAATAACAACGAAGAATGATGAGAGTTTAGATTTTATATCGTTAGCGAAATTAGTAGCTTACATTTTAACTTGAATTTGATTTTGCAGAAGTTCTGGTTGTTGAAAAACTAAATTAATTTCCTCAAAAGAGTGTTTTTTTATGAAGCGTTATTTCCGAAAATGAAGAATAAGAAAATGTATTAGAGTAAATTGAAGAAATTACAGACGTTAATAAAGAAGATCTAATAAACTTAATCAATATATTTAAAAATTTAAAAATTCATATGTATTCTGAATTATATTATTATAAATCACCAATTATTCCATGATTTTCAAAATTTGGGTTTTATTATACTATTTATCGTGTTAAATATTTCAAACCTTTCATAACGAAATGTTGCAAAATTTGTTTTCTGATAGTTTAAGGTCCCCATTTTTTTAAAATTCTGTCTAAAATAAATATATTGACTTCAACTAGGCAATTTACAAGCAGCCATGTGAAACTAAAAATAGTATGCCTGAAGTTAATCTTTTACTTCCCTCACTAACATTAAAACGTTTAATTCGATTCAGTTTGGTTAATGGCAAAAACTTAAAATCAGGGAACACTGAGTTTCAATGCTTGGAAAATGAAGTAATAAAATTTCGCTCTTGCTTATATACACTGTAAATTAGAGAAAGTTATAAGTTGAAGCGATATCTAGGAACAAGTGAGAATATGGACTTCTAAATGCCACTGAAGAAGAAATTTAGGCCTTCAAGAAACCATTGTAAGCAACGATAAATAAATGTTGAATAAATGCGATAGAAAAATTAACTTAGATATATTACACTGGAGCTTTGAATGTGCAGAACACGTACCTTCGTGTATCACGCAACCCCTCTCTTTTTTTTTTTTGGGAACAATTTTAGTTTTTTTTCCCTCAATGGGAAACAAGTGAGATATGATTTTTTTGACATTGAATCTTTTAACTATTCAACGTTCTTCACTAACTGAGGCAAAGAAGAAACTTGAGACCATAAAAATAAAAAAAGAGGGAACGGCTTAAGAATAAACTGGCTCTGGTTTTAAAGAAATCTCACATTTCGTGAGAATACAAAAAAGGGCTTTCTCGTTCAAAGAGCAAAATATTCAACTGCTTTATGCTAAATTTTATTTCTTAAACAAACAATCGACATGAATAAATAAATAAATGAAAGAAACTAAAAAATTTCAATGCAGTCTAATTTTGGCAAAACGAAACCTGAAATAATAATTAAAAAAAAAAAAAAACTTGAGATAATAGGCTTTCAGACACTTCTGGAAGAAGTAAAATCCTCTTTCGACGTTAATACGTCTTGAGGATCGTTAGAAGGCTTCAAAGAAGTTAGATCATTTTTCAGACTTACACTCGATATTTTTGCGCAGTAAAACAATTGGGTTTTCTGTTGTGTTAAGTGAGTTAGCTTCAATCTGTCTATAGAATGTCAATGATTTTCTTAAAATCTTAGCAGATACACTAAAGATGCATTTGTGTAATTTGCATAAAACTATAAAAAACTGTAATGAGCTACAAATACAATGCTGCCGTATTAAATAAAAATACTTATGTAATGAAAATTACAAATGTTATTACAGCTTTAATAATATAAATGTTTTAACGGCGTAAAAATTAAAATATTCTTAAACAACAATCAAATCATAATCTCGTCATGAATATCGTAAAATATACTAAAAGCAGTATCACAACTTAAAACTTTGTTTACGGTAAGGTACACGGAATTCAAGCATCATAAACGTTCGGCTTTCAAAGAATAGTCTAGGTGAATAAGCAATCAAGTTCAAAAGCTGCCAACCATGAAGCAGAACAGAAATTTCGCTTGGGCTTCAATTTTCGAAGAATAAGCTGGCTTCATGGGAGTTTTTAAGATTCTTACCTTCATACTATCTAAATGTTTTTCTTAAATTTTATGAACAGTTATTTCCTAATATGAACAGTTAATTCCTAATGGGTCGTCCCGATATTCGCACACACCAGAAAGTTTATGCATTCTGGTGACAAGCTGTGTAGTTTAAAAGTAGGATGTTAAAATTAACCATGAGCGTATTTTAGCTTGCATCATGCTGCTGCTGCCTTGCTTGAGTAAGTTTTACTGAGATAATTGTGAAGAAGATACTGAGAGGTATGTATATGCGCTTTTAAGATGGTTAAGAAGTTAGTTGCATGAAGTCAGATACAGGCGTTTATAGCTTTGAAATTGGGGTATTGCTGTAAAATAATCAGAATATTAGCACTTAGGCAAATAGCCTATACTTGTAAGTTTTACAAAAGAACTAATTTTAGTTTATGTTATCACTTTGATTGTTTTTCAAAACGTACCTTAGCTAATATGAAGTTCTGTTTTGGTTTCACATTGTTGTTTGTATGTGTTGTTAATAGCTAAACAGTATCCGGGTTGATAATTAGCCAAATGTTTGCGTAACTTCTATGGATAGCCCCTAAATGTTAAAGGTATGTTATTTCACACCATAGAAGTTGTAGATGGAACCATTTCTCTTTGGAAGGTGTCCATGAAGACATTCATCCTCAAGTTGCAATGCGGGGACATAAACATTTGCTAACCGTTTACAGGAAGTAAAATTGAACTTACTGCCATACCATCTATAAGGCAAGATGGACAGAGCCAAAGTTTAATGAAAGTACACCGCGGCGTCTCAAAATTTTGAAATTTTAGTCTTTGAAATAATTAGTAGATGCTTCTTATGTAAGTACACATTCTGATAAGTTAGTAGAGATAATTCCATAATCTCAACTGCTCTTAACTTTATGACATACTGTATGAGTGCACGACTTCATAATTGTATATAAATATAGCGGCTTTGCATTTTGAGTACCTCAAAACATATTCATTTTAATTCCTATATGTAACTGCATTCTAAAAGCTTATTCACTAGCTTATTTCAGAGCAACAAGCAATGTCTTCCCATGAACACTGGAAGATTGATTACAAAAAATGTTTGACAAATATTACTAAATTATAAACGTATGGAAATTTTTAAAGATTAAAACTTTCTACATAACGATACCTGATAATAAACGAAAACTAGAAGAAAATGTGGATATAAATAATATAAAAAATATGTCTTCTTCGAAAATCAATCCCACTGGAAGACTTTCTGTCACCTTCAAAGGAAACCAATGAGAAACGTCAAAGTTGTTGCATAAAAAATTTCACTTACAAATCCATCCATCGTTATTTCCAACATGTGTTGGAGAGTAAGAAAACGGTGTTCACACCAAAAAGTCGATAATTCTCTTAAAGTTGTTTAACATTAAGAAATTACTTACTAAAAGACCGGCAGATCTGTAGACCTGCAAAAATCGGTCTTTGATAAGTTTTCAAGTTTGAGGTTTAATGCAAAAACATTTTTCAGAGTGCGAATTATATAATACATTCTAAGCGAGAAAGCAGGGCTAAGTTTTCTAGTAAGTAAGTCTCGCAAACTTCCTTAAGTAATGAAAAAAACTAAAAGAGGACTGAACACTTAATTAAAAAGGAAAATTATATAATACATTCTAAGCGAGAAAGCAGGGCTAAGGTTTCTAGTAAGTAAGTCTCGCAAACTTCCTTAAGTAATGAAAAAAACTAAAAGAGGACTGAACACTTAATTAAAAAGGAAAATACTATGTATTTCGTTTTGTTGATTATAGCAAAAGGCACAAGGGGTAAGGTGAATGATGCCTTCCTAGAAGACTTTCTAAAAGAGAATGGTCTGCTTACATTACATATGGAAAAATTCATGAAACCTTTCATGCTTAAAACACATTCCCCTGAGGACAAAAGCCAGGTCAAACTAACACTGGTCAATGCGTGTACCCCTCGGCTACTTGTGTGCTTTTTTTCTGTATGGGAAACGTCATGAAAATGTTCACCTGAGGAGTCTAATACTCGAGATTTGAACCTGGTTTAACCATCAGTTTTAACAATCTCAACCACTCGACCACTTTTGGGATTTGCTTTTTGTTTTGAGATAATGATTACAAATTTTAAGCCTATTAAAATCCAGTAGAGCTGCTGATTGAATTAAGAAATTAAATATTGACATGGAATTACAGAACGAATATTTTACATTTTTTAATTTTCTAGTTGTATAATACGTGACACTGCGTGATTAATAATAAATTATGTGAAAGGGAAAAGAGAGAAAGTTCATTTATTCCAAATATCTAAAGGGAGAGAAATTTGATCCGTCTAATGCCAAAACATTTTAAATGATCCCAACTGCATACACACGAAAGAACGTTTCAGTATGTTGGAGATGATTCAAGAAAAGAAGTTATGAAATTAACGTGGTTCGTCGAATTGACTAATTAGTATTAGGAAAACACACAAAGGCTATCTCCCTGAGGGCAGGAATGTTTTCTTAAAAGAATTTTTAACACAGATGCTACATATTTACATTAAATATTCTAAAACTGCAAAAGCCTTCTCCCGCAGCCAACTTGTTCAGCCAATTTTGATGCTTTCTAATTAACAGGCGAGTAATTAACAAGCGATAATCTTACATTCGAGATTTTAAGTCTAGTAGAAAAAGGCAAAGTATTTTTCTATACGTGTTTGCACTCCCGATACTATTAACCAATGGCAGTTTTAGCTTTGTATTAGAATCGTTTGTTTAAATAAATATATGCTGTAATAAAAATCGAATTCTCCATAGATAATTTGAAATTTTTATTCTATGTTTTAAAAATAAGCCTACGTTTATAAATTTTCAATTTTGATATTATAGCTGTAAACTTTTGAGTATTTAAAATTTACGCTACAGGGTATACAAAAATGATGTAAATATTCGGGATAAATAGAAGATCTATTCACCAAAATGTTTTTTACTATGAATAAGTGAGAATGTTTTGTACCTTTCTTTATGTTTTGCTTAAATCTTGTCTTAAATGATGCTATAAAATCACAAAACCAGTTCAAAGTTCGTGAGAGAAAGAGAATACTGCAATTCGAAAATTTTTATTTATACTTCATTTTTTATTTTTACTTCATTTTGATCAACAGCTATGGACAATCTTTTGATATCAAACTTAGCTTCAAAATCAAACTTAGCTGATATCAAACTTAGCTCCAAAAACGTCGTGATGATAACAACACAAGTGCAAAACATACTGATTTTGGTAGAAAAGAAAGCAAGAGAAAAAAAATCGCATCTCTGAGAAATTGTAAACATTCATGGTAGAAAATAGAATGACGACAAAATTTTTCGGTTTCGAGATTGTCTACAAAATATCATAGTTAAAGAAAAGCGATTCTGAATAGATTGGATGACAAAAAACATTGCAGTTATACGTCTATTATTATACCTAAGAAGTACGGAAATCAATAAAAATGACTCTGTGGGTGAAATATTAGAGTTATTTAAATGGAAGGAGAAAATTAAAATGCAGCTCTTTATTTTTAATTTTCTTTATCTTCTTTTAAATTCCCAGTTCTGGATTTTATATATTGTTCAATAATCGAAATTATTCATTAATGCCTTTTGATCTTTCTGTTTGTTTATACTGTAAACCAGAAATTTTAACACGCAGTTAAACAAATTCAGAATAAATTTACGAAAAATCGTATAAAAATCTACTTTAATGCGGATTATCCAGAAATTATTGATATATTCTTAGTTTTATTAGTTAATTATTATTTTAATCTTAGCTTTAAGTTTATCAACTTGTTTAATTTGTTTATAATTACTCACATTTTTAGGTAGAAACTAGAGCAAGAAATTAACAGTATACATTAAAATGATTTAGCATCTCTGCAGCGTTTAAGTTGGGATTTACATGTTTATCATGCTTCCTATTTATAAATTTGGTTATTAGCAATCAACTAGAAAAAATTGTACTTTCAAGTAATTTGTTATGAAAGAGTTCCTAGAGTAAATATTGAAAATTGAAACTAACTGTTGTTGACAATTAAGATAGAAGATCTGCTGCTTAAGTGCATTTTTTCTTGAAATCCTGCTTTTACTTGAGTTTATTTCGTGATTATAAAACAATAAAAAAGTTGATAATTGTGAAGCTAAGGCATTATCACAAAGTACCAAAAGATTTTCTTAGGAAGACAGAAATGGGACTAAATTTACCATTTTTACCAAGCACCTCCGACAGATGCTTAGAAAAAATGGTCGTTGTGCCACTCTGAAATGATTTTCGATTTGGGCAGTAATACGGGAGTCCAACACAGCGGATGTTAGTGTTTAAAAAAACTGTGAAATAATAAATTTTGAGCATCTTGAAGAATAATTCAAACCTATGATTACTCCTCTGCTAAATATATTAAAGCAAAATAAGGTCAAAGGCCATCATTATCAAGCATCGCATGTTGTGTCTCCAAGAAACAATGACACGTTTTGAATACTTAATGAAGAAAGTATGAATTATCCAGAGCTTCGTCTATCACTTATGCAACGTAAGCCCTTTCGAGGTGGCCATACACAGCGGCCTTAAGAGGATTATCTCCCTTCAAAAGACTGTCGACTAACCAAAAAAAGTACTTTTTATATAAAAGAAGATACAGTTTTAATGGATTACAATTTAAAGCTATAAACTAAATTTAAAGCATAAACTGCGCCTAGAAGGTCAGTAACAAATAATGTCGGAGAACGAGAACTTCACATAACTAATTCTTTAGAGATTGTCAACAACTTATGAGCTCTTGATAACAACATTGAAAAGATTTTATGATATAATATGAGCTACCAAATAAATAATTACACACTATAAGCTTTAAATCTTCGTTCAACTCAAGCTTAACGCCGGAAAATTTGGGCGGGGAAGGACTCGGATAAGATCTGTAGCTGGATCAAAAGTATTCACCCCAGTTCCAGTGTGAATTCAAACTTTTTTATACTAGTCCACAATCTATAATCGCTGTTCTTTTGGCTAATTATTCTCACAAGTAAACCTTCTCTTCTTTGATACCGGTTTTTCAGAAAACCATGTATTTTCTGAAAGCTAATAGCACAAGTAGAAAAACTGTGAAGTCTTAGGGGCAGATGAATAAGCGTTTAGGAGCTATAGAACTCACAAAGTATCATTGAAGTGTGTATAGATGGACATATTTCCGTAATGACTTCTCTATTTCTTGTATGTTCATGCATTGTCTGCTTCCGAAGTACTTGATGGTAAAGTCCTGAAAGTACTTGATGGTAAAGTCCTGAAAGTACTTGATGGTAAAGAACTGGTACCTGAAGGGTTTATAGGAAAAATCCAGCCTCTGGATATTAATTTTTGAGACACTACAAACCTTCTGTAGTGTCTGAAAACAACGCAATCATTATCGAGATACAGGTGCACATTTGGCATCGCGATAGTTTTCTGGTCCTGCAGTCCGTTTCACTGTATCAATTCAGCACTCCTCGTTTTAAGAAAAAGAAGTATGCTTTTTATAAGTGCAAATACTTGGACGACGAACCTGGAATGTGGATTGCGCCAGTGGATTAGTGCTTCGATTCATTGACAAATGATTGAGTGTGCAAAGTGTGGGGCTATCGCTTTTGTAAAATATACCCATTGTCAACTGTCTTTCTGCCCGTCTCACTGTTTATTTGATAAATTGCACATTGGTTGTTTCTTGTAATAGATTTTGTTTTAAGTCAATAACAAGTCACATATTCAACATCCCAACGTATAATGTTTCTCTTCAACGAGTTGCTTCTTCCTTTATATTGAGATCCCCACCTTCTTACCATATTATTAGTTCATATAAATACGTGAAACGAGCATTTTGGCGACTTCTGGTGTCATGTTTCCAACGCTATTCTGATATTTTGTGGGCCCTATAGCTCCTAAAAGCTCGTCCCTCTGCCCCTAAGATTTCACAGTATTTTTACTTGTGACATAAGCTTTCAGAAAATATATGGGTTTCTCTGAAACCGGTATCAAAGGAGAAAAGGTTTACTTGTCAGTAATCATCTGAAGGGAGAATTTCTGGATATGATATCCAAAGAGGCAAAACTGAATCAATCTTGTTAAATTAGTTGATACTTAAAACAAACGTCACAACATTTCAAATGAATCCAGCATTCTAATAGCATGTGATTTTAAATTTTAAACAAAGATCTCTAACCGTAAATCCTACCCTATGATCTTCGAGGCAACATGTGTGCAGTTATATGCAAAGGAGACGCAAAAATGCTGAAAAACCAGATAACGCAATAAAGGTACGAATGAAATATCATATGTTTAAAATAAATGCCTAAATATGCATTTATTCAACTTGTGGAAAATTAATTTGAAAGTTTGCAAAATTCTTTTAACATTAGAATGTTTGTAATGTATGCCTGATAATTCGAAGGATAAGAGACAGTTACTTAGCTTATATCATAATTCTAAATATCGAAAGAATTTGTTTCATACTTGCAGTCTTAACGATGTTATAAGATTCTGTGCTGTGTACTTTTAAGTTACAGTTGAAGTTGGAGAATCTTAAGAACTGATCAGTGAATAATCGCTTGAGTTCGTGATACAGAGACAACTGGTAACAAGGGTGAAATTACCCTTTATTATTGCAATAAAGTTTAACAGAACTCCGTCTTGGAGTTTTACAATAAAGCTGCCACTCGGGCTTGAACTCAAAAACTAAAAAATTAACTTAACTAAGCTTAACTAAAAAGATATGGCCGAAGCTATCAAGATTCTAACCGAGTTGGCCCCTTAAAGCTGAATATTGGCGAAGCTATCAAGGGTCTAAAGTATGGCCGAGCGTAGTAATAGCTTAAGAGAGAGAGTAGTCTAAAAAGGCCGACGCGTGCTAGCCAGAATCACTGGTTCTCTCTAACGAAGTCAGTAGAACTTCGCAACTGAATACTTCTCCTCAATTTGCCTCCAAATGTGTTTCTAAAACTACGTTCTGGCCGGACGTTGTAAATTGAAATTCAGGAAGACAGGAAAGGAACTTCAACTCAGAGTTTAACTGTTAAAGAAATTAACATAATCCTTACGATGTCATTACTGCAAATTTGGAGAAGAACTTTGATAAATTGTTAGTAGTAAGTGCCAAAGTATTTCTAAAAATACACAAAGTTGACATTTGTGGAAGAGAGCTATAAAGGCCCAGTTCTTCAGTTCTTAATAAAAACGAGTTGCACAATTCATTTGATGAATTGCACATTGCTGTGAATAACTTCTAGTATTGGAAGGTTGATCTTAGCAGAGTACGAAATTATATGCTCCTAATAATAAAGCAAATCAAATAATGTGAGCTTCAGTAAGAAAAACTCGTCTCTATAGAAAGAAAACCAAAAGATTACGACCGAGATTTTAAATAAGAGAGTAAAACGAAATCGATTTTAACCCTAGTAATCCAAGTTTTGTATGAATTTCTCACTATGCTATGAGTTTCAAGAATGTGTTATAAGGTATTAGTCCCACTTTCCTAACGTCCTTCGTGGTGTAGTGGTTCTGCATGGCTCAGTGTGCAGAACCACTACACCAGATACACAGTTGGTATTCCAGAGGTCCGTGGTTCGATTCCCGGAGAAGGCGGTTGCTAATTTTTCATTTATCTGGCCTCAAAAAAAAAAAAAACTCCTAATGTCTCTACAGTGGCGCCCGAACTAAAAGGAGTGTGGATGATGATTCTCCACACCCAGGATTTGGCGACTAGGTCCTTTAAAACCATATTCGTCCTTTAAAAAGGAGAGTATATAAGGTTATTCTCCCGCTTTCCTAGCGTGCCTTCGTGGTGTTGTGGTTCTGCATACTGGGCCGGTATTCCAGAGGTCAGTGGTTCAATTCCCGGCGAAGGCGGCTGCTAATTTTTCATTTCTCTGGCCTCCAAAAAAATTTTAATGTCGCTACAGTGTTTTTAAACTAACGTACAGTTTTTATTCCACGAGATGAATTAATGCATACAAATCAATGAAATATGGGAATTAAAGACTAATTTGTGCTGTTTATCTTGACTTAATACTGTGTGAGAAAGGTTTCCAGTGATGAAGAAAAACTTGCTAATAGTTAAAAATTGAGAAAATCTTTATTACTTAACAAAACCCTTGTGAAGATTCTTGTATCTCACGGTAATGACAATGATTAAGATTCTTACGATTAAAAGATACCAAACCTCTGTTCGTATGCCACGTGCTTGAAAAAGCACCACAATAATGTTCTACATCACTGTTTGAAAACATTCAATCCTTTATAACAGCGGTTCTCAACATTTGACTTACGCGTAGCATCTAAACAAAAATTTAAAAACTTTAGTACTGCCACTACATTTTACTAATCACTTTCAATTTCTCAGTAGAAATATTAAGGAAAATATAGTTTGCCATTTGCTCAACATATTGGCAATTTGTGTTAAATTTGTACACATAAAAATATTAGGCTAAAATTGATTGCCATTTTAATTATCAAAATTTAACTTTACAACACATTTATTCTAAAATTTAGTGTGAAATTTGGGTCTGTTTAACAGAGATCAATTTCTTTATATGGGTGGTCTTATTTCTCTTAATTTTAACCATAAATTATGATCAACTTTCAATTTCGTTCTGTATTTATTTTTCAAATATAACATGGAAGAAAATCCTTGTTCTAATTGAAAATAGAGGAATATGAGCACGGAAATGATGGCGACAAAAAGTGTAGACATGCTTGTAAATCTATCAACTCTAAAAGAATTAATGATCTTTTTATAGGAACTTATTTTTATTTCCTGTTAAATACAGCATCCATTTCTATTACTCCTTTTAAAAACATCATTTATGATAAATTTTAATATGTCTATGGTTAAAAGAATATTTGGGAAAATAAAAACGGTTTATTTTAATTATCAGTTATCGAGATCAAGTCTGTGAGCAGCTATAGACCTCGAACAAAGCTCAGATCGCATAAACTTACTAGTGTTACAGAGAAAAGTTAACTATGATGTTGGGGTATTTAAATTTTGCATTTAATAATTAAAATTACTTTGTTTCTTTGCGTTTACTTTGTCTTGCGTACCACCAGTTGAGAATCCCTGCTTTATACAATAAAGTTATTCCATTACAAATATCTGCCCCATATCCAATTTCAAAACGACATTTCAGAGTTACTTGGAGAAAGGAAAAAAATGAACGTTTCAAATTACGCATGAAATGTCTTAGGAAAACGCCCTTGTTGAGCTTAGCCTCAAAGTGCTCCCCTTCTGATGAAAAATTAGCAGTTAGAGATATCTACTAAAGGAGGTTTTGCTGCAATTATGTAAAAGGTAGGGAGGATGATGAATAGCATTGTTTTCTAGTGGCTAGATCAGCGGTTTTCATTCTTTTTCAAACTGGCGACCCCACTAGTTAATATACCAAGATTGTCAGCCACACCCACTCTCATTTTTTAAGGAAAGCTTTTGTTCTTTAAATGAAGAGTTATTAAGATTATGTGGAAAAGCTCCATAGATAAAATTTTAATTACTGTGTTTTAAACAGCATTAATAATTTATTTCGAAACATTTATCTTTAAAGTTTATAGGCTTATTGTGACCTTTAGCATCCTTGATGATGTATAAAAATTGCACAGGATTGCCTTTTTACAATAAAGACTTTGGAAACGGACATTGTCGAAAATACTATCACGAATAAATTAAGCTTAAGATGACTTTGTAGCTCTAAAAGGATATGCATTTTTTTCTATCGCATTTGCTTTCCTTTTGTTTATTTTTATAAGAAAAATCAGGTTCTGAATGAAATAAATTTCCCAACAAAATGAAGAAAGAATTACGATACCATACTATAATTTTTAGTAAATGTAAAGCGAGTAACGAAACTATTTCATACATAACCGAAAAGAATATGTTGGAAGTCCAGCAACCTCAAGTATCGAGATCAATATCGAGGAAGTTCTTGGAATTTTATTAAAATAACGTTTATCTATTAATACCTTTAGTCTTCTATCTGTTTTAGCGATGCTAAAAAGAGACAGATATATATTTTCAATGCAGTATTACTGAATTACAAAAATTCTTCTGTGTAATAATTGACGACTCGATTAGTAACAAAATCATTTATTACTTTTTAGGCCTCCCTGTTCGCTTTCGTGGTAGTACTCCTGGCTGCTGTACTGTTCGTTGGGTTCGGGTTCGATTCCCGGGAAAGACATGGATGTTTGTGTCTAGTGTTTGTGAGGCATGGAGGCACTCAAAATATGCGGCGAACTTCTCGAACAGTTAAGTGTTAGGGAAAGAGGGATGCCCGTCCCAGGGGTGATCTCAATAGAATTGGGACGGAGCTGTGAAAAGTCGTACGAACAAACGTCGTTTCATCTGTCGTAGGAAGTCCTGCAAAGGCGTCACCTATACGCTGCTCAGGGCCCGTGTTAACAGTAGATGAAATATTGCGCTCCTTACAAAAATAAAATTCGTGGACTTTGTTTCAGTACGTCAGGCACGTAGGATAAGCAGCAATACTGTTTCCCAAGCAAATAAAAATGTTTTGCATAACTAAAAAGCTTTAGTATGTTATGGAATATGTTAGCATAGTCTACACAGCTTGTTACTATGATTTTTTAAATTCACAATTTGTAAATATTTTATTCAGAAACGTAATAAAACTCATTTATTTGTTTGCTTTCGATTTACGTTGCAATCAAAAAGAAACTGTACAAGGCTAAATAAATTTTGAAAACCAAGCAGACTCTTTTGCAGTTATGAATCGATACCAAAACTTTAACAATAGCTTAACTGCTTTCTAAAAATGTTTTAATGGAAATGCATCTATGAGATGCAGACCGAATGCCATTTACGATCATCATAATTAATAGCCTGAGTTGAAGCCTCAAGCTTCATTGTTAAAGATCCCTAAAAGCGGTAAAAGTGCAATGAAATCGTTTCAGATATAAAGGGAATCTGTTCATTTAAGTCAGAGTGCCAGTGGAGCATTTTATTCTCGTGTTTTGAAGTGAATGAGAGAGAATATTCAACCTAAAATGCCTCCGTAATGCGAGGATAAGATGTGCTTTACTAAGACAAAGAACTAATCCAGAATACTATGCAGAAACAAATACGTATTTTAATGAAAATCTAACTCGTGGTTGGCTTTAAACCCTCCTGATAGTCAGATCTAGTATACTATGATATTTTTATTGAAACCTTCCTGGGCTGAAATCGGAGATAAAGTGTCTATCTTTTGATAAAGTAAGGGGCACTGAAGCGAAATCACAGAGGAAGTGTGGGATTCCTTAGATCAAGCTTGTTATAATAAATGGCATCTGGTTACAATTATATCTCTTTTTATCCATTCTTGAAAATCTCTAAAGGATCAATTTATTCCACGTTAAAAATGTTTCATTGTATGAAACCATTCTAACACTTTCATTATGTCACCCTGTAGATAAAAACCATGTATATCCTTTTGCATAGCTATTGCCTTTATAAGAGTATATCGTTAGGTATTTGTACCTTTAATAAATTTCCTTCCTTTATCGAAATTATTTTTCGGGCTTAAAAGTTTGGTCGTATTAAATTAAAATACCATTGGTTACGTTTCCTCAAACATTTAATGGGCTGTGTTTATTTAATGAATTACGGTTTCTAGTTTCCATATTCTTGCTTTCAAAATGCTGTACTCTTTGTACTCTATATTTATAGTAAATTGAAGATTTTAATAAACGTATGTTATGCTTTGAAATCAGTGGTTGATTCATACGTCTTCTTTGGAATTTAAAATATAATATTGTAATTAATGTTTGCCATGTTTTGAAATTTCTACCTGTCAGCTTCAATCGAAAAGTTGATATCATTTAAATTATCATTAATTATGCATAAAGTGTTTGCGTTTAGGCTTGCTTTCTGAATATTTAATGAGATTTGTTAGAAAGATATTTACGTTAATTATATCTTCACATATATGGAACTTGAATAAATCACGAAAGTTATGATAAACTCTAAAAAAGACAAGAAGTTTCTATGTTTAGTTTGGTACTGGTAAGCTTTTAAACACAGAAATCGATTGTCTATGATAAAGCTATCACATTACCGTTCAGGTAAAAACGTTTTATGTTGTAAATAGGGAGAAACAACATTTTACATTTTATTTGCAATTAGTTACCTGTATTTTACCACTAACTCATTACTCTAACAGTTGTACAAAAATGCAAAATGAATTATTGCAGCAATATATATCTTTATAAAAGTTTCAAGAAATGGTCTAAATGGTCTATGCTACGTAAATTCACCGCAACAGATGTGGTAATTCAGTTCGTTTCTTATTTACAACATTTTATTTCTCGCTTTTGTTGTCATACGTTTAGAAATACTCTCAGTCGCTTGAGAATAGTGAAATATATGAAAGCAACATATATAGGGGAATTCAGATCTCGAGTTATCTTCCTCAGATCTTTTGAAAGTAGAAGTCCCACAATTTATGTTCTCAGCTTGACATGTCTTTAGAGCGGTGAATTATGTCCAATCTTGTTGCTGTAAGCAGCCTAGCATTAGATCAACCACATCTTTCATCTCATCTTTTACTTCCGGCTGTCCAAAATATAAGGAATAGTGAAGGCTGGAATTTCCAGATCAGTCTAATAAGAAACCAGTGGTATTTCTTGAATTGAAAGAGGAGTCTGTCTGTCAGGGTTGAATTATTATTTTATTAATCCAGAAACGTTTTCTCATTATCGAGTGAGTTCTAGCATACTTTTTCAAGAAATGTAAATATTTTTTTCATTTTTTATAGTAAACCAGAAAAGTACATTCTTTAGCGCATATAGTTTGGGCGATGCTGAAGTGATGGTATCTTCCTTTACATAATAATTCCTTGTTTGCCTTATAAAAAGCTAAATCAGTTAATCCCTACAGTAACGTTTGAAGTTATAGTTGAGAAATACTGATTATTTGAAATGAAGTATAATATTTTAAAATGGGAGTCTCTTTATAGTAAAAAATAAAATTAGGCAAAAATTCAACCTTAGGTTTGCAGTGAATTATAAAAAAATTCAACCAACGTCCCTCGAATTCGAGAGAGTATTCTAATAAACCAACCACAACCTAAGTTTGAAATTTTTCTTCACTTTATTCTAAAGTATAATGGAGAGATTTTGTAACAGAAAAAAGATATTTAAAATTGATATATATATATTAATATATATATTGATATATTAAGCAGGAAATAGCTTGTGACAAAAGCCAGGAAGCTATAGTTCACAATACTGAAAAACTCCTCTGTTTCGGTGCCTTAGGTAATATTAACTATTTTTTATATTGAAAAACAATTGGTCACCTTGAAAGATTAAACCTAATTCATACTTAATCTTCATCCTTGTTTAATCTTTTTCGATTGTAAACAAATTGTCGTCCTCTCCGTTTGACTTCTGAAGCACTAGTAAATATAAAAACAGTAAACTCCAAACTAAAAATTTGCGTTATTACTAAAAATTTAACTAAGAATTAAAAGTATTTGTATTATAACTAAAATCTTAACAAACTATTTCCGTTCTCGTTGGTTGGGAAATTTAATACATGAAAAACAAATAATTAATAAAGTATATTTTAAAGTTCTTATGCTAAGATTTTGATCTTTGCTTCAACTTTTTCCGCATTCTTCACCAGAAGGCAAATTAGCTTAAAGCTGAGGGCTTTTGGAACTCCTGTAGAGTTGTTAGATTCTTCCAGCGCTATCTAAAATATGATTATCTCGGCTTTGTATTCTCTTGCAGCCGATACTTTAAATTTACGCTCCGGTAAATTATTTGAGACTGCTTGTAGATTAGTTATTGGACTGTGTAGTCTTAGAATACTTTATTCACCGTTTAAATGTAAATATATATTAATGCTTATTTTACATCATCAAGAGTAGCAGTTTATCTGTAGCACGAGTCACCTCTTTATGTTAAAAGTTCAGTTTAATAAAAGGGTTGTTTAAACCTTCGCAAATCTTTGCCATATTATTTGAGACATAGCGATAACTCGCTACTTGTCTAACAGAGTTGTAAGACTAAAGTTCAAGTATCAGACCAAATACAACCTTATAACCAAACAAGCCGGTTCTTAATTATGAGCGATCTCTAAACAATGTTAGTATAAACCAAACGACACTTATCTAAATCAACGTGGAATATAGGTGGACAGAAACACGGAATAGTGTTGATAAACGTTCTCCGCTTAACTCACATTTTCGCCCATCATTTAAAATACACCTAATTTAAATTTCTGGTTGAGTTGGCAGAAGAAATAGAAACACCAGACAAATTTAACATAAAATAACAATAACATGTTAATTAAAATAAATCTTACAATAATATCCCTTGGGAAATACATTACGTTTCTTTCATATTAAAATGACCACCAATTCAGTGAATATGCCCTTTAATCACTACATTAATATAGTAACGCAATGTTCAAGCTTCAATATATTTTTTTACTGAGAGATTTTTCTATGCTGTTTATTCTTCAGTGGTGGAGTTCTTGAGATAGTGACTGGGATCATAATTATTTTCCAAAAATCAGTCAAAGCTGGTATGTCTGAGCTGACTTATGTCCTGCGGATCGCGATCCATACTTGAGTTATTTACATTGTTTCGGCGTCCGCAGTGTGGAGGTGTCGGTGATCTCGAACACTACATATCTAATAACTGGAAAACGAGTAGCTTCCACATACGGAAATCATCTATTAAAAACTATGCATGGGCCAATAATACTTGAAACAACAAACTAGCAATCAGATGTCTTCACAACTGCACAAAAGTGGTACTCTGAAACTCCAATAGACTGCAAGACTAGTCAGTATCTCATCTGCCTTGTCACTTTCATCAGCTGTATAAGTCGTAGCACAGTTTTTCATTACCCATTTCATTTATGCTATGATCTATAACTCTGTGATGATTATCTTATTACTTTGCAAAACCCAGATTTTGTATACTATTATATAATGAATCGTTTACATCATGCTAAGTGCATTTTTCCGGAATCTACGTCAAGCCTGCAGCCCAGACAGGAAAGTGGCTAGAGAAAAGGCCCGGGTTAGAAGCCCGGAGAAGGTATGGATGTAAATTGTCTGACCCTTTATAGAAGGTAACCGTGGTCCATCTGTTAGGTGCCTCCCTAATAAAGTGACCACAACTTCCGAACTTAGTACTGGCCAACGTTTGTGACGACTTGTGCCCGCCAATTGGAATAAAAAAATTCTAAATTCACGTTTACATTAATTTTGCCTATTGCATGTATACTTATTGCTAATGTATCATATTAATTTGTAATGTTATTATAAGAGTATACGCATTTTTAATATTAGACTTAAATAGAGCTCTATGCTCAACGCCGATACTAAGCTTTTTTTTCTTAATTTGAGCACTTGTCCGTACTTACTTTCTCCATTTTTTCCAATAATGTTTTTTCCTCAACCCAGAAGTTGACAACCATCCATCCACAACCGTTTCACATAGTTTTACTTCGACTCAATATTTAAAGATAGTCAATGGAAACATGCATGACCCCAGCAATAAAATCTTTGTTAAAACCATTAAGGATGAAGCTTAATTGTCTGATAAACATAACATATATTTCAAATTGAAAAAATTAGTTTGATACCATTAAACTTAGTTTATGTCTTTTATATACATTAGCTGGCATATTTTAAGAATATAATTTTCACTATGAAGAATATAAGTTTTACTAAAACATGAAAATATCCTATACGTAATGAGAAATGACGTAAACTTGAATTACTAGAACAAAGCATTAAAGCATTAAGTACTTAGTCATAAGTAGCTATTTGTAACTAGAAAACGTATGTTTTGTTGCTAATTAATGAGAAGAGGAAACAAGAACAGATTAAATCGAAGTAATTCCCACAATAACTGAACTAAAAATTTTAGAAGTTGAGCTTAATTAAGATAAGCGTTGGAAAAGCTATCTTCTCAGTAAGTGTATAAAAATTTCATTCTAGGAGTTAAAGAGATGTCAGATTCAATAATAATTATACTTCTGAATTAAGATTTATTTTACTAAAGAAAGATCCTTGAAGGTAGTGCGGAATTCTTTGAACAGTTTTGTCTTTCAGCTACAGAGCTTCAACTGTCTAGATAAGAAGCACGCAGAATTAATTTACCTCTTCTTAATACACGGTTCAAAAGGAAAAAGTTATTCTCGAAAATTAAGTGCATGATTGCCACCTTAATTACGGAATTCTAGTTCTTTAAAAATTTTGTGTGCGGGTAAGATATAAAAAGGTGATAAATAAAATGGGAATCGGAAGAGTTGTTGGTGGTAGGAGTATTTATTGTTAAGAAATATTTTATCCCTTTGGTTTTCAGCTACAACGATGATAAGAATGTATATAAGCAAGTAATTCTCGCAACGAAGTTGTTCAAACATTTTTGGATGGAAAAAGTTCAAAATGAAATAAAAAGAGAAATAATTTTTATCTTAAAAATATTAGCTGAAGTTTGCACATAAAAAAGGCTAATGTAAGGCTAAATTCTTCGTAAGTACCTTGGAAGATAGCTGTTGTAGAGTGTATTTTGGTAATTATTTTAATACGTTTAAAATTTTGCTAATTTGAGTATATGAAAGTGGTAATCATTGTTTTATTAATCTTAATGCATGTGATAAATAAAATAATCGTCAGGAGAGTAAGTTTAGAGTTTTAAGAGGTTTTCGAGAGTTTTAAGAGGAAATTATAACGAATAAACAATTAGATAGGCGTATTAAAGAAGTCTGAAACTTCCATATTGGTCTTTGCATGGGCGTTTGTTATTTATATTAATACCCATATAAATAATTATATATTTGCAGCAGTAGTCTCAAACACAAATTGCATGCGGGCCGAGTGCATAATCTAAATACAATTCATGGCTACATATTTTTTAGAAACAAAATAAAGAGTTTTCAACTAAATTTTAAATTACGCTTACTAAATAGTTATCAAAATATACATAAGCAATTATAATAATAACACAAAGGAAAAAAATATTATTTATTTTTTGTCTGAAATCTAAGGCTTAGTACTTGCAAGACATTTATGTTGGTTACGCTATGTAATTCAAATATATGGACCCTAAATATTAAACTTTTAGACGAACATTTATTTCAAATAATTCCAATATAGTATTTGATTGATAATTGAATAATGTACTTTAATTTAAATAAAAATAAACGAATTATGAAAACTTTCTAAGCTGGAGAAAACTTGAAGATAAATAATGATCTTTCTCTTATTTACTAAATTTTGCTTCGGCACATAAGTCAAAATACACATGGATTATGTAAATAATGATAAACTTCTTTATTTTTTACTGCAGCCTGACACTTGATTCTGATGAAGTTTGCAGTCTTGAAGAAAATTACTGGAAATTATCTTCATTACGGATTGTTAATTCTCATTGATCAATTGGATTCTTTTCTTATTAATTTTCAACTGTGACAAAAACCATCTAAATGTATTCCGAAATTTCTATTTAAGCATATTTATTTTTTGACAAACATGAATAAATGTTAATCAAATCTATATCTTTAAATATGTGAATAAGATTTATATCACATTATAAGTTTAGTAGCTCCCTTTATAGATTTTCTGAAGATCCACATTCGTCTTTAATGAAAATAATGTAAACTTGGACTTCAAATAATTAAATCTTGAAATGTTTCCAACACCGTGTTTGCAACAGTTGTATAATTCAAAGGTATTCGGGTATGATATTGCTTCGGGGGTTACTAGTTTGAGACCCCTGATTTACAGAGTAACATAATTTGTTCATGGCATTTTAACTGTTTTAAAGCTGTAGAGTTATTATTATTTTAATTAAACAGTTATCGTGATTTAGACCTTTACTATGACTTCTCTTTCCCGCTTTCTCACCAGCAATCTAAGTGAATTAGAGCTTATTTAAGTAGATGGTTTTAGATTATAAGACAGAGCGGGTTTCTGCCTCTTACTAGGGACCGTTACTAGATTTCGCCAACTCTGATTAAGATTACAATTATTCCGCTTGTGATATTTCTGCTGACATTTAACTGTTACGCCGGTGAGGGGCTCTGAGCCAACTAAGAGTTAAAATCAACTGTGTAATCTTTGACTACTAGGCTTAGTTTTAAACTTGAATTCGACCTACAAGATTTGTATACTCTCAAGCACAGAGATCAAACTATTTCTTGTCACTACTATTGCTGGTTAAACAGTTATCCTCATAAAAGGTATTTTTCAGTTCTACAATTTTTATAAGGCACCTATAATTCTCTCACTAGTTACTTTAAGTTAGATCGTTACACGTGATGGCTGATCCTGCCAAAGCACGAGAAGTTACGTTAAACTTTCGTTTTATTATTATTATTAGGTTATTTTAACCTTTTCAAGTCTCTGTCATTAACTTAGGGCACAGCGATAATTCGGCCCAAGTCTGTTAGTAGTTTGATACTCGTTTATGTTATCAAAGCAAGTCAAACTCTATAAGGCTTTTAGAGGTAAGTTTCGCCTCCTTATTAGAAATTTTATTAAGAAATTTGGTTTTATGACGCATTTTTAATTAACAATAAATCATTTAAAAAAAAGAACTTTCATCTTACAACAAAATAATTCCCAAGGATCCAGTATTTCTACAGACTGTCATTTACAAAATCCAGGCATAATATGCATACAAAAGCATTAGATTTGGCATAGTATAATTTAACCTTACAAAACAGGATCTAGTACTTAATACTTTAACTTACAAACACCCCACTATATGTAACCACGTTATGAAATAGCGAAAGAAAGAGTGGATTTTAGAAGTGACCCCTTATTCTTTTGATTGAGTATATGGGAGCAATAATCGCTGTTTTACTAATCTTAATGCGTATAACCAAATGCATATAGCGTGTTACCAAACGTTTAGCAGCATGAGTAAAACTAGTCTTTCACACACTATTTAACGTTCTAGTATAACATCAGTCAGATAACTGTATTTTTTGCCTCCGCATAAATGCCCACTCGCAGCCCAGTGGTAAAGTCGCTAAACACTGGTAATGTAGCCCGAGGTTCAAATCTCGCAAAAGGGCTAGTTGTATGGGTGTTTTCATGTGCAACGTATATACTAGCCAGTTTTCCTTAGAGAGTCTTTTACGAAGGCAACCCTCCCTTTAGGTAGATGGCCCTCGAGGCTTCGCTGTAATCACATAAAACAAATCAAACTTTATCGCTAGTAATGTTTATGTAATTGATAATTATTTGGATTATGTTTTCTTTCGAAATATTAAATTTTTGTTATCATACCAAGAGAGTACGAAGGATTTAAGGAAGAGGAAGTTGTAAATTAGTACCGATTTATTTATTATGCGGTATATCCTTGCAAAACTGATAATTTTACATATTTCTAAGACCCAGGCTAATTAAGGAAAAGTCCAAAATTAATGCATTGATAGACGAGGTTTTCATTAGAAATAACAAACACTTTGCTAAAATAGGTAACCCCTTTCCAGTATAATTTAATAATGTGGATATTATTCACAATTTTGAGACACAGTATTAATATTTCAAACAATCGTTGCAATTTAAAATATATATAAAGTCTCTATATATTTACTATAAAAGTATACATTAAATCTCGAAAGATAAGGTTTCAGAGACATCAGGTATTTTCTTTGGAAGCAGGTAAGATGAAAAACGCGGAATTGTATTTTCCGGGAATCGAACCACGGACCTCTGGAATCTGGAACACCGTCTCAGCGTGCAGAACCACTACACCACGAAGGTACGCTAGGAAGGCGGGAGAAATATCTTATAATGTATATGAAATAATTTACGACATCATATTGAAGCACATGCCCATGTCCGAAAATGAAATCCACTTTATTAAACGTTGAAATTAAATTTAACGTAGGCCTGAAAATAAGAAAGTAACTTCTGAAACCGGACAAAATTCACCCTTAGATCTGCGCTGATTTTAGGGAATAGATTTCGGCAATTTCCTTACACTTCGCGAAAATGTGTCGACGCATTTATTGTTTACTTTTTCATTATATTCTTATTCATTTCACTGTCCCTTTAGAAGCGGCCCACCAGGGGCCGAGCGGTAAAGACGCTGAACACTGGTAGTTCGGTCCGAGGTTCGAATCCCGCGAACGGGCTGGCTTCATGGGCGTTTTCGTGGTTTTCCCCATGTGTAACGTGTATACGAGCCAGTTCCCCTTAGAAAGTCCTCCACGAAGGCATTCCTCCCTTTGGGCAGATAGCCCTCGTGTGCTTTGCCATAATTGAATAATCCAATCCAATCCAATCCTTTAGAAGCGTCTTTAGTGGAGCATTTCCAGATTTTTGCACCATAACGTGTAAAGTTGCTATTATTTTATATTAACCAGTTATTTATAATTTCAGCCTTTACTATAACTTTTTTCCGTCTCCTTACCAGAAATATAATGAGTTTGAGAGTATTTAACTTGAAGTTTTTTAGATTGCAAGACAGAGCGTGTTTCTGGTTGTCGAGGCGACGTTACTTAATTCTGCTAGCTCTGTTAAGATTCCAGTTATTCGGCTTTGCGTTATTGCTGACATCATTTAAATTATTACATCAGTGAGAAGTAGAGAGCCGATTTAGATTTAAAGTTCAATGCGTAGGCTTTGCCTACTAGTCTACATTTTAAATTTTGAATCTGAGTGTTGTTTTAAGTTGCGTCATCCCCAGTGGTGACTGATCCTGTCAGAACTTATCTTTCGAATTCTGTTGCATTGTTTAATAAACAAATTTAAAAATTATAAGCACTTTGCTAAATTTAATTCTTAATATTAATATTATTTTATTTGTTATTAATAAATTGATAAGTATAATTGAGAAAATTTAATCTTTATTAAATTTATTATAATTTCTAACTGATAAATTTTATGAACATTATTGTAACTAATAAAAGATATTTGTAACGTCATGCGCTACATACGTTGGTATAGACAACTTCGTTTCTTTTTTCTGAAGTGATTAAGCTTTAGCGATATGGCTAAGTTAAATTTTCTGGTTGAAAATGAAAGACTTGCTTCAGATTTTATAGGATATGCATACATATTTTATCTAAATTATAAATAATTAAAAAATGAATATCATGGAGAATGCCTTTATGTTCTAATTTCGTTTCATATAAAAAGGTTATTTTTAACCTTCTCAGAACTCTATCATTGTTCTCAGACATAACGGTAATTTGCTTTACATCTATTAGGCTTACTATATCTGGACTACTATTTGTTTAATTGATTTTGCAAACATACTGGAGTCCTGAGTAAGAACAGGGAGTTTACTTTAAACTATGTTCGTGCAAGTGTAGAGGATACGACACAAATGGGAAGGGTTTAATTACCCTTTATTCTTCACAGTTTACAGCTGTTCCCTCACTTCGGGATACAAAGACCACTACTATGGTCTAAAATATATGTTTATGGTCTAAAATGTAAAAAATAAGAACTACAAACTAACTAAATTAAATAAGAACTAAACTCAAATGCTTTACAAAGACTAGTAGTAACCGGAAGATTGGCATTTTAAACTTTACGTATGTAGTGAGCAGAATGTAGGAACTACAATACGTCTTCAAGTATCAGAGAGAACTAAGTTCTGGCTTTAGAGGCAGACAGCAACTGACTGAAAAAACGCTGGCGAGGTAAGGTAGGGAGGAAACTCTCTTTCTCTATACTAAAAGCCACACTTTAAATACTTAACAGTTTTCAAGCTCAATTTGCATAACCAAAACTCACCGCGTATATTCTGGCCGGAAGTGGAAAATAAGAGAGGATAGTGAAGTTTTAAAATAAAATAAAAATTAGTAAAACTTAAAATCCTTACAACTAGTCTAAAACAGCATTTCCATATCAAGTGTAACTCTGCATACTCTTAAAGTTTCAATGAAATTTTGTAGTTTTAGAGCAAAGCACATATTATATCAGATCACATAAATCTCTAGCAATGAAAAGTAATGGTGAATATGACAATGACTGCTTGACTGATGTAGGTGATCATTCCAAGGCTTCATTAAGCGGAAATGGTGCTTCTATTGAAAACAGAACATTACAGTAGAGATTATTTAAAAGAAATTTTCGTGATTGGTAAATGTTATCTTAATAAATTTTTAGCGGTTTGAGTAAATTTTAAATAAGAGAGAATGTTTCGATGTTTTTGGAAATAACAAATAGTTGATTATGTGAAAACACAGGTTTTGTAGCATAATTAGTAAAATATTTAAAAATCGCTAAGAAAATGAGAGGTCTCAGTCTTTTGTAGTAAGGAACATACTGCAAGTCGGTTAAGATTGCAACACAAATTTTGAAATGCGCTAATTTAGAAATGTTTAGCCATTTCAACAATGTTATCAAAAATGGTAGAGTTGAACTCTTTAAGATTATTTCATTCCGTTTTGTCCGTAAGTAGATTTTAATGGGGCTAGTTTCTTGCATACTAATAAAGGCCCACCAGCGGCCGAGCGGAAAAGTCGCTGAACACTGGTAGTTCGGTCCAAGGTTTGAATCCCGCGAACGGGCTGGCTGCATGGGTGTTTTCGTGTTTTTCCCTATGTGTAACGTGTATACGAGCCAGTTCCCCTTAGAAAGTCCTCCACGAAGGCTATCCTTCCCCTTAGGCGAGATAGCCCTCGAGGCTTTGGCGTAATTAAATAACCTAACCTAACCTTGCATACTAATATAGGAAATAATGCTTTAAAAATATTTTTTATTAACATTCTTTCCCTTTCATCCTTTCCAAAGATTAAATTTGCTTGTTCCTTAATTTTAGAGTCAGAATATACTTTTCTGCTCTTTGTTTCGATAGTTATTTGATTTTTAAACACATACACTTGACATGAAATTTTTTGATAGCATATGAAATTTCATTTTTTCAAAAATTGCACTGTCTTGAATTTATTAATTTTTTTCCCTCTTTACAGTCTATTAATGTTTATGTCTCTTTTCCTCCCACTTTAAATTCCCCTTATTTTAGTTTTGATATCAAAGGACTTCCATTCAGTTTTTTTTATTTAAAATATATATCATAAGTTTACCTCTATGTATGAGTTTTTCCCTACCGGGCTTTATGAACTGCTAAGTTATTTACTTTCTTTTTTTTTATAAAGCTGTTATTTATTGAATTTTATTACTCAAATTGCATTTTCTTTCTCTTTGATCAGTCATAAAGTTGCCAAGTTTGCATTTTGTTTATTACTAACTTCTAGCATTTAAATAATCTCAGAGTTCTAGAAAACCTTTGTTTTCCTTGCATTTTTTATTTTATGAAATGCGATTTAATTTTTTATCTTAATCTTTCATATGGTAAAGCCGATTAACTTTTTTTTCTGTCTAATAAGTTTCTGTTACTAGGGAACTTACACTATACTTTTTTAAATACTGTCAAACAAAATTAATTTCTTACCTCTATGTAAGTTACTTTATTTTCTCTCTTTGTTTCAAGGCCCAGCATCTTTCATTAACTTGGTTGAATGCTTTCTCACTTTTTTCCTTAATAAGGAACATGAATAAGATCAAGAACAGATGCTGCGGTGTGAAGTTAAGTTACAGAGAAAAAACTTCTTAACTTTTTATTGAGGCAACCTTTTCACACTTTACTAAAATAATATTCTTACGTGATTAGGCCTATTAGTTCTAATTTATTCCCATATTTTGTTTTTTAGAGTCTGTATTCAAATAAATCAGTAATAGAATTGGAATCTAGTATTTAAATGTATCTCGATTTTTAATGTTTATCATTTTTTTCTCTAAAGTTGAATCAATAAGATGGGATATTTATTTTGGACTTTATTCATAAGCACTGTTAATTTTTAATGAACTATCCTTTATTAATTTCTGGGCATATTTTCTGTGCTCTTATCTAAGAAACTTGTAACATTAGAAGTGAGCAACGAAGTTATTATTTGAATTGAATATCCTTAAAATGGAGCTTTGTATATTTGCAGTTTTGAGCTTGATCACCGTGAATTACTGACGCTTATCATCAGTATTTTTCTTTTAACCATTTTAGTGGCCGAGCCGTATATATGCGTTCAAAAATATTTGTCATGATACCTTTAAGTACACGGACATGCATTTGAAATGAGTCCAGACAATTAAGGTTTCACACACATTGGAAGAAAAAGAGTCAATGTACAAAGTGGAAGAGGCATTTTGGAATTTAATTAAAAACTACCCCTTATTCATGATCTTTCTGGAAGCTTTAAGACTTTAGGGCAACCACCTAGCAGCTAAGCCAAAAGCTTCAAACTGCTTTGCAGCATTGTTTCACAAAGCTGGTTCTGGTGAACAGGTCGCATCAGGCCAAAGCCCGAATCTTTACTTAGCAACATGAAATAATAACCATAGCTTTGTTATTTCTATCATATTAAAACCCTCTGACCGGCAAGGCTGTATATATGCGGCCAAGAATACTTTTTGTGACATCTTTAAGAAAAAATATATATACGTGAATCTTGATATATGGCCAAAAATTAAGGCAACATACTGAAGCTGCATAAATCTAGGTATATAGTACCGAAAGCATTTTGGCATTAAAATAAGAAAATACCCCTTTCTCGTGGCATTTCTGGGAAATTTAGGCTTTCTTAGCGGAACCTCATGCCGGTTACGAGAAGGCCGAAGCCTAATCCCGTTTGGACAATAGTCGTTGAAACAAGCCAAGCATTTCAGAAGTCGTAAAGTGAGAACGGCTGAGAAGTAATCAGCAAGCTACAAATTGAGCAGCTCGAAACAGGGATAACGTCCTTGAAAATCGCTAGCAGTTCTTGAAGAATAAAAATTTTTAAGCGATAGCAGTAGTTGGGTGCAATAGTAATTCGATTTATGTAATCAAGTTTTACATGATATTCTTCAATAATATTTCAGGTAAATAATAAATTTCCATTTTGGTCTAGCAACAAAAATAGTAAATAGAAACAAGAAAATGAAGGATCTAAACCATTGTACATAAATATCAAGAATTATGAGAACTAATTACATTTACAGCCTATCATGTATGTAAACACAACATATTTCGCTTTTAAATAAGGCATAAGAGCCAGAACACTTTCTCTGTTAAGAAATGCAGTGCATCAATGAGTACCATTCGTTTTAAATTAACACTCATCAATGATTAACATTTACTCCTTTCAGCATTCTATTACTCTTCAAATTTTATCTGTATTTATAGCATGCATGAATTATTTAGATTTTTCAAGTTCAGACTGATTATTCTTTTTTTAGGATTTATTCTTCAGGAAAGACACGTTATTTTTGGATTTGACATCTTTTCCAACCACTGTTTTTCATAACGTTGCGCTGTCTATTAATTAATATCTTACTTTCGTGATATCTCTTCGGTACTCAGCTGTCCGTTTTGCGATTTTCGTTTCTTTCACATATTTTCTTTTCCTTTTTGTACTTTTCTATAATAATGCGTATATAGCCCTTCTGTTCATATTTTTCTCCTCTGCTGAGACCTTATATTTACACTACCTGTTCTTTAAAGCCTTCCTTGCATTCTTTTCTCAATGGCCGTCTTTTTATGCTTCATTCAATTTCTTTTTATTTTTTTAGCGTCTTCTTAGATTGCTTGTCGTTCCTTCTGTCTATTTTCCCATTTCAACTCTTGGGAGCTTTCTTTTGTTACGCTCTTCTTAAAAGGCGGAGCACTCTTGCTCTCACGCCAGCTTTGAAAAGAAGAGAAAACATCAAAAGTGGTCTCTGTTACTTGATACAACAACGCATTTTCTTTTAGACAGAATCGTTTCGAAAGAGCTTGCAATAAATACACAACAAAACCAAGAAATGCACCTGCTGGTATCCATTCATTTAATAAAGGTGTAATAGAACCAAGGAAATCAATGCCTTTGGAATATAACATTTACTAAATGATATACCGTTTCGTTATTGCGCAAACACCTGGTTCGCACATTATTATTATGGCGGTTTTTCTATGGGCAAATGCACATTTCTGTAGATACAGCAAAAGCGGCGCATAAAAAGTGATACATTTATTATATGAAATTTAGATTATTGTGGTTAGGAAAGAAATCCGATATTATAATTCTAAATAAGGTAATTACCATAAATTCTTTTGGCTTCTTACTTTAAGTCAAAAATAACTTTCTATTAAACAGTTTCTTCTTGAAATGCTCTTAAAATAATTCGAAATGAACTGTGTTCCATGCAGATAATTTTTGAAGTGCAGTAGGTTTAAAATTTATTATTTTTAATATATTATTTAATTAAAACAATATTTTTAGTTAATTATGATTTTTGACTTATAATGATAAAATCATGGGTTATAATGATAAAATCATGGGTTAAAATTTCTTATCTTAACACGCAACCTTTAAAACACTTTAAAATTTTCATCTACCTTGTTTTGTTTCCGACATAGGAATTTAAACTTCTTCATTTAACCTTTGGAGACGCTGTAAACGTTCTCAATCCATAGCTCATAATCGCTTAACTTTAAACTGACCTTGCCTCTACAACTAAAACAAATCAAGAAAAAATTAAAGTATGCATAAAGACTTGAGTCTAATAATTATGACTGCAATTATGACTAACAATTGAGACTGCAACTAACAATTATGTAAAGTTAATTCAGGTTTGAATTTCAGTAATAAAAGTTAAACAAATTTACTTGTTTAAACAGTAAAAGAGTAAAGGTTTCGAAATAAAGTAAAGAATCGTTGTGTTTATAGAAAACATATTTGCTGCTCTTTAAAGATGTAAGATTTGTATCATTTACCTGCATTTACTTTCGTGTTCAATTTTAATATCCAAAAAGTACTCTGGTTCGAAGATGTATACTGTCACGAATTTGGTATTTAAAGAGTTAATGTTAGTTCAATTATAAATTAAATGGTTTTATTTCCCGCGCAGTGCAGCGCGTGACGAATATTAAAAGAAAGCTAAGCCGGAAAATTGAAAATACAAGAGCGCGTGCATTTAACATTTAGAGAAAGTTCCAGAACATTCTCGCGCGCGATTTAAAATCTTATAAAAGGAGGAAAACCTCTCCATTCGGGTGATTAGTTAGTTTGTTGTTGTTTAAGAGTTTGTTTAGAAAACTGCTCTTGTTGATTGTAGCGAATTCGCGGATTAGCTTTCTTTAGCTGTTTTGAATTAAGTTCTTTTGAACGTTTGAGTAGTTAAAAATAACTACTGTGAGATATTGTAATACTGCACGAATATTTTAGAAAATTTAAGCATGTTTGTTGTGATCATAATAAATTTTTGTTCATTTTTCATCGGACTTGTGCATTCATTTCGTAACAAACCCGTACTTACGCAACAAGTTTTGGTGTCAGGAGTGGGATTTGAATGCCAATAACAAGAGCGATGGAAGAACAGTTCAGGCAGTTGATATCAGCCTTTACCTCGTTTAAGGAAGAAATGAAAGCGGGACAGGAAGAAATGAAAGCGGGACAAGAAGAAATGAAAGAAAAGATGGAAGCTAGTCAGGAAAAAATGGAAGAATCCGTTAGAAGAGAGATGAAATCTGTTAAAGTGGAAATGAGAGTAGGTCAAGAGGAATTGAAGAGAGAAATTACTTGCATAATAGAAAACAAGTTCGAAGCTATGGAAGGAAGAATAGATACAGTTGAAGACAAAGTTGGAGAAATTCAAGAAAGAGTTTCTACGGTAGAGCAACAAATTGACAAAGAGTTTCTGCCGTCCAACAACAAATTGAGGAAAGGGTTTCTGCTGTTGTTGCCAAAGAAGTTGACACTTTAAAGAAGAGCATAGCGACAGAAGGAAGCAATTCTGAGGGTTTTAAATTCTTACCTATGCCTGCTCGTCCATTTCTGAAGCTATCCACATATGATGGGAAGACATCCTGGCAAGTGTATAAAACCCAATTTTCTATAGTTGCGGATGCGAATGGATGGGATTCCCAAGCTAAGGCCTGTCATCTCGCCGATTCTCTGAGAGCAGATGCAGCGGATATCCTGCAGACGCTTTCCGAAAACCAAAGATTAGACTTCGAAGCTTTATCCGGCGCACTAGTGCTGCGCTTTGGGGAGAAATGCCTGAAAGACTACAGTAGGCACGCAACAATATATCAGATTTCGAGTGGTATTTTTAGTTTATTTCACTGACGACTGATTAGATTATTTAGATTACAGCAAAGCACACAAAGGTTATCTGACGCCGCCTTAATAGTATGATGTTTAGTGCTCCTGGCTGCTGTATTATTGGTCTCGAGTCCGAAACCCGGAGAACCCGTAGATGTCTATAAATGTATAGCGACTTCCCGCCATAAGGGTCATTTAAAATAACCGGCTATCCGAACGTCTTCTGGAATGGTAGGAAAAGAGGAAGAGTGAGACCATCGGATGTGCACCAGATTTTATTCTACAATAAAACTCGGAAGGAGCAAGGTACTGTCACCTGTAGGGGGCTTTCATGCCAACGACAGTCGCAATTTCGTGTTCCTTGCCATGATAACGTTCATGGACATTTTCTGTTTAGGCCAAACTAGTGAGATAAGCCAAAACACAAGAGGTTATCTGTCTAAAGGAAGGGATACCTTTGTGGTAGACTTTTTAAGAGAAATTGACTCGTACTCGCATTACACATTGAGGAAAACCACGGAAAATCTCATGCAGCCAGCCAGTTCGCCGGGATTTGAATCCGTATAAAGGCTGTCAAGTTTAGCACTTTACTGTTGAGCCGCTGAGGAATTATATTAATTGTTTCATCTGTTTCTGCCTGATAATCCGCTTTACATTTCTATGAATATCTTTATTATAAAAGTGAATATTATATCACACAGCAAAAAATATCTGACATGTCTAATATTATTTCTTTACAACAGGTAATATAAAATGCTCAGTGTGATGAGCCATAGGAAATCAGCTAAACTTATCCATGCTCCTTTCCACTTGATTTGAGATTTTGTATTTATCTTGATTTTAAATGAGTGAACTTGTTGGGGGCTTAAAAACACAAATGGAACGAATAAGGAGTCGACTAACTGTCATAACTACACTTGTAGAGTTATTAAATTATTGAAACAAGAGACGTGAAAATTGTGCAGTGCCCTCGCCGGGTCTCGAACCGTGGATCTCTCGATTATGCTTCCAAATACACTACGAAGACATCCGAAAAGGAGGAAATAAATACTTTATATAGTCCCCCTTTTAAAGGGTGACTGAGAATCAGGGGATCCAATCGCCAAACCCTGGTAGTGACGAATTATCGTCCACCGCCTTTTAGTTTGGGCATCACCTATAGAATCATTAAGTTATTTTGATGCAAGGGCAGTGAAAATGGGCAGTGACCTAGCCGGGACTCGAACCCTGGACCTCTCGAACATGAGTAGGCTTTCAAATACCGCATGTCTTCGTGAAAACAGATTTCACGAAGACATGCGGACAGGAAGGAGAAAATACCTTATAGACTTAAGAAAGTGAGAGTTTGGACTTCAACTAAAAGTTCAAACTTTATTCTTATAATATTTTATATTACTGTTTTACCTTCAAGAAAACAAGAAAAATTAATGTTTGGGATCAGAAAGAACTCTGTGCTTTGGATCCAAGATGGTTTTAATTAGGCCCTGATGTTTAAGACTTTATTAAAATTGATTTTATTTCTATTGGTTGTTATGAATACTGGAGATTCTACGACTAGAAATAAAATAATAGCATAGAATGAATTTGGTACTCTTTAATTACAGTATTTATCTATAAATTGCTAAATCCCGGTTTTCGATATTCTGGTAAAGCATTTACAAATTATATTGCTTCCTTAATAATTCTCCTGGGTTAGTAATTAATCTTAATCGTTTTTCAGTAAGTTATCCGATTCAAACGTGAGAAACGTTTTGTTATAAAATTTAATTTTATTAACTTAATTTTACTTAAAACAGTAATAAACTTTGCTGATCTCTATTTATTTTATTTATTGTCATTTAAAAAGTATTTGTTCCTGGATTTAAGCAAAAATACCCCAGTGAAAAAGGGGTAAGGAATTTTCAGAGGGAGCCACGTAGTTTAAAAAACATAGAATATATCTAAAGAAATTAATGCTATAAAGAAAATGGGAAATTTTAATAAAAATCTATAAACCACGGTTTTAATGAAAAATTAATGAGATTATATTTATATGAAAATCATAAAGAATCAGAATGTATCCATACGCAACCGCAGACGCCCCCACGCACTGAATACAGTGCGTTCATTTTAAAGATGTATGAAGCAAAATTATAATTTGAGACTTGTTAGTCCAAAGGGGCTTTGTCCCTGAAGGTCTATTGTTTGCAATTTTGCGTTGAATCACTATAAATGTCCGTTTTACTTTTCAAACTGTTGCCACCAAATGTTAATGTCCTGCAATATGTTTGAAGGAATTGAATATTGAAATATCTGCATAAATGTATGTATATTTTTCGCATTGTGATAAAACAACGGTACATAGAGCCATCAAATTTTGAATGACGTAATCCTCCTGCAAATATGGGCATGTGGAAGGTCAAATTTGAAATTTGGAATTTGTTTTATGATCGATTCATATTTTGTAAAACTTTAACGAATTTTTGAGTAACAAACTCAACGATTTAAAAGCGAGCAGTAGCAACATTCTACAGGAAAAAAAAACATTTTTATCTCCAGCGCGCGAAACTGTGTATCGGAAATCAGAAAGATATGCTCATTTTAAAATTATTGTGCGACATTGCTATTGAACTGAATTTTATGGTGAACGTGATATTTAATAAATCCTGGCAAGTGTAACACACAAAACGTTAAAAAACACTCCTTTGAATGTAATTTAAAATCTGAAACCTTTCAGAATTAAAAAAAAATATTTCTATTATTTTATTTTATTTTTTAGTTCTGAACATTGTTGGAAGTGTTTTAGATACTGGCTACTTTCCCATACTCTCTACTGTCTGATTTTCCTCTAAAATACTGTAACAACGGACAGAGCTGAAAAATAATAGAAATCCAAGATAAGTCACATAATAGAAATCCAAGACTGAAATAATGATTTTCTTTCGTATATCTTTTAAAATGAGCACACTGCATGTTATATGGAAATACACATTGACTTTTTAAATGTGGAAAATCTAAAGGATAAGATAAGAAAGTCTTTATGCAAAGGAAAGCTATATTTTGAACTAGAAATAAGCTCATTAGGTTATTAAAATAAAATAAAACAGAACTATTTTTACATTTAAGCTGTTACACCTAGCTCCAGTAACAGATAGGAAGAAAATTCGTTAAACTTGGTATTAACAGCAACGAAAAGAAGTTGCAAAAGGAAACATTTCTACAAAGTGAAATAAAATGAAATAATGGACACAAGTAGGTGGAATTACCTCAGAAAGTACGATAATTTTAAAGCTTTGCTTGATAACAAAGATAATGTTGTGTTTGAGTTTAGCATAATAATACTTTTTCTTGAGATTGACTTGGAAATTAATAAAGAAATCAATATTATTTGCATAGTAAATTTAGTATAATTCCATTACTGCATACATGGCTGAAAATAATTTCATTTTCGAAATTACACTGATGGAAAATGAATTCCCAGAAGGAGTTGCGCTAGATGAACGAAATTTGGAATGCATACTTGCACACCTGATCCACGAATTAAGTTTAGGACTAGTAGCCCATTATGAACATGCACAGTATGTTTGTTTAAAATAGGTGATATAAACTTCGTGTGCTTTATTTGTTTTCGCATTGGGCATTGGGAGTGAAATTTGAGTTAGGAATTCCTTTATAGAGACGAAGAAGGCAGTATCGACAAATTACTGAGTTTGAACAAAGTCGTATAATAAGCTACGAGAAGGTGAATTTTCTTTTCACGATATTGCAGAAAGACTTGGCAGGGATTTATGTACTGCGCATGCGTGTTGGCAACAGTGGCAGCACACAGCACAGGAAGATACTGTCTCAAGAAGGCTGGGGTATGGCTGCACACAAAGGGAAGACCCCTATATTCACCGCATGGCTATGACGCATCGCACGGCATCTGCAGCAGACATTGGAGCTTTTGCTGGTGCCAGAGGGACATAACGAACTGCAACAAAGCGATTACTTGAGGCACAGCTCCTAACCAGATGACCTGTAGAGGACATGAAAGTAACTCCAAAATTGTTACCATCTATGACTTCCGTTCAAGCTAAAGCACACTGGAGTTTGGAGTGGAGATTTTTTATGTGCTTAGATGAGAGCCGTTTCTGTCTTGTTGCCAGTGATGGCCGTATGCTGGTCAGAAAGAGGACAGGTGAGAGCCAAGCTGTTTGCGACTTAGACACTTCGGACCGCCCCCAGGAGTTCTGGGGTGAAATTTCCTATGACAGCAGGAGCACTCTTATTGTTATTCCATACACATACACCTTGACAGCAAATTTGTTCGTCAAATTGGTAATTGCACCGGCTGTGCTGTCAGTTTTGAGCAACATCCTAGGGCGTTTTCCAACAGGATATTGCTCGTCCCAATAGCGCTGCTACCGCCCAGTGTACTTTGCAGAGTGCCGACATGTTACCTTGGCTTGAAAGAGCACCCGATAACCCCTTGGTGTTGGGATTTCGTTTTTCGTCCAGTACACATGCTTCATTTAAGTTACATAAAAATCATATAACAAGGATTAATTTGATTTAATGCACTTTTAAGAGATATGTTGTAAGCATGTTACTATTTTTAGGCTATAAAGAGGAAATAATCAAATAAATAGGAGACAAATTTAAACTAGGATTTTATTTTACATATTCGTTTTCATACTATTCGCATTTCAAAGCGAAAATATTTTTAGTACCAGGAAGGGCCTTCCTGGGAAAAAGTATTAAAGCAGCAAAAATGAAAAGGGGATGTTTTATGAAACCTATCATAATTTGTATTAAATCTAAATTTTTAAATTGTTATGCTATAGTTTAAAAATACAGAACATAAATTTTGATCTAAGTACTTTTTGAAAATATACTGAGTTCTTGATTTTTAAAAATCACGTCGAAATTTCAGATACTCAGTCTAATTGGTTTGAAAACGTTCAAATAGTTCAAGTCTAAATGGTTATCATGATTTTTCGGGAAAGACCTTTAAAAAATTTCTCACTTTATTCACAATACGAAAAATACAAAAATTTTGTATATCATCTTATTTTGATCTACTATAACAAATGAGAAAAATGCATAACAGTCTAATTTTAATACTTCAAATGTACTTCTTCACACCATAAATGCTGCTGAAATATTCTATTAAAATTACGATTTCATTTTTATTAATATTTCACTTTCACTTTAATTCCTAATTTTATGATAACTGAAGGATTCGCTGTTCTCTGTAAAAACATTTCGGTAAAAAGCAGAACAAATCCTCTTTAGCTGATTCGTATGTTCTTCCACCTGCGGTTAATGGCCATTCGAGCAGTAAATTGGAAAGGCCACTCTAACTAATAAGGTAACTGGAATTTTGAAATCTACATTAAAATATTAAAATTTAATTACGTGAAAATATTACATTCATTCTTGTTAGTTTAATTTTTAATTTTTTCATGTATGTGAAGGTAAAAGGAACAATTAATTCATAAAATAGTCCTCTGTGACCCCAAACGAATCTTCCCTGCAACAAATTCTGTTCTTTACACTCAACTATCCATTTACATAGCAATCCTTAATTTGAACATTACTCTTTTTTATACTCCTCCCTTTTTCCATTACTCATATCCAGTTTTAGTATAATTATTCAATTTAATAAATCGTAAATATTTTAATACTCATTATAACAATATTTAAAATAAAAAATGTTAAGTAGTTTCTGTACTAACACTCAAATTTATTTTATTATTAGTCATTTTTCATAGTTATATAATTCACAAATACATCACAAAATAATTAACAAATTTTAACAGCGATTCGAAATTGTAATAATTTGTAACGTTACATTATATTAATGTAACCAGTTATTATGATTTAGATCGTTACTGTCACTTCTTCATTCCGTTTGTGTACCAGATTGCGAATCAGGTTAAAAGTATTTAAAGTGAGGTTGTTGGATTGTAAGTCAGAGAGTGTTTCTGCTTCTCGATGCCACGTAACTAAGTTTCTCTAGCTCAGATAAGATTGTAGTCTTCGGTTCTGCATTATAATTGTCTTATATTGTTACACCGGTGAGAAATTTCTGAACCAATTTCGCGTTAAATCATTTGTGTAGCCATTGGTTCTAGACATAGTTTTTAATACTGAATTAGACTGTTAATGAAATTTGATCGTCACAAATTGTTAGCTAGTTAATTCGTAAGCACGAGTTGTGAGTTTATGTTCCAGTTCTGATTTAATAAAAAGTTTTGTTTTAAAACCTTCCCAAGACTCTGCCGTTAACTTCACATTCAGCGATAATTTGCTCCCAGTCTGCTAGGAATTTGGAATTAGTTTGCTACCAAAGACCACTAAACTCTATAAACTATTACATTAAATAACTTTCCCTAACTTAAATGTTTGAAAACTTTGAAGATTCGTTACTTAATTTGTTCAACATGAGCATTGAACAGTAAATTTCTAACTGTATAAGATTTAAGTTTCATATCATTTGCCTAAAATGAACAGCACATATTTAAAATTCTATGTAATAAAAACAATTTTTAATTCAGTGGTAATGCAAAATAATTTTAGTTGCACTAATTAATCAAGTAATCACTTATTGTTGCGATGTAATGTGATTGAATTAGACACACATCCTCTTTTTTAAACACAAAACTTATATTTATAATTGCACAATATAAGTATAAACAAGAAAAGAGTGAGTGAGTGAGTGAGTGAGTGATTATGGCGCAAAAACCAGAGATGATTATGACGCGCCATAAACAAGAAAAGAACATATAAAACTTGTAAAACATATAAAAACATATAAAACAGAACAAAATTAATGAAAAATAGACAGTATTCTAACTGCCTTGCGAATGTGATCGTTTAAGTCCGACAGTTCAACTGAATTAATGTTCTTTGGCATAGTACCAAAAGCGAAATAGAGTCAGGTTGAGTAGTTCTGTTCCTGTGTACCGGAACATACTCCCACCCTATCAGGCATTAGTCCTGATATATGGGCAAAGGAGCTAATTTATGAATTTTTTTTTAATAGAGTTATTAGATTTAACTGTAGCCACACGAACCAGTCCGTCTGTACCATGATGAAGTTCGACCACTTGCCCTAGTGGCCAAAAACCTGGAAGATGACCTTCATCTAGTAACAGGACGATGTCTTTAATTTTCATATTCGGCTGAGTGTCCTTCCATTTATTTCTGGTTTTCAGAGAAGATAGATATGCTTTGGTACATGATTTGCAGAAGTCCTTCCGCATCTTTTGAGGGAGATCCCCCCCCCCATTTCGTATATTGGCAGGAGTAGTAAGAGGTAGTTCAGGAGGGGATAGGATCACGTCTCCTGTAAGAAAATGTGAAGGAGTGAGAATATTAATGCAATCAATGTCAGCATTGTTTACACTACATAACGGACGAGAATTTAAAATAGCTTCTATCTAAACCAACAGAGTTGTCAATTCTTCGAAAGTAAGTGGAGTTTCACCGATTACTCTTTTACAGTGATATTTGCTTGATTTAATTGCGATCTCCCAAATTCCTCCAAATTGAGGAGAAGCTGGAGGTATAAAGTGCCATTCTATTGATGCTTGAGTTAAATGATGAGCAACGGCTTCGTTCTTAGGAAGTGAATCCCACAATCGCTGTATTTCGCTGAGCTTTCGATTAGACCCAACGAAGTTTGTTGCATTGTCGCTGTAAATGTGACTTGGAGCTCCTCGTTTAGCACTGAAGCGAAGCAAAGCAGCTAAGAATGCATCAGCAGTTAAATAGCTGACTGCCTCGATGTATAGTGCCTTAGCAGCGAGACAAATAAATAGAGCAATGTAACCCTTGGTTGATTTCACTCCACGACCCTTGTTGAATTTGATTGAAATAGGGCCAGAATAGTCCACTCCGCAGTTGAAAAAAGTTACTCGCAGTTACTCGATGCGTAGGGAAATTACCCATAAGCTGGAATGTGGTGGATGCTTTAAATTTGAAGCATTTGATGCATCTGGGAACACACGTATTAATCAACTTTTTTCCACCTATGATCCAATATGATTGTTTGATAATGTGAGACAGTAATGAAGGCCCAGCATGTAAATAAGTCACATGCTTTTTTACGATGAGCTCACTTATCTTATGTTTAGCAGGTAGAATCACTGGATGATTTTGATTAAAAGACAATTCTGAAATTTGTAAACGCCCTCCCACTCGTAAAAGACTGTTTTCATCTATAAACGGATGAAGGGCGTTCAGCTGACTTTTCTTAGACAACGATCTTTGATTTTTAATGCATTTTAGGCCCTCATTAAAATAATCTTTCTGAACCCACTGAATTATGATTACTTCTGCATTTTTCGTTTCCCTGTAATGAAAATATAGGATCAGATCTTTGTTCAGCTTTAATAAGATCTTTGATTTATTTGGAAGCGGATTCCTCTTTCGGCCAGTGAGACAAATCCAAAAGAAGCCAACTTCGGCCATGCCAAGTTGCAATTAGAAAGATATTTGGGATCAATTCCACGCGAAGCAATATATGCTGGGTTCTCTTTGGAAGGGACATCCTCCAGTATTTTATTGGAAGTACTTCGATTATTTGAGAAGTCCGGTTTGCTACAAAAGTTTTCCATTTACGGGGATGCGCCGAAAGCCAGGAAAGTACGACTTTGGAGTCAGTCCAAGCGTAAACATCAAACTTATATTTTTGGAGAGTGTTCATGATTGCACGATATAACTTTTAAAGCAAATGAGCACTGCATAATTCCAATTTAGGAGCAGATACTTGTTTGATAGGTGCGACTTTAGTTTTAGAAACTAAGAGAGAAACCTTTATTTCATTTTCCTGTATTTGTTTGCAATATATTACAGCGGCGTAAGCAAATGTTGAAGCGTCGCAAAAGCCGTGCAATTCAAATGTGTCTGAGGAAATAAGCGTGACACCTCTACGAATGGTAAAATGTTCAACTGCATTGAAAGATTTCTGAAATATAAACAAATCCTCAGCAAGACTTTGTGGAATAGGAGAGTCCCAGTCCCCTTTTGTAAGCCAGAGCTTTTGATAAAAATTTTTCAATACAACAGTGCATGGTGAAATTAATCCTAATGGATCGAAAATGCGTGCAGATTTGGACAAAATGTGCCTTTTTGTCCGCGGTGAGGTCAGCGTAAGTTCGGGTTTGAAAATGAATGTATTTGTTGAAGTGTTCCAAAATAATCCTAAAACTTTCGTGCTTTCCTTCTCATTAGGAATTATTTCCAAATTAGTGTCCGTTGAACAATGTTCTTGAAATTCTGCAAGAAATGCATTTGAATTAGAATTCCACTTTCTTAGGTGCAAACCGTGCGTTTGTAAAATATTGGTAACAAAGTGATATTGCATCACTATCGGTACTTGAACCCGATAGCAAATCATCCATGTATACATCGTTTAGTAAAGTATGAGAAACAGCAATATTTTGTGAATAATCTAGTGCAATTTGTTTAATGCACCTAGTGGCTAAGAAAGAATCGGGAGCTAAACCATATGTCACTGTGTTTAACTTGTATGTGCGTATTTCTTCATTAGGATTTTAAACCTCTAAAGAATTTGTTGGTAGTTCCGAGCCTTATTGGACACTGAAACTTGAAAGTACATTTTCTTTATGTCTGCTGAAAAGACTATTTCCGGAAATCGAAAATTAAGTAAAATTTTGAAAATGTCTCGTTGCAATTTAGGACCAACACCCAAGATTAAATTCAATGATTTACCGCTGGAAGTTTTACATGAAGCGTCAGAAAGGACTCTTAATTTGGTAGTTGTACTAGACGGCTTGATCACTGCATGATGGGGAAGGAAATATAGCTCATTCTGAAATCTATTCATACAGTTTTGTGGGACCAATTAAATATGACCTAAATTTTCATATTCATGCATAAAATCCTTGTATTGGTTTTCAAATTTCGAGTTTTCTTTAAATTTACGTTCCATAGCATATAATAGAGAAAGTACAGCTGGTTTTGAATTACCTAATTCAAATTTAGATTTCAAAAATAGCAACTTCACAACAAAACGACCATTCGAATTAATTGAGTAATTTTCCTGAAAATGCGTTTCAACAAATTTTTCTTCAGGTGAGAATACAATGTCAGTTGAATTTGGTACTTCTTCTAACTCCCAAAACTGTTTCAATTTGCTATCAATATTTATTTCATAAATATGCAAGTTTGAAATTGAATTTGATTTCGTTTGCGATTACGGTGGTTTTTCGGATATGAGGAAAATTGAGTTTTGAGAGATTAAATCACTTTGAGAACAAGTTATTTCTCCGGGAAGTAAAATGGAAAAAAAGTAGTCAGATCCTAGAATAATATCTATCTGAAATAATATCCTGAATATGAAAATGTGCATCAGCTAACTTTACATTTTTTAAATGCGAAAAATCTTTCTCATTTATTTTTTGGCTTGGAAGCACAGCAGTTAGTTTATCTAATACAAATACCTTAATTCACATTCTCACTGTTGTATCATGGATTGACATTTACTCAATTTCAACGGAACCCTTTGTAACTGCGACTTCTGACTCAGCTAAACCCTTGACAGGAAAACGAGCATTTTGTCTTTTAAATCCCAATAAATTAATGCAAGATTCATGTAATAAAGTTGATTTGGAACCACTATCACAAAGCATTCTAATATTACGATTTTGACCCATCGAATCAATTACATTAACATACGTAGTTGGCAAAGGGTTCCATTGAAATTACCGACACTTATTTTACTGCTATGAAAATCTTTGAGCATATACTGGTTAATAAGTTAACGTATTTTTACATAAAACGATAATTTATAATTGAAAACCATTTGAAGTAAATGTATAAATCATGACATCTAAATTTTTCTGAACAGTAATTGATATGTTTTCCCAAAATAGTTTATTCATAGTTTAAATTTTTAATCTAAAACAAAAGCACCCTACAGAACTGAAGACTCATGGCGCTTTACAGGTATCACATTACTGAAAAAAAGAGCAGCTTAATTTCATTAGTGATATCTGTTAAACTCTAAATCAGAACATTGTAATCTAGCGTGGATAAATAGCATTTGGCGCAGGCAGTTAAATATCTGAATTCATATTAAAGCAGATTTTTGTAAATTACAAATGAACTACGCGAACGGGAGTGAATGAAAAATATCTAGCCAAGAATTCATAAAGAAATCATTTTGAAAATTTTATTATAACACTAAGACTGAATTTTGTAACATGAATTGAATGCCGCATTTTTTAACACTTTTTTAATCGCAGAAGATGATACGCCAATTTTGTTTTTCACTGCTAGATATAGAACTTATTACGCAAACCAATATTCTTCAAGAGATTATTTCTACATTGAGTAAGTCATGTTGCATTAAAGAAATAACATATTATACATTTTACTGAAGGTAATGTTCGAACTCCCGCGGGCTTTTGGCTGAAGCGTTAAGCTTCATTAGTGCTACATAAGTATCATATGACAAGAATTAATTTTGAAATGACGCAAACTAGCCAGATTTATTACAAACATCCTACAATTTCTAGGATAGAACAGGGAAATAATCAAGTTAAACAGGCATGTACTTCTATATCTGTGTATACCTATCTTATCTCTTTCTATATATCTTTGCAGCAGTTGCGCAGGATTTTACTTTTTAGTACTTTTGAATAAATTTTAAAATTCAAGAATTTTAGCGTTTCTCTTGCTTGAATTTTAGCGTTTCTCTTTGATATCTATTTGTCTATTCATCTATCTGTCTATCTCTATCTAGCTATCTATATCTATATCTATGTATCTTTCTCTCTATGTGTAACAATCCATTTACATAGAAAAAAAGCGAATTATTATTATCATTATTATTCTTTTTGTTTCTCTGACGCTTCACCATACCCAGAGTAACGCCAACTCCCGCTTTGAGAAGCCGCTTTGAAAGCTTCTGAGGTACATTTCAGAAATACCAGAATTTTTCTTTTTGGTTATATTTCACAAAAAATAATGGATAGCTGCAAAGTTTAGTTCGATCAAGTTTCGAATTTAGGAAAATGCGATAGCTGTATGGTTGATTTTTGCGGTTTTCCCCATATGTAATGTGAATACAAGCCAATTTTCCTTACAAAGTCCTCCAGGAAGGCATTCCTCCCTATAAATAATTACCCCTCGTGTGCAGTTCCATAGTCAAATAACCTAACCTAACCATCAGGAGTTACTCAGAAAATGAATGGAAAGAAACTTGAAACATTTTCTCCATTCTTTGATACTGAGCAACTAACTATTAACAATTGAAACTCTTAAAGTAGACCTGCGTCTATTCAAATTTGCTTGTGTTTCAGCTTTATATCCCGTTTTGTAACATGTTCGAAACATACTGAAAACAATAAGGACTATAATACTGATATATTGATATCAGTAATGGATTCAACCAATAAAATGCCTGGAATTTCTGTCTTGAGATTACTAAGATTACTTTCTTCAGCACGAAATAATAGTGGGATTCAACACTTTTGAAATTCAGTAACTGTTAAAACAATTACATTTTCGACTACAGAAAAAATTGATATAGTATTTCCACGCATACACATATAATATTATACAGACCAAACAGATTCTGGAGTGTCAGTGATAAAAAAGAATTCAAAATGTGATAAAAAAGAATTCAAAGTAAGCTTCACGCATCAGTTAAAGCCAATATTAATGATTTTATCTTGCACAGTTGAATATAAATAAAATTATTTTAAATTTATGTATAAAGTTTTAGTCTTTCATTAGAAACATTATTTTAAAATACATTCGAGGAACAGAAGGGACGCTTTTGGTTTACAGTCCGCCAGCATTTAGAGAGAGAACTGAAGGTAAAAATTCAAATGTAAAGCTAAATATAAATAACTAATAGTCAAAGATTACGCTAAACTAAACTAAACTCAGAGGCGCAACAGCCCTAGTGGGCCACGGGCTGCAGTGCCCCAAAATCTGCTTTCTTGACCTGGGGCCCCGGAGTGCATCAGCCCTGGGCAAGTGGTCAGCTTGTCGCAGGACCCCCGGTGTTTAGTCTTCAAGCGAACTTAGTACTCATTTTATCGACCCACTCGAGGGATGAAAGGCTGAGTCAACCTTGGCCAGCCCGGGGATCGAACCCCGCACTTGTGGTGCAGCTGCGCGACGCGCTAGCCACTTCGCCACCACTTTGCTAACCACTTCATCACTCTGTGTAGTCAAAGACTACACAGAGTAATTTCACGCGAAGATGGCCGGGACTTCAAAAGCGGGAATTTAACCATCGGAAAGTATACAGCAAGGCCTAAGACTGGAACTTTTATCTTAGAATACAAGCCTAGTAACGTGGCCTTCAGGAGGCAGAAGATGCTCTAACTTAACTATTTCAAAACCTCCCTATAAACACACTCTAACTTATCTGCATTTTGGCGAAAAACGGAAAGAGAGAGGTTATATTCTGATTCCAAACATAAATTGTAATTTTCTTCTCTTTTATTCTATTAATCTAAGTGTTGAGGAACCTAGTGAATAGCTAAGCGCTTAAGTCCAAGAACAAAAACGTTAACTCAAGAAGGGTTAATTACCCTTTATTTGCTCCAAATAAAGATATACAGTCGGCTCCTTTCTTAGGGCGTACAGAAAAGCCTCCACTTGAGCTTAATGTAAGAAATAAGAACTAACTAATGCCTTACTAAAGATATTTAGCCGAAGCTAACATAATTCTAACCTAGTTAGCCCGTAATATTAAAATAGTCAGCGAACCTATCAAAAAGCACGTAATACGGCCGAGCGTAGTAACAGTTAGAGAGACGTAGCCAAAAGGCAAACGCGTGCTATTTAGGAATCTTAACTGTCTCTCTAAGTCAGTGGAACTTTGACTTAAATACTTTCTATTTCTCATTTGCATTTAAAGTGATTCTAAAAACTCATTCTGGTAAGGAACTGTAAGCTGAAGCTAGAAGAGCTAAGAAGGGTTCATAAATTTAAAAATAAGTGTTATAAAATTAGGATATACCTTACAAAATAACTGATTATTCAAATTAAAAAAAACCTCACAGATGTAAGACGAAAAGTCCACTTTCTTCTCCAGCGTTGTAGAGGTATATAGATTTAAATGTTAGCGTAATGTATGATTTTGCTGTAATGCGTTCGTATTATTAGATTTTTTATCCGTCAGGTTTACATTCAGCGTTTACATTAAGCGTCATTTTTCATTAAGCGTTAGTAAAGAGTCCATTGATGTTGTATACGAACTCATTATAGCAAAATCATAAATTACGCTAACATTTAAATATGTTCAGACTTGACCATTTCTCATTTGGTTTCCTAATGTAGTCAAATTTACGCAAAATAAATAAATAATAGAGAAAAGAAGTTATCGAAGCATTTCGTAAATTAGAAATTCATTTTGAATGTATAAGCTGAATTAAAAAATTATTATTTTAAATATCATGAGGCAGTACTTTATGGATATGACCCATAGAAACCGTTCGTGGTCTAAATATTAAGTATATCATAAAAATTTGTTTTAATAATAACTCATAGTTCCTTATAACTAATGTTTTGTTCCGTTATTGTGAAAAAAGTGTTTATTATTATGAATTTAGTTTTCTGAAATTGAGATGCCTTTTTTTACTGGCATTGAAGAAAATTAAATCGTAAAAAAACAAATTTTTTTTCGTGCTTTTGATGCTTCAAGGATTAACTTGAGAAAAGATTTTTTTTATTAGCAACCTATGAAGCAAAAACGATGAGACGTAGTGATCTGGACCTTTTTATTTAAACATAATGCGCCATAAGAGGTAAAAATCCCTTAGAGCTTAAATTCTGGCTAAAAATGCTTTGAGAAATATTGGTTTCTTACGCAATTGTTGTTCTTTTTTCTCCAACTGATCCCTTCTCCCTACCCTATCGCATTTTGCTTCATTGCTGAAAATTTCTGTTAGCACTCCCAATGGAATTTTTCTCCCTTTCTGATATCTTTCATATAGATTTATTGTCCGTTTTCTTTTCTCTTGACCCAGAAAGAAATCATAAAACCTTTACTAAAGTTTACCAGATTTTTTTTGCCTTGTGCTATTTGCAGATGCCGCGTAGCTTTAAAAAATACAGTAGACTCATAAACAATGCGTATTTTAAATTCGCAGCTCCCCTTTCATGTGGGCATGTTTGAAGAAATATATGAAAAATATTTTGGAAATCTACCACAGGTGGAAATATTAATTTACCATAGCATAGCCCAGTTATAAGAAAAAAATAAGAAAATATGTTAAATGTCATTAATGCGAAAACATTTATGCAGACACTAGAGTATTTTATTACTTACTATTAAAAAAATCGGATGTGGATGCCACATGACTTCCTTGTACGGCTTATAAAATTATCCACATTTTTTGCTGCCCTTTATTTAAAAGCATTTGATCGCATTATTCTAAATTAACTAAATAAAGCTGAAAATGACATTAAAAATTGCAAATTTTGAAATTAAATATTCTGTGGTCAATTTTCGTCGTACGGGAGTCAACCTTCTTCTAATTTTATTTTTTCATAACGAGTATAGAACTTTCACAAATATAAACATAGGAAATGGGAGACCGCTTTAAAAGATATATTTCCTTATTTGTCGAACATTAATTTTTTAAAATTTGACGATGTCAAAACATGGATATTTTCGCCATTTAAAACTCTTCTATAACTGCCCGGGCAATGACCTTTCAGGCAGATAATGGGGTGGGTATATAAATATATTTATACATATGTATGTTTGGTACTACCGACTACAATAAAAAAGGAAGGTGCACAACTATAACAGTCCTATATATAAAGTTTCGAAGAGCCTTTTGGGTTATGCGAGATACATACGTCACGAAACAATCCCTTCTGAATCCATTTGAAATCCATTTACATTCAGTTTTGGAAAAAAAGTTCTTTATTCGGTCAGTACGTCCATATGTCACGCAAAAAAAAAAAACCCGCAATCAAAATGGATATTTTCGTTTAAATATTAAACTCGAAATTAAGTTCGATTGTAATACGTCTTTTACATCTTTGCAAACAGGCATGCCAAACAGGCATTCAAGTCACATTAAAA